>NC_054377.1:20544218-22979218 GCF_017654675.1 Xenopus laevis | reverse complement strand
AGAAATAAACAGGGTTCATTTATGATGGAAGTTGCAGAGGCTGAAAAATGGAAGAGTTATTAAAAGTCCAAAAACAGTAGCTGAACTTCCCTATAGTTGCTCTTGGTGCCAATGCATCTGCCCACCTCCCATTCTGAATCATTATTGGAGCAGGGGATCCCTGAAGCTTCATGATGATGGTAATTCCAGGCTGCTTTATTAAGTGAAAAAGATGTGCGCACAGTGAATAACTCACAAACACCATATGAAAACTGAGAAGAAATTAGAAATGATGCATTCTCTACTCTTACTAACTCTGTTTGCAATTGTGTCTGACTGGTCAAAGCATAATTCATTTTGATCAGAACACAACACTCTGTTTGCCCGCAAAGAACTGAAACTGCTGTATTGTGGGGGAAAAACATGGCAAAATGTGTCCTAAATTGCACTTTGCACACCGCACCACACAATTGTAAATTAATCCTATGGTTTTTACAGCAAGTAGACCCCATTTTGAGGCACATTTCTCCCATTGATGGTCAATGATGACTAGTCATGTTGCAACCTTTGCCCTTTTATTACATAACCCCTATTAATCTGTTCCACTAATCATTGGGTGATGAAATTAGACTGTCCTTACTTTGCCATTAAGATTGCTAAACTTCTCTTCTATATGAAAGCACTTTGAATATGAAATATTGCTTTAAAGGAGAAGTAAAGCTTAACTAAAGAAGTAGGCTAGAAATGCTGTACATGTTGTTTTAAGCATCTACAACAGCTCAAGCCAACCAAAACCCTTTAGCAGTAAAGATCTGTGTCTCCAAAGATGCCCCAGTAGCTCCCCATCTTCTTTTCTGCTGATTCACTGCACATACTGAGCTTAGGGACCCACTCACAGTATACAGTACAAATAGAATAGAAATTTCACAATATAAGGCAGATTAATAATTAATACAGATTATTAATACATGGCAGCCTATTAATACGTGGCAGCCTATTAATACATGGCAGCCTTGTAGCATCAGCTTATACCTCATTTTCTGCTTGATAATTTGCGACAACCTCTAACCTTAGCTTCTCAAAGCTTATTGAGCATGTGAGTGTCACAGAAACTTTCCAAGATGGTGACCCCCTGTGACAAGTTTGAAGTCCTGGATCATTGCTGCTTTTGAGAAGCAGAAACTTTAGGCTGGTGCAATAAGTGCAGTATATAAAATATGGCATTTTTAGCCATATTCATTTGTAGGGGTTAGTTCTTCTTTAAATGCAGTCACTTCCATTGACAGCAAGGAGCCCATGGACAAATCATTATGGACTGAAGAGGTGATAGTGTGCCATATCCCTAAGGACACCTGCCATTGTAGAGCAAAATAGTAAATCCTGGAAACTGACTTGGCAATCCTGAATTGGATCATTGCCCCACTGGTGATCTGGTGCCAGGCGAAGTGAATTTGGGAGCACCTTTTTCGTGAGCTGTTCTGAACCTTAGCTAAACAGCTGGTGTCAGGGCATGTGATAAGAACACACCATACAATGATCAGGACACTGGAATAAGCTTGGCAAATCTTTTCTGTATCCCAGCTTGAACTTTGTGCATATCTTTAGCATCTCCCTCTATAATCTGTCATTGCTAGGATTAACATGTTCAGCTCTAGATAAACTATCAGGTAATATCTAATGTATCTGTGATAATGATCAGTACAAAATCTCCTTTTCCATCTCTCTGGTAAACACCCACAGGGCCATAGTACAAGTATATGGAACTAGGCTGTAAAATATTGTATATATCGCAGAGCCCTTACGTTGTTGATAGGACACCAAGGGGGCCCAAGTTACACTAACATTATACTCGTGTGCGATTGTTCTATCTCTGGAAAGAAGCATTTGGTGAGATATTACGCCCAGTATCCTCAGCCAACTTTAGAGGCAGTTTGTTTAACCATAGTAACCACCCTGTGAATGCCTCCTTTCTATCAGTAGTTTGGAATTCCTGGTACCTTTGTGACCTGGGGCTAGCACAGACACACAAGTCATTGTGCAATCACAGAACAGGTGATATAGCTGCTTATTCAATACACACACACGTTGTTAATGTTTTACTGTAAATAAGCATCTGTTAGACTGTAAGGGAGTGATAGGTCAGGACACAGATCACTGCTTGCTAGGCTTCCCTTGGGCAGGGTTCCTTTTATTCAGCAGCCTCTGTGAGATTTGACAAATGCTAAAGCTTTTTTTACCAGTGTTTTTGTGTGAGCATAGTAAGTGGACCTCCTAGTGCAGTGATCCCAAGTGGGGCACTAACCCCTTGGATGTTGCTCTCATTGGCATCTCATCAAAGCAGGTGCTTATTTTTGAATTCCTGGCTTGGAGGCAAGTTTGAGTTGCATAAAAACCAGGTGTACTGCCACACAGAGCCTCCTTAAAGATGGCCATACATGCACCAAGATCTTTCATAAGACACACGGTAAAAAGCCTTGGATATCAGCCGTATTGTCAATTGGCCTGGACTGGCCTGGCAAGTTTTGATCGGGAACATTCAAAGGGAACATTGTAATGTTAATTCTGAATCGTCAGATAGAGCCAAATAATTATTTTGGTTTTTACCTGCATATCCGACGATTCAGCTTTTAACATCAGTAGAGTCGACGAAAGACCTTTTGTACAATCAATGGTCGTGGGAAAGATCGTAATTGTAGCATGTATGGCCACCTTTAGACAGCTAGTCCAAATAGCCAATCACAGCCCTTATTTGGCACCTCCAGGATCTTTTTTCATACTTGTCTTGCTCCCCAACTCTTTTTACAATTAAGGGCAGAAACACATGCTGCAATTTGGGGAGATTAGTCGCTGGGCGACAAATCTCCTCTTCTTCGGGGCAACTAACTAATCTCCCTGAACTGCCTTCCCGTCATCTAGAATGAAAATCGCTGTGGGATGGCACTCGGAGCGCTTTGCTTTCTGAAGTCGCCAGAAGTTGCCTAACGGGTAACTTCGGGCAACTTTAGAAAACGAAGAGCTCCGAGTGCCACCCCGCCGGCGATTTAGATTCTAGCCGGTGGGAAGGCAGTTCAGGGAGATTAGTCACCCGAAGAAGAGGAGATTTTTTGCAGGGCGACTAATATCCCCAAATTGCAGCGTGTGTCTCTGCCCTAAAAGTGGCTCACAGATAGAAAAAGTTGGGGACACCTGTCCTAGTGTCCACCAGAGAACCTAATATGTATGACCCGAACTCACAGCAGTTAGTTAGTTAGATAGATAGTGGTAAATGTTATGGCTAGGGGTAGGAAGGCAAGGCACGTGCATTGGGCATAGCAGTGGTTTGGTTGCAAATGGTGGTGCAGACCATGGAAGTGAGAGCCAGAGGGGCCATGCAGACAGTGGGAGTTAGAGCCAGGGGGCGTATGGACCAAGAAAGGGGGGGTGCAGGCCGAGTGGTGGGAAGAATCAATGGCAGGGCATCTGGGCAGTTAATATTACATGGGGGGCATTGCTACTTGGCCTGACTCTGATAGGAACTATCATTTGCTGGGGCCCACTAGATGTCTTACAGGTGTATTATCACCAACATACCTTCTCCCTTGGTGTTCATAGTGCTCCTGGCTGACCAGGGATCAACCATAAAACTCAATGAATAAGAAGAACATATGAATGGCACTTACTTGTATTAATCAAAGGCAATTAGCCATTTATTTAAGCAAAAAAATAACGTGCAGAGAGCTCAGTATTTCGTGGGGTAACCCTACTGACAAAGGAGGGGGTATTTTCCCCGAAATGTTTAGTTTTCTGCACAAGCAGTGCTGTTCCTGTACTGTATCCCACAATTTTTTTTTTAACATGTGAGCTACATTGAAATGTAAAAAAAAGTTCAGTAGCAACATAAGCATGCACACATTTCCTGGGGGGCACCTATTTTGGGATGTGATTGACTATTGGTAGCCCCTATGTGAACTGTCAGCCTACAGGAGGCTCTGTTTAGCACATTATTTTTATGCAACCAAAACTGGCCTCTAAGCCTGGAATTCAAAAATAATTTGAGGGCAGTGGAAGCAACATCCAATGGCTTTGAGAGCAGAAGAGGAACCATAGTGAATATAATGAGGCAGGGTGAACTAGGAGACCATCCATGTGCCAGACAGTGTACAATGTTGCTAACATTTTGGCTAATATATATAATGTACTTTCATTACAGCTTGAACACCAATTGCAGTCGTTGAACAGTGAACAACTGCAGACACGAGTTCAAAATGACCAACTAAGGCAACTAAATGACGATCTCGTGGAGCAGTTGGAGAGAACCAAGGGTCAATTAGAGAGATCACATGACAATCTTGAGAGATTGAGAAAACAGGAGCAGGAGGTAGAAAAATGCAAGAAAAGGTAAAATTAGAGCTGTAATATAATAGGATGGAAGTAAAGGGCAATAACAGATATTTGTCACCCCAAATACCACATTTTGGACCTATGCATTAAACCCCCACCCCTTGTTAGTGCTTGTTCAGATAACCTTGTCATATTGACTGTTGTCACTTACAACTTTCATCCGGTGTTTATTGTGTTTATTGTGCAATCACATAATATGATTGCATGGGAAAAGAGGTGGCTGCACAGAACAGCTGCCAAAAAAGTACTAGCGCCTGGGGTGGAAATATGCATGCCAGTTATCCTTGGATATACGATTAAATAAAAGTAAATATTTTTTTTAATTGTGTGGTGCATTGGAACCGAAATTGAGATCCACACTGATGTGGTTATGAAGTGTTGCCTTTTAGTGCCCTGTGTGTTTGTCTGTTCAATAAGTTGTCATTGTGATGGTGGCAACAACAGAAAACTGTATAAACACAGTCACTTCACTCAGCAGGAAACTACCCTATGATTTCTGTACCTTTTCAGCAAAGGTGCAGTAAGCAACCAATAAATATATGCAATGCTAAGATTATATGAGGAGAACTGGTGCTGGTAATCTACAGTATAGAGGGGTAATCCCCTTCCCAGAGACATAAACATATATTTTACTATTGGTTGAGGTTGAGCAGCCACACTACACTACACATATGCATCGCAAGTGAAGGAGAGCTGTGTTACAAGAGACATGTGCATCTCATGAAAAGGAAATGTATATGGCATCCATGCTTCCCCATCCCTCCCTCACCTTATAAATAGAGCTCTGCCGATCATAGACTATTATACTATATAGGCTGCTCTTTTTTAAGCACAGTCCTTGTGTTCTAGAATTAGCTGAGTTAGTTTAATTGGTGATACTGAGCTGTGTATAAACAGCCCCCTCCCTATGACTGTTTTGGCTTACATAGATTTACTTTTCCATCCTTATACAAACAAGCACTAATCACTCCTATCCTCAAAAAATCTTCCCTTGATCCCAGCATTCCCGCTAACTATCGTCTGGTTTCCTTTCTTCCATTCGCATCCAAATTACTAGAAAGGCTTGTTTACCCATCATCTCACTCACAACTCCCTTCTCGACCCTGCAATCTGGCTTCCGCCCAACACACTCAGCTGAAACTGCACTCACCAAAGTAAAGGTGGCCATAGACGTAACAATCACGATCTTTCTTGGAAAAGATCTTTCCAAGAAAGATTGTTCGTTTCAATATACACGTATAGAGCTGAATAGTCAGATATACAGGTAGATATACGTGTAGAAACAACAGGATAGTACCTGTATCTGACGATTCAACACTAACAATGGCTGATGTTTGGGTGCCTTCAAAGGCACCTGATCAAAAATTTCCATCCAGCCCGATCGACGAGACGACCGATATTCAAGTCTTCTGCTGATATTGGTCGGCCCTTTTCCCACCATACATGCACCGAATATCGTATGAAAATTTGTTTCGTACGATATTATCTGTGCGTCTATGGCCACCTTAACCAATGATCTCCTACTGGCAAAGTCTAAAGGTCACTGTTCCATACTAATTCTAGATCTCTCTGCAGCCTTTGACAAAGTTGACCATACTCTCCTCCTAGACATTCTATACTCATCTGGTATTCCTGACACTGCTCTTTCATGGTTTGCATCTTATTTGTCTGACCGTTCCTTTAAAGTTGACTTCTCTAACTCTACTTCTACTATGTTCCCTCGCTCTGTTGGAGTTCCTCAAGGCTCGTATTCAGTTGTTTGGACTTCAGTATCACCTTCATGCTGATGACACCCAACTCTACTTGTCTGCTCCTGATCTTTCTAATTCTGTCCTTTCCCAAGTTACAGACTGTCTCTCTGCTGTCTCCTCCTGGATGTCACAGTGCCACCTTGAAACTGAACCTTTCAAAAACAGAACTCATTATATTTCCTCCAAGATCTTCCCCTGTCCCTCAGATATCACTGACAGTAAACAACATCACCTTTCATTCCACCACACAGGCACGCTGCCTAGGAGTTATCCTAGACTCGCATCTGTATTTTTCACCACACATTCAAACACTTGCAAAATCTTGCTGTATTCAACTGCGCAACATTGCTTGAATACGACCATATCTCTGTTCAGAATCAACTAAAGCACTGATTCAGTCTCTCATCATCTCCCGCCTTGATTACTGCAACTAACTCCTCGCAGGTATTCCAACAAGTCACCTTTCACAACTCCAATGTGCTCTAAATGCAGTCGCTAGACTCATTCATATATCTCACTGCTCAACATCAGCTGCTCCCATATGCATGTCCCTTCACTGGCTCCCAATCTCCTCTAGAATCAAATTTAAATTACTAACACTCACATTCAAGGCCCTTAATAATGAAGCCCCTCCCTATATTTCATTTCTGATCTCCAAATACTCTCCTTCACGCTCTGCTTCTGATCTTCGCCTCGCTTCTCCTCTCATCACTTCTGCCCATTCTCGTCTAAAAGACTTCTCTCGAGCTTCTGCTTTTCTCTGGAACTCTGCCTCCAGCTGTCAGACTTTCTCCTTCTTTCCAAACTTTCAAGCTCTCCTTAAAGACCCACCTGATTAAAGAAGCTTATTCAATGTACCTTTATTAATCAGTCATTGCTGTATCAAAAATCACAAATTGTTTCTAAAATCCTAATGTCTCAATTGTACCCTAATCTTTACTTTACTTTGTAAATTTGTAGGGTTCTCTAATCCTATTGTACTCTGTAACCCTTGTTTGTTACCCACCATTTATTCCCTGTTTGTTATAACTAAGGTAAAGCCAGGGGCGATTCTGGCTATAATGCTGCCTGAGGCGGCCTTCTTTCGCCGCCCCCACCCCTCCCCACGGCACTAACCTTTATAGCGCCGGAGAGGGCAGGGGCGGTCCGCGACGCTTAGTGCAGAGAGCGCAATAGCGTTCTCTGCACTAGAAGAGCCGAATTTCCGGTTTGAAAACCGGAAATTCGGCTCTTAGTTACCAGGAGCGGCATTTTTGCCGCCCCTGGCAACCAGGGGGGCGCTGCCGCCTGAGGCGAGTGTCTCAACTCGCCTCATTGGTGGAGCGCCCCTGGGTAAAGCACTGCGTATCTTGTCGGCGGTATATAAATAAATGATGATGATTTCTCTTGATTAAAACAAGAGGCAAAAAATCTGTTCAGCCCAAGTCCTTTTCATTGCGCTTATGTTGAAGGGGAAAAGATCCCCCTTAAATTGCTTGGACTGTGGCACAATTCATATTGTTTTTACACTGGAAATGGACCAGAAAAAAATATTAAGGGGAATTCCACAGTGATTGTGTAATTTTCTGTGAGAGTATGCAAGCAATTGTGACATAGTTGAACTATAGGCTTATATATTGGATTACTAATTAGTATAGATACTTTCCCTCCCGAACTTTTAGTAACATATTAACAGGTGCAATTATATGTGTCTACATACTATTTAATGGTCATTTTCTTTGTGTGTTGATTTTGTTTCTTACTTGAAGAGAGGGCTCCCCCTGTAGATTATTTTGGAATATATATTTGTAGGTGTTTCTCAGTAGGTATGAACACCTCTGGATTGTAGCTGCACAGTAAAGATATTACGCCTATTATATTATTGTTAATGTAGAAATTTGAGTGCCAAAAACATTCCCTTTCTTATTATTCTTATGGTCAGATATATGCAATGTGCACTAAAGGGCTCATGTACAAAGCAACTCTGCAATGTACTAGTATTGTATTTTAAGCACTGCTCTTAAATTATGTTGGGCGTAAATAAACTTGTGATCCTTTTTTTTTTTAAATTAGTTTTTTTTTATTTTTGTACGGCATTTTATGGATGTTACATACATCCAATTGCAGGTTTATAGTAGCTATTAATGTTACATGTGTTAATCAGAGAAAAGAGAATTAAAAGTAACATTCAAATAAAATTAACATAGTGAAGTATATTCACAGAAACAGGTTCCGAGTTTAATAGTCAGATTTCACAGGTTATATTTAATTTCCCTTAAATTAGGGGGGGGTGATCTTGTAATCGTTCCAGTCCGTATAAGTGTATCTTGAGCCTATTGGTTAATTTCTTGCAATAAACTAGTGACCTTTTTATGTAAGAGGGTAATGGTCATGCCACAGGGTACCAGTACAGGTATGGGACCTGTTATCCAGAATGCTTGGGAACTGGGGTTCTCCAGATAATGGATCTTTCCGTAATTTGGATCTTCATACCTTAAGTCTACTAGAAAACGTGAACATTAAAGAAACCCAAAAGTATTGTTTTGCCTCCAATAAGGCTTAATTATATTTTAGTTTGGATCAAGTACAAGGTACTGTTTTATTATCACAGAGAAAAGGAAATCATTTTTAAAAACTTGGATAATTTGGATTAAATGGAGTTTATGAGAGACAGCCTTTCCGAATTTGGGGCTTTCTGGATAACGGGTTTCCGGATAACGGATCCCATACCTGTATATGCCAACAAATTAATCATTGCAACTGGCAGAAAGTACTATGTCGCTGCACCTTGGGTGATGTTCATCCACTGAGCTTGGTGTTGGTGTTCTTGAAAGAGCTGGAGCTAGAAAAGCAGGTATCCCTGCAGGAAGCCTGTGTTCCTCAACTGATGGAAAAGACAAATGAAGGATGGTATGGTTGACAGTGGGGCATTCTGGGAGCTCCAGTTGAAGAGATGGAGGATCACTGGTTGTACATCCCTGCAGTACAATAACTGCTGGGGGATGGGTTATAAATAATGGTGCTTTGCTGTACCCACAGGTCATGCTGATAATTTCCCCCAAAAGTGGGTGGAGGGCCATATTCTCTTCCAGCATCTTCCTAACCTCTCTGACCTTTCCCAACCCTGCCTTCGATGTTGCAAATGAATATATACTTGTTATTGCCCTGGCCAGTAAAAATGATGGTTGATTACAATGTTATTAATAGGGAAAAAGGATAAATATATAGGAAGGCCGGTATTTTTTTCCAGAAAAGGTGGCAACCCTAAGTGTGGGTATATAAATCAGTGTGGAGTGATGGTTCAGGTCAGTTTTGGGTTGGGTTAGGGTCGGGGCCAAAAGCTTTTAAACCTGCTCATCACTACAGGAGAGCCCTTATGATAGCGGTCACACCAATGTGTTATAATTTTGTCACCTACAGGGATGCATTTAAAGTCTCCAGGAATATGCAGAAAGAGAAACAGAGCCTCCTTCGACAACTTGAACTTCTCAGGTAACTCAGTAGCCTTTCAGGTGCTATACATGGCATTGTGTTAGCATACTTTAATGTCATGCATATTACATGGTTCATTTGTGTATATATATAGATAGATAGATAGATAGATAGATAGATAATACACAAAAGCCATGAATATCCTGTAAATTATATCCTTATAAACTGTGACTAGGGATGTCATCAGTTATAAATGGTGAGTAGTGATGTCATTTTTGTCACATGACTCACTAAAACTTGTGTATTATAATAAATAAAATACCCCTTGTTGGAAAATATTAGAATATTAGAAGTAACCTCGGAGTTCCATGGCCTTCGGCCTCGTGCTTTTATGTGGTCATTATAAGCGGTGGCTAATAATATCCTTATATTTTACAATAGGGGCATCCTCAGCCATTGCTCAATAAATCTTTTTGCTGTCCTACCTATGGGCTTCTTAATTAATTAAAGGGTTACTTCCCCTATTAAGTTAATTTTTAGTATGTTCTAGAATGGCTAATTCTAAGCAACTTTTCAGTTGCCCTTCATTTTTATAGATTTTGAGCTATTTGCCTTTTTCTTCTGACTCTTTCAAGTTTTCACATGGGGGTCACTGTTATTCAGGCCCTCTCCTATTCATATTCCAGTCTCCTATTCAAATCAATGCATGGTTGAAAAGATATTTTGGACCATAGCAACAGATTTCTAATAGTGCAAGCTGAAGAGCTGCTGATTTAAAAAGCTAAATAACTCAAAAAGCACAAATACTAAGGGGCCGATTTACAAAGGGTCGAATATCGAGGGTTAATTAACCCTTGATATTCGACTGGGAATTAATTTTAGCGCAAATAGTGCGATCGAACGATCGAAGGTTTATTCCTTCGATCGAACGATAAAATCCTTTGAATCGAACGATTCGAAGGATTTTAATCCAACGATCGAAGGAATATCCTTTGATCAAAAAAACTTAGGAAAGCCTATGGGGACCTTCCCCATAGGCTAACATTGAGTTCGGTAGCTTTTAGATGGCGAACTAGGGGGTTGAAGTTTTTTCTTAAAGAGACAGTACTTCGACTATCGAATGGTCGAATGGTCGAACGATTTTTAGTTCGAATAGTTCGATTCGAAGTCGTAGTCGAAGGTCGTAGTAGCCCATTCGATGGTCGAAGTAGCCCAAAAAACACTTCGAAATTCGAAGTTTTTTTACTTCGAATCCTTCACTCGAAGTTAGTGAATCGGCCCCTAAATGTTACCATTCTGCTTAAGAGATGGGATAACCGGTAGCTCAAACTGACATTAGCTTACAGCTTTCTTTCTAGACAGAGAAGAAACTGCAAACAGGCACCACACGCGTCTCTTGCTTCAAGAAGTTATAACTTTATTAACACTTCTGCATTAGCAGGCAAAGATTATGTCACATGATACTGTTAGGGTTGCCATCTTTTCTGGAAAAAAATACTGGCCTTCCTATATATTTATCTTTTTTCCCTATTAATAACATTGAGATCAACCATCATTTTTACCGGCCTGGTGGCAACCCTAGACACTGTATCAGATCAGTATGAGCGCACACCCAATTAATACACTTCTTAACACTAAAAACCAGTTGCAAATTGTCTCGAATATCACTTTCTACATCATTCTACATTATACTAAAAGTTAATTTAAAGGTGAACAACCCCTTCAATGCTAGACTGCATGCATATGGGGCTGGGCAGATGGAGAATTATATTATAGAGTTATATTAGAATTATATTAGGGGCAGCACAGTAAGTGGAACACCATGCTTACACTCTTAGCTGCTTAGGGCCCAACAGGACCAGGGGCCTGCAATACCCTAGTAGACCAGTCCCATCCTGATAATAGAAACATATTATGGAGGACAGCACCTAAATACATCCTTTTATATATATTTTGGCATTGTGCCTCCTTGATGAATTCTTCCCAAAGCAGTGTGGCTGAACTCAGCTAAGCACAAGTGCAGTTATTCATAACAACCAATCACCAATTAGCTTTGTTCGGTGTAGGCAATAAAGTTTTATAAAAGCCAATGTCTGATTGGTGTTTATGGTTATGGGTTCAAATTCTGAGCTCTGCTAAATAGGACCAGCTGTCTGCCCCATTTATTTACAATCTCGAACATGCTTCGCAGAGTTTTGGCGCATTAGAGGCACAGGTACCAGACAAGCTAAATATTGATAAGACCAAATAATACAGGATCATTATGGGATATGGACAAGATAATTGACAAAGTAATGACCTTTCTTTTCTCTGTTACAGGGACATAAACAAGAAGTTACGGGATGAAAAGGACGTGTTTGAAACAACAAAGTTAAATACTTTAAAGCAATCCCTTACAGAGCCCATAGCCCTGCCAGGCTGCTGCTGCTGCTCACATTACTCATCTCGCCTATCTTGTCATTCATGTCACTGATGGGGCCCAACCTCTCACTCTGTACATAAAGATTTGTAGTATATTTCAATAGATTTTTATTTTAGGGATCATCAAGCTGTGTGTCTCCTACTGCTCAGCTACAGCTTCCAACATGCCCTGACAGCTGTTACACAGGGGATGCTGGGAAATGTAGTTAAGAAGCAAAAGTTGCACAGTGTGAAGACCTGTGTGTTATATGAATGTGTATGTATATATAAATATGTATATAGGTTCTGTGTGTGCTTGTGTATTCACTATAACAGTGTGTGTGTGTTGTGCAGGACTGTGACAAGTCTTTTTAGATCAAAGCTATAACAGAAGAACTGAACTGAGCAATTTAAATGAATGAGTGAATTATACAATGTGAAATGACTATATTGAACACAAAGTCTGTATTTATAATAAAATCTGACTGTTGTGAATGGAGACAGATTGGTCATTGGTTTTTGCTTTCCTCTGTTCTGGTATGTGCCCAGAGTAAAAGGGATTATTAGGGTAAGGGACCAGTTATCCAGAATGCTCAGGACCTGAGGTTTTACAGATAAGGCATCTTTCTGTTATTTGGATCTCCATACCTTAAGTCTACTAAAAAATAATTTAAGTATTATTTAAACCCAGTAGGCTGGTTTTGTTTCTAATAAGGATTAATTATATCTTAGTTGGGATCAAGTACAAGCTACTGTTTTATTATTTCAGAGAAAAGGGAAATAATTTTTAACAATTTGAATAATTTGATTAATATGGAGTCTATGGCCTTCCTGTAATTCAGAGCTTTCTGGATAATGGATTTCAAGATAAGCTATTTCCAACCTGTAACTAGAGTAGTATCAGGTCCAATTATTCCTTATGGTTCATATGGACCTTAAAGGGGTTGTTCACCTTTAAATGATGTAAAGAGGTATATTCTGAGACAATTTGCAATTGGTTTTCATTTATTATTATTTGTGGTTTTTGACTTATAGCTTTTTATTCAGCAGCTCTCCAGTTTGCAGTTTCAGCCATCTGGTGGCTAGGCTCCAAATTACCCTAGCAACCATGCATTGATTTGAATATGAGAATATGAATAGGAGAGGCCTGAATAGAAAGATGAGTAATAAAAAGTAGCAGTAACAATAAATATGTAGGCTTACATCTACGTCTTTTAGAAGGGGTCAGTGACCCCCCATTTGAAAGTTGGAGCGAGTCAGAAAAAGAAGGCAAACAATTAGAAAACGATGACAGATAAATAATGAAGACCAATTGGAACGTTGCTTAGAACTGGCAATTCTATAACATACTAAAAGTCACCTTAAAGGTGAACACACCTTTAACTTATCAAATTTGCAAAACCACGTGTACGCAATACACATCTGGTGCAATTGTTGCTTGTAGTTATAATTCTGGAGAAAAAAAATTTGCATTCATCAAAGATCCTTATAGAAGAATTGTGACATTGATGTAACGGGGAAAGTGCACCTACTGCTGAAATAAGAAAATCACTGCAGCTCGAATGAAAAGGCAACCAGGTGTTCTCATTCTTTGTTTAGGAAGAAACCAGTGGCGTTAGTACTGTAGATGTCACTGGGCCTCAAAATATTGGTAAATTGACCTATTCTTCCAAGGGATTACTGGGCCTTAATGCCCCCCCCCTGCATTTGCAGAGTCTGCTTCCTCTGTAGTTACACCCCTTTAGGAAAGAAGCCTGTGTGTAACAAATAAAATAATGCCTTACACAATATATATGTAGAACATTAGGGGGCCCATTTACTTGAGTGAAGGAATAGAATTAAAAATACTTAGAATTTCGAAGTATTTTTTTGCCTACTTCGACCATCAAATTGGCTACTTCGACCTTCGACTACGACTTCGACTTAGAATCGAACGATTCAAACTAAAAATCGTTCGCCTATTCGACCATTTGATAGTCGAAGTACTGTCTCTTTAAAAAAAAACTTCGACCCCCTAGTTCGCCACCTAAAACCTACCGAACTCAATGTTAGCCTATGGGGAAGGTCCCCATAGGCTTTGCAATCTTTTTGTGGTCGAAGAAAAATAGTTAGATCGATGGATTAAAATCGAAGGATTTAATCGTTCGATCGAAGGATTTAATCGTTCGATCGAAGGATTTAATCGTTCGATCGAAAGATTTAATCGTTCGATCGAAGGATTTAAATGATTTTTCATTCGATCGTTAGATCAAACGAATTGCAGTAAATCCTTCGACTTTGATATTCGAAGTCGAAGGATTTAACTTCGACAGTCGAATATCGAGGGTTAATTAACCCTCGATATTCAACCATAAGTAAATTTGCCCCTAAGTTTATCTGAATATCAATAGAATGGGGGGGATGCAGATAATTCCCCACTATAAACCATATGCAGCAATACTTACATTTTTAATTGGCAGTCAAAAAAAAAGGCTTTGAAAAATATGAAAAATTAAGACCATCTGAAAAGTTGTTAAGAATAGACCATACTATAGCAGTGAAAGGTGAACTACCCATTTAACTGGTGAGTTTTAGTAACATAATGCTCAGCTAAATGTTCTCCTTAAACTGGTGAAGCCTCTAGGTGGCTACGACTCTCACAATGCAGTGTGTGACACTTTGTGACATCACTCACAAATGCCTTTCTCTTCCTACCCAAAATGAAAGTGCAGGATCTCAGCTCCCCAGCAGGAGTCGCCTCATGTGAACAACCATCATTGAATTACAGTTCAATTGCTGAACAGTACCCAACGCTACTTGTCTAATCCAGACCTCTCTCTTCTTCTGTCCAGTGGTGTAACTAGATATTACTTGGCCCCACAGCAAATTATTTTTCAGACCCCCAAAATGTCTAAAGGCTGACCTGTTTTACCTATATTTATTGAAATTTTATATTATATATAAATCATACCTATATATCATACCTCCCAACTGTCCCTTTTGTCACGGACAGTCCCGATTTTGACAGCTCAACCCGCAGTCCCGGGGTTTGTTACTGAAATGTCCCGACTTTCTCTTTGATCTCCTGCACTGAACAGCCGAAAAAGTTACATAGTTTCTAAAACCTAATTGGCTTTTGCCAGATAGCCCAGCATATCTGGTAGCTGCACTTAGATACATTTGTTACAATTTAAGATAAGCAGGTCTCTTGGGAGAACTTAGCCTCACAGTTTCAAGGGTATTTCTGCAGGTTGAGAGAAGCAGATCTGCTCCGTGGCCCATTTTACATTGCTTCTGGTGGAAGTCACTCTAAGAAAATATGCCTAAACATTTTACGTAATTTTTTACTCTGTTTTTTACATGGCGAAGCCTGGCTCATAATCCCGCTGTTTTTTACTTATCTTAATAAATATGTCCCTTTAACTCTTTTTCATTACACCTACAAACACTTGCAAATTCATATTCAGCTGCCCAAATACGACCGTATCTTCGGTCAAATACAACCAAAACACATATCCAGTCTCTTATTTTCTCCCACCGTCACTACTGCAACCTACTCCCTGCAGGTATTAATAAATAAAAAATGCCTTTCACAAGTCCAATCTGTTCTAAATGCTGCTGCAACTCATTAATCCATCTCACTGCTTAACATCAGCTTCTCCCATAGGCATATCCCTTCACTGGCCCCCAGGGAAGCTTATTCAATGTATCTTAATTAATCAGTCATAAATGTATTATAAATCAAAAATCTGTTTCTAAAATCCTTATGTCTCAATTGTACCCTAACATTTAAGTTTGTAAACTCTTGCAAGTATGGCCCTCTAATCCTATTGTACTCTGTAAACCCTTGTTTGTTATTTAATCTTTGTCCCCTGTTCGTTATCCAATGTAAAGCACTGATTAACTTGCTGACGCTATATAAATAAATAAATGATGATGATACTCATGATGATGATGCTGATGATGATGAAACCGTAACCAGGTTATTGTTGGCCTGATTTAGGAGCATACTGTGACTTCTACTGATGGCACTTACATTTTCACAATGAATTTAAAGGAGGGTGCCTGATACCATGGGCGGGTGCTTCTGTTTGCAGAAAACTGCCCCAACCTTGGGTACTGGGAGGGGGCATACAATTTGGGGGCATAATGTTGGTCCATACCCTTCAAAATTGCATTTATTGGTGGGTGAGCTAGGGAATGGATTAGCTGACGTACACGTGTAGTGGTTGGAGGAGCTCAATTGAAGGTGCACATTAGACACCCCTCTTTCTTTTTATACTCTGTGATTGTAAGTCAATGTGAAAACACAAGTGGTGATCCATACTGATCTTCAAGCACCACCCCTAAGCAAAGAGAAGCAGAGGTCTGATGAATGGACCTCCTCCTTGAACATCAACTCTCTCAGACTGGGCTAGCAGGACATCAGGAAAAATCCCGGTGGGCCTCATCAACCCAGACAAGCTCCTGCTGAAACCCTGGGTGCTGCCCCCCGACCTCTCCCTGGCCCCCTATCACGGGCGCAAAAAGACAATACAAGGCAAGTGACAATGTTCGCGCTGAGGGAGAGGAGAACTGAGGGAAGATACATTGCTGGGTGGACCTCACTGGCTGGGGCAGGGGGTCCAAAGGTGTGTGTGTGGGGGTCCCTGAGCTGGCAGCCCTGACGGGCCCCAGACCCCCCCCAGTCCGATGCTGAATTCATTTTTCTTAGCAAAAGCTTTATCTTGCCACCCCCCAATACTGCAGAGAACATTAAAGGACAAGAAGACCTTTTATCACTGGAAGGTGGCAGTTAGACATTGGTACTTATACTGTAGCCTGTGCAAGCCATCACATAACTGTGCCATCAGAATTTATTGTGTAAGATCTTCAGATATGTTGAGTATTTATATGTGCAGCCTGCAGCCCTCCAGCTCTTGTAATATAACAACCAGGATCCTCTGCAAAAACAACTGACAATGCTGCAGATTTCACAATTTGAGTCTGAAAGCAGTGATAGGGCAGAGTTAAAGAAGGGCTAAACATAAATAAAATAGCAATGGCCTCCAGCTGTTGTTGTAGTACAACAATGGTTGATATTTTTAGTCCTGTTAAATTATCCTATTATGACAAGCTTTGGTTTTACTAGCAGTTACTGGGCCCTGCAGCAAACCCCATAAACCTTGGGAATAATGAATCTTTAAAGGGGTGGTTCACATTTAAGGTAACTTTAAGTACGTTATAGAATGCCCAATTCTAAGCAACTTTTCAATTCATTCCTATGGGATTTTTAGTGTTTTATTTATCAGTGGGTGAATGTTAGAACTCACCATTTGAAAAATATGGCTCTACAGAGGAATGAATAGAACAAGGGTGAGTTTTTATTTATTAAAGGGGTGAGTCGCCTGTAAGGTAACTTTTATTATGTTATAGAGCAGCCAATTCGAAGAAACTTTTCAATTGGTTTTCATTATTTATTTTTTATAGGTTTATTATGTGCCTTTTTCTTTTGACCCTTTGCAGCTTTCAAATGGGCGTCGCTGACCCCTTCTAAAAAGCAAATGCTCTGTAAGGCTACACATTTATTGTTCTTACTAATTTTTATTACTCATCTTTCTATTCAGGCCCTCTCCTATTTATATTCAAATGTCTTATTCCGATTTATGCATGGTTGCTAGGGTAATTTGGACCTTAGCAACCAGATTGCATAAAATGCAAATTGAAGAACTGCTGAAATAAAAAGCTAAATTGCTCAAAAACCACAAATAGTAAAAAATGAAAACCAATTGCAAATTTTTCAGAATTTCAGAATATCACTCTCTACATCATACTAAAAGTTATCTCAAAGGTGAACAACCCCTTTAATAACGATTATTTCATAAAACTGTTAACATCAGCTCCCCTCTGGCCCCTGTATCTCCTGGCCCCTAGTCGGTTGTAGCGATGTAGTAGTTACGAAACGCGTCAGACCTTGGGCTGCTTCTTTCTTTTATCAAATGTAACCAATAAAGGCGGATGTTTTAACTATATACTGAGCTGAGTGATCATTGACTCCAGGAGTGCGCAGCAACGTCCGGTTCCACAGAACCGCTATCTAGACTTGCTCCCTAGATTAAGCTTACTGCCGTGACCTCCCTTTTTTGGGCAGGTCACGGCAAATACAAAGCACACACATGTGCGGTGCTGCGGGGGATGGCTCAGCGGGGGAACCCTGCAAGTAAGGTTGCCACCCGGCCGGTATTTTACCGGCCTAGCCGGTAAAACACCTGCCAAGGCTGGGGCCGGTATTACAAATTTACCGGCAATGTAGCTGCCGGTAAATTTGTAATACCCTTAAAAAGACCCCTCAGCCTGCCCCCAATCCCCTGTAAACTTATCTTTTTCTTCCTTTTTTGTCCTGGCTGCTCTGTGGCCTCGCCCCTTTTATGCACAACCCTGCCCCTTTGACATCACATCCGCACTTTTTTGTACCCGCCCCCCACCAGCCGGTAAAAAATCTAGCAAAAGGTGGCAACCCTACCTGCAAGGGACCCTGAGACGTGCCCTGCGGCAGTAGCTCAGGGCCGGAACTAGGGGAAGGCAGAGTAGGCACGTGCCTAGGTTGCAAAGCTGGGGGTGCCAGGCACGTACCTGCTCCATCACCTACCCTATGTCTGGTTCCCTCTCTGTCCGACTGTGTGCACTATATCCTTGTCTTTTTGTGTTGTGTGCATGTGCACCGGCCAGCACCAACTCATGCATGCACGCCAGCATCAAGCAGAGCATGCTTGCGCACAAGCTCCAACGCGCGCTCAGCCGCTGCCGCAACTGGCCAGGTTGCCTAGGGCGCCTGGCTGGCCTGGCCCAGCTCTGCTGTAGCCCCAGTGGGCCCCTGGGACCAGTGCTGGGCCGCAGGCTGTACCAAACTGGGCCGCCTCTGGTCGCAGCTTCAAAAACAATGGCCCCAAGACCCTGCTAGCGCAGCTCCCCAGTGCGCCGAGTCGCACGTATTAAGCGAAATCACTATGACAACCCAGTGTGTGAAGCCCAGGAAGGTTTCTACCAATCTCCAAAATGACCGAAATACTGTTTGCACATTATTTTTTCTGCAAGCCCACGAGCTAAGCAAAAATTAGCAAAAAAACAAATGTTTTTCTATGTATACATATGCACCGTGACTAGTTTGTGTTTTATTATGCAACACCCCCTTGGTCACTGGAAAAACTGTTGGGGACCGCTGCTCTAGAATAAAGGGTAATCTTTAGCCATAAACAGATTTCTAGTATGATTTCTAAGCAACTTTCCATTCATTAAAGGGATCCTGTCATCAGAAAACATGTTTTTTACAAAACACATCAGTTAATAGTGCTACTCCGGCAGAATTCTGCACTGAAATCCATTTCTCAAAAGAGCAAACAGATTTTTTTTTAATAAATTTTGAAATCTGACATGGGGTTAGACATTTTGTCAATTTCGCAGCTGCCCCTGGTCATGTGACTTGTGCCTGCACTTTAGGAGAGAAATGCTTTCTGGCAGGCTACTGTTTTTCCTTCTCAATGTACCTGAATGTGTCTCAGTGGGACCTGGATTTTACTATTGAGTGCTGTTCTTAGATCTACCAGGCAGCTGTTATCTTGTGTTAAGGAGCTGTTATCTGGTTACCTTCCCATTGTTCTTTTGTTTGGCTGCTGGGGGGAAAGGGAGTGGGGTTATTTCACTCCAACTTGCAGTACAGCAGTAAAGAGTGATTGAAGTTTATCAGTCACATGACTTGGGGCAGCTGGGAAATTGACCATATGTCTAGCCCCATGTCAGATTTCAAAATTGAATATAAAAAAATCTGTTTGCTCTTTTAAAAAATAGATTTCAGTGCAGAATTCTGCTGGAGCAGCACTATTAACGGATTCATTTTGAATTTTTTTTTTCCCTGAGTATCCCTTTAACATTGTAAAAGGATTTCTAAGTATCTGGTTCTGACTCCTGAAACAATGTAGCAGGTCAGTTCCCCCCTCTTCAGGTTTGTTCAACCAACCGGCTTCTGCTTCATTGTTTTTATAAGTGAGAACCAGCTGTTCAGAGAATATACCGGTAACTAAAAACATGGGAGATCTTCCTGGGGAATTGGTTAGAATTCTGTTGCATTCTCCGTATCTAACGATAGGTGGCGCCTGTTGCTTTGGTGGGGACTCCCCACGTGGCCTGTACAGGGTTAATAATGAGAGGGCTGGCCCAGGCGAGGTGCGGCTTTGTCATCGCTTTCTCCTTTTTGGTGTCAGTCTGTGCCGACACCCTGTCTGGTACTTTAAAATCACTGCTGCCCGAGCTCGGTCTGGATCGGCTCCCCTGAAAGAATTCCGCAGTGCTACTGAGTCACAACCGCAGGTAAGAGGCGACATCCTGCCAGTGTATTGAGGTGTATGGGGCTCCTGATCTCTAGTGCTGTGATCCGCACCCACCAGCAACTGGTTCTGGATCCGAGTTGGGTGGGTTCAACTTAGAGTCCGGTTTTGACCCGGACAGATAAACACGGATAAAGGTTCTGGTGCTTGCAGCTCCAAAGTCTTTATAAACAACACTTACACAGGGCTGGGGGCAAATCCATTAGAATAATGATCATGGTGTACTCAGAGATCATTGTTTGTTCCCTGTCCCATGGCAGAAAGATTTAGATTTAGCTGGAGGTTGGAAATGCAAAAGCATTCATTGTGCGGTACAGCATGTGCATAGGTGAGAACTGATAGTGCACTCAGCCCAGTACAAAGTGCACAGAGGTCTAGCAGCAGAGACACCAGTGCTACTGTTATTATTAGCCTGAAGTGGTGTCATTACCTATTAGCAGACCCTGTGACGGCAGTGGGGGGGCCCATATCCCCTTTGGACCCTCCCTAATGCATATACTTGCACCATCCAATCTATGGGGCAAATTCACTAAAGCGCGATGCTGCTAACGCCAGCGTGACGTCATTTCGTTACTTTGTCGATTTACCAACGGCGTATATTTGCTAGCGCTACTTCGCACCCTTAGGCTAAGGCCACACTAGGCGATAGCGCCGCGATTTGACTCGCGGCGACTTTTCGCTGCGACTTTTAAGCCGCAATCGCTGGGGAAACTTTTGCGCTGGCGTCTATGGGGAATCGCGTAAAATCGCCAGCGTAAAAACACACGCGGCGATCTTTTTTCTATTGTCGCTCGAAATCGCCTAGCGAGGCAATTTCGAGCGACAGTAGAGAAAAGATCGCCGCGTGTGTTTTTACGCTGGCGATTTTACGCGATTCCCCATAGATGCCAGCGCAAAAGTTTCCTCAGCGATTGCTTAAAAGTCGCCGCGAAAAGTCGCCGCGAGTCAAATCGCGGCGCTATCGCCTAGTGTGGCCTTAGCCTAACACCAGGCGAAGTTGTGTTATTGCGAAGGGACGTAACTACGCTAATTCACTAACTTGCGCACTTTACTGAATGTTACCTCTTGCGCCAGACTTGCCTTTGCCACCTCAGACCAGGCGAAGTGCAATAGAGTAGATAGGGCTTGCTTCAAAAAAAAGTTGACATTTTTTCTAAGTCCCAAAAAACGCTGGCGTCTTTCACTTTTTTAAGGGTGATAGACTGAAAAAGATTGTACATTTTTTTGGGGGGCACCCTCCTTCCCCCCTACATTTCCTAACATATGGCACCTAAACTATACAGTGGGCACATGTATAGGGCAAAATAACAACTCTATTTTATTTTATGAAGCTTTCCCAGGCTTGTGTAATGTAATGTATATGCTGCTACATATACAGTATGTCCATTGTACTTTAACTTGGCGCCGTATGCAAATTAGGCATCGCTAGCGTAACTTCGCTTTGCTTGACGTATTAACGCTAGTGCAACTTCGCTACCTTTGCCTCCCTGAGCGCAACTTCGGATTTTAGTGAATTAGCGGCTCCCTGGCGAAGTGCCGCGAAGGCGTCGCTATCGTATTTTTTGCCGCTTAGTGAATTTGTCCCTATGTTTTTGTAGGCGCAGGGGCATTGGGTTGCATTTAACCTGATGCGGAGGGGACCCCCAAATAATTTTTTGTAGGGGGTCTGGGAATAGCCATATTATACCACTGGCCTCAGCACTGAATTCATAACCAGTATAGTGTACTATTCTAGCACGTAATCTGTATGTATTTACGATGCTACTTGTCCTCCCTGTGTATACTTCTATATAATACACATGAGTCATGAATATCCTGTAAATGATATCCTTATAATGATATAAGGATATAAGAAGTCACTTCGGTGTTCCATGACCTGTATAAAAACACTTGGCCTCATGTTTTTATATGGTCATGGAACTCCTCGGTAACTTGTAATATCCTTATATTTTACAAGACAGGGTATTTTAATCACTATGTAATAAACAAGAGCCATGAATATCCTGTAAATTATATCCTTATACTACACAGAAGCAATGAACATCTTGGAAATTATATCCATATAATACACAAAAGCCATGAATATCTTGGAAATTATATCCTTATAAACGGAGAGTTCTGATGTCATTTCTGTCACATGACTCACTGAGATGTGTGTATTATAATAAATAAAGTACCCCCAGTTGTAAAATATGAGGATATTAGAAGTTACCTTGGAGTTTCATGACCTGTATAAAAACACTCTGATTTCGGCCTTGTGTTTTTATATGATCATGGAACTGCTCGGTAACTTATAATATCCTTATATTTTACAAGAGGGGGTACTTTATTCAATATATAAACGGTGACTAGTGATGTCATTAGTTATAAATGGTGAGTAGTGATGTCATTAGTTATAAACGGTGAGTAGTGATTTATATGGTCATGGAACTCCTCTGTGACTAATAATTTCCTTATATTTTACAACAGGGGGTAATTTATTCACTATATAATGATGTCATCTGTTAAAATCGGAGCTTAGTGATGCTGTTTCTGTCACATGACTCACTGAAACTTGTGTATTACAATAAAAATGGAACCTGTTGCAAAATAGGAGGATATTAGAAGTCACCTCGGAATTCCATGACCTGTATAAAAACACTCTGACTTCGGCCTTGTGTTTTTATATGATCATGGAACTCCTCGGTAACTTATAATATCCTTATATTTTACAAGAGGGGGTACTTTATTCACTATATATTGTACTGCGCTTTACAAATAAATGACTCACTAAATAAATGACCCCACTTGGTGGTCTGAATGTAAGTGTCTTGCCTGTTGAATGCAGGGAGTATACAAAGAGAATGTAGTGCTGGAGGGCCACAGTTTGGCCAGTTCTGGTTTATGGTTCCTGTGTATACTGTAAAAGGCATGTAAAGAATGTCATGTTGGGCGACTGTCACCAGGCTGTCCTCGGGGCGCACCTTTTCAGCAGAACAAGGCGGAAATACATCCCCTCAGGTTACTAGAAATCTGATACCTGGTGGGAAGGGCCCAGCCTGTGAATGCATCTGTGTATACAGTCTCCGGTGGCTTCCCCACCTCAGAAACACTATTGTAAATGAGCTGCAGTCCTCCTCCTAATAGGATCCTGCAGTGTACTCAGGCGCAGCTCAAATATTTGCTGCTGTCACCTCACACCCCCGTGGCACCCTGACTGCACAGGAGAGCAAATAGAGATAAAAGGAGCTTTGTCTGCACAAACCCTTATTTAGTGATCAGCAAAGGAAGAAATTCATTTAATATTTTGTCTGTGATTTAAGGGCAGAGACAGACGAGAAGATTTGGGGAGATTAGTCACCCTGCGACAAATCGCCTCTTCTTCAGGCGACTAATCTTCCTGAACTGCCTCCCAGTCGCTAGAATCTAAATCGCCAGTGGGATGGCACTCTGAGCTATTTGTTTAACATAGTTGCCTCACGAGAAAGCTTCGGGTGACTTCGGATAAACTAAGTGCCATCCTGCTGGCGATTTCTAGCCGGCGGGGAGGCAGTTCGGGGGGATTAGTCACCCAAAGAAGGAGGCGATTTGTCGCCGGGTGACTAAATCTCCCCGAATCTTCTCATCTGTCTCTGCCCTAAAGGGAAACTTCACCTTTAAATGACCCATTGGTTGGTTATAGATGGACTGTTTTAAGCAACTTCTTACTTTATCAATTTCTTGTTATGGCTTTGATTTATAGCTTTTCTGTTCTTCCTCTGTCCAGCTGGTAACTAGGAATGCTTTTACTGCTATTTATTATTGCTATATATCTATTTAGACATAAAAACAGCAGATTTTTTTTGCATTTTATGCCACAAATGCTTTGTCATCTAAAATGGACCCATAGACGTATTATGGAAAAGGAGTAGAGTTGGCACCTGTATGCGTTTTTAAAGGAACAGTAACACCACAAACTGTATCAAAGTAATTCAAATATAATGGACTGTTGCTCTGCATTGGTAAAACTGGTGTGTTTGCTTCAGAAAGACTACTGTTGTTATATATAAATACTCTGCTGTGCTATATTTATATTTCATCCTAACGAAAATGTAATCTGTATTGGAGGCAAGACAATCCTATTGGGTTTATTTAATGATTAAATGATTTTCTAGTAGACCTAGGTGAAGATTTATAAAAATTTAGAGCTTAATAAATAAAAACTCACCCACGTTCTATTCATTCCTATGGGATTTTTAGAATCTTATTTATCAATGGGTGAAAGTTTAAACTCGCCATTTGAAAAATACGGTTGTAAAAATCCCATAGGAATAAATAGAATATGGGTGAGTTTTTATTTATTAAGCTCTACACACATTTTGATGAATCTGCCCCTTAAGGTATGGAGATCCAAATTATGGAAAGATCCCTTATACAGAAAACCCCAGGTCCCGAGCATTCTTGATAATTGGCTGCAAACCCAATCCCCACTTCTAGCTTGGCCTCTTTATTCCAGGTCATGGAACTCCAAGGTAATTTTCTAACATCCTCATATTTTACTAAAGGTAAAAATTATTGATTTTTCTTAAGTTTCATTGAGTCATGTTATAGAAATGACATTATTATTGATGACATCACTGTGCACTATTTATAAAGATATACAGTAGCTATATAGAGCATATATAAAATATAAAGCACATATATGAGCAAGCAGAGACACACGCTCAAATTTGGGGAGATTTAGTCGCCTCTTCTTGGGGGCGACTAATCTCCCCGAACTGCCTACCGCCGGCTAGAATCTAAATTGCCGGCAGGATGGCACTTGGAGCGCTTCATTTTCCAAAGTTGCCCGAAGTCTCCTCGAGAGGCAACTCCGGGCGACTTCGGAAAACGAATTACACCGATTGCCATTTGGATTCGGGGAGATTAGTCGCCCAGCGACAAATCTCCTCTTCTTCAGGCTGACTAATCTCCCCGACCTGCCTCCCGCCGGATAGAATGTAAATCGCCGACGGGAGGTAGGTCGGGGAGATTAGTCAGCCTGAAGAAGAGGAGATTTGTCGCTGGGCGACTAATCTCCCCGAATCTAAATGTGTGTCTCTGCCCTAAACTTGAATGCAATGTGTTTAGGTACAAAGTCCATTTGAGGTGCAGTTCTTTCTTGCAAACTGGGTGTAGATGGAGAAGCTGCCTAGGAAATGACTCAAACAATAAAACATTCAGTAGACGTTGTATTATGTGACTTCATTCATATCCTACCATGTATCACCTTTCTGCCCCCTCCATAAGATTCCTTTGGGGGAATGTAATAAAAGTCATAAAAGGAAAAGAATTTCCATAAACAAGAACAAAAACGAACATGAGTTTACAGCATTCCTCCACAGTTCTTGTGCTGCTTGTGGATGCCTACAGAACACCACATACTCTGCAATGAAGCTGTCAATGTGGGCCCCTGTTATTTGATCAGGGCTTGGTCATGTATCAGACAGGCTTGCCCATTGGGTAAATATGTGACCCATGGGTGATATAGTCTCCCAATAGCCCTACATAGACATTTTTTTAGGGGATTTGATTGGCCCACTTTTTTTTCAGGTCATCTGTTTTCAGACAATTCACTAGAAATACAGACTTTTTTTCAATCACCTTATATTTCTGACTGTTTTTCTAATATTTAAGAAAATTTTTCACCTTCTTATGTATTTCTGAAGCAGCTCAGGGTGGGGGGGGGGTCATAGACTCTGTAACTGTTGTAAATTGATGCTTTAGTTGATACAGTTCTTATCTTTGTCCCTGTTGAGCAGCAGCTTAGTGATGTTGAGTTTTTCCCGACCCTAACCCACCCTCCCTCAGCCGGCGCCCGCATGCATCTGACTTCTGGGTTCCTTTTAAAGACCCGCGCCAACCCGCCCCGGCGATGACGTCACAAAAGGGGCGGGGCGAGCAGGCACATGGCTATAAAGTCGGAAGACGCTATTTGAAGGTGGCAGGCGGGGAGAGCAGGAGAAGAGCTCAACCCGAACCCGCCACCCGCGAAGAGGAGTGCGAGGTGCGCTTGTATCGGCCCGGCTCGCACATCACTACAGCAGCTGTTAGAATTGATACAATAGTTGCTATTATTCTACAGATACTGCTGATAAATGTATCAACTAATGTAGCAAATTGTAATAGAATCTGCACCTGGATCACTGAGCTGCCATACTCGAACATCACAGATAGGAACATTCAACTATTTTGGAAAAACTATAAAAATAAAAAATATTTCTAGTGAACAATTTGAACTGAAAAAAGTGTTTGGAAGGTGAACAATCCCTTTAACCAAGCTGACGGCCTATGGACCCGTGCATTGGTTTAAATGATGCCTGATTGAGACTGGTATTAGTTGGTATGTAGGGCAGGGATACTCAACCTTTTGAACCCGTGAGCAACATTCAGAAGCAAAAGGAGTTGGGGAGCAACATTAGCATGAAAAATGTTCTTGGGGTGCCAAATAAGTGCTGTGATTGGCTATTTTTAGCCCCTATGGGGACTGTCAATCTACATTGAGGCACTGTTTGGCAGTGCACCTGGTTTTTATACAACCAAAACTTGCCTCAAAAATAAGCACCTGCTTTGAGGCCACTGGGAGTAACATCCAAGGGGTTGGAGAGCAACATGTTGCTCACGATCTACTGGTTGGGGATCACTGATGTAGGGAATGTAGTCCACCGCCAGTAGGATCTTGCTGAGATAAGTTTTGTGATGCTCCTTTCATAATTCATAAATCTCAAACCAGGGGGAAGCTTTATATTTCACTGTTCTCAGCTACATCTAATAATCAAGTAGATTTTTGCTTCAAAATGCCCATCAAGAAAAATATTTTGCACTGATCCTACAGGTTTTTTTTTTTTTATAGATATTCCGTATATAGGTATATAACCAATTATTTTTTAGTTGTAGCAAATAAACATGCATTTTACCCTGTGCCCCCAGGGATTCCTTGTGCCACCCTGGGGTGAGGCATATACAGTATAGTGGTCAGAGCAATTAGGTGGTGCTTTTAACTAGGAAGTGAAGTAGTGGGTTAATAAGAAATCAAAAGTGTAGCCTTACAGAGCATATGTTTTTTTAGATAGGGTCAGTGACCCCCATTTTAAAGCTTGAAAGAGTCAGAAGAAAAAGGAAAAAAATTTAAAAGAACAATAAATAATTCCAACCAGTTGAAAAGTTGCGTAGAATTGGCTACTCTTTAACATACTCAAAGTTAATTTAAAGGTTAACCACCCGTTTAAATTGTAGCTGTTGCTTTTCCCTTGGACAGAAAATCACAGTTGTCTTCCCTTTTACATTAAAGTTGCTGTTCTGCTGTTTTACAAGATACATTTTCTTAAATATAAGGAGTGCCTTATGCTCATTCCATATCTGATAATGAATCAGTGGATGTTAGACGCATAAAAGCAAGGCAAGCTTGTGTGTTTCTGTGGACGTCAGAGGTTTTAACCCCCCTCCTCCCTTGTCATGCGGCACATTTATTTAATGAGAAACCTGTTGATTTAGCAGGAATCGTCTTGCGTTTTGCTTGAGTTGCAGTGACCGCACAGAAAGCTGCTGAGGCCAGGAATCTCACAGCCAACTAATTACTGAAAGTCTGAGCGCATCCACAGCTAAAGGACAGGCATATAGCACCTCCATTAATCTGCCTGTATTTAAATCATGAGAGATAAATTAACTCATGGGTTTTTTTTTCTGACTTTTTCACTGCGCCAACTTATTGTCATATAAAACAAATAGGGCTATGATTGATATGTGTGTAGATCTTGTACACTTATGAAGGTCACAATCTGACCGAGTATCCAACATTTTAAAACTAGGTTAGCAAATATTTTTCCATCAGTGCATTATAGGGTCCCAACTGACACGAAGGCAAATCACCTGACAAATTTCATGAAATATTATTTTAATGGACAAACCCTTTAACTGTACATCCTGGTAGGAGGCTTTTAAATGCAGAGGCAGAATCTGTGTATGGACAGGCCTGTACCTGCACTGCTATAATTTGTCTCTGCTGATCTGTCTGTTCCATTGTATGACTCCCCCCCGATATACTCACTACTGACACACACACTCATCACGCTTTCATTTAGTTTCTTTTTCCTAGTACAGGTATAGGATCACTTATCCAGAAACCCGATATCCAGAAAGCTCCGAATTACAGAATGGCTGTCTCCCATAGACTCCATTTTATCCAAATAATCCAAATTTTTAAAAATGATTTCCTTTTTCTCTGTAATAATAAAACAGTAGCTTGTACTTGATCCCAACTAAGATATAATTAATCCTCCTTGGAAGCAAAACCAGCCTATTGGGTTTATTAAATGTTTAAATGAATCTCTAGTAGACTTAAGGCATGAAGACCCAAATTACGGAAAGATCCATTATCCGGAAAACCCCAGGTCCCGATCATTCTGGATTACAGGTCCCATACCTGTACTAGTATCTCTCTGCCCTCTTATTTTCTATAATGTAAATAGTCTGAAATACTTAACATAACTAGCTGCTGAAACATCATGTAGCATTTAGGTTATCTCTTGCAAATTTTTCCCTTTTTCCTTCCTTTCTGGTCTGTTACCCCATTTACATTTTCTCCTTCCACATTACTATTTTCTGACCCCTTCTTGTGTGTTCCGACTGTAAATACTCGCACTGCTTTGTCACTATGCACAGTTGTTTGTAAACTACAGAGGTTTCCAGCAAAGTATGCATGAATGAGTCATTCATCTTGTAGGATCAATGTTTACTGTGTCACATCTGGGTCGCTGAGGTTGTTTGTAGTTTTAGAGGCTGTGCCTGCAATGTAATAATGGGATCTTTCAGATTTTGTATAATGGTGTATGCTTTGCTCAGATAATATAACAAATAACTCGCCCCTGCAATAAATAACATGTAAGACATCAGACTTTTCTTTACATTATTCTATATATATTTATTAGGGATGTACCGAATCCAGGATTCGGGCATTTTCGGCAAGATTCGAATTCGGCCGAACCCTTCTGCCCGGTAAACCGAATTCGAATCCTAATTTGCATATGCAAATTAGGGGTGGGAGGAAAATGATGTGACTTTTTGTCACAAAACAAGGAAGTAAGAAATGTTTTCCCCTTCCCACCCCTAATTTGCATATGCAAATTTGTATTCGGCTGAATCTTTCACGAAGGATTCGGGGGTTCGTCCGCATCCAAAATAGTGGATTCGGTTCATCCCTAATATTTATATAGTGACTAAGGTCCCTAGAATCTTAATAGTAGAATCAATGTTGCTTGTATTGGGGATTGTCATTAAAGTCCAGATAGGGGAATTGGGTAGAGGCTCTGGCCTAGCCATTCGCCAGTGAAATAGTCAAAAATAAATGGAAAGCCAATACCTTGTCTGCTACAAACGGGTGAATCCCAAACTTTATTCCATGGTGCTCACAACACTTCAATGTTCAAACGTTTCGGGACCGCATGGCCCTTCCTCAGTGACCAGGGCCATGCGGTCCCGAAACGTTTGAACATTGAAGTGTTGTGAGCACCATGGAATAAAGTTTGGGATTCACCCGTTTGTAGCAGACAAGGTATTGGCTTTCCATGTATTGGGGATTGGACTGAAATACTGATTACAGTAAAATGTAAATGTCCTTTGTACAGGAGAAATTACACTGTTCTTAGTGGCGTTACCTGTTCAACTGATCGGATTTCCGTGACCTTTATAAAAACAATATTTGTGTTTAGCAGTTGCTGTCACATGATAAATGATCTTCTGTTATGTTTCTAAGTTCTTTCTGGCCAGCAGAAATTTCCTGTGCCACTTGACATGACCATAGCAGCGAGGAATGCTGGGAAAAATAATAGTTTACTTTATTAGGGCCTAAAGAAAGGTAGAGACTTTTACTTGTGTGTAATTGTTGGTCCTCAAGATTTTACATTTAGGAGAGAGGGGGAAGGACTGAATTGGTGGAACGTTGCCAAAAAGGCGGTTTGGGTGTTCAAAAGGGGCATTGAAGGGCGGTGGGATTGTGTGTAGAGAAAAGTGTGGCAGAAGAGATCAGGTGCTGAAAGGTGGAATTATGTGAGGTAACGTGAGGCGGCAGCACTAGCAAGTAGTCCTGTCACAATAAAAGTCCTTTTGAGGTGATTTGCATGAGAAAATGGGAGTCTCTGTTAAATGTAAATGTTAAAAAATCAGACTAGTAATAAGCTGGTTAAATTAGGTTATTTGTGAGGATGTTTTTTGGAATAAAATGCAGTTTTAATTACTCATTAGATTGCAGTTAAAACTGTGATTGCTGGTATAGAACATGGAGTATTAGTGTAAAGCCAGGGGTAAGACACTGTTTTTATTTCTGGTTTTTTTTAAACGCAGTACTGTAGGAACAGTTGTGTTGACATTGACGCCAGAAATACTCCCCTCTGTCTACCCTTTCTCAGGCTCAATGGACTGATTTAAACTTAGAAGTTGGTGGCGGCAGGGGGTTTTGGCATGTTGTCGTAGAGGAGAGCTTTTAATGGAATCTCACAGAAGCCCAGAGGAATGCCCCGGGAGGCCTTGTTCATAATATCCCTCCTTTCTGTTTTTAGTCAGGACAAAGACAACGGACTCGTTTTAAAGGGGTCCAGAGCTAAGTAAACTGTAGCCGTGTGAAAGGAAGTTTGTTGGTACCAGATAAACATACACAGACGATAAGAGCTTAAAGTATTCTAGGACTTCTTTATAATATAAGTATAAACAGCGGCACATGAATAGGTCCAAAATACAACCTATTAAACTGTTTCCTTTTTAGTAAGCGAGGCCTTCTGTCGCTGCAACTTGTTTTACTACAGATTTACAATTTTAAAACAATATTCATCAACAACATTAAAAGCAGCTTTTTCTGTCTATGGCTGCTGAAGTCTGTAAAGGCCCCCATACACAGGCCGATAAAAGCTGCAGACAGACCAAGTCGGCAGCTTATTGGCCCGTGTGTGTGGCCAGATGCCGATCAGGCAGGTTAAAAAATCCTGTTGGATCGCAGCTGCATTTTTGCATTGTGGCCTGTTATTTACATACATTTATGACCTAAATCTGCCACCTGTCACTGCCAGTGACAGGTGGGTTCCATTTATGTAAATGACTGCACAGCTACGTTTGGGCAAAAAATCCAAGTGTGCCATGGGCCTAAACGAAAATTGCTTAGCATCTTTGCGTGTAAAGCTGGCCATAGACTATTAGGCTATATTGGATGAACAAACGTCAGTTGCAATTTTCCGACCTGCAACTAACCATTCAGATTCAAATAAAGTAGCAAAGAGAACAAATCACACAATGCTCGGGCCATAAATTGACAGGCAGCAATCATTTAGTTAATGCCAGAGATACTAGTACAGTAGAATACTAGTAAGACAAATTACAGAGTACGGGGGCAAGGAGCTGAAATGTAACTTGCTGGTTTGGATATATTAGAGTTTTACGTTAGGGTTCAGTTTTCCTTGAATAAGGTCTCCTGTAAATGTATAGTCTAGGCTCAGTATTACATTTCAGCTTGGCTGATGTTGTTGGTGAGTATAACAGCTCAGTTTGTGCCTCTATAAGCCACCTTTTGTATTCAGAGCAGAGTTTTTATTTCGATGTTCCTGCTGGCATCCTGCCTGGGTGATGGCAGAGACCTCAGAGGGAAAAGGAGGGGGCGGCTGGAAACTGATTCCATAGGTGGAGCCGCCCAGGTACAACTTAACTGTTTCTGTGCCAAAGATGAATTATGTAGAATCAAACCAAATTTACTCTAGGGTGCTGTGAAATCGCTGCTTGCTTTGAACATACTCAGCTGTTGGGGCTGTTGTTTTAGGACAGTGTCAGTTTAGATACAGACAGACATCTTTGGTCTTCCAGTCTTTGCTCAGTATTTGTAAACAGCAAATTGAACAATACTGTGTTTTTTTGTGTCTCCAAATTTAAAAGGCAAAATGTGTCATTTTTATTAGGTGGTTAATTTTAATCGCAGGATTTTGTGTACAAATGCAATGTTCTTCCCTGTAATAGCAGTGTTGTAGTCACACATATCGGCCAGCTTAGACAGGAGCTAGTTAACCTGAAGGTGTGCGTTTGAACTGTGGGAAGAAACCTGAGTACCCCGAGGAAAGCCAGAGAAAGGAAATACAACATTTGCACAGATAGGTCTCTGAATCAATACCAGGATCACAGCTCTGCAAGGAGGGAAGATACCAATCTCCCTTATACCTGTTAATAAATCTCATGAAAAAATGTAAATGCAGATATTTCGTTTTTGCCTGAATAATATGTTATAATAAGTACTAATTATTATATTAAAGTCCCACCAGGGTGTAAAAATAAGTGAGAACAGTTGTATAAGGGCATATGTTCCCCATAGATAGAAAGCCATTAGTTCCAGAAGAAGTAGGGCAAACTTATTTATGTTTACATTTGCAATATTTCCTTTGAAAGGGATAATTGAAGTTGGCGATCCTTATGTTTCTGTGACCATAACACGCCAGATATCCATCAGAACACTTATTGATATAGATATCGAACAAAGACCGGGCTTCAAATGGACAACGGACATACCATATACCACTCTCTCAGAAATTCTCAAACAACATACGAATATAATGAAGCTTCTTCCAGTGAGTAGGTATCAGGAGATGGCTTTACAAATACTCCATAACTCTTAACTAACTCCGATTAGGAGATATAAAATGGGAAATTTGCCCTCAGATAGCTGCCTCAGATGTCACTCCCCCAAAGCAGATTTAATGCATAACCTATGGTCATGCCCCTCTCTTAAAAGCTTTTGGTTGGAAGTAATGACGTATGGTGCTCAGATAACCGGTAAACCTTTCCAAGCTCAATTAGAATGGGCTATGTTTAGCTGTGACGCCATTTATGCACAACTAACGAAAGCAGACAAAAACCTGATCGGAAGACTGGCTGCAGCGACACGGAAAACTATATAACAATATTGGCTGAACAAAGATCCTCCCAACATAACAGCGGAAAAACAGAAAATGCATTCTCTTTCATATGGATTGGCTAGAAACCACGACTAAAAAGGAACAAAACGCCACAAAATTCTTTAAGACATGGACTACATACATAGAAACCCTACCACAGCAACTCAGACACCTCACGGTACACACATTTAGATGTACAACATGGTACGATACAGTGTTACTAACACAACAACCTTTGGTCATGGACACCTCAGAGAATAGCTACGAGACCGACAACAACTGTATTCTGATCCTCCCGAGAGCCACTTCACCAATAGGTTGATGACCTCTTATCTACAAAGCCCTATATAAGGTCCTAACTGTTTACTGTCAATTGTCATTCAAGCTGCTAGTTTGTATTGGTTACTTAGTTAATTTTGTTACTGCGATTCAAGACATCTAACTGAATTGCACCACAGAAAAATCTTACTGTCTAGTTTTAAATGTATACTCTTTGTATGAATCTTTGATAAAAACAAGTTTAAAAAAAAAAAAAAAAATAGTTATAAGGATGTCCCACAAAAGAAAGAGGTTCTGTTTATTATTTTGGATTTTGCCGAATGCTTTGAGAAAGATTTGGCTGAATACCGAATCGAATCTGAACCCTAATTTGTATATGCAAATAAGTGAGGGGAGAGAAACCAGTTTGTTTTACTTCCTTGTTTTGTGACAAAAAGTCACATGATTCGGATTCGGTTTGGCCGGGCACAAGTATTCAGCCGAATCCTGCTGACAATGGCCTAGTTCTGTTTATTTCCAATAAGCAAAACACTGCTTCCACTTTACTAAATCACTACTTTCTAGCCGTCTCTGTTTTCCAATACAGTACATTTTTCTTCCAATTTTAGGCAAGACAGGAGCACAAGCATTCAAACAGGGTCTTTGGGATTGCCTTGTGTTGTCTTCCTGTGATTGTAGTAAGCTTGTGGCTAGGTAGGAGAGTGTCAGCCCCTGACACTTGCTTTCAAAGACAGCAAATGGCATCTCCCATGTGATTCTGGTTGCTAGCCTCTCAGGGAAAATTGGAGTATTGTTGTCTATTGTTGGCTAAGGGTTGGCATTGGACTCCAGACACATTAGGTTAAAACTACATGGGAGATTTTGATCAGATTGTGTGGGTCAGATTTTATCTGATCTCGTCAAACAACACCATGCAACAGCATGAGATTATGGGATCCGACACAATCTGCTCCCCTTATAGCTGGAATGTAAAGTCAGATCAGATAAAGTTGGATGTTATAATTTGTTCATGCATCTACATCTAACATTCAATATATTTCAACAAGGAAAAAATCAGACACTGTGAGATTTTATCTTGTCGGATGAGGACGCAACATGCTGCGTTCGCATCCGACAGTTGTGTTGGATGGAACATTTTACGTGCACATTAGCCTTTTGTATCAGTCCCATTATATTTTGACCCATGCGACTACATCTGATTTGGTGTAGTGAAGTTTACCCTTTATTTATTAACTGGACTATGCCCTACTTATGCTGCACAGTTTAGCTAGCTCCTAATTAGACAATGGCTACCATATAGCCAGCTTCTAATTGGGCACTGACTTACTGACTGTACAGTGATGATTCATATTCAAAATATAGTATAGCCAATTCCTACTGACTGCACTGTGTAGCTAGCATACTCAAGGTTAAAAAAAGGAGATACAATGTGCTGTTATTGCTGGTTCACTGGAAAATAAAGCTTTAATAAACGGCTATGAACAGTTTGTGCAATTGGGCCCTCCCACCTTTTGCCAAAATGCCACCTACGCTTAGGGGCAGCTTTATCAAGGTTTGAATAGTAAATTCAAATTTCCGGGTTTCATAATCCATACATTCAAATTTGAATCCCCTATTCAAATGGAGATTTATCACACCTCTACCATGTTAACAGTCCTAATTCGAATATTCGCCACCTAAAACCTGACGAGTTCATGTACAAGTCAATGGCAGAGGTCCGTTGAGCCATTTGGAGATGTTAATCGCCTTCCTGAAAAAATCGATTAGTACAAATTTTCAAGTTGGAGCCATTAGATCGAATAATTTGAATTAAAAAAAATTCACATGAATTCGAAACTCAACCTTTTATAAATGGGCCTCTATATACCATTCAAATTTTTCGGGTCCATTGGGCCATTTGGAGATGTTAATAGCCTTCCTGAATTTGAGAAAAACTTGATTTGTATGGATTTTCAAGTTGGAGCCATTCGATTTAATATTAGGCATTACATTTTTTTGTTAAATAACCTCCTAGTTGAATTGTGAGTATATTCGAATTAAAGAAAAATCCACATGAATTCAAAATTCGACCTTTGATAAATGGCCCTCTATGTCCCAGCCCAGATTCTATAGCCCTTGCCTAGTAACCTTAATTTAAATCCAGTTAGTCAAAATACTTATATAATACACAAAAGCCATGAATATCTTGTAAATTATATCCTTATAAACGGTGAGTTCTGATGTCATCAGTTATAAACGGTGAGTTCTGATGTCATTTCTGTCACATGACTCCCTAAAACTTGTGTATTATAATAAATAAAGTACCCCCAGTTGCAAAATATGAGGATATTAGAAGTTACCTCGGACTTCCATGACCTGTATAAAAACACTCGGCCTTCGGCCTCGTGTTTTTATATGGTCATGAAACTCCTCGGTAACTTATAATATCCTTATATTTTACAAGAGGGGGTACTTTATTCACTATATATTATATTAGCACTACAAACCAATTAAGGTAGGGTTGTTTATTCATAGGGCAGAAGGCTTATGGAGGGAGAAGCCATTCATGGCTTAGTAAGACGGAAAATGTCTGGCAGGTGCCTATTGTTTGGTGTTGTTTCCGAGCCGTGTTTGAGCTTGTGGTGTGCAAGTCACAGGCATACAGACCCAGCCAAAAGCACATTCATTGTCTGCATCTCGTCTGGATAGAGCCGTAAAAATAACTCCTTGTTCAATGGCTTGAAATATACTGCCATGCCTTTCTTTCCACTCTTGCAAAGTGTCCTTGCCTAAGGTTTCCGAAAAAATTACCAATAGGGTAAGGAGTGATGTTGAGACTAAGCGCAAACCTGGATGCCAAATATTTAGATACTGTAAAATTTTGCCAGTAACACAGATTCAGGTTGCCAAAAATCAATATCCCTGCGGGTGCACATTGGCTCGAAGGAACCCTGGAATTACTACCAGTGTCGTTCCAATAGTGAGTTACAACAAAAGGTGCTACTGACACACAATGGAATTGATTCCATTTTAACACTAATACAGCAGTTTGCTAATTTGCATCTTTATTGTTGTATTCACGTATGGGACCTGTGTACTGTGCAAATCGCTACGGTCACAAAGTAGCATGTGACTGCAATTACTCAAAAGTTCCAGGAAGAATCATGCATTGTGGGTAATAAAAAACACTGCAATTTGCATCACAAAATTGCTATTTGCACTATTTGCCACTTTAATAAGAACGATTTACAAACTTTAACGATTAAGCCCCACTTGGCCTTCCATTGTGACACCTCGGGGCAAATTTACTTATGGTCGAATATCGAGGGTTAATTAATCCTCGATATTTGACTGCCGAATTGAAATCCTTCGACTTCGAATATCGAAGTCGAAGGATTTACCGCAAATAGTTGGATCGAACGAAAAATCGTTCGATTTTTCTTCGACCTAAAAATTGTTCCAAAGCCTATGGGGACCTTCCCCATAGGCTAACATTGACTTCGGTAGGTTTTAGGTGGCGAACTAGGGGGTCGAAGTTTTTTTTTTTAAAGAGACAGTACTTCAACTATCGAATAGTCGAACGATTTTTAGTTCGAAGTCGTAGTCGAAGGTCGAAGTAGCCAATTCGATGGTCGAAGTAGCCAAAAAAAATTTCGAAATGTAAAGTTTTTTTTATTCTATTCCTTCACTCGAACTAAGTGAATGGGCCCCTGAATCTCACAAAACCAGGTTAGATAATTAAAATCATTAACAGCCACATTTGCCTATCGTTCCAAAAGCAGCAATTACACATTCATCCCAAATCTCCGTTCTATTTGCCTTCAGACTGTGCTCCTCTAAGGGTCCCTTCCGCACAGAATGGGTGTCTGTGGAAAGCTGGGTGACTTCAAATCCCAGAATCCATCACTTTAACATTAATCAAGGTGATTTGGGATTTAATGGCTGCCAGCCAAATAGTGTGAGGGAAATATTTTAAGTTAGAGGCAAATTATCATGGTTTAAGGAATCCTGTATGTCTGTGGCAGTTCAGATAGTGGTCATGTACCTTAGCCCAACTGAATAAACTCCTGTCAACAGGGATATTGCATTTTAAAGTGGCACAAATGAATAGTCCCTTAAAAAAAGTAAATTCTTATGTATTTTGTCACTTTATGTTGCTGCAGTTATCTTTTCTCTGCTCGTTTCCTGCCTGACCAGGCTCATCTCCTCCGGGAATATTCATTCTTCCTCGCCCTTCACAATTTCCATGGTGGGACGTATGTTGAGCAGGGCCGGTGCAACAGATGGTGCGGTCAATATTTTCCACGTCTTACCAGGCAACAGAAACCAAAAAGAAAAACATCCGATTAGAACACAGAAACACAGAATTTCCTTATTTTTGTGACAAAAAAAGTAGACCGATTCATTAGTTGCCTCCTAAACCCACGTTAATGAATCCTAAATGTTGGTGGTACAATTTAGGGAGAGTTAGGGTTTGGTTATTTTTAACTATATGTGTTGCATATAGTATGCCAATTACTTCATGTATAATATAACTTCATTAGTGTTGTACACAGCAGTGACTGTCCTGTCTCTGGTACTGGTTGTCTTGGCAACCTACAGGGAGTCCGTTTGTCTAGCAGTGTTGAAAGATGAGCGATCAAGGATAATAAGGGATAATAATAGATGAAAACAAAAACCAGTAGAGCAGAGAGACTTTAAAAAAAAAAAAACTCCCTTTGCTATGAAGGCAGAAGGTTAATGGTAGATTATTTGTAGAACAGACTGGGTAACTGCAAGAAAAGAAAGTAACATGCCAATTGCAGAGACTACAGACTTGGCATCTGTGTACGCAGAAGAGTTTTAACACCTCCCAGAATACATAGAAGCTTGTCTGCCCAACAGCTTAGTGGGTATATGGTGGCCATAACTTGTACTTTAAAGGAAACTCGAACTGTTGTAAGAGACCCCACACAGTTGTTGACCCCAGAATCAAATGAACAGACTTGCAGCTGCAATATGTTGGAGAAATTGAGTCCCTCTGGTTGAAAGACCAGTCATATAGACTCCTGGGCAACACAGTGATGAGCCACACACACTTTTTATTATTGTCCAAAATGATATATAGTCTGTACGTGCCATTATGGGACAGATATGGAGGAGATTATATGAGATGGGCACAGGTTCTCCACCTATTAATTCAAGGAATGTCAGAAGGCAAAAAGAAAGTGGGTGCTCAGACAGTCATTGACTTTTGGGAAAAAGTAGAAATAGATGGCAAGTGCGAAATCTGTATGTCATTCTGGCCTCTCCTTGTGGCATTGCCAGTGCCTGGTCCAACATACATACTGTAATAACTTGGTGCAACGCTAGTTCTCTGCTGTTGAGCTCCGTCATATCGGATATCAGAAATTCCGTTCCATCAGACACATATTCACCCCCATCCTGAATCCCAAATCTTGTTATACTGTGTGCCTCAGCCGAATGTGATGCCCCAGACAGAGGGGAGCGATGAGACATGCCTGGTGACTCAAAGAGACTCACTGTGATGCATTCTACTTGAATTAACTTGTTGTTGTGTGCTAGTGTTTCAGCAGTGCCTGGCTTATGTGTGTTTTTACATTCTATACAGTTTGCAAAGTTTTTTGTTATCATTTTTGGGTGTGGTTGAAAGACCCAAGTGTTTTCCACCAATGGAGAAAATGTGAATATCACTTTATGCACTTCATGGCATTGGGCAGTACTTGTGTTTTTTCCACTGATGGGAAGATGCTTCATCTGACCGTAGGGGGTTGTTTACTAAACTCTGAATGCAAAAATCACAAAAAATTCATGATTTTTTTTTTTATAAAATCGGACTTTTAAAAAAATAACGAGTTTTTCGGAACTTATTAAATCCCGAGGATGAAAACGTCAGAATCTGAAAATCTGGCATCTCAGACCTGTCGAGGTTGCATATAAGTCATATAAACAAGCTGCTGTGAAGCAATGGCGGAAATGGAAAAAAGACTATATGGCACAGGTTAAGGGTAAGGCCACACGAGGAGATTCGGGGAGATTTTGTCGCCTGGCGACTAATCGCCACGTCTTTTGCGCGACTATCTCCCCGAACTGCCTCTGCGTTTTTCCCCATAGGCTACAGCGCAAAGTCGTTTGCGCTAATGCACACGCGGCGATGCGTTTTCAATAGTCGCCCAAAGTTACCTCAGTGGCAGCATCCTGCATGGGACTTATAGTTCTGCACAATTTAGTATTATCAGCAAAAATAGAAATGCCCTCCTCCAGGTCTTTAATAAACAAGTTGAAAAGCAAAGGACCAAGTAATGACAAGACAGTGTACATCAGCCACATGCAAGCATAAGATAACACAAAGATGGCAGAAAAAGTCTATAATATGGACTGGGAGCTTTTCAAGATATTAAAGGGGTTGTTCACATTCAAAAAAAAAAATTCAGTTCAGTTGTTTTCAGATAGTTCAACAGAAATAAAGACTTTTTCCAATTACTTTCTATTTTCTATGAGTGACCAAATTCTTCCTAGTTCTTCTAATATTGAAGTGTAAATTTAATTTTTCACCTTTCTAAAGCAGCTCGGGGGTGGGGGTCACCGACCCTCTAAACTGTTCTAAATTGATACATTTAGTTGACACGTTTCTCATCTTTGTCCCTGCTAAGCAGAATCCCTGGGTTTCATTAAAGGCAGCTGTTGGAATTGATACAGTAGTTGCTAGTACTCTAAAGATGCTGCAGAAAAATGTTATCAACTAAATGTTGCAAAATTGTAACAGTTCAGAGTCTGCGCCTGAATTACTGAGTGTCAGACTCAAACACCAGAGACAGGAACATTCAACTTTAAACTTAGATTTTGGAAAAACAGTAAAAAAATATATATTGGAGAGCAATTGAAAAAAGTCTTTATTTCTGGAGAACAATCTGAAAACAACTCAACTGAAAAACTAAAACCCTCATTAAGGATTTATTAAAGCTGGGCTCCTCGTATCCCCTTTTGTTTCCATCCTGACCTCCCATTTCATTTGTGTTTCAGAGTCACAATGAGCGAGTTCAATGAGAAAAAGGAGACCTGCGGCACTATTTGCCTGAAATACCTGCTTTTCACCTTTAACTTTTTCTTCTGGGTGAGTAAACCGTGCGAAAGACTCGTGATATGCTGTACTTGGTACGGGTGATGACACATGGGTCACTTTATAACCCACGGGATATCTCCTCCTCTGCAGGTGCCCAAGAATACTGAAATATAAATCACAGTTGGTAAAACATAGGGATCAAAAACATGCAGCGATTTAGATTCATAGTAACATAGTAAGTTAGGTTGAAAAAAGACACAAGACCATCAACCTTTTAACTCTTATCAGCAAGTATCAGTGGCACCCTGGCATTGTCTGTATTGCCATGACATGTGCCCAAATTTATTGGCAGCCGTATAATTTTTCTTTGTTTTTCCCTCCATGCAGTTGGCAGGCCTGGCAGTAATGGCCGTGGGGATCTGGACACTGATCCAGAAAAGCGATTACATTAGTCTTCTGCCTTCCAACACTTATGCAGCCACCGCCTACATTCTGGTCATTGCCGGAGCTATCGTTATGGTAACAGGCATCCTGGGATGTTGTGCCACTTTCAAGGAGAGAAAAAGTCTGCTCAAAGTGGTGAGTTAGCCCCTTCATTAGTCATTTTGTGTGATGTTCTTGGGCGGCTTCTTGCCTTACCCATAGCTTTTTGCTTTGTAAGCAGTGATGGAATTGGGGAGGGATGCACAGGGATGCCAACCCTTCACTTTTTTTATTTTTGTGAAATAGCATCCCCTCAGTGGAGATGCAAGAGTTTTGAATCCCAGAACTTTATTTTGCTCTTCTCCACTTTTTCATGCAAATAAAATGAAGAGGTAAAATATAGTATATTTAAATATATATATATATAGAGGGTAAAGGAGAGCAAAGATTGCTAGGAGAGAAGTAGGGAAGAGGCAGAGTTGTGTTAAACAGATAAAGGATGTGGAGGCATCAGAGAGGGTTATAGAGAAAAGGAGAGAAGAAGAAAACATAGGTAATATAGAATATGATGGGGTTGTGCTATGTTATAACACACAATACACAGGCAAGGAGCTGTGTTTGCAGAAGATTTGCTTTAAAGTGGGTGAAACCAGAATGTATTGGTGTGTGAGGCATATTATAACAATGGGTGTGGCTTATGGTTGTGGGAGGGGCTTGTTTTAGCATGCCACGCTATGCTCACCACAAACAGCATCCCTCTACTTTTTTTTTTTCACTCCAATTCAAGCACTGATTGTAAGCTCTTGTGGGCAATGGTGTGTCTTAAAGGAGAAGGAAAGGTTAAAACTAAGTCAACTTTATCAGAAAGGTCTATATAAATACACCAGTAAACCCTCAAAGTAATGCTGCTCTGAGTCCTCTGTCAAAAGAAACACCACATTTCTTTCCTTCTATTGTGTATACATGGACTTCTGTGACAGACTTCCTGTTTTCAGCTTAAACCTCCAGGGCTACGGCTTGAGCATGCTCAGTTTGTTCCTCTCTCCCTCACCCCCTCCATTTCCCCCCTCCCTCCTCCCCTCCCTGCTGTAATGTGAGCCCAGAGCTATGAGTTAACAGGGGGATATTTAGGCAGGAAGTGATGTCACGGCAAGCTAAACTGCCTTGGCTTTCCTTCTCCTTTAAATCCCCTGTACTTCTCTGTATCATGGAATGCGTAGCTGAATATCTACATGGTTTTGCTGTTTACAGGTTAGTCATTTAATAGCAGTAGTCATATACAGTGCCTTATATTGCAATGTAGAAATAACATAAGAGGTTAATGGTCTCTACATACTGATAGTAGCACCTCTCTAAATATGTACGTACTGGGTCTTTGGGCTAGTCCGCCGATCCCAGTAATGCAAGTGTAATGTTAGGAATGCTGGCAGTGTGTGGATCACTCTCCCCCATTCACTCCTCCCTAATACTTGTCTTTAACGCTTTCCTTACCCATCTCCTTCATGGCTTCCAGCAATGCAGCACAGGCTGCTGCCATCTGTTGGTAACATGAATAATAGCTACAAAATGCACATAAACAAAGCTAGTCTTGCCTGCCTAATACATGTAGGGGTATATTAAACCTTGGATAAGTCCAGCCAGGTTTAGTGCAGTTCGGGAGCTGTTCACAACACACACAACAATATATAGTGAATAAAGTACCCCCTCTTGTAAAATATAAGGATATTATAAGTTACAGTCATGGAACTCCGAGGTAACTTCTAATATCCTCATATTTTGCAACTGGGGGTACTTTATTTATTATAATACACACGGTTCAGTGAGTCATGTGACAGAAATGACATCAGAACTCACCGTTTATTACTGATGACATCAGAACTCACCGTTTCTAAGCATATCATTTACAAGATATTCATGGCTTTTGTGTATTATATAATTATAATGCAGCACGCAGGTGAAGGGATCGGAGGTCAGCATGTGACAGAGACCCCTACATTAATGTAGGCGTAATTTGCTAATACTTTGCTGTCTTCCTGTCTTTATATTTTTGCTGCTTGTATGTATCTCACTGTTCTTTATATATTCTCATTTTATGGTGTTAGCTACTTTTTCACGTTTGCTGATTTTTAGTAACAATAAAGTTTCGACGTAAACATCCTTTGTAACATTCTAAATATCTGCAGAGAAAATAATTTAAAAAATGTAATCTGATTTAATCTGTTTTTTTTTTTTGTTTTCAGTATTTTATCCTGTTGTTGTGCATCTTTATCCTAGAGGTCCTGGCAGGAATTCTGGCCTATATTTACTACCAGCAGGTAAGTAGGGCTGCTAAGTGCACGTATGCAGGGAAGGTTGGAGCAAAGTGAAATGGAATTTTCAGGAAATGTGTAATCGTCACATAATATGCAAGAGCCATGAATGAGGATATTAGAAGTCACCTTGGAGTTCCATAACCTGTATAAAAACACTGCCTTCAACCTCAGGCTTTTATATGGTCATGGAACTCCAAGGTAAAGTACCCCCTGTTGCAATATATGAGGATATTAGAAGTCTCCTCGGAGTTCCATGACCTGTATAAAAGCACTCTGCCTTCAGCTATAGAGTATGTGAATCAAGAAGCAAAAGGCAGGATACCTGCTAATTAGTGTTTATTGTGCCTCCACACGACATGTTTCAGGCAGCAAAGGCCCTTTTTCAAGTGTGTACAAATCACAGTGAAAGTTTGCTTTAAAGGATCACACCCCTACCAATATAAAATGTGGCTACAAGTGAAATGTTAATAGATAAACCATTGACCCATAAAAGTGTGTATAAATTTTAAAACATAAAAGTCCATAAAAATTGTGTCATCGTGAAGATGGCATGTGGTGTCCTCCAAATCCATCTGTAGTTCCAGTATTTATGAATGAGTGCACTCCTCTCAAAAAGTTCACCATAATTTAGTGAAGTCAAACTGCACATAAAAAAAATACAATAAATAATTACTTGAAGGAACTGCTCATCAAAAGAGCCTACCTAAGGGAGACCTTGTTTCAACTGCCTGTATAATTAGTAACATTCAAGTTTGCTCATTTTTTTGCAATAGGTCTTACCCATGGTCGATATTTGCAATGTTGTATTATAAATAAAACATTAATGCTATTTGTCAATTTGCTTACATTTTACAATAAGTCTTACCCATAGTCCGTATCTGCAACATTGTATTCTAATCAAAGCAGAAGTCAATATCTGTGAAGGAAGAGATACATATATGAACAACCTGATTACAAAAATCATTTAAACCTGAAGGAGCCAATGTGTTCATTCGTTTTATCCAATATCCGTTGTCCAAGGGACTTTTTTACATCACCTCCTCTTTTTTCCAAAATTATTTTTTCTAGTACCAGCCATCTAAAATGGCTTAGATTATGGCCATGATTATAAAAATATCTAGAAACAGATGTATCAGTATCCGCATTAGCTTTGTAGTTCCTTATGTTCTTTAATCCGCTCCTTTACTGATCTTATAGTTTATCCTATGTAAGCCATGCCGCATGGACATTTTAACATGTACACAACATTTTTTGTTTCACACGTAAAAAAATCTTTTATCTTTATTGAGGTACCTTTTGTCGGGTGGTTAACTGTATTGCCCTTCATAATCGATAGACAACAGATGCAATTAAGGCATGGAAAGGTTCCTCTTTTTTAAAGTTTTAGCAAATCCAGCAATAGTGTGGTTACAATCAGAGGGGCAAAGTATATCTCTCAGTGATTTCCCTTTTGTATAACAAAAAAGGGGAGGTTGTTTATATAGACATCCATATTGTTTGTCTTGTCTCAAAATAGGCCAATACTGTTTTTTATAATTTTTTCAATACATTTGCTTTGTTTTCCATATTTTGTTACAAACGGTACCCTTTCCATGTCACTTTTTGCTTTCCCTTTTGCGTGTAAAGCTGACCATAGACTCATAGATCCGCTCGTTTGGCGATGTGCTGGCCATAGACTCAAAGCTCCACTCTTTTGGCGCCCAACTAGCGGATCTTTCCCCAATATGCCACTAACGTCATGGCTATATCGGGGGTAATTCGAACGTTTGGCCGACAGGTCGGTCGGTTAAAAATCAAAACCAAGACCCGTCGGAAGCCCCCATACACGGGCAGATAAGCTGTCAAATTGGTCCAAACGACAGATATCGGAAGCTTTATCTGCCCGTGTATGGCCACCTAAAGAGCCCCTTCCGGTCTATTCGACTGACCTCCTCCATAAGCGATACTAACTTTCTCTTTTTGTACCCTCTAGTAAGTTATTTGTTGGTTAAGTTCTGCATAGAGGACCAGAAATGGTCATCATCAGAGGAGATTCGTCTTGCTCTAATATACTATCCTTTAGGGATTGCATTAATAATATTTGGATTATGAAAACTGTCACAAGATAGAAGGGTGTTACGATCTGTGGGTTTAGAAAACATCTGAGTTATAATCTGTTGGCCACAGAGACTTATATTAACATCAAGGAAATTACTAGTAATTCACTAGTAAATTTGATAGTGGGATGTTTTTGATTTGCCTCTTCAATCATCTGGTGAAACAACACATCTGTTCCTTCCCATATAACCAGAACATCATCCACAAATCTCCAATATTTGATAATATGATTGTTATATGGTCCTTTTATAAATAGCTTCTGTTCCAAATAATGGACAAAAATGTTAGCAAATGATGGAGCAACCGCTGCTCCCATCGACATGCCCTGGCGTTGCCAGAAGTATTGATCGTGGAATCTGAAGTAGTTAAACAGTCAATTAGAAAATATATCAAGTGGTGTGACAGGTTAGTTTCCAAAAGCGCTTACTCTGCCTTCAGCCTCCTGCTTTTATATGGTCATGGAACTCCTCATTAACTTATAATAGCTTTATATTTACAAGAGGGGGTACTTTATTCACTATATAATGGAAGAGACTGTGTTCCTTTAAACTTTGTGCAAATATGTTTAGCTACCAAATGCAATGCCATATGCTACATCTCTCACCTGCTTATTTCTGATCTTGCCCCCGCCCGCACCTTGTGTCTCATTCCCTTCCCCTTTAGATTGTAAGCTCTTTTGCACAGTACTGGTTGTTATGTACAGTATGTAACTCTGTATGTTCTACGTATGTAATTCATGTGATTTCTTTGTATAAACACATTTATTTTACAGTGCTGCATAGTATGTTGGCGCTCTAAAAATTCATGTTAATAATAATAATAATAATAATAATAATATTCTTGTAACGGTGTAGATTTGCTGGTTGTCTGTAGAAGATGTTCTGTTCTCAGTAAGTCATTTATGACCCAGGGTTATTCCAGATGTCTGCAACAAATAAAAAACAATATGCTCTTAAGGGTGGCCATACAAACAGAGCGGATTTCTCCCCGATATGCCCACCTTTAGGTGGGCTATATCGGGCTGATCTGTTTGTGGGCCTTAGGGCCCAATGATCAGATCTAAATGTAAGGAATATGTCGGATTACTGGACTACATCAACGTACAGATGCGATCCGACGGGATATTTACCCCTGCCCGATCCACATCTGCCCTCACACGTGCCAACAAACTGCTGACTTGGTCTGTCCGCAGCTTTTATCGGCCCGTGTATGGCCACCTTTAGGCAGTACCTTTGTTATCCTTACAACCTCTTATAGGTCACTGTTGGGTACAACACCTTATTGCAAGGTTGCAAATACATTATTTTTGTTATGATTATAGAGTATAGTATTTATGGAGCCACCTACATGTCCCTACAGGATTAGAAGAGGATGTACTTGTATAATGGGCGTTCAGCAGGTTGTGTTCCTTACAAAGACATCTTGAAACCCCTCACTTTTAACCAATAAGAACTTTCAAAATATTGCCTGAGGGCCCCATTTGTATTTGGTTTTTAAGACCTCCTAACCCCTCAGTTCCCACAACCTTTCTTCCCCTAAATGCGTATTGCTTTTTTGCACCTGGCTTTAACAAATACAGCTGGCCCAGATGCCTGTCATGCATGGGTGGCGTGTATCACCCTCTCTTTATAGGATAAGTACAGATTTGCCAAGTATACCAGTGCTTTTAGCTAATCTAATCTGCATTTAATTACAGTACGTTCCACCCTGCAGGCGCCTAAAGGCAAAAAAAAAAAAAGCCTCGGTGCAATGGGAAAGATTATAAATTTGGCAGCAGATCACTTACCAACAGGGTTGCCTTAATTACACGGAAAGCAAACATTAATGACATATTCTCTTTCCAAAATCACATCATGTCTTAACGTTACCATTTTGATAGGAGTGACTAATTTCTGCCATCATTTTAATAATTTTATAAAGATGTACTTTTCCCACGCTGGAAGCTATGATCATTCCAGGGTTGAACAATACTAAATCGCTAGGCGGTTGTTCAGAAAGTAATTTTACTCTATAGATTTACAGTAACCAATCGGAAATTCATTCAGTTGCAGTATTCTGATTGGTTGTTGTAGGTGACTATTCTGGAGGAAAATTGACATCTCTTCTTATTCAGAGGAAGGGAGAAACAATCCTTAGCAAGTATTAGTAAGCTGATTTAACCTCATGGGGGAGGAATTCTTTGTAAAAAACAATTGTATTATTCCCTGGGTGAATTACTACCTCTCGGAATCCGAATATATGCTGCTATTTGCTAGAAAGGCACCCGTCCCGTTAGATACAATTTCAGCAGAATGCCCCCAAAAAAGCACTTGTGTTTTGGCATTTCTTGGGTCATCAGGTGTTTTCTTACAATATCAGTCGTAGTTCCGAACCTGGTTCAGTACCCTGCCTCTTGCCCTCTGCCTGTGCCTTTATGTATCTGTGCTTAACTCTTGCTGTGTACCTGTCTCTCCCTCCATGCTGCAGTGTGCTCCGTTCTGCTCACAGGTAAAGAAAGCTCCATCCTGATTGGCTGCTTCATTCCCCACCACCTTTCTATCATTGGCTTACCAGAACAGTGGCCTTTTATTCTGCAACTTATTGTATTGTTAGTGTATAATTTAGGCATATACTCTTTAAATCATTAAACACTTTATTCAAACCTATAATTTAGATTTCAGCATTTTGTCTGCTATAGTAGCATATGGCACACCACCCAAAATTAGCCATTGCCTCATACCATTACCATTGAGTATTCTGCACCAGCATATTTTAGTGGAGAATTGTAGAGACCATCATTTCTCATTTACTTAAATAGGAAATACGTGACAGCGCTGATACTTTGGTTTTCAGCCCACAAATGGTCTAGTGAGTATTAACCAGTACTGTCAGGTGTTTTCCATTGATATAAATGGGAGGCAGCAGAAGCAGTTGCCAGCACTTTTCTATCAGTTTAAATATGCAGCCGAGAACACCCGCTTATGACATTTTGTCTGAAAATTAAGCAGCTGATAATGAAGTAGGTAAAAAGTCCATGTTCATCTGTCCCCCTTTCTAAACAGAAGAAGGCATATACTATACACACTATAAGCTCACACAATGTTGTTTAATATATGGGGATAAAAACACTGGTTATAAATGGGGTATAGTCTTTACTACAGAAGGATTTCTGATTATTTCAGTGTTAAAGGTGAAGTAAAGTTTAACAAATAAAGTAGGCTAGATGTACATTATGTTTTGGGCTTCTGTACCAGCCCAAGGAAACCACAGCCCTTTAGCAGTAAAGATCTGTGTCTCCAAAGATGCCCCAGTAGCTCCCCATATTTTTTTCTGCTGATTCACTGCACTTGCTCTGTGCTGCTGTCAGTTACTGAACTGAGGGACCGACTCAAAATATACAGTACACATAGAATATAAATGTCACAATATAAGGCTGATTAGTAAATAATAAAGATAATTGCTACATGGCAGCTAATAAACTAATGCAACTAGCATCAGAATTTTATAATCAGCCCTGTAGCATCATCTTATATTACAGGACAACCTCATTTCTGCTTGATAATTTGCAACGACCCCTAAGCTTAGCTTCTCAACAGCTGCTCAGAGCCCACTGAGCATGTGAGTGTCACAGACACTTTCCAAGATGGTGACCCCCTGTGACAAGTTTGAAGTCCTGGATCGTTACTGCTATTGAGAAGCTGAAGATTTAGGCTGGGGCAATAGGTTCAGTATATAAAATATGGTATTTTTAGCTACATTCATAGGGTTTAGTTCTCCTTTAAGTTTCACTTTGACATTTGTGGTAGGCAAGTGTCTAATTTGTTCATTGCATAACTTAGGAGTGGTGGTCAGTCATACAGTAAGTTTGCATCGTTCAGCAAGAAAAAGAGACATTGCTGCTGTATCCTGTTTTAACATTGTACCCTCTGTCCCATTCAGCTGAATACAGAGCTCAAGCAGAGCCTCAAGCAAACTATGACCACAAAGTACAAACAGCCGGGAGAGGAGAAAGTGACCAATGCTGTTGACAAACTGCAGCAAGAGGTGAGTGTGGGCTTCTTTCCTCCTCCCAGTGTTTCCCCCTTGGAACTACTAAGCTTGTAGTTACAACTCTACTTTCTCTGCTCACTTAGTTCAAGTGCTGCGGCAGTAATAATTCTGACGACTGGAGGGATAGCATGTGGATTAACTCTCCTGAGGCTGAAAAGCGCTTAGTTCCCGACAGCTGCTGCAAGACGGTTACTCAGCGTTGTGGAGTTCGGGATCACCCATCCAATATCTACAAGGTGGAGGTAGGAGATATATATCAGCATTAACCTTTCTTCAGTAAGACTTTTTGTATTCTGCAACTGATTAGGACAAGCTATGCCTTTCCCTCCTTCACCACACCAGCCTTTTCCTTAGATTTACTAGTCCTCAATGTTCACAACATCAGCCAGGATATCCTTTCTCTTTATCTGCCCCTTTTCTACATCCTTCCTTGTGTTCTGCATTGTAAGATACACAAAGCCTTATTTGTTGCCCTTCAGGGATTCATCCAGGAAGGAGGAACTGTGCCAAAATAAGCACCAGATATGCCATTTTTGTTCTGGGCATAAACACATTTGTGCTAGGCTAAACCACTACTTCTGTGCTAGGCACTGGGCCTATACCACTACGCCCAACCTTGGTTGAGCTTTTATAGCAGCTGTGTTCCCATAAGGAAGAGGCTGCCCTTTGGGTTTTAACTGGATGCATCATGGATGGGCATGGACACCTCACGCTGAACTGCAGAATACCATACTAATAAAATGATTATTTTTAGAGTTTGATAGCCCTTCCTTCCTGTATTATTTATGCATAGAGCCACCACGTGTGCAGTGGAAGGATCTGAATTATAGAGATAGGGTGGAAAGGTTGAGCTCAGGATTCCGAGCAGCAGCATTGACTTTGTATAGTGCTGGCTGCTACTGGAGATATAGAATATGCTTTAACAGAATCGGTAAGAGATAATGCTCCTCTTTGTGACAGTGTCTCACATCTCTTCCCCAAGGGTGGCTGTATCACCAAGCTTGAAAGCTTTATTCGGGCTCATCTGCTAATCATAGGCGCCGTGGGGATTGGCATTGCCTGTGTTCAGGTAAGTGGCTTTCTGTGTATTTTCAAAAACGTACATGTTCACTATGTTGTCCCCCCATCAGTCTAACCTTTGCGACCCTATTATCCAAATATCTTACCGTGCATCTTCCTAATTGTATTCTTGTTTCTTTTTTCCCCCATCTTTTTTAGCTTTTTGGTATGATTTTCACCTGCTGCCTGTACAGGAGCCTAAAGTCGGAGCCATATTGAGAACACTTAAGACTTGTTGCTTTTTTCCCTGCTGACAACACATCCTGCTGCCTTAAAACACATCCCTGGCACTGAGGCCTATCTTGGTCCCTTTGTAATGGCAGATTACGTCATTATTAACATTCAGCATTTCATAACACATGCACTGTGTGGAACCTTTGGATCACTGTTGTTTTTATCCCATGATATTATCAGCCTGTGACTGTATCCAGTGCCAAACAAGAACATAACCAAGTCCCCATGTTAGAGACTGCAAAACAAGACAAACCCTTCCTCTGCTTACTAACATTTGCTGATATTAGCATCCATATTTAGAGATATTTCCTCTCCAGACTATTTTAAAAAAGACATGTGGAAGTTGCACCAAATGATAATCTCCAGGTAGCAACTCCCTGTCCTACCCTATGACTGATCTTCGGTCCTTCTTTTCAATCCAGATGACTTGGTATTCTTCAAGAGGAGCTTCAAGAATGGGCATTGGCCATAATTTGCAATGGCATTGTCTGGTAAACATCCCATGCAAGAAAATCAGTTACTATTTGGCAAATTGATGGAAAAATGCACATTAACTTACAGTATTTTTATATAGTGAACCGATATAGAAGAGCGGGAGTGGTTTGGTGTTTCCAATAACTTAGTTGGGTTATTAAGAAAATGCAGAAGTGTTCTATAAATCATCTCCTGTTTAGCACACTTGCCCTTTTAAGACCCAGGTGGTACACTATTTCCATGACATTTTATAACTCAGTTTTACTGCACCCTGCTGCAAAGTATTTAAACAGTCTTATCCCCATTAGGGCCCTCTTTACTCTTGGGTATCCAGCAGTATCTGGGTGTGCTCTCCCTCTAGTCATAAGCCTGGTTATAGGCATATATTGCAATGGTTGTAATCAATTTTTAATGAATTATGAACTCAAACCTCTACTTTCTATTAAACTGCCGGCATACTCTTTTTTTCAAGCTCCAGGTCTCAAAGTGGAAAGGACTAAAAGCCAAGTTAATGAATATAAATTCTTTTAGGGTGCCTTTTAAATAGTATTTTATACTGTTGCCCTTTTTTGTAAAGGGGCAATTTTATTGTTAGCATGTCCCCCTTAATTCTTGTCAGGGAAAAGGATTGCAAAATTCTGAATTTGAAAGATGATCAAAAATCAGTACAGTGTGCAGTAACAATAGTCTGAACTTTATATAGACTAGAATTCTTCAATAATATGCAGCTAGGGCCTAAGTTTAATTAGTATGCCCCCTTATTTCTTCTGCCATGATTTGTACCCCCTGGACTCCCTTGTTTTTCATTTAGAATTTCTTGTTCATGTTGTCTCTCTGAAGTGGTCCACAGTGGCTCATTCATCCCAGCACACAGTTAATTAACATATCTAAATATATATCTGGTTGCTGGGGACCAAATTAACCCTAGCAACCAGACAGTGGTTTGAATGAGAGACCGGAAGATGAATAGGATAGGATTGAATAGAACGACAAGTAATGGTAAAATCGTAGCCTTACAGAGTGAAAGGTTCTTGGCTGCTGGGGTCAGAGACCCCCATTTAAGAGCTGAAAAGAGGAAGGAAAACAAGTAAAAAGATATAACAATTGAAGACAAACACTTTTTGAAAAGGTGCTAAGAATAGGCCATTCTCTAACATATTAAAAGTTAACATGTATATATAATGTAAAGTGGTCATATAAGGGCGCCAGGCCTCAGGCATTATAGTTTTATAATGCTCAAGTTTTGATCACAAGTCACATCCCTGAGCATTGTATATATAGAGAATAAAGTACCCCCTCTTATAAGGATATTATAAGTTACCCAGGCGTTTCATGACCATATAAAAACAGAAGGCCGAGTGTTTTTATACAGGTCATGGAACTCCGAGGTAACTTCTAATATCCTCATATTTTGCAACAGGGGGTACTTTATTTTAAACACAAGTTTCAGTGAGTCATGTGACAGAAATGACATCACTACTCACCGTTTATAACTGATGACATCACTACTCACCGTTTATAAGGATATCATTTACAAGATATTCATGGCTTTTGTGTATTATAAGAAGATATTTCACAAGGACGTTATTATATATTGTACCTGTATTCATTTCAGACATCCACTGAGAATTGTCACATGCTTTATAAGGAGACATTTAGGTGCCAATATAAAGTGCAGCAGACGGGGAAGCAGATCTATTAGGATATTGTCTGTTTTCAGATTGCAGCATTTTTAGTATCCGCTGTTATTCTTTATATGAGGTGTCGGGCTGTCTTTATTATATTAATGGGGCTCTGTTATTTATATAAAGTAGGGTTGCTCTGTTATTGAATGTCCATTGCCCACTTCTGGGTGTGGCTGTTAGAGGGATCTTAAGTGCCTGAATTTGGGAAGCATAATATAAAATGCTGCTGTTGCCTTACTAATCCTCTTGTGCCACCCACAGTGACCCCCCTCTTGGACCTCCCCAACAGCCTTGTATGTAGCCCCTTACTAGGACTTGGAACCTCCCACAGAGAAAATTTGTATCCGAGATGCTGAACTATGCTAATTTAAAGGGAATTGAGGCAAAAATGGAGTGGGTTATTGTTCAGAGTAGAAGTACAAGGCATACAGCATTTTTAAGGGTAAGTAAAACCCCCAGAACATGCTTTTGTAGATTTACTACTGGGTGGAAGCATCACCACATTATTATACCATATTATTAAAGGGGTTGTTCACCTTCAAATTAACTTTTAGTATGATGTACAGAGTGATATTCTGAGACAATTTGCAATTGGTTTTCATTTTTTATTATTTGTGGTTTTGGAGTTATTTCGCTTTTTATTCAGCCGTTCTCCAGTTTGTGGTTTCAGCAATCAGGTTGCTAGGGTCCAATTTACCCTAGCAACCATGGACTGATTTGAATTAGAAACTGTAATATGAATAGGCGAGGACCTGAATAGAAAGAAGAGTAATACAAAATACCAATAACAATAAATGTGTAGCTTTACAGAGCATTTGTTTTAGATGGGGTCAATGACCCCCATTTGAAAGCTGAGAAGAATCCAAAGAAAAAGGCAAATAACTAAAAAATAATAAATAATAAAGACCAATTACAAAGTTGCTTCAAATTTGGCATTATATAACATACTAAAAGTTACTTTAAAGGCGAACCACCCCTTTAAAGGTAATGTAAAGCCTCATAACAAATTAGCAGAACATTGCTCAGAAAGTACAGTTTATCTTGTTTTTAAGACTGCTAATATAGTGCATTTAAATCAACACCGCCAGCCGCTGGTCATTTTGGCTGACTGCCTGCAGTAGGCTGAAAAGGTTTTTTTTAAGAAAAGGATCGCCTTGTGATGACGATAGCGAGCAGAGAAGAGTCATCTGACGTTTCTCTGGTCAGTTCTAAGCAATTAATTTCCAGCCGACTGTAGTCTGTTGTTCAAAATAAACAGCAGGTGGTGCTGTTGTTTCAAGAAAGAAACGCAAATGACAACATTGATATAGAATTAAGCTCAGAGCAACATTACATTAAATTTGTTTTGAGGGTTTGTATTTCCTTTTCTAAAACAAGAGCATATTGCCCTTTTAACTCCTTCCTTGTGAATTCCACTCTCCGATCATAAACTGGTCCATAAATCGTGCTGTTTGTCATTTATTATCTGGATGTTATATCAAGGCACGTGTATATCCATTCACTGTATAACCCAGTGGCTGAACTAGATGTTACTGGGCCCCACAGCAAATACATTTTAGAGCCCCCAAAATATCCAGAGGATGCCCTGTTTTCCAAATATATTGAAAATGCTTGTTAATTAGGGTCTTATGGGGCCCCTTATACCTCCTGGGCCCCCTTCTTCTTTCGTTACTCCCCTGGTATTAACTGGAGGCACTTAATTAAATTAAACCACAGCTCCCAGCATCCCCTGGGCTGCAGTAGGTACTGCCACCTTCCCTGGTCGCTCATTCCAAGTATCCAACACCATTTCAATGATTTAAAGTTATCTAATAATCGCTAGGAATTATTGGCTCTCCATTCTAACTTGAATTTTATCGACTACTACAAATATAAACTACTAAATCTACCAGTAGATCCTGAACAGGCCATGTCCAGTTATTATTGTCGTTTGTTCTTAATTTGATGCTGTCATTTCTTAGTGTATATTTTTAATTTCTTTTTTTATTGTATATGTATTTAACTGGCTGGTAGAGTGGAGCGTGTGCCAGGCCGGGAGCAGACACATAGATGAGTGTTCCCTATCTGTGCCAATAGTCTTCCAGCCGTAGTGACAATACACTGGGCGCTGCTCCAGAAGAGGGAACAGAATTATGCCAAGTGCCTTTTAGATTTAAATTGGCGTCCGCACGGACAGTTGCTGGTGTCTGTTTTTTTTTTTTTTAAATAGTCTACTTTTGCATAAAATAATCCAATCTGTTTTGTTTGCTTATGAAATGGCCGAGCAGATTGTACATTAGGCGTATTGCTGCTTTCATAGAAATTGATATTAAATTCACACCAAAAAAAAAGGCAAATCAGAGTTTCATATAAAATGCCATTCGCTGTGCAGAAATAAAGCCTTTATGTGCATATTCCTGTTCTAGAGGGAAATTGCTTGCCATGGATTTTAGGCTCAATGCATATACAGGTATGGGACCTGTTATCCAGAATACTCAGTACCTAGGGTTTCCGGATAATGGATCTTTCTGTAAATGGATCGAAGTCTACTAGAAAATCTGTTAACATTTAAATAAACCCAATAGGCTGGTTTTGCTTCCAATAATCCTTATTATATCTTAGTCGGGATCAAGGGCAAGTTTTATTACTACAGAGGAAAGGGAAATCATTTATAAAAATTGGATAAAATGGAGTTTATGGGAGACGGCCATTCCATAACTGGATAACGGGTTTCTGAATAACAGATCCCATACCTGTACTAAGAGGGCACCAAAGCCTACATGTTCCTGTTGCCTTTGAATTGGGACGTACAGATGAACCACTTTACATATGGGCGGGGTCCTTTTGTTTGTTCTTAGGATAAATTGCAGGGGTGCACATAATAACCATCAATGCCTACATCAAGGGTTGCCATCAGAAAATCTTGGGGGGTCCAAACAATCCAATGGTCCAGGATTTACTGTGACTCGTGCAGCAGTCCCTTTGTGAGCACCATTGGGACTCAATATTAGTAATACGATTATTAATAAGAGTCCCACTGGGTGGCTGAGACTAAATATTAGTCGATAAAAAGAGGGGGGGGGACTTTTTTTTTGAGTTTAAAATTCACCTTGTATCCTACAGCCTTTCCCATCTCTAGGTGGGCCTGCAAACATCATAGGACATGTTCTAAATAAGTGACACTTTTTAATAAAGGCAAAATGACCCATTGATTTGGCACATCTATACACGAGTCCAAAGGCAATACCCAGTCTAATTTGCACTCCAATAACCCCCACGATTGAAAATGCCTAAAACTCACCCGAAAAATACTTTATGGACAAGGAGCGTTGGGTTAGGGCAGAGACACACAGGAAGATTCGGGGGAGATTTAGTCGCCCAGCGACTAATTGCCTCTCCTTCGTGCGACTAATCTCCCCCAAAAGCCTTCCCGCCGGCTAGAATCTAAATCGCCGACGGGATGGCACTTGGATCTGTCAGTTTTCCGAAGTTGCCGGACAAGGAAACTTTGGGCGACTTCAGAAAACGAATCGTTTTGAGTGCCACCCCGCCATCGATTTGGATTCTAGTCGGTGTGAAGGCTTTTTGGGGAGATTAGTCGCCAGAAGAAGAGGCGATTTGTCGCCGGGCGACTAAATCTCCCAGAATCTTCCCATGTGTCTCTGCCTTTGATCCTGCTCTGAGCTTAAGGGCAATGTTAGGGGTCTATTGGGACTTGGCCAAAATGCATCTGGTAAAAGAGTCTGCCAGGCTGACCAGCTCAGTTGTTGCAGGCAACATGGCAGTTGCAACTAAATTTAATGGGAAGGAATGTACTCGGCACATCAGAAACCTAACTTATAAATAGGAATATTTAGGAATATTTAAAGCTTCAGTCCTATTCAGCCTGTATCGATTTTGTAAACGCCAAGTATTTAGCCTTACTCTATTATCATCTGATGATTTGTATTGTGTACACATGAGGTGGCCTTCGTCATTGGGACACATGAAAACAAAGTCATTCTGCACCTGTGTACCAAAGTCTCCCAGCAGCGGCTTGCTTTGTGCAGAACGAAAAGTCTGAAGCTCCGGCTTATTCAATTCTCTGCACCAATAGCTTAATGTTTTAACTACTGATGAATTTTTAATAAAAATGAGAACTTGTGAGTGAATAGCCTCGATTACTGTGAGTTAATGTGTCCTGATAAATTTCTTTACAGCCGTTTCCCTTGTATTGAGATGTACAGAACCATAACACCGGGATATAGTTAATTGCAGTACTCTTCGTGTGCATTAGAGGGCACTGCTGTCCTGTCTGCTTGCAAGTGATATTTGGGTATTATACGCTTGAAACAATTGACCTGTGCCGCTTTCATCCTGCTGTTATGCTTAATACGGTATTTTTTTTTTATATATATATAATCATTTTTATTGCTTTTTCAAAACAAAATTCAAAATAAAAAAAAAAGAAGGTAGGTGGAGATACAAATCACAGAGATTGTCATTCAAATTTTAATATATACACTTCCGTACACATTGACAGGTACATATCTCTTCATTGCACTTCATACATCAGAACAGTACACATTGACAAGTCATACTTATTCAACTTCTCAGGTAGGATCAGCCTCTAGTTGTAAAGCTTCCACCCATCCCGTCCAGGCCAGCTCAAACTTATTTGGTGTATTTCTTTGTATATACACTAATCGTGCCAGCGTAATATGTTCCTGTAAAAGGTTTTTCCACATCTGTACAGTGGGAGGATCTCCCGATAACCGTTTAAGTGCTATGCATTTGTGTGCCAGGAATAACGATTCCCTCAGAGATGTTAACACATAACGCGACTTAGTGAGATATGCAAGAATACCTAGCAGGCACACCTTTGGGTTCACAGGGATTCTTATCTCAGTAATATGGGTAAGTTCTTCACATACTATTGCCCAAAATGAAGCCACTACTGTGCAGCTCCAAAGAAATCAGCACTTGGCAGGTGACATTTGGGCCTAATATTTGCCCTGTGCATACGCACCGGTGTAATGTTTGCTTGATGCAGAATAAGAGTTTGGGAGAATCTACTTCTTACGTTAAAGGACACCAAACCGGGAGCCTCTTTATTATTTATATATATATATATATATATATATATATATATATATATATATATATATATATATATATATATATGAACATAGCTATGTATAGTGCTGGGCCAAGTAGTACTGGCACCCAAAGCAATACTATTTGGCCTAGGGTCCTGCCTGCCCCCATCCACCACCTCCCTATAGGTGTGCAGCCAAATACCCTGTCGCCTGTCACTCTCTATGTCTGCTGCCAATCACCCACCTTCTCTAGTTGTGCGACCTCCAATTGCCCCCGAGGCCTGGCTAAGCCTAGTTCTGGCTCTGCTAAATTGCACCAAGTACAGTTACTTATAGCAACCAATCAGATGTTTTCAATTGTTGAATGACTGCTAGTAAACAAGCTCTAATCTTTCAGTAGTGGCCATTCTCAAAATTTAAATGGCTTGTTTATTGTATGATTTGGGTAGAGATATATATATATATATATATATATATATATATATATATATATATGTAGTGAATAAAGTAGCCCCTCTTATAAAATATTTAGTGAATAAAGTACCCCCCTATTGAAAGGATATTATAAGTCACAGAGGAGTTCCATGACCATATAAAAGCACAAGGCCGAAGGTAACTTCTAATATCCTCATATTTTCCAACAAGGGGTACTTTATTATAATACATACATTTCAGTGAGTCATGTGACAGAAATGATATCGCTAAGCACTGTTTACTGTAAATAGTGAATAAAGTACCCCCTATTGTAAGGGGGCTGAAATCGTTTCAGCAAATAAGCAGGGCTTCCATATATTTTTCTGTGGTTATGTCTGGTGTAGTGCCAGTGATGTATCTCACCCTTAATCTGCCTTTCTTCATAACACACAGAGATAAAGCACGGAATCTGTTGCTCTTTAAAGCCCAAATCTGCCTTAAATCCACATTAAATAACATTACCATGTATTTACGGGATCTGTTGTTTTCTCACATTCCGGAACCCTCGGGGCACGTGGGGGAATTAAGCAATTAATCCCAGCCTTTTAGCATACTCCTAATACTTTAAGTACTCGCCATTATCCACTGTAAGTGTAAGCACAGTCATTTCGCTCTCAATGCAGCGTTATATCCGGAACATCTGCAGTAACACATATTTGGGGAATACACTCACTTTTGGTACTCAGGAAGTATAGAACCTTGGAAAAGGGGCTAATGCCTCCCAACAAGCAATGCACCTCAGCTCTGGCATGTACATATGTACACAAAGAAAAACTATCCCACGAGGTTCTAAAACCTACACAGTGCCAAAAGGAGCACTATAATGGCAAGGGGACAGTATCATTTTCATTTGAAGCAACAGAATAGTATTGGCAGGGACTGTACAAAAATACAGTGTGCAGGGCCTTATTATTTATAAGGCAGCCTGCAGCGTTATAACTCCCTTATAGCTTTAGTAGCTGGAGGCTGCATGTTGGATGGCTGTAAATTTTAACTCTTACTCCATGAATCCAGGTTTACTTTACTCAGCCCCCAAATAAACATCCAACAGGGTCATAATTGGGGGCAGATTTATCAAAGGTCGAAGTGAAAATTAGAATTAAATACAATTTGAATTTCGAGCTTATTTTTGTGTACTTCGACTAGGGAATAGTCCAAATTCGATTCGAATTTGAAAAACCATTAGAATATCGAAATTTATCATGTACTGTCTCTTTAAAAATTTGACTCTTTTATGGGGGACCTCTTTTATCCTATCTGGAGTCAATAGGTGGACTTTGATAAATCTAAGTTTTTTTTCTGGAAAAACTTCGGATGCGCTGTTACTTTGATTTGTACGATTCAAATTCAAACTAAAATGGCCCATTCATCTGAAAAAAAAACATTTTTTTTTTTTTAAGAAGTTTTGGTTCGTCTTTTTTTATTTGAATGTCGAAGTTATGGGAGTTCCCATTGCTTCGAAATTTGACCCTTAATAAATCTGCGTGGGTTGTTCACCTTAGAATTAACTTTTGCTATGATGTAGAGAGTGATATTCTGAGACAATTTGCTATTGGGTTTTCATTTTTTATTATTTGTGGTTTTTGAGTGATTTAGCTTTTTATTCTGCAGCTCTCCAGTTTGTAATTCCAGCAATCTGCGTGCTAGGGTCCAAATTACCCTAGCAACCATGAATGAGTGACCCTCATTCAAAAGCTGGAAAGAGTCAGAAGAAGGTGGCAAATAATTCAAAAACTATAAAAAAGAAAAAATGAAGGCAAATTGAAAAGTTGCTTAGATTTAGCCATCCTATAACATACTAAAAGTTAACTTAAAAGTGACCCCCCCTTTTACAATCTGTTAGGGTTTATTTGCAGAGCTGTCTAGCCGGAGGACCACGAGACTCCCCAAGAGCCGCACTGACTTTTCCTTCTATGACATAATTTTCTATAAAAACTGCTTAGGGATCGTCATAAATTATCAAAACAGCATAAGCCAAATAATATCTGCCAGAGACCGATACAGCAAGACTTTATTAATAATTAGAATAGGCAGACTGCACTGGGTCCTGTGTTGTCATGTAATCCAATGTGGATTTTATGGTTTTTGTATTGTTCTCCAACTCTCCAGAACCAGTGGCTGCAGCAAAATAATCCAGAACCAGTGGCTGCAGCAAAATCATCCTCCAAATAGAATTCCAGTTTATCTGTTTTTAAATCTGGCTCTATGATCTTTGTCCCTGCAGCTGGAATTGGAAACAGTAAAGGGGATGTAAAGGCAAAAATAAAATCCAATACAAATCTGTACACAGTCCCCGACTGCTCTACAGGGAAACAAACAAAGCTGCTTGAGTTCTGCATGGCTGGGAAGTAAGGCGTAAGTATGATTGTTTCCTGCAGAGCAGTTAGGGACTGTCTGACAATTCCTATGCACAGCAGTTAATGAAGGGAGAATTTCACTGCATATAGTCTGGTTTCTTAAAAAAAATGTTACACATTTTTAACTAAAGTAAATTGGAAATAGGTTTCTTTTTCATTAAAGAAAGTAAAAATTAGATTTTATTTTTTTTTTGCCTTTACATGTCCTTTAACATAATATTGCCTTTTGTGATTGGAAATTAGCATGATGTTTCATATATTTAAGGAATGTTTAATCTCTGAACAAACTAGTGCATGTGTTAGATGCCTGGGGGTATTGCTAAAGCAACAGTTGCTTTGTTGCCTCCTTGTTACATACAGTCGCTGGCCTTGTCTGTAGTCTATTATTAGTGCTGAAACAGATATCAGCTGTCATTGGAGCATGGGACCCTCTGATCATGAACTTCAGAGCGTTTCTTCTGCATCTGCTTATGGGGAGCTATACAAATAACAGAATATGCAACATTCAGGAGAAGAAAGGATATCAGTGGAACAAGAAGGCTTTGGATAAGCAGGCAGGAACAATAAATAAGGTCTTAAAGGGCATGCAAAGGAAAAAAATAAAATCCCATTTTTACTTTCTTTAATGAAAAAGAAACCTATCTCCAATATTTTAATAAAAACATGTGTACCGTTTTTATAAGAAACCTGACTGTATGCAGTGAAATTCTCCCTTCATTTACTGCTGTGGATAGAAATTGTCAGACGGTCCCTAACTGCTCTGCAGGCAAACAATCATACTTATGAACAGCATGGGGAGCCCCTGCCTTACTTCCCAGCCCTGCAGAACTCAAGCAGCTTTGTTTGTTTCCCTGTAGAGCAGTTGGCGACTGTCTAGAGATTTGTATTGGATTTTATTTTTGCCTTTACATCCCCTTTACTGTTTCCAACTGCGGCTGCAGGGACAAAGATCATGGAGCCAGATTTAAACAGATAAACTAGGATTCTACTTTCTCTAGTTGGAGAAAGTTTGTATTAAACAATGCAAAAACTATAAAATCCACATTAGATTACATGACAACAAAGGACCCAGTGCAGCCTGCCTATTCTGATTATTAATGCTGTATCGGCTTCTGGCAGATATTATTTAACTTGTGCTGTTTTGAAAATTAATGATGATCCCTAAGCAGCCCAGACCACACTGAGCATGTGCACAGTCTTGGTCTTGCAGAGATGTTTAACAAAGTTACCCCCTGTAGCCAACTTTGAAAGCATCAATTATTTGTTTGATTAGGCTTGTGGTGCAGTAAGTTCATGTTTATGTTTAGTATACAAAATACAGCATTTCTAGCCTTATTCTATTTTAGACTTTAGTTGCCCTTTAAAGCCTATTGGTGCATTAGCCATATGCTCACTCCTTTGTCTACCAATGATCATAGTGTATAGATAGATTATGGGGAGTGAATACTTCAGTAAGTAGCTAGTTATTGTAATATTTTAAGGGCAGAGTGAGAGTCCTGATTGGTTGTCAGTGTTCATGTAAATGAAAAAGTTTTAATGTACATAGAATTTCATTGTTTTGCATTACCAAGTGTGCACAAGGGCATGTGACATAAATATTAAAACTGTGATGTTGAATTTATGTGTACTTAACAAGTATGAATTTGTTCAAAGGGTAAGCAGAGGTCCAATATTCCCCCTTTGTACTAAAATGTGGAGACTGTTCTATGTCAGTTAAATCAATTGTGATGCGACAGACATTGATGGGAATAGTAAAGAGTATCCCCGGTGAATACATTTGTCAGTATCTCACAAGCCCTCCGGTATATTGACATGTGATAGAAATCTGAGATTCACTTTCAGGTTCAGATTTCTTATTGTCTCATATGCCTTAGAGAGCCCTAATTTACTGTGAAGCCCACCACTTCCTTTGATGCTCTGTCAGAGCTCTCCCCAGCCTTCTACAGCTAAATCCATCTCTCATACAGATGAGCTGAAACTGGATGATTATATATACAGTCATATGAAAAAGTTTGGGAACCCCTCTCAGCCTGCATAATAATTTACTCCACTTTCAACAAAAAAATAGTGGCATGTCTTTCATTTCCCAGGAACATCTGAGCAATGGGGTGTTTTCTGAACAAAGATTTTTAGTGAAGCAGTATTCAGTTGTATGAAATTAAATGAAATTTGAAAAACTGGCTGTGCAAAAATGTGGGTACCCTTGTAATTTTGCTAATTTGAAAGCATGTAACTGCTCAATACTGATTACTGGCAACAACAAATTGGTTGGATTAGCTCAGATTAGATCAGATCCTAAATGTGAGACCACGATCTTCTCGGAACGATCGTACGATCGTAAGAATTTACCATCAACTAAAAAGACCAATTTGCTAGGAAAACAAAGGGGAGCTGCCTGCTTGTCCCTGCAAACATAGATAGATTGCACTGGGACCGACAAAGATTTTTTGACCTGGCCGATCAATTTCCTGACAGATGTCGGCCGAAAAATCGTAAGATGTACGATCAATCGAATCCCACTAACCGCACAATAATTTCAAAGGATTGGTCGGACTTACCTAAAATCGGTCGTTCGGCAAGAAGAATCGTTACGTCTATGGGCAGCTTAAGTCTTGAACTTCATAGGCAGGTGTGTCTATTCATGAGAAAAGGTATTTAAGCTGGCCAATTGCAAGGTGTGCTTCTGTTTGACTCTCCTCTAAAGAGTGATAACAGATGATCCTCAAAGCAACTCTCAAAAGATCTGAAAACTTTTCATGGTGAAGAAAGAACACCACATTCCAAGAAAAACACCTGCTACCTACTGTCAAATTTGGTGGAGGTTCCATTATGCTGTGGGCTGTGTGGCTAGTTCAGGGACTGGGGTCCTTGTTAAAGTGAGGGTCTGATGAATTAAACCCAATATCAACAAATTCTTCAGAATAATGTTCAAGTCACAACAAGACAATGACCCTAAACACACCTGGAATTCTACAAAGCCATTTATGCAGAAGGAGAAGTACAATATTCTGGAATGGCCGTCACAACCCCCCGACTTGAATATAATCGAAAATCTATGGGATGATTTGAAGCAGACAACCATGCTCGGCAGCCATTAAATTTAACTGAACTGAAAAGATTTTGTATGGACAAATGGTTGAAAATACCGCCATCCAGAATCCAGACACTCATCAAAGACTATAGGAGGCGTCTAGAGGCTGTTACATTTGCAAAAGGAGGCTCAACTAAGTATTGATGTAATATCCGTTGGGGGTGCCCACATTTATTAACCTAATTTTTGTTATGATACATATTTTCTGTTAATCCAATAAACGTTATGTCACTGCTGAAATACTACTGTTTCCATAAGGCATGTTATATATTAAAAGGAAGTTGCTACTTTGAAAGCTCAGCCAATGATGAACAAAACTCCAAAGAATTAAGAGGGGTTCCCAAACTTTTTCATATGACTGTATATTAGGGGTTTCTGTGTTATGTGGGCCTCTTTATCAAATTTTGGTTTGGAAGCCAGAGTTTCCCTTTAAGTATAATAATAAATTATTCCTGCATTAATTAAACCCAAGAGGACTGTTTTGCCTCCAATAAAGATTAATTATATAAAGTACAAGCTACTGTAAAGTTTTTAAAATATGTTTAAAATGTAGTCTATTGGAGATGGCCTTTCTGTAATTTAGAGCTTTCTGGATGACGGGTTTCCAGATACCGGGTATAGGATATATGACACTTAGAAGCACATTTATCAAAGGTCAAATTTCAAATTCATGTGTTTTTTAAAACACCCCTAAATTCGAATTTCTATCGATTAAGGTTTAGAAAAAAAAAATTAAATTTTTCAAACTCGGATGAATTAAATCGACCCAAAAACTCTTTTCGAATTTGAATACGATTCGAGTTTTTTCTATGCAAAAAAACTCGAATGTCAGGAAGGCTGCATACAACTCTGTGGACGTCTCCCATTGACTTAAACAGCAATTCGGCAGGTTTTAGGCGGCAAATAGTCAAATTCGAGTTCTTAAAGGGCCAGAGTATGATAAATCAAAAATCTAATTCTAATTTTTTTTTAAAAACTCGAATTGAATTTGAATAACTCCCTAGTCGAATTTGACAGTTTTTACCATAAAACACTTTGAAAACTCTAATTTTCAATTCGACCCTTGATAAATCTGTCCCTTACTATGTACGTGCAGTGTCTGCCACTGTACACAGAAGGCACAATAATCTGTACTAAGCACATGCACAGCAGTGTATTAAAACTCTATAGGTCAGTTGGCAATAGTAGTGTGAGTACAAATAGCAGTCTATGGCAATGTTATCAGAGGGTAGTGCTCACTCTTGTCACCACATAAATTCTCTTGACGTGTATTAAATCATATACTTTTAATTAAATATCACCCTATTTATAAAGCCAACCTCATAGGCTTGTGTTTAAAGCAGGTAGTAGCTGGAGGGAACACTGAAAAAGTGTATGTATATAATATATACTGTATAGTCATACACTACTGAACAACAATGGATAACAAAAAATACCTTTATTAGTTACACAACAAAATGCTTGTATCCTAAAAGTGGTCCATAAAAAATGCCCTGTTCAACATGGTTTCAGGGTTAGAAACAGATTTTTCCTCTGGAAGTTCAGCAGGTAGGGTATAATGGAAGCCGTGGGTTCTCCTTCCTGTGCTTGGAAACATTTGATTGGTCTAGATTGCACCGTATGGAACCGGACCCTCATTTCTCCAAAGGGGCGTAGTTTAACAGTTTCTCAATCAAGTCGACGTGAGCGAGGAGCATCCGACGACAGCAGTACCTTTTCAGGCCCAAGGCATCCAGAGCATCACTGTAATATGAAAGACAAAGAGACTAAGAGTTGCACAGTTTATGGCAGAATAAAGTTGGGTAAAGGCAAAAATTCCCCTGTCCATCGTTTCTTCATGGATGAGATCTTCTATAACCTTTCTAGGTAGTTACACCTCTCTGGACCCAGTAATGTACCATTTGAGTACAGGAGAAAAAAAACGGCACTTGTGCATTCCAGATGAGGCCTTACCAGTGCCCTCTCCTCTCACAAATCTAAACCCTCTTTTGAAACACGACATGACCCTCTATGCTGCAAGGATTATTATCCACAAAACCCCCAAGTCGTTCCTATTTTTGCCCCATTAAGGGTATAGGAGACTGAGTATTTTTACATACCAAGTGCAAACTTTGAAAATCCAAAAGGAAGGTATCAGTATTATTATAGGGGTATAGTCATTACATTATTTCTTTAAAGGAACAGTTCAGTGTAAAAATAAAAACTGGGTAAATAGATAAGCTGTGCAAAATAACATTTTTTTTTTCTAATATAGTTAGCTAGCTAAAAATGTAATGTATAAAAGACTGGGGTGAACGGATGTCTAATATAATAGCCAGAACACTACTTCCTGCTTTTCAGCACTCTAACTCTGAGTTAGTCATGCACTTGAAGGGGGGCCACATGGGACATAACTGTTCAGTGAGTTTGCAATTGATCCTAAACATCCAGTTCAGATTCAAAAGCAACAGTTATGACCCGTGTGGCCCCACCTCAAGTCACTGATTGGTTACTGCCTGGTAACCAATCAGTGGAAACCAAGAGAGCAGCAAAGCAGCTGGGAACCACTGTGTGGGGGTTGGATGGGTTCAGCACACCAGTTCATATAACTGGTTTGATTCAGGAGGTTGGGTCAGTTTGTGCACAACCAACCACATCCAGATCTGCTTAAACAGTAACATGGGCAATATTTCTAAAACGATCTTAAAAATAAGACCCAAGTGAGCTTTGCCTACTTCTTTGTTAATATGGTACAGAACAGTTATCCTAAAAGAACATGGCACATTCAGAGGAAATGTGAGGCAGGAGAAAGCAGATAATGAAATTACGTGTATGTGTGTATACTGTGTATGTATATTTTATCATATACTATTTTATTACAGTATGTGAGCATAGGTGCTATGCAGTGTTGTTCATACCCTTCTGTATATTCAGCCTGTAAAAGGCCAAGGTAAGCCTCCCATTTATTGCCTACAATCTTCCCACATGTAAAGCATCTGACCGGGATGATCATCTTGCAATATCCTGTTGGAAAGAACAGAGCATATTTTTAGTATGTAATTAACCAAACCTAAAAACTAAATGTAATAGAGACACGGATATTGTACAATGAGGTAGCCTGGAGATTTGGTCAGCCTTAGAGCTTTAGGAAACTTGTTCTTATTAATCCTAACAACATCCTACACCATATGAAGCAATCTTAAAGGGGAACTGTGCCTATAAAATAAACTAATCGAATTAATTGTAGCAATTAAAATACTTCCTGACACTGGACTAACATCTTGCCTCCCTCCAGCTTCTCCCCCCCAGACTAAGAGTTAACAGAACCTATTTAAAACTGATTTCACATGGGAAGAAAGGAATGTTTCTGGGCTCACACAGTCTATTCAGTTAATCAATGAAACAAGGACTACTGCGTGCGTTCTCTTGTACAGCTTCCCCTTAAGTGCAGGGCCAAATAGACAGGACATTTTATTAAGTCCCAGCATCAATCTTCACGCGGCTAGCGCGGAAGGATCACAGCTAGCATAACCCCATAACAAAACGATATTCGCACATTTATCACATGTAACCTACCGCGCCGTCTCGTCTACAACCAGAGTCGCTGTTTCCGGAAACCACGTGACACGCCCCATTCGCTGTCGAATAGTAAAAGACGGATTCCTACAGTCAGTGTGACGCGCGCCCCCTGCAGCCCGGGAGGTGAAGTTGCAAGACTGAAGCTGACTCGAGTCGCCAGGGCAGGGAGGGAGGCGCGTGTGTGGCAGCTGCACAGAGAAGGGAGCCGAGAGTTGCAGCGGCAGCAAGGTAACAACGCGTTTTACTTGCGCTATTCTCCAGGGCTGCTGTGCTGCATGTGTATGTACATGACTCTGTGTGTGTGTGCACTTTGCGCGTCGCTAGCGTCGGGGATTATTAGCAAGTGCAAGTTCTGCTGCCACAAGCAACAAGTTCCCGTGCAGCCAGCTGAGAATCTCCGGGCTCAGAGTCAGTATCAATTTTTAGCTCTAGATCCTCTTTTTCAGTAAAGGTAGTTCAGCTTTCCCTTTACAGCTGTTGTGAAACTACAAGTCTTAACTGGGGATATGCTGGGACTTGCACAGTATTGAACATTGTATATCTATCTATCTATCTATCTATCTATCTATCTATCATCTATCTATCTATCTAGATCAGTGATCCCCAACCAGTAGCTCGTGAGCAACATGTTGCTCTCCAACCTCTTGGATGTTGCTCTCAGGGTCCTCAAAGCAGGGGCTTATTTTTGAATTCCAGGCTTGGAAGCAAGTTTTAATTGCATAATAACAAAGTATAGTGCCAAGTAGAGCCTCTTGTAGGCTACCAGTCCACATAGGAGCTCCCAAATAGCCAATTGCAGCCCTTATTTGTTACCCCAAGGGACTTTTTCATGCTTGTGTTGCTCCCCAAATCTATTTACATTTGAATGTGGCTCACAGGTAAAAAAGGTTGGGGACCCCTGATCTAGATGATGGATAGATGATAGATAGACATAGATGATAGATAGACATAGATGATAGATAGACATAGATGATAGATAGACATAGATGATAGATAGACAGATATAGAGATAGATATAGAGATATCTATCTATCTATCTATCTATCTATCTATCTATCTATCTATCTATCATCTATCTATCTATTTATCTATCTATCTATCTATCTATCTATCTATCTATCTATCTATCATCTATCTATCTATCTATCTATCTATCTATCTATCTATCTATCTATCTACTATCCATTATATCCTTTTTACCCATTGAGAGAGAAGGGAAAAACGAGTTATAATTGTACCCAAAGGCAATTATAGAAACTGTAGATATTTGGTATTGGGGTAATACCTTTAATGTACTATTATACTAACTATAGAGAGAAAACACTATTGGCACTGAATTTTTTTTTGGACTTTGCTTAGGCTCAGGCAGGCACCTGTTTAACTTAGAAGTTCTGGATACAGTAATATGGAGGAGAACTGATCAATAAATTTTTGTTTTATATTGCTTGTTGTAGATAAACAGCTGTGTAAAGGGGACATTAACCTTCCTCCCATTTGCACCTCTTAGCTCTATAATGTAGACATACCTTGTCTGGTCACTCGAATGCGCATAATGAAAATGTGCCATGAATTGCTCGTTATGCGCATGTGAGCGACACAAAATGGCTGCTCTCACCCGGTGTGGATAGAGTAGCGCTGGTGGGCGGCATTTTTTTTTTTTAAAATGACTGATATCCCCAACCGGAATGCGGGCTCTATTAGGCCGCACCTTTGGTTGTGGATAACATTTTTACCCAACAGGTACCCTTTAAAGTTACCAGGAGCGGCATTTTTGCCACCCCTGGCAACCAGGTGGGCACTGCGCCTGAGGTGAGTGTTTCTCAACTCGCCTCATTGGCGGAGCACCCCTGGGTATGGGACCTGTTATCCAGAATAACGCTTCTTTCCGTAGTTTAGATCTTCATACCTTAAGTCTAAAGTGTAAAATTATGTAAATATTAACTAAACCCAATAGGCTGGTTTTGCTTCCAGTAAGAATAAACTATTTAAGTGCTAGGGGCTCAGGGGGAGTGTTTCACGGATGGGGTTGCACTAAGCTTCTTTTTTTATAGCCGCCCAACCATATCTGCTCAGTGATAGCATCTCATGTGGTCTATGGCTACACCACTTACAGTTTTATGGTGCTGAGCAGGTGCACATCTATCCAATTAAACACACGCACTGCAGCATTATACAATACTGAATTTTTAAAGCTGCTCACAGAAAAAAGGACACAGATGGTAAAAAAAAAACCACTGACAGTAGGCTTGCCCCAGAAAGTACCCATTCTGATGACTTCAAAATAGGTAAATCTGTCTTTCTAACTACCAAATTGCAAAGCTTCGCTAAAGTTAGTGGTTTTTATGTAACTCATGAAAATTGACTGAAAACTTCTAGTTTGTTACATTTTATTTACAAAGGTAGCCATCCTAAATATGAATGCCAAGAGTCTTCTGAGCAGTTTGATGCCCAATATGCATAACTTTATTTAGTTGTGTGGCATGTAGAGACCCAAAAATGAAAAACACTTTGGCTAACCCACATTTTATATGCCCTAAGATCCCCCCAAACAGTAAGTTAACCCCCAGAAAATAATTTATTATTGGAAAGTAGATATTCTGGCAAACCTTGTCATCTACAAATGACCAAACTGCAAAGCCAAACCAGAAAAGTGTTTTTTTAATGAAATTTCTGAAAAGCCTTAAAAAATGGATTTTGCCATGTTTTATAGCAAATCATACTCTCTCAGGTACATAGATAAAGTATCATAAATAGAAATGTTAGGAGATTCCTAAATAGTTTAACAACCTGTTACTACAGGTATAGGATCCGGTATCCGGAAACCTGTTATCCAGAAAGCTCAGAATTACGTAAAGGTCATCTCCCATAGACTCCATTTTATCAAAAAATTAATCCAGATTTTTTCCCTTTTCTCTGTAATAATAAAATAGTACCTTGTACTTGATCCAAACTAAGATATAATTAATCCTTATTGGAAGCAAAACCAGCCTACTGGGTTTATTTACTGGTTACATGATTTTCTGGCAGACTTAGGGCATGAAGATCCAAATTACGGGAAAGATCCATTATCCGGAAAACCCCAAGTCCTGAGCATTCTGGATAACGGAGCCAATACCTGTACTAATATAATTCATTTGAAACAGCACCATCTACTGTTCATTTTGGCTGACAGCAATGTGAAGAGCAATTTCACATGAATTTCTTTTGCGTTTGCGGTTCCTTTAAGCGTGAACATAGACAGATGACTAGTGCCTGAGTCACCAAAGTCGAATTCTTACCTCTCAATAAAACCTTTTTTGAGATCTCCAGGGCCAGCAGGCGACTTTAAATATCTGTGGATCATCCAGTGACAAGCTGCCTGCTCTGTGAACATCTGTATTTGTATTTATTTATCAAGTCAGAACTGCACAGTAATCTCCCTGTGTTAGATAACGGCAAAATGGCTTAGTGCTGATAGGCTGGATTTTTCTATAGAACATTCACTTGTAAATGTTTTAATCAGAATGCAGTGTAATTATTTTATATGAGCAATTGGGGCAGCTCTTTAGTAACTTTGCCTTCCTAATCTTTCTGTTTTATTTTGTTTGGGCAACTGCTCCTTTTCATTGATTATTCAAAGCTTTTATAATTGCGTGTATTTTGCTGGCTGATAATTCTGTCTGCAATATTCCTCCTTCCAAGTAGATGGTGCTCTGTGCAAATGAAAACTGTACGCCCCTTTGACAATTAGAAATCTGCCAATCATTGGCCACTTTCACGCTCATGCTGTACCATAAGGGGCAGATTTGCCAGCATGTGAATATATTTTTCTACTTGTTTCTCTTTACATTGCTTCCCAGCCCCAGTGTTTGCCAGGCATTTACTAATATTGACAATTATTTCTCTATGACTGCATGTTTACCTTAAATCTCCAATAAGAATTAGAATTTAGGAATCTTTTTTTAACAATTATTTTGATTGAGTTTTGTACAAATTTACAGTACAGGTATGGGACCTGTTATCAATGCTTGGGACCTGGGGGTTTCCTGGTTAATGTATCTTTCTGTAATTTGTATCTTAATAACTTGGGTCTCTTACAGAATCATGTTCACATTAAATAAACCCAATAGGCTGATTTTCCATCCAGTAAGGATTAATTATGAGGGAAGGATAGAGTGGAGATATACCTTATGTGTAGGTATATAGTATAAAAGCTTAAGGGAAATTGGAGAGTGATCTGACCAAGAAACATTTTGAATGGTAGTTGAATCCTATTGAGGTAAAAGTTGTGGGAGAAATATGTGGCCAGTTTGGGTATAAATTTTATGGGGATAAGAGTAATGGGTTTAATGTTTTGCATGAGGGTGTTTTTCTCTCTACTAATTGATTGTATTTATGTTTACATTGGCAAATAGAATATATAAATATTTGATATAGAGTCTACAGAGGACTGAATGGCCTGTCCATCCAATCCTACATCTAATATCAAATTTGAGTTAACACAGACAGTAAGGTCATTCAGTTATTCATAAGTACAAGTGTTCAAGAATAGCAATACGTTGTTGTTCAAGACCTCATAAAGTACCCTTAGTTTTCCAACGCAAAGAACTTAAGGTAGGAAGGCCCTCTACTTTCAGTGGAAATGGAGTTTGCCTTAATTTTGCTGATTTGAAAGAAGGAGATCTCACATGGTGCCAGATAGGAGTTTGCTTCCTAGGGGTCTCCACTTCTAGTTTTACTGGCTGGTTTAGTTGTCTGTTTCATCTTGGACATTACTTCCAGTCCTTCCTCCAGAGATTCAGAGCTGAAGGTCATATTATCAGTCCAAAGGGGAAGGCCCAACTGTATCTAATGTTGTGTTGTTGGAGAATTTTACTAATGAGTTGTAGTGTTCTGCACTTTTGCAGAGTAGTCGGTGAGTAGTCTGAGTTTTACCCTTTGCAGATTTTAGTGATAAACCGTAGAGGCTAGAAAAATTCTGGGAAAGATGTATGAACTATAAATGCATGTAGCAATGAGTATACTGATAGTTTCCGTTAGTTTCTGCTCAGTGAGCACAGAGCAACTTTAATACAACTCAGAATTTAAGAAATTTAAGAGGGCAGCAAACATTTATTTTCTGGTCCTTTTTTGGCTATATGAGTTTGGGACACATTTGAGCTATATGTTCCCATGGTTTTCATCAGTTTTTTTTGGTGAAAAAACTAGTAGTGAAATTCAAAAATGCTTTAGTAAATTGACTAGAAATCTCTCCTGGAAAAGAAGAACACGGGATTGATTGGCCATAAAAGGGAAAATTGCAGGAAAGATTCAAATAGTACTCGAATAAGGTAAAGGGGAAAAACTCAGTATCAATTAATTCATGAAATCATGAAATCATTAAATCATTAATTATTTAATTAATTAATATTGTATAAAAGTCGTAACAAAGGTTGTCCCCTTTTGAAAATATTCTTATCAGGGTCTGTGACAAATGAAGGTGGGATGCTGATGCAAAGGGGTGGAGTGGAAACACAAACAGGGTGGAGTCATAACATAATGGGTGGGCCATTCTGCACAAATCAGCAGGTGTTTTATATAATAATCAGGTGGCAACCCTAGCAGTAAAATGGTCACCCTGTTCCTAGGCTCTAAGAGCTGTCTCTTCTCTAAGAATAAAACTTGTGACTCCAGAAATAAGCAACAAATGTGGCTGATGGTCATTCAAAGCTTTATTAAAGGGCAAGTGAACCTTCAATTTAACATTGGAATTGTATTGTTAGAGATACATGACTTGATAGGTAGCATTTCAAGAAGACATACCTCCCAACATTTTTGGAAGTAAAAAGAGGGACAACATTTTTTTTCGCACGTAGAACAGCGGAATTTTTTGACCACGCCACTTTCTGTGGCCACACCCCCTAATTACCATGTTAATTTTACAAAATGTGGCAAGTTATGTAAGTTTGAAAATATTTCTCCTTATCTAAACAGTTTTTTTTGCGTCTCAATATCGTTACAAAGTATCTTGAACCTGTTAGCTGTTCTGTGCTCTCTGCTAAAAGCCATATAAGTGAGAAACTTTGTTTCTTTTTCTGGATGTTCAGTGCAGAGAAAATAGGGACTTTCCAGTACAAATGAGGGACTGCAGGTTGAGCTGTCAAAAGAGGGACTGTCCCTCTGAAAAAAGGGACAGTTGGGTGGTATGAAGAAGATCTTCCAATAGGTATGTTCCCTTCTCTGTATTCATCCTGAGCTCTCGAGGTTGAATCAAACACATCAAAGATTCAGTCAACTCAACAGTACTTTATCTGTCCTTTTGGAATTAAGGACGAAAGTCAGCCAGATGGCGATCGGGCAGGGTAAAAAATCCTGTCGGATCGCGGCAGCATCTTTTTGTTGCTTCGGTCCCACAATCCGACCGCCCGTTTGGACTCCATTCTGCCTGATATCGCCCACTTCAATGTGGGCATATTGGGGAGAGATCCGCTCCTTTGGCGACATCGCTAAAAGAGCAAAGCTCCCTGTGTATGGCCAGCTTTAGATTCACATTGACAGGCCAAAATGACACCCTATGTTATATAATCACAAGCATTTTGTAGAACTGGTAGGTTGTGTATGCTTACTTCCCCATTAAGGAACTACAAAGAGGTGTTACATAGTGGTTATATAGATAAATACATACAATTAAGATAACCATTAGTATAATATATACATATAATAAATGTGTAAAATGTTGTGTAAAATGTTCGTCTGTAGACATGTCAAACTATGATATTTAGGTCCAGGTTACATTTTAGTGAGGGGGCAGTTCTTTCTCCTGCTGCTTATTTTGCCTGTTTGCCAGTTGATATCTCATTCTGAGCTCTCTTGGTACTCTCCAGAGAACAGTAAACAACTTTTGGAAATCCATCTTGTGTGTTGAATGTACAAGCAGTAGTGTGGAGACGGCCTCACAGAATAACTAACAGTAACAGCCTATGATTAGTATTGTACTTGGCACTGCTACAGGCACTCCGTGCGCTTTGTTTGGCTCTATGCCTTGGCTCTAGTGATGCTGGAGAAGATGATATGAGTATTAACCCATTTGTTCCTTTCCTTTTTTATTTTTTTTATTTGTGTGTGGGTCTCCACAAGAATCTGGCTTGCTATATACAAAGATAGCAAGTGAGGCTTAATGGTATGAAATTTGAGGCTTGAGATATATACATATTAATTCCGGTGCATTTAGTTGGCACATATAGCTCCACTTACAGTTACCCTTTTTCCATAAACACCTTTCCTATGATCTAGCAAAGCTCTTAAGCTTCATTTCCTATAACTCCATCTGTTATTGTGTCCAAACAAGGGCCCTACATTTATCCCACTTTCTATCATTGATCCTAATAATGTCTATGAATTCTCCAGTATTCCAATTCAGATTCTCACTGGGCTTTGCCTTCTCTTCCTCCTTGGTGTTGGTTTCCTTTTCTTTAACTTATGATGTCTTCTGCTCCTTCTGTTTGTGAAGCCAGGTGTAAGACGCGCTGGGAGATTCTGGTTCCTACCTCCCAGTGTGTGTCTCATCGTCCTCTGCCTAGGTGCGCACTTCTGGGTAGGGGCAAATGACGCTTGTGTCGGCCCCTCAGTGTTTGATGCCGAGTGTCGTGCCGCTCGTGGTTTGACGCTGAGCATCATGACATCATGTTTCGGTGCCGGATTTGAATTTTTGCCGCCAAATCCTCTTTAAAAGGCCAATTCTCCATTTTGACAGTGCCCAAGCTGGCTTCTGTTTACAGATCCTGCTGAAGCATTTATACTGTGTTTGAATTCCTGGTTTTTGACTCCTGCCTGATTATTGACTTTGATTCCTGCCGCCTGACTTGACCCTTTTACCTGATCTTCAACTCGTCTTGCCTATTCCTTGCAGATACCTTGTTTTGAACTTGTTATTACACACTACTCCTTGTAGGTTCCGCAGCAGAAAGCCTAGTGCCCCAAAAGGGCATCGGTGCTTTGTAACAGAAGAGTACGTTACACCAGGGTCCGTGATCAGCACTGACCTTTGACCAAGGAACAATCTAGATTACCCTAGATGAATTCTCAAGTTTTCCAATTCAGATGTGACTTCTTGTGCTCGCATGATCAGCACTGAACATGATCAGCACTGACAAAGGAGTAATCTATATTATCCGCTATATGTGCTTTAAATAAAACACTGCTTCCTACAACAATGCACACACTAGAGAGATTAAGGCCCAAGACATCAGGAAAACAAACAAAATGACCAACATTTGAACCCTTATGTGCTGAAGACCCATATCCCCCATGAACCCTGACAAGTTTTGCTAAGATGCTATAATTGTGGTTTCATTAAAGATATGAATATATGGACTGTTAGCAGCTGTCCCAAGGTCCCGTTTTCATGTTGTACATGTCTGTGTATGACAATTGCAGAATAAATTCTACTCCGCTGAAAAAGCCAAATGAACAAGCATTGATGAAGACAGTTGCTAGTAACCAGAGAAGGAGCATGTTTCAAATCCTGTGGCCTTTGTCTTTCAGGCTGTGGGTCAGTGCTGCAAAAAGTCCAGATTCTTGATGCAGTTATGAGATCCATTATTTGGAAACCCATTATCGAGAAAACTCCAAGTTACGGGAAGGTAGTTTCCCATAGGCTCCATATTAGTCAAATAATTGAATTTTTTTTCTTTTTCTCTGTAATAATAAAACAGTACAATGTATTTGATCCCAACTAAGATATAATTAATCCTCATTGGAGGCAAAGCAATCCTATTGGGTTTAATTAATGTTTAAATTATTTAGTATACTTAAGAAATGGAGATCTGAACTATGGACAGACGTCTTATCTGGAAACCCCCAGTTATCGAGCGTTCTGTATAATATGATCCATACCTGTAGAGGGTTATATTGCAGTTGGGGGTGTCCTAGTCATCCATGGGCTCTTGCTGTGAGAAGCCCTGGTGGTGTAGCAGGGAGGCGGGGATGGCCGTAGCCTTAGTTCTTTGTGCACTGACGCAAGCTGGTCCTTTAGCTTTCTGTGCGGGGGGGAGCAGGTTTATAAGGAATACTCACCGCCGCCGATCTGGTCCGATGTCCTCCATCTTTGCTGGCTTATCCAAGTTGGTGGCGCCCAGGGATCCCATGCGGTCCGATCCGTCGCCAGCGTCGCGACACCAACGTCAGTATGGACGCCAGCGTCAGAATGAACACCAGCATCACAACGCCAACGTCATGAAGTCATCACGCCGGTTTTGGCGCCAAAAGAGGCCTATATAAGAAGCCAGGACACTGCAGACTTTGCCCAAATATAGGTTCCACTTTGTGTGTTCCTGGGTGTGATCTACTGTTATTCTATTGGATTCCTGTGTATTGAGTTCAGCTTGTTTCTTCGTATTGAACCTTCTGTGCCTGGATTGACCCTTTTGCCTGGACTTTGTTTACTCCTTTGCCTAACCCCTTTGGATACCTTGAACTGTTCTGGACTGTGCTTGGTACGCAAATCCCTTTCAGAGCCTTCGGGCCTTGACTGTGTAGGGTAGGGGTTTTTATTAGTTGGGGGGTTGAATTTTGAATTTTAAACGTCTTTTGGGAAGACTGCTCATTGAGTGCCTGCTCTACCCCAATACAGAATCATTTTTGGATATATAGACCTCGAAGGCTACAAAATAATTCTAGAAATGCTGTATCTCAATGCAGATCTTCACTGCTGAAGGCCCATGGTGGCCGTGACGTTTGCCAATATTTTTATGCAAACTGCTACACGTCCAATAACAATCCTAGCCAATAAAAGTGGGGGCTATTTCAAATGAACTAATGTCTGTAAGATCTGTTTCCAATTTAATGAACTCTTTATTTTCTTTTAATTAATTTAGCGTTTATTACATTTATTAAGTTGTCTGCACTCAGTTACCTAGAACATCCCTGCCTAACTACACCTATAATTCCCTGTGGGATGCCTTGGCACGAGGAATTGCTCGCTGACCACACATGAAAGATTTTTATTTTACTTCTGCTATGTTTTTCACCTGTAGTTTATAAATCTGGCAAAAAGCCACTTTTTCTCAGTATTGTGATTAGCATTGCCCTTTCTGACGACAATGTACAGCCTTCCTGTCATTTTAGCTTTCTTCCCTATTATTAACATTGGATTCAAGCTCCAGTTTTGCTGGCCAAGAATCTGCGTGTGTCTGTGAACAAGTAAACAGTACCCAGCTTGATTATGTTTTCACATATTTCCTTCCCATTTGAGTCACTTTTACCACCACGTAAACAAAAGGATATTCACCGTCTGCCATAAACCGGGATAAACGAATGGATTTTGCTGGCCCTAGTGGGAATAGTCCTTTCAGGAGAAAAGGGGAATATAAGGCTTCACTCAATTAAAGGGCCTTTTTAGTAGCTTTTCTTCTAATAAAGGGCCAGTAACACAAATAAATTATATACAGCTATTAGACCTGTTATCCAGAATGTTCGGGACCTGGGTGTTTCCTGGATAACGGAATTGTGAAAATTCTTTGCATTTTCAGATTTTGTTTTGTTATTATATTCTTGGCACTACCCTGTAGTCATACAGCTGTAGTATTGAAATTATTACAAGTATGGGATCTGTTATCTGGAAACCTGTTATCCAGAGAGCTCCAAATTACGAGAAGGCCATCTTCTGTAGACTCAATTATAATCAAATAGTTCAAAAGTTGTAAAAAATGATTTCCTTTTTCTCTTTAAAAAATAAAACAGTACTTGATGGTAACTACACTGCATAGTGGTGGCAAAACAATCCTATTGGGTTTATTTCATGTTTAAATTATTTTTGGCAGATTTAAAGGAACAGTAACACCAAAAAATGAAATTTTTAAAGTAATGAAAATATCATGTAGTGTTGCCCTGCACTAGTAAAACTGATGTGTTTGCTTCAGAAACACTACTATGGTAAGCTGCTGTGTAGCAATGGCGGAAATTGAAAAAAGACTATATGGCACAGGTTAAATAGTGGATAACAGATAACCCCATTATGTTCTACAGAGCTTATCTGCTGTGCAACCTGACCATTTTCTCCTTTGAATGGCTGCCTCCATTGCTACACAGCAGCTTTTTTATATAAACAATAGTAATTGTTTCTGAAGCAAACACACCAGGGCAACACTGCATTAAATTTGTTTTACTTTAAAACACTTTCTGTTTTTGATGTTACTATTCGGCGAATCCCCGAATCCTTTGTGAAAAATTTGGCCGAATACCGAACCAAATCCAAATCCAAATTTGTATAGGCAAATTAGGGGCAGGAAAGGAAAAGGTGGGAAAAATGTTTTTTATTATTAACATGTATTTATATAGCGCAAACATATTGCGTAGCACTGTAAAGTAAATGTGATTATACAACTAAATCACATGAATTATATACATAGAACATGTGGAGTACATACATCACAATCAATATCGGTACAGAATGCCTATGCATAGGCATACACTCTAAAGGGAAGGGAGTTATACACAAGGTGTGGGAGTGGGCAAGATCAAATTAAGTGGGTGAGAAATGTGGAATTGTATGTGGTGTTGCGTTTGGTAGTTAAACAGAGTGAGGGTAGGCTTCTCGAAAGAAGTACGTTTTAAGAGATTTCTTTGAAAGCAGAAAGGTTGGGAGAAAGTCGGACAGAGAGGGGAGTGGGAGAGAGTTCCAGAGGAGGAGTGCAGCCCTTGCAAAGTCTTGAATGCGAGCATGTGAGGAGGTAATGAGAGAAGAGTTGAGTAGCAGGTCAGTAGAGGAGCGTAGTAAGCGGTTGGGTGAGTATATAGAGATGTAGGGTGGGGCACAGTTATGAAGTGCTTTGAAAGTCAGTGTCATTAATTTGAATTTGTTTCTGAAAGGTAACGGAAGCCAGTGCAGGGATTGACAGAATGGCAAGGCAGAGGAGGAGCGGTTGCTGAGGTGTATGAGCCTTGCAGCAGTGTTCATTATGGACTGGAGAGGTGACAGTCTCTGAAGGGGAAGGCCAATTAAAAGAGAGGTACAGTAGTCTAAATGGGATATGATGAGAGAGTGAATAAGAATTTTGGCAGCATCTTGGGTGATAAATGATCGTATTTTGGATATGTTCCTTAGGTGGAAGTGCCTGCGACTAATTTCCCCGAACTGCTTCCCCCTGTCTTCTGCCTGCCATAATGAAAAAATGCCTGTGGCATGGCACTCGCGTCGCTACGTTTTCTGAAGTTGCCCAGAGTTTCCTCGTGAGGCAACTTCGGGCGACTTCGGAAAATGAAGCTCCGCGAGTGCCATGTCGCAGGCATTTTTCATTATGGCAGGCAGAAGAGGGGGAAGCAGTTCAGGAGATTAGTCGCCCCAAAGAAGAGGCGATTAGTCCCCGGGCGACTAAATCTCCCCGAATCTCCAGGTGTTACCTTACCCATAGAAGGGATTGGTGTGATTGTCACCTGTATCTCAGGAAAGAATAACCTGTATCCCTCCTGCTCTTGTTGATTTACAGCTCCCAGCATCCAGGAATTTCTAGCTGGAGGGCTGTAGATTAACCTATATCTTCTGTAACACCTCCTATTGGTCTGTGTACATGTACTGTATTCATCCATATACTGAAGCTTTTCCTTCTCATCTGTCACTCAACTTTACGTCCTAAAGGGCTCTGCCCTTGTGCGAATGAGAGGAGTCTGTGCAGTTAAAAACAACATTCTCTTAGAGACCAGTGCAGATGGTGTTACTTTGCTCTCTGCATTTTGGATTTAGCCTGAAATCTGAGCTTCTCTCCTTCCTTCGCATATTTTGCATTTCAGATTTGAGTTCCCGACAAGATCTGTCAGACCCGGTGGATAAAGAAATCTTCAACATTTCGCTCTCTGACAATCTGAGCCGAGCCTGGAAGTGACTTTCTGTCTTTGATGTGCCAGGGGAAATAGTGTTGGAGGAGACACAACATCCAGTGCGAGAGGTACGTTAAGAATGTTATGATTTTGCTGTAATTGTGTTTTGTTGAAATGATAATAAAAAGCGCAGAGGCTGCACTTGTAGAAGTGTAACTATCACAAGTGTGGCACAACTGAAGCTGATTGTTAATAGTTCTGCACTTTCATGTTAATGTAGAGGGTCTTCAACCTGAAAGCTTTAGTAGGTATTCGAGACTACGGGATATTTAGGGCAAGTACAGGAAGATATTAACATGTAATGCATAACATTGGCAGGCATACAGCTAGTGAACAGCAGGGGGAATAGCTATAATAGTTATTGGCCTGTTGCATCAGATGCACGAATATAGACCATGACATCGTGAAAACGCAGTTATATTTCAGAAAAAATAATGATGCCAACTTCAAGCTGGTCTTAAAACTGTGCAATGCAGAATTAATATTTGCATTGCCGGAAGCCGTCTAATGAACATTATTATAATGTCAAGTTCCACTATACGGGACATAACTGTTCACTTATGTACTATGTGGGTCGATAAGTGAATAACAGGTTATAGAGATGCAAAGGAGGAAGGAGTGTTCTGTTCTGTTAAACATCTGTTCACTCCAGCCTTTATAAGGTTATATTTTTGGCTAACTACATAGAAAACCTTTTTTAACCCTATGTGTCCTGCTTTAGGCAGGAATGAGGAAGAGGGAAAGGGCTTTACATAGGATTGTATTGGAAGGTTATTTTTTAAAAACATGTTTCACAATTTAATTAACATATCACATACCTCCCAAAATTTTGGAAATAGAAAGAGGGACAAAAAGATTTGCTGCGTGTAGCGCAGTGAAAATTTTTTGACAACACCCCCTAATTATCATGTTCATTTTACAAAATTTGCCAACTTATGAAAGTTTGAACACATTTCTGTGGTTTTTATGTGTTATTACAGTTTTGCTAATGAAGGTGAATTGTCCTTTAAGATGCAAGTCAGTTTCCCCAAGAGACCTGCTGATCTTCTTTGCTTATCTTAAATTGTAACAAATGTGTCTAATATTCTATGCTCTCTGCCAAAAGCCAATTAAGTTAGAAACTTTGTATCTTTTTCTGGCTGTTTAGTGCAGGAGATCAAAGAGAAAGTTGGGACATTTCAGTAAAAATCCGGGACTGCGGGTTGAGCTGTCAAAATCGGGACTGTCCCGTGAAAACTGGGACAGTATGATATCAAACACAATGGGGGGTAATTCACAAATATGTCAGTAAAGAAAGTGTTGTATAAAAATTATGTATTTTCACCAACTTATTAACAGAAAATTTTCTGTTCACTGCCTCTACCAGAATTTTTCAAAAAATGTTGTTAAAAATTGGATGTGGCTATTTTTGTTTCATATCTGCAACCTTTTTGAGAATAAGTTGTACCCACAACATTTTTCCCCCAAAATTTCATAATAAAAATATCAGGTAAAAATGTCGGTTAATGTGGCTTTAGTCTGTAGAACAATTTTTGGCACATAAACAACATTTTCACAGTGGAAGAATTACCTTTTTTTGCCATGTATACAGTTTGGCAGCATTACGACAATTCCATAAAACTTTCTGTGAATTAGTCGTATTTACAACATTTTTACAATTAGACGACAGACACAGCGTATGTAAAAGACGGCACCGGACACTCCTGATAAAAATTCTTCCGAGGGGCCCAGCATCCAACAAGCACAATAACTTCAGTTCGCACAGTAACAGCTCCCTCCATCCTGGTGCGTGCGTTCACATACCTCCCAACATTTTTAAAAATAGAAAGAGCGACAAAAAGATTTGCCATGCATAGCGTGCCAATTTTTGCCATGCCCATTTTCGTGGCCATACCCCCTAATTACCATGTTCATCTTACAAAATTTGGCAGGTTCTGAAAGTTGTTTTTATGTGTTTTTACAGTTTTGCTAATGAAGGTAAATTGCCCTTTAAGCTGCGAGTCAGTTTCCCCAAGAGACCTGCTTATCTTAAAATGTTACAATTGCTTCTTTGCTTATATTAAATTATTAAAAAAAGTATCCAAGTGGACCTGGTGGCTGTTCTGGGCTCTCTGCCAAAAGCCAATTAAGTTAGAAACTTTTTATCTTTTTCTGGCTGTTCAGAGCAGGAGATCAAGGAGAAATTCAGGTTATTTCAGTAACAATCTGGGACTGCGGGTTGACCTGTCAATACCAGGACTGTCCCGTCAGGCACACAATTTTACAGGTCGTTGAGCGGCTTTAGAGGAATCAGACCCCATTGGGGTCAGGGGAAAGGGGTCCAGTCTGCTTCTAAAGTATCTATAGTTATGTCACTGGACAGACACTTTAAGAGCCGTGTCCTTACCAACACTTTTGTGAATTCAATCAGTTGCAATGCAGGGAGTAGGTATGGAACAAAGGTTGGCCAAAAGCTTTGATTTCTGCCACCTGCAATATCCGTGTCATCTGCTAATCATAAAAGCAAATATCTGGAAATTAGCTATCTTATTCCCCAAGGGAACGTTATTATAAAATGCTTTTGTGTTGAACTCATTAAAAAAAGACCTAGGCACAAAATAAACATTTTGACACCTGTCCGCATCAGTTTATCTTATCTGAATGATGAGCTTTTACTCATGGAAGGGGTGAGAGTGATCATATGTGCAGCATTTATGTTTGCTCATAAGTGCCAGATGCTCTGGCAAGATACAGTGAGATGTGTTAAGAGGTGAAGGCAAGCCAGATGGTGTGTAAAATAAATGTTCCTTGTTTAAATAAGAGCATAGTTATATATATACTGCATATTTTACTGCAGGTGCCTACTGATAATACATCAATATGTTCATTGAATTCCTGTAAATGAATATGAATAGTAACGTGATGTTCTGCACGATATTCTATTTCTTTTTTTTCCTACTGATTAGTCAGAGATTATCTAATTTGGCCACACACAAATGGGTCACTGTGTAAGTTCATGCCTATCCTATGAAGCCTGCGAGTTCACTAATGTGATAACGGGTATACAGGTATGGGACCTATTATCCAGAATGCTATGATTTTCTGCATAATGGATCTTTCTGTAATTTGAATGTTCCTACCTTAAGTCTACTAGAAAATCATGTAAATATTAAATAAACCCAATAGGCTGGTTTTGCTCCCAATAAGGATTAATGATATCTTATTTGGGATTAAGTAAACAAATTGGATTGTTTAGGTAAAATGGAGTCTATAATTTGGAGCTTACTGGATAACGGGTTTCCGGATAACAGATCCCATGCGTGTACCAGCCATACCTGATAATGTTCAACACCTCCAAAGGCTTATTAGGGGCCCATCTGTTGATCATCCAGTTTGGTTGTGTAGTAAAAATTTCAGAAAAGAGATGTTGCAAGAAAACAGTGTCACTTTAGATGGAAATAGTAATAAAAGAAATGACTTGGAATAATTGTATTATCTTTTGATCTTTTGTTATTTACCCATCCCAGCCAGGTATTCGGGTAAGGGCTATGCATGAATCTCGCCTCATAGTGTATTGTATGAGTGCTTATTACTTTTTACAGATTAAAAATTAATTTTCAGTGATCCGGCTTTGGTACCACAGGGCTTTCCTGAAGACATTAATTATTGGAAGAAAGTCCATATAAAGGAAAGATGTAGTGAATATCTTCGCGGAAATTACTGTTAGACATGTGGTTCCACAAGTGCCTGCAGAAAGAAGTAGCAAGAGGTTCCCTTTCTGAAGGGCAGTTAGGCAAAGCAGTGCTTCGGCATATGTAATGCAGACTACAATTGCTCTAGGGGTGTCCATCCAGAGACCCCTCCACTTCCTAGGTGTTGTTTTGTGCCACGCCACCCACTCACCACCCAATTGTGCAGATTTAGGTGGGACAGCCCTGAATAGGTGGAACTTGTGGGTTGGATTAAGGGCAGAACTGTGTTGATAGAGTGGATCTGGGTTTTGATGTCAATTTTTGTATAACAAAATGTAAAGATAAAGGTTTTTACTTAGAGAAGTCCTCTTAAAAGAGAAGGAAAAGTATATTTAATTGGGGGTGCCAAAAGTTAGGCACCCCAAGTGATTAAATATACTTAATAGGGATGCACCAAATCCACTATTTTGGATTTCGGCCAAACCCCCTGAATCCTTCCAAGATTTGGCTGAATACCGAACCAGATCCAAATCTTAATTTGCATATGCAAATTAGGGGTGGGAAGGTGGAACATTTTTTACAAATTAGGATTCGGTTCAGCCCGGCAGAAGAATTTGGCCGAATTCGAATCCTGTTGAAAAATGCAGAATCCCGAAACGAATCCTGAATTCAGTGCATCCCTAATACTTAACCTCACCTCGTAAGTATATGCACTCACTTGGGGGGTGCGTAACTTTTGGTCCCCCAAAGTAAAGAGCGCCATTCCTTCTCCTTTAAAGGTTAACCCCAGCATTTGTCTCTGTCTGTTCAGAGCTGGATGGGCGGTGTGGGGGGGGGGGGGCTGTTCCCCTTTCTATGTTAAAGGAACAGTAACACCAAAAAATTTAATTGTTTTAAAGTAGTAAAATATCATGTTGTTTTGCCGTGCACTGGTAAGTCTAATGTGTTTGCTTCAGAAACACTACTAAAGTTCATATGAACAAGCTGCTGTGTAGCAATGGCTGAAATTGAAAAAAGGCTATATGGCACAAGTTAAATAGTGGATAACAGATAACACCATTATGTTCGACAGAGCTTATCTGCTGTGCAACCTGAGCCTTTTCTCCTTTGAATGGCTGTCCCCATTGCTACACAGCAGCTTATTTATATAAACCATAGTAGTGTTTCTGAAACAAATACAGCAGTTTTACCAGTGCAGAGCAACACTGCACTATTTTTTTATTACTTTAAAACACTTTCATTTTTTGATGTTACTGTTCTTTTAACACATGCCCTGGAATTTCTTATTGGCCAGGGATATCAGGTGTCCTTAGTCTTTAAGAAGGGAGGCACCTTGAGGTTCTTTGCTTGCTGAATGGAATGGACGGTGCAGAATATCCTGAATTACAGCTCTAGGCTTGGGGTGAGAGTCAGGCTGAGGGTATTTAGTAGAGCATCCAGAGCAGAGCAATAGAGTTAGTACTCTGGGAGGCTTCTGCACCCATAGGGACTCAAACAGACTCTGTAAAGTGCTATATAAGTAAAATACTAACTTCCCCTTGCAATAGATTGTTATTGGCTGCTATGTGTAATTGCTTAGAGTACATTATAGTCTAAACAGTTTCTGGTCTGACAGTTTCTGTATAGTCAAGCTAAACACAGCCCTGTTTCTGTTGGTGCAAAGATGTGTTTATATTATTCCCTTGTTTACTCCTCTTCCTCCCTCTTTGCAGCAGCCGTCACATTTCTGCTTATAATGAGCTTTCTTCTTACAATAAAAAGAAAGAGCACAGCTCTTATGTAATCAAAGCGCGGTCTGTTTTAAGAGATTCTGGAAGGCGCCCAGCAAATCTGGGAAGGCTGAGGCTGCAAAGGAATTCTTTAGTGGTCTATTCCCATCTAGGAACCAGGAACCTACCCATCCAAGTCCTGTAACTGGATACTGTAAGCCAGTTCAGCTTTAAAAATAGCAAAGGCATTAGCCATTTTGTGTGTGTAAATATATATATAAAATTCTTTATACATTTGTGAACCGGCAATGTCCCTATATTGCCAAGTACAATTCACTGAAAATCTACTCCTCTATTGGGACCTCAAAAAGTGGATTGGGGCATGGTCTAAATAGTTCAGATTTTTTTATTTTAAAGATAAACCTTGCTGGCGCATTCGCTGGTTATTGGGCGATTTTCAGAAAGCCATTGATTGGACATTCTCACCCAAGGGCCCCATACACAGGCCAAAAAGTTGCAGACATGTTGTATCGCCATCAAGTTACTCAATATACTATATTGTTTGTTCTTTTATCAAAGTTTCTATGACATTGATTGCCCAGTGCAAATGTATTTATTGTTATTATTAATAATAATATCAATAATATTTTAAAGAGGGAGTCTTCCTCAGTTTTAATCCTGTGTCTGGTGCAACATGCTGTGTGCCTCTGCTCTAGCACCCCTTTGGTAAAAATGATCCCAACTAACTGATATATCCCAATTACTTGAAATCATTCATGAATATGTTTCCTATATGTTTACTTATGCCTGTTGCAGTCACAGGGTATCTAAATGTCCCCCTAGCAGCACCTGCTGTCAGGAAGGAGATGCAATTGAACACAAGAGTAGTGTGTTTAAAGGGGAAGTAAACCCTCCCTTATAATAGTTTGCTCACTAGAGGTGATACTCTGCCCTATACCATCTGAGGCGGCTGCATCGCTGTTGCAAACAGCGACATTACATCTCTGCAGTAGTAGAACCAAATTTCCGGTTTAATAACCGGAAATTTGGCTCTTAAAGTTACCAGGAGTGGCTTTGGTAACTTGGGGGGCTGCTGCTGCTTGAGACGAGTTTCTCAACAGCAGCACCCCTGCCCCTACCACTTTAAAATAGGCATCCTAAACTTAATTACAAATGCAAGAGAAACTCCCTATGAGATTCATCCCTACTAGCATTATGCCAGTCTTCTCGGTGTTGTCAGTCTTGTTGTTCAATCAATCGTTGATATTTACATGTGATTATGTTTGCCAGTATATACTGTAATCAAACTATAATGGGACTAATTTACTACCATGGGTGCTAAATTACACTAGTTTAGGTGTTGGTTTTTAGAGCTTGAAAAAAATGAATACTTTCTGCAACAATTCTTTGAAAAGAAGAAGAGTCAATGAAAACTGATACAATTTATCTTTATAGCAGCAAAACAAACTATAGCTGCCTCTTGGGGAAAAAAAAAGTTAATTCCCTTTAATTATGTTTTGTCTTAAAACGAACTGGATAATGTTTATGGAGAGATTGTTGAGTATTACCACAGACACGTATATACCAGTGCTAAAATTTGGGCACCTTGGTTAACATATGCTACACTGCAATAGGACTAACTTATAGAAAATATTTAACATTCTCATAAAAACAGAACAATAGTGCAATTTCAATGTGGAGAATCGGTATAGAGGGCTGTAATCCTAAATCAAATTTATAAAGGAACCCTAAATAACCTAAACATCTACTTAAGGAGAGAATAATAAATACAGATAAAAGAACACACGATGATGGACACAAAAGTTAAATTGATCATTTTTTTTGTTATATGCAGTAGATTCCCCTCCTGAATCATTTTGTTGCAATGTATAATTGTAAGTGGAAACATTGTAAAATACTTCTATACAGTAAAGATGTCTGTAACATAAGTGCTCCCCTCTGCGCAGGAGAGCATCTGAAAGCTGAAAGTAAAATGTAAAATAAATATTATTAAAGGGGAAGTAAAGTCTAAAATAGAATAAGGCTAGAAATGTTGTATTTTGTATACTAAACATAAACATGAACTTACTGCACACAAGCCTAATCAAACAAATGTTTTATGCTTTCGAAGTTGGCCACTGTGGGTCACCATCTTGAAGTTTGGTTAAACATCTTTGCAAGACCAAGACTGTGAACATGCTCAGTGTGATCTGGGCTGCTTGGGGATCATCATAAATTATCAAAACAGCGCAAGTCGGCCAGAAGCCGATACAGCAAGACTGACTAATAATCAGAATAGGCAGACTGCACTGGGTCTTGTGTTGTCATGTAATCAAATGTGGATTTTATAGTTTTTGTATTGTTTAATAAAACGTTCTCACTCTCAGAATAACCCGCAGTCTGGCGCTGGCAAAAGATATCCACTGAGTCGCTGCTGTATTGATTTGACGGCTTTTATTAACCAACACTTTGTGACATTAACAGTGGGTGAGATTAATAGAACTAACGCATTTCGTGTCTTCCAAACTGGCACTTCTATAAAAGCCGTCAAATCAATACAGCAGCGACTCAGTGGATACCTTTTGTCAGCGCCGGACTGCGGGTTACTCTGAGAGTGAGAGAATTCCGGATTGAAGTTGCCGGATTCCCGCGAGAGCAGCGACAGGCAAGGAGACGTTGCACAGCATGGAAGGGTGAGCTCCGCTTTTCTTCCCACATATCTATTATGCTGCTGCAAAATAATCCTCCAAATAGAATCCCAGTTTATCTGTTTAAATCTGGCTCCATAAACTTTGTCCCTGCAGCTGGAGTTGGAAACAGTAAAGGGGATGTAAAGGCAAAAATAAAATCCAATACAAATCTCTACACAGTCGCCGACTGCTCTACAGGGAAACAAACAAAGCTGCTTGAGTTCTGCGTGGCTGGGAGGTCAAGCTGGGGCTCCCCCTGCTGTTCATAAGTATGATTGTTTCCCTGCAGAGCAATTAGGGACTGTATGACAATTCCGATCCACAGCAGTAAATGAAGGGAGAATTTCACTGCATACAGTCAGGTTTTAGAGTCTGGAGATAGGTTTTATTTTTTTGCTTTAACATGCCCTTTAAGTTTTGACGAATGCAAATACTGTATGGATGATCAATTAAAAAAAGTTTTGAAAGAAAAGAAGAAGAGTCAGTTGTAAACAGGGAGGCATTTGATTGGCGATCCTCACATCATTTGGGCACTGGTGCTGGAGGGCATGGAAAACAGTCTTGCTTTAAGATTCCATCTCTGTGTGGTTACTGTGATACAGATCTCATCATTCTTTATCCATGGAATATGCTGGTGAATGCTGGGAGACTTAGAAACATATGGGTGGGGCAACAACCTTTTAAATTCTGGACGTGTGGCTACGTACACCATTCCTAAAAATGTACTAAAATGTATATATATATTGATAAGGCTTCTAAATCCTTGAGTGCATTGACAGCAAGCATGTAAACATGCATGTGCTAAACATACTCATAACTTTCGTGGGTCTCAACCTTCTTTAATACAAGAGCATTGACCTTGGAATTCCATGACAAATATAGCACATAACCTCATTATAGCCCAACACAACATACATTTCAGAAGCATGGACATCTCAGAGACAAACAAACTGCTAATACATTACATTATGACTGTGAATATATCTCTGCCTTGACTACAAGCTGAACTTTTTTGCTGATTAATTACATAAACAAAATAGGGCAATCAAGTTTAATTAAATCTGTATAGGTGTGTACTGTACCTGATAGTAAAATACAGGTATGGGATGTTATCCAGAATGCCCGGGACCTGGCGTTTTCCTTAATTTGAATCTTAATACCTTAAGTCTGCTAGAAAATCATGTAAACATTAAATAAACCAAATAGGCTGGTTTTGCTTCCAATAAGGATTAATTATATCTTAGGTTGGATCAAGTACAAGGTACTGTTTTATTATTACAGTGAAAAAGGAAATAATTTTACATAAACAAAATATTGTTAAAACATATCTAATATGTCAATTTAAAAGATAAGTAAACCTTTAAAATAAGTGAATGTAAAACTGATGAGGGGGCACCTTTGTAATTTACATTCATTATTTAATTTGTTTTTATTCCAAGATACATGTACATTTAATATGAATACATTTTGATACAACAGCGCAACCTGCTGGTCAGTTTCCCACCATTCTGACCATCAAGTAGTCAAGGAAGTTGTCAGGAGAAAGAAAGAGGCTGCTCTGATGTTCTTCTGCTTAGGAAAAATGCAATAAATGTTTCTAATTGTATTCCTTAACAGAAGAACATCAGCCTCTTACTTTTTCCTGACAACTTTCTTGACTACTTGGTGGTCAGAATGGTGGGAAACTGACCAGCAGGTGGTGCTGTTGTAACAAAATTCATTCATATTAACAGTAGATGTAACCCTTAATATCTTATATAAAATTAAAACAAATTAAATAATGAATGTAAATTACAAAGGTGCTTAGAATAGCCCCCTCATCAGTTTTTACTTATTTTAAAGGTTTACTTATCCTTTAACAGGGCCAGGCTGCCGAGTAGGAATCCAAAGGCTCATGCCCCACCCTTGCTTAAAAACGTAAACGGTAAACACAGTATTTTTTTTTTACACTTGCCTGATATAAAAATATTTTGATTTATTTATCCCACAGGACTTTAGCCACTTAGCTTAACCAACTTGCTTTCAAAGTTTATTCGTTATGCAGTTCAGACCCCCTTTCTGTTATTCTGAGTTATCCTCGGCAGAAGACCGCTGTAAGAATTGCTCTCAAATTCATTCTCTGTAAGTTTGATGACTTTTTGACGTTTTGACATCTATGCACCAGAAATACCCTACTCTCCCTCCCATTTTAGCCAGTGTTGTGTGAGAACTCCCTCAAAGGCAATTTCAATGAAATTCTCACCTGAAACCAGCACAATGCTGTCACAGAGAATCTTGTGTGTGTTTTCACAACACATATTTTATATTACACCAGAAATAATGACTTTTTCTCATTACAGTTAGTTATATTTTCTATCTGTATAAATGTGAGGTTTTATAACAAATCACAGTCCAATTAAGGGGTTTAGGTAAAGGCACTAGCCTAGCCATCCGCCAGCAATTATGCAATCGAAAAAAAGGAATGCCAATAATACCTTGTCTGCTGCAAACAGGGATTTCCCAAAATTTATTCCATGTTGCTCTTGAGCACTTCACAGTAATCAAACGTTTTGGGATCGTATGGCCCTTCCTCAGTGGACATCATCACTGAGGAAGGGCCATGGGGTCCCGAAACGTTTGCTCATTGCGAAGTGTTCAAGAGCACCATGGAATAAAGTTTGGGAAATCCCTGTTTGCAACAGACAAGATATTGGCATTTATTTTTTCTGAGGTTTTATAACAAATACAGCTGAACCCAGATTTTCCGCGCCTGGGTTTATGTTTTCCAAAAATGCATACCATTTTTCCTGGTCGCACACAGGTAAACTGCATTTTTTGTTTTATCCCAGATTTTTGATTTTCCTGGCATTTATGTCATTTTAATGCGGTCCCCTGGAACACATAGAATCAGAGTTCTACTATAGTTTCATTTCCCTTGCTCTTTTATTAGTAGCATCTGAGAAATACCAGCAACTAAAGTACTGGCTGTAACAGTTGCTCTGTGCTCGACTCGTGGGGAACATGCTCAGCAGGAGCTGAATCTGCTGCAGGAAAATATATCACCTTACAGGCATATTCAGACCCACTGAGCTGCTAATGTGAAAATTTGTAGAAAAACAGTAGAAAATAGAAACAGCACCCCATGTGTTGTATGCTTTTGTTTTTATAGGTATCCTGCATTATCCATTACCCACCCAAGGACTTCATACTATGTATAGGTAATTGATGGAGGGTACGTATGGCACAAAAGGGAGCACTAATTGCAGTGAAAGTGTTAAGCTCCTGGGCTGGCTGCCTTTAGCAACAGATTACATGCTGTTGTGATAGATCTCCTGTCTCACTTTTTACAGATGATGACTATGTAGTGTCTTTTGACTCTGAGCTGTAATGTCAGGAAGATAAATCAAGAGGATCAAAGGGAGTTATGCGCCTAACATTCTATAGAAAATCCCCCTTATCCGTTCCCTTCCTTTCTGTGGCTCGGTAGCATTAAATACCACTGTAATTATTTATACACAAGGCATGTTTTCTTTCCAAATCCCCAGATTGTCACTTTTTATGTAGCATGTGCCTAGCTTTCCAGATTAATCGGAAGAAATATTTTTGCTTTGTTAACTTCATAAAACGCTTGAAAGCTCCTGTTTGATAGGCACTTGGCTGTTTGGGTCAATACGTTGCAAGAGTTTCTTGCCACAAACCTGGTAAGACATTTTCTACTCCACTCCATGGGGTCATACTGTCTGTATGTAATAAATGTACAACCATATGTAAATAAATGTACAGCTAACTGATCAGCCAGTGGCTAGAGATCAGTAGCGTTTGAAGTTTTTTTTCAAAAACCGGAACCAGCGAGGTCCAATTTGTGTCTTTTGAGCCGTTTCTAAACGACAGATTCCCGTGTCTTTAGATCGTATTTCAGCTGTGTGGGGAGAGGGGGTTGCAAAGCTCCTGATGTACATTTTAAGAAATGTGTCATGATGTTGCACTACTGATATTCTCCAGCAGTTATAAGGTCATTAGTGCAATTTATACACAGCTTGCGGCTTTATTTACAACCCCTCAGTCTCACTCACCGCACCATGTTTGTTTTGAGACACAAGTCAGGGTAAAGCGCGGTGATTGATGGGGGCTGTTGATAATAGGTTAATTAATCGATTCATAAAAATTTTGCACAGTGGAGTACTATCTGTGTGCCAGGCTCCCCACAAAAAAAAAATGTTTAGAGGGGACTGGCACACAGCAATCCGTACTAGAGTTGCCACCTGGCCGGTGGATGACTAATCTCCCCGAAAAGCCTTTCCACCAGCTAGAATCTAAATCACGGGCGGGTTGGCACTCGTAGCAATTCGTTGTGAGACAACGTTGGCCGACTTCGGAAACTGAAGCGATCCAAGTGCCATACCGCTGGCGATTTAAATTCTAGCCCAAGGGAAGGCAGTTCAGGGAGGTTAGTCGCCCGAAGAAGAAGAGATTTGTCGCTGGTCAACTAATCTCCCAAAATAGCAGCGTGTGTCTCTGTCCTTAAAGCAATACTGATAAAAATGTCCCCAGCTCTTTAAAGGAGAAGGAAAGCTAAATCCTAAGTAAAGTTCTATCACAAGGCTGGTATACTAATTACTTACAGAACATAGTACCGGTAAATGCTGTCTCCCTGGTGTCTAGTAGCAGGAACTGCTATCTGATTAGAATGTAGCTTAGGGCTCCTGTGACGTCACAGAATTTGCAGGCAGCTTCCTCCCTGCTGCCCGAGGCAGCCTTGAGTCGCGTTGGGCCAAATTCTAGTCTGTTGCGCATGCTTCAGAGGCTGAGCATGCAAATCAGCTATGCGCGTGTCATCATTGACGCCTGGACACGCCCCCATCAATCACCGCGGCAGTGCCTCGTATCTATGGAGACGCTTGATCGTTTGTTTTTTTATTATTGAAGGTAACAGCTACATGGCAACTTTGAGCGCTTGCGCATTTTTTAAATCAGCATTTACTGTAGGCAGCTCGCCTATTAAATTGTGCGCACTCGCTGCCTTTCTGCCTGTAACTGACCACCAAGTCATGTGTGATGTGCTCCTGGGGTGAGGGGAAGTTTTTTTTCCCGCACATGCGCAGAGAGGTGAAGGAAGCCTCTGTCTAATCCATAAGCAAGATGGCCACCGTGTTGTTCTGAAGCAGAGCAGAACATCAAACACGATTTTATGCTTTTGTATTCGGATTGCTGAGCAGAAAATATAGTGATTAAGGTCATCAATGTAAGTACTTTAGAGGGAGGTAGTGCATGATTTTTGCCTTTCCTTCTCCTTTAAATCCACATAGGGCGTAGTTTTTGCGGTGACCAATTTCCCCAAACGCCTTCCCTGACTCTGCGTCGGCTAAAATGAACAAAAAAAACGCAAAAAGGCACTAATCACACGCAGCGATTCGTTGCCCGAAGTTTCCTCGTGAGGCAACTCGTCGGGCGACTTCGGAAAATGAACTGCCGTATGTGATTAGCGCCGGCGGTTTTTCATTTTAGCCGGCGATTAGTCGCCAGGCGACCAAATTTCTTTAAAACGCCCTGTGTGGCCTGACCCTTTATGTTTTGTCCATGCTGGAGATTTAGCTCAGGTGTCTGCCATCTCCCTAAACTGTAGCTTTTGAGATAAGGAACAGCTCATTATACAGAAGGCTTCTCAGTGAACTGATGATCAGATTTATTGGCTTTCCCACTGCTCAGAATAGGAATAAAATCCTTGTATAAATGTTCAACTGTAAAGTTTCACGGAGGGTTTATGGCTAATGGCACCAATGTTGTTTTTTTCATGAGCATTTGGGGCTTATTTATAAATACTGGAAAAAATTGCACATGGATCAATCAGTGTTTAGCTTTTTTTCAGCCAGCAACAGGAAAATGAAGGCAAATTCTTATTGGTTGCCATGGGTTATTGCCCAGGTTTAAATCTGCCCTGTGTTTATAAATAACACCTTTTCTTCTCCCCTATGACAAATATGTCCACAAGTCATAATTCCAGCCCTAAGATAGCATCATTCTAAGCAGGCACATTTCACTGCACTAGCACAGCCAAAATTACGTTTTAAAAAATGGAAATTCAGCTCTTTTTGCTTTTTGCCACCCCTGGTAACTGCCCGTTCCGTGCCGCCTGAGGCAAAGTTCTCACCTTGCCTCATGGCCGGAGCAGCCCAGACTCTAACGGGCAGATTTATTTTTCTTAGTAGCTCTGGTTTAGGGTAATCGTTTTTGAAAAAACAAGCGTGTGGGAAAAAGAAAATCCCAAGAATAAAATGTCTCTGAATGTGGCACAAATATAGATTTTTTATGTTGGAATTTCTGCCTTGCTATTTTCTTGTCTCTCACAGTTGACTGGATAGGGCAGTCCTTATTAAAGCATGTAAAGGAACAGAAATGTTTCCTTTTTTGTAAGTCAAGCTGGTATTCGAGTTAAAAACAAGTAAATAAAGGGAGCTGGATCTTCAAGTAAAATAATTCTTATAAAAACATAAATTTATGTATAGCTACTTTTATAACATGGTTTGTGCTTTCAAAAACAGGTATGGGATCCGTTATCTGGAAACCCGTTATCCAGAAATTATCTGAATTACAGAAAGGTCATCTCCCTTAGACATTTTAAGAAAATAATTAAAACTTTTAAAAATGATTTCCTTTTTCCTCTGTAATATTTAAACAGCAGCTTGTACTTCATCCAAACTAAGATATAATTAATCCTTATTTAAAGCAAAATCAGCCTATTGGGTTTTTTTAATGTTTAAATGATTTCCTAGCAGACGTAAGGTATGAAGATCCAAATGGAAAGAACCCCAGGTCCCGAGCATTCTGGATAACAGGTCCCATACCCATACCTCACAACTGTCCCGTTTTCAGCGGGACAGTCCCGCTTTTGACAGCTCAACCCGCAGTCCCCTGTTTGTACTGAAAAGTCTCTACTTTCTCTGTACTGAACAGACAGAAAAAGAAACAAAGTTTCTAACTTAATTGGCTTTTGGCAGAGAGCCCAGAACAGCCACCAGGTGCAACTAAGATACTTTGTAACAATTTTGAGATAAGTAATTGTAACAATTTAGATAAGGTGGTCCCTTCGGAAAAGTTAGACTCACAGCTTAAAGGGCAATTCACCTTCATTAGCAAAACTGTAATAACTGGAAAAAAATGTTCAAACTTTTGTAACCTGACAAATTTTGTAAAATGTCAGGTTGGCCACACAAAAATAAGCATTGCACATGTTTTTGTCCCTCTTTTTATTTCCAAAATGTTGGGAGGTATGCCCATACCTGTACTCTTTATCATAAAGACTTGTTTATATTCCCTGTTTGGGCAGGGGAAGTGTTTGGCATTAGAAGTTAACATTGGCATTCTTTTTTCATTTTTTTAAAAAAAGATTTTACAAAAGGAAGAAAGAAGGAATAGGGGAGATTAAGTATCCTCAATAGGGGTGGTGTGTTAAAAAGGGGAGATCATGAAAACTGTTGATATTACAGACATTTATCATTTGTACCTTTCACTAGTTGTCAACATGCTGGGCATCATTAAGATCTGTACAATGATGGTGATGGCGTTATGGGTAATATGCCCAACCTTTGTGGTCTGATGAGTCTGTAATATATTGCTTAGAAGGTTGGATACGTTATCCTATATCCAATATGTGAAGTATTATTCATATTCGGCCATGGTTTCTCCAAACAGGGTTTCTGTTTCTCTGCTGTTAAATACCATCTCTAATTTATTTAACAATGTTTCTACTTAATTTGCACATTTTTTATCACATACTTTTCTCCCCCGCTTGAAGGAAAGATCATTTCTCATGGTGTCCTTACCCTATATGACATCTCTTTTTTTTTTTTTTTTTTTTGCTGCCCTAAAAATGTTTAATAATAATAATGATCATTTTTGGTGTTCCTGTCGGATTGCGATTGGTAGAATTTTTCTTATAGGTTTTGGTGCACTCGGTTGAATTGGATTCATTTTCCATAGATGGTCTGATTTTAAAGACTTTGTGATGGTCTGATTACAACTTTGGGTTTATAGTTGGGGAAAATATGAAGTTTTAAACTTTCATATTTTTATCTTGGAACCGTGCTAAAGCATTGTTGAAGATGGGTTCTTGGAGTTGGGTCGGATTATATTTAAATTATGATGTCATAAAAAGTCTGAGGAGCCCTTGAACACACTGGGGTACATAAACGTTTTGTGGAGGGCCACATCTGGTGTACAGGCACACTGGACAAATCTGCTTTAGAGAATAGCTCAATCATGGGGTGCCTATGGGCTATTATGTTTATCCCCAAATAGTCAAGGATGTTAACCTACCAGCCTAGTTGTATGTTCATCTTGTATCTTATTTTTATTTTTTGTGGGCTGTCCTGTCCAGAGTGTTGGGTTAACTTTGAATGTGTAACTCTCTCAGGTAGTTTTAATATCTAATGTTGTCAGTTTAGGAAGGATTGCTGGCTTACTTGTAATGTTAATGACATCATTGCAAAAGGCCAGTTTTGTTTTTGTATCTGTAGATGTGAATTTTTTTGTTACCCAGTCAATTTCTAATTTTCTGGGCCAACAGTTTAATTAGCAGGTAAAACATAGAAAGCGTTGAAACCTGTTTCCTTTCTGTTTGTATTAGATTAGAAAATAGATTGCTTGGACATCTGAATTAGGTTGCAGACAGGCCATTTTTTCACGCTGATTACAGGATCTCACAATAAATATATGAAATATAAACCTCTAAGGTTGTGGATTCAGACTTGTTTGGTTCAATCGCCGCTTAAAGGGGTTGTTCACCTTTGAGATAACTTTAAGTATGATGTAGCGAGTGATAGTCTGAGATAATTTGCAATTGGTTTTCATTTTTTATTATTGAAGGTTTTTCAGTTATTTAGCTTTTTATTCAACAGCTCTTCAATTTGCATCTTAAGCAATCTGGCAACTAGCGTCCAAATTATCCTAGCAACCATACATTGAGACTGGAATATGAATAGTAGAGGGCCTGAATAGAAGGATCAGTAATCAAAAGTAACAGTACATTTGTAGCCTTACAGAGCATTTGTTCTTTAGAAGGGAGTCAGCGACACCCATTTGAAAGCTGCAAAGAGTCAGAAGAAAAAGGCAAATAACTATAAAACTATAAAAATGAAAACCAATTGAAAAGTTGCTTAGAATTGGCCGTTCTTTAACATAATAAAAGTTACCTTAAATGTGAACCACCCCTTTAAGTTAAACGGTTAGCTAAAAAAAAAAAATGTTGCCCACTACAACCCCTTTATCACTAGCTCAAGGGCCATTTTTCATATTACAGGTATGGGACCTGTTATCCAGAATGCTCGGCACCTGGGGTTTTCCGGATAACGTATCTTTTTGTAATTTGGATCTTCATACCTTAAAGCGATACTGATAAACTCCTATAAAAATCATAGGAGCGTGTCCATACCCAGCAGAAAAGGACACAAAAAATGTCCTTTTCAAATCAAACATGACACCCAAATTATTTTTTTTTTTTATTTAAGCATTCATAGCTCTTGTAAATTCATTTAAAAATCTCAGCTGTTAATCAAATATTGACTTAGGCATAGAGGTGGGGCAGGCAATTACTTTCACTTTCCATTCAGCACTTCCTATATGTCACTGCTCTCCCCACTATCCTATCCCCCAGTTCTCTTCACCGTTTAATAGTGTAATTAGTACATGGGGATGGACATCAGGTCCCCCATTCTGGTGCACAAACAAGATTTTGAAATGATGCAAGGCTTGTCTTAATAACAGTGTCCACAAAATGGCTCCTGCCTGCTTGCTATTATTATTAATTCACAGAAGGAAACAAGATTGAAATAATTTTCACAGTGTAATTGAAGTTTATTTTGCTTGACTAACATGATAAAATAGGATTTGGAATTATTTGTTTGGGTGACGGATCCCCTGTAAGTCTACTAGAAAATCATGTAAACGTTAAATACACCCAATAGGCTGGTTTTGCTTCCAAAGGATTAATTATATCTAAGTTTGGATCAAGTACAAGGTACTGTTTTGAAAAGAAAATTTGGATTATTTAGATAAAATTGAGTCTATGGGAAGATGGCCATTATGTAATTGGGAGCTTTCTGGATAACGGGTTTCCAAATAACAGATCCCATACCTGTTCTAAGAGGGCACCAAAGCCTATGGGAGACAACCTTTCCGTAATTTGGAGCTTTCTGGAAAGCGTGTTTCTGGATAACGAATCCCAATATTATTAAAGTGTGCAGAAAATAAAATAGATCTAATAAAAGGGGGCAGTAGTGTGATAACCGTATGCTAGTAAAGAATGCAGCACACATGAAATGATGATTTTTTTAATAAGTCCCTCGGAAGTTTCTTTTTTACAGGGAAATGGGCTTCCATGTGGCATGCTAATTAATGGCCAGCGCTGGGCGTGAAAAAGCACATTCATAAGCTGTCAGTGGGGTAAGGAAATTCTGCAAAGTCTGTTCTTCAGCTCCCTGGTGCAGTGACAGCAAGATTACAGGGTGTTGTAGATTCCTCTGTAAATCAGCTGATCACATTCCTATTTATGTGGTACCAATGATTTGAACAATGGTGGGCATGCTACACATCTCTGGATTTTGCAACTCTTAGTGCGCTGCTGCCAGCTGATCTATCTGTCTGCTTATATTTCTCATTATCTGTGTGTAGTCATGAGCGAAAATAAAAACTGGATAAATAGACAGCCCATGCAAAATAAAAAATGTTTCTAATATAGTTAGTTATCCACAAATGTAATGTATAAAGGCTGGAGTGACTGGATGTCTAACAGAACAGAAACAACTTCCTGCTTTTCAGCTCTCTAACTCTGTGTTAGTCAGCGACTTGAAGGGGACCCACATGGGACATAACTGTTCAGTGAGTTTGCAATTGATCCTCAGCATTCAGCTCAGATTCAAAAGCAACAGTTATGACCCATGTGGCCCTCCCTTAAGTCACTGATTGGTTACTGCCTGGTAACCAATCTGTGGAAACCAAGAGAGCTGAAAAGCAGGAAGTAGTGTTTCTGGCTATTAAGTTAGATATCCAGTCACTACAGCCTTTATACATTACATTTTTGGCTAACTAACTATATTAGAAACATTTTTTATTTTGCATGGGCTGTCTATTTACCCAGTTTTTATTTTCAGACTGAACAATTCCTTTAAAGGGGTGGTTCACCTTTAAGTTAACTTTTAGTATGTTATAGAATGCCCAATTCTAAGCAACTTTTCAATTTGTCTTCAATGTTTATTTTTTCTAGTTTCTGAATTATTTGCATTTTAGTTCTGACTCTTTCCAGTTTTCAAATGGGGGTCACTGACCCCATCTAAAAACAAATGCTCTGTAAGGCTACACATGTATTGTTATTGCTATTTTGTATTACTCCTCTTTCTTTTCAGGCCCTCTTCTATTTATATTCCACTCTCTCATTCAAATCAATGCATAGTTGCTAGGGTAGTTTAAATCATAGCAACCAGATGGCTGAAATTGCAAACTGGAGAGCTGCTGAATAAAAAGCTAAATAACTCAAAAACGATAAATAATAAAAAATGAAAACCAATTGCAAATTGTTTCAGAATATTGCCCTCTATAGCATACTAAAAGTTAACTTAATGGTGAACAACCTCTTTAACAATGACACCAAAAAACTACTTTTTAAAATGTGAATGTACATTAAAAGTTACCTAAAAGCTATGTTGATATTTTTTGCTGAGAGGTTTGTTTTTGTTAGTAATTGTTAATTGAAGTTTCTAAACCTGACTGTTTTGCCAACCTGACTGCCCCATCTCAGCCTGTCATTTGGAGTTTCTAATGCGAACGGACTCCTGCTGCACAAATATGGAAGCCCCCTCATACAGGAACATGGAGCACCAGGCAGATAATGTAAAAACAAATACTTTATGGCAAAGTTATAAGTTGCTTTCAGAGGCAATATTATCATAGATGTAAAAAAGATTTTAATTTCTGGTGTCAGTATCTTATTAAAGGGATACTGTCATGGGAAAACATGTTAGTTAGTGCATCAGTTAGTAGTGCTGCTCCAGCAGACTTCTGCACCGAAATCTGTTTTTTGATATTTAATTTTGAGATCTGACATAGGGCTAGACATATTGTCAGTTTCCCAGGTGCCCCCAGTCATGTGACTTGTGCTCTGAAAAACTTCAGTCACTCTTTACTGCTGCACTGCAAGTTGGAGTGATTTAACCCCCTCCCTTCCCCCCAGCAGCCCATTAGCAGAACAATGGGAAGGTAAACAGATAACAGCTCCCGGGTAGATATAAGAACAGCACTCAATAGTAAAAATCCCACTGCGACTCTGACAGTTACATTGAGTAGGAGAAACAACAGCCTGGCAGAAAGCAGTTCCATAGTGCAGCACTGACTTTCTGAAAGCACATGACAAGACAAAATGACCTGAGTTGGCTGCCTACACACCAATATAACAACTAAGAAAAATACCCTTGTTGGGTTAGGAATGAAATTCTACAAGGTAGAGTGAATTTTTTGCAGTGTAATCTAGAAATAAAAACTACATCATAAAAATCATGACAGAATCCCTTTAAAGTAGAAGGAAAGTCTTCTTCCACTTGGGGGTGCCAATGTTAGGCACCCCCAAGTGATTGTATTTACTTACCTGAAACCCCGGGCCGATGCTCCTATCAGCAGAAAACTGCACCGGCCCGGGGTTCTTCCAGTGAGCACTACGGAGCGATCGTCTTCCAGCTTCTTCTTTCTTCAAATTTCCCGGGGCAGATGCAGGCGCAGTAGAGCAAAATAGCCGACTTTTTAGTTACCCTGCTGTTCAACAATTGACTGAATCCTTAGGTACGGATTCAGTCAAATACTGAACCAAGTCTGAACTCTTCCTCTGCACCAGAAAAGCTGGTGAACAGGTTCAGATTTGTTTTGTCTAGGCTCTTGGATTCAACCGAATCCTGATAAAAATAGCTTGGATTCAGCCAAATCCAAAACTGAATCTGGAATACAGCACATCCCTAGTCTCTACAAAACACAGTGTGCTAAGAAAAACTTGATTGCAGTCTTTTTTTTTTCTTTTCTTGCAATATAAAGGACTCATGTCTGATAATTTGATCTGAGTCGCATTGGGACTGTCCAACCAGAATAGTGGCAATTCAGAGGTTTTTCCTCGCTATTAAGTTTTCTGTGAATGCAATCGCCTTGTTTGGTATACACCACTTGTCTATTTGCTGTATGTCTGGAGCTCTGGAGTTCCTGCTCACATAACAGAGCACAAGTGGATATAACACTCAGAATAGTTGTTTGTTTATTACATGATAAACATCCCAAGATACCAAAGAGCGACACTGAATAAATACTATTTAGCAAGCTGGTTGTCAGTGTAATTCTGTGCAATGCACATGTGGAAAATTAGCAGGATACTATTAACAGGGTTGTTGCTGCAATCTCAGCGGATCTGACAATGGGTACTGTAATTGTGCATTAAGTATGTACACAACTATGTGTATAAGTTCTGTGTTGCCAGTGAGCAATTATCATTGGAGAGAGGCTTTTACTTGCCTTATCAAGAGAACAGCGCACCAACCCATTGGCTTTACAAAAGGGATTGCTTTCCTTGATGAAGCCATGTTAACAAAGAACAGCAGCAACCCTGGATTATTGCCAAGGCTAGCAGGTTGCTAATGTTTCCTCCAGCATGTATTTCATGTATTTATTTGTATCCAGCCTGGAGTGTTTGCTACTTGATTCCTCTTATCTCCATCTCAGATGGTGCATTTTGAAGTGGGACACTGCTGTTCAGCCGAGCTGCCTTCTGCCGCTGTATAATGGCACAGCACTATCTCCAATATCATGGTTATACCTGAGCCTGGGAGATACACACATTTTGCTGCTTCTTCACAGAGATAATAGCTTTAGAAAAACCCACAGCTTTCCAAGCATGAATGCCGCTCTGAGTTCTCATTGAACAGAGGTAATTTACAGAGATTTATCATAAATATGTTATTTTTTGAATAAGGGGAATAATGTTTCAGCAACTGGTGGAGTCGTACCTCACTGGGTAATTGCCGGAATCTCTGACCATGTTTAAAAGTGCATTCCTGCCACCTACCACTTTCATGACAGACGCAAAAGGAAAAGTGGATGATATTGGAAATGAATCCTGGTGTAGCAACGGCAGATCAGTGTGTTGCTTGGTTGGCTCTAAAGAAGTGATCCCCAAACAGTGGCTAAAGAGCAACATTACTCACCAATCCATTGGATGTTGCTCCTAGTGGCTTCAAAATAGGTGGTTATTTTTTAATTCCTGGCTTCAAGGCAACTTTTAGTTGCATAAAAAACAGTTGTACTGCCAAACAGAGCCTCTTGTAGTCTGCCAGTCCACAATGGCCAATCACAGGCCATATTTTGCACCCCCAGGAACTTTTTGTGTGCTTATGTTACTCTTCAACTTTTTTATAGGTAAAAAAGGTTGGGGACCTCAGATCTATAGGGTGCCAAATATATTCAGATTTGTTTTATTTGGGAATGTTGATAGGTGCCTAGTCCTAATGGGGTATCAAGATATTATTCAAGAATAATATAATCACAAGATTTCTGTAGCTAGCACAATTTATGGCCTGCACTTTGAGTTTGCAAATGGTCACCTGTTGCTCGAACCTTTGTGGTTATAATATTAGTAATAAATTAAAATTATAATGTACAAATTAATAGACTATATGCTGCTGAGATGCTGTTCGAGTTTAGAGCTGCACATAAATGGTTTTAGTTGTTTAAACATTCTCTATAGTTTTACATGTACAGCTGGTTTCTTTACCTTAGTACATTTCATTGCATAGCCAATATATTTATTCTTTGTACCAGTTAATAACAGTCAACATCTATACATTTTAAGGAAAACAAATATATAGATTTCTACCTTTGTTTTGTTATCGATGCAAACAAAGGCAATTACCTTTTTGAACATTTTTACAGGGGGTGTACACCCAAATAACTTCAAATCACTCAGATTGCAACTTCAGAGCACTTTTGCAATTTACATGTATTATTTTTTTTATTTTAGATTATGATATTAGCAGTTTACTACATATATCTATAACAGGAATGCTGTTGTTCTGTCTAGTCAGGTGGTAAAAACTCAATTTTACTATAAAGGAAGCATCTCTTGTCACTTCTCTTCTAAATTCTACTGCTCATTGTGTCATAAATAATGTAAATTGCAGAAGTGCCCTAAAGAGCAATTGTGAGCAATTTTAAATTAAGTTATAATGTGGGGGGGGATGTCCACTTTAAAGGACAAGTCAACTCAAATTCACTGGTTGGTTCCAAAGTGTTGGTAACCCCCAGCGAATATAATTGCTGATCTTAGACTCTGAGCTGGTGCTCATAATCACTGAGAAGTGACCACCCCAACATCTCTGCTAATGTTCCTGCCATCCTCTTTACTGTGAATTTCAAAGTAAAAGTTTTGATTTGAACTCTACTGAACATATTCAGGACAGGACATCATCAGAGATGAGGATAGTACCCCAGGCCAGTGCACTTTTCATCAAAGATGCTTTTTGTTGACAACCCTGTGATACTTTATTGCGCATTCAGAAAAGATGATTACTGTAGCCGACAAAAACAGTTATAATTGTATGTTTGTGTAACAGCTGTATGGGATGGGGGTACACCGAAATCGTCTTGTTACTGTATGCTGTATAAAGACCTTTACAAGGGGTCTAACTCCCAGCAACTTCCAGTAGGCTCTGATATTATTAGACTCTGTATCTTCAGGTGGGCCTTCACTTAAGAGGTAGAGGAAGGGATACCACTCTGGTATGGGCACACAGCATTCACTCTCTCTCAATAACTTTGGGTGCCAATGGTATTAAAAACAGTGGAACAATTTATTGAACAGCTTCAACATAGTCAGGATGCCCATCATTTTAATTTGCAGGGTGTTTGCTCAGTTGGTATAAAAAATAATACATCAAGTGGCAGCAGCTCAAATACATTCAGAAAACTCACAACTCTCCTATATTCCCTCACCAACTTGCTTTGGGTAGTATAGCCTGCCTCTTGGTCACCAGCTCTCCATCACTAGGCAAAGCCCACAGAGATGTTTTATTACAGGATCTACCTAAGCCTAAATTTAACCACTCAGGTCCCTATAATGGTGACTGAGGTGCTGCAGGGAGCTAACCCCCACTAATCTCCTCATTGGAGCCTTAGCTTAGTAACTCTTCTGATCCTAACTGTCACTCCTAAAGTGACCTATAACGAGATTCTGACTTGACACTTGCTTCTCCTATACTGAGGTCTAATTCCACCTCAGGCCCTAGCAGTAACACCCCATTTTCTCCAGCTAGTGGGTGCACTAGAAAGACGCAGAGTACATGTGGCCATCCCTTTTTATAACCTAGGGGGACTATTCCCCCTCCGATCTCAGGAAAAAGGAACCCAGCCTAGCTGGCCAACTCAATCCCTGAGGACTTAAACTTGATATTTGCTCCAATAGAGATGCTATGTTAATTAGAAAAAAACATATCCAGGCTTTGTTATGATTCTGCTTGATGTGCTCTGCACTGATAATAATCATTTTAATAAGCAAAATCATTAATAAAAAGTGCAGGAGCTGAAAGATTGTTGGACATTGTATTCACTAAAAAGAGTTTGGCTGCTTTCCTTACTCTCACTCTTGACGGGGATACAGTTATAACTATAGTGTATGTGGAATCCTCCAGTACAGGGTGTAGGTGTGCATGCAGAAATTACACAGGACACCAGCTCCTTCATTGAGAAGAGATTTGCAGGGGAAAGAGATGTCCCCACCAACACTGAGCAGATCCTGAAGCTGTAAGCACAACCTAACATTAATATCCAGTTGTTAGAGTGCAAGCGAGCAAAGTGCTAGCCCTTAGACACCTACAGTATGTTAAAGAACAAAACCTTTTCAAGCCCAAATAATATTCTATCAAACCTCATTCACTTAATTACATGCCAAGCACTCAATGAAATGACAGAGGGCCTGGAGAGGATGTTCTATCTGGAGAGAAAGCTCTTCAGATTATTACCAATTAGTTATTCCCCCTGAGAGGCATTCGTTGTCCCTTGGACCCTGTGATGCAGGCTTTACTATTTTGTTAGATTTATTAAATATGATTATAAAGGCAATTATGAGGTAACTTTTTTTGGATTTAATATGTACATTTACAGCATTAATGTTACTGTTTCTGACCTGACAGTGCACTTTTGGTTCTCTGAGCCATTTATAGACACGCACGTGGGAAGGAAGGTAGATTATATCCTTATAATACACAAAAGATATGAATATCATATAAAATAATATAGTGAATAAAGTACCCCCTCTTGTTACCAAGGAGTTTCATGACCATATAAAAACACGAGGCCGAAGGCAGAGTGTTTTTATACAGGTCATGGAACTTTGAGGTAACTTCTAATATCCTCATATTTTGCAACTGGGGGTACTTTATTTATTATAATACACATGTTTCAGTTAGTCATGTGACAAAAATGACATCAGAACTCACGTTTATAACTGATGACATCAGAATTTGAGTTTTTCACCCGATTACACTGATTCGAGTTTTTTATATTCAAGTCTATTCATAAATTAAAAAAAACATTTGAGCTGTGAGTTCATTTGAGGTATAAAAAAACCCCCTCACAAACGCAACCTTTAATAAATAATCCCCCTAGGAGTCAGTGGGAGTCATTTATAAAGTTTGGTAGGGCATATTTATTCGCAAATGATTGTTTTGCCCCTGCTTTTTCCTGAACGCTAAAATATTGCGCTGCTGTGCTTGTCTTTCCAGTTTTTGCAAATTCGCGTTGTGAATACATTTTCGCAAATGACTAACAAAGGAGAGGGTCTGTGCGTGAGTACAGGCACTTTGCCAGGTTGTTGTGCGCGAAAATAGCGTTGACAGTAACTTAAATTCGCATTTTGTAAAACTGTTTTGCAAATATTTTCTCCACCACCAAAGTTGCGGTGCAATTCAAAAGCAGAAATATTCACAATTTGCGATTTTTGCTATATTTAAAAAGCTTTTACAGACATTCGCAGTGTGAAAAACACTTATTCAGCAAATATAACCAGGTACAGGGCACATATTTTCACTGTGCAAATCATTCTGCCCTGCGCGAAGTTTAGAAATGAGCCCCAATATGTCTAGGTGGGATTTGGTGAGACTCTACTGAGGTTATTGTTGAGACATTATACTGTACATGCTAGGTTGCAGTTCAGTTCTGTGAAAGAAGTGATATGTTTTGGGGATTTGCTACCTTGCAGCTCTGGGGATGCTAGGTACAATTACAACCATATAAATGGCAATTAGTCTGTGTAGGTATATTCCCACACTACAAAACCATACAAGCAGAATATTTAGCTCCTGTTCAAATTGAACATAGCGTGTGTGAATGTGATGTGAATAATAAAAAATCCCCAAATAACACTATGGGGCACATTTACTAAGGGTCGAATTTCAAAGTGAAAAAACTTTGAAATTCGACCAACGAATTGCAGTAGTACGATATTTGATGTCAAAGGTTTTTTTAATCGAATATGGCCATATGCGATCAAAGTAAAATCGTTCAATCAATCGATTAAATCCGTCGATTCGAACGATTTAATCGATCGATTTTCAGAAAAAAAACTTCGACATCTAAAAACTTAGGTTCTAGGAGGTCCCCATAGGCTAACATAAAAATTTGGCAGGTTTAAGGTGGCAAATTGTTGAAATCAAAGTTTTTTAAAGAGACAGTACTTTGATTTTCGAATGGTCGAATATTCAAAGTTTTTCCAATTCAAATCGATGTCGAATTTGGCCTATTCGATGGTCGAAGTACCCATAAATTACTTTGAAATTCGAAGTTTTTGAATTCGAAAATTCACTTCAACCCTTAGTAAATGTGCCCCTATGTAAATTAAGCTGCTTGTTTTGGAAATGGTTCTTTTTTTAGCAGAGAGTGTGTAAACATTTATGGGGGTGAATATTACTACTTATCTGCCGACTCTGAATCATTTATAAACAAAGTTGTTCTCAATATTGCTGGTTGTATAGAAAGGTGTGGGGTGGATGCATTGCTAGTTGTCAGTGTATGGTTGCTTCTAAATTACATTTTAAATGCATGGGACATGATTTGTTATTTTGAGTTTTCCTCTGCTATTTGCAATGAATATCTCAATTTCATCTCCCAGCCAGCATAAATTATATTAATGACATTATGCAGTTAGTGCAATATATTTTGCAAGGGTGTAAATAAAACCTGACCTGGTGCAAAACAACATAGTATTTTTAGGTTTTATTCAGTTTTAGGGTGTAAAGAAAAGAGAAAGGAAGGCTAGGGGAAATGTGATAAACGAGGGGCCAGGGAAAGCCTCAGGAAGACAACCGACCAACGCACTACATTGTGAGTTATGAGTGTGTGAATGGCAGTAATCTCACAGATCTCACAGAATTAGCTGAGGTAGCTACAAATATATTCTGTAGTGAAGAGAATGTCAAACCTGTTGTATTTAGCAACATTTCTTTCCCTTAAATCACACCGAACAGCCCTGGATTTATGCAGAACCTGCACTGCACAACATTTAAATGGTTATTTTATTATTTCTCTGTTTCAACAAAAAAAACAAAACCTTAAAGGGGTGGTAACTTTTTTGTATGTTTTAGAATGGCCGATTCTAAGGAACCTTTCATCTGGTCTTCATTATTTATTTTGTATAGTTTTTTTAATTATTTGCCTTCTTCCTCTGACTATTTCCAGCTTTCAAACGTGGGTCACTGACCTCAACTTAAAAGCAAATGCTCTGTAAGGCGATGTCGCCAAATGAGCGGATCTTTGAGTCTATCGCCACCTTAAGTTTGTACCAAGTACAAGGTACTGTTTTATTATTACAGAGAAAAAGAAAATAATTTAAAAAAAATTGGATTATTTGTAAAAAATAGATTCTATGGGGCAAATTTACTAAAGGGCGAAGTGTGATGTCATTTTGCCGCTTTGGCGATTTACTAACGGGTGCTGGCGTAAATTCGCTAGCGAAGTAGACATACTCTAGCGCTACTTCGCACCCTAACGCCAGGCGAAGTTGCTCTCTGGCGAAGGAACGTAACTACGCTAATTCACTAACTTGCGGATTTTACTGAACGTTACCTCTTGCGCCAGACTTGACTTTGCCAGCTCAGACCAGGCGAAATGCAATAAAGTAGATAGGAATTTCTTCTAAGTCCCAAAAAATGCTGGCGTTTTTTACTTTTAACTGGGTGATAGGCTGAAAAAGATTCGGGCAGGATTTGGACTTTTCCAGCAGGATCCAAATCCAAATTTACTTGTGCAAATTAGAGGCAGGGAGGGAAAATCATGTGACTTTTTGTCACAAAACAAGGAAGTAAAAATGTTTTACCACCCCTCGTTGACATATGCAAATTAGGAATCGGTTTGGTATTCAGCCAAATCTTTCACAAAGGATTTGGGGGTTTGGCCAAATCCAAAATAGTGTATGCGAGTCATATTCTTTCTTTTATTATTTGTGTTTTTTGAGTTCTTTAGCCTGTTTATTCAGCAGCTCTCCAGTTTGCAATTTCAGCAATATGATTGCTAGGTTCCAAATTACCCTAGCAACCATGCCTTGATTTGACTAAGAGACTGGAATATGAATAGGAGAGGCCTGAATAGAAAGATGAGTAATTAAAAGTAGCAATAACAATACATTTGTAGCATTACAGAGCATTTGTTTTTAGATGGGGTCAGTGATCCCATTTGAAAGCTGGAAAGGGTCAGAAGAAGGCGGCAAATAATTAAAAAATTTAAAAGAAAATATATACTCAAGATCTATTGAAAAGTTGCTTGAATTAGCAACTCTGTAACATACCAAAAGTTAAACTTAAAGGTGAACCACCCCTTTAGCAACTGTAAACTGAAATTCATAGGACTAAGTATGTTAAGCTTTCTAGAATTCTGTGCGATTGAACTTTAATAACTTGACACAACTGTAACTGTTGTAGAATACTACGTTATATTTCTGGTTTTGCATGCTCTACTTACAATTTTATCATACCTCCCAACCTTCCCAAATGAAAAATCAACCGATATTAGGTCACTCCTAATATATCCTGGATACACTAAATTATGCCAACCACACAAGGATTCAGAAACACCTGCTCCCCTTCTTCTACTACAAACCGGGTCACCGATTCATGATGTAGAACTGAGCAGAGAATTCCACGGCTGATGTATTATTAAACTGAAGAAGACAGCGCTGAGTTAATAAACTGTTAATGCAAACCTTCTGTATAATTGGTGTAATAAATCATTATGCTGCTATCTGTAACAAGGGCTGATAGGGAATAATTTTACTTCTGGAGAGAAAATTTAGGCACTGGCGACAGTATTGGTCAATAAAGGGTCATACCGACCTGCCAGTTTTTAGGTTCAGGTGTACATAAGCTGGTCTGGTGCGGGTGCCCCGATTAGCCCCTCTGTTGAACTATTCTGCTGCTGTATTTATACACTAGTATATACTGTGACTGATTAATGCCCCGGGTACCATAGGCTATAATTATTAGGGATGCACCGAATCCACTATTTTGGATTCGGCCGAACGCCCAAATCCATTGCGAAAGATTTGTCCGAATCCTAATCTGCATATTTTAAATTAGGGGCAGGAATGGGAATTTTACTTTCTTGTTTTGTGACAAAAAGTCCTGCAATTTCCCTCCCCGCCCCTAATTTGCATATGCAAATTCGGATTTGGTTAGGCCGGGCAGAAGGATTTGGCCGAATCCGAATCTGCTGAAAAAGGCTGAATCCCGAACTGAATCCTGGATTCAGTGCATCCCTAATAATTATAGAGGAAGGCACTGCACCTCTCATCTAATGTGAACAGTTAACCTATCCATAATCAAATTTAGAATGGGGTGGTGATCTGTTGGATATATATATTTTTTTTTTAAGGTAAGTTTTATTTCCTTTTTTTAACACATATCAATCATACATAAAATGGATAAGTAAATACGCAGACTGATACAAGGTCGAAAAAGTGGATATAAGGCACAAGCTGTCACCAAGCATAATACAATAAAGTTACTAAAAAGGTAGAGATGGACACTCCCAAACACAGTTGTACGTTACATCTTAAGGGCTAGGTTAGGACCCTCGAGAGTATTGAGGCGAACTAAACCTCCACAGACTGGGAATGGGTGAACTCAACTGAAACTCACTACAGGGGTCAATGTCATTCCATGAGCCCCAAATTTTATCGAATTTCATTGGTGCTCCCCTAGCTTCGGAGGAGTTTATAAAGCGGTACTACAATATTAACGAGTTGAATCCAAGCTCTTAGAGAGGGTGGGAGGTTACCCATCCAGTGGAGGGCTACAGTTTTTTTTTTTTTGCATAAAAAATTAGGATGCGGAAACAAATTGAGCATATTTGGCTGGAAATATCTCTTCTAAGACCCCCAGAAGGCCAATATTAGGAGTAATTACCCTCGGGAAGTCAAGGTTATCTGCTCGATAGTTTACGACTTGTGTCCAAAAGCTCAAAATGTATTGGCATTCCCACATTAGGTGGAAGAAATCCGCGGCCAGTTGATGACGAATCGAAAGGGATTCGGCCCGCTTACACTTGTTGGTGCAAGTGTAAGCGCATTAAAATGGACACAAGTTTGTGTGTTGACACTATTCATGAAAGGTATTTGCGTCCATACATTCTTCTTGCATGTTCGTATAGTTGCACTGAATGCCAATTATTCTGTCCTGACTCGTGCTAGATCGATCAAACGATGGGGATCCCTGGAGTGACTGCCACCCTGGACATGGCAGTAATTCTATTCACTGTTACCGAAGTTTACCACATTGTGTCAGCAGGTGCCAAACACTTGCATCCAGCAAAATAAGGGCTAGTGCCGGTTTTAACACTCCAGAAGTGACATAATCCCCACACAAAGTGTTTGCTGCAAATTGCACGCGCTTTTCAAAAACTGCTGATCGCCTCCATTTTGACACTGTGTATGTCTGTGCGTCAGACATAGATGTAGAGGGTAGCAAATTTACTGGAATTCTGGGGAAAATACTGCACTGTGGGGAAAAAAACTGTGATTTGCAGTCAGCATCCATCAGCCTGGATTTACTCTAAAAATACATGATCACTATTGGGCTTGACTCAAGGTTTTAAGTTTGTAGATTAATTTACATTCTCTTGTCAAGAGTACATTATCCAGATGCCTTGCTTTTATAAAGGGACTCCTTCTCAATATCAAAGTAACGTATTTTTGTGGTATGAGAATCTCTTATGTGTTATGTTTGCGCTTCTGTGGGTTTCCCTTGGGTGCCGTGGTTTTTATTACACACTCCAAAAACATACAGGCAGTTTAACTGGCTCCTGATGAAACTGACCATAATGTGTGTGTGAATGTGAATAGGCACCTTAGATCGGAAGCTCCATCGGGGCCGGGACAGATGTGAATGATATAAAAAGTGCTTCAGACTATGTCGGTGGTCTATAAATAAAGGCTTATAATAATATGTCTCCAATTAATATCCTGTCTTGGAGTGTCTAAAGTACCATGTACAACCTCTATATATAAGAAAGGTAGTGTCAGAATGGCCCATCGGGATACCAGGAAAACTCCCAGTGGGCCCAGGTGTCAGTGGGCCCTCCTGCTTTTCCAACCATTTGGCCTATTTCATGGCCATTGCCTATTTCTGTGAGAATAAAGAGGCTAAATAGATGGAATAATAGGTTATAGTATGTAAAGAAAAGAGAATATGAGAATAGAGGTTGAGTGAGGAGTGGAAGAATAATACTTAGAGTGCACCCCTAGTCTAAAGGTTTTTGGGTGGGCCCCTGGTCTAAGGGTTTTTGGTGGGCCCCTGGTGTCCCAGTCCAACACTGAAGAAAGGGGAGTGATTTTGATTTTTTAAGGGGTAGAGATAATTTCCTATGCAGCTTCCAGAAGTGTTGCATAAATGTCAACTCTCCCACGGTCACATGGACCACCGTGGTACCAGAAAAAATCCTGGTGGGTCCCTTCCACCAGTATGAAGGTGGCAGACCCTAGAGGTCTGGTTCACAAGGGGATCCAGGTAAACCAGTCCGTTGCTGAATGCTTTCATATTTTTTGTGAGTCACCAGTGGGGGGTGGAGGGTAGTGCCAGGCCTGTGGAACCCTAGCAAGCACCTACCCCAGCAGGACCCCCACTCTTCACTGTGCGCCCAGAGATTCAGATTGGCCAATACTAGGGGAAGGCAGGTATGTGCTCCTAGGCATATGCCTATCCCTTAGTTTTGGGCATGATGGAGGCAGTGATCTAGGGAGGATCATGTGTTGTCTGGGAAGAAAAGGGGGTGTGAACAGAGGGTCAGGAATGCTGACTTGTTTTTAGAATTGCAGTAAATTAGGCTGAAGTGCTTTTCTGTTGGATTGTTAATCCTTGTATTTACTGTTTAACAATCACTGGTACCCAATGTCAAAACACAGGTGAACACCCTCTGCATATAAAGGTTCTGAATTTAACCCATGATTTACACATACAGTAGCTGGACCAGTGGGGACTTGGGATCCCCTTGTTAGCATAACTAATATTTGCTGGACAATCTCAATTCATTGACTCTAAGGGTAGGACACATGCGACGTGTCGGATGTTCTAAAGAAACAGGAAGTGAAGGAGAAATCGCAGATGAGAACTACATTTATCCGACTGTCGGGGCTGCGGTTTCATCCGACGTGTCGGCTCCTCTCGCTTTGTGAAGTCCTACCCTAAAAATGAGCAAGGTCTAGGTGAAGATAGGAAGGATTGAGGACAGATTTGGAAATGCTGGGGGCATAACGGGGTGTAGCCTACTTTGTCCCCTATCTGTAAATTAAAATGTTGGGACGTGAATGCCTTTCCTGCACAATTGAATTTTATCTTTCATATTGTTTGTCACATCTGATGAGTAATGTTCCAAGAGGTAATGAAACTGTCATCTGGTGGTCAGGACTGTTAAAAAGGTACATCTGTGAAACACATTATTTCAGCTTGGGCATTGCATTATATGGGCTGGGTCTTTATGCATGTGTGTAAGCTTGTGGAAGAAATTACTTTTCCCATTCTTTTTATTGCCATCAGAGGACACTATGTCATGTGCTTAAAAGCACAAGACAATTAGTCAGAGGTCTGTTAGAAGTTCTTATTTTGGCTCCGCACTTGACCCCTTCCGCCTGCTGCTCTGTCATTAAGAAGGGTGATGATTTGACTGTTTCTTCCGTCTCCTCTCCTGAAATGCTCTCACTTTCCATGTCCCTAAACCCTCCATTGCTCTCCGGACCAGTGAGACGCATCCACGGATCAGTGTGTCTATTCTGCAGTAGAAAGGTAAGGGGAAATTAACATCATGTGTTTGTAGGATTCAGGAGGGGAAATATTATGATTATATTGCCCAGGAAACTTTGATCTACATTTGTCGCTCTCTGCAGAATGAAAAGTGATTAAACAAGCGTTTTCCTAATTGCTGGCAGGAATGTAACGCAAATCCAATCAATTATCTCTTGGAGTGGCATTGGGTTTTGCAAAATATTATTTCTTAAGTTAAAGATAAATATTAAAGGATTTCCCCTCTCTCTCTCTCTCTTTGGCCTGAAATGAAAAGCAGCTCGGATATTTTACTTTGCCTCCAGTTCTGTTGAAAGTGACAGATACAGAATATGGAGAGATGCCAATGTGAGCAGGATTGCACCCAGTCTTAGAAATTATAAATAGAGCCTAGTTCAGGGGTCACACCTGGAATAGTGACATGGGACAGAATTAGCGGTTAGTGAAAAGCCACAACCCTTCGAGCAGCATTTTTTTAATGTTGATTTTTTGGAGTAATCCCATGGCAGAAAATGACCTGGTTAAAAACTGTTGGGGTTTTTACAATCCTTATGTTATTGAATGCAGCCAGTAATCTTGATTAGACTAGAATTTGAATTCTTGTATATGGGCAAGCGTTTAAATGGTAAATGAAGCCCCACAAAAACATTTACCTAGACGTGTACTTACTATATGCCTTGCCACACGGGTGCAGTGCTCCATGGTAGGGCCCTGTAGAATATAATGCGGGCTCATGACATCTCCAACACTTGCCCCCGTGGATTTGGTAAATGAACATCCATATTGTTGCACTTCTTAATGGAAAATTAAAACAATACCTATAATACAAGTATGGCATTCGTTATCCGGAAAGCTCCATATTACGGAAATTATCTTTGTACTAAAACTGTGCCATTGTTTTGCCCTATACTTGGGGAGAATAATGGTTATTAATCTGTCCTACTGATTTGGCAGTTAATTTTGGTCTGTTTATGGCCTACTCAAGTCTGCCTAGGATTATTGTCACTACAGGTATGGATCCATTATCCGGAAAACCAGTTATCCAGAAAGCTCAAAATATGGATAGAGTGTCTCCCTTTGATTCCATTTTATCCAAATAATTCAGATTTCTAAAAATGATTTCCTCTTTCACTGTAATAATAGAACAGTACCTTGTACTTGATCCCAACTAAGACATAATTAATAAAACTAGCCTTTTGGTTTCATTTAATGTTTACATCATTTTTTAGTAGACTTAAGGTATGAAAATCCAAATTCCAGAAAGATCCGTTATCTGGAAAACCCCAGGTCCTGAGAATTCTGGATAATAGGTCCCATACCTGTACAGTATTCATTTTTCTAAGGATTAGTTTTCCTGTACATATGTTATAGAATGCCCTTTTTATAGCACATTGCAATTGGATTTCCTAATTTATTAATTCTTTTTTTATATTTTTTGCGTTATTTGCCTTCCACTTATCTGCCTCCTTCCAGCTTTCAAAAGGAGGCCATAACCAAATAACTATTGCCCTGTTTGGCTACAATTTTATAGTTATATTTTATTACTTGTCTTTCTATGAAAGCCCTCTACAAATCATATTCCCATCTCCAGTTCAAACCACTGCCTGATTGTCAGGGTGCAGGCACTATCTGTATGATCTCCCCATGCTAGCGTGGGTTTCCCCTGGGTTCCACCTACACTTATACACTTATACAAACATACAGGCAGATTATTTGTCTTCTGGTAGGATTAACCATAATCTGGTCAATGATAATGTGTGTGGGGGGTAATGCTGAGATAATAAAGTTGTGAATCAGGTTTCAAGTCGAGGGCGCTGTTTGGAGACAGACACTAACCTCCCTTGTATTATATTTGCTTTTCCTTGGAATCCATTGGAAATAGTTCAATCATCTGGTTTACAGTGCTAAAATGGAACTGCCTTGTATTGTTAGAGATGAATGTCAGTACATTTTGCCTGTTGCTTATTTACAGTAAGAATAGCATGCTTATTGTATAGAATGGCTGTGAAAAATGTGCATTTTTATGAAATCATGTATTGCTTTGTCGGAACTGGCATATATTTGTTAGATACAATATAAAGGAAATGTAACAGAGGCTTTCTTATCCCCCTTGGGGCATTGGCTGGCTGTCTGGATATGAAGACCACCAGTTTAGTACATCCTCGGTCTAATCAGCATTTTTATATTGTGTCTCCAGCTTTATGCACACAAGGCAGCTGTTTTTCATGGACTAGATCAGCAATAAAATTGAATAATACAGCACAATGCAAAAGGGAATGCTATCAATGCATAGACTTTGTTACATGCCATCACTGGTGCTTTAAAATATCCATTCAGCCTGTGTTCTTATAACAAACACAATAAAGTAAGTATCCATTCTTTAATTGGTATTTAATGGAAGGTTTGCTCATTTGAACTTTCATAGTAGGAGACAAAGCTGGCCATACATGTAGAGATCCACTCGTCTCTCCCCGATATGCCCACCTTGAGGTGGGTGATATGGGGCTCATCCGATCATGGGCCCTAGGGCCATACGAGGTGTTGATCAAGGGCGGCATCAACAAACCAATGCGGTCCTCGATCAGATGGGATTTTTAACCCTGCCAGATCAACATATGGCAGACTTTTGGCCAGATATCGATCGGGGAAGCATATCGCAGGGCCCCATACACTGGGTAATAAGCTGCCAATTTAATCTGTCTGCAGCTTATATCTGCCCGTGTATGAGGCCCTTAAAGGAGAACAAAACCCCTATACTAATGAAAACCCCTACCCTCCATAGTCCCCCCCTCCCTGTTCACCCACATACAGGTGTTAATACCTGTAAATTGCCAGTGGCAAACTACCGGGGGAGCAAGAGGTGCAATTGCACCAGGGCCCGCTCCCCCTGGGGGCCCGCTGGATGTCTAGCGCATCTAGGGGGGGGGCTGGGTGCACATTCTGCGCCCCGGGCCTGGAGACTGTTAGTTACGTTACTGTAAATGCCCCTACATCTTTGATTATGATGCAGAGTCAGCGAGTGAGCTCACGGGCGCCATCTTGACTGCTTCGGGAATCTTCGGGTCCCTTCGACAATTACCGTAGCTGTCGGCGCATGTGCAGTTGTTTGGGACTGAAAATCTACACAACTGCGCATGCACCGATATGCTGCTTTCTTACTGAAGACTTCCGAAGCTGTGAAGATGTTGCCTGTGAGCGTAACAGGAAGAAGCGTGGAACCAAAAGACAGAACTCTGTCTTTTAATTGGCTCATGTGACCGAACATGTTTGGTTTGTTTGTGTGGATTGTGAATCGTATGATCCCAGGGGGCGGCCCTTATTTTTTAAAATGGCAATTTTCTATTTATGATTACCCAATGGCACATACTACTAAAAAAGGTATATTGTTATGAAAATGGTTTATTTACATGAAGCACAGTTTTACATATGAGCTGTTTTATGCATTATATTTTTATAGAGACCTACATTCTTTGGGGGGTATAGTTTTCCTTTAAGGAGCTTGTGGAAAATTGTTTTAGTACTCTCACATTAGGTTTGAGATATCTGGCAAACAAGTGGTTAATGACGCCGGGCCCTCTTGCTGTAATGCAGGAAATGAAAAAGACCTCTGTTTCGATAGCAATGGGATAGCAGTGACTTCTTGCTCTCTGACAGTTTATTAAAATCTGGGCCGTGCTCATGATTTTGATCTTGTGATGTGCTGGGAAACAAATATACAACTTGTGCTTTTCCCTTTATTCATCCCTTATTATGCATTTCTTTTTATTTCCACCGTACAAAACGACCAAGGTTGAGTGGGCGCTGCAAAACCTTTAATGCCATAACTCCACAAATTTTCTTTTCTTGCAAGGATAATGTGCTGCCGCTTCCATGGATTGCAGAAGACTTTATTATTACAAGGCAGACAAACAACGGGCATGACATTACTTTTGATGCATGCCCTCAGCACTTAAACATGAAACATTACCAAACATAAATTATAAAATATAATGAGTCACCTCAAGCTGTGTATTTCCACCGTAAAAAAAAATAAATTCATGCGGTATTCAAAATATCAAAATATGAGTTTAGATCTTAATAAATAAAAACTCACCCACATTCTATTCATTCCTACAGGATTTTTAGAATTGTATTTATCAATGGGTGAAAGTTAGAACTTACTCATTTAGTAACTTTAGCTTATTCAACGTACTTTTTTGTTATCCACATGGTTTTAAGTTCTCGAACAAAGCAATAATTCTACCATGCCTTCTGGCTCACATTCTAGCTATCTTTCTAACAGAGTTCAGCCCACAGTGCTCCGAGATCTTATCTATAACCCAGTGTTTCCATAATAAAGTTTGAGCCCTAAAAGGGGAATTTCACCTTAAAGAGAACTTATTGTATTTTGTAGACAGAGTTATTCTGTGAACTAGCAACTGTCTTCATTTTTGTGTTTGTGTGGATTTTGAAAGATTTAGCTTTTTGTTTTTTAGGTTTTACATTTCAGCAGCTAAATGGTTGCTGGGGTTTAGCTTACCCAAGCAACCAGGCAGTGGTTTGGATGACAGACTGTTAAAGAAGCAATAAAAAGTAACAATAATGTAAAAAGTGTAGCCTCAAAGATTAACAAATGTTTGAGGGAAGGGGTCGGCAACCCCATAGCATTGTTGCAAGCTGGCAAGAGTCAAAAGGAGAAGGCAGATATTTCCGAAAAACAATAATAAAATGAATACCAGCTGAAAAGTTGAATAGGCCAGGATTTCTATAACACATTAAACTTTCATTTAAAAGTGTAACAGAATAGATTGATTGAGGGAAGATAACTCAGTAAGTCCAGCAATTTATATGTCATTTTATGAACAATGGATTAGGGCTCTTATACACGGCCTTTTGTGCTTGCGCTCCCCTACGTTGCGCTTTCTTCCGTTCAGCCGCAGAGGAGCGCAGGAGTAGAAACAGTCAATTATTTTGAAGGGGGCTGTACTCACACAGACGCATGTAAGCGCCAAACGCAGGTTGGGACGCAGCATGTTGCATTTCAACTCCGTTCGGCGCAGGCAAAAACGGCCGTGTGTAAGAGCCCTTAGAGTGTCTCCAGAGCTCAGCAGTAATGTGATGGCATAGATAATAAAGTCCCATAGAGATCAGAGCAGGTTCAAAAGCCTCTCTTTCTTAAAAGGACTTTGGGCTAGATGGTGGTATCTGCTTCCATCCATATGTAAGAGGTCGGGCAAGCATAAATATTCTAATCAGGCCTGGAAAGCTCTGATATTCTAATTCATGCCACATGTGTTCATTTGGGTTGCGGTCAGTGTTAAATCCCTGGTTTATACTGAGGGGAAAAGTACAAGGAATATTGTTTGTAGCTAATGTACCTTCTCAAATATTTTACGTACTAAAAACTGTCCCCCAAACCACTGCATTTCCACCCAATTCATTGCCCCCTTCCCTACTTTTTTTTTTACTTCTTTTCAGTCTCTCTCTTTTGTAATGCTCACAATTTAAAAAAAGATCTTATGCTGCAGGGTGACTTTTCTGTAGGATCTTACAGGGATGCTGGCACTGTAATACCTCATTAGAACTTACAGAACACTCACAGACTTAACAGATACAAAAAAAAAAAACATACAACATTTTTTCGTATACAGATTATCGCAGTCCAAACCAAAGTGATGTAGTTAAATAAGGCAGTTGTCAACCTTGGTGCAAAGGTGAACATTTGCATTGTTTTACTTCTCCTTTAACTTTCTGTGGCTTATGATCAAGCGTAAGGAGAACTAAACGAATAAGGTTTGATATGTTGTAATTTATATACTGAACTTTCTGTGTCAGTCCAGTGCTTCAGCAGCTCTTTAATAATAGTAATGTTCCAGGCTTTGGGCATTGTCCGCAACAGCACCCCATTTATTTTGCTAGGAGTGTCTGTGACACTGCACATGCTCAGTGTGCTCTAGGCTGCCATTTAGAAGCTAAGCTTAGGGTTCATGAGAAATCACCAAATACAATCTTTCCAAATACATATGGCATTGTAATGTCACCTTAGTAATTGCACTGATATAAAAATATTATATATATGTGTGTGTTGGGGTCTCTTGAAGCCACATACTTTGGGCACCCTAAAATGTGGGATAACATTCATCTTTGATTCATCTTGTCTCTGTGCCCAGATTTTGAGTACTGTTATGTACATTTTGCAAAGTAAAATAACAAGGTTAGCCACAATTTACAGTTTACAAATTCACTTCGGATAATGAAGTGCCTAAGCGCTGCTGCATATTGAATATTCAAATGTGACTAAAAAATGTCACAATAGTTACATAACACACGTCACTGACGGAGTCTGCTTTCCATCAAGTCATTTACCGTAACTTTATAAAAACAAGGTTATATCCTTTTCTTTGTTTCATTAGGTTAATGCTGCCAGTGATTTCTTAAGAAGTGGAATAAAGAAATATTTAAACATCTGGCGAGCTGTTTTTCCAAGAGGTTGACTTTATTTTTCCATGGTATTAGAAACGCTTTAGGCTTTGCGTCAGCCTGCGAGAATGGAATCAGATCAGGGTCTGAGGCAGGAACAGAAGCTGCCCTGTGACCCTATTTTCTCAGGTTAACGGGGGCAACTTCAGTACACTTTGCGCTCAGTACCAATTCTGAAGGTCAAAGCAAATTTTCAGTAATTACATAACTAGATGATGTATTTAATTTAGTCATGTTGGATTCTTATTGAATGGCATGCATATTTACACAGTGACATAGCAGGGGAAAGCGAAAACATACTTCAGTCTTTCAAGTTCAGCCTATTCCCAGTTACCAGGCTATTGATCCAGAAAAAGCAAAATGGAATAAAACCCAATTGTACTGCATCCAATTTTGCAGCGGAAAGATATGCATCAACAGTATTCCGAAGAAAATTAAGTCTAAGAAACAGTAACATTTAGTTTTCTGTCCTTTTGCTGCAGTATCTTATATTATATTTATGGAGCGTGTATTGGCTTGTTTAGACCCTAAGCTGATTCTTTCGATGGAAACCTTTAAAGCTGTGGTGGAGACTTCAGAATTCTTTTCTTTGTGAGAATTCACTCAAATGACAAAAGGGGCAAAACCGTTTTCAAAGGAAGAGACATTGACACGCAAGGGTAAGACTTGAGCAGGTATTCTTCTTTGTTTTATTCACAGCAGGGATTTCCACAAACAGCCATTTTTCAATTTGCACAAATAGGAAAATAACAAAGCAAAGTTTGTTCTTCTGAAACCAGGACAGACTGTTCCTTTGACATTTTTTTAACAGTGCCTCAGCTATTGTATGGGCAATTTCAGTCCAGCAAAAATGACAATTATTTTACTGTCTTTAAGAGTTTTTTTTTGCTTTCCCAAAAGTGAACAAGCTCTTATCCCCCACACTGGAGTCCTGCGCTGGGTCGGGTACCAGTAAAAAAAGCAGGTATCCTGCGGAATGAGCAGAGGATGTTCAGGTGTGGGTCTGCAGGTCAGGTTGCGGGTCTCATCTAAATTTCTTATTTCATGTAATGTTGTCTATATTTTACTCCTGTTAAATTTTTACAAAACAGTTTAATGGTGGTCGGCTAGTTGCGGATAAGGCAGGTGCGGGTCGTGTAGTGGATCAAAGTGGGTAAATATGCAGGTTGCGGTTCGGGCTGCGGGTTCGGGTCGATCCTGGTCTAAGAAATTGGTTCCGCGCAGGACTCTACCCCACACTTTCTGGGCCTTACTTCCTGGATAGATAACTCTCAGACCCACCCCTTTATCATAGGTGATATCATTCATCAGTTTTTATCCTGGGTGAACACATCCCCTGTTATCCTCCATGTTTGATGTGTCTCATTGAGCATTCTGGAAGAGACACACCTACCCATAATCTTTCTTCCATTCACAGTTTTTTGAGACACAACTGGATTATTAGCTTGCTTCCTCAACCTAGTATTTTTTTCATAATCAGGGGCTACATTCTTCAACTGTACAACATTTACTCTACAAAATTTGCCCTTTCAAAATTTTACGTGTTGTTAATGCCACTAACGGTAAGGTTTCCCCGCATTTGTACAGCTACAAAATTAGGAAAGTATTTAGGAAGTTGGAAGGTTGAGGAGGCAAGCTAATAATCCAATTGTACTTTCCCAATTCTGTAGCTGTACAACTGCGGGAAAATGTTAGGTACATTACAACTGTTAAAATTTTGCAAGGGCAAAAGTTTCAATCAATGGCCGCAGGAAAGATCGTAATTGTAATGTTTCAATTGCCAATGGTCGCAGGAAAGATTGTAATTGTAACGTGTATGGCCACCTTAACTCCGGCTGAGTGAGTGGTGAGTGCTGGTAGTTTTCTTATCTTGCTTATCAATCCCCTTAGGGGTGATTGTGATGGGGCCCTGTCTAGACCAGAAAGCTTTATCTTGGTGCTGTGTGACTGCTATACCTTTTCCCACATGACAGCTTATTCAAATACATGCTTTTTTACCCACCCTCCCATAAAGGCCAGTGTCATGCAAAGCTCTTGATAAGTTGAATCAATCCTTAGCTTGGACAGTCTATCTTATAAAAACAGAGGGATGAATAGATGGTACCAAACACAAGGAAATACAAGGATCAGCAGGGCAATGATTCCAAACACAAGTTCAATGTAATACTGGAATGGCTCAAGAAGTAAAAAGTGAATGTCCTACAGTTGTCCAGTCAAAGCCCTGATCTCAATCCAACTAAGAATCTATGGCACTATTAGAACTGCTTTGGCCCTGGGGTTTTCAGTAGTGATGGCATGTATTCCCGGGGACAAAAAAAATTGTTGCAACAAAAAAGTAGTGTGTGTAAAATTTGACGCCCATTGCCTTTAATGCATTTGTACAAAAAAGTTGAACGTGTAAAATTTGTTGCACGCGTAAAAACAAAATTATTTTGATGCCCATTGGCTTCTTTCGGAGTTTGGCAAATTTTTCAGCGAGGTGAAACGGACAGATTCGCCCATTGCTAGTTTTCAGATACAAATTCTGTTTGTTATGTGGAGCACCATGTTTGAAGGGATTATGTCATAAATTTTTTATAGTATTGTTTTTATTTTCTAAATGTCACTGTTTACAGCACTATTAAATGATGCGTTTTGAATAAACATGGTTTCTGCTGACAGAATCCTTTTAAAGAAGAATTGTTTAAATGAAACACTGTGGGAAATGGAATAGCCATATAGATCCCGTACAGCCATAATAGAATTTTTATGAAACAATCAACTGTGTGAATGATAGGGAACAATTTACAAGGTCATTGAAATTATCATGGAAGATGATCTCTGTTGTTTTAAATCTAATTAGATATACAAATGTAATATTGTCAGGACAGCTTATTCATCAAGGTGGTGGAGCATATTTTCCTTGGCTTTTATGTTGTGAGTTTTTTGGTGTTTTTGAGAGCTTCCTCTATGATTAACTGTGGCATGTGCTGTTGGCAAAATTTAGGTAACACATAGCTATGAAATGATGAAGAATTTTTAGAGCAACATGGTTGGAAGTGCAGTTATTTGGCGATGGTAATAAGCCTTAAAGGGATCCTGTCATGGGAATATTTTTTCCCAAATTGCATCAGTTAATAGTGCTGCTCCAGCAGAATTGTGCACTGAAATCCATTTCTCAAAAGAGCCAACAGATTATATTTATTTTTAAAATCTGACATGAGGCTAGACATATTGTCAGTTTCCCAGCTGCCCCCAGTCACGTGGCTTGTGCTCTGAAAAACTTCAGTCACGCTTTACTGCTGTACTGCAAGTTGGAATGATATCACTCCCCTCCCTTTCCCCCCAGCAGCCTAACAACAGAACACCGGGAAGGTAACCAGATAACAGCTCCCTAACACAAGATAACAGCTGCCTGGTAGATCTAAGAACAACACTCAATAGTAAAATCCAGGTCCCATATAGTTAGTTACATAGTTAAATTGGGTTGAAAAAAGACAAAGTCCATCAAGTTCAACCCCTCCAAATGAAAACCCAGCATTCATACACACACCCCTCTCTACTTTTAATTAAATTCTATATACCCATATCTATACTAACTATAGAGCTTAGTATCACAATAGCCTTAGATATTACATCTGTCCAAAAAATCATCCAAGCCATTCTTAAAGGCATTAACTGAATCAGCATCACAACATCACCCGGCAGTGCATTCCACAACCTCACTGTCCTGACTGTGAAGAACCCCCTACGTTGCTTCAAATTAAAGTTTTTTTCTTCTAGTCTGAAGGGAGGCCTCTGGTACGGTGATCCGCTTTATGGGTAAAAAGGTCCCCTGCTATTTGTCTATAATGTCCTCTAATGTACTTGTGAAGTGTAATCATGTCCCCTTGCAAGTGCCTTTTTTCCAGAGAAAACAACCCCAACCTTGACAGTCTACCCTCATAATGTAAGTCTTCCATCCCTCTAACCAATTTAGTGGCACTTAGTATCTGCTCATTTATATCCCTCTTAAGGACTGGAGTCCAAAACTGCACTGTATACTCCAGATGAGGCCTCACCAGGGACCTATAAAGAGGCAGAGTTATGTTTTCATCCCTTGAGTTAATGCCCTTTTTTATGCAAGACAGAACTTTATTTGCTTTAGTAGCCACAGAATGGCACTGCTCAGAATAAGACAACTTGTTATCTACAAAAACCCCTAGACCCTTCTCATTTAAGGAAACTCCCAACACACTGCCATTTAGTGTATAACTTGCATTTATATTATTTTTGCCAAAGTGCATAACCTGCATTTATCAACATTGAACCTCATTTTCCAGTTTGCTGCCCAGTTTCCCAACTTAGACAAAGTGCAAAGTGGCAGCATCCTGCATGGAACCTATAGTTCTGCACAATTTAGTATCATCTGCAAAAATAGAAACAGTACTTTCAAAGCCCACCTCCAGGTCATTAATAAACAAGTTGAAAAGCAAGGGACCTAGTACAGAGCCCTGCGGTACTCCACTAACAACACTGGTCCGATTAGAAAATGTTCCATTTATCACCACTCTTTGTAGTCTATCTATCCACTTCGACACATTGTTACATTGAGTATATAATAAAAGGCAATAAGTTTGCCCAGGAGCAATAACAAAGAATATGGGAAAGATCCAGTCACAACACCTGAGGTTTGAAGAAAAAAAAGTAGCTTTAAAAATTCAATCGACAACCATTTCGTTGGCAATTCCTCTGAATAATCAAGTATTTATTATATTTGTATAATTTGTCCTGGCTTTGTGTATTTCAGTTTATTTGATTACAATCTGCGTGATATAAAACCCATGCCGAGTTGCATTATGAGCCTTTGTGATGCTTCTGCTCATTTGGGAGCTTAAGATGCTCCAAGAGTCTTCCACTGGGCCGCGGGTGGATTAGTGCGAGTGACTTACTCTACTTGTTTCCAGTGCAGAAAGCCTACAAGCAGGGGCTGCTGGGACGGGGTGCTGAGAAGACCTTAGGAACACAATGTAAGCACTTAAGTGCCAGCAAATATGAGCCATTAACACAACAATGAAAGAATTACATTGTATGTAACCTGCAAGTCTTTTATGGTTTGTTCACTCTGTACATTCATGTCTTTATTTGTTGAAATTACCAGCTGTAAGTATTTATGCTGGGGGGCTTTGTGTTCCAATTTGTACATAGTGGGCATACAGTATGAGTAATTGAGATACCGGTTGTACCCGCACGGAAAAGGAGTACATTCTGTTGAGTTTTATCTCATTTGTTTCCACCTCTGAAATGCACAGAACTGCTTACCCTCAGCATTATTTATATCATCATTACTTAATCTTCACACACAGCTAAGGGGCTTATTAATTAACTTTCAAGATGCTGTTTTGCTGTGATTTTTACAATGTCTGCAAAAATAAAAAAGACAAAAACAAGGATGTAATCAAGGCATGAATCAAATCAAAAGACGATTCTGAAAGTTAATAAATAAGCTCTGCTGTCGTGATATTGGCAAGCACTTTATTGTCTAAAAAATATATTTGTTTTCAAAGTGCCACAATTGACACGAGGTAGCCATCTGCAGTTGGAAGGGGGTGCACTCCTAGCAACGTTGTTGGGCAAAGTAAATTTTTCTTCGTAATTTGCCATGTTTTTATTCCAGAATGGAGCATTATCTTCCACAATTCCAGTCTGATTGTGGCCACAAGGTAGAGTTGCACTTGCACCTGGGGTTCATTTGCACATTAGGGCTGAACTCCATGGCCGTTTTTTTATCTGATCGGCAAGCGGCGACGAAACACAGATGACAAGTCGGATGCAATCTGAGGCGGCAAAATATAATTGGGGGCAAATTTACTAAATGGCGAAGTGGCTAACGCTAGCAAAAAATCGCCAGCGTGTTCTTTGATCTCCTGCACTGAACAGCCAGAAAAAGATAGTGTTTCTAACTAAATTTGCTTTCGGCAGAGAGCCCAGAATATGGGACAGTTGTACTTTGATACTTTTATTACAATTTAAGATAAGCAAATAAGTAATTGTAACAATTTAAGATAAGCAGGGCACTTGGGGAAACTGTGACTTAAAGGGCAATTCACCATCATTAGCAAAACTGTAATAACATATAAAAACCAGAGAAATGTGTTCAAACTTTCATAACCTGCCAAATTTTGTAAAATTAACATGGTAATTAGGGGGTGTAGGCACAAAAATGAGCTTGGTCAAATTTTTTTTGCCACAATACACACGGCAAATCTTTCTATTTCAGAAATGTTGGGAGGTATGTATAAAGGAACAAAGACAAAGGCCAAGCACAGGCTGCGGAATTCCAGACTAAGTTTTATATCCTCATATTTTATGAGAGGGGGGTGCATTCTTTATTAAAATTCAATTAGCCAACAGAGATTAGAGCATGTGGCAAAACAACATCTCATATACTTATTCCTATTCTACATCATTCTAGATTGTCCTGCCATTCATTCATTTAGTGTTGAATCCTATTTATATACGTGCCAATGTTTGTCAATATCTTAGTCTAAGGACACTCCAGCACATATCATGATAGAATCAGAATAAGACATTTCTGTAAAAATGATCAATATAGAGGGGGGAGATTGCTGCACAAGGACCCACTCCATGAAATCATTGCCTTTCCTATTGTTTTTTTGTAAATTATAGTGACTTACAGGGGTTTATTTCCATAAATCTGGCAGAGTTCTCTATGGAATAAGCTGGTGGAAATGCTTGGCATGTTATAATGCCAGTCTGTATCCCCAATCAAGCCATAAACATATTCCTGTGCATTCTTTTTGCTTTGGAAAACAGCATCTTGGCACGAAACCAAAGTAAAACAAAAGTCTGTATTTATCACTAATCTGATATGAGACTCTGAATACAAAAAAGTGGAACTGTCTGGCAGATGTGGAAGGAATACATTAAACCACATTATTATGGCTGCTTTCGCCTATAAAGTTCCTAATCTGCAAAAGGCTCATTCTTGAATAGTGGATGTTTGGTAATTTTCCTAAATGGTCCTTTTTGATCTGTGTGATCATTTATTATCAGTCCCTGTCTTTTTTGGTCTAATTTCTACATGAAATTAAGCTTGTAGCATACATACGGGTCATTTTCTTAGGGTTCAAGCACACGGGCAGATTCGGGGAGATTTAGGGCAACTTCGGGCTACTTTGGAAATCAAAGTGCAGCGAGTGCATTATGGTGGCAGGCAGGGGGAAGGCAGTTCGGGAGATTATCACCCAGCAGAAGAGCCGATTAGTCGCACTGAAGCCTTTCTCAAACGTTTGAGAAAGGCTTGAGTGTGAGCCGAAACGTAAGTTGTTTTTTGACCTAAATAAACACCTTTTTTGATAAGTCCTGAGAGTGCGAGCTTCTTCATTACTCTACCTAATTTTTTGGCTTATTGCACCCAGACAACTATGACTATTTGACGAGTTGTGCCGGCTTCCAGACTGCCGTTATATATATATATATATATATATATATATATATATATATATATATATATATATATATATATATATATATATATATATATATATATATATATATATATATATATATATATATATATATATATATATATATATATATATATAATCCAATCAAGAAAAACCAGCACCAAGGGACTTTGAATATGAAAAAAAGTTGTATTTAAAACATATGTATCACTGACGTTTCGGTCCCTGTTGGGACCTTTTTCAACCTTTAAAAAGGTCCCAACAGGGACCGAAACGTCGGTGATACATATGTTTTAAATACAACTTTTTTTCATATTCAAAGTCCCTTGGTGCTGGTTTTTCTTGATTGGATTATACACTAATTATTTCCGTGCACAGGGGCAGCCACAACATGGCTTATCTGATTTTGTCTACTAGTGGGCAATTTCCTTGACATGTGATTAAGCAAATATATAATAAAATATGCTGTAGTTTGTAGTTATGGTATACAGATATGAGACCTGTAACCTTGGGTTTTCCAGATAACTGATCTTTCAGTAATCTGGATCTTAATACTTTAAAGTCTACTAGAAAATCATGTAAACATTAAAGGGATCCTTTAATGTTTTTTACAAAACGCATCAGTTAATAGTGCTACTCAAGCACAATTCTGCACTGAAATCCATTTCTCAAAAGAGCAAACAGATTTTTTTATATTCAATTTTGAAGTCTGACATGGGGCTAGACATTTTGTCAATTTCCCAGCTGCCCCCAGTCATGTGACTTGTGCCTGCACTTTAGGAGAGAAATGCTTTCTGGCAGGCTGCTGTTTTTCCTTCTCAATGTAACTGAATGTCTCAGTGGGACATGGGTTTTTACTATTGAGTGCTGTTGTTAGATCTACCAGGCAGCTGTTATCTTGTGTTAGGGAGCTGCTATCTGGTTACCTTCCCATTGTTCTTTTGTTTGGCTGCTGGGGGGAAAAAGGGAGAGGTGAAATCACTCCAACTTGCAGTACAGCAGTAAAGAGTGATTGAAGTTTATCAGAGCACAAGTCACATGACTTGGGGCAGCTGGGAAATTAACAATATGTTGAACCCCATGTCAGATTTCAAAATTGAATATAAAAAAATCTGTTTGCTCTTTTGAGAAATGGATTTCAGTGCAGAATTCTGCTGGAGCAGCACTATTAACTGATTCATTTTGAAAAAAAATTTTTTCCCATGACAGTATCCCTTTAAATAAACCCAATTGGCTGGTTTTGCTTCAAAGATTAATTATATCTTAGTTTGGATCAAGTACAAGGTACTGTTTTATTATTTAAGAGAAAAGGGAAGTAATTTTAAAAAATCCATATTATTTGGATAAAATAGAGTCTATGAGAGACAGCCTTCCCGTAATTCAGAGATTTCTGCATAATTGGTTTCCTGATAACTGATCCCATACCCGTATTTTGAAAATCTGCAGTAACTTCTAATTAAACACAATTAAAGTGACAATTAAAGTGACCTTGGTGCCTGTGAACATTCAGCTCAGTTGCATAGCTCTTTGACAGTTATATCTTGTGCTACTGTTTTTAGTTTTTGTGTGGGGCTTCTATATAGCAATGTCTTACCTTAATGTTAGCTGTGGGGCCCCCTGGGGGTTTCAATCATACTGCTGCTATATGAATCAAATACTCCACGAAAAGGATCAATATAGCAATATATTCTATATATATTCTGAGCAATATAGTCTGTCATTCATCTAGGGCAACTTTAATATAGCAGGTAAATATAGCTTCTTATATCCTTCTGACACCTTCTAATATTGATATGAAGTTCTCCAAAGCTTCTTAGAGCTTTACCTTTCTCCAAACCACCCTAACCTATAGGGCAGATAGTCCACAAGAGCGAATGTACTGTATATATGAGTAAGGCTGCATGAGTATAGATGAATTACACAATACTATTCAGCACAACTCACTCTTCTCTTTTCAAAATTTAGCCGCAGGCTCAGCCAGAGGGATTGGCCACCCCTCACTTTAAAACTTGAAATTATTGAGCCTCAACCCGATTCAGAACCTTGGTTTAAGCCAGGAATGGACAGATCTGTGTACCAGTTTCGACAATACAAAGAAAATACACTTGATTTTCCAACATGTCTAATCAGAATGTGCATACTTATGGACCCATGCCATTTCACTATGTGGAAACCCATTCAACGCTTTCTTATTGAGAGCTGGTCATTATAAAAACCTTTGCATGTCTTGCACTCAGTCATACGGACACAAGGAATTTTTAGTTTCATTTATATATACCTTTTTGATACTGTGAGCTAGGGTTACGAATTCAGATTGAATCTGTAAAGTCTTCTCGCTATAGCTCAGCAGTTCAATAAGTCTACTCTGCGCTTAGCTCTATGAAGCTCAGTACTTGCGCAGATAGGGAATTAGTGGATGGAATTTCATAGCAATTCTGCTCTAAGCTCCCTAGTTGCACAAAATGCCCTTATCAACTGATTGCATCGGGGCCCACAATCCTAAAATAATGATAAATCAGCTCCACAGAACTAAAGACAAAAAAATAAAGCAACAGAGATTCGAGCATGTGGTTGATGGTGGTCTTGTTAGATGATAGTTTGTGGGGTTTGCTTTCCCTGGGAATTACAATCTATGCTGTACTGATTAGCAGAATGGCTGATTTAGAAAATGGATTTCATAATCTGTGATCTATATACCAATTGCAAGCTCTGTAATATTAATGGACAGGCTGAGTACATTTTATATAAAGCATCTTCCAGACATGGCAGAACTGTCATTCAGCTTGAAGAGTGCTAGAGAAAAACACAAAACATATATACTGCTGTATTTAAAAGAGACCCTGGAGCCTTAAAAGAACATTGCTATAAATGCATTATTTTATACAGTATACGGACCATACTGTACCAGACCAAAAATTCTGCAGACTTGTAACAGTGTTGAGGCATGCTTTCACATTGCTCACAGCAGCACTCCCTGTCCTGACCTTGATATACCATATTTTGGGAGTCAGTGGCTCTGCACATGCTCAGTGGGCTCTGGGCGACTGTTGAAGAGTACTTAAGCTTAGGGGTTGTCAGAAATCAACAACTTCAGCAGAATTGAAGTATAATCTCTCAGTTAATCATCAGAATTAATCTAGATGAATTACTGATTAGTTTCATACTGTGAATTTTATTATACCATACCTCCCAACCATTTTTTGGGGACAGTCGCAATTTAAGATAAGCAATTTAAGATCGTCACATCGCCACACTTTGCTAGGCGAAAATTCGCCAGGACAACACTAATTCACTAAAATGTGAAGTTGCCGTCCAGGGTGCCGAACGATGGCGAAGTTTCACTAGCGTTGCCTAATTTGCATAGGGCAGGAAGTTAAATTTCAATGGACAAAGCAAATACATTACATTACACAAGCCCAGGGAACCTTAATAAAATAAATTTGTTATAATGCCCTACACATGAGCCCAGTGTATAGTTTATGAGCCATATGTAAGAAAATGTAGGGGGGAAGCCGGGTACCCTAAAAAAAATTTACGATCTTTTGCAGCCTATCACCCTGAAAAACTGAAAAATCGCCAGAGTTTTTTTGGGATTTTTGTTTGAGGAACTCCTATCTACTCTATTGCACTTCGCCTGGTCTGAGGTGGCGAAGGCAACTTTAAAATCCGCATCTTAGTGAATTTGCGTAGTTACATCCATTCGCCTGGCGTTAGAGTGCAAAGTAGCGCTAGAGTCTCCTTCGCTAGTGAATTTACGCCAGCGCCCGTTAGTAAATAGGAATTTTCGTCAGCGTTAGACACTTCGCCCTTTAGTAAATCTACCCCAAATGTTCTAGCCATATCAATGCAGTTTATTGCTACTTTAAAAGGAATGATCACCTTTGCATTAACTTTTAGTATAATGTAGAGAGTGAGTGAGACAATTTGCAATGGGTTTTCATTTTTTATTATTTGTGGTTTTTGAGTTATTTTATTTTTAGTTATTTGTTGGGGTCTAAATTACCTTAGCAACCATGCATTGATTGAAATAAGAGTCTTTATTATGAATAGAAGAGGGGCCGACTAGAAAGATGAGTAGTAAAAAGTAGCAATAACAAACAAATTGTCTTAAATAGCATTTGTTTTTGATATGGGGTCATATGAAAGCTGTAAAGAATAAGGCAATTAGTAAAATAAAAACTGTACATAATAAGGGTTAGTTCACACAAGGAGATTCGGGAAGATTTTGTTGCCTGGCGTTTAATCGCCTTTTCTTCTGGGCGACAATCTCCCCGAACTGCCTCCACGTGTCTTCCCATCCTCTATAATGAAAAGTCGCATTCGCTAAAGCACGCGCGGCAATGCGTTTTCAGAAGTCGTCCGAAGTTGCCTCACGAGGCAGTTCGGGGAGATTGAAAACTTGGCCATTCTATAACATACCAATAGTTAACTTAAAGGTGAACCTCTCCTATCATACAATAATAAGATTTTTTTTAAATATTGACATTTTAGTTTTTACACGTGTGAAACTGACCATGTACTTTTCCCTGTCACTTAAAATATCCAGTTTTTATAAAATTTAGGGATGCACCGAATCCAGGATTCGGTCTTTTTCAGCAGGATTTGGATTCGGCCGAATCCTTCTGCCTGGCCGAACCGAATCCGAATCCTAATTTGCATATGCAAATTAGGGGGCGGGGAGGGAAATCGCCGGACTTTTTGTCACAAAACAAGGAAGTAAAAAATATTTTCCCCTTCCCACCCCTAATTTGCTTATGCAAATTAGGATTCGGATTCGGTATTCGACAGAATCTTTCGCAAAGGATTCGGGGTTCGGCCGAATCCAAAATAGTGGATCCCTAATAAAATTACATATTTTGAAGCTACCATGGAGTTATTTCCTCTATCTCGAAAAACTTTCCTTGTCTCAGTCACCCACATACTCCTGGAGTGATGTTCAAAGTAGGAGACAGTGGGGCTCATTTATGAACACTGGGCAAATTTGCCCATGTGCAGGTACCCATCAGTGATTAGCTTCTAAAAGCTAGTAGAACAATGAATGCAACAATCTGATTGGTTGCCATAGGTTACTGCCCATGGGCTAATTTGATCAGTGTTGATAAATGACCCCTAAAGTACGACCCATATGCATGCATAAAGGATAATAGAACCTTTGTCAAATTGCTATAATGTTTTTTGTTGTAGTCCAATACTTTGGTTTTATTTACATGCCTTATACCACCCTTGATGGGATTGTGCACCACTATTGTTAGCATTGTATTAAATGAATTCTGCCCACTGTTCAATGAACGGCTTTCCTTTAAAAACTCATCTTGGGCTTCAGAGAAGCAGAGGAAAAGTTAGAAGCCAACCCTTCAACGAAATTGATGAATGCTCTGATTATAAACAAGATAGGTGAAAAAAAATCGTTTCCATCCCTAATAAAACCCTGCTTGGGAATTAATCATTTCTTAATTAGTGGCTGCTCAGAGCCCTTTCACTGGTTTATCGATAGGCAACAGTCAGGACTGAAGTCCCTGATTATTATTTTACAACCCCTTGTGTTTGCTTTGGAGGAGAATAAAAGAGTGTGGTGCATTGTTTTAAAGAAAGAAAGTCACAGTTAGATTATAGCAAGCCACATGCTTTAAAATTCTTTTTTTTTTTTAAGCCCCGTACAACATGGCTGCCTGCACTGGGAGCTCCCTAATGCTAGGTGAAAGGTGCCCTTTAATGTGTCATGGTGTTTGTATGCAATTTCCTTATATAAGTGAGGAATAGATTATAGGGTCATATACAGCCTGTAGGCAAAAGATAGGGCTCCATAACTGCCATTTCATGTTCGTGGGGTAGGAGGGGCAATGCCATAATATTGAGTCCAGCGCGGGTCCATTTTTTGGAACCCGCAACCTGCAATCCACAACCCGGACCTGCAACCTGCATTCTTACCCACTTGGACCCGAACCGCAAGTACCTTACCGCAACCCGGACCCGCGACCTGCTGACCATCAAGAATCAGGAAGTGCTGTCATTGTAAACCGGAAGTGACATCATCGGAAATAGGTGAGAACAGAAAGAAATGAGTAAACCAGGAAGTGCAGTCATTGTAAACCGGAAGTGACATCATCAGAAGTAGTCATGATCAGAAAAAAGGAGTAAAAATTGCTATTGAGAAGACCCGCAAACCTGCAGAACCGCCGACCCGCGTCTATACCCGCACCTGGAACTTCTACCCGCAACTCGCTGGGTACTTCAGGTTTTTCGGGTAACTCGCTGCAGAACTCTACCGTAATGCCTCCCCATTTTGCACACCGCCCAGACAGTTGTAAAGGACCCCTTATTTCTTAAATAGGTGATCAGGTTTCATTGTGTCACATGGCATACATGACTTCACTATGCAATTATTAGAGCTGATGACATCACAAAGCGCTGTTTCTCTGGATATTTTTTGGAGGCTGCTTCTGGTGCTTGTGCGCTATACACTGATGAATAGACTATACAGAGTAGACCTAAATGTTTTGCTGTCTGAACTGCTCATTTTACATTTTAATTCATACTGTATTACTTAGTTAACTTTTAACAAACTGTTATTATGCACAGCTATGGCATGAGGAAACAGACTTTATCTTCTTTCTTCAAATAATGCAAGAGTCATGTATTCAGGAATAAATGGATCAATCAATGGAAAAGAAATTAGCCTGATGCATTTTTTGCTGGTCCATAGTAGTAGCACATAATGCAAAAAGTTGCTTTCCTTTGACCATAATGTAAAAACAAATCTGTTTGTTTAAATACTGTATATTCCGCAAACAGCATTGCCTTGTGTTACTGTCCCTTTAAACTCAAGCCAACAAGTTAACCGCTTCCTCTGCTTTCCTTTTAAGCCTATAAATTTAGAGCTTGCAATCCTTGTTCAATTATTATTCCGTTGTCTTCCCTGTCATATTCACTGCTCCATTATTTCTTCCAGGCTGGACAAATTAAACCCCTTTGCAGCTGCCTGGTATGATTTATAATGTGGTCAATACTGACATTGGGCAGGCATCGCTTTTATCGATTGGCTACCCTCTGCGGAAGACTTAGTTCAGCCGTTGCACAGATTAAACAGCACAGTGAACTTCTTATCCTCCTAATTCTGATCAGTGAGAAACACTGTTGTGAAATATAAGGATATTAGAAAACCCACAGGAGTTTCCTTGACTACAGAAGGACACAAGGCTGCAGGCTGAGTGTAGGAGCTCCTAGTTAACTGCTTATATCCTCATATTTGACAGTACAGTAAAAATGGTGTAAAATCCAGGAAAATGTAAATTAATTATGCATAATATATGGGTGGGACCAAAAACAACAATGTAAAATGAGGGAAATCGTAAAATCAGGGGATGTCAAATGGGGGTTCTACTGTTTAGGGTTTTTATAGTAAGCAACCTTAATGAGTTTAATTTAACCACAGTTGTGTCTCTAAATATTATTTTTAAGTATAAATCTTACATATATAAATATGGGTATGTAGTGAATAAAGTGCCCCCTATTGTAAAATATAAGCCACCCGCTCTGTGACCATATAAAAGCACAATGCCGAAGGCCATCGATATATAGGTCATGGAACTCGCAGGCGACTTCTATTAGCCTCATATTTTTCAACAGGAGGTACTTTATTATATATAAGTAAGTTTCACTGGGGATTATTTATCAACACACTGGGTCTGACTGGGGGCTTGGGGCCCACCGGGGCTACTGGCCCCCTCTGGCACCCCCTGCCGGGATGAGTATGCGCGTCAGTGCGCATGGTCCAGTCCGACACTGTCAACACAGGGCAAATTTGACCATAGGGTTTTTATAGTAAGCAACCTTAATGAGTTTAATTTAACCACAGTTGTGTCTCTAAATATTAAGTATTTTAAGTATAAATCTTACATATATAAATATATGTATGTAGTGAATAAAGTGCCCCCTATTGTAAAATATAAGGATATTATAAGCCACCAGCTCTGTGACCAAATAAAAGCACAATGCTGAAAGCTATCGATATATAGGTCATGGAACTCCCAGGTGACTTCTAATAACAGGAGGTACTTTATTATAATAAGTAAGTTTCACTGAGTCAAGTGAAAGAAATGACATCACTGAGCTCCAATTATAACTGATGACATCACTGAGCTCCAATTATAAGGATATAATTTATAGGATATTCTATAAGAAAAATAAATAGATCCATGCCAGAACACCACTTGTAGTTTCAGTAAAAAATCAGACTTCTACTGGAATATAACTAAAAAATTGCTGACTATTGCAGTACTTGAACAAATATATATATATAAATATGATCTGTACCATTTTTATGACTGTTACATTTATCATTATTAATGCTTTGGCGTGTATAATGTGTCCTAGAATCCTGTCAATGGTTTCCTGACTCTTTGGGTTCCAACCTTTTTTCGTGGTCCTACATTTAATTGTTTTCCCCCATCCCATAAGAAGGTTACTAATAGAAGGAAATGTTGTTGGATTGTTCACACGTACAGTACAGGTATGGGACACGTTATCAAGAATGCTCAGTACCTGGGGTTTTCCAGATAATGGATCTTTTCATAATTTGGATCTTCATACCTTAAGTCTACTGGAAATCATGTAAACATTAAGAGGCTTATTTATTAAGGTTCGAGTTGTGTTTTGGACAAAAATTGGAGTTTTCAAGGTTATTTTTTGGTTATAAACACACATTTTTGCTACAAACTCTGATTAAATCCGCTCTGCTTTTTTACGCTTATCTTTTACATTTTACCGGAAATTTGCTTTGCAAGTAAAAATCTTCATGATCCTTTTGGCTATATCATCCGATTTTCAAAAATTTCACGATTTTCGGGGGCATACACGAAACCGAGCGCACATCAAAAAATCATTGGGACTTCTCCCATTGACTTATATGCAACCTCAACAGCTCTGAGGTGCCGGATTTTCAGATTCTGACTTTTCCAACCTCAGGGTTTAGTAAATTCTGCAAAATTCGTGATTTTTGAAAAGTCTGATTTTATATTGAAAAAAAAAATCTGAGTTTAGTAAATAACCCCCTAAGAGTCAATCTTTTCTAAATAACCCCCTAAATAAACCCAATAGGCTGGTTTTGCTTCCGATAAGGATTGATATTGTCTTACTTTGGATCAAGGTACTGTTTTATTTTTACAGAAAAAAATAAACTCATTCTTAAAAAATGTAATTATTTGGATAAAATGGAGAAAGTTTGTGGTGGTCAGGTCCTTTGAATCTTAAAGTTTTACGTGTCACCAATTAATAGGTTGTACACTTTTGCTTAGATAAATATGTATTTAGGGTGGATGGTGGAAGAGTATCTATAAAGGTATGGGACCTGTTATCCAGAATGCTCTGGACCTGCGGTTTTCCACATAATGGATATTTCTGCGTTTTTGAACTTCATACCTTCAGTCTACTAGAAAATTATATTAATAATAAATAAACCCAATCGGCTGGTTTTGATTCCAATAAGGATTTATGATTCCTAGTTTGGATGAAGTAGAAGGTACTGTTTTATTATTACAAAGAAAAAGGAAATAATTTTTAAAAATGTGGATTAAATAAAATGGAATAAAACGGATAAAATGGAATCCAAGGGAGATGGCCTTTCCGTAATTCAGAGCTTTCTGGATAAGGGGTTTCCGGATAACGGATCCCATACTTGTATATAGTTCCAACACTACACAGGTCAGTAAAAATGAATGTAGGTACAGAAAGTAAACTTTGGGGTCATTTATAAAGTTCGCGCAGCGCATATTTGTTTCCAAATGGTTGTATTGCCTATATTTTTCCCTGAACGCTAATATATTGCACTGCTCTGCCCGTCTTAACAGTTTTTGCGAATTCGCATTGTAAATAAATTTTCGCAAATGAGTTGAGTGTTTGCGTGAGTTCACTTACTGTGCGAGGTTGTTGTGCGTGAAAATAGCATTGACAGTGGGGGTCATTTATAAACTTCGTGCAAGGCAGATTGGTTCGCAAAGTGAATATATATTTAAAAAGCTCTTATAGACATTCACATTTTGAAAAAAAAAAAACGCAATTCTGTTTGCACTCTTATTCAGCTTTATAAATGTAACCATGCGCTGGGCAAATATATTCAATGTGCTAACCAATCTGCCCTGCGTGAAGTTTATAAATGAGTGTGGTTTTTTTCCTGATCCATCAACCATATGTATTGGCACATAATTCAGCAAAATGTATTTACTGCCCTGAAACGCAACATATTTCACATTCAGGCTGAAGTTTTCGGTCTCAAAAAAGAAAGGCCTTTTCGCAGATGGCTTAATTTAATCCATCTGTACTTTCCTTGCGAGAAGCATTGCTTTGCTTTATTTATCTGGTATGGAAACCAAATTCTCTGCTTAACCTCTCCGGTTTCTCTGCTGCTTTTGGAAACAATATCAGAGTGATTCAGGTGTCACCCAAGGGGTTAAGTGGTTATGAGCCGCACAGGCCTGGTCTCTTTAGGGAAATGTCACGCACAATGCTGTAAAGCCAAGTGCTCAGCGGAGAGCTGAAGTGACCTTATGACAGTGGGCGAAAAGGTAATTGAAATTTTGTAAAGCGGCCAGCTGCCCTGACAGGTTCATATATTTCACCTTGCGTATGACACATTCCTTTCCAAGACACAGCGATTATGGGTGTCTCTGGCAGGTTAATACAGTATCTTGCTGCCTGGGAACATCTCGCTTTCAGAAGTTTATTTTCTGCATTTTTCAGCTGACCTCTTCCTGCCTCATGTATTTGTGCCATTTTTACCATTTAAGGAGAGTAACTGCTGGCCAACTCCCTGGCCTCCCACAAGGGAACATCAGTCTCTGACAACGACGCTTTTTCTTGCGTCTTAGGTCCAAGGCAAAAATAAACAAACAGGAGTTATTTTCTCTCCTGCTCATCAGATCTGGAAGAAGATGAAGGAGTAGTAGGAGGAGGAGGAAAATGAAACTGCTTTAATCTGCTCTTTTACCAGAAAATAAAATAACATATTCTAGTTCAGATAAATGACTGAAGAAATGAAACCCACAGTATAATAACAGTTCACTCACTGCTGTAGTTGGGTAATTCTAGGGGACCTATTTACCAACACTTTTTTTTATGAATCATATTTTGTATCTAAAAATTCAAAAATTTGAGAATTAAAAGTACAAAAACCACAAAAATCTTTCCACAGCTGATGTCCCATAGAATTCAATGGGAGCTGTGATCCTGGTGGACTTTTTTTTATACCATTGAAACTTTTAGATGTTTTCAGATTTTCTTTCTCTAGTAATTATCCGAAAAACTCAAATTATTAGTGGTTTTACATTTATACGTATTTATATCCTGCACTTTTTTGCTGTTCGTAATTAATATATTCGGATCTTTCAATAACTCTCATGGCATTCGAGATTTTAGAGAAATAGTTTAATCGTGGTTTCAAAAAGCTCTAATAGCACTAAAATTAGACCTTTAATAAATGGGCCTCCCTGTCTTCACCAGGTTTGCAATCTCATTTCGTTATGGTTTAGGATTTTTTCCCATGCTGCTCAAAATCTTTCTTTCCACCACAAAATAATGAAGATTTTGGGAGACTTTGCCTGTCCACGAAGAGACCATGTGCTACTCATGATCTGTTCATATATAATTATAAGTTCTTGTGTTGGTAGCCTCCCCAAATAAAAACCCATCCATTTTATAAATAAATCCAAGCTGTACTGTTGGGCATCTAATTTCAGTTCCATAATTGGGCATGTGAATGAAAAACCTCTGGCAAAAAAGGAAAGTTGGGTAAGATACCTGGGGAGCTGTGGATGCACTAATATTTAAGGTAGGAATAAGAAGAAGAATCTGGTCCACATTTTTAGCTGGTGCCTGTGGGCCTCTAGTTATGCCAGTGGATGATCTACATCAGTGATCCTCAACCAGTGACATGTGACCAACATGTTGCTCGTCAACCCCCTGTAACGACCACGTTGTCAGGAACCTGGATCGGTGACTGTACCTTGCGGACAAACAGGTGTGGGTTCCGGTGTTCACAGACGCCCTTTTGGGGCCCGGGTTTTCTGCTGTGAAATCCAAGGAATTGTGTGGAAAATTCGTAAGCGAGGCACTGGCTGGGTTTACGAAAATACATAGTCGAGGTTTAAGGCAGGCGGCAGAGATCGTAGTCAAGAGTCAGGCAAAAGAGTCAAAAACCAGGAATTCAGTAGTAGAAACAAAGCTTTAAGGGCTAATTGGCGCCAAATTTCAAATACCACGCCAACCGATGACATAATGACGCTGAGCATCAAGACGCTTGGCACCGAACGCCAGCGTCGGAAGATACCGAATCCGGAAGTGTGCCCCTGCGCACAGAAGACCTGAGAGAGACGCGCTGGGAGGTAGGGAACTGCTGAAATCTCCCGGCGCGTCTTACACCCCCTTGATGTTGCTTTCATTGGCCTCAAGGCAGATTCTTATTTTTTGGTACTTATTTGGCACCCCCAGGAACATTTTTCATGCTTGTGTTGCTCCCCAACTCTTTTTATGTTTGAATGGGGCTCACAGGTATAAAAGGTTGGGGACCCCTGATCTATAGAGAGATGGGTGCTGAGTAGAGCATTCAATTAGCTGAGGAGCAGAGCAAGGTTCTCTCCCCCAGGGCAATCTCACCCTAGTGCTGAAGTAACCTTTTGGCAGAAATATTTCCCCTCCCTCCCTTTCGTCCAGGGCCTGGGGTCCACCGGGGTGGTGCTGTCTCGGAGGACTCCCTCCGGGCCCCCACCCCTACCACAAAGCCTCATCTGTGCCACCACTCCTGCTGCAACCCCCTCCAATTCCACTGCGTGGGCACCTTTTCTTTTGACCAGGGTAGTAGAGGGAAGTCGGGGGCATCGGTGATAAATTCAGACAGGGAGCAGGTCTGGGCTGCCCAGCCCAACTCTGCTCTTATCTTTTATATTTAGTTGGCTTATGCTGGTCAGGCTGGTTTATTGCAGTACCTGTAGTGACCTGTAGCTAGTACTGACCCATGCACTGAGTAGTATAGGTTGTAGCTTTGTGGATTTGGAATTGAAATGGCTCAAATGGGTAAGTAGGTGGGTAAAGTCTCAGGTCTGAGTATCAGGAAATGCAAACCGGTGGTTGGGGCAAAATTTGGAATCTGTAAATATACTGGGAAGTTATTTTTAATTATAGGCGTATAGGAGGAGAGATATGTTCTGACATTAGGATGCTTGCTAAGTCCCTAATATCTAATACTTAAGTCTAGTTATGGAGATGATTGTATTAAACCATCCTCAAACACTGACAATTGCAAAATGGTGTTGCAGTATTCAGGTACGGTATGAGATGGTTATCCAGAAAGCTCCAAATTACAGAAAGGCCGTCTCCCATAGACTATTTTATCGAAATAATTACATTTTTTTTTCTAAAAATTTAATTATTTCGATAAAATAGTCTACGGGAGACGGCCTTAATAAATTAATAAAACAGTACCTTGTACTTGATCCCAACTAAGAAATAATGAATCCTTATTGGAGGCAAATCAGTTCTATTGGATTTATTTAATGTTTGATTAATTTTTTAAGTAGATCCAAATTAAAGAAAATTTTTCCAGAAAAAAAATCCAGAAAAGTCCTGCGCATTCGGGATAACAGGCCCCATACCTGTATATATACAGTAAATGGATGCACAGTTACACTTGGGGCCATATCTAAAAAATGGGGATTAAAAGGTGCAGGGATTCGGGCAAACCGAAGCCAGGATTTGTTGCCTCTGTAAATTTATACACCACTTTTTTATGTTATAAATGTCTTTATTTGCACAGATACATCTCTATTTTTTTTTCTTTTACACCTTGTTTCACTTACGCCAGAATTCATTACACAGCTTAATAGCTATTAATGATTTTACACAGTGTGGCTTGCTGAGGCGACACTTGCAGCATTTCAAGTATTATTTATTCACGGAATTATAAATATGCCCCTGGGTGACAGGTTCCCTTTCTTGGGTGCCGCCCTGTGGATGTGGACTGCAGGGCTGTGTTTTAACAGCTGTTTCTCCATAGGCAGCAGGTTCCCAGCCAGAAGTCTGACAGACCCAGAGAGAGAACTAATCTCCCCATCTTACTAAAACATCAAGAAGAATGTCCTTCGCCACATCAAGTCTGCATGTTAATAAAGTATAACTCGTAGGGCTGTAACTCTACTCACTCGAATTCTAGAAGGGTCTGAGAGGCTTGAAGTAGTTTATTGTATATCTTAAAATTTATTTCAGCCTAGAATCAAAGCAAAGGTCTGATGCTTTTAACCCCTTAAAGGGGAACTATTGCGATAATGAAAATTTTAAAATAAGCTTACTCATACTGAAGTAAGCAACTTTCTAAATACATTGTTTCTGAAATGATCAAGTTTATCTTCACTATCCCTCCCTCAGCATCTGTTTCTCTTCATTCTGTCTTCATTCAGGAGTTGGGTGGAGTGATTCATTGACAGTTATATCCAATATATCTTATAGGGGGAATTCCTTTCCTAGCAGATGAATTCAGTACAAACAAAATCTAACAAAATAACTGCCTTTTGCACAAATTCTGCATGTAGAGAGACTTGGTGTCTGGTGATTTTAATAGAGTGAGCTCTAATACATCTTCTAGGCAAAAGGACCCCCCCCCTCCTTTAAGATATATTGGATCTTACTGTCAATAAATATCTGACACCCAAATTCTGAATAAAGACAGAATGAGGAGAAACAGATGCTGAGAGAGGAATAGTGAAGATATTTCAGAAACGGTACAGAATTTTTTAATGATTATATTTATAAAGTTTATTATTTCTGAAGCTAATATTCAATTTTCATTTTCGCAATAGTTCCCCTTTAAGTAAATTTCCCCTTAACGCATGCAAATTGCATCTCTCTGGCTTTTCAGCTAGGGGCCTATTGGTCAGTTTCGGCCACAGAAATAGATTTTTATGTTCCCCCGAGTATTGAAGGGCCCCACAGATGCGATTACTTGCTCCTCAGCCCATCATCACATGGGAAAGCATAGACATCACTGCTCTGAAGATTTATGTGACCAGCAGGGGTTGCTGTTGTACAATGACAGTCCCCACTCCCACAATTTAATTACAACCATAAAGAGAAATAATGGTTCCGTTATCTATTATCAAATATTCATTGCCCGTCGAAGGGAAATAAATGGGCCATAATTACAACAATGATTATATGCAAATTGATATTCCAAATTCAATTTTTTTTTAAAGAATACATGCTGGGATGTTTTAACAGCACCACTAGCTGCTTGTTGTGAAAACAGGGGGAAAAGTTTGCAGAGTATGGTTCAACAGCTTGGAGCAACAACATTGTTTCTCTGCAGTTCTGCAAATTACCTTTTTCTAATCAGGTGATGAAAAAATGTCAGATATGTGTGTCATTGGTTTGCGACTGGTTTACTAATCCGCTTGATAAAAAAGGCACCTGGTATTCTGCCTAATAAACTAGTGGTAGATCTCAGTCTACCCTTTTGGCACTTGCCCTATACAATTACCATTTTTTTATGACTGAGCAGGTAAAAATGCAATTTTTTTCCTTTGTAGTAGGGATTTAATTCATGTGGAAAGTTTGTGGTGGTCAGGTCCAAGTTTTACATGGGTCACCAATTAATAGGTTGTACACTCTTGCTTTAATAAATATGTATTTTTGGTGGATGGTGGAAGAGTATATATACAAGTATGGGAGCTGTTACCCAGAATGCTCTGGACCTGCAGTTTTCCAAATAACAGATCTTTCTGCATTTTTGATCTTCATGCCTTCAGTCTACTAGAAAAGCATATAAATAATAAATAAACCCAATTGGCTGGTTTTGATTCCAATAAGGATTAATGACATCTTAGTTTGAATCAAGTACAAGGTATTGTCTTATTATTACAAAGAAAAAGGAAATTTATTTTTAAAATGTGGATTAAATAAAATAGAATAAAATGGGAGATGGCCTTTCCATAATTCCGAGCTTCCTGGATAACTGGCTTACAGATCCCATAACTGTAGTCATAATAATCCTAGGTAGACATGAGTAGACCATAGAACAGGCCAATATTAGCTGCCAAATCAGCCCCTCTAAGGCAGATAAATAACCTGATATTCTCTCCATGTATGACACAGTTTTATTCCAAAAATATATCGTGTAGCTCTGGAATCTACTGGTGACTCATCTAAATAAAAACTCAAGAAAGATAATCCCAGTTATATAAGAGCTTTTCCTTGCCGCGTCACTGTCTTCCTCTTGCTGTAACACTTATCTTTATGAGTATAAGCTTTGAAATGTGGCCAGATGCAGAGGCAGGGTTGAGTCCTAAATCATTTCTCTGATCCAGTAATCTCTTTTCAACTTGTTTCCCATCCTTTGGATGATTTAATAAATTGGTGATGGATATGGAATTAGTGGCCTTGTTTATACAGAGCAGCGGGTTTTTTTTTAAAGGCCCAGTAGAGAATACAGAAACAGGGGGGGGGGGGGTTGGGAGTGGGTCAGACTGGGGAAATACATTTCTTCTCTGCTCAGAGGTGTATGCAGAAGTAGTGTACAGAGCTAGAAGACATGGGTAGGGTTGGGTACAGGTGATACATTAGCAATATTTGTGTGGTAGGGTTTGGTGCAGGTCAGTGTTGGACTGGGTTGTCCAGGGCCACTTAATGGCCCCCCACCCCAGTCACAAAACCGGTCCCCCCCATGCGCTGCATATCTCACTTTCCTCTACTTGCAGCCAAGATTGGGGCAGGAGTGCACAATGTCCTGGATCAGAGCGGGGAGTGGGCCTGGGCCCACCAGGTTTTTTCCTGGGATCTCGCCGGCCCAGTGTGACCCTGGTTCAGGTTAGCAGGTTATGGTTGGGTGCAGTTTGAATTTTCCCTGACCTGCACATCACAGAAGGCACTATAGACCCTTATTTATTGATAGCCCTTTAGGTTAAGCACCTGAGGCTCCAGGAGGTAGAGTGATTTACAAATGTCACAGACAGATGACTTGGAAATTGAATATGTGCTTCCCTAAGTCACAGTCTATTGAATGAACCATAGAGCTGTTCCTTCTCTTAGTATAACTATGATACTGCCATACTGGAAGAATCTGCTTGTTTATTACATCAGTTGAAATTTCTTTGGGACTTTCTAGAGATATATGTATGTATAACGTTATTTGTAAAACGCTGTTATGGAGCCAAAGTGCCGTACAATGCAATGCAAAAAGTGAAATATATAAAAAGTACACACAGGGAGGACAAGTCACATAAGAGATTCAATAAATATGCACAGTACACATAGCTTATATAAAGACATTGAGTCTTCTCCTTTAACATCATAGCATGTTAAAATTAGTACATACTGACCCCATATGACCCACCTTATGCATTTTGTTCCCTCCGGTACTTATTCATAGGTGTTTCGTACTCTCCTGTACTTAATCATAGGTGTTTGTAACTAAATATAGTGTTATAGCTTGCACTATTGTGTCTAATCTATTGGCAATAAACTGCTTCTGTAGCTTTCCTTCTCCTTTAAAGGAGACTTATAGGATAAATGAAAAAACCCTAATTTTGTAGGCAGTTATAAGTAATATATGGTGTTGCTTTTACATGGTGCTAAAAATTAATATTATCTTTAAAAATAGCCCCTTTATTGGAGCTCCCTATAGATGTTCTCTGGTCCCTGTTTAAAATGAGGTGTGTCCAAATTCTGCCAGAAGAACACTAGGATGGGGGCCAGCCAATCACAGCCCTGCAGTCACACAAGCAAAGACATGCTTCAGTTCCTTATCAGGTCCTGCTAGCTGCTGATTGGTCCTACAGTGCAGTGAATTCAGTGCTGCCTGCTCCCCTGCACATCCTGTGAATTCAAAAAGCAGGAAGTGGAAGAGAAGGGAGGGATTATTAGGGTTTTTGCAAAAATATTCAATAAATCAGCCTGAAACACTAAATTTTTAAGCACAACTCTTCTATATCTAAATGGGTATAACGCACTGGTACATTCTTATTTTTTACACAAAATGTCTCCTTTAAAAGAGGTGATAGTGGATGTGGATAGTGTAAAAGTGTAAGGAAGGCTTACCAGCATGGCTGCATTCCGTCCCAAGATGGCAGCACCTCTTCCTTCCATGCGGATCGTCCTGGGCGCAGTTCAGTGACGTCATCATCTAGATGCCAGCACAAAGACGCCAGCGCCGGATTGAATGCCAGCGCAAAGACGCCTGCGCAAAGACGCCAGCGCCTGGTTGGACGCCAGCGCAAAGACGCCAGCGTGATGATGTCACCACGTACGTTTTTTGGCGGCAATGAAGGGCTATTTAAGGCGCCAGAGCACTCCAGACTTTGCCCTACAATAGGTTCCACTTAGTGAGTTCCTGGATGCGCTATATTCTTCTGTTATCTGATCCTGATCTTGATCTTGCCTGTTTATACCGTGTATTGAACCTTTGCCACCTGTACCGAGCTTATTGCCTGGACCTGACTTTGCCTCTAAATCAATTGCATACCTCAATCTGGTGAGACTGTGCTTCCTCCTTGGTCCACTACCTCTGTCTGAGCCTTCGGGCCCCTTACAAAAAGAGAGGAGTGGAGGAGACGGCCGGGTACGTACAGTGAGACAAGTGAAGAAATGTAATGAGGAGCAGAGCATTGAAGGACTTCTAATGTTAGCAGAAGGATTTTATTTGCTATCCTTTATTTAACAGGCAGCCATACTAATATATATATAGAGTAATGAAGGTCAAGCTGGTTGTGGGCTTGGTGCGGGTTCTTGTCATCTTTAACCAAATTCAGTGCTTGGATATAGAAATAAGAAACATTCTTAAAATATTCATTGATCTTATATGTTACAAAAAAAAACAAGAAACAAACAAAATGGTATCACAGTTTAGAAGGCTATAAATGTCACCCTCTCTAACTAACCATTTCACCATCCCGTGATCTATGGAGGATCATCCTTCTGCCTTACTTTTTTATTGAGCTCATATAAATATTTCATCCATAAATGTGGCAGGCCCAGAAATATATATATGTTGCTTAAGCGAAAAGAGCAAGAGTGTTATTTACTGAACTCTCCCTAAGTTTATTCATAGACATAAGTCATTGGATAAATTATTCACAGAGTGCAGATTATTTTCAGACATAAAAGTGGTGGAGAAAGAAAGCAGAGACACACCGCCCCGGCTGCCTATGGCAGGAATCTTTGTCTCACTGACTAGTTCCACCTGTCTGGAAAAACAGTGGGGGGAAATGTAGTACATTACGTGCCTCCATAACTTCTCTGTAATGAGCTCTAGCTATGCTGCTGATTATTTTGTCAGCGTACAGCCACCTTAAATGGGTTGTTCATCTTTAAGTTAACTTTTATATTGATGTAGATAGAGGGTGATATTCTGAAATAATTTGCAATCGTATTTTATTTTTTATTATTGGTGTTTTTTGAGTTATTTAGCTTTTTATTCAGCAGCTCTCCAGTTTGCAGTGTCATCAGTCTGGTTGCTAGGGTCCTAAGGCCCCTAGAAACCAAGCACTGATTTGAGTAAGAGCCTGGAATATGAACAGGAGAGGCCTGAATAAAAAGATCAGCAATAAAAAGTAGCAACAACAATACATATGTAGCCATGCAAAGCATTTTTTTTAAGATGGGGTCAGCGACCCCCATTTGAAAGCTGGAAAGAGTCGGAAGAAAAAGGCAAATAGTTAAAAAAAAAAAGAACTATAAAAAAATAAATCATGAAGGCGAATTTAAAAGTTAGAATTGTTATAGCATTGGCAGTTCTATAACATACTAAAAGTTAACGTAAAGGAGAAACACCCCTTTAAGTTTGCATGTACAGGTTTTCAGGATTTCCGGATAAGGGATCTTTCTGTAATTTGAACCACCATTCCTTAAACAGACACTGACACCAGAAAATAACCTTTTTTTTGTATTTGTCATAACATTATTTTTATAATGTTTATAATGTTGCCATAAAAGTATTTGTGTGATGCTTTTACATTACCTTTCTTACCCCCATGTTCCTGTATGAGGGGGCTGACATATTTGTGCAGCAGGAGTCGGTTAGCATTAAAACTATAAGTGACAGGCTGAGAAGGAACAGTCGGGTTGGCAAAACTGTCAGATTTAGGAACTTTAAGTAACAAGTACTTACAAAATCAGAACAATCAGCAAAAACTATCAATATGACCTATAGGCAACTTTTAATGTAGTTTAATATTTTGAAAAGAAAATTTTTAGTGTCAGTATCACTTCAAGCTAAAAATCATAAAAACATTAAAATCATTTAAACATTAAATAAACCCAAGTTTGCCTGTACAGGGATTTTCAGATAAGGGATCTTTCTGTAATTTGCATCACCTTTCTTTAAACTATAAATCATAAAAAACATTAAAATCATTTAAACATTAAATAAACCAAATAGGATTGTTTTGCTTCCAATAAGAATTAATTATATTTCAGTTGGGATCAAGTACAAGCTACTGTTTTATTATTACAGAGAAAAAAAAATATTTTTAAAAATAGTTAAATTATTTGCATAAAATGGGCTGTACGGGAGGTGGACTTCCTGTAATGTGGAGCTTTCTAGATAATGGGTTTCTGGATAAGGAATCCCATACCTATACTTTTATTGTACCTTCTTCCTCTCTGTACAAAGTGTGAGTCTTATATCCCTGTCCCATAGTCAGGATTTTTTGATAACTAATAATACCATTTTCCTTTAGACTAAATCTCATTGGCTTAGAAAGTGTTTCTCCGTAGATATAAAAAGAATATTCAGTTTTTATTATTACCCTTCTCTTCTGTGTATCAATTTTAGCTGAGCTGCAGGGATACGGATCAAATTGTTTTCCATTTCAGAGGTGCATAATACATGACTTGGGTATTATCTCACCTGTCTCAGCACCAGCCTGATATCTGTAAGAGCCCCTGTCTCGCATAATACATGCCACGGGCATTACGGAGGTATATTGGAATGATGCTGTTAATTCAAGGGGTTTGATGACAATGTAATGTGCACATTTTTCTTTAGTAGTTACCCCATAGTAAGCATTCAGTCAGAGTGTAACCATTCCCCTGCTCCCCCAGCTTCATGCAGAAATATCTCTATTATGCAAATACACTTAGTCGGTATTTTGTAACCCGGTGTTCTGCTGTCAGTTAATTTAACTTTTGCACACATTCGAAAATAATACGTTTTTTTTTTTAAAAAAAGGCATTAAAAAGTGAAAAAAAAGAACATCTCTGCCTATTGTGCTTTAAAGGAGAACTAAAGCCTAACTAAACAAGTAGCTAGAAATCTTGTACATTATGTTTTGGACTTCTGTACCAGCCCAAGGCAACCACAACCCTTTAGCAGTAAAGATCTGTGTCTCTAAAGATGCCCCAGTAGCTCCCCATCTTCCTTTCTGCTGATTCACTGCACATGCTCTGTGCTGCTGTCACTTACTGAGTTTAGGGACCCACTCGCAATATACAGTACACACATACCTCCCAACTTTCCCGTTTTCAGCGGGACAGTCCCGCTTTTGACAGCTCAACCCGCCGGAGTCCCGCATTGTTCTGGAAAAGTCACGACTTTTTCTGCACCGAACAGCCAGAAAAAAACAAAGTTTCTAACTTAATTGGCTTTTGGCAGAGAGCCCAGAACAGCCACCAGGTGCAAATAAGGAGGTCCCTTGGGAAAAGCACACTACTAAAAGCATTACTAATCAGCCTTATATTGTGACATTTCTATTCTATGTGTACTATATATTGTGAGTGGGTCCCTAAGCTCAGTAAGTGACAGCAGCACAGAGCATGTGCAGTGAATCAGCAGAAAAGTAGATGGGGAGCTACTGGGGCATCTTTGGAGACACAGATCTTTACTGCTAAAGGGCTGTGGTTGCCTTGGGCTGGTACAGAAGCCGAAAACATAATGTACAATATTTCTAGCTACTTCTTTAGTTAGGCTTTAGTTCTCCTTTAAGCTAGATTCCTGACTCTGTTCACAATTGCAGTTAGATATACCAGCTCCTATTAAGCATGTTCCATGGGCTTCACAAGACAAAAAAAGGTGTAGTTTATTATTTTACAATGATAAGATTTGTAATGATGAACTGCCCTTTAATGGATAATGGACATTACATTGTTGGTAGTCTCATTATTTAGTGTTAAATTGCCCACGCAAGGTCATCTCCAGCTTTCAGCGCCACAGTATTATTGAACAGGAGTAACAACAAAGAACAGAAGGTCAGGGCCTTATGATATATCATACAGCTGAAGGCTCCCAGGCAGCAGGAGTCCTTTGTGCCCATAACCATCATTGAGTGCATTCATTTAATTGCTTTTATTTGATAAGGTCAGTAGCTTTTTGCACTCCCCCCCCCCCCCAACCTTCCCTATGTTACTTTAGATGCCACCTTGGATCTGAATTAAGTTTTTTTTTTTACCCTTGAGCCACATTTTAAAAAAGTTGGAGAGCAACAAAAGTATGCAAAAAGTGATTGGCTATTTGGTAGCCCCTATGTGGACTGGCAGACTACAGAAGACTCTGTTTGGCAATACAACTGTTATTTATTCAACCAAAACTTGCCTCCAAACCAGGAATTCAAAAATAAACTCCTGCTTTGAGGCCACTGAGAGAAACAAGCCATTGGTTGGGGATCACTGGTGTAGAATACATTAAGGGGGATATTTATCAAAATCTGAATTTATCTCATTATTATTTTCTGAAATATACTCCGACCAAATACGCACATCTATTTACCCTAATTTATCAATACGTTTTTCCAAAAAATTTGCAGTTCGGGAAAAAACTAGTGAAAATTCACATAAAAATCCGAAACGTACGATTTTTTCTGATTTCTGTCTGTCAAAATCTGGGGGTTTTTTTTCTAATTCTTTCCCCAAAAAAACACAAAATCTTCGGATTATTGCACGAAACCCATCGTGAATCAGGATATATTTGGGACTTCTCCCATTGGTTTATATACAACCTCGGCAGGTCTGAGATGCCGGATGTTTGGATTCGGACTTATTATCGAACTCATTATTCCATCCTCGGGGTATAATAAATCTAAAAAAAATTTCACCAAAAATTTGGATTTTTTATTAAAAAAAAGTAAAATTTTTTTAGTTTTTGGCATTTGGACTTAAATTTGGACTTAAATAACCCCTTAAATAACCCCTTATGTGTATGGTCAGTTTCGGGGGGCACCTATAATGTGCAAAATGAATTTCAGATTCATTATATGAGTTTAAAAACTGCTAATATCTTCAAAAACTGGAAAAGGAAATTAAATGACACTGCCAAAGTTCTTTGAAGAGCACTATGAGCAATTTTACATTCATTTGTTTTGAGGGTTTTAATATTTAATTTAAAGGTTCTATTTGTGCTGTCTTGTGCATTTGCTGGATGTTCAGATCTATCTTATTTAGCTATAGTAGAACTATAACACTTAACTGTTTAAATGGAGTTTTAAAGGTTGTATTTGTAGTTTGTACTGCACTGTATGGTTTTATTCATCAGCCCTAATAATACAGGTTTCCATTTGGATTTAAATCTTTGCCTCTCACAGGTTGTTTAAAGGGTAATTCAACTTATAGTTTATAATAGAATGACCTCTTCTTAGCAATTTTTATATATAGGTCTTAATTGGAACCCAGTCAGTATCCAGGCTACAATTGAATCTATATTGTTCCTTTTTTATTATGTTCTTTTCAGTTCCTCTCCTATTCGTCTTGTAACCTCTCATTCAAACCATTGTACGGTTGCTAGGGTAAATTAGACCTTGACAATAAGTTACTCAGTGTTCCTTTAACTTATTTCTTGTATACTTTAATATGACAGAACAGCAGGCAGCAAAACAGAGTGAAAATGGAAAGGATTATGTCTACCTTGGGCTGAGAGATAAGGACAGACACTGTGGAGGTTATTTATTAAAGGTTGAATGTAGAGTTTTTTATACCTCAAATGAACTCGAATGAACTCACAACTCGATTGGTATCTTATTTAAGAAAAAACTTGAATTGAAAAAGCGTGATTCTACGAGTTTACGTTCCAAAACCCAAAAACTGAATAAATCAAATTGTCTGCGGGAAAAAACTTGAATCGGTTTAATTATTTTTAGTTTTCTGGCAAACCCCTCCGAAAAAACTCAGACATCATGAAGGCAATTAACATCTTCAAATGGTTCAAGGGATGTCTACTATTGCCTCCTGCATGACCTCAAAGGGTTTTCAGATTCAAGTTATTTTCAGGGTAAAAAAAATCTTGAAACTTGAACCTTAATAAATAACCCCCTGTATGACTTTGGGGAAAACAAGAAGACATAAAGAAAAGAGATGTAAAAGATATTGAGATAGGGGCTGATGGGAGTAGGTAGAGAACAGAGGGCTAGGTACATGCAGGGAAACCTAAACTGGCAGAGGAAAAAGGATTATAGCAAAGGGGTATAGCTGATGTAGGATTATAGCAGAGGGGTATATCTGATGTAGGATTATAGCAGAGGGGTATAGATGATGTAGGATTATAGCAGAGGGGTATATTTGATGTAGGATTATATCAGAGGGGTATATATGATGTAGGATTATATCAGAGGGGTATATCTGATGTAGGATTATATCAGAGGGGTATATATGATGTAGGATTATATCAGAGGGGTATATATGATGTAGGATTATAGCAGAGGGGTATATCTGATGTAGGATTATAGCAGAGGGGTATAGTTGATGTAGGATTATAGCAGAGGGGTATATCTGATGTAGGATTATAGCAGAGGGGTATATCTGATGTAGGATTATAGCAGAGGGGTATAGATGATGTAGGATTATAGCAGAGGGGTATATCTGATGTAGGATTATATCAGAGGGGTATATATGATGTAGGATTATATCAGAGGGGTATATATGATGTAGGATTATAGCAGAGGGGTATATATGATGTAGGATTATAGCAGAGGGGTATAGATGATGTAGGATTATAGCAGAGGGGTATAGATGATGTAGGATTATAGCAGAGGGGTATAGATGATTTAGGATTATAGCAGAGGGGTATATCTGATGTAGGATTATAGCAGAGGGGTATATCTGATGTAGGATTATAGCAGAGGGGTATAGATGATGTAGGATTATAGCAGAGGGGTATAGATGATGTAGGATTATAGCAGAGGGGTATAGATGATGTAGGATTATAGCAGAGGGGTATATCTGATGTAGGATTATAGCAGAGGGGTATATCTGATGTAGGATTATAGCAGAGGGGTATAGTTGTGTAGGATTATAGCATTGGGGTATATCTGATGTAGGATTTTAGCAGAGGGGTATAGATGATGTAGGATTATAGCAGAGGGGTATATCTGATGTAAGATTATAGCAGAGGGGTATAACTGATGTAGGATTATAGCAGAGGGGTAAAGCTGATGTAGTGAGACTGTAGAGAGCAGAGGGATAGGGGCAGCACATGATAGAGGGGTACAGCTGAAAAGGTGTAAAATAGAGAAGGATGATGGCTGTAGAGAACACTCCTTGGCTGACAGACAATATTAAGATGATAGAGAGGAAATGACAAGAACAAACAAGGCATGGCTGATGCTTGGTTTAACATCAATAACAAGTTCTACCATCATGCTGGTGATAAAGAGAAATAGGAGAAATTACAGGGTTTACACATGGATACTAAGTGCTTGAAACCAGAAATGTGCAACCATTCTGAATATATATACAATTCCCAAAGGTTTGTATATACTGTAAAATTCCCATGTGCACAGTGCCAGCCTCACCGGGTAACTGGTTGAGGGCTACAAAGACAAAATCCAAAAGGCACTGTGGTGTTAAAGCATCAATTGTCCATTAGTGTAGCCCACGTTGTAGGTCTGAGTTGCTATCATAGTGATGAGTCTCCAAAGTTTGATATTTGCAGAAGGTTTCTGTTATACTACGGCAGGGTCTAATATATTTTTCTGAGGGAGCCTGAGGAAATGCCTCCCCTATATGCCTTCCTGTACAGGTATGGGACCTGTTATCCAAAATGCTTGGGACCTGGGGTTTTCCAGTTAGCGGATCTTTCTTTAATTTAGATCTTCATACCATAAGTCTACTAAAACATCCTTTCAAGGAGAAGGAAAGTTTAGAACTAAGTAAGCCTTATCGGAAAGGTCCATCTAAATATACCAGTAAACCCCCAAAGTAGTGCTGCTCTGAGTCCTCTGTCAAACGAAACACTGCATTTCTTTCCTTCTATTGTGTACACATGGGCTTCTGTATCAGACTTCCTGCCTTCAGCTTAAACCTCATTGCCCTGGGCGTGAGCATGCTCAGTTTGCTCCTCTTCCCCCTGCCCCTCCCTTCTCTACTGTAATCTGAGCCCAGAGCAGGGAGAGACTAAGACAGGAAGTGATGTCACACCACGTTAATACTGCAGCTCCTATCCTAAACAAACAGAGAGTTTCTAGAGCTTTTTACTCAGGTATGGTAAAACATTCTACAGAATAAATATAGCATTCTAGCTTGCACTATTGCAGCTAATCTATTGGCAATAAAATCCCTCCGTAGCTTTCCTTCTCCTTTCAACATTAAATAAACCAAATAGGCTGGTTTTGCTTAGTTTGCATCAAGTACAAGGTACTGTTTTATTATTTATCATTGTTTTATATAATTATTTTTTTTTTTTTAAATTGGATTATTTGGATAAACTGGAGTCTGTGGGAGACGGCCTTTCCGTAATTTGGAGCTTTCTGGATAACAGGTTTCCGGATAATGGATCCTATACCTGTACAGGTATGGGACCTGTTATCCAGAATGCTAGGGACCTGGGATTTTCCGGATAATGGATCTTTCCGTAATTTGGATCTTCACACCTTAGGTCTACTAGAAAATCATTTAAACATTAAATAAACACAATAGGCTGGTTTGGCTCCCAATAAGGTTTAATTAAATTTTAAAAGAAAATCATTTTTAAAAATTTGGATTATTTGTATAAAATGCAGTCTATAGGAGACGGCCATTATCCCTCTTAATAACGGGTTTCCGGATAATGGATCCCATACCTGTATTATGATAAATCTCTTAAGTCAGAAATTAACTAGTAACATGTTGGTGCTACAGAAATACTGCTACCCGGTGTTTCTATAAGAGACCCCTCACCGAGCAAGGTTAGGCCTTATTCACTTTGTCCCAAAAACCTTGTATGTCATAGCACAATATATAAATAAATGAGCTATTAATAGTTATATAACAGTTTAATAGTTTAATAGTCTGCGGCATCTTTATGAAAAAGTATAACCCAGAATGAGACAACCAGAGAGCTAGAAGTTATTAATACTCCCAGAAGCTCAGATGGAATTTTATCAGAACAAATTGACAAATGGAAGATTTTCACCAGAAACATATAAAAAAATAAAAACACACAAAAAACACAATAACGGCAAACTTGCTAGCAGTGGCCCATGCTGGCGGCAACGCCACAAAACGTTTGCTGAGATTAAGCAGTAAATCATGAATTCTTTCTAGCCACAGTAAATATAATAAAGTATCGATTTTTGCTCCCTTTCTGTTTCACTTACCTGCGTAGAAAGAGGCAACCTTAAATGTAACTTATCACACAGAAATCATATTGCATTATTAAAGGCAAAGTGATTTGTCATGTACGATTCTGGGTGCCATTTCTTTATGTGCGTAAGGGCTTCACTATATAAAAAGGCTTGATTTATTGTTGACTGCTCCCCCCTCGGGTATTATACAGCCTATGATCCCATTTTTTAATTTAAAAAAGTGTTGTAATGCTGGATACAAGTTCTGAAGAAAGTAGACGGCTAATTTTAAAGGGCTGCTAAACATCTACTTCCATATTGCCCCTGAGTTTGTTGAATAACAATTTTCAGTTTATTTTTATATCCCTGTTCCAGTCCTTACAAAGTCTAAAATGTGTGCGTAGCTCTGCCAGCAGATTCTGTGCCAGGACACTTTTCACTTCCCCTTTCCCATTATCTTCCTTATCCCCTTCCAAAACCCTCCATAGAATTGGAGGTATGTGGCCTATGGGTAGTGGTACATTTTGGAGACACTGTCAGAGGAGGTCTGGCCAATCTAAAGAAGAGTAAAAATAGGGACCAAAGTTGGCCATACACTGGCAGATTTGAGATGTGGGCCCTTCAGGTGGAGTCAGCAGCTTAATCTGCCCATGTATGGGCCTTCGTTGATGGCCTGTTCAATAAGGTGGCCATACACGGCCGATAAAAGCTGCCGACAGACCAAGTCGGCAGCTTATTGGCCCGTGTATTGGGCCCCCCGACGGACTTCCCCGATTGAGATCTGGCCGAAAGTTCGGATCGCCAAATGAGTGGATCTCTCCGTGTATGGCCACCTATAGATTTATCAAACAGGTTGCATGGTAGAGTCCTGCATAGGATCGGTTACCATAGAAATACCCTCAAAGTGTTCAGGTTTCAGGCAGAAAGTCCTTGATTCCATTACCAAGCGGGTGTTCCCTAGGTACCCTGTCTGGGTACATGTGTCAGTTGCATTACCCCTCACCTCCCCAAGTTAAAAGTTATTTCTCCCGCTGACCTGACTGATCCTGCTCCAAGGTGACATCACTTCTGCCCACCAGTGACTCTTCTGGCTTCATGGGTCCCCTGGGTCGGGTTAATGGCACAGTTAGCTTGGGTATGGTTGGGTAGCAGAGAATTAGTAGGGGGTTTAGTGGGTCACTGGTCCGGGTCAGGTTGTAAATCAGCGGTTCCAGGTTGGGCACAGGCATGGCCAACTGGACACACGCAAGAGTTTATAGCCTCAGGTGACCAGATTTTCAGAGTAAAATTTAGTGGACAGAGTGAAGAAAGGCATCACGCCGCGGCAAATTTGGGTAGACATGCCTGCTTTGGGAGACAAGCCCCCAACAAACCACTTAATAGATAAGTGTTCGCACACCCTTCTTCAAATAATCTTATAAGCTTGGTGCCCAGTAGAGGATACACACTGGCACACAAGGAGTGTAGTTGCAGGGCAAGCCCTACCTTTTACTGTGTAACGTTCCCCCTAAACTCATTGCAGGATGGCACAGTGGCAATTTAATGTATAATATCCCCAGAACTCAGGATGGCCCAGTGACAATTTCATGTATAATACCACGAGAACTTATTGCAGGATGGCACAGAGGCAATTTCATGTATAATCCCTCCAGAACACAGTGTAAGGTATTTTCTCTGCATTTTCGGCTTGACTTCAGCTCCTGACTTCTGTTAGCACTCTCCAGCACCCCCTTCCTGTACGATTATGTAGCGTGGGCCCTGATAAATTGCAATACAGGGACACAAGAAAATGAATGAGCCCTCCCTCCCTAGCTGCTGAGTCATTTAACTTCAGGAGCAGAAGCTGCAGGAGAGCCCTTCACAAAACACCTGGGATGCACAGCCATTGGCCCTGGTTCAGATGCTCTGTGCAAGAACATTCTGCGGCACATTATTCACAGATGAAGCTCTTGCACTTCTATCCAGGACATTAGTAAATTATCCCTCTCTGTCTCCAACAGAGATATGATAAACCATGATCTACAGTAGCATGTCTTCCTTCACCGAGTACAGAAAATGTAATACATGCTTCTCCCTTTAAATGTACTCTTAACCATTAAGGCAACTTGTGGCTACTATAGGAATGGATTTCAGTGTGTTTTTCCCTTGCCGTGAATTAAAAATTGTCCCTCGCTGTAGCTGAGAAAGCAGAGGATACTGTACGTCCTTAGATGTGGTTTTGGCTGCACAGCCTTGCTGGAAACATGAAGGGGATGCATTTTATTACAGCCAGAGTATAGCAATAGATTATCTAAGGTCAGCTCGGGTGAAGCATTCAAAGGCAGGACACATGCTTCACCCAAGCTAACACTTGCAGAGCTGCTTTTATAACTCTTAAAGAGAGAGTGCAACTCCATACCTGTGTTTCACACTCATATTAATCTCTGCTTACTGATGTGTTGCCTTATGGCTGACTATGGCTTGCCAGAACCTTAATTGAATCTATTTTTAAAAATAATTACTAAATATTAAATCAACTTTATTTCCCTGCCATCAATACCAACTAATATATGATGAGCACATGCCTTGAACAAGGTGCAGAATATATGGACAGGTTGGCTAAAGATCAAAAAAAAATGCATTTTTCCCATACTTGATTACATAAAATTACTTGTGGGAGTTTATAACAGAATTAAGGGGCAGATTTATAAAGGTTCGAATGGTAAATTTGATTTTCTATTTTTTTTTGTGTGTCAAAACTCACAAATTCTAATTTAAAAGCACCAACTCAATGTAAATTTGAATGTGAGATTTAACACAGCTCGACAATGGAAACAGTTCTAACTTAAATATTCGCCACCTAAAACCTGCCGAGTTCATTTACAAATAAATGGTGAGGTCTGTTGAACCATTTGAATATGTTAATTGCCTTCCTGACATTCTAGTCAAAACTATATTCAAATTCAATTAGAATTTTCAGGTCGGGACTATTCAATGTTCGAGTTTTTTAATAAATAACCTCCCATTCGAGTTGTAAGTATATTCAAGTTTATTACAATAAAAAAATTCACATAAATTCTAAATTTGATCCTAAAATATATGGAATCCTTATTGGAGGCAAACAATCCTATTGGAATCTAATGTTTAAATGAATTTTTAAACTTAAAGTTGTGGTTCACCTTTAAGGCAACTTTTAATGTCATAGAATGGCCAATTCTAAGCAACTTTTCAATTGGATTTCATTATTTATTTTTTTATAGTTATATAGTTATTTGTCTGATTTTTCTGACTCTTTGTAGCTTTCAAATGGGCTTCGCTGACTCCCTTATAAAAAACAAATGCTCTGTAAGGCTACAATGTATTTTTATTGCTACTTTATAGTCCTGATCTTTCTATTCAGCTCCTCTCCTATTCATATTCCAGTCTCTTATTCAAATCAGTGCACGGTTGCTAGGGGAATTTGCACCCTAGCAACCAGATTGCTTAGAATGCAAACTGAAGAGCTGCTGAATAAAAAGCTAAATAACTCAAAAAACAGAAATAAAAAATTAAACATCTCTACATCATACTAAAAGTTATCTCAAAGGTGAACTACCCCTTTAAGTTATGAAGATCCAAATTACGGAAAGATCCCTTATCCAGAATTTAGATGTTGTTCCAAGCAAGTGGATCCTTGCTCAGCTTGAATTTTCTGGGCAAAATTAGGATGACCCAAGAGTTGAGGTTCAGGAATTGCATACAGGGCCGTAACTACGGAGGAAGCAGACCATGAGGCCCTAATTAATGAGCAATTTTAATATATATTAGTAAAACAGGACACCCTCTGAATATGTTGGGGCCACAATATTAATTTGCTTGGGGCCCAGTAACATCTAGTTATGCCACTGACTGCATATTCGACTATTGTCCAGACTGAATGATGTCTGAAAGTGATTGGGTAGATGTTGACTGAGAAAAGAGAACATATTGGCTCAGTACTCAAGTTGTAGCCAATCTGATGAAGGAAAGCCGATTAAAGCCAGCGTCTCCTATGCATGGGCTGCATTTGCTTCACTCAGGGAAGGACTCCCTGAAATGTGTTCTTGCCCCTTATACTCCAAAGCCACAGATGTTAAAAAATGGTTAAAAGAGGAAATTGCCCAGACGCCACCAGGACAATAAGTCCAGTAACTTTTAGCTGCGTCCTTGTAGAATGTATATCATCCTTTCAAGTGTTCAGAAGTAAACTGAATTATCCTGCTATCCGTATCACCCGTACCCATCATAAGAGCTTGCTAGTAGAGTCCTATGCGCAACCGATTTCTAAGACCCGAACCAGCAGCCTACGACCCGAACCGCAACCTGCATATTTTTTCACTTTGATCCGCTACCAGACTGCCTTATCCTCAACCCGACCCGCAATTCGCCGACCACCATCAAACAGGAAGTGATTGTGCTGCAAACCGGAAGTGACGTCATCAAAAGTGGGCGGGGACAGAAACACGTTTTGTAAAACTTTAAAAGGAGTAAAATATAGGCAATATTACATAAGATAAGAAATTTAGATACACGCAACACGCGACCCGCGGCTGTACCCGCACCTGAAAATTCTCCCCTCATTCCGCAGGGTTCTTGCTTTTTTTGCGCTGCAGGACTCTTACTTGCTAGTTTGTATAGACATTTCAATGAGGCCCCTGTTTGTAGACAATTGAAAATGAAAACTGTTATGACTCCTTCACTATCTTGGCTACAGTGTAGTAACCATTAGCAACCAATCAGCAAGGGTCACTGCACTGGAATAACTTTGCTCATACCTCCCAACTGTCCCTTTTTCGGAGGGACAGTCCCTCTTTTGACAGCTCAACCCACAGTCCCTCATTTGTACTGGAAAGTCCCTCTTTTCTCTGCACTGAACAGCCAGAAAAAGAAACAAAGTTTCTCACTTAATTGGCTTTAAGCAGAGAGCCCAGAACAGCTAACAGGTGCAAAAAAGATACTTTGTAACAATTTTGAGACACAAAAACAGTTTAAATTAGGAGAAATATTTTCAAACTTTCATTACCTGCCAAATTTTGTAAAACAAACATGGTAATTAGGGGGTGTGGCCACAGAAAGGGGTGTGGTCAAAAATTGCTGTACTACCTGCGGGAAAAAAATTTTTGTCCCTCTTTTTACTTCCAAAATGTTGGGAGGTATGACTTTGCTCAGTGATAGTAATGAGTCCCAATGCCAGAAAAAGTTGTTTATAACGGTGGAAGAACTCCCCCCATGGATCACTTATGATTGCAAGTGCAATTCCAAGTGCAATCGCCTTTTTTTTGACACAAGAAACATAATAAATGGAGTTTAATAAACAACAGTAAATTTGTGGGGCCACAACTGCACTTGCAGGTATAAATTAGGGATGCAACGAATCCAGGTTTCGGTTCGGGATTCGACCTTTTTCAGCAGGATTTGGATTCAGCGAATCCTTCTGCCCGGCCAAACCAAATCCTAATTTGCATATGCAAATTAGGAATGGGGAGGGTAATTGCGTGACTTTTTGTTACAAAACAAGGAAGTAAAAAATGTTTTCCTCTTCCCACCCCCTGATTTGGAATTGGTACGGTATTCGGCCGCATCTTTCACAAATGATTTGGGGGTTCAGCCGAATCCAAAATAGTGGATTCGGTGCATCCCTAGTATAAATTATACCGTATTTCTTCTATTTCTTATGGTTTTCTGATATTGTTTATAACCTATGCATTTTTTTTTCTTTACCTCCTTTTCCAGATATTTTTCGCGTTTCCTTTCAGTGACATTTCTGGATTTTCTGGACAATAAAGGTTTCAACAACAGTAAGGAGATTTTTTAAAATGTAAAATGCATGATATTGTGCTTTTCCTAATCTGCACATCATTCAGTATACAGTTATGGGATCTGTTTTCCCGGAACCCATTATCCAGAAAGCTCCAAAGTACGGTAAGGCCATCTCCCATAGACTCCATAATAATCAAAACATTTTTTAAAAAATGATTTTACTTTTCTCTTTAATAATAAAACAGTAGCTTGTACTTGATCCCAACTAAGATAAAATTAATCCTTATTGGAGGCAAAAAATTGGGTTCAATTAATGTTGACATGATTTTTAGTAGACTTAAGGAGATCCAAATTACAGACAGATCCCTTATCTGGGAAACCCCAGGTCCCGGGTATTCTGGAAAACAGGTCCTATACCTGTACTCGGTTGTTGTTATTTCCATATGGAAGAGTGTCATTGCTCCTGTTTTCACTGGTGAAAAAAAGGTTTGGTTGGAACCCACTGATACTAAGATATAACACATTTACACGGAAAGCTTTAAGACTTTAATGCTGCTTGTACACTGTATAATGGCAGCTTAGTGCTGATAAAAGTGCCAATTTTACTGGAAGCCCATCATTTTTTAATTAGAAGTTGATTAGGTTATTTGCAGGTTTTACAACATCAAGTTTATTAAATGAGCTGGCCAATCATATAAATATCTTTGTTTTATTCCTAATGTCACGTAGAGATCTGCAGAAACACGAGTAACATATTTATATTATAGCATAAACTGTTTATATGTATATGTGTATGTGTATATATATATATATATATATATATATATGTATATATATATATGTATATATGTATATATATATATATATATATATATATGTATATATATGTATGTATATATATATATATATATATATATATATATATATATATATATATAGATGAAACCTGTTGTTGTGTACAATGAACAGCAAATGATCCTGACAGGGAGGATAGTAAGAAAAATCAATTTACCCCTGATCTTACAAGTAACTGGGCACTGGTTGTCCTCATGTCTATCATTTTATATTACAGTAAGATGACAGCAAATATACCTTGTGTATAGAATATATTGTAGCTTAAGTCTGACAGACCGCTTGGTACTGGATAATAATGTGTACATTACTGAAAGGAGGAATACTATGATAAAGTATCAGAACACGGGCAGCTTAACATAATATGGGCCAACTTAACAATAAGGATATCTGCCAGTAATGGAGACACTGATGACAAGTAAGATCTGCAGCTGAAGTCATTCAGTTGTCTCTCCTAAAAAAAACAACCTAAGGCAAGTGAGCAGGGAGTCTGGTAGATATATAAAATAATACAGAAATGTCACATTATTTCTTGTAAAAACATAAGGTGTACAGGACAAAAGTTGACCAGGGTTACGTCGGTTGTTGACCTTTAAAATAACTTTTAGTATGATGTAGAGCAGTGATCCCCAACCAGTAGCTCGTAAGCAACATGTTGCTCTCCAACTCCTTTTACTTCTGAATGTTGCTCACGGGTTCAAAAGGTTGGGGATCCCTGATGTAGAGAGGGATATTCTGAGACAATTTGCAATTGGTTTTCTTTTTTTTATTATCTGTGTATTTTGGGTTATTTACCTTTTTATTTACCAACTCTCCAATTTGCAATGTCAGCAATCTGGAAGCTAGTGTCCAAATTCCCCTAGCAACCATGCACTGATTTGAATAAGAGACTGAAATATAAATAGGAGAGGCCTGAATAGAAAGATGAGTTATAAAAAGTACCAATAACAATAAATCTGTAGTTTTACAGTTGTTTTTTTTAGAGAATAGGGGTGAGTGACCTCTCTTTGAAAGTTGGAAAGAGTCATAAGAAAAAAGCAAATTATTCAAAAACGATAAAAAAGAAAAAAGAACGAATGAAAAGTTGCTTAGAATTCACCATTCTATAACATGCAAAAGTTATATTAAAGATGAACCACCCCTTTAAAGTTGTTGTTCACCGTTAACTTTTAATATGATGTAGACCAGTGATCCCCAACCGGTAGCTCGTGAGCAACATGTTGCTCTCCAACCCCTTGGATGTTGCTCCCAGTGGCCTCAAAACAGGAGCTTATTTTGGAATTCCAGGCTTGAAAGCAAGTTTTGGTTGTATAAAACAACAGGGGTACTGCCAAACAGAGCCTCCTGTAGGCTGCCAGTCCACATAGGGGCTACCAAATGGCCAATCACAGCACTTATTTGGCACCCCAAGAACATTTTTCATGCTTGTGTTGCTCTTCAACTAGTTTTACTTCTGAATGTTGCTCACGGATGCAAAAGGTTGGGGATCCCTGATGTAGAGAGTGATATTCTGGCAAACTGCAGTTGGTTTTTATTATTTGTGCTTTTTGAGTTATTTAGCTATTTATTCAGCAGCTCTCCAGTTTGTTCTACCATTATCACTGCTCTTTTCTCCATTGCAAAGATTCCCCTTTTTTCCCATTTCCATTAGTGATGGACGAATTTGTACTTCGCCAACAAATTCGCGAATTTCCTGGAAAATTCGTGAATCAGCAAAAATTTCGAGGAACGTAAATTTTGGTGCCCGCATCAATTTTGACGCTGGCGTTAAAGTCAATGGGCGTTCAAATAATGTTGACGCCAACTAATTTTTGCCTGGTGAATTTACGTGCTAGTTTCGTGAATTTATTCTCCGGTGTCGAATCGTGGAAATTTGCGCCTGGCGAATTTATTCACCCATCACTAGTTATCCTATCTAACTAGAGTCTTTCCTTTGTAACATTCTTTCTAGTTTTACACCTGTCTGTCTGCATGACATTGCTTTTTTCATGTACCACTTTCATAAACTTCTGCCCTTTCCCCCGTGTCCTGTTCTTCTCACCATTCATCCACTTCCCATATGGCATTCTCTTCAGTCTCTTTTCCATATACCATTCGCTTAAAGGAGTTGTTCAGTTAACTCTGAGTATGATGTAGCGAGTTCTGTTCAAAGACAATTTGCAATTGACTTTCATTTTTTATTATGGTTTGTGTTATTTAGATTTTAATTCAGCAGCTCTCCAGTTTGCATTTTCAGCAATCTGGTTGCTAGGGTCCAAATTACTCTAGCAACTATGTGCTTATTTGAAGAAGAGACTGGGATATGAATAGGAGAGGCCTGAATAGAAAAATGAATAATAAAAAGGAGAAATAACAATACATTTGTAGCCTTACACAGCATTTGTTTTTTAATGGGGTCAGAAGAAAAAGGCAAATAATTAAAAAAAACCTTCCAATTGGAAGTTGCTTAGATTTGGTCATTCTATAACATACTAAGGGGCAGATTTATCAAGGGTCGAATGTGAGTTTTTTTGAAGTCCCACCGAAATTTATTAAAAAAAAAAATTTAAAAAAAGTTTTTTTTTTGTGGGTGAATAGGCTGTATTTGATCGTTCAAATCGAAGTAAGATCGAATTCGATTCAAAGTATTTTCAAAAAAAAGGAAGTCCCCCATAGGCTAAAACAGCAATTCAGTAGGTTTTAGATGGCGAATGGTCGACGTTGAATTTTTAAAGAGACAGTACATAATTATTATAAATTTCGATATTCAAATTTTCCAATTTTTTTTAAATCTGAATCAAAGTTGGACTATTCCCTAGTCGAAGTAAACAAAAATAGCTCGAAATTTTAGTTGTTTTTTTTTTTTACTTCAATCTTCAATTCAATCTTCAATTCGACCCTTGATAAATCTGACCCTAAAAGTTAACTTAAAGATGACCATGTTTTATTTCTCTGCTCTGTCTTCCATTCTCTTCTTTTATCAATCCTGGTCCAAAGTATCCCTCCCTGATGTGTCCCTTTTTCTCTTGTCACTCCCACACTAATTGGTAGTGCCAGCTTTAAAATCTTGGCTCCATACCAGTTTTTTTTATCACTTCTCCTGCCATGTTGCATGTTGACCACATCCCATGCTGTAGTTGAGCAACCCTCGGCCACTTGCACCTTACCCACTGGGTGCCGGCATTCAGAGGTGACGGTTGGTAATGGGGGAGGGGGCAAATACTCCAAGCGGTGGCATGGGCAGTCTTTCCATCTTAGTGATTCCAAATAATTCTGGGCAAGACTACTTTTTTGCCTTTGAGCTGGATGTGGATCAGAAGTTGAGTTAGGAGGGTAAACAGAGAGCAGAGCCAGTAGCTGCTGTAAGGAGGGTTGCAGGAATCAAGTGGTTTCAGCGGTGCACAATTTCAGTAACTGAGTCAAAAACAATCTTGCCCCATCTATGGTTCTAGACCAAAACATTATAAAATAAACATTCAATTTCATGTTTTCTTCTTTGAATATGGATAGAATTTGTGCAGATCAATGGAAATTTCGGAGAACTGAACAGATGCTCCTTTTTAAGTTGAAATATGTAAGAAACCGCTTTGTTGCCTGAGTGCTGAGAGCTCAGCAAAATATTTGTATCACTTGGAGTCAAATATATTTACTTGTAAGGTATTGTTCTCAGGTGTATTGTCTGCTCGGCAGAAGAATCATTTAAGATAGATACTTTGCTGTTATATGATTAGGATGACATCTCTGCCTATAGAGGATTCTCCTTTTCAAGAGAAGACAAGCAGAGTTATTGAAACACTTTAAAAAAGATTTTATTTTCCTCTGTGAAAGCTGCGCGGAAACACCAACTCATTCCGAAATGTTATTGTTATTTATAAAGTGCCGACCTAGTCTACAGAATTGGGGAACAATAAAAGGAAACCAAATGATATCCAAAGGCAGACCTATTCCAAGGAGGTAGGGAACGAGCCCGTGAGGATGCACCGTCTTCTGAAACTTTCCCTGAAAACAAATGTGTTGAAGGGATAATAAAAAAAAAGTGGAATCTGCCATTTCGGAACTCTTTGTTCGGTTATTATTGCTGTTCATTATAGAAGAGATTTGCCGCCAGCAACAGGTGAAATGTGGTACTACAAGACACTTAAAGGGACTATGTCATGATTTTTATGGTGTAGTTTTTATTTCTAAATTACACTGTTTACACTGGAAATAATTCACTCTACAATATAAAATTGTATTTCTGAACCAGCAATTGTATTTTTTTAGCTGTAATATTGGTGTGTAGTAGGGTTGCCACCTGGGCAGTATTTTACCGACCTGGTCGGTAAAAAATGATGGTTGATCCCAATGGTATTAATAGGGAAAAAAGATAATTATAAAGAAAGGCCGGTATTTTTTTCCAGAAAAGGTGGTAACTCTAGTGTGTAGGCAGCCTTCTCAGGTCATTTTGCCTGGTCATGTGCTTTCAGAAAGAGCCAGCACTTTAGGATGGAACTGCTTTCTGTCAAGCTGTTGTTTCTCCTACTCAATGTAACTGAATGTGTCTCAGTGGGACCTGGATTCTACTATTGAGTGCTGTTCTTAGATCTACCAGGCAGCTGTTATCTTATGTTATCTGGTTACCTTCCAATTGTTCTGTTGTTAGGCTGCTGGGGGGGAAAGGGAGGGTGATATCACTCCAACTTGCAGTTACAGCAGTAAAGAGTTACTGAAGCTTATCAGAGCACAAGTCACATGACTAGGGGCAGCTGGGAAACTGCCAGAGAGACATCCATTGCCAAATGCCATTGGTTCCTAGAGAACAGAATATTTTCCCATGCTGACAACTGGTAAAGGGCCCAAGATCAGTCACACATTATCAACAACCAAAGTTTTTGAGTGGGATGTGACCATTATTCCTTGAGAAATTCTATCAGTTGGTATTTGGTGATGGTGGGGGGAAATATGGTCAGGCACTACTCAAGAACCCTTTAGTTGGTCAATATCAGGGAAGTTGATGTCCATGGCAGGTGGTATTTTATAATACTCCAATGCTCATGAAACCGTTAATGCATCTCTGGTCTTGTTTCATTGGGACATTAGCATCCCAAAACACTCCAGCTCTTGTTCGTTGAGTAACAGGGCACTGCTTTCCCTGAGCATTCAACATCAGAATGGAACTGCTACTCCATGCAATAAATGTGAGAACTGAGATTCATATTTTACATCTACTACAGGTATGGGACCTGATTCCATAATGTTTGGGACCTGGGGTTTTCTGCATGATGGATATTTTCATACCTTAAGTCTACTAGAAAATCTTGTAAACATTAAATAATCCCAATAAGATGATTTTGCTTCCAACAAGGATTCATTACATCGTAGTTGGGATCAAGTACAGGGTACTGTTTTATTATTACAGTGAAAAAGGGGGGAAAAATTGGATTATGTGGATAAAATGGAGTCTATGGGTGATAGCCTTTCTGTTATTTGAAGCTTTCTGGATAATGGATCCCAAACTGGCCATAGATGCAAAGATTTTTAAAAGATCTTGACGTTATCGTGAGACCATGATTATCTCAAAACGATGGTTTAAAGGTACAATTGGTCCATCAAATAAAAAGACCATTGCCAGGAAAACTGAAGGGTAGCTGCATGCTTGGCCCTGCAAACATCGATAGATTGCACTGGGACCAATACATTTTTTAAACCTGGCCGATCAATTTTCTGACAGATGTCGGACGAAAAATCGTACATGCACGATCGTTCGATTCCCACTAACCTCGCGATAATTTGACGGATTGGTCGGACTGCACTGAAATCGATCATTCACCAGCGAAAGATCTTTGCGTCTATGGGGACCATTACTGTATAAATATTTGAGATAAATATATCTGTATAAATGACCATAACAACTTGCTGAATAGTTGTCACCTCCCCTACTGTTTGTAACAGAGGTCTCCGTATAGCACTCTCCCTTAGCTTGGATTTTGGGAACCCGTGTTTGGGTACTGTAGGCCCTTTATTTTTCTTTTTAAATATACAAGGCCAGATATGGTTGGATTTTGATGTAGAACAGTGATCCCCAACCAGTGGCTTACTCTATAGTCCCATTGTTGTCAGGGGCCTCACAGTAAGTGCCCATTTTGAAAGTCCTGACTTAAATTCAAGTTTTGGAGCCTTGATCCAACAGAGCCTCCTGCAGGCTAGCAGTCCCCATGAGGCTGTCAATTAGCCTATCACAACCCTTATTTGGTATGCCAAGGAAGATTGTCTTGTTTGTGTGGCTCCCCAACAGTTTGAGTGTTGTTTCTGGGTAAAAAAAAGGTTTGGGGACCCCTGATATAGAGCTTAGGATTCAACACAGCTTCTCTTTGGCCATATTCTCCCATAAGGTAGCAAATGACAGTGAGTATCGCAGCAGTTAATATTTCTTTTTTGTTTAGTGGCCTAACAGTTAATTATAGCAGACCAGCTTAGTTAGGTATTTTCTCCATTCATCAAGTCTCCAGAAACATAATAAGAGTATTGATTAAGCCCTAACAAAGGGCGGAGATATCGTTCGAAAGCTCGTCGGCTCTGATTGACTGGAATGCCAATAAAACATTGTCATTAAAACCGGTGACACTCAACCATTTTGCTCGTAGAGCATTAAAGAAAAGAAATCCACCGCGTTGTCAGTAAGAGAAAATCAAATTTGCAGGCGGTAGGAAGGTAAAACAGCTTTTATCTCATTGCTAAGGTCAATGCACAGAGCGCAGGGAAATTATATTTACAAGGAACGACTGATTTGCTTTAGCCTCAAAGTCTTCAGCTAACAATTTAATAAAGGCTATTCTTTATCACAACAACTTGAATGCTGTCGGTATAGACAATACTGCTGATCTCCAGGCATTGATGGAAAGTCTTCTGAGCATTGGAAACCAATATCTGCCCACACAAATGTCACACACAAGCACATAATCTCCAACATCGTTCAGTGGTGTGAAAGAAGCTGAACGTTAGAGAGCTGCCATCCTGCTCCATGTATGGTGAATCAGGAGAGAATTGCCATTGCAATGGGGGTCTGGCACTATTTAAACTGGGTTGCTTTGTAAGTTTTTTTGTATAGTCTATAACTGCTTTGCCTAACCAGTCAGAAATTGTACTAGAGGTATGGGACCTGTTATCCAGAATGCTCGGGACCTGGGGATTTCTGGAGAACAGATCTTTTCATAATTTGGATCTGCCTGCCTTAAAGGGGAAGGAAACCTCGTCGGCGCTAACCCCCCTCCCCCCTCCCGTGTATTGCCCCCCTCCCTCCTCCCCCCTGGCTTACCCCTCCCGCTGGGCAATTGCCCCTAACTTGTTACTTACCCTTCTGCGCAGGTCCAGTCCAGGGAGTTCACAGGCGACCTCTTCTTCCACGCGATCTTCTTCCTCCTTTGACCGGCGTTTTGGCGCATGCGCAGTAGGAGCATTTCGCCGGTACGGATCTACTGCGCATGCGCCAAAAGTCACGCGCATGCGCAGTAGATCGTACCGGCGAAACGATCCTACTGCGCATGCGCCGGTCAAAGTTACATTGAGTAGGCGAAACAAAAGCCTGCCAGAAAGCAGTTCCATCCTAAAAATGACCAGGCAAAATGACCTGAAATGGCTGCCTACAATGGCTGCTTTACAACTAAAAAATACATTTGTTGGGTTATGAATGAGATTTTACATGGTAGAGTAAATGATTTGCAGTGTTAACAGTGTAATCTAGAAATAAAAACTACAGCTGAATTAGTTACCCTTGGGTGTTTTTTTGTACTGCTTTGTTTTTAAATATATTCTCCAGAGGTTCTCGTTATGTTTAGGTTATTTTCCTGGATCTTTCGCTGTAGAACTTAGTCTAAGAATGCCTTATGAATAAAACATGGGATTTTCTTAGAATCTTTGGCAAAGAGGTAGAAAACAATATTGCAAGTGCCAAGAAGATACAAGATTCATATGAAACAGAGTTTGGGTTGTTTTGCATTCATGTGCAGATGTAGTACAATGGGCAGGCGCCATCGAGTTCTCTGGCAAAATGGGTGCGGTTGTGTATTCCTAGAGCATGAAAGGGGTTGTTCACCTTTAAATTAACATGTAGTATGATGTAGAGAGTGATATTCTGAAACAATTTGCTATTGGTTTTATTGTTTTATTATTTGTGGTTTTTGAGTTATTTAGCTTTTTATTCCGCATCCAGTTTGCAATTTTTTGAGGAATAAAAGTAGCAATAACAATACATTTGTAGCCTTGCAGAGCATTTGCTTTTTAGAAGGGGTCAGTGACCCCCATTTGAAAGCTGGAAAGAGTCAGAAGAAGGCAAATAATTGAAAAAAAAAAAACACCTATATATACCAGGTATGGGACCCGTTATTCGAAAGCTCAGAAGTACGGAAAGGCTGTCTCACATAGACTCCATTATATCCAAATAATCCAAATTTTTAAAAACATTTCTCTGTAATAATAAAACAGTAGCTTCTACTTGATCCCAGCTAAGATATAATTAATCCTTTGGAAGCAAAACTAGCCTATTGGGTTTATTTAATGTTTACATGGCTTTCTAGTAAATTTAATGTATGAAGATATGAAAATTACGGAAAGATCTGTTCCAGGACCCCAGGTCCCAAGCATTCTGGATAACAGGTCCCATACCTGTACTTACTAACATTAGCTCTTGAGATGATAATAGCCCTTTCTCTAGAAAAAAAACAACCCAAACTCTGACATTCTACCCTCATAATTTAAATCTTCCATCCCAGGTACCAGTTTAGTTGCACTTAGTCTCAGCACTCTCTCCAGCTCATTTATATCCCTCTAAAGGACTGGAGCCTAAAACTGCACTGCATACTCCAGGTGAGGCCTTACCAGGGACCTAGAAAAAGGCAAAATTATGTTTTCATTCCATGGGTTAAAAAGATTTTTGCCATAAAATGAACTTGTGATATTCTGAGACAGTTTGCAATTGGTTTTCATTATTTATTTATATGGAGGGTTTTATGGCAGCTCTCCAGTATGTATGTATGTATGTATGTATTTCAGCAACTATTTAGTTGCTAGGTTCCTATTTTCCTTAGCAACCAGGCAGTGGTTTGAATAAGACACTAAATAAATAAAGGAAGGCCTGAATAGAAAGGTAAGTAATAAAAAGTAACAATAAAGTTGTTGCCTCAGAGGGCAATTGTTTTTTGCCTGCCATGATTAGTGACCCTCATTTGAATGCTGGAAATAGCTAGAAAAGAGCAAGGCAAACAACTCAAAATCTATAAAGAATAAATAATGAAGACCAATTGCAAAATTTGCTTTAATAGCCACTAAATGACACTGCCTAGAGTTACACAGCTTGTTGTCTACAAAATCCCCAAATCCATCTCAGTTAAAGATACCCCCAACACACTACCATTTAGTGGGAGCATCTTGCATGGAACTTAAAGTTTTGCACAATTTAGTATCATCAGCAACAATAGAGAGCTGGTCAGACTCCGAGAGCTGACATTTGATTTTAAATGAGGATTCAAGGTTGGATATCTCTAGTCTGAATAATAGTTGTGTAATGATAAATAATATAATATTTTGCCATGGTGATTGTCTGGCCATGGGACTTCTCTGCTCTGCCCTAAACCCATCCCAGGTCAGTTTATCCAGAATTGCAAACATCAGCTTACAATCAAAGGGAATAAGCTATAATGTTTAAATATTAAAATAAATAAATTATTCATTTCACAGCCTTATTTTTTTCCAAGGACTTTTTTTGCCACAATAATCACTGCAGTCCAGAAAGTATCAATAATTATTAAACATATAAAAATAAGTAGAAATGAGACCCAGAGGACTGAACAAATAAGTAGTTGTGATTTAAAGGCACAGTATTCCCTTATCCAACATTGAAGCAATAAATAAGGCTTGTAACTTTTTGCCTGTTTTCTTAATTTGAAAATACCTATGTTTTTTTGTAATTTCAGGAAACTAAAGCCACATTCTACTTCCTGATCCCAAAGAGCAAGGCCAAACAAACCAGCAGCCCACTGATAAGCCTTTGTATAATGAGCTGCTCTTTTTATAAAAAGATAACAGGCTGCAGCTGGGGAAAGGAATGGGTTTATTTATACAGAGGGCTTCTCTGATGGTTTGTTTGGCACAAGCCCAGATTCACTGAACCAGTCTCATAAAATGGGGGCATACTGCCTCTTTAAGACATAGAGTACAAAATATTACCCTGAGCTTTCACCTATAAAGTATCTCTCCTGGCCCTGAGCTATAAACAGAGATAGCTTTCAATACCCTCATCAACACCAACATTTTAATACAGGTATGAGACCTGTTATCCAGAATGCTCGGGACCTGGGGTTTTCCGGATAACAGATCTTTCTGTAGTTTGGATGTTCTTACATTGTCTACCAGAAAATCATGTCAACATTAAATAAACTCAATAGGCTGCTTTTGCTTCCAGTAAGGTTTAATTATATCTTGGTTTGGATCAAGTACAAGCTACTGTTTTAATATTACAGAGAAAAAGGAAATCATTTTTATAAATTTGGATAAAATGGAGTCTATTGGAGACGGCCTTTCTGTAATTCAGAGCTTTATGGATAACAGGTTTCCAGATAAGAATCCCATACCTGTATAAAAAAAAGATAATTTAGGCTATGCCCCCCAAGAGGCATGTGTTTGGTTTAAGCAGTAGGTATCTTAACTGTTTATATTCCATACAGGTAAGGGACCTGTTATCCAGAATGCTCAGGGCCTGGAGTTTTCTGTAACTTGGATCGTCATACCTTAAGTCTACTAGAAAATCATATAAACATTAAATAAACTCAATAGGCTGGTTTTGCTTCCAATAAGGATTAATTATATATTATTTGGGATCAAGTACAAGATACTGTTTTATTATTACAGCGAGAAAGGAAATAATTTTAAAAAATTTGGATTATTTGAATATAATGGAGTCTATAGGAGATGGCCTTTCTGTAATTTGTGGCTTTCCGTATAATTATCTATTTTGTTTACCGTGCACCCGAGGCAAGTTCCAAAGGCGGAGTGCTGCTCATTCGAAGTTATATATATATATATATATATATATATATATATATATATATACACACGTTGGGGCAAGTGGGGTTAAGCAGTTAACCCTATATTTTTCCATTCAGACCATTTTGTTCAAGACGATTTCTGTTTATTCCCTTGATGGATCTTTTGTCAGTGGTTCTGTCGGCTATAAGGCATGGAGTCTTGCAACTTTGCAGAGGTATAAAACTCTTTATATGCTGACAGACTGGCGAGGCAGGCAATAACAAACAGTGCTCGGTTGAATAAAAATCAATGTTTTTCCACTTCTTTCTCTGACTGTCTTTTCTTTCCGCAGGATTCAGTAGCTCAGTAAGCTCTCTCTAACCCTGGGATTTACACACAAACCAGACCGTGTCACGTCTTCTGCTAAATAAACAGACTTAAAGTAGGTCAGTCTGAAAGGTCACAGCGCAATACATAAATATCACCAGACAAATATGTAAAAACCTCTCAAATGTTCTCTAAGATGTAGAAATTGCTCTTGGTTGGTGTGTGAGACAATGTGTTTATAAACCAATCAAGAACACACATACATGCTTGGTAACATCAGCCAATGAATAGACACAGCTGTATCTTTTACACTAACATTACTTCCTGCTACAGGTAGAATATAAACTACTTCCTGTCAGGTGATCTGTCAGTGACACAAAATGGTGGCTCAAGGTATCGTGCCAAATTTGGTAATAGTCTCTCTTGGGCTGCTTATAATGGTATACATTATCAGTTGGTATAATATTAGTTCTGTGGGAATAGTTTTCCAGTAACAAAAGCATTGTAGCTTTAAAAAGGTTGTTCACCTTTAAATTAACTTTTGGTATGATGTAGAGAGTGATATTCTGAGACGCTCGGTTTTCATTTTTATTATTTGTGGTTTTTGGGTTATTTAGCTTTTTTTTTTTATTCAGCAGATCTCCAGTTTGCCATTTGAAAGCTGGAAAGAGTCAGAAGGAGAAGGAATATAATTCAAAAACTAGAAAAAACAAATAATGAAGACCAGTTGAAACGTTGCTTAGTTTTGGCCATATTATAACTAAACTATATACTAAAAGTTAACTTGAAGGAGAACCACCTTTAAGTGGTAACATGACTTGGTTCATCAGGATTTGGCTTGATCTGAAACACGTGCAAAACATATATGTAATTATCATGGGCTCTCCCCACTGATGGTGATACTTTTCCTTGGATACCCAGTTTCAGCTTCAGCATTCTGGTACAGCCCGACCTAATAAAATGCCAGAATGAGGCATGAACCATGTCTGGTTATTGTATGTCGCAGTAATGGGGCTGTGTTTTCAAATAGTGTCTGTTTCATGCTTTTAAAGGAAAATAAAGTTTTTTCATTTTTAAATATCGTCACCTAGAGGACCATCTTCCTTCTTGGATTTGTCCTAATCTAAAACATGCTGGGATTTGACCGAATCCCAAACTGAATCCTTGATTTGTTCCTATCAGTTCTTTATCATATTTGTAGCAAAAACTGTTTGTTTGTTTTTCGCTTGGTCAATGGCATAATTTTCTTTGTGATTTGTGTAACCTGCATGTTTCATGTAGTGAGATTTTTTTTTTTTTTTCAAGATTGAAAAAAAAAAATTCGGTCTCAAAAGTTAAAAAAATCAGCCTCTAAGCAAGGGGCCTATTTATCAATGTTTTAAATATGCAAATGGTATGTCTATTTGTTATTAAAGGGGTTTAACCTATTTGTTGCCAATCACAGGGTGGCTAGATTGAAGGTGGGGGAACGTTCAATTACTAGGGCCGTTTTAAAGGGGAACTAAACCCTAAAAATGAATAAGGCTAAAACTGTCATTTTATATACTGAACTTATTGCACCAGCCTAAAGTTTCAGCTTCTCTATTGTCACAGAGGGTCACCATCTTGGAAAGTGCCTGCGACACTCACATGCTCAGTGGGCTCTGAGCAGCTGTTGAGAAGCTAAGCTTAGGGGTCGTCACAAATTATCAAGCAGAAAATGAGGTTGGCCTGTCATATTAGCTGATGCTACAAGGCTGATAATTATGATGCTAATTACACTGGTTTCTGTGCTGCCATGTAGTAATTATCTGTATTAATTACTAATCAGCCTTATATTGTGACATTTCTATTCTATGTGTACTGTATATTGTGAGTGGGTCCCTAAGCTCAGTAAGTGACAGCAGCACAGAGCATGTGCAGTGAATCAGCAGAAAAGAAGATGGGGAGCTACTGGGGCATCTTTGGAGAAGAAGAATTTCACCGGCACACAGGAATTGTAGTAGCAGGGCAAGCCCTTGCAATTTTATTATGCAGTAGTGCAACGTTTCGGGGTCACGCCCCTTTGTCAAGCATCTTTGCTTGACAAAGGGGCGTGACCCCGAAACGTTGCACTACTGCATAATAAAATTGCAAGGGCTTGCCCTGCTACTACAATTCCTGTGTGCCGGTGAAATTCTTCTTACCCTTGTTGTGAGGCTGCCGATTCCTCTATCACTGGGCACCAGGATAAGAACCTTTGGGAGTGTGTGGTGTGCGGCTTCTCCATATTCTATTGGGCATCTTTGGAGACACAGATCTTTACTGCTAAAGGGCTGTGGTTGCCTTGGGCTGGTACCGATGGCCAAAACATAATGTACAACGTTTCTAGCTACTTCTTTAGTTAGGCTTTAGTTTTCCTTTAAGGCTCTGGCAGCCTTAGTATGCTGATTATTCATTTTACTATAGAAAATGAATAATCAGCATACTAAGAAATATAATTTTTTTCTTGTGGTTCAGTGGACCCCCCCAAATTAGTGGGCCCCAGGCTGAATGTCCCATTGGTCCTATTATTAAAGCGGCCCTGTTTTATACAAATATAAGTTGTTTCACTGTTTAACGATAAGAAGAAGTCATCCAAAGCGCAAAATGTAAGATTTCAGACTGTTATAATGTCATCCTGCTTTCTGCAGTCGGCTTTCTTCTAGGTGCACTGTGCCTTATCGTTAATCTGCATTTCTTCACTCTTACCAGCAGATGGGGATATTTCCTGGATTATATCTTGTTACAGCGTGCATGTCATATATTATTTCTATATACTAAAATAAGAATTTACTGCTGGAATTTCAGATAAATCACAGTTCAGATTGCTGGGGATGCAGCGCTTGTTTTGTTTTTTTTCTCCTTTCCTATAGCCGACCTCTGCCAGCGTAAACACCAACAAGGCTATTTTATTAATTAGGAAGCCCCGGCAGTGACATGATGCATTGCAGTGTGGGATGACACATTAGCATGCTATTAGAGTTCACGCAAACTTGCAATCTATACTAACTACATCACGGGCTGCTGCTGGCAACAGTTTCCCCGACACGCTTCTGTATTTCTTAAATGGCATTCTTATTGATCCATGTATATATGGCTTAGCCGACTTCCTTATTGATCTTAATATATGGCTTAAACGACGTACCCATTGCTTTGTCTACATTGTATCTTGCAGCCTGCCATCGCAGTTTTGGTTCCCTTATTAATGAGACATACAAGTCTGTTTCCTAATGAAAGAATCTGACATTACATCTCTTTTATGATATATTCATTAGCAGTTAACCAAGCACATTATATTAGAACACAATCACGGATGCACCCTTTTGGTGACATTTGCGTCTCGGCTTTGGAGATAGGAAGCAGCGTTTTATTTTCTCCCCCCTTCCTGCTCCATTGTTGTGTATCGGTGGCGAGTCCTGACAAAAAACTGCTGGCAGGTTCTTGTATCTCGTTATCTAAATCGCAAGCCTGCGTACGGCTTTTCTGCTCCCATGGCTTCTCTTTATACACTTCTTTTTTTCAGTGTTTTAATGAAAAGTTCTAAACAAAAAAAAAATCACGTTTTTCTCCAGACAGTACAAAAATAAAGGAGTTTTTCTCTCCCCCCTTTGCATTCTTTTACCTTTTCATATGGATTTCTGACAGAGCAAATCCTCGCCAGGCAGCTTTTCAGCGCTGATTGAACATGGTTGTCGGGTGCACAATGCCCTATAGACTTTGAAGCAGCCCAAGTGGTTTGTTTTGACATTGGCACCGGGCTAATTTGCAGATGCTTTGTTATAATCAGCCTTTGTAAGGGAGGAACTCCACGATGCGTTTGGTGCCGACACGTCGCCATGCGACGAAACGCATGCGCACTGCATTTTCATCCGACAGTCGGATAAATGTAGTTCTTACATGTGATTCTCCTTCACTTCTTGTTTCTTCACAACATCCGGCACGTCGCATGCGTTTCTTCGCATGGTGACGTGCAGGCACCAAACTCATCGTGGAGTTCCGCCAATTCCGGAATTGTTTTGCATCGCTCTAAAGAAGTGGCTGTGGCTCTGCAGCTGTTGCTGACAATTTCCAGAATATCAACTACAGGTATAGGATCCGTTATCCAAGGAACTGTTATCCAGACTGCTCCTAATTACAGAAAGGCCATCTCCCATAGACTCCATTTTAATTAAATAAACCAAATTCTTAAAAAAGTATTTCCTTTTTCTCTGTAATATTAAAACAGTACCTTGTACTTGGGGTATGGGATCCGTTATCTGGAAATCCATTATCCAGAAAGCTCCGAATTACAGAATGGCTATCTCCCGTAGACTCCATTTTAATCAAATAATCCAAATTTTTAAAAATGTTTAAAGATTTTCTTCTTCTCTGTATTATTAAAACAGTACCTTATACTTGATCCCGAATAAGATATAATTAATCCTTATTGGAAGCAAAACCAGCCTGTTGGGTTTATTCAATGTTTAAATGATTTACTAGTAGATTTAAGGTATGAAGATCCAAATTACAGAAAGATTCGTTATCTGGAAAACCCCAGGTCCCGAGCATTCTGGATAACCGGTCCCATACCTGTACTAATGCTGCCCATTGTTGGGATGAGAGTTATTTTTTGGCAAAAGCTGGAGAATAGTGATGTGCAGGTCTAGAAGAACTCGACCCACACCCGACTCAACCTGAACCGCCTTCTCCCCTCTATATATAGATCCATCCCGCCAATGATGTCATAAAAGGCGCAGGGCAAGCACAAGGGTATAAAAAAGAATGCCGGAAGTAGGAAGCCGGCGGGCTCAACCCGAACCAGCCCGCGACCTGCAAAGAGTGTGCTGAGGTTGGCCCGACCCGTCGGTATTGGGCGGGCCCAATAATCACTACTAGAGAACCACAGAGCATAGATCACTACTCAGAATATTAATATAAGGCTTAAATGGGTTGTCCAGCTTCGAGTTAACTTTTAGTATGCAGTAGAGAGTGATATTCTGAGACAATTTACAATTGTGGTTTTTAAGTTATTTAGCTGTTTATTCAGCAGCTCTCCAGTTTGCAATTTTCCTCTAGTTGCTAGGGTCATCTTAGCAACCATGCATTTTTTTAAATAAGAGATTGAAATATGAATATGAATAGGAGAGGCCTGAATAGAAATATGAGTAATAAAAAGTAGCAATAATAATACATTTGTAGCCTTACAGAGCATTTGTCTTATAGATGGGGTCAGTGACACCCATTTGAAAGCTGGAAAGAGTCAGAAGAAAAAGGCAAAATAATTAAATACTATAAAAAAAAAATGAAGACAACTTGAAAAGTTGCTTCAAATTGGCCATTCTATAACATACTAAAATTTACTTAAACGTGAACCACTGCTTTAAAGGCACATTTACCCCATTCTAGAGAAATCAACACCAGTTGCAGCAGTTTATTGTATGCATTACTCTTGCCAGACGTATGGGTGGGAGGTCGGTGGGACACACAAAATGCAGGAGAGCCCTGTATTCACTGACTGCCTGTTGCCTGGCAGAGCTACACAGAAGTTGTAGGTGCATTTGCACTAAACATACAATTTTTACGTCCCTTAGTGCTTTTGCACTTGAGTCTGCATTTAATAATCATAGTTACTTAGGTTGAAAAAAAGACACATCCATCAAGTTCAACCTTTTAAGTCTGTATAAAACCTGCCTAACTACTAGTTGATCCAGAGTAGGGCAAAAAAAAAAAAAAAACCTCTTCTGAAGCCCATTTGCTTTGCTTTAGAGGGGGAAAAATTCCTGACTGCAAGGGGCAGATTCCTTTTGAATTTCAACTCTAACCCTAACTTTCACTCATTGATAAATACCAATCTTAAAATTCCATAGAAGTAAATAGAAAGTGGTGGAAGTTTTTGCAATATCTGGCCCCAACAGTCCCTGGATCAGCTTTGTACTAAAGAGCTATTTTTAATAACCCTGTATTTTCTTACTTGCTAAAAAGCCATCAAACCTCAAAGCTATCTAATGTATCTGCCAGTACAACTGGGGAGAGAATTCTAAAACTTTCCAGCTCTCACTGCAAAAAAACCCTTTCTGAATATTAAGATCAAAACTTTTTTAAAATCGTAATGGATGACCTTGTGTCAGCTGGAAAGACCTACTGGTAAATAGAGAGATATTATATGATCCCCTTATATATTTATACATAGTGATGGGTGAATTTGTCCCGTTTCGCTTTGAAACAAAATTTGTGAATGTCTGTCAATGTGCGAAACGTGAATTTTGACGCCTGCATCAATTCTGCCGCCTGCGAAAATTTTAATGCCCCTATTTGTCCAATTGCATTAAAATCAATGGGCGACCGTTACATTGTCGCCGACGTCAAAGTTGTATTTGGCGTCAGAATTGTCGCCTGGCACAAAAAATCTTTGATGCCGGTGAAAATTATACATCGAATTTTCGCGCCAGTTTTGCAAATTTATTTGCCGACTGAAATTTGACTCGATTTTGCGCCTGGCGAATAAATTCGCCCTTCACTATTTATACATAGTTATCATATCCCCCCCCCCTAACGTGCCTATTCTTCAGCATAAACAACCACACATTTTTCACTTTTCATACCCTTTACGAGCTTAGTTGTCCTTCCTTGGACTCTTTCTAATTCAATAATATCCTGTTTAAGCAACAGAGACCAAAACTGCAACTCGGTAAAGTTAAAGAATTACGCTCTCCTCCCATTAATTTATGCCCCTTTTAATAAAATTATTTGCCCTTGATGCTGCTGACTGCCATTGCTTGCTACAGCCAAGTTTCTATAAGGACTCCAGTGTCCTTCTCTGTTATGGATTGGATATTTTTACATCCCAGGTGCATGACTTTACATTTTTCAACATTGAGGGGTTTTTTTTATAATTAAGGATCGAGTTGTGTTTTCCATAAAAATTCGAGGTTATCCTTTTGGTCAAAAATCAAATTTTTGGTGTATTTTCCAAAAATGTCTTGAGATTTATTATACCTTGACCCTGGAAATAACTTATCCGAAAATATACCATATAAAAACCTGTCGAAGTCATGTAGGAGACAATGGCAAAGGAGTAGTGTATGAGTCAACCCTTTGAAGATAATAGCCTTTTGCCAAAAACTAGATCGATTCGAGTTTTTTCATGACGAAAACTCTATTAATTTGTGTTTTTCGGGTTGGTAACCACTAACTTGCAGAATTTTTCTTAAATTAGAAACCATTCGAAGTATGATAAAACCACTTAGCTGCCAGTTTGTCAAGATCCTGTTGCAAGGATGCCGCCTCCTGGATGGAATTAATTGGGCTGGATATTTTTGTGTCCTCTGCAAACACTGATACATTATTTTCAATACCCTCCCCTAAGACATTAATGAACAAGTTAAATAAATGTGGAGCCAATACAGAACTATGTATTGTGGAGGAGTTTACCTTCCAAAAACTTTTTTTCTGCTCAGTTGTTTTCAGATAGTTCCCCAGAAATAAAGACTTTTTTCAATTGCTTTCCATTATTTATTTTTAACTGTTTTTCCAAAATCTAAGTTTAGAGTTGAATGTTTGTGTCTCTGGTGTTTGAGTCTGGCAGCTCAGTAATTCAGGCACAGACTATCTAAACTGTTACAATTTTGCAACATTAAGTTGATACATTTCTCAGCAGCAGCATCTCTGGAGTATTAGCAACTATTGTATCAATTCTAACAGCTGCCTGTAATGAAACTCAGATATTCTGCTCAGCAGGGACAAAGATAACAAACAACTAAATGTATCAATTTTGAACAGTTTACAGGGTCGGAGACCCCCCTCCCAGAGCTGCTTTAGAAGGTGAAAAAAGACACTTTACACTTCAATATTAGTAAAACGGTGACACATAGAAAATAAAAAGTATTTGAAAAAGTTATTATTTCTGTTGATCTATCAGAAAACATCTAGTTGTTTGAAGGTGATCAACCCCTTTAACTCCATTTTGTAGTTATTAAAATGTTAGTTTTTTTTATTGTTTGTATAACAGCGATTCCCTTTACTGCAAGCTCTACAAGTTCATACAAGCCGTCTAGGCTCTAGGTGAAAGTGCTCTCAGTTGTTGGACCCTGCATTAGTAAATCTTGTGCAAGTGGGGGCACACACACTATTTAGCAGTGCCCACTATTCTGCAGGAAAAAACATGGCAACATGTGTGTGTTCTGTACCTTGCACTTAGCACTTGTGTTAGTAAATGATCCCTATAATGTATTGTAATTATCAAAGGGTGGCACTGGACACTGTAATACCCTAATCCAATATAAATGTAATGTTTTATAAATGTTAATACAGTCTGATGGCTTTTGAGATTGCTTAATCTCTAGCCTTTGCTTCAGCCTGTTCTGCCATTGTTATATTAATTGAAAGTAAATCCCTAGATAATGCTCAGTAATGAACACTTTCCTCTGAACACATTTGTATGTGCAAAATATGTCGACTTTCTCTCCCTTGTTTGCACACTCTGCTGGTCCTGTTACTATCTAGTAATTAATAATTACTTTAATAATTACTTCATATACAAAAATTGTTTGTATATTACAGTGACCAAGTGCATATCAAAGGAAGGCTACAAGAATAGAAGTATGTGCCACTGATTCTAATAAATTTATGGAATGCCCAGGACCTGGAGTTTTCCTGTAATTTGGATCTCAATACCTTAAGTCTACTAAAAAAAACTTTTAAACATTAAATAAACCCATTAGGATTGTATTGCCTCCAATAAGGATTAATTATATCTTAGTTGGGATCAAGTACAAGGTACTGTTTTATTATTACAGAGAGAAAGCAAATTATTTTAAAAAAATGTAATTATTTGATTAAAATGGAGTCTATAGGAGATGGCCTTCCTGTAATTCAGAGCTTTCTGCAGCGTCGGACTGGGACACCAGCGGCCCACCCAAAAACCTTAGACCAGGGGCCCACTCTTAGTACTATTATTCTTTTTCTCTTCACTCAACCTCTATTTTCCTAGTCTCTTTTCTTTACATACTATAATCTGTTATTCCATCTATTTAGCCTCTTTGTTCTCCTAGAAATAGGGAATGGCCATGAAATAGGCCAAATGTTTAGAAGCAGGAGGGCCCACTGACACCTGGGCCCACCATGAGTTTTCCTGGTATCCCGGTGGGCCAGTCCGACACTGGCTTTCTGGATAAGGGGTTCCTGGATAACGGATCCCATACCTTTACTGAGTTATGAGGTATTTTTTGTGGGGGGGGATTGATATAATATACATTTATCATGGGGGGAGCAATTCTCGAATTCTCTTGTATCCACAGAACATGATTCCTAGAAAAGAACATGTTTTCTCTTTGAGATTTTTAAAGCCGGTTATTGTCACCCAATAATTAGACACTTTTCAACCTCAGATAGTAGATTACTGTACTGTATATCTGATGCTGCTACCTTACAAAAAGAAAGCTTGCTTTAGCGTTTAGACAGTCCCTAGACATTAGAGTCCAGCTATTCTATCTTCTAGCACTTAGAAGCGAGTTCTTACTCAGTTTCAGCCCAGGTTCCACTGCTGGCAGACTATATGATTCTACTTGTTACAAACTCTACAACTCTTTTTACATCTGAATGTTGCTCGCAGATGAAAAATGTTCGGGGACCACTGCCTTCAGTATTCTAGAAAATAATGTAAACGCGCTTGTTTCCAATAAGCATTAATTATATCTTAGTTGGGATCAAGTACAATAGTGATGTGCGGGTCGAGAAAAACTCGAGCCCGTTCCCGCCCACACCAAACTTCCGCCTTCCATTTATAGATCGACGCCCACCCACCCCGCTGATGACATCACAAAAGGGGCGGGATGGAGCAAGGCGCGCTCCTATAAAACCTCAATTTGGAAGCCAGCAGTGTAAGAGGACCCGCAAACAGCAAAGCTGCTGGTAAAGTATCGGGTCGAACCGCACATCACTAAAGTACAAGGTATTGTTATAGAGAAAAAGCAAATCTGTTTTTTAAATTTTTGGATTATTTGGAAGAAATGGAGTCTATGGGAGACAGCCTTTCCTTAATACAGAGCTTTCTGGATAACTAATAACCAAGTCACAATCTATGTAAATATCAGAGCTAGTTACCTGTTAGGAAGTGGACTCAATTATGTAAATATTGGAATAAGGGGCAGATTTATCAAGGGTTGAAGCAGATTCGAGTGAATTTTCGACGTTCAAAAAGTTCGAATTTCGAAGTAAATTTTTGGGTACTTCAACCATCGAATAGGCTACTACGACTTCAATTTGAAGTAAAATCGTTCGAATATTTGACCATTCGATAATCAAAGTACTGTCTCTTTAAAAAAAACTTTGGCTTTGCCAAATTAAACCTGCCGAAGTGCTATGTTAGCCTATGGGGACCTTCTAATGCATTTTTCTACGTTTTTTGTAGTCAAAGTAAAATCGTTCGATCGATCGCTGAAATCGTTCGAATCGTTCGATTTTACTCCGCCCGCAAATCGGTCAAATTCGGTAAAAAAAAACTTCGACTTCGATATTCGAAGTATAGCCATTCGATGGTCGAATTTCGAAGTATATTTCACTTCGAAATTCGACCTTTGATAAATCTGCCCCTAAGTTAAAGTCACAGACCAGCATCCTGAAGTCTTCTTGGCCTCATGTCTGGTTACTTCAGGCTTCAATACGCCAATATGAATTTATGTTAGTAAAGAATGAGCATTGTCCTTAAAGTGTTTCAAGCCTTCCTATCTTCATTAGCTTTTGTTTGATCTTAATATATCATCAACTTGAGATCAACTTTCTGCGTAATGGTGAGAAATATCCTTACGTATGTTTAATAAGCCTTCTCCACTGGGTATTGGTCATTACTATCTTTGCATCTATTGACCCCCTGCTTATCATCCTGCTGCTTTCTATAGTAATTTCTTGCATGCCTTCCTGCGAAACGGATTCCCTGTACAGTACGGAGATCAAAGTGAAGAATTAGGTTAATTAGGTGAACCTATATAAATCACCAAACATATACATATATTAGAAATGCACTGTTCTGCATAAAAGTGAGATAAGACTTTCTGAATTAAATTGCAGCTCGAATTGAAGAGTTTTCACATGGTAAACCTTGTTCTCAGTGAATTGAATCTGCCCCTAAGTATGATCACAAACATGTGGAGTAGTGCTACACAACCACTCTAACAACTTTTTGTAGTATCAGGTGCCGACTGTAACACTGTCTGCCCAGGTTAGATATTCACTCCAAGAAATATATTCCAGCAGCACTCCGATATTGTGAATAAATGTGGTTTATTTGTGCCACAAGACAGGAGATGTTTCGGGCTTAAACAGCCATTTATCAAGCCTATACACCGCCTTAAATAGGTCTATGAGGGGCGGGGAACACAACTCAAACCATCTCCCAAACAGTGACTCATCCCAATAACCCTGTGGAATTAATATTAAATACTTAGTGTCAATTTCATGATGTGAAATCCATAATCTTCTCAATTTATACATTGAACGGTCCTTAACCTCTGTCCAGAGTCCTTCCATATATTAAGGGGCAGATTTATCAAGGGTCGAATTTCGAGTTTATGGGAGTTTCTAAAAACTATCTTAAATTCGAAATTTGAAAAAAAAATGACCAATGGAAATGTATTTATTTTTTTAATTTCAGGGATCAACCCACAAACTCGAATAAAAAAAAAAAATAAATAAATAAATAAATTTGATTTTCAAAAGTCCACCAAACGACTCCAAATTGATTGTAGGACGTCCCTAAAAGTCTAAAACAGCGATTCGGATGGTTTTAGATGGCGAATAGTCTAATTCAAATTCTTAAAGGCACAATACATGATACATTTCAAAATTGGAATTTTTTTTTTTTTTAAAAAACTCAAATTGAATTTGGACTATTCCCTAGTCAAATGACACTAAAATAAAATCGAAATTCGAATTCGAAAATCCGTGATATCAGGATTTGTAAACAAATTAATATTTGGCACCCCCAAGTGCACAAAGCCTTTTCTTCTCCTTTAAGCAGATTGCGCTACCAGTGGAGAATGCCGGTATCCCATTCAACTGCGATGCCATGGCTGTTATTATACAAACCTCCACCGGCTTGTTACCCGTCAACGGTATTACGTGATCGAATAGTGTAGCTGTTGCCATGGTAGGCAGGACGCCTGCTCTGTCAGCTAAATCGATCCCAAAGAGAATCACTGAAGCTGAATAACCTGCTCTTATACCATTGGGTATGTTAACTGGGAGATTATGCCCAGCAACCTTACATGTAGAGGAGACCCCAGTACGATGCCCTTTTATTCAGTCCAATTTCCACACTTTCGTAAACTTCAGCTCTGAGTCATGGCTAGCTAGCTTCACGCAATTGATCTCTGTTACACCCGGTTAGTGTATTATCAACATAAATAACAAGCCACATGACTATACCTTCTCCGTGATCTCCGGCACATTGGTGCGTCTGTCTGCCTAGGGAAACACAACCTTTCTAGCCGGCATCCATATAGCTTGGGAAAAAATTCCTGAAGGGGAAAAAATCAAAAATAAAATGCTCTAATTCAATTCTTTTTCATGTCGTTCTTGTACCAAATATTATATGTATACTTTAAACACTGACCCATAACGTCATACTGTAAGCCAGCAAATTTATCAGCAAAAAGTAATGAAATATCCATCATTTGTAACACTTAGGGGCAGATTTACTAAAGGGTGAAGTGACTAACACTGGAGACGATTCGCCAGCGCTACCGCTTTCAGGCACTTTGCCGATTTACGAACGGGCACAGGCATAACTTCGCTAGCAAAAGAGACAGACGCTATCGGTCATTCGCACTCTATCAACAGGCGAATTTTCGCTCTGGCAAATGTACGTTACTGCGCAAATTCACCAAGATGCGGATTTTACTGAACGTTACCTCTTTCACCAGACTTGCCTTCTCCAGCTCAGACCAGGCGAAGTGCAATGGAGTACATAGATCTTCCTCATTCTTCTGTTACTTACATCATATTTTTAGTGGAAAAAGTTTCTAAGTCCCAAAAAACACTGGAGTCTTTTCCATTTTTCTTTTTTTTTGCCTGCAAAAGTTCTTAACATTTTTTTTGGGTAACCTAGTTCCCCCAATACATTTTCTAACATATGGAACATTAGCTATACAGTGGGCTCATGTTTAGGACATTCTAACAACTCTATTTTCTTTATTAAGGTTCCCTGGACTTGTGTAATGTAATGTATTTGCTGCAACATATACGTCCATTTAACTTTATAATTTCCCGCAATATGCAAATTAGCCTGAGCGAAGACCTCGAATGAAGTTGCGCTAGGCATAATTGAATGCTAGTGCATCTTCGCTTTGATTGCCGAAGTAACTCTAGCTAAAATTCGCCACCATTTGGCGCCCTGGATGCAGCTTCGCATTTTAGTAATATATATATAAATATATATATATATATATATATATATATATATATATATATATATATATATATATATATATATATATATATATGTGTATGTACCCGGAATACCATAGCTTCCAAATAATCCAAGTTTTTAAAAATGATTTCCTTTTTTTGTAATAATAAAACAAATATATAATTAATCCTTATTGGCAGCAATACCAGCATATTGGGTTTATTTAACTTTAACATGATTTTCTAGTTGATTAAAGGTATGAAGATCCAAATGACAGAAATATCCATTATCTGGAAAACCCCAGGTCCTGGGCATTCTGGGTAACATGTCCCATACCTGTATATATATGTATGTGAGAAATTAATAAACATTTGCTTACAGTGCCCAGCACATCTTCACCGTGACTTTAGCTAAGAATCCGTAGCAGTTTCCATCCCGATTAATCAGCCCATCGGCATCCTTTTGGCATGTCTTTCCCACTAATACTAATTCTGCTCTGAGCATCGACTGCACAACCTCATAATCAAAATTCTCTTACTTGAACTGTGTTACTCACCCCTCCTGTCAGTGAGAGCTAACAATCCACTCGCCTCTGTGCCAATATGAAAGAATTAATTCCCGAGAGATGGGGATGGAAATAAATAAATAAAGGTTTTAATTAAAAAAAAAAAAAAAAAAAAGTGATGAGCAGAGGGGAAAAAATAACTTTCTTTGTGAAATCAGTAAGTCATAAAACGGATGGGAATAAAACAGTAAACTCGACCAACATATAATCCGCTCTGCCATGGAGTTCTATTTAAATGTAAATTAAGAATGGAGAGTGTTGTCTCCTGCTGTAATGGAATTTTTGGCAGAGTGGAGAAGAAGCAAAGGCGGTCCCCCCCCTCTAGAGACACGGAAGCACCGGTGAGTCTTGTTAACACCTCAGCAGCTACATGACTCTGAAGTTCATTGGCCTCTTTCTGCCAGAGCATCAGTGCATGAGTGGAACATATGTAAAAACCATGCGTTTGGACATTGCTTAACATTATATGTGTCTCAAGCATTCAGGCATCCCAGCTAGTTGCACAGTTTGCTTCTATTAGCTTGTTTGCCGAAGTGGAAAAACAGTCCTAGTCCCTAATTATCCCAAACAGCAGGAAATGTTGTAGGGCATATCATCTGCAGCAATAGGAGAAATGTTCGTATCAGGAGTATAATCTCTAGCAATCAGTAGAATGCCAAGAAGTGATTATATGGGTACAACAGTGACGGATATAGAGAGCCATATCATTATATTTAAGAGAGACTCGTTGAGTTGAGAAACAGAATGCAATACGGCGGAGTTGTGCCAGTGCTAAAGTGAAAATAATATGCCCACAGCACCAGCTTTTGGAACTGGTTCAGATCTACAGGCTGCCACAATAAAGCCAACCACTGGGCTGGCCATCATCTTCCTCTATACACTTGTTGTCATTTGTAGACAGGGTTCAGGTGATACAATGTAAAAAAGTGTGAGCGAGTTAAAGTATTTACATTGTTGAGTAGAAAACCAAGGTTAATGAAATACTAGGGATGCATCAGTTATAGGGTTTGGATCCTGTTCGCCCAGGCAAAATCCAAATCCTGTTAAAAATAGCTCGGATTTGGCCAAATTCTGAACCGAATCCAGGATTCAGTACATCCGAAAATACCAGACCGTGAATATGCACTGAAAGAGAATATATCACTCCTAATAGAGTCTTGCAGCGGGTCGGGTACCCATGGGTTACCTGCAAAAACCTGAGGTACCCTGCGGGTTGCGGGTAGAAGTTCTGGGTATAGACGCGGGTCGGCGATTCTGCGGGGTCGGGCTGCGGGTCTTCTCAATATCGATTTTTACTCCTTTTTTCTGATCACGCCTACTTCCGATGATATCAGTTCCGGTTTACAAAGACAGCAGGTACTTGCGGGTCCCAGCAGGTAAGAACATGGGTTGCGGGTCCGGGTTGCACGGATTGCAGGTTGCAGGCACGGGTTGGGTACGGGTATCAAAAAATGGACCCGCGCAGAACTCTAACTCCTAATAAATAAGATCTATAGCCATTTTAGCAGATTGCCATGTGTAGAATTTTTGAAATGTATCATATTTTAATTTTTTTAAAATTGATTTTCTGAGATGAGATCTGGTGCTGATATTGTCATTGGGTTTGGATTTCAAATGACTAATTGTGAGCTCCCACTGTTCAAAACAGATGTAGATGCTGATTAATACCCTTGCTTTAATATCTTTGATAATAAAATCTACTGGAAATGATGTGGGAACATTCAGCTGAATAGAATAAAATCTTATCCCTATGTTGTATGACAGATGTCTTTATAGTGTGTCCAGGCTTATTAAACGTCGAGTTGATCTTTCAATTTAAAATTTTAATTTTTGGGTAAAAAAACGTTTTTTTAACCGAGATTTTTTATATCCCGAACCTGGAAATAGCTTGAATCTGAAAATATTCCAGCTAAAAACTGTTGAGGTCATGTAGAGGACCCTTCAACCATTTGAAGCTATTTGTAGCCCTCATGAAGTTCCAGGTTTCCTTAGGTGGGTTTTGCTTGAAAACTTAATTGATTTGATCGATTTGATTTTTTTCCGACAAAAGTTTTTGGGTTTTCACCCGAATTCACTGATTTAAGTTTTTTCCATTCAATTTTTTTCCTAAATCAGAAAACATTTGAGTTGTGAGTTCATTCGAGGTAAAAAAATACTTCACAAACCTCTAAAATGCAACCTTTGATAAAGAACCCCCTTAGCGTATATCTTGTTTGGAATGGCATAGAGTAAGGGGATTTCACTAACGTTAGTTATCTCTGAAGTTGTCTTTTTGTTATTGAAGCACACTGGCTGGTACTGTTCCAGGGACCCAAGTTTAATTCCAAGAAGGGAACTGTCCTCAAGGATTTTGCATGTTCTCCCCGCGTCGGTTGTCAGGTTTACCGGAGTGTCAGGTGATGGATCTTCTCTGGACAAAAAGGACCCACAAGTGGCTCACACTACACAGAACCCACCAGAGGATGACACAGGGGCATCAGTGAGTGGGGAGAAGCCAGTGAGGCTCAACCAAAGCGAGGTACCAGGGAGTAGCAAGAAGCGTAAACAATCAAGTCCGGATTCAAGGGCAGGCAGAGAACCAGCAGGAAGACAGGCAGGAGTCTGGAAAGGCGCCAAAGGTTCAAGAATCGAAAACGGGCAAGGATCATACACAGTGAATCAGCAGTAGTTGAGTAAGGCTAGGCTTCAGGGAATAAAACACGATAACCAGGCACAGATTGAATTCACAAATGAGTTTAAATACCTTTAGCGACAATTCTCCAGTGTTAGAACGCCTGCGTCGTGACGCTCCACGCCGTGCGTGCGCATAGATAGACGCGCCAAGGGACCCGATGGGTAAGTATTCTTACATCGGTGGTTTCCTACAGACACTCTGGTTTCCTCCCAAACTTCAAAAACATACAGAAAGATTAACTGGCGCCTTATGCAAATGCCCACCTGAGCGTGTATTGGGAGAATATGATACAGAATTTGTGACCTCCAGTGAAGCAGAGAGTGACATGAATAAGAAAAATTTTGTAATGCAGTTTATAACAAGTATAAACAATATAAATAAAGTATAAAGTCCGTATTGGTAGCAGTTTCACTTTCTCTTGGCGTTTATAAAACACTTTCACATGCTTTATTAAAAAGTAAATCAGTTTGCCACAATAAAACTCGTTAAAATGTGCCTGAATGTAGTTGAATTAGATAAACTGGTGTGTTGTATAATCAGGGCCGTTTTAAGGCCTTGGTGGGCCACTGGGGAAAGAGTCAATCAGGTGGCCCCCGTATCCCTGGCATGCATAGCGAAATATTTTTTGAAGCCACGCCCACTTTTCGCCCACACCCCAAATACCACACCCATCTAACGAAACATTATTCAATTATGCCATTATTAAATGGGTACTCAGAGTATTAAAAGCAGATCTGACAGTATACTTCATTTACTACAAAAAATGGATAATTAGCAACCCTAGTAGTGAACCTGTGGAAGTGGAGCTCCCTGTTCATTAAAGGGGTTGTTCACCGTTAAAATAACTTTTAGTATAAAGTTGAAACTTATATTCAGAGACAATTTGCAATTGGTTTTCATTTTTTATTTGTGGTTTTTGAGTTATTTAGCTTTTTATTCAGCAGCTCTCCAGTTTGCAATTTCAGCAGTCTGGTTGCTAGGGTCCAAATTACCCTACTGTAATGGAATCTACCTCAAGTCGTCAAGATGGCGTCCAAGATGGCGTCCAAGATGGCGACCACCTGCCTCACCACATGGCTCCTGCTGGGCACAGCTCTATGACCTCACCTTCTTCCCACTCCCGGATTGGTCGTCGGCGACGGAACGGACGACGGCGTCAGAATCGGGCGCCGGCGTCAAGACGTCAGCGTGAGGACGCTGGCGTCTGCGTCTGACGCAAGCGCGTCAAAATTTGGCGCCAACCCAGAGACTATTTAAACCTACTTCCCCTTCCAGTCCTTGCCCAACTATAGGTTCCTGCTACTGAGTTCCTCGGTGTTATTATCTATTTGATTCCTGTGTACCGATTCCTGCCTGTTCTTCGATTTTGCTTGTCTTCTGCCTGGTCTGACCTTTTGCCTGTATTTTGACGATTCTTTGGATAAACCCTTTTGTACCTCGAACCTGGTCTGGTCTCCTCTTTGGTCTACACTATTACTGTGCCTTCGGGCCCGTTACAGTATAGTTGGGCCATGGACCCTTCGGAGGAGACTCCAGCTCCACCTGATGTCGGTGGCGCTATCCGCGGTTTGGCTTCCCGCATGCAGTCATACGAAGCCCAGCAGTCACACTTCGGTCAGGCTCTGGAAGCTATCCTAGACAAGTTGTCGGCATTGTCACCTGTGGCCCCGGTCCCTGTGGCCGTTCCTGCAAGCCCACTTCAGCCTTCGGAACCTCGCATTCCTGCGCCTCCCCTCTACAGCGGTGATCCTGATGCGTGCAGAGGTTTCATCAACCAGTGCGAGATCCAGTTTGCCCTGCTGCCAGGTCAGTTCGCATCCGAACAAGCTAAAGTGGGGTACATGATTACTTGCCTGCAGGGGAAGGCTTTGGAGTGGGCATCACCTCTGTGGGAGAAGAGGGACCCTTTGATTGACAATGCCAGTGCCTTCATCCGTGAACTTCGGGTTGTCTTTGATGCCCCTGGCCGAGCTACGGCATCCTCTGCTCGCCTGTTCCAGATTCAGCAAGGCACTCGCTCTGTTCCAGAGTACGCTATTGAGTTCCGCACCCTAGTGGCGGAGACCACCTGGAACAATGATGGGTACCATGCAGCCTTCTACAACGGCCTAGCCATGTGGATCAAAAACGACTTGGTCTCCCGGGAAATTCCTTCTCGGTGGGAGGATCTGGTGGCGCTGGCTATAAAAGTTGACACCCGACAGAGGGAATTTCAACTCGAGCTCGACAGAGAGCGTTCGAAGAAGTTTCCCCGGTTCCAACCCACCCTGGCTCCTCGCTTCCAGAGACCCCTACTCTTCAATCCAGCTTCTGCTTTCCCCTCTCCTACTCCTGCGGCTTCTGCTCCCTCTGTTCCATCTACTGAGGAACCCATGCAGATTGGACGGGCTCGTCTTTCCGAACAGGAGAAGCTACGGAGAAGGGCTGCCGGCCTATGCCTGTATTGTGGGGGCAAATCGCACTTCGCCCATGAGTGTCCTGTGAAGCCGGGAAACGCCAGCACCTAGGTAGGTTTGGGGAGACCTATCTGGGTGGTGTTTGTCATTCTCCCCAACCCTCTACTCAACGTTTCCTTCTTCCGGCACAGATCCAATTCGGTTCCCAGAAGATCCCAGTGCAAGCTTTCCTGGACTCTGGTGCTGCCGGAAATTTCATGGACAGAGTTTTTGCTGCTCGTTATGCGGTTCCCCTACAACCCTTGGCCTCTCCTCTGCGAGTCTTAGCTATTGATGACCGCCCTCTGTCTTCGGCCATTATTTCCCAAACCACCGCTGAACTTTCCTTTAGAGTGGGCACCATGCATCTGGAGAGATTGGCCTTTCTACTCATTGACTGCCCTTCAACTCCACTCGTTTTGGGGCTCCCCTGGTTGTGCACCCATAATCCAGTCATTGACTGGTCCTCCACTCAAGTCTCCCGCTGGAGCCCCTACTGCCAACGGAACTGTTTGCCTGCTGTACCCCTTATCAAAGTTTCTTCTGTTTCTTCCAAGTTGTTCCTTCCTTCCACCTATCAAGATTTTGCTGATGTCTTCAACAAGGGCTCAGCAGAGACTCTTCCTCCTCATCGACCCTATGACTGTCCGGTCGAACTTCTTCCTGGTTCCATGCCTCCCCGGGGTCGCACCTATCCTCTTTCCCCCTCCGAGACGGCTGCCATGAAGACCTACATTCGGGAGAATCTCCAAAGAGGCTTCATCCGCCCTTCTTCCTCCCCTGCTGGTGCTGGATTTTTCTTTGTCGAAAAGAAGGACGGGGGTCTGCGACCATGCATCGACTATAGGGGGTTAAACAAAATCACCATTAAAAACCATTACCCTCTCCCCCTAATCTCCGAACTCTTCGATCAGTTAAGAGGGGCCAAGATCTTCACCAAGCTGGATCTTCGGGGTGCCTATAACCTCATTAGAATTCGTGAAGGGGACGAATGGAAGACCGCCTTCAATACCCGAGATGGGCATTATGAATATCTAGTCATGCCATTTGGACTATGTAATGCCCCCGCGGTCTTCCAAGAGTTCGTGAATGATATATTCAGAGACCTGTTGGGGCAAAGTGTTGTTGTCTATCTGGATGACATTCTTGTCTTTTCCAAAAATCTCCACGAGCATCGCTCCCAAGTGAAGGAAGTTCTTCTTCGTCTTAGAAAGAATAATCTCTTCGCTAAATTGGAAAAGTGTTCGTTTGAAGTGTCCTCTATCCCTTTTCTTGGGTACATCATCTCCCAGCAAGGTTTCGAGATGGATCCAGCCAAGGTTTCTGCAATTCTTGATTGGCCCCTCCCCACAAGTGTCAAGGATATCCAAAGATTTATTGGCTTTGCCAACTATTACAGACAATTTATTAAGGGTTTCTCTTCCAAGATCTCCCCTATCCTGGCCCTTATCCGCAAAGGGGGTAAACCACAGCACTGGCCTCCTCTAGCCTTGGAAGCCTTTGAAGCCTTGAAAACTGCCTTTTCTTCTGCACCTATTCTCAGACACTCCGAACTTCTTCTTCCCTTCTTCCTCGAAGTCGACGCCTCAGATGTGGGAGTTGGAGCTGTCTTGTCACAGAGATCATCCTTGGATGGGAAGCTACATCCCTGTGCATTCTTTTCTAAGAAATTTTCCTCCTCCGAGCAGAACTACGATGTGGGGAATCGTGAGTTATTGGCAGTGAAACTCGCCCTGGAGGAGTGGAGACATTTACTGGAGGGATCCTCCATTCCCGTGACCATCTTTACAGACCATAAGAACCTTGAATTTATCCAGTCCCTCAAACGTTTGAATCCTCGACAAGCCAGATGGTCACTGTTCTTCTCCCGTTTTAACTTCGTCATCACCTTTCGTCCTGGCTCTAGAAATAGAAAGGCTGATGCTTTGTCAAGAAGTTTTGTTCCTGAAGTTCCCTGCTCCGAAGATCCTGAACCCATTGTGCCTTCCTCCAAGATCGTCGCTGCCCTATTTCCCTCCTTGGCTTCGCAAATTCTTTCCGCTCAAGCTTCTGCTCCTGACAATATTCCTCTAGGGGTTGCCTTTGTCCCTCCTGATTGTCGCCAGTCTATCCTATCCCAGACTCACAGTTCCAAACAGGCCGGTCATCCCAGAGTGGAGAAGACTACCGAACTCCTTTCTCGCCTGGTGTGGTGGCCTTCCATGAGAAAGGATGTTAAAGATTTTGTTTCTTCTTGTACCATCTGTGCCATTTCCAAATCTGGACATTCTCCTCCCAAAGGACTCCTTCTTCCATTACCCATTCCATCTCGTCCTTGGACTCATCTTGCCATGGATTTTATTGTGGATCTGCCTGTCTCCTCCGGTCACACTGTCATCTGGGTTGTCGTTGACAGGTTCAGCAAAATGGCTCATTTCATTCCCCTCCACAAACTTCCCTCTGCTCCTGAACTTTCCAAGCTTTTCATCCAACATATTTTTCGTCTCCATGGGTTTCCTGCCGAGATCGTCTCTGACCGTGGCTCACAATTCGTGTCTAGATTCTGGAGATCCTTGTGCAAAGCTCTCAACATTTCTTTGCAATTTTCTTCTGCCTATCACCCACAGTCCAATGGAGCTGCTGAGAGAGTAAACCAGGCTTTGGAACAGTTTCTTCGCTGCCATGTTTCCCTGTGCCAAGACGACTGGTCGGATCTCCTTCCCTGGGCTGAGTTCGCCCATAACAATGCTTTGCATTCTTCCTCGCATCAGTCCCCTTTCTTCTGTGTCTACGGTCAGAATCCTTTGGCGTTCCCTCAGGATCTTCTCCTCACTAATGTTCCTGCTGCCAACGATCAGGCTGCCCACATGATGGCTATTTGGGCTGCTGTTGCCTCTAATCTGCAGAAGAGCTCCCTGGTTCAGAAGAGGTTTGCCGACAAGAAGAGGGTTTCCGCTCCACCCTATGCTCCTGGTGACAAAGTTTGGCTTTCCACCCGTAATATCCGCCTGAAGATTCCTACCCCAAAGCTTGGTCCCAGATTCATCGGTCCTTTTCCTGTCATTGAAATCATCAATCCGGTGGCGGTTCGTCTTCAACTCCCTCCAGAGATGCGGATCCCGAATGCCTTCCATGTCTCTCTCCTTAAGCCTGCTTTGTCCTTTTCTTCTTCTTCTTCTTCTTCCCCAGCTCCAGTCCTGGTCGACGATCACCAGGAATTCGAGGTGAAGAGGATCTTGGACTCTCGTTTTTCCAGGGGCACTCTTCAATATCTCATCGAGTGGAAGGGGTTCGGTCCCGAGCAGTGCTCCTGGGTCAGGAGCTCAGATGTCCATGCGCCCATCTTGGTTCGTAGATTCCATAAACTATTCCCTCTCTCCACTAGACTCGGTGGTCCTGAGGCCCCCCCTAAGGAGGGGGGTACTGTAATGGAATCTACCTCAAGTCGTCAAGATGGCGTCCAAGATGGCGACCACCTGCCTCACCACATGGCTCCTGCTGGGCACAGCTCTATGACCTCACCTTCTTCCCACTCCCGGATTGGTCGTCGGCGACGGAACGGACGCCGGCGTCAGAATCGGGCGCCGGCGTCAAGACGTCAGCGTGAGGACGCTGGCGTCTGCGTCTGACGCAAGCGCGTCAAAATTTGGCGCCAACCCAGAGACTATTTAAACCTACTTCCCCTTCCAGTCCTTGCCCAACTATAGGTTCCTGCTACTGAGTTCCTCGGTGTTATTATCTATTTGATTCCTGTGTACCGATTCCTGCCTGTTCTTCGATTTTGCTTGTCTTCTGCCTGGTCTGACCTTTTGCCTGTATTTTGACGATTCTTTGGATAAACCCTTTTGTACCTCGAACCTGGTCTGGTCTCCTCTTTGGTCTACACTATTACTGTGCCTTCGGGCCCGTTACACCTACCAACCGTGCACTGATTTGAACAAGAGGCTGGAATATAGAGACCTGAATAGAAAGGTGAGAAATAAAAGCAGCAATCAATCTAAATTTGTAGGCTTATAGAGCATTTTTTGATTGGGTGAGTCAGAAGAAGGCAAATAATGTAAAAACTATATAAAAAAAAAAAAGTTAATGAAGACCAATTGAAAAGTTGCTTAGAATTGGAAATATCTATGGGGCAGATTCACTAAGTGCCAAATTTGCACTAGCGGCCGCTTCGCTCACATCGCCAGGACGCTTAAATCCGAAGTTGGGTCCAGGGCGCCGAACGCTGGTGAAGTAGTGCTAGCGTTACTGCGGCAAGCGAAGCAAAGTTGCGCTAGTGATGCCTAATTTGCATACGACGGGAAGTTAAAGTTGAATGGACGTACATGTTGCAGCAAATACATTACACTACACAAGTCTGGGAAACCTAAATAAAAGAAAATAAAGTTGTTATATTGCTCTACACATGAGCCCAGTGTATAGTGTATGTGCCATATGTTAAGAAATGTAGGGGGGAAGCGGGGTACCCCAGAAAAAAATTACGATCTTTTGTAGCCTATCACCCTGAAAAATGAAAAGTCTACTCTATTGCACTTCACCTGGTCTGAGGTGGCAAAGGCAAGTCTGGCGCAAGAGGTAACGTTCAGTAAAATCCGCATCTTAGTGAATTTGCTTAGTTATGTCCATTCGCCAGAGCGCAACTTTGCCAGGCGTAAGGGAGCGAATTACCGCTAGTCTATCTCCTTCGCTAGCGAAGTTACGCCCGTGCCCGTTAGTAAATCGGCGAAGTAACTAAATGACGTCACGCTGGCGAATTTTCGCTAACGTTATTCACTTCGCCCTTTAGTAAATCTGCCCCTATATCTGGGCAAATATTCAAAATGTTATGGATGAGCAGCAAACTAAAAGAGTGGGGCAAAAGAGTACTGGTACCTAGTCTGGGTGGCAGGCAAGGAGGTTGAGACATGCACTGTACAGGTAAAGCACAGGTAAAGCACACAGCCATGTGAAGCCCAAAGTAAAGCTTAGTAGCTCACCTTGGAGGATCTTGCCTGGGGAAAGGAGGAATCCAAGTGGTAAGTCTGTCTATGTGGCACAGATGGTGACCGATGGGCCTGGGGACCAGTAACACTCTAACGCGCCATACTGCTCCTCCGCAGCGGCGCTTCCTCTTTCCAGCTGCACAATGACGCATGCGAAAATTTTATACTTTCCGGTGTTCCCACACTAGCCTCTTCCATTTCAGCGGGGGGTGCGAGCAGATCAGTCAGCAAGGAGCCCCACTGTCCCAGTTACCTTTTTTCAACAAAAACTTAGAAAACTCTAAAAAAATGTATCAGTCAGTAGGCCCCCAAGAAAAGGGGGCCCTGGGCAGATGCCCCTTTTGCCCAATTATTAAAGCGGCCCTGGGTATAATGTGCACCATAAATATAGATTAGCATCCACGATTGTCTGTTACAGGATTCTGTGTAGCCATGCTTTGTCTCATTGATCTGAGCATGGTGCATGCACATTAGACAGGTGTGTTGCTGAGTGCAAATAGATATATATTGGTGGCCACAGCGATAACTAGAAACTAAGTTATGTGATCCTTTATCTGGAAACCAGTCATCAAGAAAGCTCAGAATTATGGGAAGGCCATCTCTCATAGAGAGATCATTTAAATTCTCAAGAATGATTTCCGTTACCATGTACTTGATGGCAACTAAGCTGCAGGAATCCATATTGGTGGCAAAACAATCCTATTGAGTTCATTTGGGGGGGGGGGTTATTTAACAAAGGCCGAATGTTAGAGTTTTTTTTACTGTATACCTCGAATGAACTCACAACTCCAATGGTTTCTTATTTAAGAAAAAACTCAAATGGAAAAAACTTGACTCGAGTTCTGAAACCCAGAAAACTCGAATTAATCGCCTTCTCCAGGGGAAAAAAATGAAATCACTTTTCTGGCAAAACCCTCCAAGAAAACCTCGAACATCATCAGTGGCATAACTAGAGTGCGTCAGGCCCTCCTGCAAAAAAATGTCGCTCTCTGCTTTCCCGCCGCAGGTAAGAGCATCTGGAGTAGGGGGGGGGGGGTCTTGTTGGCTATAGAGGAAGCGGGGGGGGGTCTGTTTCCTCTATAGTTACACTACTGAACATTATGAAGTTTATTAACATCTTCAAATGGTTCAAGGAACCTCTTCCATTGACTCCTACATGACCTTGACAGGTTTTAAATGGTGTATTTTCAGATTCCAGCTATTTCCAGGGTCAGGATATAATAAATCTCGAAAAAGTTTTTTTTTAACACATAAATGTGTTTTGACCAAAAAAAATCAACTTGAAAACTCTTTTCTTGAAAAACACAACTCGAACTGTAAAGGTATAGAGATCCAAATTATGGAGAGATCCCTTATTCTGAAAACCCCGGTTCCCAAGCATTCCGAATACTAAATCCTATACCTGTATGCGATAATGTAATAAAAAGGCAATAAATAGGTTTTATATAATATCAGTTGCTGGCAAGCAGTGCTAAGGCAGGCGTGGGTGACTTACAAATATATAGCATGACAGTTTGGATGAATTTTCTTGTAATACATTCAAAGTGATAGTGACACCATTTTCAAATGTTTCCTTTGCAGTTTTCAGGTCCCCATATCCTGGGGATAAGACTTGCCTGGAAATGAAAACCTGATGTAATAAGGGCAGCTGTGTGCTCCGGCAGAGAAAATCAGGCAATAAACTTTTGCATGGACTAGGGCCTAGAAGTTGGGTAGGGTATGGTCAGAAACGAGGTTGACAATATATACCTTGTGACTGTAATTTTAATACGGGTATAGGGTCTGTTATCTGGAAATAATTCAAATTTTTATAAATCATTTTATTTTTCCTTGTACAGTTATGGGATCCGTTATCCAGAAAGCTCCAAATTACAGAAAGGCCAGCTCCCATAGACTCCATTTTATGAAAATAATCCTTTTTCTCTGTAATAATATAACAGCAGCTTGTACTTGATCCCAACTAAGATATACAGTAATTAATCCTTATTGGAAGCAAAACCAGCCTATTGGCTTTATTTAATGTTTATTGATTTTCTAGTAGACTTAAGACATGAAGATCCAAATTACGGAAATATCCATTAGCCAGAAAACTCCAGTCCCTAGCATTCTGGATAACAGGGCCGATACCTGTATAAAATACAGCATATAAATACATACAAGATATATTTCTAGCCTTAACTATTTATAGGCTCCTTTAAATTTGGATCCAGAATAAACTGTTTTCTGGTATGAATCTGAATTAATTGCTAATTAGCCTTGTGTTACATTGTCTATTTAGAGAATATTTGGAGGCCCTAAGCTCAGGTAAATCAGCACATAGCTTGTACTTGATCCCAAATAAGTTATAATTAATCCTTATTGGAAGCAAAACCAGCCTATTAGCTTTATTTAATGTTTATATGATTTTCTAGTAGACTTGAGTTATGAAGATCCAAATTACAGAAAGATCCATTATCTGGAAAAAGAAAAACCAAGGTCCAGAGCATTCTGGACAGCAGATCCAAATTACAGAAAGATCAGTTATCCGGAAAACCCCAGGTCCCAAGCATTCTGCATAACAGGTCCCATACCTGTAATAAGGAATCCTTATTGGAGGCAAAAAATTCTATTGGTTTAATTAACGTTTCAATGATTTTTTTATTAGTAGACTTAAGATATGGAGATCCAAATTACGGAAAGATCAATTATCTGGAAAACCCCAGGTCCCGTGCATTTTGAATAACCTGTATTATAATATTTACAGCCTCTGGATGTCCTGGGGGCCCTAAAAATCCTTTAGAGGCTGCAAGACTTTCAGGTGGAAATCCCTAATTGGAAATGACCACTGGGGTGGTACCGTAAGAAGCTGTTTGAATGCTAATTATTTAAGTGGACCTACAGTACCTAGTTGCAGCCAGGCATTACATTGTATAATACATTGCCTCTTTTGTCTCGTTTGATCCCAAATGATTTTATTCTTTTCCTATGATCCGTTGTTATACAGGTATGGGAACTGTTGTCCAGAATGCTCTGGACCTTGGTTTTTCTTTTTCCAGATAATGGATCTTTCTGTAATTTGGATCTTCATACCTTAAGTCTACTAGAAAATCATGTAAACATTAAATAAACCCGTTACACTGGTTTTGCTTCCAATAAGGATTAATTATATCATAGTTGGGGTCAAGTACAAAGTACTGTTTTATTATTACAGAGATAAATTTTTTTTAACTATTTGGATAAAATGGAGTCTATGAGAGATGCCCTTTCTGTAATTCTGAGCTTTCTGGATAATGGAGTTGTACAGAGCAAAGAATTAGTAACAATTCTTACAATGCTTTGCCCCTAACAACTATCCAGTGCTTCCAGCTTACAGAAATATCCAATTCCCCCGTCACATCAATATACCTTTTTGTCTTACTCTCGTTAATAACTCTCATTTAAAAATTGTTCCCTTTCCTCTGGATCCTCTCCAGTTCTTGCATGCGTATGCCAGAGACAATACCCTTGGTCCCACTTGTTCTACTAATTACTGCCCAGCCTTCAACTCGCATCCGGCCTCTTAAGTCCCATGCATCTTGCCTTGCACCTGCATCAGCTGCCATAAAGTCTGGCTCATTTCAGTTCTGATTCTCATGATGCATTAATAACTGGCTGAGATGTAAGGTAATCACACTATTTAACTACAGAAAGCATAAAGACATCATACAATACTCTGCCTCCTGACTTCTTTTAATATTATTGATTATCATCTACAAGCCCAGACAGACTTGTTATGTCGAATGTCATTTCCTTTTCCATTGTGTCTCCTTTTTTTTTTTATATATATATATCTTTTTCTTGTTGCCAGCCTGTAAAAGTAAGATTGTTGGCTCTTCTGGGAGAGATATCGGCCTTTCTTTCTCTCTTATCACTTCTCTCTATTGTCAACGTTTGTAGCAAGTGAAATTTTTCTCTGGTTTAGATGTTGAACAACATTTAGGTGGAAACCCTGAGCAAGACCTTTGTGTGGAGCTTGGCTGGCTATTTAAAACTAGTGCCATAAAGCAAGACTGCTGTTTGCACTTGGGGGTGCCAAATGTTAGGCACCCCCAAGTGATTGTATTGACTTACCTGAAACCCCGGTGCTTCTATTGGCAGAAAACTAAACCGGCCTGGAGTTTTCCTAGCGAGCACCACGGAAAGATCTTCTTCCGTCTTCTTCTTTCTTCAAATTTCCCCCAGGCATATGCATGCGCAGTAGAACGAAATAGCTGACTTTTTAGTTAAAGTTAGACTTTTCGTTCTACTCTGAATGCGCAACGAAAGAGAAAGCAGGAAGAAGATTGCTCAGTGGTGCTCATTGGTATAACCCCTGGCCAGTGCAGTTTTCTGCTGATAGGAGCACCGGCCTGAGGTTTCAAGTAAGTCAATACAATCACTTGGGGGGGAGGCTCACATTTGGCACCCCCAAGTGCAAACAGACTTTCCTTGTCCTTTAAATAGTCGCATGAGTAAGGTTGCCACCTATCCGGTTTTGACCGGACAGCCCGGTATTTTGAAGGGCTTTCCCGGGTCAAATTTTTCTGCCCGGTTTTCCAAATAAGGAAAACCGGGCAGGATTCCCTTGATTGACACATTGCCACATCATAGCCCCGCCCCCTGACATCACTGGCACGCCCACCTACATCACAATCCCACCCTCTGACGTCACGGCCCGCACCCTGCCCGCACCCAGCCGCTTCAAAAGGTGGCAACCCTACGCATGAGAACTCAACAAAGTCATTCATTTCCCCACTAAAGTGTTAATAATCTTATCAGAAGCAAATATTGCCATGCCATGAATTAAATGACTTTGCACAATAATGTCAGTTTGGGGAAATGTAATAAATGTTGTGAACTAAAGAAGAACAAATGATTTTGCACTGCAAATATTTTTATTATTTTTTTTATTACACTGCAATTGTTAAATGCACTTATATAATTAAACCTTAATAGCAAAGGCACACAGAGAGTTGCATTTATTAATACAGAAACATTCATTGCTTTCATGCCAACAGCATATGCCACCTCTAGGATGATGGAACACAGGAGGATTACTTTTATTTTGCTACCCCCACCCCATATATTTGTGCTTCCCGGGAACTGGTTAAAAATGCTATAAAGCTTCCCCCCATTCAATGTGAAAGGGAAATAACATGATGTACCTAAAGATTGCTTGGAAAAGCGTGGACTGCATTCTCAAGCAATAAAATTGTCTAATCATCAGCTGTTTAAAAACAAAAATCTGAATCATTGCTATGGGTTCCTAGATGCTGACTAATGCAGGACTTTTTATTACATTACCCTGTCTGCCTTTCTATTTTGCCCCTTTCTAGCTTACAGTTTAACATTCTGATTGTTGGGGTCACTGACCCGGCATCCAAAAAATCGTTTCTGTGTGACACTGCAATATAAATGTTAATGTTCCTTTTTATTGTTTATATTTCTATCCAGGCCCTCTTTCATTCCTATCTTTGAAATAGTCTGGTTGCTTGGGTAAATAGGACCCTAGTAACAAGCTAGCTGCTGCAGTTTTAAACTGGAGAACTACAGAACAACCACCACCAGAAGTAAAGAATTAAAGGGGTGGTTAACCTTTAAGATAACTTTTAGTATGCTATAGAATGGTTAATTTAACTAAGCAACGTTTCAATTGGCCTTTTTGGTGTTTGAATTATTTACCTTCTTCTTCTGACTCTTTCCAGCTTTTAAATGGGGGTCACTGAATCCATCTAAAAAAACATGCTCTGTAAGGCTACAAATATATTGTTATTGCTACTTTTTATTACTTGTCTTTCTATTCAGACCCTCTCCTGTTCATATTGCAGTCTCTTATTCCAATCAGTGCATGTTGCTAGGATAATGTGGACCCTTCCTACCAGATTGCTGAAATTGCAAACTGGAGAGCTGCTGAATAAAAAGCTAAAATAAGTCAAAATCCACAAATAATAAATGAAAACCAATTGCAAATTATCTCTTAATGTCTATTTCTACACCATTCTAAAAGCTAATTTAAAAGGCGAACAGCCTCTTTAAGAATTGTCTTGGATCACCTTTGTTTACATTCATTTTAGGGGTAACAACCCTTTTAACTTTTATTAAATCCCACTATTTATTGTTATCAAATTCCCTTAATTGTCCGTCGATACAGTTAAGCAGATTTCATTTTGCCAACAATTTTGTTGAGTGTTTCAATCTTCCGACGGTGGTTTCATTTGTCCCAGTTTGTGTAACATTTCTCCGTGTCAGTATTTTCTCCGGTCGCTCTCTTCATTTTTCTCCCACCCTCCCTCTCCTTTGTCGCCGCTTCACTTCTCGATTTACAGTCTGTCCATAAAGAAAAATCCCCGGGAGCTGGTCGTTCGCCAGACATAAATCCACCTGACGGAGCTATATATGAGCATGACTATCGGTAGAAAAGAAAAACCCTTACGCTTGTCGCTACTTATTGATTGAAGGGTAAAACGCGTGGATCCAAGAGTAGGGCCAAGTAATAAAGTATTATTTATACTGTTCCATGGAGTGGCACTAATGTAACTGTAGTTGAAAATGAATGTATGCTGTGGTTTTATTTTTTTGCAATTGAGAATTGTGTTTTTTTCCTGTTATGTGGCATAGATCCTCCATGTGAGCTTCAGGCCTGGTAGCAATTCACTGCAGTGATAGGAAAGGGCTTTTCTGTTCTGTTTTGCTTGTTTGTTCCCTCATTATTCTAGTAACAAGGAATTTGGGTAATTTTGAGGATTTCAGTGCGACTAGCAAGTCTAAATAGGTTGACGAGAGACCTATTAATACTACAATCCCACTCAAGTCATTTTGAGCAATATTGTAGCTGATTGTACAATCAGTGTGTTTTAGTACATCAGATGCCTGAGTGCAGATTAATGCATGGATGCATAGAAAGTCATTGAAGCAGGCAGAGTCAGGAGTTAGTCATGGCCTTGCCTGGGATGAATGGGGAAATGTCTGTTGGTGGAACCGGGGGGTTTGGGTGATGAAGGGCAAGGCCATGGTGCATCCAGATTATAACAATACCAGGTTGGCATCTCTGTGCCCTACACATATACAGAATTTCCTACCTGCTGATAAATTGGGGGTGTTTGTATGGAAACTTGAAATCGTCCTTTTTTTTTTTTACTATATTTTGTTGTTCAGTTCCTACGATCATAATTCACTAGACAAAGGTTGTCTGCTGCGGAATACGGTGCCACATTCATCCGGAGCTCCAAAGAGCAATGCTACAAAACATCGGTATTGCATGGCACACGGCATGCGCTGGTTCTCCTTTGCTGCAGAGAGTGAAGGAGAAAACTCAATTTATCACAGGCTGTCAGCAAGTCTCAGGGGACACTTTATAGTCTCAGAAATTCCCAGGCTCAATAGCGTATACATAATATATTTCAACAAAGCTGTTCTTTTGTTTAAATAAAATAATTTACCATACTAAAGATGGCCACACACATATCTGAGCTGTATTTGCTCAATTTCACACCTACAGGCCAATGGCTAGAATATAATAATAGTGATAGATCCCATGTACTAATACTATGCAAAGTGTTAAATGTAGCATTTGGTGCAATTTCCAATGTTTTTTACTTACATTGTAGCATTTCAGCATCATTACACATCTCAATTTTACTCACTCGGCTAAGCATAGGCTGTTTGTGTATCAAAATGGACTTCATGTAGGCAAGGTGTGTGTTAGTGATGTATGGGACGACCCAAAGCCCGCGGGTCGGACTGGTTTGGGTCGACTTCCACATAAAGTTTCCAGGCCACAGGCAGGTGTGGGCTAAACTTTAGTCCACCCTGCCCGCAACCTCCTAGTGACCCACTTCTGCCAGACAACCTCATTTTTATATACTCGCGCTGGCGTTCTCCATCCCCCTTCCACGATGTCACAGCAGGTCATAGATGCGGGTATATAAATAGGAGCCCACGGCGGGTTAGGGTCAGTTGCGGGTTTTCAGGAGATGGGTTAGGTCAAGTTTTTTTTCAACCCGTACATCACTAGTGTGTGTAATTTGTTTCCATTCGATAGGGGCTCGAACCCTCACAAAAAGGAAAAATAATTATTGGCCCCTTTACCTGTGAAAAATTTTAATATCAAAAATATCACACCTATGACTAAGCACCGGAGGGTGTGAAACGCGTAAGGTGGGTCATGTGGGGTCAGTATGTATCCGATTTTTAATGTGAATATAAATAAATAATTTATTTTACTAAAGAAAAAGGCCTTGGGACAGATATCTTTTGATATTAATATTTTTTTTTTGTGCCTGTGAACTGGGGCAAGTCCCTTTGGCTTAATTGGGGATTTACACAATTCAGATGTGGACTCCCGACTGATGATCCCTTTACCTGTGACACACACAAAATCACAGCTGACCCCCTATCCCCCAACTAGGATTGGTAACACCAAAGTGTTCTCCCTGGGCTTTCATACAGTTGTGCGTTTTGGGTCCTCTACAGTTACGCCCCTGACTCTATGCTATAAATTGGTGTTGAAGCATCAGCGTGTGCTTGCTTTAAAACTAAAACCAGCATTAGTCTTTTCTCCAAATAACTGAACTTTTTATAAGTTTATATTCCCAAACTATATATTTCCATTCTGAAGTTACCCTTGAGTTATTAATTGATTGATTTTTTGAGCAGTGGTGGGGGTGTTCATGTCATGAAACTCTGGCAGGTCTCTTGTATATACAGTCCTCATGCTAGTAATGGTTTATATTTTAACTAGTTGACCAAGACCTCTGACACATTAATCAAAGGACTTCCTACACCTGCTGAATATAGATCCCCAAAGCCTTTACTTTCTGAATTCCCCCTCTGGGAATGAGTATCTGTTATATAGCAGGGGATATCTATTGAGAGATGTATGTTGTCTATCAATAATAATCAAAATACTGTTATTATGTCTGCATAATCGTAGGGCCCCATACTACTAAGTAATAAGGGCCTCCTACTACTGAGTAATATGGGCCTTGTTGTCAAGGGGGCAACAAGTAGAAGGGGACCACAACAGAATAATGCCTTTGCTCGCATGATCATGCAACTGATATGCCCATCTACTCCCTATCATGCCAAAATTCCACCCATGATTTTCCCAAACCTGAGCACTCCTATACATACCCTGCTTCCTTATAGCTACCCGTGAATCACACTTTTGAATTTCTTGAGGCCATATTGGTTTATAGGGGCTACAGGGAATATTCCCCTGCTCCCTACTGATGGTGGTCCCGTGTCTGGTTGGTGTTTTTTTTTAGGCACTAGCTGAAATAAAATGGCACTTGGTGTAATAAATTGGGAAGAAAGGTAAGTATAAGTTAGGCAGGTATTTTTTTTGTGGTAATGGCTCTCAAAGTGACTGTATATGTAAGTTAGCTGATGAACGTATCATCGTTACATCATATTTGTGAATTTATTTATCATCTCCAGTGCATTTCTCTTCAACATACATAGCCTTGGGACTTAAAGAGAATATGAATATTTATAAGGTTATTATAGCAATGAAATAAGTGTAAATGACATTAGACTCTTCCTCATCTTGGAAAAACTGCCACATTTCAGATTATTCACAGGTTCACTAGTGTGATATATGCTGTGGCACCCAGTACTCTGTATGCAAGTGCAGGTCTTACTGGAATCACTGTGCCTTAGACGGGCATTTCTGTTAGTATCAGTGGTCACTGTTTAAATGTACAGGACACCACAGCGGATAACCGCGGGTTACCCACAAAAACCTGCGCTACCCTGCGGGTTGGAGGTAGAAGTTTTGGGTGCGGGTAAAGAGGCGGTTCTGCGGGTCGGGCCGTGGGTCTTCTCAATAGCGATATTTACTCTTTTTTTTCTGGTCCTGTCTACTTCTGATGACGTCACTTGAAAGAAGGGACTGGTAGGAATAAAGAAGTGGGCAGTTGGGAGGATTTTAAAAACAATAAGAGAAATATCACTGAGCACTCTTAAGTAGTAATCAATACTCTTGATGCATATTAATAAGTGATACCAGGATAGGGTGGGGGTTATGTCAACCAATACACAGAAACTCTCATCCAGAAGTGAGATTCTGCGACTTCTTCATTTTGGGAATTGACTGCATTTCTGCTGGATAGGGTCTATATCTTACAGAGTGTAAATGTGTTGTGTTCAGTGTCATACACAGATCTCAGATCGTTATGATGAACCCTGTGATTGGTTTGGCACGTGTGGGTTTTATAGTTACAGCTCATTAAAAGAAAATGCGCAAGTCTCATTTGAATGCATTCTCATGTTGTATTCTTGGAACTCAGAAAACAGAACTGGGAATGGAAGCCCACGTCACTTCTTAGAAAGAGCTTGCACCTGTTAACGATTTTCCATTGCTTGCTTTCCCACTTAATGGCAGTTCCGCCCATCTGTGAAATGCAGTCTCACTCCCCAATAGGAGAGGGACCCACTCACGCTTAGAATGCTACACTTTTGGAAACAGGGACCTTTAGGAATCTAGCATGCACCACACAACAACAGTATACTGATATTTGTTTTTAGATATCTAAATGATAATAATAGCTTGGCCACATCGGATGTCCCTCCCCAGAAATCAAGCCAATAGATTGGATATGACAAGAATAACCCAATGCTCCAAAATGAGAAACAGTAATGGTCAGGCCTATTGTTATCTCTCTGGAATGTCAGAAAGCCTCATGGTTCCACATGAAACAAGGTTTGTAAGGCTCATTTATAAGATGTCGGCATATTAGTGCCGGCTTTTAGCAACCTATTAAAATTTTTACTTTCATTGTTCTACCTGCAGCTGGATATAAAAGGCTAACCACTGACTAGTTGCTAAGAGTAAATCCCTAGATGCAAAATGTGTCAAGTTCTGATGAATGAGCCCCTGTTTATTTGGGGGGAAGTAACCTAACTGGTAAGTGCAGCGACACACGCTCAGATTTGGGGAGATTAGTCGCCCTGTGACAAATCTCCTCCTCTTCTTCGGGGCGACTAATCTCTCTGAACTGCCTCCCGGTGGCTAGATTGTAAATCGCCGAATTGATGACAATCAGTGCGCTTCGTTTTTCCGAAGTTGCCTCGGCGACTTCTGAAAACGAATCGCTCCGAGTGCCATCCCACCAGTTCAGGGAGATTAGTTGCCCCGAAGAAGAGGCGATTTGTCACCGAACAACTAAATCTCCCTGAATCTGAGCATCTGCCTTAAAAAGCACATAGGGCTCAATTACAAAGTAAGTTGCAGTGGCGGACCTTAAAATCTTGCCACAGTCATTGCGCATATTGACACCATTGATTAAAGATCTGAACCTGCTCCTTGCACATTTTGGTGCCAATGCATCCTGCCGATCTATTTGGATGTACAGTATTGCACATATTGTGCATAGGAACCCTCAAGCTACCCCCATCTTCAAAGTAGCAGGAGCCCCAGGTTTCCCGCTGTGAGCTTCACCAAAACTTGCAACTAAAATGCACTTAAAGAATCAGATGCAGATGTCATGTTTGATCCCGGAAAAGATGCTTTTCTGACTTTCAGTGCATTTGCACTTGTAGACCTATTTATGTTGGAATTATAGGAAAAACACTTAGGGGCAAATTCATCAAGGGTCGAATTTCGAGGGGTTAAATCCCTCGAAATTCGACTGGGGAATAGAATCGAATAGACAATTCGGGCGAATTTACGCGCTGGCGAATAGTCGAATTGGCGAATATTCGCCAGGCGAATAGGCGCTCGATCGAATATTCGCTCGAAGGATTTTCATTCGATCGAATGCCTTTTTATTCGATCAAAAACTTGGAAAACAAGCCTATGGGACTTTCCCATAGGCTTTTAAAGCAATTCGGTAGGTTTTAGGTGGCGAAGTAGGCAGTCGAAGTATTTTTAAAAGAGACAGTACTTCGACTATCGAATGGGCGAATAGTCGCAGCGTTTTTGCGCTCGATCCAGTACTTCGACTATCAAATGGCGAATAGTCGCAGCGTTTTTGCGCTCGATCTATTCGAATCATTCTACTCAGGCGAATTTACGCCAATTCGATAGTCGAGGAGCACAAAAATTCGAAGTTTTTTTACTTCGAATCCTTCACTCGAATTTAGTGAATCGGCCCCTTAATCATGAGTACAAAACATGGCAACCTGCCCCCATAATGGCACTTTGCACACAGCACTTGTGGTTGTAAATGGGCCCTCGTGTCTGTAAACTGATAGCTTCTAACTTGAGAAGCCAATATAAATGTTTGAAATTTCGAGGCCTATTTATCAAAGGTCAGATTTAATTATTTTTAGAGGTTTTTGAAACCACGACTAAACTCGCTTTCTTTACAACCCGTGAACGTGGTTAAAAGATTATTAAAAGATATGAATCATAAGGTGATTATTTTAAGATTATTATTATTATTAATATTTTTTATTAAATATAAGATTATTATTAAATATCCGAATAAAAAAAAAGTATGTACGGAGAATTTTTAGTGCTTTTAAAAAAGTTAGGAAAACCACAAACTTTTGGAGATTTGTGAAAAAAATTACATTTGATTGTGTTATATACACATACCTCCCAACATTTTGGAAAGAGGAAGAGGGACAAAAAGATTTGCTGTGTAGGGAAATTTTTTTTGACCACCCCATTTTTGTAGCCCTACCCCTTAATTACCATGTGCATTTTACAAAATTTGGCAGTTTATGAAAGTTTGAACATATTTCTGTGTTTTTTATGTGTTATTACAGTTTTGCTAATGAAGGTGAATTGCCCTTTAAACAGCAAATCAGCTTCCCCATTTATTTTTCACCACAAGAAAATCAACGTTTCAGGGGGGTTTTCACCCACCCTTCATCAGGAGGGGAATCATATTTATGAAAAGACCATTTCTAGCATAGTTTGAATTGCCAGAGGGCACAAAAATGCAATTAAAGGAAAACTATAACCCCAAAATGAATACTTACGCAACAGATAATTTGTATCATAGTGACATATTAAAGAATCTTACCAAAATTGGTCTATATATTTAAATAAATCTTGCCCTTTTACATGTCTTGCCTTGAACCACCATTTCGTGATGGTCTGTGTGCTGCCTCAGAGATCACTTGACCAGAAATACTGCAGCTCTAAATGTAACAGGAAGAAGTGTGGAAGCAAAAGAAACAACTCTGTCTGTTAATTGGCTCATGTGACCTAACAAGTATGGTTTGTTGTTATGTTTGTGTGCCCTTATTTTTTAAAATTGGGTAATCTATTTATGATTACCCAATGGCACATACTACTAGAAAAATATATTGTTATGAAAATGGAGCAGGGTTTTATACGTGAGCTGTTTTATGCAATATCTTTTTATAGAGACCTACATTGTTTGGGGGGTATAGTTTTCCTTTAACCAAATCCACTATTTTGGGATTCAACGGAATATCGAAAAAAAGATTTCCGAGGACCTGAGCATTCTGGATAACAGGTCCCATGTCGTTCTGATTGGCTAGATCTATTTTCTTTGTTCTTTGCATCTCCTCTGAATGTTTAAAGGCCCCCATAACCAGGCCGATAAAAGCTGCCAACAGACCGAGTTTATTGGGCCGTGTGTGGGGACATCCGACGGGCTTCCCCGATCGATATCTGGCAGAAAATCCAACTGGTTAAAAAATCCTGTCGGATCATGGTCGCATCTGTGCGTCTATGCGGTCCCGTAATCCGACTGCCCGTATCAGATCCATTATGATTGGGCCCAGCGATCGGATCAGCCCGATATCGCCCACTTCAATGTGGGCATATCGGGGAGAGATCCGCTCATTTGGCGACATCACCAAACGAGCAGATCTCTATGTCTATGGCTACCTTTAGGCGTCTGGTATACCCAATCTAAAGAAATTCTGCATATCTCTAAAGAACCCCGTACACAGACCGAGTCGGCAGCTTATTAGCCCCTGTGTGGGGCCATCTGACGGGCTTCCCCGATCGATATCTGGCCGAAAGTCGACCAGATATCTACATCTATGGCCACCTTTAGAGCTGTGCTGTAGTTTGGGTATGTATTTTCAATTCTGTTCTCTGTAGTATCATTTCAGCTTGGGCCAGTGTCTCCAGGAATGGCAGAGTGGTTCTTGATTTATCTTGAGATGGATTTAATGCACACACTGGTGGCACCCTGGTGACTTGTAATTATGGATTAGAGGCATCCCATCTGTCTTTAGAGCAGCTCTGTTGCTGCGGTGTGACTTGTACTTCTCCCATATCCTCAATTCAAACACCTTGCTGAATTTAATTTGTATCTATATCTTATGCATTATACAGGTGAGTGTCTTGCTGGCATTTCTACCGCCTAAACACCTAACATCATATCAGATTTTTATTCACTTGAATTCTTACTGACATTTAAACATTTTAATACCCAAAGGATTTCTGCACTGCCAGGAGCAATTATGTTCTTAACATTTTCATTGGCCGGAGAAATGTTCTGCTCCAGTTGTCCATTGGCTCATTTGTTTGTTTTTTGTTTGTTTTCTTGCAGTCTGCATGAACGTTCTTTTTTTTTACCAGTTTACATTGGGTTTATTCATAGAATATGTTAACCTTTATTCTGCTGCGCCAAGAAGAACCCAGCATCAAGTAGCTTAGACAATGGAGCAAAATCTGTTTTGATATATTATGGAATACTGTAGAACTGTGATCCCCAACCAGTGGCTTGTGGGCATGTTTCTTGCCAACATCTTGGATGTTGGTCTTATTGGCCTTAAAGCAGGTGCTTATTTTGGAATTCCCAAGCTTTGGTTGCATAAAAACCAGGAGTACTCCCTAATTGAGCCTCCTGTTGATCAATCCACATAGGGGCTACCAAATAACCAATCACACCACTTATTTGGCATTCCCAGGAACATGTTTCATGCTTGTGTTGCTCCCCAACACTTTTTACATCTGAATGTTGCTCATATGTAAAAAGCATGGAGACCCCTGCCGTAGAATAAAACACAAATCTTCAATCATTCTTTTCAAACTTAAAGCGTAAAAATGTTGGGTAAAATGTTGGGTAAAAATGTTATCCCCAACCAAAGGTGCGGGCTAATAGAGCCGCATTCCAGTTGGGGATAACAGTAGTTTTTTTTAAAAAAAAATGCCCCCAGCCAGCGCTACGCTTCCCACACCGGGAGGGCGCTCTTGGTGTGAGCAGCCATGTCCAGTCACTCGCATGCGCATAAAGTATATGTGACGTCACGCACATGAGCAATTCGGGGTAGCTTTTCATTATGCGCATGCAAGTGACCGGACATGGCTATTCGCACCAGGAGCTCTCTCACGGGGGTATTTAAAAAAAAAAAACTACTGTTATTCCCAACCGGAATGCGGACTCTATTAACCCACACCTATGGTTGGGGATAACATTTTTACCCAACGGTTGCCCTTTAAGGTTCGAGCAGTGGCACATGGAGTGTTCTTCACTTGGCTTAATGGGAATAGTAAGGGATATGGTGGGAATTTGACAGCAGCTACAAGTAGCATTACCAACAATGCATAGCCATAACCCTTAAACTGTTCTCTTTTTCCAACTGTGGTCTCTATTCATCACTATCAGAAAATAGTACTATAAATATGCAAATATAAAAAAAGAAATGCAAATTTATCAAGTTGTATGTTATTTTACACCATGCGAACTCCAGAGTGTATAATGTATTTGTATGGGAAACCTATTCATGACTCCTTTACAGTGCTTTCAGTTTGCCTTGGCACCTTCTCTTTAATGAAGTCTTGAATCTTGATCTTTACAAAGTTGTTCTCTATCGCTTTTCGAATGAAGCTTCCACTGGATCTGAGAGCTGTTGCTGGATGCAAGGCCTATACTTTTATGATTAGCTATGGGGTTGATATCTGTGCCGTAGAAGTTGAGCTAATAGAACAATTTATCTTGTTATTTTGAGATTATACCCCTTGTGTGCTTGTGCATCAGCTATTCAGGGAATGGGCAGGTCTTTGCTTTAAGAGTCCAAATACCTTCCAAAAACCATCATTAACTGGTACCTTAGTAACCGACAGATTAGGATCTGCTATAGGAAGTATCACATTTATGGTAATGAAGGTTTAGGACAGATTATACTCCCCAAAAGAGACCATTTTTCATACTTATAGAAAAAGCATAACCCGGAGAGCACCATACGTCTTATAACATCATAGTGTATTTATTGCAGGAGTGTCTTGCACTCTAAAACAAGACTGAGGTAAAGGCCAAGTATTTATTTGATTATCTACATTTTCATAAATCTTTTGAAGAACAGAGGTTGCAGTATATAATTAGTTGTCCCAAACATATGTCATCCTCCTATAGGTATATTTATATATGAATATATAGTGCATAGCATTTCATTTTAGTGATCCCCAACCAGTACCTCATGAGCAGCATGTTGCTCATCAACCTGTTGGATGTTGCTCCCAGTGGCCTCAAAGCAGATGCTTATTTTTGAGTTCCTGGCTTGGAGGCAAGTTTTGGTTGCAAACAAACAAAAAGGTACTGCCAAAGAGTGCCTCCTGGTAGCTGTCAGTCCGTATGGACTCACAGTCTGTATGGACTCACAGCCCCTATTTGAACACAAGGCCGGGCTGAGGCGGCCAGGCGCCCTAGACAACCTAGCTGGGCAGGAGCCCTAGGCAACCTGGCTGGGCAGGCACTCAATAGGTTAATGTGTTGCACGAAAAAAAAGACTTACGTGCATGCACAAAAAAGGTGCGTGCATGCATGAAAAAAGGAGAAGGGCGCATGCGCAAAAAAGACGAGAAGGGCGCATGCGCAGATAAAGACGAGAAGGATGCATGCTTGCTTTAGGATGGAGAGGCCAGCCAGAGCGCTGAGACAGGACCAGACTAGAAGGCAGAGAAGTGTGCGTGCCTGGCGCCGGGCCAGCTTTGCGCACTAGGAACATGCGTACTCTACCTACCCCTAGTTCCGGCCTTGTAGGAACATGTTCATGCTTGTGTTGCTCCCCAACTAATTTTACATTTGAATGTGGCTCATGGGTAAGAAAGGTTGGGGAACCCTGATTTAGGCTATACAGTATAAAACTACACTGAACTTTTAGTGATGGAAAACAAATACACATTTGGAAAAATAAGTCATTCACTTCCCATGAGTCTCAAGGTCTAACAGATTTTGGCTCAGGAACCATACACAAAATTTTGTATTTGTTCATGGACTGTCCCTTCCTTGCTAAAAACGATTTATCGCAAGGTCAGTGCAAGGTTGAAGGACATATCAGCATGTCATATGTCATTAACAGTGGAAATAAAATACATCAAATGAATAATGGACTGAATAAATGGCAATCCATTCCCGGGACTAAAGTTACCAATATGATAATATTAATGGTGTGCAGTTTATTGATTGCTATTTGAGTCAGAGACCTCGTTCATGGTCAAGATGAAAAATAACTCAAGAAAGTTGGTTAGACAGGAGTCAGATGTTCTCCCTTAGTTCTACCGTAATACAGAGCGACTGTTCTCCTGGGGCTCAGTTTCTTTTAGTTAAGTAAAAGCCTGGCTTAGATGGGGGGCATATATAGTCACTGTACAACAATTTTTTCCCCCTTCATGGCTGAAGATCTTTGTATTAATATTGTAGTTTAGAGGCTTTACCCAAGAAGGTTTTCCTGAGGAGGTTGTTATATAGGTATGGGATCGGTTATCCGGAAACCCGTTATCCAGAAAGCCCCGAATTACGGATTCTCTGTCTCCCATAGGGGCAAATTTACTAAAGGGCGGAGTGAATAACGCTGGAGAAAATACATCTGATGTCATTTCGGGACTTCGCCGGCGTCAATTCGCTAGCGAAGGAGATAGACTGTAGCGCTACTTTGCACTCTAATGCCAGGCGAATTTTGCTCTGGCGAATTTCAGTAAGATGCGGATTTTAGTGAACGTTACCTCTTGCGCCAGACTTGCCTTCGCCAGCTCAGACCAGGCGAAGTGCAATAGAGTAGATAGGACTTCCTCTGGTGCCTTTTCAGTTTTTCAGGGTGATAGGCTTTAAAAGATCGTAATCGTTATCCAAATAATCCACATTTTTAAAAATGATTACTTTTTTCTCTGTAATAATAAAACAGTAGCTTGTACTTGATCCAAACGATATAATTAATCCTTATTGGAAGCAAAACCAGCCAATTGGGTTTATTTAATGTTTACATGATTTTCTAGTAGACTTAAGGTAGGAAGATCTAAATTTGGATAGATCCATTATGCGGAAACCCGCAGGTACCGAGCATTCCAGATAAAAGGTCCCATACCTGCACTTTAAATAACAAAACACGAAGCAATTTTGTTATAAGAATTGGAAGGTCTTTGGTAGGTCTTTGAAATTGATGGACGTCCCCTATAAATGTATCCAGTAGTTTTAGAATTATTTGCTTTCCAATTCTGCCTTCTTCAGTCTGCAAATAAAAATGCTCTCTGACTGTCAGAGTCACTGACCCCGGCAACCAAAAAAATAAATATATTTATTAACTGTGGGTCTTCATTTTTATTGTTATTTTTGCTGCTGATCTTTCTATTCAGGCTCTCTCCTATTCATCTTTCAGTTTATGGTTACATTTTATTGCTTATCTTTCTGTCTATACCCTCTGCTATTTATCTTCCATACTGAAATCCGTGGTTACTAGGATTTTAAGTCCTGGCAACCTGTGAGCAGTCGAGATTCCGAACTTGAGACTTGCCAAGAAAATTATAAATATAACTCAAAACAACATAAAAAAAGACTTATTTTTTATTGCTAAATGTTAATTTTATCTGACCTATCCCTTTAAATAGTTGTAATTATTGCCCATTAAAGGGGTAGTTCACCTACCTGTCTTCAAATAGTAAACCACCAACCAGTTTTAATAATGGTCTTTGTGTTTATTATCTTATCATAGTAACTTTACATTTTGAAAATGATTTGGACTTGTTTCCCCATCATGTTCCTCAGTAGAAGCTCAATAAATTCTGACTCTAAATTGTTACCATTTGATCTTTTAGTTGCTGAGCATTTCTGAGCAGCAGCTTCTAAGCTTTAAGCTTTTGCTAAAGTCTGTGACGGAGCAACTGTTACAGTTTCATAGATTAGTTGATGACATTTCCCAGCTGCTGCCGAAAGAAAAAAAAAAAGTATCAAAATGTATCAAGACTAATGTATCACATTGTCATGGTTTAGAATGGCTTCGTCCAGGCTTATTGATCTGCTACTGGGGTACACGATGGGGGAAAATATTACTAACTGATTTTTTTAAGCTTAAATATTAAAAAGTCATTATTTTCAGTATACTATTTGAAAACAAAACGTTTTGTCAAGATAAATGACCCCTTTAATTCTGTGAATTTTCTAGCACCAGAATTATTCCTTGCGTGTTTACTGAAGTGTGAAGCACCAGATTTGAATGGCAGTTGATTGTGTTTGGCAAGTTGTGAAGTTTTTGGCAAGATTATCAGTCAGGGCAATTTTCTGTTATGAATATTGCATTAGCGCAAATCGATGCCAAATATATCATTAAACATATGGCATGATAAATATGGATTAGTGGACAACATTCTCAGGGCAACAGAAGCATCGTTTATTGTTATTAACTCTTTCAAAAGATATATATATATATATAAAAGAATAGCACACGTTTATAAATGAATTACAAGCCTAAAGCTGGATGAACATGGGCAAGTTTATAAATGAATTACAAGCCTAAAGCTGGATGAACATGGGCAAGTTTATAAATGAATTACAAGCCTAAAGCTGGATGAACATGGGCAAGTTTATAAATGAATTACAAGCCTAAAGCTGGATGAACATGGGCAAGTTTATAAATGAATTACAAGCCTAAAGCTGGATGAACATGGGCAAGTTTATAAATGAATTACAAGCCGAAAGCTGGATGAACATGGGCAAGTTTATAAATGAATTACAAGCCTAAAGCTGGATGAACATGGGCAAGTTTATAAATGAATTACAAGCCTAAAGCTGGATGAACATGGGCAAGTTTATAAATGAATTACAAGCCTAAAGCTGGATGAACATGGGCAAGTTTATAAATGAATTACAAGCCGAAAGCTGGATGAACATGGGCAAGTTTATAAATGAATTACAAGCCTAAAGCTGGATGAACATGGGCAAGTTTATAAATGAATTACAAGCCGAAAGCTGGATGAACATGGGCAAGTTTATAAATGAATTACAAGCCTAAAGCTGGATGAACATGGGCAAGTTTATAAATGAATTACAAGCCTAAAGCTGGATGAACATGGGCAAGTTTATAAATGAATTACAAGCCTAAAGCTGGATGAACATGGGCAAGTTTATAAATGAATTACAAGCCGAAAGCTGGATGAACATGGGCAAGTTTATAAATGAATTACAAGCCTAAAGCTGGATGAACATGGACAAGTTTATAAATGAATTACAAGCCTAAAGCTGGATGAACATGGGCAAGTTTATAAATGAATTACAAGCCTAAAGCTGGATGAACATGGGCAAGTTTATAAATGAATTACAAGCCTAAAGCTGGATGAACATGGGCAAGTTTATAAATGAATTACAAGCCTAAAGCTGGATGAACATGGGCAAGTTTATAAATGAATTACAAGCCTAAAGCTGGATGAACATGGGCAAGTTTATAAATGAATTACAAGCCGAAAGCTGGATGAACATGGGCAAGTTTATAAATGAATTACAAGCCTAAAGCTGGATGAACCTGGGCAAGTTTATAAATGAATTACAAGCCTAAAGATGGATGAACATGGGCAAGTTTATGAATGAATTACAAGCCTACGGCCAGATGAACATGGGCAAGTTTATAAATGAATTACAAGCCTAAAGCTGGATGAACATGAGCAAGTTTATAAATGAATTACAAGCCTAAAGATGAATGAACATGGGCACGTTTATAAATGAATTACAAGCCTAAAGCTGGATGAACATGGGCACATTTATAAATGAATTACAAGCCTAAAGCTGGATGAACATGGGCAAGTTTATAAATGAATTACAAGCCTAAAGATGGACGAACATGGGCACGTTTATAAATGAATTACAAGCCTAAAGCTGGATGAACATGGGAAAGTTTATAAATGAATTACAAGCCTAAAGATGGACGAACATGGGCACGTTTATAAATGAATTACAAGCCTAAAGCTGGATGAACATGGGAAAGTTTATAAATGAATTACAAGCCTAAAGCTGGACTAACATGGGCAAGTTTATAAATGAATTACAAGCCTAAAGCCAGATGAACATGGGCAAGTTTATAAATGAATTACAAGCCTAAAGCCGGATGAACATGGGCAAGTTTATAAATGAATAACAAGCCTAAAGCTGGATGAACATGGGCAAGTTTATAAATGAATTACAAGCCTAAAGCTGGATGAACATGGGCACATTTATAAATGAATTACAAGCCTAAAGCTGGATGAACATGGGCAAGTTTATAAATGAATAACAAGCCTAAAGCTGGATGAACATGGGCAAGTTTATAAATGAATTACAAGCCTAAAGCTGGATGAACATGGGCACATTTATAAATGAATTACAAGCCTAAAGCTGGATGAACATGGGCAAGTTTATAAATGAATTACAAGCCTAAAGCTGGATGAACATGGGCAAGTTTATAAATGAATTACAAGCCTAAAGATGGACGAACATGGGCACGTTTATAAATGAATTACAAGCCTAAAGCTGGATGAACATGGGAAAGTTTATAAATGAATTACAAGCCTAAAGATGGACGAACATGGGCACGTTTATAAATGAATTACAAGCCTAAAGCTGGATGAACATGGGAAAGTTTATAAATGAATTACAAGCCTAAAGCTGGACTAACATGGGCAAGTTTATAAATGAATTACAAGCCTAAAGCCGGATGAACATGGGCAAGTTTATAAATGAATTACAAGCCTAAAGCCGGATGAACATGGGCAAGTTTATAAATGAATAACAAGCCTAAAGCTGGCTGAACATGGGCAGGTTTATATCTAACGGGTAGGTTTCAAAATCACATAGGGTTGGGATGGAGGAAATTACCTGGCAGGCGGCGGGGCTGCCCTCCACTTCCTCCAATCACTGCGTCTATTCAGCTGCTTCCGGGTTGCTTATTCGCAGTGCTGTGTGACATCATCACGCAGTGGCATGAAGTTAAAATATTTAAAGAGCTCTGATTTGGTGCTACACTTCTAATCTGTGTATGACCTTGTCCCTGCTTTCTGATTGGTTCTGCTTAGCCCAATTGGTTTGACCTCGCTTGTTCTTGTCTATGCTGCCTGCTCCCCTGTCCCTTTCATATATGTTTGTTTCCTGTGCTTGCCTAGAACTTTCTCCCTGGTTCTCCCACAATAAGACCTGGCGGCATCTGAGTAGGCTGCTGCTATAGGCAGAAGAGTAGACCGTGACTGGAACCTTGGAGTCTGTTCTGGGTTTGGGATATTCTACATTACAGAAGGAGTGTCGCTTTGATGTGGCCCTCTACTGATGGACCTACATACAGGGCCACTCCTGCAATGAGGCAAGGCGAGAACCTTGCCTCAAGCGGCAGCAAGCGGGCAGTGGGGGGCAGCATCTGGGCTGCTGCCTCAGGTGGCAGCAGCCCCAGAATCGCCGCTGCCTACATAGGCTGCTGTTTTGATCAATTATTGGCCCAGGGGGTAGATAATTGGATCAGCCCAATTTAGCCCAGACCAAATAATGCAAAGATCCACTCATTTGAGCAAATCTTTAGATGTATAGCCAGCATAAATCTTGTACTTTCAATGCAAGTATCATTCCTCCCCATAAGAGTCACCAGTGGACACTTGTCTTGTTAAAAATGGTATAGCCAACCCTGGGGGAGAGAAAACTGTAATTATTTTATCAAATAGGGTATTCTGATGAGTACTGTATGCTTCTGCTTATTGGGGTTGGTCGGAAACATAAAGAAACATAAGAAACATAAAGTGTTCAGTAAATCATTAAGAGCAGATTTATTTCAATATCTGGTGTGTGTAGGCCCACTTCCATCTACATATGTAACCCTATTTATGATTGTAATGGCATGTTGCATTAACTTTTTTGTTTCTTTTCAGTGCAAATAAAGACATTTATAAAAAAAAAAAATGGCACCACAACCTACTCACTAGACAAATTGTTGGCCGTATTTTGGGTGTCTACTCATTAGCTAGTTTTGGGTGTTTTGGGTGTTTACTCATTGGGGACTATATTTGTTGAATTTTTTAAATTTTGAATATACTTTTGTCCACCGCAGTCTTCGTGTTTTATCGTTTCTCGTTTTAGGGTCTCTTACTAAGTATTACTAGAACAGACACATCCTAAAATATTTTTGTGGGAATCTGGGCAGCCCGCTCAAGATTCTGATTGAACCGGTGTTGACTGGCCAACGCTGTGCTAGAGAATAAGTGCCCTGTCATTCCCACGTGCCACCAAACCCAGCCAGTTCAGTTTTAGAGCTAAGCAATGATATTTACACAAACAGCTGCTGCTCGGCTTTTCACGGGAGCTGAACGGTGCTCGGTTAAATGTTAAATTTAATAAGCCAATTATGAAATTGTTCCATCAAATAATTTTTATACCTGAAGGAAACAACAAAACGCTATCAGCCATAGAATCAAACCCGAGAAGCTGTGCAGAAACTGGCAACTTTCACACGTTTCTTGGCACCGCGCGAAAATGAAATTTGGCATAAATTGTAAAGTCTATTATGAGGAATTCTGAGATAACATTTTAATTAAAAGCATGGGCTGCCTTAGCAATTGTACACACAGAAGATGAAAAAGGCAAAACGCTTGAACAATACAGAGTAGCTTGGGTGGAAAAGATGTGTGTTCAATTCTAAGGTTCAAATGGAAGGCAAGTTGCAGATAAAACATAATCCCTATAGAAACCGCCTAATACTAGCATTCTTAACGAATCTTATGATAGTGAGTGTAGGACTGGCCAGACCAGGAATGACTTTGAATTAGTTGGCCAGCTTGAATATATTGCAATATATGGACAAACCATCCCTGTTTTGTTGAAAGGGTAAGCCATTTTTAGTTACTTAATCCACAAATGTCTTAATGTCCTTATTGTATTGATTGGTTAGGGGTTGAGTGCAAAGAACCTCTAGTATTTGTCCGTATAAATTTTGTAGTCACAGCCTCATTGCACCCCTGCTTAATGGTTTGAAATTTAGTGGTGAGCACAACTTTCCATTGTTTGCTATAGTCAGGGGCGCTGCGCCAATGAGGCGAGTTGAGTCGGCTGCGCCCCACTAGGTACCAGGGACGGCAAAAATGCCGCTCCTGGTACTTTAAGAGCCGAATTTCCGGTTGAAAACCGTAATTATGCACTCTGCGCTAGTGTTCTGGCTTTCTCCGCTGCCCTCATGGACCATCTAGACCCCCTGTGGCACGAAAAAGGTGAGCACACGGGGGAGGGGTGGCAGCAACAGCAAGCTGCCTCAGACGGCGGAGGGGCCAGGATCGCCCCTGGCTATAGTTTATAGAGGTAGACAAAATATATCCAGCTCTCGCACACCACAATTCAATTAGATATCTGGTGCTCTGTGGTAGAGGTTCGGCAACCTCACAATCTGTTTGAAGTACAAAGTATCCACGGCACACAGCTTAGTGTAAGCAAGGGTCTCCTTGCACGTTTATTGCGGTAGTGAGCAACGTTTCGGGGTCACGCCCCTTTGTCAAGCTTGACAAAGGGGCGTGACCCCGAAACGTTGCTCACTACCGCAATAATCGTGCAAGGAGACCCTTGCTTACACTAAGCTGTGTGCCGTGGATACTTTGTACTTCATATAGTTTATAGAGGAACAGTGGCCAGCTCCATGTTGTAGCTCCCAACCTCTCCTTCTAAAGTTAGGTGATCCCAGTGGTGGCAACCATTTTGAAATCAAGTTGCAGGTAAAATGTAGTCCCTCTTAATAAATCAGATGAAAGTGAGCGCAGGACTAGCCAGACCAGGAATGGCTTTGATGTAGTTGGCCAGCTTGAATATATTGCAATATATGGACAAACAATCCCTGTTTTGTTTAAAGGGGGGTTAGTACAGAGAACCTCTTTGTATTTAATACAGGAGACATGGAAATTCATACCCACTAATGAAGACCTACTCATAGTTAGGTGGGAGAGGTCCTGTGTCTACAGATAAACCTCTAAACCCTCTCAAGATTTACTTTTTGATTTATACATATATTTATGATATATGTTCATATTGTGGACCAGAAACCATTTTGTTTTTGCCTAGAATTCCACATCTCTATGGTTTACTAGAGAGAAAATAATAGTATCAGCATGTTAGATATCAAGCTACAAGAGACTCCCCAAGGGAAATTCACGTGTAATGTATATTACAAGCCCCTATCTAGAAATTCTTTTTTTTAGAGTAGAAGGTTGTCATCTTTATTCATTTCTAGGGATTTCCCAATGGGGCAATTTTAGCAAGGAAGACAGATATTCTCCACTTGGGATACACTTGAGGTCAGTGGTACTATTGGAGAAACTTAAAACTCATAGATATGAATCTGAGTTAATTAAGGAAACTTATGATAGGGCATTGTTGTCAACTAGCTATCAATTACTCAAAGGGAGGAGAATCAAGAAAAACAAACAATAAAAGAGCAATACTTTATTCTTTACTACTATATATAGTCAACAAGCAGGGAAATAAGGAAAATAGTTGATTGATGACTTTATATTTTCAAATTAGATGCATTGCTGCATAATAAATTAGCTGGCAATATCAAATTTGTGTTTAGGTGTGGGACAGGGAGGATCTTGGCAAAGTATTGTCTCCTATAGGGAAGTACTAAGAGGTTGGGGGTATAGGATAAGCCAGTGATCCCCAATCAATGGCTTGCAAGCAGCATGTTGCTTTCCAACCCCTTGGATGTTGCTCCCAGTGGCCTCAAAGCAGCTGCTTATTTTTCAATTTCTGGTTTGAAGGAAAGCTTTAGTTTCATAAAAACCATGTGTACTGTCAAACAGAGCCTCCTATAGGCTGCTAGTCCACATAGGCGCTACCAATAGGCAATTACAGCTCATATTTGGCACCCCCATCAATTTTTTGCATTCTTATTTTGCTCTCCAACCTTTTTTTAAATTTGAATGTGGCTCACGGGTAAAAAAAGGTTGGAGACTCCTGGGCTAAGTTGTCCAGTGCAGGGGCCGCATATTGATGGAGGAGTCGATAAGCAGGTAATCTGCAGTCAATGTGGGGCACCCACTGTTCTGCCCTTGTAAATGAGAATAAATAAATATTACATCTTTAATGTTTGAAACCGGGATGACGTGAGTACCATCCATAAATTTAGTGGAGAGTGAATCAGTGGGCCATTGGCTTAAATCAGTTACTGAAGAGCAGAAAAGAACAGCACAAGCTCAAGTGAACAGCAGTCTATTTTACATCTAAGGAAGGGGATCACCCCTGAAAGCTTGTGCTGCTGTTTACAGCTCATAAATAAATTTTTTAGACCCTTTACCTCATACACGAGAAGACTGTGTGCCCTTCACTTTAGTGTCTAGTATTAGTTCTAGTATTGGCTTGGATAAACCTGGGATTGATGAACAAAGGTGTGTAGTAATAAGTGGTGTGCTGAGGTTCACTTGAACACATTACTGTTAGACATGCCGGGAGATCTCCTGGCATCCTTACCTCCTGGCGCGTCTCTTCCAGGCTGAGGGGGGCGCAGGCGCGTCCAGCGATGACGTTGCGATCTTCGAAGTGATGCTGGCATCGCTTCGCAGTTGTGGACAATGAGCACCGTGACGCTCACGTAATTATGTCGAGCGTCATGACGTCATCATTTTGGCGACAAATTACCTTTAAAAAATCAATTCTCCATTTTGACAGTGCCCAAGCTGGCTTCTGTTTACAGATCCTGCCGAAGCATTTCTACTATTTGGAATATCCTGGTTTTTTGACTCCTGCCTGTTTTGACTCCGCCTGCCTCAACCCTTATTGCCTGTTTCCCGACTACCTCTTGCCTTATCCTTACAGGTACCTCGCTTAGGGACGTATACTATTTCACGCACTCCTTGTTGGTTCCGCAGCAGCAAGCCAAAAGGGCGTCGGTGACCACCGGAATCCACAGGGGTCCCGTGTGCATCTGAGTGTACCCACTGCTTCTAAGGTTCCTAATAGACGAGTATGTTACAATTACAGAGCCCCATGTCAACTCAGAGACCGGTTGTACGTACGTATGTATGTATGCATGTATGTATGTATGTATGCATGCATTGTACGGCGTTGCGGCTCCTTAACGGTGCTTTACAAATAAAGTTATACATACGTATGCGTACGAGGGAGTGGGAGCAACGCAGCGTGGCCCATAGCAGTAAAACATTGACCCACACAATATTCACTCATGATTCCCCTCTCGAGTTTTCCTCTGTTGTTTATTTTAAGGGGGCATTTACTTAAAGGGGAGCTCAAGTGCAGGAAGCTACTGGTCTCTGCACTGTGAAATGGAGTGCAGTGGCATGCAGCTATTTGCACAGAGCCAAACTCAGTGTGCAAAGTACAAAAAATGGCTGATTTGGGCCTTTCTTTGCACTTTACAGTGTTCAGCTTAGCAAATGAGTTCTTTTGTTTTTCGAATTTCTTACTTCTTTATCCTTTGACGGCCATATACCCCACCTGCTCTGTCTACGGCGTCTCTTCCATTCTTTCCTTTCTTTATATTCCTATTCAACCCCCCTTTCTTTCCCCCTCTCTCTCTCTCTCTCTCTCTCTCTCTCTCTCTCTGCCTTTTTCACCCTTGGCTATAAATTAGATTTTGAAGCATACTACTACACATATATTCCCAGAAACAGTTGAAATTCATTGCGTTACTTATAGAAATAGAAAAGCAGGTCCATGGACTGAGTATTAGAGTATAAAACCTTAATTTAGAAGCTATTTTAGGACAGAAGAGGAGCAAACTGGCATAATACAGAAGAGAGAATCACCCAATTATTTTTTTGCCTTTTATACGAGTTGTGTTTAGAAGATGCAGAAGAGAATGCGGGTGCTACGGTGTTAAGAGGAGGCGTGCCTGGGTGCTTACCGGGGCCGACAGATAATTTATCACACTGGCAGAAATTGTTTTGCATCCTCTCTTTCCCATTTCTTTACTGCCCTTTACCGCCCAGTGCACTCAGTGTTATTCAATCCATCTCGTCTGATTGGTACCCGCTCTGATTGTGTTTGCTCCGCGTGGCATTGACTTGAAACATTTCATTATCTAATACACACGGGTATTTGCTGAATTATTGCCGCTGCTGTGAGAGGGACATTACAGACATTATTTGGAAACATATTCTGGACTCGTCTAAAGTCTTTCTCTATGTTATATTTGTATGCAGCAGAAGGACTTTTCCTCCCTGCGAGTCCTGAATCCTCTTGAAAGGGGAAGCGTTCGAGCGAACAGGTCTGTCCAATCAGGCTCTTGAGACTCACGTTCGGCTTTCAGAAACAGAGGGACTATGGTAATGCAACGATTAGGACCCAGTGTGGGGGTTCATTACACAGAAACAGCTGTTGGTAAACTGCAACTCTCCGCTTACTCTACCAGCCATCAGTGGGATGCTAGATTTATTTATTTATTTATAAATATAAGTCCCACCGTGCCCGCACTCACATGAAGTTGAAGCCAGAAGGGCACGGTCATAGTTAAGTGGCATAGTTAGGTAAATGGCATCTAAGATTAAGATGCCATTTTGTGTGGAATAAATCACAGTTATTACCAATAACAGAGTGTATAAATTTTCTGTGTATAATTCCAATGTAAAAAGTAGCAGCTGCTTGAAAATACTGTGTAAGAAACAGCGAACGCCCAGTGAAAACACGTTGTGGATTTTTTTTTATTATGCACGGTGTTTACTTGATGTATACATTTTCCCTATGGACTGGAATGAATTAGGACATAAATAATGTATAAGTGTGTAACATTACCCGTCTCAAATGTGGAGATAAAAGAAAATACACTTTATAAATTCACCATTTATTTCAAACCTCTTTTTACACTGTATTTCCAGCATAGATAATTTTACACAATATGATAAATAGGCCATATAGGGTAGGCAATGGCATACCTAGATATTACCGGGCCCCACAGCAAATAATTTTGCAGGCCCCCAAAATGTCTAGAATTTTACTTATATTTATTGAAATTATTTTGAAGGTATATTTCTATAAAGGATAGGGGTGACCTAGAGCAGCACAAGTTATACAGGTATAGGGCCTGTTATCCAGAATGCTTGGGGAACTGAGGTATTCCAGATAAAGGATCTTTCCATAATTTGGAACTTCATACCTTAACTTAGCTAAAAATCATTAAAACATTAAATAAACCCAATAGGATTGTTTTCCAGGATTGGTGGTTCATCTTCAAGTTAACTTTTAGTATGTTACCGAATGACTAATTCTAAGCAACTTTTCAATTTTCCTTCATTTTTTCTTCTGACTCTTGCCAGCTTTCAAATAGGGTCACTTAACCCATTTAAAAACAAAAGCTCTGTAAGGCTACAAAAGTATTATTATTACTACTATCTTTTACTTATCTTTCTATTCAGACCCTCTCCTATTCATATTCCAGGCTTTCATTCAAATCAATGCATGGTTGCTATGATAAATTGACCCTAGTAACCAGATTGCTGACATTTTTAAACTGGAAAGCTGCTGAATAAAAAGCTAAATAACTCAAAAAACACAAATATTAAAAAAATGAAATCAGTCAGAATATCTCTCTCTACATCATACTAAAAGTAACCTCAATTGTGGACAACCTGTTTAATTATATCTTAGCTGGGATCAAATAGAAGGTAATGTATTGTTATTACAGTGAAAAATAACATTTTGAATTATTTAATTATAATGGAGCCTATGGGAGACGTTTTTCCCGCAATTCTGAGCTTTCTGGATAACAGGTTTTCAGATAACAGATACTATACCTGTACAAAAAACCCTGATAAATCCCAAAAAAGAAAATAGCATGGAGACATTTATTGTAGGATAAGGGTGCAATGTAAAAAAGGTGCAAAGCCTGCTATAGGTCTGGCCACATATACAGTAGCAACCAATGAGCAGGTGGTCACCAGACAGCTGATTGATTGGCCGGGCCAATATTAAACATATTATGGACAGATATATGTGAAAAAAATGGTTATTTTAGCTTTTCTGTTTTGACCATTCTCTGCTCAGTCTGAATACATGAAACATGCACTCAAAGGGAAATTGCACAGGAAATTACATGGATGATCCGCCATCAAATCACAAGCAATTTCCAGCAATTCTTTGGACATTTTGATTTCATTTAGAATTTTTATGTGTACATATGGGTATTGTGTTCCAGCTATACAGTAAAAGTGCCTGTCTCTCTGTGTATATATATAGAGAGAGAGAGAGAGAGAGAGAGAGAGAGAGAGAGAGAGAGAGAGAGAGAGAGAGAGAGAGAGAGAGAGAGAGAGAGAGAAGGGTAAAAGGTTGCCTGGGTGCAACAAGCCCAAAATTGTAAAGGTAGAGATAAAAACGAAAAAGCTTGCACTCACAGGTCTTACGAAGAAATAGAAGTGTTTATTGGATCAAAAAAGAACAATTAACGTTTCGGCTAGTACTCTAGCCTTTCTCAAAGCGCACATACAAACAAGCACCAACCTTTAAAACCCCCAGTGGCGGGAAAGAGGAAGTAGTGATGTCACAGTCACGTGAACAAAGTAAATATACATACAAAACTAAAAATAACCAAAAAAAGTCAAAATACATATACATACTCACAAAAGTATAGCTAAATGTTCTATTACATATACTCAGTACCAATTTCATGATGCGGTTGCAACAATGTTAGACCGGATACATAAAAGTCACTGTTACAAAACATAATCTTTACAAACCAAATGTTACTGATATTGCAGAGCTCTCAGCGTTAGGAACTTACATCGTCTCATTTTGTTTCAAAATATAAAGGAAGTGCTAGTGATTACCAGTCAGTTGGAGCGCAACCCCCCCCCCCCGCAAGGAAAGGCTTCTGCATAGTGTAGCGTAATGGCGGCTCTATTTTTCAGTCGGTAAAGTGTCTCTCTAGGCTTTCAGACGATCCTCGTTATCCATAGGGAACCCAGCGTTGCTGAAGCTGCTGCGCTGAAAGGCCAGCGCTAGGGATGGGCAAATTTTTTTGCCTTATTTCGCCATGGAAATGACGCCCATAGACTTGTATGGCGTTGTGCGTCAAAAAAAAAAAAAAAAAAAAAGCGCAGCAAAAAATTTTGACGCCTATAGACTTTAATCGGCGTCTGCAATATTTCGCCCTTGGTGAATTTTACGCGAAACAAAACATGTCAAATTCGCCCATCCCTAGCCAGTGCTCATCTGGCCAGGATGTCATTTAATGTTTGGCAAAGCAAGAGACCTGCGGCACAACTGATGCAATTGATTAAGTGATCGGTATTTATTCAGCTCACAAACAAAGTGGCAATGTTTCGGGCCTCCACTGGGCCCTTTATCAAGGCTTGATGAAGGGCCCAGTGGAGGCCCGAAACGTTGCCGCTTTGTTTGTGAGCTGAATAAATACTGATCACTTAATCAATTGCATCAGTTGTGCCGCAGGTCTCTTGCTTTGTGATATACAATTTTGGGCTTTGGGCAGTATTGGGCCCGATACCTGAAGGCACCTGACACCAATCCCGTGTTACAGACCTGGAACAGCACTCCAATTTTGGGATTCATGTAATGTTTGGCAGGCTTCGCAGGATCTGCGGTGTTGTTAAGCAATCCACCCTTAGCAACCCGTGTCTAGTATGTTGGAGCGCCCACATCCGCTTGGATAGGGCTATTTCATGGTTCTATTTCTTTAGTTGGTTAAGTATCACAATAAAACTTTCTGTGTCTTTAGTTGGTTACGTGTCACAATAAAACCTTCATTGAAAAGTCTCTCAATCTTTGCACCGATAGTCCCAAGAAAACACTGCGGTGTCGAAAGTGAGGTGCTGGATGAACAGCGTACATCTGGTCAGGCTGTAATGTAGTAGTTGTCAGCAGGCTGTAGGTGGCGTTATAGCCAGCGTCTCAAGGACGGAAGCGTTGTTAGGACGTATACACATAGCAACCACTCACCTTCTTGTGGGAAAGAACAGATGCACTAATGTAGTTATCTGCATATTTTCTGGAGATTCTGCATAAGGGGGTCCAACAGCAGGTCACTGAAATAGGCCAAATAATCTGAAGTAGGTAGAAGCAAGTAGGGGAAAAGATACGAAACAGGTATACATAGGAACAGCGAAAGGGGGGAATGGCAAAACGAGGTCACCTTGGTCTGCCCATAAGTCATGACCCTGGAGGAGAGGCCCTTGATGGCTGCCTTCGATGGAACAAACAATATGATGGTATTTAAACACACGTTTAGAGATGTGTTATATAAATTTTCAGGCAGGGTCAGCACTCTCGTATCATACGGGGTGGCCTAAATTACAGAAAGATTGCTTATCTGGAATGCCCCAGGTCCCGAGCATTCTTGATAATAGGTCCCATACCTGTATAATGATGTTGGGTTCCTGTTGATGCTGCTCAGAGCACTTCTTGGGAAGTATACTCCAAATACTCTTCTCAACTGGGAAGGAATATGACTAGATGGCTGACTCTATTGCCAAGCATAGTTTAGCTTTGTAATCCAAAATCTGTTTAGGCAACCAGATGGCTTTTTTTCTTCATCTAAGCAAAGCATTCAAGAAAGAACGAAACATGTGTTTCCTCCATTGGCTTTCCCTGGACAGCTCACTAGATCCTTTTGCAGAGAGAGAAGACAATGAATCCCTTCCAATATCTTTCTCAGCACCACTTCATTAGAGCCTTTTGTATAACAAAGGCACACGCATCCATTCCATCACTTTTCCCAATACAGGTATAGGTTCCGTTATCCAGAAAGCTCTGAATTACGGTAAGGCCATCTCCCATAGACTCCATTATAATTAAATAATTCAAATTTTTAAAAATGATTTCCTTGTTTTTCTTTGTAGTAATAATACAACAGTACCTTGTACTTGATTCCAACTAAGATTTAATTAGTCCCCACTTCAAGCAAAGCCCATTTGGGGTGCTTGTTTGCTCTCTAAGGGCTCTTACACACGGGCAGTTTGTCCTGCGCTCCCCTGTGTTGTGCTTTCTTCCTTACTAAAGGCAAACCAATCCTAATATTTAAATATATTTTTAGTAGACTTAAGGTATGGTGATCCAAATTACAGATAGATCCCTTATCCGGAAAACCCAGTGTCCCAAGCATTCAGGGGCGTAACTATAGAGGAAGCAGACCCTGCGGCTGCAGGGGGGCCCAGGAGGTATAGGGGCCCCATGAGGCCCTAATTCATATACAATTTCAATAAATATTGGAGAAACAAGTCACCCTCTAAACATTTTGGGGGCCTGAAAAATAATTTGCTGTGGGGCCCAGTGATTTCTAGTTACGCCACTGCAAGCATTCTGGATCTGTAGAGAGTAATCAGGTGCACACCCGGGCCCTTCGGATTAGATCCCGCCTGGTGCACAGACCTGAAGGGAGACGGAACTTCCAAATCCAAGTAGCAAGAAATTAGGACCGACATAAAAGGCGATTCAAACAGGGGTCAAGACGCCCCTTATGCGTTTATTGCGTCACAACGTTTCGGGGGCGATCCCCCTTCGTCAGGTGATTTCTTGCTCCAAGCATTCTGGATAACAGGTCCCATATTTGTACCTGCTGATCAGAGCCTTTGCATAACAGAGAGAAGGCATAGACATCCTATTGTTCACCTTTCTCAGTACCAGCTCCATGTCTTCTTTACTGAATTAAACATTCTTTTGTGTAACTTCCTCTGGATTCCAACTTTTGTCTTTTTTTTTCTTTTTACATTTAAACCCTTTAACATTTTTCAGTCTCCTTTCATAAGAGCTTCACTCAACATCTCAACGTCCCTTGCTGCTACAATGACAGCTTTATAGATCTGTCACTCTTGCTCATTATAAAAAGTCTTTGCTTCACATCTTCCATTACATATTTTAAGAGTATCAGCAAAGGAAGTTTCTGAATTTCAATCCCCAGAGCTTTGATAATAGTCTGTTATAGAAAGGGAAGATGCTGGGGGTGGTAGTACAGTCATCTCTGATGGACTGCCACATGGATTTGGCACGGGTGGAATGTTTCTGGCTGAAACAAGTGGTCAGTAATCACAAATATTGATTTTGTTGGGATGGGACTAGAAGCGTAGAAGCTTGTACCATTCCTAATTAAACATATTTTGTTTCTTTTCCAGGTAAAGGAACATCCAGGCTCCGAGTGACGCTCCAGTGTGGAATCCCTAAAACAATCAGCCATGTAAGCTTTACACTTAATAAACAAGAATTTCACAGTGGGTACAACAAGTTATCTGTGCTGTTGATGAAGCACCCCTAATCCTGGTGGTCCCCGTTCAAATTCTTCTCTTTCTCATTGGCTCCCTGGCTAATATGTCAGTGTAATTCTTTATTATTCTCTTTGGATCTTTTCCTGTCCTTGCCCTGTCTTATCTCAAGGTTCCATAATGACACATTTAGGGTTTCGAATACAATAGTTTTAGGATCTGTAAGTCAGAATTCTTGGGGCCTGGGGTTTTCCAGGTATCTTATACCAATGTCTAGGGCCTTATTTCTTAAAATTTGAATTTGTGTACTTTAAGGGGGGTTATTTATCAAAGGTCGAGGTTTTTTCTACCTTGAATAAACACACAACTCGAATGTTTGCTTATTTATGAAAAAACCTGAATATAAAAAAACTTGATTGAATGCAATCGGGGGGAAAACTGGAATACCTCAAATTTATCTAGTTATAGGCATGAATAGCTCAAATTTATTGAGTTTTCAAGCGCAAAAAAACCCAGAAAATCATGAAGGCAAAAAACTTTCTTGAAATGGTTAAAGGGACCTCTGCCATTGACTTCTACATGACCTCAACAGATTTTAGCTGGATTATTTTCGGATTTGGGGTTTTTGCAGCTTCGGGGCATAACAAATCTCCAAAAATTCAAGTTTTTTTTACCCTGAAAAATTCAAGTTTTTACTGAAACCACAACTCAACCTTTAATAAATAACCCCCGAAAGAGTTTTTTTTCTGCTCAATACACTAGCGATGTTGCCCCCTTTTGACGCAATCCAATGCTGATATTTAAGCGGGAGAGGCCGGGCGGCATCTGGGCTGCTGCCTCGGACGGCAGCAGCCCCAGGTTTGGTGCTGCTTTTAGATGCCAACTTTTTTTGAGCTTTTATAGCTTAATAAATACTTTATTTCATGTAAGGTTTCGAGTTTGTTCGCTTTAGCTAAAAAAAAAACCCCAAATTGCGGTAAAGATCCCAATCTGAGCGTTGATAAATTGGCCCCCTGTTGTAACCAGGTCCTTTAAGAGAGGATATTGTCCTCCTGAAATATTATGAAGTGTTCTCTTTGTAAACAATCCACTCTTTTTGCCTGGTTGCAATTTTTGTACTATCTTCTGACTTCTTAGTAGATTCTAATAGGAATTGACTCATGTTGGTGCGAACAAGTTACAAATGTTACCCAGTTTGGTCATTTCATCTGTATGTGCTAGCTTTGTAGATAATCAAGCCTGGACTGTTATACCATATTCTGGTAGCTGGTAGAGATTTACTATAGGTGATCGAGTCCAATCTTCAAATAATTGTTAGCATGCAGGTTTCTTTGTCCTTGGGGCCAATGGCGCAGTCCATGGGGATTCTTTTTTAACGGCAGTTGTCTGTGTAATAGCAAACATAAATTGTGTAGGCACACAGACAATGTTTAACCAGGTTCAGTAACCCATAGCGTTCAATCAAAAAACTTTTTTTTTTTTGTCTCAAAATTTTTCCCATACTAGCAAGTATCATGATAGGGAAATAATGTGGTAATTCAAATACAAGATTCCAAAGGGCTTTGGATTTGTACATAGTGTAGGTCTGCTGTACAAAATACTTCAACTGTAGTATTGGATTTTTGTTAAATTCCTTACTTAGAGAGTAAGAGAGTTGTGGCTCAGCTGGTGGGGCTCAAGATGTCTGTGCCCACCCTGTGTTTGTGTGGGCCCCTGTTTTCTGAAGCCTTGTAATTGCTCTGTCCCATTAGGTTCCCTTCATTGATGTTGGTATCTATCCATTGAAAAGCTGCAGTAACAGGTGAGGTGCAGAGCTATCTCTCACCCTCCGTCCTGCTCTATTAATGACTGTTAATCTTATGCCGACACATAGAGCTATCTCTCACTCTGAGCCACTCTAACTGCGGCAAGTGCTGCTATCCGTCATTCTGGTTTTCACACGCGGCTATCTCGTATACTCCACATTCCCTCTTGTTGCGAGGAGCAGAGCTATCCGTCTTCCTAATACTCCTAATGACTTGTGCAGCTATCTCTTTTCTTATTCTTCTCTTCCTGAGATGCACATGGCTATCAGTTCTTTGCTATTAACACGGCTCTCCTAAAAGAAACAATGGCCTTTTGTGCTTTCTGACTTCTACAACATAGCGCCCGGCAATGTGTCATCATGCTTCCATAACAGGGAAAAATAGTATTTAGCTAAAAATATGATATAAAATACTTGGGCTGCTGGAGATATGTCTAAAGCAGGGGTCCCCAACCCGTGAGCCACATTCAGATGTAAAAAGAGTTGGGGAGCAACACAAGTTGCCAAATAAGAGCTGTGATTGGCTATAGTGTTGTTTGGCAGCCTACAGGAGACTTTTTGGCAGTACACGTATATTTTATTCAACCAAAACTTGCCTCCAAGCCTGGAATTAAAAAATTAGAACCTGCTTTGAGGCCAGCGAGAGCAACATCCAAGGGGTTGGTGAGCAACATGTTACTCAAGAGCCACAGGTTGGGGATCATTGGTCTAAAGCTACTGGACTTTTTGAGGCTGGACTTTCATGCCGAAGAAGCTTGGATACATTTTCAAGAATATTCAGAAAGTCCTGTTGCATTAGACTTATCTCCTCTAGACACTGTATATTGTGACCAAGACTAATAAAATCCTTCATAGACAGACAAACCTTTTAGTATGATTTAGAGAGTGATATTTTGAGACAATTTGCAAATGTTTTTTATTTCTTTTACTATTTGTGGTTTTGAGTCATTCATGTTTTTATTCAGCACCTGTCCAGTCTGCAGTTGCAGCAGTCTGGTTGCTAGGATCCAAGTTACCCTAGCAACCATGCATTGATTTGAATAGGAGACTGGAATATGAATAGGACAGGCCTGAATAGAAAGACGAGTAGTAAAAAGTAGCAATAACAATACAATTGTAGCCTTACAGACCATTTGTGTTTAGACCCCCGTTGGAAAGCTGGAAATTGTCAGAAGATTAAACAAAAAAAAATGAAGGCCAATTGAAAAGTTGCTTATAATTAGTCATTTTATGAGACTAAAAGTTAACTTAAAGGTGAACCACCTCTTTAAGAATGGGATGAAGGCAGTGAAGTGCCAACTTCCAGCATTATTTTACCCACGATTATACACTATACGGTCAAAGGTACGTGGGGACCTGCCTATTGAACATTTCATTTCAAAGCCAAGGTTATTAATATATAGTTGGAGCTCTTTTTGCTGGGAAAGTTTCCTCTAGATGCTGCAATATTGTTGGTGGGATTTTCTTACAGTACATTGATACATAAGAGGCTGGGCACTGATGTTGGGGATCAGGCCTGGTACAGATCAGTGTTCCAATTCATCCTACAGGTGTTCAGTTGGGTCGAGGTCCTATCTCTGCAAGTTAATTCACTTTGTCTAACATCTTCTATATCCCCCAGCTACCCTTTCACCCATTCACGATCGTGTCCAATATACACAGATTTCAGACAGGAGCAATACATGCACTTGTAGGCTACATAAAATAAACTTCAAGATTAAAAAAGCTTGCACCTGCGTAAGGATACCTATTGATGAAGTGCACTTAAAAGACCTCTGAAGTTACTGCCTTTTCCTGAAATAGCGGTTCTAGGGTTCCCCTGCATCACTAAATGTAACTGTGCTCCATTCGGAATGGAAAGCAGGAAGGAAAGAGAAAAGTTCTTCCCCAGGTACCATAATGAATGGGATTTCGGCAATTGACTGCAGGAAACAGCGGACATAAATTACCCCTTATGTGTTTCTTAGCCATGGCAAATTTGCCCAAATCTGTAATACATTTATCCATCTTTCTATATGACCCCCTAAAACAATGAGAGACAGTGACTTGTGCCCAGCAACTGCTGGGGGGCAGCATGAAAATATGTCTTTTTCACAGAGTTATTGGGTCCCTCAAACATTTTTTTGCTGTGGGGCCCAGTACCTTCTGGTTATGTGCTGATGAACTGCTGCTTTTTGCCCTTGAGAGAAAATTACAGCAGATTCAAAGCCACAGCTACTTAATTTTTTTGCGATTAAATTCAGTTAAAGGAGAAGGAAAGCTACTGAAGCAGTTTATAGCCAATATATTAGCCACAATAGTGCAAGCTATAAGACTATATTTATTCTGTAGAATGCTTTACCATACCTGAGTAAAGGGCTCTAGAATCTCTCTATTTGTTTAGGTAGCAGCTGCCATATTAGCTTGGTATGATATCACTTCCTGTCTGAGTATCTTCCTGCTTACTCATAGCTCTGGATTCAGATTACAGCAGGGAGGAGGGGAAAGGGGAGAGGGAGAGAGGAGCAAACTGAGCATGCTCAAGCCTGTTCCCTGGAGGTTTAAGCTGAAAGAAGGAAGTCTGATACATAAGCCCATGTGTACACAATAGAAGGAAATAAATGCTGTGTTTCTTCTAACAGAGGACTCAGAGCAGCATTATTTTGAGGTTTTACTGGTGTATTTATATAAACCTTTCTGATAAAGCTTTCTTAGTTTTAACCTTTCCTTCTCCTTTAAGCAGCTTCCAAGCACTTTTCTACTGAGAACCTGAGGGTGTGCAAAGCATATCCCCATTTAACCAGTAGTTAATAGTCCTCTTATTTGCATGCTCAGTGCATGAATATAAAGTGGATTCTATCTCCCCTCTCTGTTGTTAATTCCCAGCTTCATCGGCACCGGATCAGGATGCAGATCTGTGAGCAGGAATTGGGGAAAACAAGCCGAGCGCACTTTCCTTTCTGTGCACGTCGTATTGTCTGACAGCCCATTCACATACATCACAAATAACGTTGGCCTGGCAGGAGAGTCACCTAATGGAGTAGATCCATTTGAAACCTTGCTTAGTGGGCTATTCTTTCATCTCGGCTGCCCTCTGGGTTGCGACTGCAATATAATGGGGTCAGTGGCACTAAGTCTTATGCGATAAGAGGGCTATGCCTCACGCAAGATTCCTGTAATCCGCATATTGGATGCTTCAGGAAATCCTGGATAGACCACCTGCATGAATATATATATTTATTAGAGCCATGCAGCTTGCTTACCTGCCAATGTCGGTGTAACCAGATTGCAATGTATATCCCAGAAGCAATGTCTCGCTCCATTAAACATTACATTGTATTAACTTGTTGTTTTTACAAAAAATACATAAGATTTGTACTTGCCCATATTCAAGGGTAATTAGTCATAACTAATAATGTTGTCTCCAGTAAATACCAAATCCTGACCTGTGTTTGATCAGATTTTCCATAACTGTCAGAAAATACTGATACGGAATCCCTTAATAAGAAACCTGATATCCAGACAAACTCCAAATTAGGGGTTTGACATGCATTTGAGATGCAGTTTGAGTGAACCTAAATACATTAGCTAGTTGATTCCATTATATTGTGCCTGGTTGGACTGATCATTGTTCAGAGTTGAGTTTCATTGCATTATGTTTTCTCATATGCTCTTTTTTTTCACACTCTGCATGTCTCCGTAAAATTCTGTGTGTAAGAACGCTAACTGCTTCCCAAAAGTGAAAAACCAAACTTACTGGGGCCCCTGTTGAAGGCAAAACTTATAAATGAAAATAAAAAACAAAAATATTTAAAGGACAAGGAAAACCAGTCTAAGGGGCAAAATCACTAATCTGCGGAGTTGCGGTAGCGCAGGCTTCACCACACTTCGCCGCACTTCGCCAGGGTGCCGCTAATTCACGAAAATCCGAAGTTGCACTCAGGGAGGCGAACGGTAGCGAAGTTGCGCTAGCGTTAATACGTCAAGGAAAGCGAAGTTACGCTAGCGATGCCTAATTTGCATAAGGCACCAAGTTAAAGTACAATGGACGTATATGGAGCAGCAAATACATTACACTACACAAGCCTGGGAAAGCTTCATAAAATAAAATAGAGTTGTTATTTTGCCCTATACATGTGCCCACTGTATAGTTTATTTGCCATATGTTAGGAAATGTAGGGGGAAGGAGAGTACCCCCCAAAAAAATTTACGATCTTTTTCAGCCTATCACCCTTAAAAAAGGAAAAGACTCCAGCGTTTTTTGGGACTTAGAAAAAAATTTCAACTTTTTTCTAAGCAATCCCTATCTACTCTATTGCACTTTGCCTGGTCTGAGGTGGCGAAGGCAAGTCTGGCGCAAGAGGTAACATTCAGTAAAATGTGCAAGTTAGTGAATTAGCGTAGTTACGTCCAATCGCCATAGCGCAACTTCACCTGGCGTAAGGGTGCGAAGTAGCGCTAGAGTAGTTCCACTTCGCTAGCAAATTTACGCCAGCACCCGTTAGTAAATCAGTGAAGTAACGAAATGACGTCACGCTGGCGAATTTGTTAGCCGCTTCGCTCTTTAGTGAATTTGCCCCTACGTTGGTGCAAGGGACATGTGAGGAAGGTAAGAAAGATGGCGGCAAGGTGCTGCATTTTGTCCTAAGGGTCAAGACACACAGGCAGATTCAGGGAGATTAGTCGCCCAGTGAAAATCTCCTCATCTTCGGGGCGACTAATCTCCCCGAACTGCTTCCCCTGCATTCCGGCCGGCTAAAATGTAAATCGCCGGAGGGATGGCACTTGGATCAATTTGTATTCCGAAGTCGCCTGAAGTTGCCTCACGAGGAAACTTCGGGTTGTCTTCAGAAAATGAACTCCACAATGCGGCTGGTGCCATGCAACGAAACGCATGCGACGTGTAGGATGTTCTGAAGAAACAGAAAATGAAGAAGAAATCGCAGGTAAGAACTACATTTAACCGACTTCACTTCCTGTTTCTTCAGAACATCCGACACGTTGCATGTGTTTCGTTGCATGGTGAAGTGTCGGCACCAGCCGCATCGCGGAGTTCTTCCCTAAAAGTGAATTGGGCTTTTCTTGTCTTGTTGCAGCCATAGAACTTTCCCCAAGAAGTTGCCTGCCCAAAGTAAAATACTGAGCCTGCCTCATAATTAAACACAGTGGGTTCAAAAGGGTCTCATATTGTAGCCTACACAGTAAATCAGTTCCCCAAAGTGCCATCATGGTTTAATAGAGTCCACAGAAGACATGACATTAGTAGGGTAACTGCCATTGTTCGTTCCTACTATTCATACAGGTATGGGATTCGTTTTCTGGAAACCCGTTATCCAGAAAGTTCCCAATTTACAGAAAGGCAGTCTCCCATAGATTCCATTTTATTCAAATAATCCAAATCTTTAAAGGAGAAGGAAAGCTACCGGGGCAGTTAGACCAGTAGATTAGCCACAATAGTGCAAGCTATAAGACTATATTTAGTATTCAGAATGCTTTGCGATACCTGAGTAAACAGCTCTAGAAACTCTCTCTGTTTGTTTAGGATAGCAGTTGCCATATTAGCTTGCTGTGACATCACTTCCTGCCTGTGTCTCTCCCTGCTCACTCAAAGCTCTAGGCTCAGATTTCAGCAGGGGAGGATAGAGGGAGAGAAAAGCAAACTGAGCATGCTCAAGCCCTAGCCCTGGAGGTTTATGCTGAAAACAGGAAGTCTGATACAGAAGCCCGTGTGTACACAATATAAGGAAAGAAATGCGGTGTTTCTTTTGACAGAGGACTTTGAGGGTTTATTTTTTATCTGTAATAATAAAACAGTAGCTTGTACATGATCCCAACTAAGATATAATTAATCCTTATTGGAAGCAAAACCAGTCCATTGCAACATGATTTTCTAGTAGACTTAAGGTAGGAAGATCCAAATTACAGAAAGACCCGTTATCCAGGAAGGCCCAGGTCCCGAGCATTCTGAATAACAGGTCCAGTCTCTTATTCAAATCAATGCATGGCTATTAAAGTAATTTGGACTCCAGCAACCAGATTGCTGAAATTGCATACTGGGGAACTGCTGAATAAAACATGAAATAACTCCCACACAAATAATAAAAAATAAAAACCTACATCATACTAGGGATGCAGAACCGAATCCAAATCCTAATTTGCATATGGAAATTAGTGTCAGGGAGGGAAATTGCGTGACTTTTTGTCACAAAACAAGGAAGTAAAAAACGTTTCCCCATCCCACCCCTAATTTGCGTTTGTAAATTAGGCTTTAGTTCGCTATTAGGCCGAATCTTTTGCAAACGATTCGGGGGTTCGGCCGAATCCAAAATTGTGTGTTCGGTGCATCCCTACATCATACTAAAGTTAATTTAAAGGTGAACAACCCCTTTAAGCATTACTGGGCAGCGTTTCCTTATTTTAAAAGCAGGGACTACCTCGCTTAATGTTCGGATCTGATGAGCTGACAGCTAGAATATCCACTTTGCTTTCCCCAGGTAAATAAACACAGCACTGCAGCAGCTATGTCCCACGGGGCAGCCGGCAAATGCATTTTATTTGATGGCTATTTAGACACATCCACACTCTCCAGCCAACAATTAAGTACCACGGCATCTGGGGAATGCCTGCTGCTCCGAGTAATTTGATTCAGCGCTAGAGTACCTAAATGCTCATATGCTGAATTAAATGGGCAGTATTTCCACAACATAAATCGCTCCAGCCCAAAAGGCCTTACTGCAGCATTTATTGATATGTATGGAAATGTCCTGACATCTTGATGGGAATTAAAATATAGAAAACAGTCTGTGCTGAATTACCAGACTTGCAATCATGCTTCTCCTCCTGGCCTATAGAATTATATTTACTAATGGACTAGTACACCAGCATGGAAGCTCCTAAAACTCTGTATCCAATATATTAAAAACCCCCTCTGCTTAAGCAATTACTTAGCTTTGTGTTCAGCAGCTCTCCAGTTTGAAATTTTAGTGGCTATCTGATTGCTAGGGTTCAAAGTTACCTAGCAACCAGGCAGTGATTTGAAAAAGAAACTGGAATATCAATAGGAGAGGGTCTGGACAGAATAAGTAATACAATATAAAATAATAACCACTTGAAAAAGGATCCATGATGATCCGAAACATGTTGTGACAATAAAGGAATTTTGCAGCCAAGTCTGCGGATTGTAATGCTCCTTCCTATCCTACAATTGTTGCATGAATATAAAATAATAAGTAATATATAGTAATATATAATAATATAAGTAATATATAATAAAATAAGATACAATCAAATTGTAGCCTCAAAGAGAAATAGTTTGGTGGCTGCTGGGGTCAGTGACCCCCATTTGAAAGCTGAAAAGATTAAGAAGAGGAAATCAAATAAAAACTGTAAAATATGAGGGCTATATGTTATAGAATTGGCCATATAAGTTAATTTAAAAATGAGACACACCTTTAAAGGGTTTTCCCTGTTAATCAGCATTAAAGGGATAGTGACACATTTCAGGAACAGGAAGGTGCCCAGCATTAATTCCCCATTTAAAAGGTATTCCCTGACTCTCACCAAACCCTCTGCTGCTCTACTGTGGTTTTTAAAGGAGAAGTAAAGCCTAACTAAAGAAGTAGGTAGAATGTTGTACATTATGTTTTGGGTTTCTGTACCAGCCCAAGGCAACCACAGCCCTTTATCAGTAAAGATCTGTGTCTCCAAAGATGCCCCAGTAGCTCCCCATCTTCTTTTCTGCTGATTCACTGCACATGTTCTGTGCTGCTGTCACTTACTGAGTTTAGGGACCCACTCACAATATACAGTACACATAGAATAGAAATGTCACAATATAAGGCTGATTAGTAATTAATACAGATAATTTCTACATGGCAGCACAGAAACCAATTAGCATCAGAATTTAATAATCAGCCCTGTAGCATCATCTTATATTACAGACCAACCTCATTTTCTGATGGATAATTAGTGACGACCCCTAAGCTTAGCTTCTTAACAACTGCTCAGAGCCCACTGAGCATGTGAGTGTCACAGACAATTTCCAAGATGGTGACCCCCTGTGACAAGTCCTGGGTCATTGCTGCTATTGACAAGCTGAAACTTTAGGCTGGTGCAATAAGGTCATTATATAAAATATGGCATTTTTAGCCACATTCATTTTTAGGATTTAGTTCTCCTTTAAAGGGGTTGTTCACCTTTAAATTAACTTTCAGTATGATGTAGAGAGCGATATTCTGAGACAATTTGCAATTGGTTTTAATTTTTTATTATTTGTAGTTTTTGAGTTATTTAATTTTGTATTCAGCAGCTCTCCAGTTTGCAGTGTCAGCAATGTGGTTGCTTGGGTCCAAATTAACCTAACAACCATACATTGATTTGAATAAGAGACTGGAATATGAATAGGAGAGGATGTGAATAGAAAGATGATTAATAAAAACAAGCAATAACAACAACTTTGTAGTGTTACAGAGCAATTAGGGTAAAAATACTGTCAGAGGGAGACAGGGTGAGAGGGAGCAAATGAAGGTGACTCCTTAAAAATGAGTGTATAGTGGATTGGGGTTTTTTTCTGCTTTATAAGCCCAGTGGGTAACAAGGATGTAGGGGAGTTGGTTTTACCAGGAATTGAAGAGTTACAGCAGGGAATTGTAGCAAGGAAAGAATTGACTTGTCATCGAAATTGCCTATTGGGTATGCAGACTCAAACCATATTCCTTAGGGCAATAAATATGTAGAAACGTTGCCTTTTTCTGCTTTAATTCATTTTGCCGATTGGTAGGGTATTATTTATGGATTACAGGTGGCACGACGGAATAAAAACAGAAAGCATATTTGGAAATTAAAATGCACACGGGTATGTCGTCTTGGCAGAGACTTAAGACAACATTTAACTCTTTATGTGCCAGGCCCTTCTGATTTTGCCATGATCCGTCAAGCAACTAAACATTGGATAAAATAAAATGCACCTGGAAACGTAGAATCTACAGAGCCTAAATGGTCCTTTAGTGTCAGTGCTGAATGTTGTAAGACGTGTGGCATTTAAAGAGGTAGAGGAATGGTGGAGCAGCCCAGGACGGATCTTGTAAACTCACAGGCTAATGGTTTATGAGAGAGCAGGGTAGACAGAGGTCATTGGAGGCTGGGAGTGGGTGATTTGGAGAACACTTAGAGTTGATGGAAGTCAAGATGAGCAGTGAAGATAAATGTCAAGATTTCCAAGTACATCTCGAAGCTGATTTGCTATATTAACCTGTTTGTGGCTGAGTTATCTTTTGGCCTCGAAGTAGGTTAATGATCTTTCAGCTGGATCTGCTCAGTAATTGGGATTTGCTGAAAATTTAGAAACCTTTTGACTCTTCTCACGCTGCCCTCTGCCTGCTTCAACATGTTCAGGTGTTCCTGTCTCACCGGCTGCAGAAATTGCCCATTTAACTTTATGCCCCAGAGCTGACTTGAAATGGAAAAATGCACCTGCTTTGAAAACTATGCTTAGATCATGTACGCATAATTTGCAGGCAGGGGAAACGGATTTGAGGAGCAGAGAAAGGGGATTTCATTTATAGGATCTAGATGAATGTCTCATTTTTATCCTGCTACTTGGCTGCCAGCAGGTTACAAACTGAGTGCGTACGAAACTGACATTGCATTGATCTAATCAGATGTCATAGGACTCATTTACTAATGGCAGGCACAAATACTATGCTCTCTGATGCCTGCAAAATTGTGCCCATCACTTGCAATGCCCATTGCTCTTCTGTCTGGCTTGAATGCATTGTAGTTGTGCTCTACAACATTCTTCAAATTGCACCTTGCATTCCTTTTAAAAGTAAAACAAGTTCCCCAGTGGAAATCCTTTTATTCATAGCCTCCCCATGCAAAAATGGCACCCTTGTCACCTGGTTGCACCCTTGATTTGCACCCAAAACTGTAAGGTGGCAAAGATCATTGTGGGCAAAATACATAATGTGGTGTTAGGCTTCGCCATCAGTAATAACCTATGTATATTACTGAAATAGAATCCATCCATTGGATGCAGCCTAGTGAAATATAGGAAGCTGCACTGTGGTTCTCCAAGTAACAGGTTCTCTCGTCGGATCCGTCACATGCGACAATTCGCAAAATATTATAGGAGTGATAGAAAAATTGCAGGTACAAACTACAGGTATCCAACACAACTGTCGGATGTGAACGCTGCGTCTTCATCTGTTGTGTTGGGTGTAGTTTGCACCTGCAATTTTTCTGTAACTCCCATAATATTTGGCACCTTGTGACTCGGTGCATGCAACGGATGAGACGAGAATCGTCCATAGAGTTCAGCCTTTATCAGTAAACCTAATAAACTACCTATAGATGGCGAAGGCACTTTGTTAAAGGAACAGTAACACCAAAAAATGAAAGCCTCTTAAAGGAATCGCAGTATAATGTAGTGTTGCCCTGCACTGGTAAAACCGATGTGTTTGCTTCAGAAACACTACTAGAGTTGATATAAACAAGCTGCTGTGTAGTCACGGGGGCCACCATTTAAACACAGGATATTCAGTAGATAACAGATTAGTTATGAAGTATCCCATTGTATACTACAGAGGTTATCGGTTATCTGTTGTGTATACTGAGCCTTTTCTCCTTTTTTAGCTTTGAATGGCTACCCCATGGCTACAGAGCAGCTTGTTTATATAATCTATTGTAGAGTTTCTGATGCAAACACACCAGTTTTAACAGTGCAACACAACCGTTTCATTACTTTAAAAGACTTACATTTTTGGTGTTACTGTTTCTTTAAGCTGACCATACAAGGGACAATAGAAGCTGCTGACTTGGGCCTTCCCAGCGGGCTTCTTGACTGGTCAAAAATCACCCAGATATTTAGAATAGAAAATCCCTTTGTAGACATAGCAACTGTACTACCTTTTTTAGCAGTTCCTTGGTTTTGAACCCTCTTAACCTGATGGGTTTGCATTATGATCTGATGATTGGCGTGCATTCAAAGGACCAGAGCAGCATGTGTTGAGCCAGCAAATGGGTGGGCATAGATCTGCTTGTTTGGTGACAGATCTTTACACGTATGGCCAGCTTTATGAAGAACATTTAGGTAGAATGCATTTTCAGTACAATTTCTGTTTATTTTGCCGATGCTGCAGAAAGGTTCATTTAGGGGCCTATGGTCCCTTTGTCCCTATAAGCACAGGAATAATCTGACGGTAACTCAGGCAATGCACAGACACCAAGCTATGGAAGAAATGTTCTGGAGCTGGGGACAGATGTGCCTTATTTGTACATCATTAAATGTTTAAAGGTGTAAATCTAGGAACTGGGGAAGTTCTGCTAACCAAACCTGATGTGTTTCATCTACTAAGGGCCATTCGTTGCCCAGTGCCAACGATTGAACAGCATATACAGGCAAACGTCCAGTTGTAGGGTATTACAGAAGAGGTACAGTAAGCACACACACAATTTGCATATATACAGATGCACACACACATACACACTCATATTAGGGATGTCTAATGGCGCCTAAAAGCTGGGGAAACATTCAGTGAAAGCACTTATCAACACACAGCCTGCTCTCCAGATATTAAAAGCATTACTTATCATTACAACAGCCTCTTCCCAGTGGAAATTGAGAGTGATTTTGCCACTTTGAGAGATGGCAGTATCCCTGGGCTTTGATCTAGCGATTTCCCCTCCATACAAACATGGAAGGGGGAGAAGAGCCATTCTGATGGCAGTTTAAAAGTCCCAGAACACAGAGAAGCGAGGAGGAGGGAGGGCCACTTAACTACAGCAATTTGTCTCACACACTTGCTCGGGCTCTGCTACTATTTTTTTCTGTCTCGTTTATAAAAAAAAACTAGGGAAATGCAGTTGGTATTTTCATGGGCAGCACTAAAATGGTGCCAGTGTATGACTGCTGGGAGCAGTTTGGACAAAGTACTCATTTCCAATAGTTGGCAACCCAATGGGGAGGGCTTCTCAGTAATGGAAACTCCATAATAACCCCATCCCCATATGCATATCTGACTTCAAGGAGTCAGTGGCTGCTGTAGGGGGCCTGCTTTTTTTTTTTTTTTAGCAGGGGACTAAGTGGACTTTCCAAAGCTGACAAACCCCATGGGACATTATACAGACCTAATGCTCATAGGATAATTTGACAGCAAGGCATCATATTGAAACATTTACCTAATCCCATAGTGACTTTCCATTCACCATTTTGATCTAATTTTACACAGGAAAAAAACATTATAAAATATGATAGATCACATGATCCCATTGACAATTGCAGTCCATTCATTGTGTTTGTGCAACTCTAATGCTACTTATTACGTCATCTTGACCCAACGCCAGTGTATAAATATATATATATTGTGTGCATGTTATGCACTTTTATAATGCCAGGTGTATTTCTAGCCTTGTTAAGGCTAGTGGTGGGTTTATTTAGGTTAGGGGTTTATCTATGGCAGGAGTCGTCAACCTTTATTACCTGTGAGCCACACTTAATTGTAAAAACTGTTGGAGAGCCACAGAAGCAAGAAAAAAATTCCCTGGGGATACCAAATAAGGGCTGTGATGGGCAAATTGTTGACTGTTAGGGCAGAGACACACACGAAGATTCGGGGCGCCTGGTGACAAATCACCTCTTCTTCGGGCGACTTTGGGAAAACTAAGCACTCAGAGTGCCATCCCGCCGGCGATTTAGATTCTAGCTGGCGGGGAGGCAGATTTGTCACTCGAAGAAGAGGCGATTTGTCGCCGGGCGACTAAATCTCCCAGAATCTTGGCATGTGTCTCTGCCCTTAGTCTGCAGGAGGCTCTGTTGAAATAAACCGGTGCCTTTATGCTTCCAAAACTTGAATTTGAGGCAACATCATTGGAAGTGGAGAGCAACATGTTGCTCACATGCAACTGGTTGGGGTTCACTGAAATATGGGTATTGAGGGTCCAGGATGAATAAAACGTAATCAAAGTCCAGTATTTATAAGCCAGTGCTAGATGTACGATTGAAAGTGTTGAATTTGGTCTTGGCAATGTGGGTAGAGTCACACAAGACTAGGGGCCCGAGCTGAAATGTCTTTTGCTGTTCATTGGCTACTCTTTATGCCATTCGGCATAAAGGTATGACCTGTTATCCACAATGCTAGGGACCTGGGGTTTTCCTGATAACAGATCTTTCCGTAATTAGGATCTTCATACCTTAAGTCTACTAGAAAATCATTTAGGGTGACGGCAGACGGGGAGATTAGTTGCCCAGTGACAGATCTGTACTTCAGGCGACTATTCTCCCCAAAATGCCTTCCCTCCAGCAAGAATACGAATTCGCCGGTGGGATGGCATGCCTCACGAGGAAACTTTGGGTGACCGGACATCTGAAGCGATTCGTATGCCATCCTGCTGGCGGGATTCATGCTGGCAGGAAGGCATTATGGGGAGATTAGTCGCCTGAAGTAGAGATCTGTCGCTGGGCAACTAATCTCCCCGTCTGCCGTCACCCTAAAGGGGGCACCACCACCACCCTCTCATGTATTTCATTTATGCGGTTTCACCTCCCATCCCTGTAAATGAGCGCCGTTGTTCCCAGCTTATCCAGAAGTTTCAGTTATCTGTGACCCTGTGATGTTCGAAAGCAAATGTTGAGAATTTTTAATTGTGTTCTAGCTTACCCAGATAAATGCACTTTATATTAATAAGGAATAAAGCAATGTCCTCCGCTCCCCTCTGTCCGATTCAGTGCCGCCTGCATGTGAAGCTTAATTAAACCATAATGCACAGATACAGTGTGCTGATCAGCAGTCCCAGCAAAGTGGCAAGCTGGAAATTAAAGCCAGCACCACTCTAGTAACTTCATTAGCATCGTAAAAAGACTAACGGCTTTACTGATATAAAGGCATGCTGCAAATTCAACACACACATGAGGGCTGCGTTTAAATTCCTTCCTTTTAATGGCACTCCAGCAGCACTTCTAGCCTGCATTACCCTATTGTTCTGTGCAACCCCATACAATTAGGAGCTCTCAGTGGTTTTCCCACTCAGGGTTCATTGTATAATAGGTAGAAGGCATGACATGGGTCCCATAGCAAGAAAATGTCTTTTTTTATATTGCCGGCAAATGGAAATTGACAACAGATGAGTTCAGCACCAACATTTCAGTTTTTTAATGATGAACAAACCACAGTGGGAGAAAAAGCCATATAATGGGAAATAGTACCCCCAAATCTGCATGGGACTGCAATAAGATTTTGGCCATGTGATTTCTGTTGGATCAAGCTTTATTTGTTTCAGGTATGAGATCAGTTATCCAGAATTCTCGGACTTGGGGGCAGATTCCTAAAAGGGCAAAGTGACTGATGCTATCGAAAATTCGCCAGCGTGACATCATTTCGTAACTACACCGATTCCCTAACGGGCGCAGGCATCACTTCGCTAGTGAAGGAGATAGACGCTATTGTTGCTTCGCACTTTCAAGCCAGGCGAATTTTCGATCTGGCGAACGGAAGTAACTCTGCAAATTCAGTAAGATGCAGATTTTACTGAAAGTTACCTCTTGTGCCAGACTTGCCTTCGCCATCTCAGACTAGGCGAAGTGCAATGGATGGATTTCCTCAATTTTTTGTTGAAAATTTTTCTAAGTCCCAAAAACCTACACGGGTACACGGGTTCCCCCCTACATTTCATAAAATATGGCACATAAACTATACACTGGGCTCATGTGTAGGGCAATATAACAACTCTATTTAATTTTATTAAGGTTCCCTGGGCTTGTGTAATGTAATGTATTTGCTGCAACATATACGTCCATTTAACTTTCACTTCCTGCCGTATGCAAATTAGGCAATGCTAGCGCAACTTCGCTTTGCTTGGCACAGTAACGCTAGCGCAACTTTGCCAGTGTTTGACGCCCTGGACGCAAGTTTGCATTTTAGGGAATTAGCGTTGTCCTGGCGAATTTACGCCTGGTGAAGTGTTGTGAAGCGGTCGCTAGCAAATTTGCCCCCTGTTGTTTTCCAGGTTAATGGATTTTTCCATACCTTAAGTCTACTACACAATGATTTAATAAACCCAATAAGCTGGTTTTGCTTCCAGTAAGGATTAATTATATCTTAGTTTGGATCAAGTACAAGCTACTATTTATTAATACAGAAAAATTGAAAATCATTTTTATAAATTTGGATAAAATCAAGTCTATGGGAGACGTACTTTCTGTAATCCGGAGCTTTCTGGATAACCGTTTTCCGGATAATGGATCCCATACCTGTATCCTGCATGGCCTTGCACAACAACATCAGCCACCTGCTCTTGGCTTCCAGATGGTGAGTTGTCCATGTTGTTGCTCTCGCCCAATCCCAAATAGTAGATTTAGACATTATCCTCATAATGAAATCAATCTCTCTCTTTCCAAAAAAACCCCACTTATTTTTCAACCTTTACCTAAACAAAACATATTTAGACCAGTTATCTAGTAATTTTACCTAATAACAATCTCGACACTGATTATTTTTCTCTGTTATTTTTAGATCAAACTCTTAGGGGCACATTTACTAAGCTTGAGTGAAGGATTCGAAGTAAAAAAAACTTAGAATTTCGAAGGTTTTCTTGGGTACTTCGACCTTCGAATAGGCTACTTCGACTACGACTTTGAATCGAACAATTCGAACTAAAAATCGTTCGACTATTCGACCATTCGATAGTCAAAGTACTGTCTCTTTAAAAAAAACTTTGACTACCTACTTTGGCACTTTAAACCTACAGAGCACCAATGTTAGCCTATGGGGACCTTTCTAAGCTTTTTTTGATCGAAGCAAAATCCTTCGATCGATGTATTAAAATCCATTGAATCATTCGATTCGAAGGATTTAATAATATTAATATTTGCGGTAAATCCTTCGACTTCAATATTCGAAGTCGAAGCATTTTACTCCGAGGGTCGAATATCGAGGGTTAATTAACCCTCGATATTCAACCCTTAGTAAATGTACCCCATATTTACATTTGCCAAAGTTTCATTCTTTTATGGGAAATGTCACTTATAAAACATTGACTGAACTTTAAGGTTTCACTTACTCTTATTGTATTATTGCAGTGCACTGTTGATACACAGCATGGTTGAGCTGCTTGCAATAGAAAACATGTTAGGCTGAGGGAAAATAAAGCCTGTTCCCTTTATGGTAAAGGTATGGGACCTGTTATCCAGAATGGGGGTTTCTGGATAATGGGTCTTTCTTTAATTTGGATCTTTATACCTTGTCTTCTAAAACAAGATTTGAACATGAATTAAGTCCAATGGGCTTGCTTGTTTTGCTTTAAATAAGGATTAATTGTATCTTAGTTTGGATGAAGTACAAGGTACTGTTTAATTATTACAGAGGAAAAAGGAAATTATTTTTAAAAATTTGAATTATTTGGATAAAATGTAGTCTATGGGAGATGGGCATTATGTAATTCAGAGCTTTCTGGATAATGGGTTTCCTGATAACAGATCCCATACCTGTAATGGCTTATTTTGTGCAACCCTCATTTTATAAAGACATCTTGATTGCTGCAGTTCAGCTTGGGAGGGAATTTGAGGAGGTGACATTAAAGGAACGGCAATGTGAAGGGGTGGTAATGTAAAAGGGGCAGATCGGGAGTAGAGGTTCAGGGTACAAAGAGCTTGAGGCTGGGGTTTCACTCTGCTACTGAGCAAGGTGTAATTAAAAGTCATGGCGTTCAACTCCATGCCCATGCCCAATCCATGCGCTGCTGAACTTCAACACTCCCCCCCCCATGAAGCAACCCCTGTCCACTTTTCAGTATGGCATTGGGACTTTTCTGCCCAAATCAGGACCACTGGTAGCTTTGTAAGGTTCATATTTCTATGTATTACAGGTGACAATATATTTAATAGGAAAAATGGTATTTAAGTCACACAATAGCTCATGTATAGTTGGGAATTTATGCACAGCCTGGCATAGTGTATCCAGCACTGTGAACAAGCAATGGCTTTGTGGTTCGCTGAACATGTGTATGTGGAAGACTGACCTTGCGCTTAACAATAAAGGCTCTATACTTCATGTCAGGGCTAAGCAACGTGCATTCATTTGTTTAGTACAACAGCCTTGAGTGCTGCTTTGTGCCTGCAATTGTGTAGAAAAATATAATGGCATGAATAGTGATGATAAAGTTAATACCGAGATGCAGATAACTGAATCAAGTCCCCAAAGTGATGCCAGATTCCTTTGTTTACTGAAGGGACTGCTATTTCTCCTTAATCGCTCCGGAAAGGGTCTCTTTGCGTTTTCTAGCTACTGGCGTTTTGATATAGCATTGTGTGCATGGTCCCTGGCGATTTGCCATTTTTACTATGCTCTGACAAAACTAACGACTTGTTGCCGAGACCGGCTTTTAAAAAACGCGGGTGACATATCTTCCCTTGTGTCCCTACCCCATTTGCCACAACATTTGTATAGATAGATGATAGACAGATGATAGATAGATAGATAGATAGATAGATAGATAGATAGATAGATAGATAGATAGATAGATAGATAGATAGATAGGATACATTATCCAGAAACCTGTTATCCATAAAACTCTAAATTACAAAAAGGCTTTTTCCCATAGACTCCACTTCATGCAAATAATCCCAAAATTTTAAGAATGACTTCCCTTTTCTCTGTAATAATAAAACAGTAGCTTGTACTTGATCCAAACAATGATATAATTAATCCTTATTGGAAGCAAAACCAGCCTATTGGGTTTATTTACTGTTTTCATGATTTTCTAGTGGGTATGAAGATCTAAATTATGAAAAGATCCATTATCTGGAAAAGCCCAGGTCCTAAGTGTTCTGGATAACAGATCCCATACTCCCATTCTTGTATATACAGTATGGGGCAGGTTTATCAAGGGTCAAAGTAAAAATCTGAATTAGAATTTTTGAGTTTATTTAAGGCCAAAACTGTCAAATTTGACTAGGGAATTGTTAAAATTCGATATGAGTTTTTAAAAAAAAATTGAATTCGATATTTATCATACACTGGCCCTTTAAGAACTCAAATTTGGCTATTCGCCACCTAAAAACTGCTGAACTGCTGTTTTAGTCAATGGAAAACGTCCTAGTATCAATTTGGAGTTGTTTGTAGCCATCCTGACATTCAAGTTTTTTTTCCGGAGAATCAGGTTTTTAAAACTCGAATCGAACTCCATTCGAATTTGATTAGAGTTTCCGGGTCGATCCTGAAATTGGGAAATTGTATTTTTTTTAAGTATATGGGAGTTTTTAAAAACTCACGTGAACTTCTGCATGTTGTTTGTAGTGGGTGCTAATGAAGGAAACATGCTTAAGCTGATTTATTTCAATTTCTGGTGACAGTTTATATACCCTTTCAATTTTGCCAAACAAACTAGTTAACAGCATGGTAAGTTGTGCCCTCTCTCCGTTCACACACAGTTTCACCGGATCTCAGGATGTCATATGGAGCCTCATTTTCTTGCTATGTGTGCTTAGTTAATGTGTTCAGCTACATACTGTATGCTAGCCCATGTTTTTACATTCTCCAGGACTGGATGATATATCCAATTATATGCCTGTTTTTTTTTTCTTAAATGTGTGTATTTACCTGTCTGGGTGAATAATGTGTGCGTAATGCTTCATGTTTCCTGCGGCTATGTGCTGAAGGCAACAGATGGCATTTGAAGCTCGTCAGCCTGGCACCAGCGGGTTCATTAAAGCATAAATTCAGAGATGCTTTTAGCTCAGTGATACCAATCCAACACTGTGGTGAAGTCTCACTGCCATGGGCAGAGATAGCCAGACTCTTATATATACAGTATATACTGTAAATATATATACTGGTGCACTGGGGCGAGAGCTCACTGAGTTTGAAAAAACACAATTGAAGAGTTTTAGGTTCTGTACTAGGAAAAGAAGCAAAATCAGGAATTCTTATCTCGTAGACAAATAAATGATGTGTGTGTACATTCGTGGGTGAGCAGTATGAACAGTAATGATATTGGCCTTTACATAACTGACAGTTATTAAAGTCAGTGAATAAAATATAGTGCATCTTTATCATGTTTAAATTCTGCTCTGTTCCAGTAATTATTTTGCCTTTGATATGGCTTGCATATATGTATATATATATATAATATATATATATATATATATATAGATATAGAAGAGTAAAGAAGCTCGCACTCGCAGGTCTTATCAAAAACAAAAAATGGTGTTTATTCAATGAAAAGCAACTTTAGTTGCTTTTCATTGAATAAACACCATTTTTTGTTTTTGATAAGACCTGCGAGTGCGAGCTTCTTTACTCTTCTATTCAAATTTTTGGCGTTTTGCACCCAGGCAGTGATGACTTCTTGACGTGTTGTGCCGGCTTCCAGATTACCTTATATATATATATATATATATATATATATATATATATATATATATATATATATATATATATATATATATATATATATATATATATATATATATATATATATATATATATATATATATATATATATATATATATATATATATATATATATATATATATTATATATATATATATATATATATATATTATTTTTTTTTATATATATATACATAATCAAAGAATGCAGCTCATCCCCATGTTGCAATTAAAACCAGTTGGGTTCATGGGTATGTGGCTTACTGTATATCATATATTGAACAAAACAAATTACCCCAGCACTCCTATTATATAGCCTTTTCAAAAAAAAAATTGAAAGGAAAATGTCTGTATTTAGTAAAGAGACACTTTTAGTAACATGGTCTGTACAAAGTATGCATAAGCTGATGCGCCCCTCCAAGGCAGTGTCTATAGAGAGAGAGAGAGAGAGAGAGAGAGAGAGAAAAATATATACTCTATATAGTATATACCGACAACTGTTGCTCTTACATAGTAACATAGAAAAAAGACACACGTCCATCAAGTTCAACCTTTTAACTCTGTTTTAACCCGCCTAACTGCCAGTTGATCCAGAGGAAGGAAAAAACCAATTTGAAGCCTCTCCAATTTTTTCATAGGGGAAAAATTCCATGCTGATTCCAAAATGACTATCGGACCAGTCCCTGGATCAACTTGTACTATGAGCTATCTTCCATAACCCTGTATTCCCTCACTTGCTAAAAAGCCATCCAACCCCTTCTTTAATCTAATGTATCAGCCTGTACAACTGATTCAGGGAGAGAATTCCACAACTTCTCAGCTCGCACTGTAAAAAAAACCCCTTCCGGATATTTAGCTGGAACCTCCTTTATTCTAATCGGAATGGACGCCCTCATGTTAGCTGTCTATGATACTTTGATTTCAGTTGGATTGAGCTAGTTAGAGCCCTGCATTTGGTAATTACTGCATCTGGGATTTACTTTTTAGTGCAATGGATGATTTATCTGGATTTGTCTCAAATGAATGTGGCTTTACCCACGCAGTGTTTGCAGCTCCGCAGAGATGAAATGGGGAGAGAACATTGTCACTGCATACAGGGTATTTGGACATGTCTTTAGCTGGCCATAGACGCAAAGATCCGATCGTTCGTCGTAGTCGAAGGTCGAAGTAGCCCATTCAGTGGTCGAAGTAGCCAAAAAAAATTCAAAGTTTTTTTTCCTCTATTACTCGAGCTAAGTAAATGGGCCCCTAAGTGTATCTTACCTTGGGGCTCATTTACTAAAAGGGTAGCAACATTGTACCAGTACAGTCGTATCCCACAGCAACAAGCAATTAGCTTTTCTCATTCCTATTGTTAGACAGTCACATGAAATGGCTAATTGCTTGCGCTGAGCATCTCTGCAGCTATTTCAGTAAGACAAAGCTGGGGTTAGTATGTACAGGTATGGGATCCGTTATCTGGAAACCCCTTATCCAGAAAGATCCAAATAAAGGGAAGGCTGTCTCCCATGGACTCCTTATTAATCAAATAATTAAACGTTTTTGAAATGATTTCCTTTTTTCTCTGTAATAATAAAACAGTACCTTGTACTTGATCCCAACTAAGTAATATAATTAATCCTTTTTGGAGGCAAAACAATACCAGAGCTGTCAACTTTTAGAGGCACATTTATTAAAGGTCGAATTTCGATTTCATTTGAGTTTTTTCTCTATTAAATTCAAATATATTCGAAATTTGACCGGGGGGTTATTTATAAAAAAAAATGAAATATCTAAAACTCAGAAACTTAAATCGAATTTGAATCTAATTCAACTAAACTCGATTTGAGTTTTTTCTCTGGAAAAAAAATGAATGGTGGTGAATAGTCGAATTCGAGTTCTTAAAGGGCCAGAGTCTGATAAATTTTGAAATTCGAATTTGAATTAAACTCAACTCAAATTGAGTTTGGATAATTCACAATTTGAATTTGAGAGTTTGACCGTAAAAAAAATTTTGAATTTGAATTTTCGTTTTAACCCTTAATAAATCTGCGCCTTGAAATTAAGTTTCCAGGTGGAATTGAGGCACGCACCAAAAATTTTACAGGTTTGTGATATCACCAGACGTTACATCACGCACTTGCACAAAACTAGGGATGCGCCGAATCCAGGATTAGGTTTGGGATTCGGCCAGGATTCTGCATTTTTCATCAGAATTCGGATTTGGGCGAATCCTTCTGCCCGGCCGAACCAAATCCGAATCCTATCTCCGAAATACAGAAAGACCCCAGGTCCCGAGCATTCTAGGTAATGGATCCCATGCCTGTTTTCACTACACATTCAAATAGTGAGAGTAGTAGTTTAATATCATCTGGAGGGCCCCAAACCGGCCATGACTGCAGAAAATGTTGCAATCCTTTCACCTGAGCTGCCATTGACAATGCAGAGTGTAAAGCTACTGGTATTCTCTCGATAAGGCAGCAACACTGCAGGTTATCTCACCTTGTATGGGAGAAATATTCCAGCTAATGTCTCCTGTATGAGACGCTGAGAGACAGATCTGATGGCAGATACGTCACATGTCTCCTGGTTTTCTCTCCTCTGCATTTGCATATAACAAAATCAGAATGATTTAAAGGCTGGGATAGACAGATGTTCCACTGCTGTAAAACACCTGAATATGTTTATGTACAAACTGCAAAGCAAGAAAGAGCCAGTGATAACGAATTCATGGATATCCTGTCAGTCACCTCCATGTCTGGCAGTCATTCTTTAGTGAAAGTTTATGTAGGTAGATAATTAGATCACCAGTGCACAGATAATACTCCTACATAGTGGACTTCTGCTAACAGAACAGTCACAACCAAGGATGAAGTGTTGTATACTGGTTATCTAATTATCTACCTTGCAAAGACCAAACAATGGTCCTGTTTGTCCTATTTAGCCAGATGTCAAGTAATAAGAACTATAGATTTTTTGAGCTTAAAGTGGACCTGTCACCCAGACATAAAAAGCTGTATAATAAAAGTCCTTTTCAAATTAAACATGAAATCCAAATTCTTTTTTTTATTAAAGCATTCATAGCTGTTGTAAACTCGTTTAAAAATCTCAGCTGTCAATCAAATATTGCCTGCCCCTCCTCAATGCCTAGGCATAGAGGCGGGGCAGACAATTACTTTCACTTTCCATTCAGCACTTCCTAGATGTCACTGCTTTCCCCATATTCCCCCAGTTCTCTAAAACATTTGATTGTGTAGCCAGTGCATGGGGATGGACATCAGGTCCTCCATTCTGGTGCACAAACAAGATTCTGAGATGATACAAGGCTTGTCTTAATAACAGTATCCGCAAAATGGCTCCTGCCTGCTTGTTATAATTATGTAATTAAAGTTCATTTTGCTTGACTGACATGATAAAATAGGATTTGGAATACTTTTTTTGGGTGATGGGTCCACTTTAAAACAATAGGTAAAAATGTATGTTGAGCACAAGCCTTACTCATTGCATTCATGCTGCACAAGGGAGTATACTGCCCCTTTTATCGGATTCAAAAAAGAAGACAACTATTCCTATTATCCCCCCAGAATCTATATACAGGTATGGGATCTCTTATTCTGAAATCGGCTATCCGGAAAGCTCTGAATTATGGGGATGTCATTTTAAACAAATAATAATAATTTCCTTTTTCTCCATAATAATAAAACAGTAGCTTGTACTGGATGGTCACTAAAGGTGGCAAAGGTTGCCAAATAAGCAGATCCTAGCAGATCAAAGGCTAATGGGTTAATCCGATCATTTGTCTAAACAATCAGATTACAAAGAAGGAAATGGACGCCGACAGGACGAGGACCACATTAACCTGCCTGATCTGGCCAATTTTTGGCCTGATATCGATTGCATTGGGGAAACCCATTGGAATCTCTCATACATAGGCAAATAAGCCGAATTCGTCTAAACGACTGATATTGACATCTTTAATCTGCCCATGTATGGCCACCTTAAACTGTATGAATCCTTACTGGAGTCAAAATAATCCTATTGGGTGTATTTAGGGGCAGATTAATTAAGGTTCTAGTTGTGTTTTCCACAAAATATTTGGTTTTCAAGGTTAATTTAAGTCAAAAATCAATTTACCAGACCCAAGAAATAGTTCAAATCTGACAATACACAATCTAAAACCGGTTGAGGTCATGTAGGAGTCAATGGCAGAAATCCCTTGACCATTTGAAGATGTTAATAGACCTCATGCTGTTTGAGTTTTTTTTCATAGGGTTTAGCCCAAAACCTCGATCAATTAACCCAGCCCAAACTCACTGATTCGAGTTTTTCCATTTTAATTAAATAAGGAACCATTCGAGTTGTGAGTTCAGTCGAGGTCTAAAGAATTCTAACATTTGACATTTGATAAATAACCTCCCCTAACAGTTTCAATTATTTTCAGCTGACTTAAAGTATGGTGATCCATTCACTGGAAAGATCACTTATCCAGAATACCCCAGGTCATAGACCCCATACCTGTATACAGGGCTGCCATCAGGGGGGCACAGGGGGTACGAGTGTACCAGGCCTGAAGGGGCTTAACTTTTGAAATATCCGGGCCCTTCTTGATAGCGCCGAAGCTGTGCCGCCTCCTTCCGAAGTCATGAAAAGGCAAAGTCTCGAAAGCAGAAGTGCCGAAAAGCCAAACAGCCGAAGTCCCGAAACAGCAAAAAGACCCGAAGCTACGAAAACAGCTTAAGCCGAAAAAAACCGAAGTCAGGAAAACAGCCAAAGTCAAAGTCCTGAAGCCAAAGTTCAATTCCTCTGAACACCCATGTGTATTTTTTTTTAATCCCCTGGCCACCAATGTATTATTTTAATACTCTATAGGCCCCTGCCACCAATGTTTTTTTAAAAAATATTCTTTGGGGCCCCGATTTTTTTTTAACTTGTAAGGGGGCCCTGTCGCCAATTTCTAATGATTTCTAAAGGCGGCCCTGCCTGTATACAGTATCTATATGTATCTACACAGACATGCATACACTGTATATTCACTTACACAAAACTAACTGTAGCCCTGGTTGTTATGAATTTTGTCATAATATCTACTGAACCCATTTCCAACATGTGGATTTCGTATTAAGTCTGAAAGTCAGATTTATTAAGTCAGAATGTTCCTTTCCTATGTCTCTTCTTTGTTATGTGGGCCCAGGGCAAATCTCTCATTGGCCTCCATAGTCACCCCAAGAATTAAGTGGCAATACTACCCTGAAGCAGGAAAAATGGAATATAATAAGGCAGCAATATGAAGGTTTCAGATGCCCTGCCCTTTGCCAGCCATAATCACAAAATATGGGCACACAAGATAAAAAATTACAAAGCAGCTGCTGTAGAAATGTAGCCTTTTATTTATACAAAGCAATGGAATGGCCTGGTGTATATTGTGTCTGTATCTATTTCCTTTGATCCGACCATACAGTGCTTTGTACATTTTAGAGGATTAACAATCAGTTGTGCCTGGTGTGCAGGTGCTGGCTGATCCCTGTTTATAGTGCCATGCAGTGCCCATGGACTGCACTATGATTAAATGGATTGTATATTGCATTTTAGTGGAAAAAAAAAAAAAAAAAAAAATATATATATATATATATATATATATATATATATATATATATATATATACCAATATTTCACAGACCAGCACTCCCTTTGATATAAGACAAACAATATTTTATTGCATCTTTATCCAACGTTTCGGTCCCTTTTGGGACCTTTTTCAAGGATAAAGATGCAATAAAAGATTGTTTGTCTTATATCAAAGGGAGTGCTGGTCTGTGAAATATTGGTGTATGCAAGATTTACCGTGCACCCCTGCCCTTATCAAGATTGATCTTAGAGTGCGGATACTCGTTTGGATATATATATATATATATATATATACTCTCCCAAATAAGGCATGCACTCACAGGTCTTAACCAAGGTGAAAAAATGGTGTTTATTCAGCAATATATACATACATACATATACAGGTACCAGGGAGAGAAGCAAACCTTTATTGACACTCACAACCACCTCTACGTGGGACATCACAAGAAAACAAAATCTCTATTGATGCAGGTATGGGACCTGTTATCCAGAAAGCTCGGGACCTGGGGGTTTTCCCAGATAAGTGATCTTTCCATAATATAGATCTCCGTACCTTGTGTCTTGTAAAAAATCATTTAAACATAGAAACCCCAATAAGGGCTGAAACACACAACGCGGCTTGGTCTGATCCAAAGCGATGAGAGGAAACTGTTGACAAAAATAAGGTACCTGTTGACAGTCGTGCCGGATGCACGCAGCGTTAAAGTCCGACATTTCTATTACATTATTTTCGTTGCATCAGTCTCGTTGCAATCTGTTTCAGATCTCAAGAATCAAATCTCAAGAAGCTGCATTGTGTAGTTCCAGCCTAAGGATTAATTATATTTTTGTTTGGATTAAGTAGAAGGCACTGTTTTATTATTACAGGGAAAAAGGAAATCATCAAAATTTGGATTATTTGATTTTAATGGAGTCTATGGGAGACAGCTTTACCATAATTTGGAGCTTTGTGGATAATGGGTTTCTGGATAACTGATCCCGTACCTGTATACGGGCGGGTTAGGATATTAGAAGTCAGTTGGGGGCCCCCGTTGACTGACTGTAGGGCCTTTAATGTCGCAGCCCCGGTGGGCCCCCAATGTTCCAGTTCAACCCTGGTCACGTTTTTAAAGGGGAAAACTAATTTTTATTATGTTCCAAAGCTGCTAAAGATTTAAATCTGAAAATACTCAAACTAAAACCTGTCAAAATCATGAAGAAGTCAATAGCAGGTCGTCCCTTTAACAATTTGAACATGCTTTTCACCTTCAGGAGGATTCTCGATAGTTTTAGGCCATTTGCACCGATTTTCGATTGATAATCCAATTAACTTAAGTGTTGCAGCGACAATTTGATAAAGTCGAGTTTTCAGAGCATCAATTAAAAAAAGTAGGATTCGAATCAACGCATAATTTTGTTGCAACGTTTTTTTTTTTGCACCGACTTTTTTGAGAAGAATTCTTGGTAAATTAAGGGGTTTTCGGAGTTTGGTAAAATAATTACCTCTGTGGAACATGCAGGGCCATATTGACTGCATCAGAGAAAATGGCTCATTGAGAAACATATTGGCCCCTTCCTAGAAATGCCCCCGATACCCATTTTGTTCATGGCAGCTTGACACAGGATGTATCATGCCATTGATTTTGAGCAGCTGTTAATGGTTCACAGTGGGTGGGAGAACATTGTATTTGGACGAGAATAACATAAAGAAGAACTAAAACTTAATAGAGAAGCAGGCTCAAAAAAATCCTGCCCAGCCCTATAGCGGTGAAAATCTGTGCCCCTCAAGATGCCCCCAATAGCACCCCATATTCTTTTCTGCTGATTCCCAGCACAATCTCTGTGCTGATGTCATATACCTGAGCTTAGGGCCTCTAAATATTTTGTATATAGACAATATAACACAAGGCTAATTATTCAGATTCACACCAGAAACCATTTTATTCTGTATCAGAATTTAAAGGGGCTTATAAATAGTTACGGCTATAAATATAGCTTGTATGTATTTATATGCTGCAGGTATCGGACCTGTTATCCCGAATGCTCTGGACCTGGGGTTTTCTGGATAATGGATATTTCCTTAATTTGGATCTTCATACCTTAAGTCTACTAGAAAATCATTAAATAAAAGCAGTCGGCTGGTTTTGCTTCCAATAAGGATTCATTTTACCTTAGTTTGGATCAAGTACAAGCTACTGTTGTATTATTACAAATAATAAGGAAATCATTTATAAAAAAATGATAATTATTTGATTAATATGGAGTCTATGGGGTAAATTTACTAAAGGACGAAGTGACTAACGCTGGCGACGATTTGCCAGCGTTACCGTTTTAAGGCACTCCGCCGATTTTCTAACGGGCACAGGCGTCACTTCGCTAGTGAAAGAGACAGACGCTAGCGATCATTTGCACTCTATCGCCAGGCGAATTTTCACTCTGGTGAATGGACGTTACTCTGCAAATTCACTAAGATGCGGATTTTACTGAGCGTTAACTCTTTCGCCAGACTTGCCTTCGAGTGATGATCCAGGCCTTCAAAATTGTCCACAGATGCTCCATCTTGGCTCTTGTCCTCTTTGAAGTGCCAGTGACACTGCACATGCTCAGTGTGGTCTGGGCAGCTAAGCTAAGGGGTTGTTTGTGTTGTAAAAACCAATGCCATATGGATGATAGTTAAAGGGAAACATAAGCTTCTCCGAACCTTTAATAACTTTGGCTATGGCTGTTGCACCATTCCATATCTGCAACACTGATATGCAGTTCTAGGGGAATTTATTACTATTAAAAGCAGTATCTTGGTGTGGTATGGGGCACTGGCAGTATAACCACAGAGTATAACTATTTTTCTATAGTGATGGATGTTTCTAGTGCTGTGGGGTAATGTCTTGTACTCCTTAATTGCTCTGACTGATATATTGTTGTGCTTGAATCCAGCCGGAGGGGAATTGCCATTGCTGGTGACTCTGGATTGCATGTAGTAGTTGGGTAAATAGAACAATCTTTTCTCAGATGTATGCTTATTTGGACTGGCAGATTTTGGACCGACATTGTGCTGAAAGAGTTCTTTAGCTGAGATCATTTTCTTGACGTTTTTGGAAAGTTTTTAACACCTATAGTATCTCCTGCTTTGAAATAATGATACAGGTCTGGGACCTGTTATCCAGAATGATCAGGAGCTGAAGTTTTCTGGATAAGGGATCTTTCCGTAATCTGGATCTTCATACCTTAGGTCTACTAAAAAAGTATTTAAACATTAATTAAACCCAATAGGGTTATTTTGCCTCCAATAAGGATTAATTATATCTTAAGCTGGCCATAGATGCAAAGATCTGATCGTTCGAAACCTCGAACGATTGGACTTCCCCATCAGATCAAATAAAGTAGAAAACGAACAGATCAGCAGATTTGCCCCTGCAGCAATCGTACGAAAGTTATGTCCAACAAAAGCTAGTGACAGTCGGCAGCCGACAGAAATCTTTTAACCTGGCCGATCAACCAAACGAGCGATCTACGTGGGACGAAAAATGTCGGGACTCTCCACACATGGTCTGAAAATCGTACGAACCGAGGATTCATGCGATCGGATCTTTTTCGTCTATGGCCAGCTTTAGTTTGGATAAAGTACAAGGTACTGTTTTATTATTACAGTGAAAAAGGAAATTATTTTTTAAAATTTGGATTATATGATTATAATGGAGTCTACAGTCTTTCTGTAATTCGGAGCTTTCTGGATAACGGGTTTCGGGATAATGGATCCTATACCTGTACTGTTGTCATGAGAAGCATCAGAGATTTCCTAGAGAAAACATTCTCCAAAGACAGACATATGCTGTAAACAAGCTCCATGAAGAGAGAGAGACATTTATGTTTATCTTGACCCTCCAAACTCTGCAAATGTCCCATTTATTTTCATTTTCAGGTAGTTATGGGTTGGCCTGGGTGAATATCCCACTCATATAATCTTTATGGAATAAAGGAATACTTGCAACTGTCATTTTTCTTCAAGAACAACTTTACATACCCTCTTCAATCCCACCCCCCTACAATTTACTTTTTATGGAAACTTGCCTAAGGGCAGAGACACGCTCAGATTCGCAGAGTTTTAATCGTAGGCGGGATGGCACTCGGATCGCTTCGATTTCGGAAGTCGACTGAATGTTTCCTTGTGAGGCATTTACATTCGAGCCGGCGGGAGGTAGTTTGGGGATAGTAGTCGCCCCGAAGAAGAGGAGATTTGTTGCTGGGCGACTAATCTCCCCAAATCTGAGCGTCTGTCTCTGCCATAAAAGTGCCCGGTGCGGTTTCATCATTGCATTAACTACTGATCAGAAGTACGGATAGTGTCCGTCATCATCGCTACACTGGTGCCTGGAGCTTTATATATTGTCCACTCTGCCAGTAAAGCCTGCACAGTATAATTTGTGCCTAACTAGAGGCGTTAATTTCTTTTGCACACTGCACTTTATATTCATTAACTTAATTAACATTAACTTCCACTTGAATGATAAGAAGAAAGTAGCATCTAAACAGAATAATAAGTGCATTGAAAAGACAGTAAAGGTTAGAACTCCCTTTCCCTTGCCGCTTTGTGGATTAGTCTGCTACAGACTTGCCAAAACCTTCCCTCTACACAAGTGAATACTATCACATTCCTGTTTGCTCTCATCCCATCTGGGCTACTGTAAGGGCTCTTACTCATGAGAGTTTTTACCTGCGCTCCCCTGCGTTCCGTTTTTCGGCGTTCAGCCGTCAGGGGAGCGCAGGAATAGACGCATTTCATTTTTTCAAATGGGGCTGTATTCACACAGGCGCATGTAGGCGCCGAACGCAGGAAAAATGCAGCATGTTGCGTCTCAACCTGCGTTCAGCGCCTACATGCGCCTGTGTGAGTACAGCCCCATTTGAAAAAATGAAATGCGTCTATTCCTGCGCTCCCCTGCGGCTGAACACTGAAAAACGGAACGCAGGGGAGCGCAGGTAAAAACGCTCATGAGTAAGAGCCCTTAAGCTGGCCACAGACACAAAGATAAAGATGTGCAGATCTTCATTTCGTACAATTTTCAGTCCATGTGTGGATCTTCCCGACATTTTTCGTGCCATGGTGATTGCACATTTATTTTAGTTGATCTGACAGGTTACTAGATTTATATCGGCTAACGATAATATCTCTGCATGTATTGCCTATCTGATTATATCAATGGGTGACTGTCACTACTATTTGTCGGATATAACTTTCGTACGCTTGCTGACGGTGAAGTAATGGGCAGAACATCTTTTCACTTTGGACACGCACAGGAACTCCTGGGATGCGCTGTAAGCAGGCCCGGATTTGCGGCAAGGCCGCATAGGCCCGGGCCTAGGGCGGCAAAAAAATAGGGGCGGCATGCCGCCCAGCCGCACTATGGGGACGCTTGCGTCCCCATTCAATTACAGCAGCTGCGCCGGCGAAAAAACGCCGGCGCGCTGGGGAGGTGAGGTGGGCGGACCGCGCGGCCTAGGGGCGCCGCATATTGAAATCCGGCGCTGGCTGTAAGATCAAAGAGAAAAAGCTTTATTTCACATTAAGTAACAAAACACCTTACTCGTTTCGTGTATGATTATGATTATTGGAAACACACGAAACGTAAAGTGTTGCGAAACAAAGCTTTTTTCTTTAGTAGTAGTTCCTGGAGTGGAATTATGAAGTAAAGTGTTCTCCCCAAGCTACGGGTTCAGGGCGCAACACCCGGACCTCCAACAAAGAGCGGTGAGTGACCCTGGCTTTTAAGATTGCATATAAGATAAAGTAAGCAAAGGGTTCGGAGTGGTTGCACCCAAACCACATCTTAAATTTGGTGAGCGTCTGAACTGCAAACACAAAATTGTAAAACATAAATGAATAAGAAAAGACGCCGAACGGAATAATTAAGTTGGCAGCACCTGTATTTACCTGGTATTAGTTTTAATGGGCAGAACATTGTCTGATTTCTTTATTTTACTTCTTTATTTAGGGGCAGATTTACTAAGGGTCGAATTTTGAAGTTAAAAAAACTTCGAAATTCGACCCTCGAATTGAAATACTTCGAATATCGAAGTCGAAGTATTTTTAGCGTATTCGAACGATCGAACAGAAATCGAATAGAAACAGATCGAATGGAAATCGAACGAATAAATAGTTCAAATCGAACGATTCGAATGATTTTTAGTGATCGATCGAAGGATTTCTATTCGATCAAAAAAAAAAAAAAACGTAGAAAAGTGCTGTGGAAGGTCCCCATAGGCTAACATTGCACTTCGGTAGCTTTAATTTGGCAAAGTATGAAGTCAAAGCTTAGTAAATTCACTCGAGTTTAGTAAATCTGCCCCTTAATCTAAATGATTAGTGGTAGGTCGGGAGATAAGGATACCGCTGCATGTCTATGGCCAGCTTTACCCTTTACTAACTGCCATTTCTATTTTCTACCCTTCTGCATCCATCCTATACTTCCCGTTCTCTGAAAACTCAACACATTTGTGTATTCGGCACAATGACTGTATTGGCACTGTAACAATCTTGGCACCCAATTATATGTAATGAAGAACTTGGCAGTTGCTAAACAGCAGTTTGTATTGAATTTTTCATATTGTAAGTGCAAGCATCTCGATCTTTAAAGAAAGGCAATCATTCCCTAGGAATACCTTTTACTGTATCTAAACAGAATCATCTGTTGGTGGCTGGTAGCAAAAAAAAAGAAGAACCATAAGGGCCTATTTAGTAAAGCCAGGTGCAATGCAAAGTGCAAATGTATGCCCAGAATTGCATCCATTACAACGGCTATTTGCAAAGGTACTCTTGTCTATACACACTCCTCTGTATGTGTGTCTTGTACCAAAATATTGCTTTTGTATGAATAATGTGCAAGGGACAATGTGCAGGGTGCATGGATGAAAGGGAACTTCCAGAATCAACGTCTGTCTTGAGGAGCTGTTAGTTCTTGATTTCTCTTTGCATATTGGACCTACATGCAACTTCCGCTCTTGCAGTGGTGCAGTAATGATGGAATATGCATCCCTGTTTACTCAAGTATAATGGAAATGCAGCTCAAATGGGATTTTGTAGTGTGGATGCAAATTTACATTGTGGCTAAAAAAACAAGGCAGATTCCTGCTCATTTTGCATCTTGCACTTGGTTCATAAATGAGGGCGGGTCTCTATTTTAAACTACAGGTTCCGAAACTTTTTGGATGGTGCTGTTTCATGGGGTTCAGTCTTGGGTAATTTTAGTAAGAGAATTACTATTTGCTGTAATAGATACACCCAAAAGCCTGTCTTAGGGGTCAGTTTACTAAAGCGTGGTAAAAATATGCGAACAAAATATAGACAAATTTGACGGAAAATATGTTTTCGCCAGTTTACTAGCCTGCATTAAATATAAATTTGTGAATTTTCTTGCGCAAAGATATGTTTTCGCCAGTTATCGCATTCGATGAAAATAATGCTACGCACACATTAATACCTGGTTTACTAAACAGCGGAATGTGCAAAAGACAAAATTTATGCAAGAATATTCACAAAATTTTACTGCCACCTATGTAGTGGCGTAAAAGTATTTTTTCGCCAGAAAATTCTCAAGGGGCAGGAAATATCCCATAATACTATTTTTTTTTACCCATCATTCTTTGCTGACAGGAGACAGATCTGTAGCTATTGCTGACAGGATGTTTTGGCTTCTGTTTCTATCTGTTGCAACAGCAGCAGTTTCAGCTCAGAGGCGTATTATTGGCAGCGGGCATCACAGTCCAAGGATTCGTCAGCCTCTATGCTTTTTTGGTTTCATTGTGATTGGCTACATTAAACTGTGCATTTCTATGAAGCAAAGAGATTGACTGGTATCATTTCTTGTTGATATGATTCTATTGGCAGAAGCAGTTCTGGATTTACATAGTAGTCGCCCCTAGGCCCACTGCCTTTCGTCGCCCCTGTCACCTCCCCTTTATTCGTGCAAATTTTCATCATCGGTACTGGAGCAATGGGGATTGGCGCACGGAAAATTAAAAAATTGATTGTATCTCCAGCGCATCCGCAGTGTTTTTTAACCAATGTGGGTGTGGTTGAGCAGCATGCCACCCCCTAAAATTCTTCTGCCCTAAGCCCGTGCCTAGGTGGCCTTTCCACAAATCCAGGCCTGGGCAGCAGGGTTTATATGATGCATACATGTTTGATTGGTGTTACTCTGGTAATGTTGTTGGATGGTATTATCATCAATCACTTTAGTAAATGGATCTAGAAATCTTAATTGCTATTCTAGATCAGTGGTCCTCAGCCAGTGGCTCATGAGCAACATGTTGCTCACCAACCCCTTGGATGTTGCCTCCAAACCAGGAATTGAAAAAAGGCACCTGCTCCACTGGGAGCAAGTTTTGGTTGTATAAAACCAGGTGTACTGCCAAACAGAGCCTCTTGTAGGCTGATAGTTCATATAGGGGCTACCAAATAGCCAACCACAGCCCTTATTTGGCACCTCCAGAAACGTTTTTATTCTTGTGTTGCTCCCCAACTCTTTTTTTTACATTTGTATCTGGCTCATGGGTAAAAAAGGTTGGGGACCTTTGTTGTATATATTCTTGGAATAATGGTTCACATGCCATTGTTTTCCTATATCTGTAAGCTTGTTATGAATTATGGTGGACCTTGACAAAAGGTTAGACCTCCAAGAGGTGCTTGCACTAAAAAAAGAGTCAAACTTGGAGCATAATATAGAATTTGTGAACTTTTCTGGATCACTAACCCACTAAACAGTGGAACCATCTGAGCGCTCCAGTCTGCTACTCTTACAAGACTGTTACTGTTTTATAAATAGTACAACAGCTTTGTAAATCCACCACTTGTTTAGACTTTTCTGAGTCGGAATGGAGGACATTACCATTAACAGCATTTTCATTGATATATAGAATTTAAATATATTAGCATAAATTATAAATAACAACCCAGACTCTTCCAGTAAGTGTAATATTTTCTAGGAACCGTCGCCAGAGAAGCACGTTCGCACCATATGGGCTGTTAATTCAAATGAAATCCTCCTCCAAAAACCCCATAAAATGTTGGCATCGGTCTCTGCAATCCTGGTGCCCATTTTTAGTTGTGTAGACTTGTAGGATATGGAGGAAAATGTGTTCAGATCAGAAAAATGCATTCTGAAATAAGATGAATGCCCCAAATATTTTTTTTTTAAATGTGCAGTCTCTTGACAAAAGAGAATATTTTAAACCAGAGCTCCATAAAGACATGAAGACGGCGAAATGGAGATGGTAGACATTCTTTTACCCTTAAATGAGAACTAAACCCTAAAAATGAATGTGGCTAAAAGTGCCATATTATATATACTGAACTTATTGCACCTAAAGTTTCAGCTTGTCAATAGCAGCAATGATCCAGGACTTCAAACTTGTCACAGGGGGTCACCATCTTGGAAAGTGTCTGTGACACTCACATGCTCAGTGGGCTCTGAGCAGCTGTTGAGAAGCTAAGCTTAGGGGTCGTCACTAATTATCAAGCAGAAAATGAGGTTGGTCTGTAATATAAGCTGATGCTACAGGGCTGATTATTAAATTCTAATGCTAATTGCACTGGTTTCTGTGCTGCCATGTAGTAATTATCTGTATTAATTACTAATCAGCCTTATATTGTGACATTTCTATTCTATGTGTACTGTATATTGTGAGTGGGTCCCTAAGCTCAGTAAGTGACAGTAGCACAGAGCATGTGCAGTGAATCAGCAGAAAAGAAGATGGGGAGCTACTGGGGCATCTTTGGAGGCACAGATCTTTACTTCTAAAGGACTGTGGTTGCCTTGGGCTGGTACAGAAGCCCAAAACATAATGTACAACATTTCTAGGTACTACTTCAGTTAAGCTTTAGTAATTGTGCTGTAACTGTGCTATAGCATACTACAAACTAGGCAGTGGTAGCACTGTTGCCTGATGAGTGTATTGGAAATTGTCTTTCAGCATTACTATTGTTAGCAGTCCATATGATCTTGCCATGCCATCATGCCAACAAATATAAACCTGGCACCATGTACAGCATTGACATTATGGTATTTAATGCTAGAGTGTTTTTTTTTTTTTTATGGATACGTTTTTTGATCCATCTGTAGTGTATTCTAGGGCCAAAAATAAATTGTCTATCCAAGATGTAGGTTTGTTTTGTTCACATTTTTCTGCCATTCAGTGCCTGCTAGGATGGATTGAAATCCTGGCAGGGAAGGAGGGACTAAACACTGATGTTACAAATTGTAACAACCACTCACAGCTTACAGACAGCATGCAGGAACTACATAACCCACAATGCATGTTCCGTTCCTTATTGAAATCTCGTGTGCAGGGAATTGTGGGGTTTGGAGAATGCAGGCTGAGGACAGATGGCTGTTGATACAAAGTAACAGTAGTCAGCCAGCTCAGCAAAGTAGTCAGATAGATCAGCAGGAGAGCAGGCGGCTAGGCTTAGGGAACTGTTTCAAACCACTAGAAATCATAAAGACTTGCATATCTTTTAAATGATGTATATTGCAAAGTTGCTTAAGTTATGTTTTTGCGGAGTTCCCCTTTTTAGTTAACTTTTAGTATGTTATAGAATGGCTAACTCTAAGCAACTTTTCAATTGGTCTTCATTATTTAGTTTTTACAGTTTTTTTTTAATTATTTGCAGCCTTCTTCTGATAGATGTGCCATTGTTATCCTTTTTGCAGAAACTTTGGTGATGCAGTCAAATGGTGCCATGGTGAGGTCTGCCCAATGAGCCATTGCAGATCATTATCCTCTGCTGCTGCTGCAGTTATCATTTAGATATGCTCATTGCCTGGCACTCGGTGAGGTTATCAGACCATCTCCTAACAAAGTAGCTTACTGTAGCACATCCACTCTAATGATTTATTCATATTCCATTCTTTTACAATTAACACTCACCACATGCAGTTCTATGGGAACAAACCGCAGACAGAAACACAACCATTACACAGAGTCTGCTCGGTTGCATTCATTTTCTTATGCTCGTGTAAAATTATATTTAATGAGTCAGGACAGATGGGTCACCTTGGGGATAGTTCAGTAATGTCGCTCTGGCACAGTTACCCATAGCAACCAAGATGCTATTCTTTTAGTAGAGTAATCAAAACATTTTGCTGATTGTGGGCTGTGGGATACTGCACTGGTGCTGTGTGGCAACAAACGCTAAGGGGATAATTTTCCCTTATCTAAGTTTTTAACTAGTCATTTTTTTCATTTGCATTTTTTGGCGTAGCTGTCCCTTTAAAAGTCAGTCCACCCTGGGCACCTGAATACCAACTCATCTCTGCCAAATTTCTACCCCAAATATTAACCTGAACTAGTGAACGAGAGTGCAGGAGAAATTGAGAGCTCTGAACTGTCTTACCCCATATGGTCTAGAATAGTCATACATATGAATGATATGCTAATCCTTAATTGTAGAAAAAAAAACAACGGTAATGTGGCATTAAAGGGAAACATTTCTCTACAATCAGTCCTTAAAGGAGAAGGAAAGGTGAAAGTTAAGTAAGCTTTATCAGAAAGGTCTACATAAATACACCAGTAAACCCTCAAAGTAATGCTGCTCTGAGTCCTCTGTCAAAATAAACAGCATTTATTTCCTTCTATTGTGTACATATGGGCTTCTGTATCAGACTTCCTGTTTTTAGCTGAAATCTCAAGGGCAGGGCTTGAGCATGCTCAGTTTGCTCCTTTCCCCCTCCCTCCTCCCATCCCTGCTGTAATGTGAGCTCAGAGCTGTAAGTGAGCAGGGAGAGACTCAGGCAGGAAGTGATGTCACACCAAGCTTATATGGCAGCTTCTATCCTAAACAAACAGAGAGAGTGTCTAGAGCTGTTTACTCAGGTATGGTAAAGCATTCTGCATAATAAATATAGCATCCTAGCTTGCTAGTACTAGTGTGGCTAATCTGTTGGCAACTTTCATTCTCCTTTAATACACCTTTAATCCACAATGCCCCTTTGAGGATACCAATAAATAATGTAGATAGTTAAAAGGTATAATTAAAAAACTGAATTCATTTAGTGGTGCCAGTCCCCATGCCACAGACCTTTTCAACTGTAGTGCAATTAGGCATGAGAAAGTACAAGACTTATTAAGCCCAAAGCCGAACAGATATCCCATGTACAGACCTGCTACCATATAAGCCCATTGGATAAATAAAATCTGATGCAGGCTGTATGTATCCGAATATAACGCATAACAGAGGGAATGTAATAAAAGTGGCAAAGAGAAAAACAATTTGCAACAATAAGAATAAAAATCCAAATCTCACAATGGATTATTTTTCCTTAAACTATTATTGCATTGCGAATTTTACTTGTGCGTTGCGAATTTTAATTGGGCACATTTAAGAAGGGCTTTTGGAGCAAGCATAACAACCTTTTCAGTAAGAAGTTTTATTACATTTGCTGCGCACTGGCGCAAACTATAAAATTCACAACCTTTCTTCCATTGTCGCTAAACAGTTTCTGGGTTCGCAAAAGCTGTATTAAATTCGTGCAAAGCAGAATTTGTTCTCGCAAAGGCCTAACTTTTCGCATTGCGAATATATTTCCGTTACCAAATTTTATTAAATTCCCCCAAATGTGTCATTTACAATGTGTAAGGCAGGAAGCAAATTGGCAGGATTGGACTGGCCCACCAGGATACCAATCTCCGTGGGCCTGGGCCCTATTGAGTTGCATCTGTGGTGGTGGTGGGGGGGAGAGTTGGATGAATATGGCCATTGGTGGTAATAACAGATGGATGCAGTCACTATTGGCAGGGGCCCTTGGGGTCAGGTCCTCTGATGGAATCAACGGTCCCCATTCTGATGGTGGCAAAGGGCAAAAACCGGCACATTTTTTGTACTGTGCACCCTGCCTTGCACATTAAATGAATTGCACCACCTACAATTGCAGCACTGCATTCATGAGCAGCAGGTTAGGGGGCATGTAGGTGCCCCCAGCGGATGCCTTACTTTTGTGTTGAGCATGATTTGTGGGAGCATGTTGGGAACTGTAGTCCAGGGCCGGGTCAAGGTATTTTGGCACCCTAGGCAAGATCTTGAATTAGAGCCCCCCACCCGGTGGTCCTGCATTACCATTTCCCACCTTACCATTCATATTGTACCCTGTACCTGCCAGCAGCCATCTTGTTGCCCCATGTACCTGTGCCAGCACCTATCATAGTGCCCCCCTTTGTACCTGTGCCAGCAGCAGCCAAAAATCCATCTTATTGCCCCCAAATATGTACCTGTGCCAGCAGCCAAAAATCCATCATATTGCCCCTGATCATCTGTTTACCTCTGCTAGAAGCTGCCAAGGGGGAGGTGGGGGTTGAAACAAGCAGTTTATAAAATTTAAAACTATTAAAGGCCACACAAACCAGTGTTTAAAAAAAAAAATACCCTTAAAATGTGCGCCCCCCACATTATTGCGCCCTAGGCGGTCACCTACCCTGCCTACCCCTAGTTCCGGCCCTGCTGTAGTCCATCAAGTCAGGCATTGGTTCATAAGGATCAACTCCATCCCAACTCTCCATGGCCAGAAGCATTCCACTAGATGCAGTGAGAATCCTGCCTGCTGCACATGTATGATCCTTTTATATAGTGAATAAATACCACCTCTTGTAAGGGCAGAGACACACGTGGAGATTCGGGGAGATTCATACGCCCGCCAACGATAAATCGCCTCTTCTTCGGGGCGACTAATCTCCCTGAACTGCCTTCCTTATTCACTATATAGTTTACAGGATATTCATGGCTCTTGTGTATTATATGTGTTATAGTCTCATAAAAGACAATAATGATGGCATTTAACAAGGCACAGAATGACTAGGGACATTGATATGGCACTTTTACATCTTGGCAAATTTTGCAGCCTGCAACGTTGCAGTCCGTTAATGGAAACAAATTCCGACAAGCTGTACACCAGGCCCGGGGTGATTTGAAATCCGCAGCATCGGGCAGCTGCCATCTCCCGGCTTGTTTGAGACGCCGTTCAAGAGATACACGACGGCACAACTTCTGATTTGCTCAGTTCAAGTAAAACAATCAATACTCTGGTTTAAGGAGAGCAGAGTGCATGGCGGAGCTCTCAGTACAGTAGGTCGGCATCATTAGCACTACACAGAAATCCGTCTAACGATCAGCACAGAGCGCTTACATAACAAAGACACAATGTACTGCAATGGTGGGAGAGCTGTGGGCACTGTGACACAATGCTCTATCTCTGTAGATGGGAGAGAGTTTTATTTTGTAAGGGGATATAAACCTTCAGAAAAAAACTAAAGCATATTTACAGGAAGCGCCTTTTACTTACTCCATTCATTTTATAGAAAAAAGCATTCAGAAGCCTCTTCTCCGCGTATAGTGCAGGGCTTGTGTCATCCTAAGCAGCTATACAATATGATATGGGTGGGATCTGTTATCCAGAAACCAGTTATCCAGAAAGCTCCAAATTACAGAAAGTTCGTCTTCCATAGACTCTATTTTATCCAAGTAATCCAAATTTTTAAAAATGATTTAATTTTTCTCTTTAATAATAAAACAGTAGTTTGTACTTGATCCAGACTAAGATATAATTAATCCCCAATGGAAGGAAAACCAGCCTATTGGGTTTTTTAATGTTTACATGATTTTCTAGTAGACTTAAGATATGAAGATCCAAATTAAATAAAGATCCAGAAGAACACTGTGTCCCGAGCATTCTGGATAACAGGTCCCACACCTTTACATTAACCAAACATTTATTGGTCTTCCAAGTTATCATGTTATAAATGTAATGTCTATTCTGCTTTTGAAACAATATGGCAGCCCCCCAAAAAAATTCCTACAATGCCTTGAATGCTTCTTGGCTGGCTTCTGCTACATTGTTTCAATTGTAAGAACCAGCAGTGACGAGAATAGAAAGGTGGAAAAGGATGGACTGACAGTGCTTGCAATAGCAGTTATGTTTACAAATAACTTTGAAACCAATTGAATTACTCAAAGCAGTCCATAGGGGTCATTTGCTACTTGCAGTCCACCAGTTTTTATGGATTATAAATACTGCTGCAAGGTCTCTGCATTTCAAATGGACCTCAGAGACATGCGTTCATCCCATGAATACAGCTGCATTTGTGATGGTTGGACTGGGGAGGCACATAAGGGCCCTCTCAAACCCCTACATTTCAGGATGCAGCCGAGCATGCTTTTGCACCCCTAAGTACTCTTACATCTAAGTAATGCCCTCCAATAGGCAAAGTGCTTTGAATGCTCCCAGTGAGGACTGAGGGTTGGCCTGTGCTTTCAAACACATAATAGGGGTTTATGTAATAAAAGGCACTAAGTTTGCCCAGGAGCAGTAACCCATAACAACCAATCAGCAGGTAGCATTTACTTTAAAAGCAAAAAATAGCTTATTGGCTGCTCCTGGGCAAACTTAGTGCCTTTTATTACATATTGGGGATAGGTCCTACAATGCCTTGAATGCTTCTTTGCTGGCTTCTGCTACATTGTTTCAATTGGCAGAACCAACAGTGACGAGAATAGAAAGGTGGAAAATGATGGACCGACAGTGCTTGCAATAGCAGTTATGTTTACAAATAACTTTGAAACCAATTGAATTACTCAAAGCAGTCCATAGGGGTCATTTGCTACTTGCAGTCCACCAGTTTTTATGGATTATAAAATATACTGCTGCAAGGTCTCTGCATTTCAAATGGACCTCAGAGACATGCATTCATCCCATGAATACAGCTGCATTTGTGATGGTTGGACTGGGGAGGCACATAAGGGCCCTCTCAAACCCCTAAATTTCAGGATGCAGCCGAGCATGCTTTTGCACCCCTAAGTACTCTTACATCTAAGTAATGCCCTCCAATAGGCAAAGTGCTTTGAATGCTCCCAGTGAGGACTGAGGGTTGGCCTGTGCTTTCAAACACATAATAGGGGTTTATGTAATAAAAGGCACTAAGTTTGCCCGGTAGCATTTACTTTAAAAGCAAAAAATAGCTTATTGGCTGCTCCTGGGCAAACTTAGTGCCTTTTATTACATATTGGGGATAGGTCCTACAATGCCTTGAATGCTTCTTTGCTGGCTTCTGCTACATTGTTTCAATTGGCAGAACCAACAGTGACGAGAATAGAAAGGTGGAAAATGATGGACCGACAGTGCTTGCAATAGCAGTTATGTTTACAAATAACTTTGAAACCAATTGAATTACTCAAAGCAGTCCATAGGGGTCATTTGCTACTTGCAGTCCACCAGTTTTTATGGATTATAAAATATACTGCTGCAAGGTCTCTGCATTTCAAATGGACCTCAGAGACATGCATTCATCCCATGAATACAGCTGCATTTGTGATGGTTGGACTGGGGAGGCACATAAGGGCCCTCTCAAACCCCTAAATTTCAGGATGCAGCCGAGCATGCTTTTGCACCCCTAAGTACTCTTGCATCTAAGTAATGCCCTCCAGTAGGCAAAGTGCTCTGAATGCTCCCAGTGAGGACTGAGGGTTGGTCTGTGCTTTCAAACACATAATAGGGGTTTATGTAATAAAAGGCAGTAAGTTTGCCCAGGAGCAGTAACCCATAATAACCAATCAGCAGGTAGCATTTACTTTAAAAGCAAAAAATAGCTTATTGGCTGCTCCTGGGCAAACTTAGTGCCTTTTATTACATATTGGGGATAGGTCAGGGAAGGGTAGATTCGCTGCCGCAGAAACTCCTCAAGCAAACAGCAATTTAACGATTTCGGTGATCCTTGAGTTTTTTTCGCCAGCACATAATTTTATTCCAATCGTTCGTGCTGATTTTTTTTAGACCCTTACATCTTGGCAGACGCTAGATACCCATAAAATCAGGGCTAATCTTCTTGCTTGGCACGCTCTGCGATTTCTTTGATTACAGAACTGGTGGCGTAGGGCCCTTTTTTTGACGAGCCAGAATAGATAATTAGAGCCATAAATTACAGTCACACGGCAGCGCACATCCTCCGTATGTTAATCGGGAGATACTAACTTCTGAAAGTTTAAGGGCAACTCACTTTGAAGAAGGGTCCTGGAGATTGCAAGCTCTTTTTTTCAATGCAGTGTTTTCCCCATAATTCTGTAGAATGCTAATGTGAATGCTAATTTGTACCTGCTTTGTAAATTGTTTTAATAGTTGCATTCACATTTGATCTTGTCACTTGTTGGGGGGGGGGGCAAATCAGTTTGATTCTGGGACACCAATGCACATGCCTGATAACATGCCATAAAGGGGCACTAAAGCAGTAAGGAAGGGACTGCGGCTATGGAATAACAGGTATAGTAGGGAGAGATGGTGCTTATAGTAAAAGTGGGATAATAGTCTCTGGGAAGGGACTGTGGCTGTGGGATAGCAGGTATAGTAGGGAGAGATGGTGCCTATAGTAAAAGTGGATAATAGTCTCTGGGAAGGGAGTGTGACTGTGGGATAGCAGGTATAGTAGGGAGAGATGGTGCCTATAGTAGCAGTGGTATAATAGTCTCTGGGAAGGGACTGTGGCTGTGGGATAGCAGGTATAGTAGGGAGAGATGGTGCCTATAGTAAAAGTGGATAATAGTCTCTGGGAAGGGAGTGTGACTGTGGGATAGCAGTTATAGTAGGGAGAGATGGTGCCTATAGTAAAAGTGGGATAATAGTCTCTGGAAAGGGAGTGTGACTGTGGGATAGCAGGTATAGTAGGGAGAGATGGTGCCTATACTAACAGTGGATAATAGTGTCTGGGGAGGGAGTGTGACTGTGGGATAGCAGGTATAGTAGGGAGAGATGGTGCCTATAGTAACAGTGGATAATAGTCTCTGGGGAGGGAGTGTGACTGTGGGATAGCAGGTATAGTAGGGAGAGATGGTGCCTATAGTTACAGTGGGATAATAGTCTCTGGGAAGGGAGTGTGGCTGTGGGATAGCAGGTATAGTAGGGAGGGACGGTGTCTATAGTAACAGTCAGATAATAGTCTCTGGGAAGGGAGTGTGACTGTGGGATAAAAGGTATAGTAGGTAGAGATGGTGCCTATAGTAACAGTGGGATAATAGTCTCTGGGAAGGGAGTGTGACTGTGGGATAAAAGGTATAGTAGGTAGAGATGGTGCCTATAGTAACAGTGGGATAATAGTCTCTGGGAAGGAACTGTGGCTGTGGGATAGCAGGTATAGTAGGGAGAGATGGTGCCTATAGTAACAGTGGGATAATAGTCTCTGGGAAGGAACTGTGGCTGTGGGATAGCAGGGAGAGATGGTGGCAGAGATGTAACTAGCAGCATGTGCACCTGGCCCCCATGCTATGGATTCAAGCAGCAGTGTGCGGACCTAAAAATTTCCTTTGTCCCTACTGCTCACGATATATATTGCGCCTTGTGTGGGCCCGGGTGTGATCGTACCACTGGTAGTTATGGGTGGTTGTTGGGAATTGGGGTTATGGAATAAAAGTTGCAACATTTGCTAGAGGCCTAGTCATGTGTAGCATCCAATAAGTTGGCAGCATTTACATGTCACCTATTTAAAAGCAAGAATATTATTTATTCCTACAGGTTTTACATGTGCCTTTTAAGAAATATGGGGGGGTTAGTGTCCGTGAACCAATCCCTAAGCCATTTAAGCAGCTAGTAGCCAGAATGAACAAAGAACTAAGCGAGCGGCATATTCACCAGCTTGTCTTTTCCATATTTAACGAGGGGTGACTTATAGCAATGTATATCCGTCTCCTTTAACTCTTCCTATTGCTGCATATCACAGCCCTTTAGTAACTACTGTGTATAACTAATCTCAAGTCCTGTCTCTTCTCTTCGCCTTTTATGTTCGCTTTTCACCGCTGAAGGTATTTTCATCTTGCTGGGCATGACTGCTCTCTGTAGCCCAACTGCTGCATAAAAGTGCTCCATACAACTTCATCGCTCCGCAGAGAAGGCTAAATGTCACTCACAAACACACATGCAGACATCTCTCTGACCCGCAGGTTTATAAATATGAGAAGTTCATAATTAATGCATAGTTTAAATTCCTCCCTAATGCGCAGTGCCACTTAATAATGTAAGATTGGGTATTCGCTGTAGTTGGTCCTGGCTGCTGTGTGATCATCCCAGAACCTGCTAATATTTCCTCATTATGTCCATTATTAGCAGCAGATATTGTGTTGCTTATTAAGGGGGGAGGAACATCTGGAGATGCGCGTTAACCCAAAGCACTGCACATAGGAACATCTGTCGCAGTCACAGGGCCAATGTGCATTAGACATGCTCTGGGTATTTCATTAGCCTCGTTCATGATATTCTTTACTGCCAACTTGCAGGTCATTTTTGATTCAGAAGTAGGTATGTGGGGGATGATTGTATAGTCTGGCCCCTGTGCAAACCACAGTATGGAATTGTAATGGGGATAAGAAGCCCTCCATACAGAGTGTCCGGGCCCCATCTGGACTGCTACCTCGGGCCCCCCACCCTAGCTGCAAGTGCCACCAACCCCCTCCCCACAAAGCAACACCACTGTCCCCCCTCCCCCTGTATTTCGGCTGGAGCACCACGAGGGCCAACCACAGGTCTGACCCTGCCCCCGGGCCCGGACTGGCAATCTGTGAGTTCTGGCAAATGCCAGATGGGCTGCTGTAAGGTCCCATAGACAGTCATTATTTAGTGGGCTGGTGGAGGACTATTTGGGCCTATGTATACTTGCAATGCCAGGGCCTATTTTGACTCCCAGTCCAGACCTGCCTGCCCCCATACATGGGCCAATAATCTCAGCCAAGTTATCAGCTATTATAACCTGTACATGGCCAGCTTTATTCCCATTCCTTCTCTATTAATCTCCATTTTTTGTATCTTTCTAACCCTGTTGCTTCTGCCAACATCAGAGAACTGCCTGCCCCTCAACTCAGCTCCCCCACCTTTAGCTATCTCTCTGCCCATCTGTTTCTTAACGCTTTCCAAAAATCTCATGGAGACAGCGAGTCCACTGTATTCCAAACTGTTCCCATACTCCGTGTGACTCTGCTCCTCGGATGGATGAACTCGCTAAACCTGACTGTGTTGGCTACATGCAAGGTTGTCCTGCGGATGCAGGGGGGGGGGCAGGAGTGTAGGGGCCCCAGTGAGGCCCTAATTAATGAGCAATTTTAATATATCTTGGTAGGCTAGGCCAACTTATCAATATTTTGGGGCCCTAAATTGAATTTGCTGTGCGGCCCCGTGGAATCTAGTTATGTACATATATGTGCAAGGACAGAGAACTTCTCCACATGTCCCTTTCTTATCTTTAGGGACATATTTATAAAGCTGTGTAAAATGATTTAGCACTGTAAAATATTATAAAGGGCCGTATTTCTCCATACACATCCATTACTGGAATCTTTTATTAAGAACTAATTGTAGTATTTACTAAGGGGTGGATTTTCTTTTACTTTGCCCATGCACCATATTTTATGCCATATTTTATACCAACTCAGAAGCCACATAACCCACTAGAGGACCAGTGGTGTAACTACCATTCAGCAGACCTTGCTCTATAGTAGTAACACCACACCGTAGCTGTACACCATTTTGTAAAATAAGGATTATTATCTTTAGTCCCCATTTAATAAATCTGCCCAAACTGATTCCATTTGCTTTTCAACTTGCTTTGGGAACCTTGGAATTACCACCACATCTCAAGTGCTGTTAGCTCCAGGTATCAATAGGTATCAATAGGTGCACTTGAAGGTGCAATTCAGCAAAAGAGGCGGGATGGACTTCATGGTGATTGGTGCAGATATACGCAATTGCAAGGGGCATGTTTGGATGCAAGTACAGGTATGGGATCGGTTATCCGGAAACCGGTTATCCAGACAGCTCCGAATTGGCTCCCACAGATCCATTATAATCAAACAATCCAAATTTTTAAAAATGATTTCCTTTTTCTCTGTAATAATAAAAGAGCAGCTTGTACTTGATCCCAACTAAGATTAATAATAATTAATCCGATCCAACCGATTGAGTTTATGTAATCTTTACATGATTTTCAAGTAGACTTAAGGTATGAAGATCCAAATTACAGAAAGCTCCGTTATCCGAAAAGCTCCAGGCCCCAAGCATTCTGGATAACGGGTCCCATACCTGTACCTTTAATCAATAGTCAATAAGCGCAGCATGTGCATTAGTGATGTGCGGGCCTGTCAGATACCCATGGGTCGTGACCTCCCACCTTTCAGGGTCGTGGGTGGGTGTGGGGTGAGCTCTTCTGACTGCTCTCTCCGCCCCCGACCTTCCAAATGCCGGGTTCCTACTTCCGGGTTGAACTTTTATAGACGTGCGCCCGCTCGCCACGCCCCTTTTGTGACATCATCGGAGGGGCGGGTATTTAAAAGGAAGTCGGTCTCGGCGGGCACAGGTGGTGGGAGGGCGGTTGGCGTGCGGGTCGGGAAAAGCCCAACTTGCACATCACTAATGTGCATCCATTTTAGCATGATGGCACTTATACATAATTTAATAATGTATAGCAAACAATTAGCAGGTATCATTTAGGGGGGTCACTGTTTAAATCTACATCTAACACTCGGTTACTGCATCTGGGCAAACTTATGCCTCTTATTACATATAAGGGTAAAGCTCTTGACTAATGAGCAGAATATTTTGTTCACAATTACTGCAATTTGTTTATGTTTCTCCAATCTGAATATGCAAATTAAAGAGGAGGGTCACTTTTACGTTAACTTTTAGTATGTTTTAGAATGGCTGATTCTAGGCAACTTTTCAATTGGTCCTCTTTTTTTATAGTTTTTTTTTATAGTTAATTATAATTATCGGCCTTCTGCTCTGTAAGGCTATTGTTGTCATTGCTACTTTTTGTTACTCATCTTTCAGTGAATTCCTTCTCCTATTCATATTCCGTTTAAATGTTTGTGTTTGTTCTCTAGGGTAATTTGGCCCCTAGCATCCAGATTGCTGAAACTGCAAACTGGAGAGCTGCTGAATAAAAAGCTTAATAACTCAAAAGCCACACATAATAAAAAATGAAAACCAATTGCAAATTTTCTATAAAAAATCACTTTCTACATTATACTAAAAGTTAATTTAAAGGTAAACAATTCCTTTAAAGAGGGATTCAGTGCATCCCTAACAAATTATGGCTCATCCATTTACCCTGATGCAGTGAGCAAAGTGCAGTTTCGGACACAATAGCCATGTTTTTTCCCATACAAAGCACTGGTTTTTCCCAGAAAGTGGTTTTAGGCACAACTCACAGCGGGGGGAAAAGCTTCTGTGGATGTAAATGAGCCCTAGAGTGTCATTTGATTGGGGATAGAAACCTTTGACAGGCTGCTGCTCTCCATGGTGCTGAAATCTCTAATACACTCCAGGCATATGTTAATGTGTAACAGGTGCTGAAACAAATACATTAATAGCAATGATCATAAAGGCCACTAATTAAATGTCATGGTAAAGCTATATTTTAAGAAGGGTATTTAAAAATTCGAGAACTGACAATAAAAAAAGGCTTATCCATACAGTTTGCTCATCAGTATATGGCAACATTCAGACAATAGTAGCCTAGATCAAATTGTTTCTCTTATTGACTTTAGCCAGCTCATGGGTTACAGAAGACTGGGCTGTAATAGTTTAAAAAAATGATTGCTGACCCTTATCATATTCCCAGATCTTGCCCTTTACTAGCAGTACCATGGGCTGCATTCCGCATACATTTAGTGATTTCTGTGATTTCTGTGTCAAGTATTTTATGGATGTTATACAGGATAAAAACCGGCTCCATTTTTCAGCACTCCGTCTCATTAATAATTGCCCTCCAGTGTATTCAGTGAATACAGTGTTATCTTTCCTCCTGTATACTAAAGGGCAGAAGAGGTTTGTCTAGGGTCATAAGAAGGTGACATGGGACCCCCAGGCTTTAATTACCCCGTTATCTCCCTTATTGGCTTTCCACGATGTCTGATGGCAGCAAATAATAACCAGTCTCATTGGTTAATTATATATTGTTCTGACTAATATTTAATATATGTAATTTATTTTGCTGTAATCTAATGCCTTATAACTGATTTTACCCAGCTCTGCATAATCCACAGTGATATTGGTTTTGTAAAGGTACAGTCCAGAATATTTCAGCGCAATGAACTCACAACACATATAATTTATCATTTATACAGAACTGCATGCTGGGAAGTGTGTAGATAGAAGCATGTAGAGATACTCTTCACAGTTATACAATGCAGCATTTTTATGGTCAGGAATTGGTATGTATTGGTTGCCTGTCAATATTCTGCAAAGCCGGTGTTAATTAGACAAAAGCTAACAGGCTGTAGGCTCATTATTGGGATTTAGAAGTACGTTGATTATCATAAAGTGCCCTGTATAATGGTCTGGGGGATCACTATCCTATGCAATATATCGGCATTTAGGCTGATGCACAGATAAAGAGGCTTATCATTGAAAACAGTTTTGCAATTCCTTTTGGGACACTGAAAGAGTTAATAATTAGTCTTTGTAGCTCCAGGGGGGAATATTGATCGATTAACTACTTCAGTGATGGGTTAAGGGGGCACACATTATTGTCATGTCCTCGCTCAGTGAGCCGGAGACTGTGATGATGGACCGAGATAATTTTGTGATTGGCTAGGAGGAGGGAAGCTGCCTTAGCGAGTGCGAGAGTGCTGAGCATGCATAAATAAGCCAGTAGGAGAAGTCTCTCTCTCCGCACTCTCTGTTCAGATACAGGAGTTGACCACAGAGGAACTGCTTCCCTGCATGCAGAAAAGAGAGAGAGCCAGGGAAAGGGAGGGAAGGAGCGAGAGCGTGTGTGTGAGTGTGTACATATGCCGGTATGTGGATTAGAGGAGAGCAGTGTGAATGAAGCTCATTCCGTCTGAGTAAGATCGCAGAGAGGATGAGAGAGAAGTGAGCGAGAGAAGCTTCTGCAGCAGGAGAGACAGGGACATGCCACCTGCACCTTTGAGACATCCCGGAGCTCATGTGTCCTGCACACAGACATGCCAAGGAGGCGAGAGGGGACCTTCCTAACTCACTGTTCTAGGAATTTTCTCTGTTTGGGGCAGCTGATGACATGTGCTGGAGAGTGATTGCTTCTCTGAATTATTATAACTCTGACTCAAAAGTGCTTGCTCTTCTCATCCATTACATTCGGATAATGGGACTGTGATTTTCTCCATGGATTGACATTACAAATTAAGTTTAGGGGGAACCCTATCAAATTAACAGCTTCAGCTCCCCCTACCCTGCCCGACAGGACAGTACAACCCAGTTGAGCCATGAGACGGTCGAGCACTGATGAATCGACTTACCATCGCAGTCCATCCCTGGACAGCAAGGACTACTCTCTGCCCAAGGGGGGTGCCTTCCGCCGTTACAGTAGCCTCTACGGAGGCCAGTTTGGGGCATCAGCAGGTGGTTCCTTTTTTGGGTTCCACACCAATCCAGGTCCCAAAGCCACCAAATCCAAGTACACTTCCCCAAAGGGAAACAAATACGTGGTGTTTTACTTGGATCTCTCCTTCATTTTCCTCCTAGAGCTGAAGAGGTGCAGGATGGCTCAGAACTGCCTACACTGTATGAAATATCTCATGTTCGTCTTCAACCTCCTCTTTTGGGTAAGTTCCTGGGGAAAGGTGGGGGGGGGGGTTGGGACAAAGTAACATCAAGAGGTTAACTCCTCTCATGCTACTGATATGATTACAGTTTGTGCCATGTGATATTACAGTACATATACCAGTCTTGCATGATAAATTACAGGGTTCATTTAAGGAATGGTCAAGAAAAGCCCTGATGATAGGACTGTTAAGCAATAGGTCACATGTAGAATTATATAGTATTACCCATAACGAGTAATGTGCATGATTAACTGCTGAATCCATCTGATAAGGGAGGGGAGTAACAACATGTCAAATGATTGAATAACGAAAATGCATTTTATGTCAATGACTTTTACAAATGCTCCAGGTCGGCCCCATGTTAGAGCTTTAATTATTAAACGATTAATGAATTCTTAGTGGGTTCTACCGCTCAATCTCAGGGTAAATCCATACAGACCGCAATGTTTATTCCATCTCAGTTCTTGTTCCCACCGGGAGAGATTCTTTATTAAACACTAATTCTGCCAATTAACACTCGGCTGTCTCAAGGTAATATCCGCTGAAGTCCAGCCAGAAAGTGAGATTGCGAGGCGCCTCCTCGCTCCCGCCGACTGCAATAGCCTTGAATCTCTGGCAAACAAAACATGTGTTTCCCTGGTTTCCATAGAACAGTTACAGTTCAAAGAGAAAAACAGTTAACAGGCACCACCATGAAAGGCGTAATGTGTTACTGAAATATTGGCTGAATAATTGCTTATTGTGCCTTGAGATAACCTTTTCCACAGTACAGGGGTCAAGCACTTTGCTCTTGTCAATTGAATCATGTGCCTGTTGTATTGGTAGCAATCTGAGCCCAGGAACTATATACTCTGTATCCTTCTGCACAGGGGAGAACTGGGTTTTGTAAAGTGCCAGTATGGGATCCGTTATCCAGAAATCCATTATCCGAAAAGCTCCAAATACGGAAAGGTCATATCCAATAGACTCCATTTTATCCACATAATCCAAATGTTTTTTCTCTGTAATAATAAAACAATTCTTTGTACTGGATCCCAACTAAGATATAATTAATCCTTATTGGTATCAAAACCAGCCTACTGGATTTATTTCATGTTTACAAGATTTTCTAGTAGACGTAAGGTATGAAGATCAAAATTATGGAAAGATCCATTATCCAGAAAACCCCAGGTCCCGAGCATTCTGGATAACAGGTCCCATACCTGTACTGATATAATAAATACTCACATATAATTGTATAAACAAATATTTCTATTAATTAGCTTCCAACATTTCTTCTCCTTAGTAGCTAATTTTTACTATGTTTCTATGCAGTAGGTGAATAATAATTGTTCTGTAGTACCGTATTTAACCACTTAACAGGAAAGTATACCACATATATAAGTTGTGCTTTTATTCTCTCAGCATAACTGTAAATATTCAGCATATCATGTCTTTGGGTTTATTCCACCCATCCATGTGTTATTACCTGTCTGCTTATTTTGGCTTGTTAATATTATTTGGGGCAGAACAACCAGTTAAATATTATTCATAAAAATCAAACACCGGTGACCAATCTGCACACTTTCCATTTTAGTCCTCGGACCCATGTATATTGTATTAAATAATGTATTTATCATGTGACTTGCAAAATAATATGTATATACCTGTAGAATTCGATATGCTAGAGACACAGTAGGACCCCCTTTGCTATTTGTTGGTCAGTAAGCAACATGTCCCAGTGCATGCACATTGGGAAACAGGGCTGCTTAGGAGGTAGATAGACACCAGGGGACTAAAGGGTGAATTTTTACCAGTGAAGGTTTCACCACACTTTGCGCCACTTTGCCAGCTGTTAATTCGCTACTGCGAAGTTGCGTCCCGGCAGCTGAACGTTGGCGAAGTTTTGCTAGCATTAATTTGTCAGCACGGGCATTTCAGAGGCGAACTTTAGCTAACGTTCGTTTCTGCCGAGCGAAACTTCGTTAGTACACTTACGCTTTGGTCAATTTAAATAGGGTGGGTACATATAGTTCATATATATGTCTTTATTAGAGATGTTGGTGCAAATGCTTGAAGGGGCCACTTATTACGGTACACATTTCCAAGGAAGCAAAATAAGGACAAAAGAGAGTCTCTGATACACTAGATATGAGCCCACCCTAAAACAAATGTGGCATGCCAATCAAATGGTAAAAAAAATGTCATAACAAAAATTTTAAACATTCGCAACTTTTAGATACAATCCCACTTTAAAATATGAAAAAACGCCAGTGGTTTTTTTTATCATTTTTATAACTTTTCGGCATACAGGAGATGATGTCACTGACAGCCTGGTCTTAGCTGGCGAAAGGGATAATGTTATGGAAAATTCTCACTTTAGTGAATTTTCGGAGTACAGACTGTTTGCCTGAGCGACAATTCGCCTGGCGAAAGGGAGCGAAACTTCGTTAGCGACGGTCTCTTTCGCTAGCGAATTGTCCTCTACGCCTGTTGGTAAATTGGCAATCTTCCTGCAGATTGGATTTGTGGCAAATTTTTGCTTTAGTAAATCTGCCCCAGGTCTGTACACCACCCACTGCACAGCAGCCTTGATGGAGATACAAATAATTCTAATTTCACACGCTGATAGCATTTTTACTTTTTTAAGGGAGGTGATTTAGTCCCAGCTCAGATTAGAATAATAGTTCCATGAAATCAACAAGCAATCATTTGCCCACTGATTCTGCCCCAACCAAAGGTGCTCTTTTCTACGTCTTCCTACTACTTCCCTATTAGTTTTCATTGAGGCTTCCTCAACAAAGTTAGGACCCCTGGTGTTGTAACAGAAACCACACTGTTCCTGCTGTATAAAGTTTATGTGCTTATATCCAGAACTTTGTGCCGTGAGATGCAAAGCGAAGGAGTTTCTGTCAATGGTATATTTTCTCAAGCTTTGTGCCCTTCCCTGAATCTACTGTACAGTGGGTTAAGGTGGCCACGTGCTTCATTAATCAGCTCCTTTAATAGTTGGTCCTGTGCTCAGTTTTCCAAATAGTTATTGATTGGTTGTTCAACCTTTGGATCAAGACAGTTTTGAGTGAAACAAGAAACAAACCTGTGTTGAGATACCCATCTTATTATACAGAGCAGCATGTTGGGGAGTGTGTAGATAGAAGTATGTAGAGATAGTGTTATTAGCATTATTATACACTGCAGCATTTCCATTGTCAGGAATTGGTATCATTTGCCTGACCATATTATGCAAAGTTGGTGTTAATTAGACAAAGGGATAGAGTAGAGAGGGATATAGAGAGCTGTAGGCTCATAATTGGGATTTAGAAGTATGTTCATTATCACAAGTGGCACTATGCAGTATAATGGTCCACTCTGGAGGATCATTATCATATACACTTTATTAGCATTTAGGGTTTGTTTAGCCATGGGCAGGCTGAAGTCCATAAAGACGTTTTGGAGGACTACATCCAGCCCTTAGGCCTATTGCTGGACAGCAGTCCAAGACATTAAGAAGTCATTACATGGCTCTATTGATATTATTGCTTGGCATTCAATATAATCTGGTCCTTAGAAATTAGTATGTCCAATAAACTGCCCACTGCACAGACACTACATCCATTTAAGTATATACATTTAATAAAAATGCCTAAATAAAGTTAAATAAGGTTTAGTACATGTATGGGATCGGTTATCTGGACACTCGTTCTCCATAAAGCTCAGAATTCGGGGAGGGCCATCTCCCATAGACTGCATTTTATCCAAATTATCCAAATTTTTAAAACTGCTTTATTTTTTCTCTGTAATAATAAAACAGTACCCGCTTGTACTTGATCCCAACTAAGATTTAATTAGTCCCCACTTCAAGCAAAGCCCATTTGGGGTGCTTGTTTGCTCTCAAAGGGCTCTTACACACGGGCAGTTTGTCCTGCGCTCCCCGTGTTGTGTTGTGCTTTCTTCCGTTCAGCCGCAGGGGAGCGCAGGAGTAGATGCACCCAATTATTGTGAAGGGGGCTGTACTCACACAGACACATGTAAGCGCCAAATGCAGGTGGGCCACAGAGTGTTGCATTTCACCTGCGTTCGGCGCATACATGCGTCTGTGTGAGTACAGCCCCCTTCACAATAATTGAGTGCGTCTACTCCTGTGTTCCCCTGCATTGCAAGCACTGCGTATCTTGACAGCGCTATATAAATAAATGATGATGATGATTGCGCTTTCTTCTGTTCAGCCGCAGGGGAGCGCAGGAAAAACCATCCGTGTGTAAGAGCCATTATGGGTAGAATTTGGTTGAGCACTTATTTATTGTTACAGATATTCTTGGTCCTGCAGCCCAGTAACTAATTAAGACAATTAGAAAGTCATATACAAACACAAGTGTACGGGCAGTTGTGCTCAAATTGATGCAAATGTTGTGTATATTGATTCCTTCCAATAAAAGTCTGTGAAGGTACTTTGTTCTTACTCCATATTTGCGTTGAGCGCCATTGAGTTCAGCCTGCCTCTTCTAATGAAACATGCACAAGTGCGCCTTTTGATGCCGGGGAACTGTGAACGCGTTGGCAGTTCCAGGTTCCCACATTAATAGGCGCATCAGACTTATTACAAAAGAATCACATGCTAACACCATTTCAATGCTGCTCATAAGAAAAAATGTAACCCCCCCACTCCAAAAATCTTATCTGCAACGTGCACCCGAAAAATGGCACTCACAATTGTGTTCATTTTGAATCATCATTGAGCACAATAGTGGTGGATGCAAAATCACTGGAATTCTGCATTGTTCAAGATTTACATATGAAATGTGCACTTTGTCTGGTATTTATATCAGTCTATAGATTTGTGATGATTTAAGGGGTTCCTGTGCCCCCACCTCCCCAAATTCAGGCGCTAGTTGAAAAAAGGGTTAAAGAAAGTATCTGCCATGATTCTGTGGGAGACAGATGGTACCAGGAGCTATTTCTGGGTGACACAGCAGACTCGTGTTACATGTGGGGGTGAACTTGGCTTGTCTGCGTCGCTGAGCGTCTTTCCATTCTTTTCTCACTGGAAGTGTGAAGAGCTACGAGCATCCGCATTCATCATGTTACTATTAAATACTATCCAGACACATTTTCTGACAATGCTCTTTAATCTAGGTGGGACGTGTTCTTGCTTTATAAAGAACGTGTGAAACTCGCCTTGCCTCATAGGAAATCACAGTCTGATCTCTGCACTTCCACAATTAACATGCTAGTTCTATTTCTTTATTCCTTTAGCGCTACTGTATATAAAGCACTGTGTAGTTTAACTTTATAACACCACTGGTATAAACAGGGGCACAAATATTACTATGAATAAAAATAATAACACAGATTTAGTGGCCCCATAATATTAAAGACAAGGAGACATCATTCCTGTTTGGCACCTGCCTAAAGATGACTGTAGAGATGGATAGGATTTAGTAGGCAGGCAGGGCTGAAACTAGAAATGGGCAGTAGAAGCTGATGGGTGGGGGCGCAAGCTGGAGGTGGTGTAGTGAACTAGTGACTGGCAGGGGGCTAGGTTTGCCACCTGGCCGGTATTATACTGGCCTGGCCTGTAAAATGTTATTTATAGGGAAAAAACTTAATATATTTTTCCAGAAAAGGTGGCAACCCTACTGGAGGCATGAATTAGCGAGTGCATTCAGAGCATGCAGCAGTGGTGGGGTGGGATGGCACCAACAGAATTTGGCCTGACACTGGGCTATGGTTGAATGATTGCGATTCAGCCAATCGCCAAGTTTAGTCAGACCAAATATGAACCTGTAAAGGCAAATTGCTATAAAAATCAGGGGAGTAATTACAGAGGAAGCAGACCCTGCGGCTGCAGGGGGCCCAGGAGGTATAGGGGCCCCAGGAGGCCCTAATTCAGTGATCCCCAACCAGTAGCTCGCGAGCAACATGTTGCTCTCCAACCCCTTGGATGTTACTCTCAGTGGCCTCAAAGCAGGAGCTTATATTTGAATTCCTGGCTTGGAGGCAAGTTTTGGTTGTATAAAAAATAGAAACACTGCCAAACAGATCCTCATGTAGGCTGTCAGTCCACATAGGAAGCTGCCAAATAGCCAATCACAGCCCTCATTTTGCACCCCAATAACTTTTTGCATGCTTGTGTTGCTCCCCAACTCTTTTTATTTTCAAATGTGGCTCACGGGTAAGAAAGGTTGGGGGGCCCTAATTAATGAGTAATTGGTAAAACAGGCAACCTCTGGAGAGTTTGAGGTCCCCTATACATTTGCTGTGGGGCCCAGTAACATCTAGTTATGCCACTGATAAAACTATTGACTACTTTTTAGAGTTGATATTGGGTTTGGTATTATGAATTTAGTGCATCCTTGATTAATACATTTGATGTCACTAAGGAAAAGTAAAAACTCTCTCTTGCTGCACATGATCCTATTCTTCTGTTCTTTAAATAACTTACATTACAGGCAAATACCTTCTAAGGGGGTGTAGGGTGTTTGTTTCATTTAATGAAGTAGAACATGTGGGGTGCAGCATTATCTTAAATAAGATGAGATAAATATGGTGCAGTTAAGTGAACAGGTGGATGCTTCTCGTATGTCTTACCTATCCTCAAAGATGGCAAATTGTTGAGTAAATGCAATCACTGCAGTTTTGGAAAGAGAATAGTAATTAGCCCCTTGGGCCTCCCACCAGGGGTTTCCAGACAGCCAGTGGCTTTCATGAGGACTCTGCTCTTTTTACTGCTTTACATCAAGGTTCCTTTCTGATTTGGGAAGAAATTAGCAAAACAAGCAATGTGTACACATAAATCCTCAAATGGATTCCTCAAGTGTCTACTGGTAAATATATATAATATAAATATATATTATTTTTCTATATAGATGAAAAAAGTTTGAAATGAGACAATATTATTTTGAAGCCCATTTCTTGCAAGGTTTTTGTAATGAGCCTATAGTCATAGGGTGCCATGTAGCAGCTGCCTGTCCATCCAATGCCATATGAGAGTGTGTATAAAATCACATAGATAGGTAGAAAAGAATTTAATATGTTAGAGTTCTAACTGCAAATACAATTGAGACAGTGTAGCCAGAATAATCCCTCCTCCAGCCATGATTTTATTTCCCACAATGCTATGCACACATCTGTACTTCATCTTGATAGATACATTAGCCACAGAGAATTAAGGAAAAATGGGCATCTTGACTAGAGGGGAACTGACTCTTATTACATTGTTTTGGTGGAACATGTAGTCGGAATCAGCAGTGCAGAGAATAGCAAATTACAGGACAGTGCTTCCAGTAGTAAATATCGTTACACATAATTGACAATTTGTACAATAATATTTAATAAAGTGGCTTACAATTAAATTTGCTTTCATGATGCATTTTGCTGTACTGAATTCGTTCAATTCATACGGAATTCATTCTAAGCCAATGCTTTGGTCCCAAAGCTGACTCCCTGATTTCCTCTGGGTCCCTTGAGAAACGAGACAACAGCCTCTGGTTTAGAAAAAAAATACACAAATATCCTGCAAAAATTAGAAATACCAAAAAAAAAAAAAAAGCCAGTCAACCCCAATTTTCTGTTGCAATACTGCAAAAATATTGATAAATTCCAAAAAAGTACTGTTTTTTTCTTAGAGATCGATCAGCTCAACCTTTGTTTATGTGTCAAGTGGATGGATGTGTTGAGGGGTTCTCTCTCTTTGTAGTCCAGATACATAGGGAACCCAGTTTTGGCTCCTGGTTCCCTTTCATTGACACTGTGCCCAGTCTTAGTAAATGAAGCCAATATTAAAGGTCATAAGTGACATCAGCAGCCATATTTTTGCCGCTGGCATTTCGTAGATTGGTGTCATTCATTAAAGGGGTGGTTCACCTTTAAGTTAACTTTTAGTATGTTATAGAATGGCCAATTCTAAGCAACTTTTCAATTGGTCTTCATTATTTATTTTTTTTTATAGTTTTTTTTTTTGTCTTCTTCTTCTGACTCTATCCAGCTATCAAATGGGGGTCACTGACCCCATTTAAAAAACAAATGCTCTGTAAGGCTTAAATAGTTATTGCTACTTCAAAGGCACACAATCAAATTTTCCAGCCAGCCCATTAGACGAGCCAATCGATCTCCAAGTCTTCTGCCAATATTGGCTGGTTCATCTCCTGACATAGACGCTCCGAATATCATACGAAAATTCATTTAGTACAATATTATCGGTGTGTCTGTGGCCATTGTAATTGATAAAGGGCCCCAACAGTCCGTCTTGCTGAATCGGGCACAGTGATAAAGGGGAACTCTTGAGGGGGAAAATGCTGTATTATAGGTAAAAAACATGATGAATTTTGACCAAATTTTTGGTCATTAATTACCTCTAATTTGTTAGATTTGTAAGAGTCTTCAGTGCATAATAAAACTCACATTAGTCATAAAGTGACCTCACAAATCTACAGAGTACAAGAACTACACAGGGAATCCTACAAGACAGAACATTGGGCTGAGTAATCAAGATTAAAGTGCAGTTAACCAAAAAGCTTTTATGGCGTTCTAGCGAATGTCTGTTTAACCCACATCCTTCCATCTTTCTAAAGCCAAGGGATTCGCGTCAGCCTTGCAGAAGCCTCAGCAAAAGAAATTCTGAACCTATAATCTATTGCGAAAGTAAAATGCTTCATCCCTGTAGGAATCCTGGTATGTAGGCAGTGCTGGAAATGCTGTCTAAGGGCAGAGACACACTCTCAGATTCGGGGAGATTTAGAAATAAATCGGCTCTTCTTAGGGGCGACTAATCTCCCCAAAGTGCCTTCCTGCCGGCTAGAATGTAAATCTCCGATGGGATGGCACTTGGAGCTCTTTATTTTCCAAAGTCACCCGAAGTTCGGAAAATGAAGCACTCCAATTTGCCATCCCGCCGACGATTTACATTCTAGCCGGCAGGGGAGGCAGTTTGGGGAGATTAGTCGCCCGGAAGACGAGGAGATTTTTCGCCGGACGACTAATCTCCCCGAATCTGAGCGTGTGTCTTTGCCATAAACACATGGTTCTAGTATAATTTCCATGCTCCCTGCACCGATTAATTTTATATATATATATATATATATATATATATATATAATCCTCTCCAGAAGAAGCCGCACAACACAGGACTTATAATAAAGTGTTAAATTTATTAAGGCACACTATAAATTTAACACTTTATTATAAGTCCTGTGTTGTGCGGCTTCTTCTGGAGAGGATTGTATGACGTAAATTCTGAGGGATGCACCCAGGCAACAAGATGACATTTATCGTGAGTGCTGGGAATTTGGGGGAACTATATATATATATATATATATATATATATATATATATATATATATATATATATATATATATATAGTCTCGATTCAGTTGGAGTATGAGATCTCTATAAGTATCTCCTGTGCTGCTATTCAGTGGCATTTTCCTTTATCCCAATACAAACAGAGCAGCAGACTTGTGTATGAGGATTTGTCTCTGTACATACTGATGCTCTCACGGGATTTCCTTGTCCGTATATTGGTAACATCACCGTATATCAAGTCACATTAAATATAAATGTATACGGCAGTGCTGGCAGTAATGCACTTTGGTCACGCTGTATGCAAGGATAGAGGAGAAAGTCGGGAAGGTGAATAAGCCTGAGTACATAACGGGATGAATTGTATGGCGTGGATTTATGTCTGTTTGTGTATATGAACCTCCTCTCTCTGTATATGGGTATATATCAGTTTGACTGCTCGGTACTTATTAATATATAAAGGGGAATACGAATCTTTTCACTGAATGTTTTCAGGTGCATCCCTGTATATGGCACATCTAATGTCACAGTATATCAGTCTGCTGTGTGTTCTTTCACTACAAACCTGTCGGCTGCAGTTATGAAGATGGGATTCGACTGACCTCTTTTGGATATAATCATGCGCTTCTACTAAACTGTAGAGTAAAGGTGACACAGAGACACGGCTCTAAAGCATAGAGGTTGTTCATTCCCTTGTTTCAGGCACTGTTGCAAAGCTATTCCAAAAATGTGGGTTTCAGACAATGTAAAAAATCTCGATTTAGGCATATTAAAGGGCCGGTTCAACTTTAATTTAACTTTTAGTATGTTATAGAATTCTAAGCAACTTTTCAATTGGTCTTCATTTTTTTTAAATAGTTTTTTAAATTTTATTGGCCTCCTTTTTTCTTTCCAGCTTTCAAATGGGGGTCACTGACCCCATCTAAAAACATTTGGTCTCTAAGGCTACAATTCCATTGTTATTGCTACTCATCTTTCTATTCAGGCCCTTTCCTATTCATATTCCAGTCTTGAATTCAAATCAATGCGTGGTTGCTAGGGAAAATTGCACTATAGCCACAAGATTGCTGAAATTGCAAACTGGAGAGCTGCTGAATAAAAAGCTAAATAACTATAAAAAAAACACAAATAATAAAAAATTAAAACCAATTGCAAAATTTTTCAGAATATCTCTACATGGTACAAAAAGTGGATTTAAAGGTGTACAACCCCTTTATAAAACATCTGGTCCTCCCCCCAAAAACACTTTCTTAGATAATGAAAAAACAGATAATTCTAAGACACTTTCCATTATACATTCAACAGTTTTAGTTGAAATAAAATTTTATTTATCATTTCCAGGGCTCTAGTTTGTGTAGCAGAAATCCGTTTACCTCCAGGATCTTGGCTTCTGCTATAGAACGTTGTTTCCAGGAGTCAGAACCAGAAGTGCAGAGAAAAATAACCAGACACTTTCAGTAGCAATTATGTTTACAAGTATATCTGAAACCATTGATAAATCCATCTAAGATACCAAGGCTTCTTTTCTTAATGATTTCAGTCTAGCGGGTAGGGCTGCCTGGTTGGCCTCAGCTATTAGACGCTTCTCAGGCCAGCTCCTAAAAGCACTAGTAGGGAGTATATTTGCCCTATCTCGATTTGTATATATTATAAGATCTTCAAATGGGAATGTATTTAAGATATAAATATGATATAAGATATAAATGTATATAATAACCAATAAAACTGTATTGGCCGGTTTTCATTAGAGTATGGGAGCCTGAGGCAACTGCTTCGGTTTCTTGTTTTTTAATTTGCCCTTTGCCAGACTGGCAATTTAGGCTGGCAGTTGCCAGAGGGACAGCTTAGGGGCAGATTTATTAAGGTTCGAGTTGTGGTTTCCACGAAAAATCTCAGTTTTTGAGGTTATTTTAGAGTCAAAAATCGATTCTTTAGCTTAAAAACAAACATTTTTCGATATTTAATATTATATTATAGCTCAAATCCGAAAATACACCATCAAAAACCTGTTGAGGTCCCTTGAACTATTTGAAGATGTTAATAGCCTCTACTATGTTCTGTTTTTTAGGGGGGGGTTAGCTTGAAAACTCGTATGATTCAAGGTTTGGTTTTTTTTGCCAAATACTCGATCTATTTAAGTTTTCAGGTTGTTAACCCGGAACTTGCGGACTCACGTTTTTCCCATTCAAATGTTATCTTAAAGGATAAGTAAACCTTTAAAACAAGTAAATTGTAATACTGATGAGTGCTATTCTTTTGCGATTTACATTCATTGTGTATTTTCTTTTTTTCCCAAAGATATTAAAGGGGTTGTTCACCTTTAAATTCATTTTTAGTATGATGTAGAGAGTGATATTTTGAGACAAATTGCAATTGGTTTTCATTTATTATTACTTGTGTTTTTTAAGTTATTTACCTTTTTATTCAGCAGCTCTCCAGCTTGCAGTTTCAGCAATCTGGTTGCTAGGGTCCAAATTACTCTATCAACCATGCATTGATTTAAATAAGAGACAGGAATATGAATAGGAGAGGGTCTGATCAGAAAGATGAGTAATAAAAAGTAGCAATACCAATACTTTTATAGCCTTGCAAAGCATTTGTTTTGAGATGGGGTCATTGACCCCCATTTGAAAGCTGGAAAGAGTTAGGAGAAGAAGGCAAATAATTAAAAAAAACTATAAAAAATAAATAATGAAGACCAATTGAAAAGTTACTTAGAATTAGCCATTCTATAACATGCTAAAAGTTAATTTAAAGGCGAACCACCCCTTTAAATTAGAAACTATTCGAGTTGTAAAATTTCACATAACTCGACCTTTGATAAATAACCCCCTTAATGTTACCATAGATCTCTGCTTTATTTTGGACCTGTGAGGGGGGCTGTCAGGATTCCTTTGGAATCTTGGTCTGGACATTCTGTAAAGATGGTGACATAGTGGTTGGCATGGTAATCTCACACTCTTTTGGATTCGGCTGAACCCCAGAATCCCCGAATCCTTCGCCAAAGATTCCGCCGACCCGAATCCTAATTTGCATATGCAAATTAGAGGGTGGGAAGGGGAAAACATTTTTACTTCCTTGTTTTATGACAAAAAGTCAAGCGAATTTCCTCCCTGCCCCTTAGGATTCGGATTTGGTTCAGCCGGGCAGAAGGATTCGGTAGAATCCGAATCCTGCTGAAAAAGGCTGAATCCCAAACCAAATCCTGGATTCGGTGCATCCCTAGTTTCATCCAAAAGTGTCCACCCATAACCATACCAATAGGATAAGTGGCAGTGGTTAAACAGTGACTGTGCCAGGGTAACTTACAAACTTACAAACCTGCTACTGGGACTCGTGTGAATGATTTAACATTGTCTGCAAAGCATCTTGAGAAATGTCATTCCCATTTAAATTAAGGAGATTATTAACTGACACATGCCTATAAGAATTTGACAGATATATTATTGACTGCTATTATCTATGTAAGTTATGTCCCTCCAATGCGCAGAAGCAAAGGCAGACTTCATGCTATGAGTTTTTCTGCCAAAAATGTGTTACGGAATAGTGACTTACAGGCTGCACTAAAGTTGCCTGGTGTCATATTTGCTGTATTTTAAATCTGTTAAAGAGTGATAAAAGATGAGTAACTTTGTAACCTGCAGAGACAATTTTGCCGTTTGTGCGGCTGACTCATCTTAAATTGTTACAAAAGTATCTGAGTATCTATTCTGGGCTCTCTGCCAAAAGCCAATTAAGTTAGAAACTTTGTATCTTTTTCTGGCTGTAAAGTGCAAGAGAGCAAAGAGAAAGTGGGGACATTTCAGTAACAAATAGAAAAAGAGCAATTGGTAGCACCCTCCATTGGATGAAATATGAAAACGAATTAGTGGTGTGCAGGGTCAAAGGAAGTGTAGGTAAATAAAAAGAGAGAAAGAATGAGCCGTAGGGTAACAAACCTGGGACTGCTGTCAAAATCGGGACTGTCCTGCAAAAAACAAGACGGTTGGGAGGTATGTGCCCACCCCACATTTGCAACAGGGACAGAGACCATAGAATATCTATAAAGAGCTCCAATAAAGGGGCCATTTTTAGAAACCAGCGCCATATATAATTTATTATTGCCGACAAGATTAGGAGTTGTTTTATGGTTATATTATATGTCTCCTTTAAAACATAAAAGTCTCCATGTACCCTGCTCCGCACAGTGTGCAAAGTGCAAAAACATTAACATGTATTGCTACAAGCCTCTGCACTCCTTTTTGGAACATTGAGACCTGAGGCATACCCCTTGGATCAAGTATTGGTGGCTCAATCCAAAAAACATGGGTGGGGGGAGCATGTAGATATCCCTCCACATGTCCCATAGCTTGTGTGTCATTCGGAAGTTTAGGAGCGTCCATGATGATAATGATGATGTTAATAACTGATGTGCACATGAACTTTATTGGCATGCTTGCGAATCCAAGTGAAAATAAAGGACTTTGTTAATTCAATATACATCTGTATAATGTATAAAATTGCATTTTGTTGCTGCAAGCTTTAGTGATTATGGGTTGTTGTTTTTTTACTATAAAAAGCAAGCTTTGTCCTATTCTTTACATTCTATACAATGAGAGAATTCTTGGGTCTGTTTTCCTGTTATTTCACAAAGGATAAGAATGCTCCGTTATGGAGGCGTGCATTTGAAATAGGTGTGAGCCTTTGCCCACAGTTATGATTATCTGCGTTTCCTAAGCACAATGGAATCTGTCGACTGTTTTGAGTGAATTTTATTTCCGAGTATTCATCTGTATTCCTTCGGAAATTTGGTGATAAAACCCAATGATACAATCAGAGTTAAAATAGATTCAAGCCCCATTATCTTAGCTTCCCGGCAACCAAGCTGTCAGCCTGTTTATCTCTCTAAAACGGGAGTGTGTCGTCCCACTGCTCGCTGATTGGTATATTCATTTATGTGACCTCTATACGTCTCCCTTCTCCTTCAGGGCCAGATGCAGAGAATGGGGAGAAGGCTTGCCACTCGGTGATATAGGGAAAGTGCAAATTAGAGTTAGTGCTATTCCATTAATACTCATAAAACTGACATTATTAGTGTTAGGGTTTTTTTTGCACTTGACAGTGGTACCACCCTAGAACTAGTGCAGTGAATTCCAAACTGAACTGACCTTTTGTTGAGTTTGTATTGTTTGGTCAGATTTTTGGATTCGGACAAATACTGCTGGAAAACACTCGGATTCAGTCAAATCCTGAACTGAATTCGGGCTTCTGTGCATCCCTATCTAGAACATGCATTCCTGCATTATAGTTAGATGGGTTATTATGTTAATTGCTGTAATGGTGCAGGGTGTAGCAGAACTAGAAGAAACCGCACATGGATACCAGATTGCATAGTAGAATCGTCGCTTTTATCCTTGGCTGTTCTCAACAGGGGGCTCAACAGAACAGAACTAGTTTTTAACCTGAGCCCACTCAATTTGCTGGATCAGATATACCTGCACATCACTAGTCCACAACCTTTCTCAATACCTGTCAGGAGCACTCTGTTGCAGAACGCTCCACTTCATATCCAAGATGGTGGCGCATGATGTCATCATGCTTCAAACTGACGCAGTGGCATGTGACGTCATAATGTTGAGTTTCGGCACAAAAATTCTAAATAAAAGGACACAAGGGACCCAGATTCAATGCCCAGATATATGTCCTTCTTGCTAAGTGTTCCTGTGTGTTCTAAATTACTTTACTTTGACCTGCTCTACTGGTTTTGACTGTCTGCTTTGACTCTGACCTTGCTACTGCTGCCTGCCCTGATCTCTTGACTGGAAATCAACTACGAACTTTCTTATCCCTTCGGACACTGTGAATCGGACTTTTCTGCCAGCAGCTTCCTCCGTGGTCCCTACTTCTACGTTCAAGAGCAATTAGGCATGACAATACCCTGGCTCATTTTTAAAAGAATGGATAGAACAACATTATACTTCCATTGCATTAGGGTTGTCACCTGGCCGGTAAAAATGATGGTTGATGCCAATGTTATTAATAGGGTAAAAAAGATAAATATATAGGAAAGCCGGTATTTTTTCCAGAAAAGATGGCAACCCTGCATGGCGTCTATTGCTAATTGTTATGACCTATTGATCTTCAGTTGTCAAATCTTTTCCTTGACTTGAAAGTAAAAGTTAATTAGGGATATAACAAATCCATAATCTTTGGATGTGGCCCGATTCTGCATCCTCCACATAAACATGTAGCCCAGTACCTAACCCACTCCAAACTCTGGCCTTATATGAATATTCCACTTTAAGCAAAATCGGCAAAATGTCAACATCCATAAGAAAACGATTTGCCTTGAAATTAAGGGGTGGGATTCAGTTCCGCTTAACACTCAACCTTCACACTCAATCCTGCAAAAAATCTTGGAGATAAGTATCCTGGAATAAATGCACCTCTACAAACTATACTTTGGAGGTCATCTTTTGGAACTAGGGGTGTCTACAGCAGGAGTCCCAGAGGATGCCTCTTTTAACATGATGTGCAGTGAAACTATAGGAGGTAGCAGACCCTGAAGCCACAATGGGGACCAGAAGTGACGTCACTATTAACCGTGGCATCACTTCAGAGCCTATCCCACTAGGTGGGGAAAGAAATTGTACCAGTCTTGCAACTTAGCCAGGTACCCAGACAGGATACCCGCAGATTACCCACACAATCAGCCAGTCAGAAATTTTTGCCCAAAACCCGAGCACCTTGTGAGTATTCCGCGGGTACTTGACCCGATGCAGGAATCTACCGAGAGGTCTGCTTTAAATTTTTCCCCACTACCCAATTGCTTGCCTACCTGCAAATGTGTGGGGTTGCTGTGCATGCCAGGCCTCTCTGAAGATTTTTTTTCTTTACCAGGGGACCCAGCGAGGTTTTGATACACCACTGATGATGTGGGCATTTGTAGCTCAACAGCATCTGGAGTCTGAATGTTCATATGGCAGAGCTGCAAATACATATTTAGGGCAAAATGGTGTTTATTTACTATAACGATAAACTCGAAAGGTCACACTTGCTTGTTTATTACAAAAGACCGCTATGCCGTAGATATTTGCTGTAAATAATTAAAGAGAACAGCAATATTCAGTTTAAAATAATCTTTAATTAAAGTTTTTTATCCTTTTCTGCGAGAATAATAGTGGATATAGAGCCAGATCACGAGTCTAACAAACATCCAGTGCATGGTTAGTGCTGTTGACAAAAGATTTACTGAAAATGGCACCTTGAAACTTTCTTAGCATTGAAAGCGGGCTGATACATGCAAAACCTGACCCCTAGAGATTTGCCTATAACAATAGTTCTCCTACCTTTCATGCATACACCCCTCCAAAATATGTGCATTGGCAGCCCTGGAGAGTTATAAAGCAAGAAGATAAGGCAGTTTAATCACTGATAACTGCTCAAATCCTATTACAGGTACTCCCTCCTCCATCATTCCAACTGCCTGCAGACCCGTGTGCATTGAATTAGGGGTCGAGACATGGCATTTAATTAGCAAACTCATTTTCCTCGGAGCCCCAAAGAAACCACATCTCTGAAAACCTCTCTCTCCTCTATCTGACTGTCATGTCTCCTCGCCCAAAGCATCACGTTAAACATACACAAACAAATAAGAATCTCTTCGCCGTCCTATTACGTTGATCTATTGCCATTGTCACAATCCTGTTGTTTTCCTCCTCTTTATCTGCAGCGTGAAAAAATGTATATATAAATATTTTTTTTTCTCAAACCTTGGACAGATACGTCTTTTTATGCTCCTGTAATTACCCCTGTCAGGCGTCAAAGAGATGATTTGTATTAGAGGAAGAAAAGAACGAAGAGAAAGCCAATGGCACAGAGAGCAGATGCCTGGATCTCCTTAATGTTTGTATAATAAGATGGCAGGTTTGGCGTCAAGAGGCCCAGGAGACAGGTGGCCTGTAAGAGTGTGACTTTGTTGCAAATCACCTTTTTTTGCCCCAAAACAGCAATATTTCACTTCTCCGCTTTACTCTAACCATAAACACTCACCTTACAGTTAACATTTAGCATGGTGCAGGCAATGCATTTGCTCTCCATATTTTATTTGCTTGTGGTTTTCATGAAATATTTCTTTATACTTCTGCTATCCATTGGGGAGGCTCACTGATGAATGTAAGAATGAGAGATGAATAGCAGAATGCCTGAAAAGGAAAGTAAGCTAAAAAAAAATTACAGTGAATATATAGATTAAAAGGCAGTCTCTGGCCCCAGAAACCACATAGCAGGCTTTTAGCAGAATAGGAAGGTAAATAGCTCACAAACCATAAAAATTATACTATGGCAAAGTCGCCTAGATTAATACCACATACATTTATATATTCCCCAGTTCAAGTGCAGATGAATTTGTGGGTGCAATTTGTATCCCTTTACACGCAGGGGGCATTGCTGTGCTCTGCATCTCATGTACCTGCCAACATTAAGTGCAGGGCTTTGCTGCACCTTAATTGTCTCAATGGCACAAAAGTTCAGAGGTGAAATAGTGGAGCAATGCTGAATGCAGACCACACTGTATTCATAGGAGAAGCACAGGTCTTGAAACTGTATTGTCTATGCAAATATATGCATCCGCATTGGTTCTGAAGCACTGGGGTTGCACAAGAGAGCAATTCCCAGTGCTCTGGATGCTACCAAGGAAATTTGCCTCGTGAAGGGGTAGGGTTGCCTCCTGGCCGGTATTTCACCCGCCTAGCTGGTAAAATACCAGCCAAGGCCAGGGCTGATATTACAATTTTACCTTCAATGTATTAGCCGGTAAATCTGTAATCCCTATTGTTCTGCCTCTGGCCCACCTCAGATCTGTCCCTTGTCCACCCCTCTCACTTCCCCTACTCACCTTATCCAAGTGCTACAGTCCCTTCCTGGATGAATCGGCAGCGAAACTTTGTGACTCTGCCCCAGAAATGTCACAACCACGCCCCCAATATGACCCCAAACCCGTCCCTCTCTGGCCCGCCCCCAACCTCTATGTCACCAGCCAGTAGGGCCAAAATTTAAAGGTGGCAACCCTAGGCAGGGGCAATGAACGGTGGCAGGTGTAGGGGCTCTGGGTGCATGGCCGTGCAGTTAAGTTAGATCAGGAGTGCCCATACTTTACTAATGCGAGATCTACTTTTAGTGATGTCGTCCCATTATGATCTACATCGATAAAAGCATTGTTAACATTCTGTTCCATTGAAAATATTACTTAAATATTATATTGTTTTATGAGCAAATGTATATTGCTATGTTTAACTAACAACTATTTATTATGTAACTTTAATAAATAAACTGTAAATAATATTTGAATGAAAAGCATGAAACAGGAGGGTGATTTAGTCAAGCTATTTGTTGGCAGTGTCTTGAGATCTACTGATCACCAGCTAAAGGTCTACTGGTAGATCCCGATCAAGCTTTTGGGCACCCTTGAGTTTGAGCATCACCTAGCATCATATAAAACCTATACAGTTTAACACATAAAAGGAAATAACCGTGAGAAATCAGATCATGTTGGGACATAAAGACCTAGCTAAAGACTGTCATAAGGTTGCTCAGCGCTTCTCTATATAATGGTTTATGGTCTGTTAGCATCTTATCTTCATGCCATGCTGGGTACCTGTTTATATATTAATGTGGCTGCTATCCAGGCATACGCAGATCTGGTGCTGTGTGTGTGCAGAGTTGCGTGGGAGGTTTGTGTGTGCATACACACTCTTTTGTCTTTAACCCGTTTCCTTGGAGTGTCATAACATCACTCCACCAGCACATGGAGCACACAAGATCTGTCTCTCTCTCTCACTGCAGCCTGCCGGTGACATTTTACATCAAGTAATATTTGCTTAGAAACAGGAATTTCCTCTGTCTCTACCAGATAAAAGGAAGGAATATTCACTACATGAAAAAAAATCCCATAAATCCTTTCATTGCCAAGGGGTAGAGCAAGATAGCAAAGCCAATGATTTAGCATTTTAGACACAGCAATAGCATATTAATTACCATTTTCTGGAGTTTATTAGCGTCCCCGTCGTCGTGGTAATCACAGGAGGCATTGGTAAATGGCATAAGTGTTCCGCTAGATCATTCCTTAACTACAGAAAGCTTTCCGAGCCATTGAAGTCCACATCTTGTTTCTCCCTGTAGTCCTCTTCTTTAACCTTCCACCTCGTTGTGCCCGGAGGAGCATTATGATTATTACACAAATATAACCGTTACAGACACGAGGAAAATCATAATAGCACTGAAGGATTTCAGTTTAATGGGTGTATGCGCGGGTACTCGGATCACTCATTACCTGGGTAATGTGAAAACAAAGTTAAAGAATAAACGGCTTGTGTACGAGAGAGTATTTGATATTACGTGACGATACATTTTCCACGGCTATTTCAGAACTTCCTCTTCTCACTGAAGGTCAAAGACATGAGAGAGTTTTAACTTAAATGTTCCTTTTTTATATGTCCTTGTTTATAGACTTCTGACGCCGCTATAGTTTACAGAAATTCTCTGTATTTAGACCACAGTGAACCCAGAAATAGAAAATCGGGTGGGGTAAGAACCACAAAGTGGGGATCATTTTTGATATCTCTAACACTACCCATGATGCTTCTTTGCTCATGTCACTGTGCTGTCCTATGGTAAACCTGTGCACATATATATTCAACCTACCCATTAAGGTAGTGATCCCCAACCAGTAGCTCATGAGTAACATGTTGCTCTCCAACCCATTGGATGTTGCTCTCAGTGTCCTCAAAGCAGGTGCTTATTTTTGAATCCCAGGCTTGAAGGCAAATTTTAATTGGATAAAAACCAAGTATAGTGCCAAGTATAGTCTTTTGTAGGCTGCCAGTCTACATAGGGGCTACCAAATAGCCAATCACCGCCCTTATTTGGCACCTCAATGGACTTTTTCATGCTTGTGTTGCTCCCCAACTCTTTTTACATTTGAATGTGGCTCATGTGTAAAATAGGTTGGGGACCCCTGCATTAAGGGAACAGCCTATACATACAGGCCATTGCCTTAATTGTGAATGGGATAAGGGACTCATGCCAGATAGTTTGCTGAAGTTATCTCGAAGATTATGGTTTGCGTGCATCTAGGCCTTCAGTACTTCAGTATAAAGATTGTTCTAGATAGTAGCTATTACTTTAGACAACATCATCTAGCCAAACATGGATGGAATCTTGATAATTCAGAAAAACTTCCAAGTACCCCATTGCTAAATATAGATCCAGTATCCCAGAAATGGCACTTTTTATAATGGGGCTATAGCTGCCTTAAGGTGTCCATGGGCGCTGTACCTATGAGGCAAGTTTAAGAACTCACCCCAAGAGGCAGCACCACCACTGAGCTTGAACACCCAAATTTCCAGTTATTAAACCAGAAATCCGGCTTTTCTAGTGCAATAAAGCACAATTGTGTTCGTTGTACTAGCAATGGGGCCTATGAGGAGTTTGGCATTGTAGGATCTGCCTCAGGAAGCCCCTGCCTTAGACTCAACCCTGAGGGGTTCCAAATACACTGGCAGACGAAAGCTGCCATCTAGGCCTGGTCACCAGGCATGGGCCAATAAGCTGCTGACTCAGTCTGGAGGAGTCTAAATATTGGCTAGATATCCATCAAGCAGGTTTGAAAATTGAATGTTAAAATGTTGATGTGTTCCTCACAGATGGGTCCTGCAGTTTGGTCCTATTGTTGGCCCCCAGGTGCAGTCAGTGGGTAGCCAGATTTGGTAGAGATGATCTTAAGGTACGTGGCCTGCTTTAGGAGCATAAAGTTTTCTGCATGCCCCCATAGAGATGACTGGGCAACAATCTAGCTGCCTGTTCTCCATAGCCACTGAATTGGGACTGCAACCCAGAAGTTGAGTGAGGCTAAAGCCCTGAAAATAAACTGTTTTTTAAAAGTGCTATTTATAGGATACTGGGTCCTGGGGATGATACAAAAACTTTAACTAAACTTCTATCAGGTTCCATGCTGTCTCTAAGGCAGGGGTCCTCAGACTTTTCTTTTTACTCATGAGCTACATTCAAATGTAAAAAGAGTTGGGGAGCAACATAAGCATGAATAACTCAACAGGGGATGCCAAATAAGGTTTATATAAGTGATTGACTATTTGGTATCACCTAGGTGGACTGGCTGTCTACAGGAGACTCTGTTTGGCAGTAAAACTGGTTTTTATGCAACTAAAACTTGCCTCCAAGCCAAGAATTCAAAAATAAGCACCTGCTCTGAGGCAGCTGAGAGCAACATACAAAGGGTTGACGAGTAACATGTTGCTTGCGAGCCACTGGTTGGGGATCATTGCTCTAAGGTAAAATTAAGTTTAGAATGTTTTTAGGCCGATGTGAGTGTCTGGAGAGAAAGTCCCCCTCTTTTTATTATTGGACATACACACAGTGACATCAAACCGGTCCCCTTATCCACTATGCCACCTTCTTGCTAACTTCTTGTGTAACATTATTACACTATAGGAGGGCTGTGGGAGATGATAAAGAAGGTTGGTTCTAGACAAGGTGTATAGGGTGGAATCTGCAAGTTGTATTTGGAAACATCTTATTCATAGGAGTCTGGGAAAGCAATACATAACAGAAAAATATATATATGCACTTATATTCCTAAAGACAATTAAAAAGAGGAAACCAAAAGATAAAAAAGTGGTTCCATATGGATATTTGCTGTCATGGCACCTACTTGTCCTGATGAGATGAAAAGGGAGAGCAATTGTCATGCACAGCCATGTGTGAGGACATTCAAGGCCCAGCAGAAGACATGTAGTAGTGATCTGTTTTGCTGTGCTGCCTGATTAGACAACTGATGCATCTTGCCAATAGTCTGAGCAATTTACCACTAGAGATAAAAGCTTGATTTGTCTGCTGGAAATAATGTGCACAAAGAGAAGGCCCTGGATGCAGACAAGATGAGCTTGGCAGCCAATTATAGTGTGCAAGGTATGGGGAAATAACTTGACATGGCAATTGAATGTGGGTTTTGGTTTAATGACATCATCACATCATCCTTTGTCATAAACGTATAGTTTTTTAAAGATTACGACTGTAGGAATGGTGGCACAGTATGGCTGACTGATCCCTGTATGAGATTGTATAGATGAGCAGAATGAGATCCATTGATCATAGCTTAAAAGCCTCATTTGGGGAAAAAAACATTCTCGCTTTGCAATGGCATAGCTTCCCATACAAATGATTATGTCTCTGCACACAGTTTTTTTGTTTGTATTTTCATGGTATAAGTGCTTGCATGAGCCTGCCAGAGCTGCATACATGCATTGTTTGAGACATTGTGCCGAAAAGGAACAGTTTAAATTGTTTATATTCAGAGAGCCTCATTTTGCCAGGGCTTTGGCACAGTCTGGTACAGAGGCACACAATGAGATCATGTCTCTGTCTTTCATCAAACGGGTAGTTCCTTACTGTATTCTCCCATGAACTAGGGAGGAGTAGAGATCTAAAAGACGCTGGAGGCAAACAAGATAACTAGTATGAAAGGACATGCCCTGTAGCTCTACTGCAGTAAACAAAAAGGGCATCAGAAGGAAATAGAAATAGATGAAGTAAAGGTTGGTACCACAGGGATTGTAAAATGTATGGAAAGGATGGAATGCAAAATTGGGTTGGAGGTATAAAGAAATTCACTGGCAGGGGTAGTTCCAATATTATAAACTGCCCTTCTGTTTTATAGATACCAAAACGCAAGCGCAAATATACTGATTTTCATAGTTCTGCTCATAAGCTTTTCCATAGTTCTGCTCACATGACCCTCAAAAGCAGCCTCATAAATACATAAATTGCTGTCAGTTAGCCAGTGGCACCTTCTAGGGAAAATCACTATTCATAAAGGAAGAGCCAGCTGAAAAGGGGAGTATTCTTGAGGAATGATGCTGTAAGAAACAACATGAAATATCAGGGTCCAGCAGTAGTTATAGGAATATAGTGCACAGAGGTGAGATGTTTACAGTGGTTGCATACTGTTAAAATGAAAGTAACCAAGTGTGGCCATAGGGTGCTGAAAGGGAATGCCAGGAAGCAATTAGAGTGTTCCAAGAGAATGAACCAAAGATGTAAGAGTATCAAACTACACAGCTCGTGGGAGAAAGTCCCTTGGATGTAGGGTTCCCGCTGGGGTTTTGACTGATGTACAGTTTCAGTACATTCTTATGTAACAGATAATGTCCCCACTGGTTTGTCTGGGTCCTGTAAGATTTTGCTGGTTGGGTTGATTAACTTTTGGTCCTGCCACTGAATGAACTTATGCAAATTAGGGGCAGGGAGGGGTGTCACGTGATTTTTCGTCACAAAACATGGAAGTAAAAGTTTTTCCCCTTCCCACCCATAATTTGCATAGGCAAATTAGGATTCGGTTCGGTATTCACCTGAATCTTTCACAAAGGATTCAGGGGTTCGGCCGAATCCAAAATAGTGGATTTGGTGCACCCCAGGCCCGGACTGGCAATCTGCGGGTTCTGGCAAATGCCAGAGGGGCTGCTATAAGTCACTATTTAGTGGGCTGGTGGGGGCTGTTTGGGCCTCTATTTTAATTCTCAGTCCAGACCTGGTGCACCCCTACTATAAACAGAATGTTAAAAGGTGAAAGTGGTGTAATTCCAGTGCAAGATTACTACACCATATCTACTTACACTTTTGATCCTAGAAATCAAAATTGTCTTTTCTAATACAGGGCATGTACTTTGATCTACAATTATGCTGTGGCCAATTACCTATCCTTGTGTCTCTGCTCTTGTGCATTGTGAAGCTTTTTTTGTCCCATTGTGAGGCACAACTGCTGTCGTTCCTTCTGTGACTCAGTCAATTTGGCTTTCCCTGTTTCATCGCAGAGCAGATGGGTCTTACTCAGCATTAATGGCACGAGCCAGTTACAGTGCGGCCTACTCTTTGCTCTTACATCATTCTATGACTTTTTCTTGCCCGCGCACTTCTGGACATGTCCCCATGCTTTAAATTTCCCATAGATTTTATTTACAATATTATGCAAAAAGTCCTTTTAATTATAGTCATTTTGGACAAAGGGTATGCTGGTCTTTACCATGACCATGAACCTACTGCAGCAGCAAAAAGATTTATAAAAGCCACCACTGGGATTATACGAGCATGATCTCATATCAGAGGAAATGTATCATGTGCTCAGGAAATTAATTATCTTCAATCAGAATCCCATCCTCCCCCCCCCCAAAAAAATATACAATAAAGTGTTTGTGGCAAATCATTACGGGATGCTATTAAGTGTAGATCTGTCCCAGTAGTAAGAGGCATTGATAAAGTGGAAATGGAGAAATTAAAATTCAAGTATGGGATCCATTATCCGTAAACCTGGTATCCATAAAATTACAGAAAGTCTGTCTCCCATAGACTCATTATAATAAATGAATTCAAATTTTTTAAAATGATTTCCTTTTTCTCTGTAATAATAAAACAGTACCTTGTACTTGATCCCAACTAAGATATAATGAATCCTTATTGGAAGCAAAACCAACCTATTGGGTTTATTTAATCTTTACATGATTTTCTGGTAGATTTAAGGTATAAAGATCCAAATTGCGGAAAGCTCCGGTATCCGGAAAAGCCCAGGTCCCGAGCATTTTGGATAACAGGTCCCATTCGGAAATTCAGCACTGGAAGGCAGCACTTGTTACAATATACCTGAAGAAGCTTTTCCTAGCTGTAACCATAATATGAGCAAGTGCCCACTTATCCAAAAAGCTGCGCAATAAATCACAACTGGACTGCGAGTTGTAACAATTTATTTTCTTGTCTTTAATACGTAACTGAAAGGCATTGCTATACCAGAAGTGCCCACATAATCTCAAAGTGGGTGTATTTTTAGTGTTGATATTTACCTCTGTATTTCTTGGGTTCTGCACAGTATCATGGACAATGAAACAATTACACTAATTTTTATCAGATAAACATACGTGTGTTACAATGATACATTAGTCATGGCCCCAACTAGTCCTGAGAGTAGGCCCCTATGCTACTGGCCACTGGATCTGATGTTTTTAATGTTGCCCCCCGGCACCAGCTGCTCAGTAGTATTTCAGTTTTCGGTGGCAGCTTTGTAGTAAGCAGTGAAATCAACCAAGCATTGCTTTTTTATTATCTGTTCTAATGAGCCGGGGAGAACCTGTGGTTACATGTCCCCGAGGGAGAAACGATAAATACTATTTACATTGTAAAGTAAATCTCCTAACATTCCCCTCTCCTCATAGTATTTTTAAAGAGTGCACAGTGAATGGTTTACGCAGGGAATATGTGCCAATGGCAGCATCCCTTTAAGCCCCCATTCGAAATAGGATACCCCTATCTGACTTGGATGCAACCAACCATCAAATTGCACAGGTGCCCAGCGCAGACCAACCCACTTGTGTATCAGGGCCCTAACTCTGCTTTTTGACATTGTTCCGTCTCTGAGCATTGAAATGCAGCCATCTACATTGGTGCACAGATCATTGGATGGCCTCTAGGCATTTGCAAAGAATTACTGCGGGTTTAGAATTTGGTTTTTAGGTTGCGATTGGAGCTTAATGGATATTGATCGCTCCCAATGACAGCGAGACACTCAGGGTAATGGAGCTTGAAGCTGCTGAAATGGGGGCATGATATAAAAAATAAACAGAGTCAGAGAAGGGAGCGATGTCTATTTTTTATCTGCTTTTGTTTGGTGTCTCATAGAAGACTATAAAGTAGCTATATTCCATGAATGCAGGGCATTCAATGGCTTTGTGACACTTAAGCTGGCCATAGATGTAAAGATCTTTAAAAGATCTTTTCGTTATCGAGAGACCGCGATTATCTCGAAATGATCGTTTAAATGTACGATGTGTCCATCGACTAAAAAGACCATTTCAGGCGATATTGCCAGCAAAACTGAAGGGTAGCTGCCTGCTTGGCCCTGCCAACTTAGATAGATTGCACTGGGAACAATACATTTTTTTTAACCTGGCCGATCAATTTTCTGACAGATGTCGGACGACAAATTGTAAGATGTACGATCTTTGGAATCCCACTAACTTCACGATAATTTGACGGGTTGGTCGGACTTCTCTAAAATCGGTCGGCAAAAAAATATCTTTGCGTCTATGGGGACCTTTACCTAGCTGCCAGAACAAAGGGATTTATCCCCATCTAATTGGAAGCAAAGTTAAAGTTGCAGCTTTGCTAACCAATTACCAACAATGCTATTTAATTGGTTATCTATTGCTCTGTGTAACCAGCTAAGGGGGATTTTGTGTTACATGCAAAGCTAAGTCCAAGCAAGAACTGTTCTTGTAGTGCAACACAAATTTGCCATACTGTTACCCCTTGTGCCTATGTTTTCTTGTACAGGTATAGGATTCATTATCCAGAATCCCATTGTCCAGAAAGCTCCAAATTACGGGAAAACCATCTCCCATATAGACTCCATTTTAATCCAATATTCAAAATTATTACCTTTTTCTCTGTAATAATAAAACAGTGACTTGAACTTGATGTCAACTAAGTGTAACGAACTATAATTATTCCTTAATGGAGACTAAATAATCCTATTGAGTTTAGTTAATGTTTAAATGTTTTTTAGTAGACTTAAGTTTGGGCACACTCTAAGATTCAGGGAGATTTAGTCGCCCGCCGACTAAACGCCTCTTCTTTGGGCGCATAATCTCCCCGAAAAGCCTTCCCGCCGGCTAGAGTCTAAATCGCTGGCGCTTTCGGAAAACGAAACGTTCCGAGTGCCATCCCGCCGGCGATTTAGATTCTAGCTGGCAAGAAGGCTTTTAGGGGGGGATTAGTCGCACGAAGAAGACGACTAAATCAACCCCGAATCGTCTCGTGTGTCTCTGCCCTTAAGGTATAGAGATCCAAATTATGGAAAGGTCACTTACCCGGAAAACTCCAAGTCCCAAGCATTCTGGATAACAGGGCCCATACTTGTACCTACATTCAGTTCTCCCATTGCATCTATTACTATTAAAGAGCACACTAAGGTTCTAGAAAGCCCTGAGCCAATAGGTTGCACCTACAAGTACAAATGTCATTTTGGGGGGGCTTGTAATTGTGATATTTTGCTGTAAATTCTGGAAGAAAATGCTGCACTGTGGAAAAAAAAAATGCACATTGAACTGTTTTTGTAATGTTTTATTACAATTTGCCTCCCATTGTGAATGAGGCTCTTTTTACAGACTTAGGGGATTATTTATCAAAGGTCGAATTTTAGAGTTTTATATACCTCGAATGAACTCGCAACTCGAATGGTTTCTAATTTAAAAAAAACTTGAATGGCAAAAACGAAAATCCGCAAATTCTGAAACTAGAATTGATCGAGTTTGCAGCTGGAAAAAAACTCGAATCGCTCGAAATGATCGCGTTTTCGGGCAAAATCTCTGAAAAAAACTCGGACATCGTGAAGTTCAACGTCTTCAAATGGTTTAAGGTCTTCTACATGACCTTGACAAGTTTTAGATGGTGTGTTTTCAAATTCGAGCTATGTCCAGGGTCGGGGTTTAACAAATATCCAAAATTTTAGGTTTTTTTAAACCCTTTTTTTTTCTACAAAAAAAATTAACTCAAAAATCATATTTTAGTGGAAAACACAACTCGAACCATAATAAATCTGCCCCATAATATCACATTTGCTTCAGTGTGACTGGTTTTATCATCAGTCTCCTATAATCTGTCCTGTCTCTGCATGTCCCAGGTGAGGGCTGACCCCAAAGCAGCGCATCCCTGACTCTCTCTGGGGAAGGTTATGGCCATGTATTTTCTGCACATCAGCACTGTCAGCTTTCCCCTAGAATTGCTCCTTATCTAGAGGTGATAAGGGCAGCCACGCTCCAAAGGCACGATAATCCTCTTCACTTGCCTTGCCAATCTACAGAGCAAATAGATTCTTAATACCTAGGGGGTGGAAGAGTCAGGCTGTGCCACGGAATGAGAGGCAGCTCTACTCACTGTTTCAACGCCATACAACTAAATGCTATCACTATGCCGCGTCAGTACAAAACAGGCAAAGCGAATAAATGAAAAAAACAGAAGTGAATGGAGAGGGATTTTATTGGGAAAATGGTCATTATTCTTGTAGATCAAGGTGTTTCCATTTAGTACTGGACACATACACAGCGGAGGCATTGATAAAGCCAATGGCCACAATGCAAAGGTTTCTCCACTTACAAAGATCTTGAAAGCTAATGCAGTATAACATATTAAAATACAGTATAAATTGTTGTCTGCTCGTTTTTCTATGGACCAGATAAATAACTGTTAGAAGCAAATTTATCAAGGGGCAAATTTCGAAATCATGTGAGTTGTTTTTTTTTTTTTTAAAACTCCCTTAAATTTGATTGAATTCAAAATTCGATTTGGGGAAATATATTGATTAAATTGAATTTTTAAAACAAATTGTACCGAGTCGAAAACTCGAATCGAATTTGATTAGAATTAAAAATAACTAGATTTCCCCCGAAAAAAACTTGAATGTCATTAAGGCTACAAACGTTTCCAAATTGATCCCTGGACCTCTCTCATTGACTTATACATGAATTTGGCAGGTTTAAGGTGGGGAATAGTCACATTTGAATTCCTAAAGGGCCAGAGTATGATAAATCTCGAAAATAGAATTCAAAAAAATATTCAAAAATTCAAATTCGAATTTTCAGTTAGACCCTCAATAAATCTGCCCCTTCATATCAACCAACTGAAGACAGAATTCCATAGCGCCTTATCTATTGGGAGTTCTATAGACCAATTAATGGGGCTAGATGAGAGCAACCAGTGAATGGACAGGATGGAGCAGAAATTCATATTGGCAATTTTGCTGCAGCATTTTTTAGCTCCAACTTTTTTGAGAGGAATCTTTGATAAATGAGTTCAATTCAATTAGTTAGGTTGACTTTGTTTTAATAAAAACAATTTGATTAATTCGAGTTTCAACAAATAACACCCTAAATGGGGAATGTAATAAAAGTCCCATAAAGCAAAACAATTAGCACAAATAAGAATTTCGCAATGTAATACTCTTCCTAAAACTGTTATTACATTGCGAATTTTAATTGTGCATTGCCCACTTTTAAGAAGTGCTTGAGGGTGTTGTAATCTTTTGGAGCAACCGTAACATCTTTTTCAGTAAGAAGTTTTATTACATTCACTGCGCACTGGCGCTAACTATAAAATTCGCAAACCTTCTTCCACTGTTGGAAGTGGTCGCTAAAACTATATTAAATTCGCACAAAGGCAAATTTGTTCGTACAGAGGCATAATTTTTTCGCATTGCAAATATTTTTTACATTCCCCCATTAATGTCATATTCTAGGGTTTATTCTAGTCTTAAGTTTGCCTACATCTAGTAATTCACAGCGTCCAATCATATGTTTGTTTACAAATAGCTGACCAGTAAATGCTATCTGCTGATTGGTTGCTATGGGGTTTTAATGTATTGGATTTATTACATTACCCTTTAGCTTCAAATATGTCTACAGTCCTGCACTATGTTCATATTCTATAAAATATCACGCACTACAATGTTCATTTAAACCAGTGCTCCTTATTTTCTAATGAACTATCAGTATCTCCCCCCCCCCCTTTCTTATTAGGGGCCATTTACCTAGACCCTGGACTAAAGCACAAGAGCACTAAGGGGTGCAATATCATGGCACTTCATGCTGGAAAATAATTTAGGTGCTGTGGACAAAAGGCTGCCCTTATGGCAGAAGAGAAGTACAGGGTCCCATTGTGGCCTTCACCCATCAGTAGTCCCCAATTTAGCATTTGAATAATGTGCAAGTTAGGGACTGGGTAAGGGATGGGAGGAGAGACGCTAAGTATTACTCTTCAAGCCCACTAATACACAGTGAAATATAGAATTCTGCAGCATTCAAGGTGGATTTGATTTTCCTGTGATTGAAACGAATCACGAATGCAGAGTATCCCCACGTTATATGATTATTCCATGAATATTATGAGGTTCTAATTAGGCCAGTAACTTTGTAGTTTCTCAGGGACAAAATCATGCCAGTAATCAAGACCGCAATAGGAGGAATGTAGCAAGACCTAAGCTGCTGATGAAGTGCAGTGTGAAATCAACTGCTTGTCAAATAGCTAGCGAGCCTTTTTTTGCCACTTTCAGGCATCCTTGCTAACAGATACTTATTGGGACTTACTACAGGATAACAGATGACACCTTCTCAAGAGAAGTGCTTCTTAGACTTTTTTTACAACCAGTTCTTCTTGTTATATTCAAGGCCTAGGCCTCATCTGTTTTATTTATTATATGGGCAAAATCATCAGCTTTGCATTAGGCAGTGGATGCAGCAATATCCCAGTGGGTCTACTACTGTGATCTGATCTTTGGCCCGGAGACCTAATGTTTGGATCACCACAATTTTGCCTACCACTTGGGTGGCCAAATTGAAAAAAGCCTGGCAAGGTTTTTATTCCTTAAAGTGTACCTGTCACCCAGAAACAAAAATATGTATAATAAAAGTCCTTTTCAAATTAAACATAAAAATTCCAATTTCTATATTTTATTAAAGCATTCATAGCTGTTGTAAGCTCATTTAAAAATCTCAGCTGTCATTCAAATATTGTCTGCCCCAAATTTGTCTGCAGACAAATACTTTCACTTTCCATTCAGCACTTCTTAGATGTCACTGCTCTTCACACATTCCCCGTTCTCTTCACCGTTTAATTGTGTAGCCAGGGCATGGGGATGGACATCGGGCCCCCCATTCTGGCGCAGAAACAAGTTTTTAAGATGATGCAAGGCTTGTCTTAATAAAAATGCCCACAAAATGGCTCCTGCCTGCTTGCTATAATTTTGAATTCCCAGACTGAAGGAAACAAGATTCAAATAAGTTATATCGTGTAATTAAAGTTCATTTTGCTTGACTAATGGGATAAAATAGGCTTTTGAATCATTTTTTTGGGTGACGGGTCCCCTTTAAGGGTTCAGAGCATTGGTGGCTAAGACCAAGAGAACATGATTTAAATACAAAGAAGGGGTAATTTATTATTTTATTCTCAGGCAGAGAAAACTTTTTTCCAGGGTCTGGCTGTGCTCTGAACCTTATGTCAGATTAATAAAAATCCCAGGGCACAAGTCCAGACCTTTCATTAGTTAGGTAGGGGTGGTGGATACAGGCCATAATGGCAACATGTAGTTTCAATGAATAATGCACAAGTTAAGGGGTCAGGATGGGGGGTGCCTATGTGCCTACCATCTCCCTCATGAATACAGTGCTGCAGAACACAGGCAGTGTTGTATTCATGGGGGGTCTCCCTGCTTAGAAGGCAGGGTGCAAAGTAAAAAAACATGGCGGCTTGAGCCCACTTTGTGCAAATTAAAAGTAAAGTAAATTTGTCCTATAATCTTTTTCAGTACATATGTGGAAGCAGCGGCAACACTAGATTGGCCAAGTATCTCCCCATTAATGTTAAATTGTAGCCCAGATCCAGACTGGTAATTGGCACGTACTTCCTCCAGGAGATGCTCCCTCATTGAATTAAACTATTTAACATTCATCTTCCACAAATGAGTCTGACCTGCCTGAATGCAAGACAGTCACCCATTCCTGTTCTGTGTGTTCTGTTTTTTATTAACTCATAAAGCAAATGCGTGTGCGGGCCTTTTGACTGCTCTGATGTTACGGCTCTCAGATCCACTCTCAGCTCATTATCTATTTACAATTAGGTATCAGGCCTTGCTGAGACTTCTTATTGAGCTCATAATAAAAGCGTTTGGCCTGCGGTGCAGAAATCTCTGCATGCCAAGGAAAACACAGGAGAAAAACATGTTGATTTTGTACCTTTTGTCGCAACACAAAAGACAGTTTTCGAATTTCTTTCCTGCCGACGACGGCCAAGTGGATAGAAGAATTTGCCTGTAATTTGATACAATAAAGGGCTATACGCCTACATGTGCATGGCAGATTGAATACATTATGTTGGTATATATTGACATGTTTTAGCAAGGAATTCTGGGAAATGGCATGCACACGATTTATCATAATGTGCCAATGCTTCTCCCGTAACAACCGTGTGATTAATTGCATATAAAAGGGCTAAGCCAACAATAAAACTAGGATTAATTGTTTGTCTAAGTGTGGGGAAAAACACATAGGTGACACAGGATATAAATAATTTGCATGTTGGTTAATTGGAAACAAGTGTCAAGTTAAAGCAAACTGAACTCAGTACATTCCGACTTACAGAATGAATCAAGGGACACATGTGAATGAAAAATAATCACTGTGTAGTGGCACTAAATATATAGGGCTGCTTTAACCAATGGATAAAAGGTTCAGAATCCTTGTCATGTCTGTATAAAAGACTGAATTTTTATTAATTTTTTTTTTTTTTTGAAATGTTTTTTTTTTTTTTAAATTGCCCTGGCCCTATTTTGCGATTATGGTTTATCTGATCCCACAGCTGTTGATCAAGGGAGGCACAATTGCATACCTCCCTACATTTGAAAATTAAAAAGACAGACACACACCTTTTAGCCATGTCCCCACAAATGTTTTGACCATTAAAAAATACCATTAAAAAAACCCCAGACATGCCTGTAAGATCACTGCAGAAATAACCAACGAGCACCCCATTAACCCCAGAAATGCCATTAGGATCACTGCAAAAATAAATACATTAAAAGCATTATCTCACCATCACGTGTACAAGCTGAATACCACAAACTTGTTTTTTTTCCCAAATGCTCTCATGCTGCTTATCTCTCTCTCTCTCTCTCTCTCTCTCTCTCTCTCTCTCTCTCTCTCTCTCTCTCTCTCTCCTTACCTAAAATCAAAGTTGGCTGTGTATTCCACTGACCCCTTTCTTTCAAATGAGAAAAATGTGTCTAGCTGTGATCAGCAAGTTGCAAGTGGTTGTTAAAAGTAAATAATCATTGGGGGTCATCAATCAACACTGGGCAAATTTGCACATGGGCAGTAACCCATAGCAACCAATCAAATTGCTGCATTCATTGTTCTACTTGCAGCTGGTTTCAAAAAAGCTAATCACTGGTTGCTATAGGCAACTGCCCATGGGCAAATTTGCCCAGTGTTGATAAATGGGCCCATTGTATTTACCAGCCCATGGTACTGCAGGCCTTAAAATTATCCATAGATATACCCAACTTTTTTCTTGGCCAGTCCACTCCCTGTTGCTGTGGGAACAGCACCTATTCAGTGTGCTCTGTATCCTAACTAAGTTTGGGGTGCCAGTCTGGCAGGGTCGGACTGGGCTGGCAAGACACTGGGAAAAAAACAGTGAGCAGGGGACCCAGACCCACTCCCTGGACATATACCCTGGGCACTGCATCTGATCTCCCCCCTGTCCCTTATCTTGGCCACAAAAAGAATAAGGTATGCGGGAGGGGGGGGGTAGAGTGGGAGAGGCGGTTGTGGCTGGGTACAGACAAAAACCTTAGACCAGGGGCCCACCAAAAAAACTTAGGCCAGGGGCCCACTCTCGGCGCTATTATTCTTCCTCTCCTCACTCAACCTCCATTTGCCTAGTCTGTTTTCTTTATATACTATAATCTATTATTCCATCTATTAACCCTCTTTGTTCTCATAGAAATAGGGAATGTCAATGAAATAGGCCAAATGTTTAGCAGCATGAGGGCCCACTGACACCTGGGCCCACCGGGAGTTTTCCTGGTATCCCGGTGGTCCAGTCCAACACTGGCTGGGAACCCAGGGAGGTGGAGGGGTGTTGCGGCTGGAGCGGGAAGCCCAAGGGGTGTGTGTGGGCCAATGAGGTGTCAGCCCTGGTGGGCCCCGGACCCCCAGTCTGACTCTGCAGACTAAAGTTGAAAATAACCTAATGGCAAACCTGGCAGTCCTAGCCCCAATTCCAACTTAAAAATACGTAAAACTACAGTATGTAACTTCTCTTGAAATCAGAGCAATATCAGTTAGAATGTAATTAGTGCATCCACCAACTAAGGCATACATATAAAGGCAGCATGTTTTATACAAAATCTGTGAACTCTAATAAAAAAAAATCATGAAATCTAGGCAGTCAAAGACCTATAAAGCAAACCAGTGGGAAAAAATGCCCCATATTTCATTGAATTAGTGTGTGTGAGATTAGGCAGCTGTCTTTTGCCACTGTGCCCTGGCTGTCCCTGTGTCCCACAGGCCTCAGTTTTATTCCTAACAGTTCACCGGTGTTTGTTCTGAAGCTCATTAAACGCTCAGATCTTTGTATAATACTGTACTTGGACATGAAAATTATGCTTTTTTTTTTTGCAAGTCTGGTAAATTGCAAATAGAGTCTGCAATTGGCCATTTCACTTTGCTCTGGATTTTTGAAGTGATTCTTTCTTGTGCACTTGCATTTCTCCCCTCTGCCTAAAGGTGGCCATACTCTATAAGATCCTCTCGTTTGGCAAGGTCGCCAAACGAGAGGATCTTAACCTGATATGCCCACTAACGGCTGGGCGATATCGGATGAATCTGAATGTTTGGCCCTGGGGCCGAACGATCGGATTACAATGCTACAAATGGGCTCCAGGACCGCATTGGCTAGTTCATGCGGTCCTGGATCGAACAAAAAAATCAAACTTGACCAATCGATATCTGGCCAATTTTTGGTCTCATATCGATCGGGAGGACCCGTCGGGAGCCCCCACACAGAATCGGTCTAAAGGACCGATATCGGCAGCTTTAATCTGCCCGTGTATGGCCACCTTCATTATGGTTTCTTTGCTAAATAAAATCATGGGGCTTATTAATGAGCTAAAGTGCTGAAATGTATGCACAACTGAGTATGCATAGGTATTTGCACCCAGGCATGATCCTTGCCAACTTTCTGTGAGCATTAGTGCACCCAGTCCACCTTCTCTGATGAATTGCATTCAGTTACAGGCACGGATGCATTGGAATTACTGGTGGCTTGAACCTGATTGTGGATTGCGTTCAGAGCCGCAAATAATTAGTACCAAGTGAGTCAGGCGCCAATGCCATTATTAATGTCACAAATAAATCCCACACAGATCCAGTAAGCAAAGCAGGTGGCACAAATTTTGGAGTTGTGCCTTTAAGACATCCTCCGGTCCCCAAGCCTACTCTGTACCTCTTATACAGGTATGGAACCTGTAATCCAGAATTCTCGGGATTTAGGGTTTTCCGGATAACAGATCTTTTTAATTTTTTTTGATCTTCATACCTTAAGTCTACTATAAAATCATATAAACATTTAATAAACACAATAGACTGGTTTTGCTTCCAATAAGGATTAATTATATCTTAGTTGTAAAAATTTGCATAATATTTTATGGATAACGGGTTTCCGGTTAACAGATACCATACCTATACTTGCGTGCCAAGCTTCTGATTTTTGGTGACAACCTGCGGCAGATACTTTCGGGTAATTCCAGAGATGGCAATTTGAGAACCACTTCTTCCCTTAAATGCCAAACATATTCTCTCTAAGAAGATTATAGGCTAACATCACACATTTTTTGCTCAGCCTTTATCGACACGACTTGCATTTGTTGTTATTTACACCCCAGAAAAGGCTTGTTTGGCACCAAAGCTCTCAGGGTGCATGTTCTTGCTTAACTGCTGGTGCTACGGCGTAGTGCACTGTTAATGCCTGATAAATGGTTGACCTATTTCTTGACAACAGACCACAGCATGAGGACAGAAACTTGTTCTCTATCTTTGTATGTTTCAAAAAGAAAAAAAATCTTTCATCTAATGAAAAGCATTGGTCTGTAGGAGAGCGTTCGGGTTCATAAACTGGAGGTGGTTGTGACTTTCATCAGTACACAATGTTCTGTGTTTGTCATCGGGCAGTGACAATAAACAGACATGCTCAGTAATATTATACAACACAGTCTGACCATTGTTAGAAGGTGCGATCTAACACCAGCATAATAATTATTCTACAGAATATAATATTGGGGCCAGGTACTTGGACTTCCGTTCGTTGTTTGGCTCCAAACAAAGAGAAATGCTTAGCACCGCCATTCAGCTGCCAGTTACATGGAGGCATTTAAAGCATCACTCTTGTCGGCACAGAACAGCGAATGATACAGTGAGGTGAGGAATAAGGTGTGTTACCTGGATATTCACAGAACGTCCAGTGTCGGCATCACAACGACAAATCATTTCTGTTGTCCGCAGATAATTGTGTGGTGCGCAGTTACCAGAAAGTATCAGGCCTCCGGGACAATTGCCAAGCCTCTGACAAAGGGACGAAATCATTAAACTCTGCTTTTTTTTTAGCCAGTCTTGTTATAACTGAAGACCACTCGGTAGAAAAGATGTCATTCCGTGTTAATACCAAATCATAAAAAAAAAAGAATCCTGACGGTCACTGAAGTAAGAAATTTGATGGAACCTGGGCTCCACGCTGACCCTTCTCACTGTTATGTAACCAAAGATGTTATACAATAGACTCAGCACAAAGCGGAATATAATGGTTATTGTAAAATAGGGTGCCATCTGTTTCATCTTTACTGTCATCTCTGTGTATTATATTTGGCTGACAACACTTGCGTGTCTGGGCTGTACAAACAAAATAGCATTGCTAACTAAACTCGGAAATGCACTCAGCAAGATTCTAGAGTTTGGTTGAGCATTATCATTATCAAGCCTGAGGCTGCTGCTCTCTTGCAAGATAAAGACCAACTTTTTCGGTCTATACTTCTCTAGTCTAGATATTCACTTCAATCCTGTATCCACCTGGCGGGGGTCGGCAGCAAGTTTGGAGGTGCCGAGTCCAATTTGGGTGCGCCGGCGTCCAATTCAACGCGACAATTCGACCCTTAGGGCAGACACATGGGCAGATTTGGGGAGATTAGTCACCTGGCGACAAATCTCCTTTTCTTCGGGGCAACTAATCTCCCCAAACTGCCTTTCCTGCCTGCTTTTCCCGCCGGCTAGAATGAAAATCGTCGGCGGGATGGCACTCGGAGTGCTTAGTTTTCCGAAGTCGCCCGAAGTTGCCTCGTGTGTGTCTCTGCCCTTAAAGCCCATCAGAGAACATCTCAGCTCACTCTCACAAAACAGGGATAAATGTAATATTGTTTTATAATAGCCCATGGTAGAAATAAGAAAGACCTGATAGTAATTGCCTTTGTCTTGGGGCCTACCTAGATATTTTCTAACCCTGTGTACCATTTACATGGTTTCCCTTCTGATGTACTGGTGGCATATTTGCCAGATTTCTGCTATTTTTCAGTTGACTTTTCATTTACTCCAGGTTAATACTTCTATTTTTAACTACCCTGAGCAGTAAAATAATTCCCTGTCTCAAAGTCAGAATGCATTAATACAGCTTCTTGGTAGCTACCCCCGTTGCCATGCAGATATGAATGCACACTCTTTATAACAATAACCGACAAGCTTGTTAGAATATGTTCAATTCCTTCTACAAAGGTTCTTATTAACTATGAGGTCAGATGTCATTGATGAACACCAGAATGAAACAAACACTATAATATATGGTTGGGTCTGAAAGTCGCCTCTCCATTAAGTATTCTTCCTATGGTGTCCCTTTCAATCAGTGCATTAGCTCACTCCTCATGCATCAGCTTCACAATTGCTACACTAATCTGAATAATGTTGCACAAGATATGCTGTATACAGAATACTCTTTAACCAAACACTACTTTCTTTTTCAGTCTACAATCTCCATTTTTCTTTAAACACTAGTGCAGTGATCCCCAACCAGTAGCTCGTGAGCAACATGTTGCTCTCCAACCCTTTGGATGTTGCTCCCAGTGGTTTCAAAGCAGGAGCTTATTTTTGAATTCCAGGCTTGGAGGCAAATTTTAGTTGTATAAAAACCAGGTATACTGCCAAACAGAACCTTAATGTAGGTTGACAATCCACATAGGGGCTACTAAATGGCCAATCACAGCACTTATTTGGCACCCCAAGAACATTTTTCATGCAAGTGTTGCTCCCCAACTCCTTTTACTTCTGAATGTTGCTCACGGATTCAAAAGGTTGGGGATCCCTGCACTAGTGTAACCCTGAAGCTGGTCATGTTTACCTTCTTGCTGGGAGTTATCTGAAAGGACAGTATACACCTATATACACCTTCGTCCAACATAAACACAATTAAAAGGGCTTGTTTTAAAATTGTATCCAGACTTTCTTTAAAAGGAGGTAAAAGGACTAGGGGCCCCAGTGATTTTAATCACTTACTTGCGTATCTGGGTTTGGGTTCCTCTTCTTTAAAAACACACCATCCCTGGGTACTGTTTGCTAAGAGAAAATACAGAAATAAACAGCTTTATGACCAAATTCCTTCCCCCAACTGCACTCTGTCTGGCTTTCAGATAAGAAGGCATTATCTGTAAACTAGAAATTAGATTACAGGTATGGGATCCGTATCCGGAAACCCATTATCCAGAAAGAACCGAATTTACGGGATGCATCTCCCATAGACTCAATCAATCAATCAATTACATTTTTTTTAAAATGATTTCCTTTTTCTCTGTAATAATAAAACAGTAACTTGTACTCGATCCAACAACATCCAAGGGGTAGGTGAGCAACATGTTGCTCACGAGCGACTGGTTGGGGACCACTGACCTAAGGTATGGAGATCTAATGGGAAAGTCCTCTTATCTGCAATACCCCAGGTCAAGAGCATTCTGGATAACAGGCCCCACATCTGTAGTTACCTTCTTCTCCTTCCACAGTGGCTTGGAAGAACCAGGATGTAGAAAAGTGAAATATTCAATTGAAATGTTTTCCCTGTTTAGGGTAAGAAAATAGCAGGCAAAAAAGTATGTTTAGCACAAGTTTTAGTCACTGAACTTATGTGAAACATAAGGGTATACTGCCCCTTAAATATACCGTTTATATATATATATATATATATATATATATATATATATATATATATATATATATATATATATATATATATATACAGATGTCTTGGATAATGGGGCGTTCTGGTGCCATATTTATATAATAAAAGACTATCTGCCCTATGTTAGAGTCCTGCAGCGGGTCGGGTACCCACAGGTTACCCTAAAAAAAAAGCGGGCACCCTGCGGAATGAGGGGAGGATTTTCAGATGCGGGTCGGGTTGTGGGTCTCATCTAAATTTCTTGTGTCATGTACTATTGTCTATAATATTTTACACCTTTTAAAGTTTTACAAAACGTGTATGACGTCACTTCCGGTTTGCAGCAACATCACTTCCTGTTTGATGGTGGTCAGCGGGTTGCGGATAAGGCAGTTGCGGGTCCGGGTCGGGTAGTGGATCAAAGTTGGTAAATATGCGGGTACGGGTTGCGGGGTCAGGTCCGGGTCTTAGAAATTGGTTCCGTGAAGGCTGGAACCCTGACAAAATTGTGTAAGGACCCTCAAAACTTCTGCTGATTTATTCTGCAGCTATCTATTCAAATTGTATATGATTGGGGGTACCCACTGGGCTGTCTTCACTCATGCCCACCCATTTCTAGCAGCCGTGGCAGAACCACCTGGAGGCCTTTAGTGTTGCTCTTTGCAAATAGATTGGGCGGGGATATAAGGGGGTCCATGGGGGCCTAGTTACATTATTGCCAACAGCTGCAATTTATTCTTACCCTGTTGTTACACCGATGGATCTAGTGCTGGTAATTGCAATTCAACAACAACAACATTTTCTTGTCTTGTAAATAACATCACTTAGGGGCAGATATATCAAGGGTAAAATTTGGAAGTAATGGGAGTTTTTTTGAACTCCCATAACTTCGAAATTCGCATAAAAAAAGACCTTTGAAATTAATTTTTTTTAAAAATCGAAGTTATTCACTTCAGGTGAATAAGCTGTATTCGAATAGTTCGAACCGACGTTTTAGCGAATTCGATAAAATTAAAAAAAAGTATTTGCCCTAAAAAAATTAGATTTTTCAAAGTCTACCAAATAGGTTCTAGGAGGTCCCCCACAGGCTAAAACAGCAATTCGTCAGGCTTTAGATGGCGAATGGTCAAAGTTTTAAAGAGACAATACATCATAAATTTCAATATTTGAATAGTTTCATTTTTTTCAATTTCAAATCGAATTTTGGCCTATTCGAGAGTCGATATACACAAAAATAGCTTGAAATTCGACATTTTTTACTTCGAATTTTTAATCGACCCTTGATAAGTCTGCCCCTTAGAATGTTACCCTGGTAACATTCTTTTCTTGATTCATTTCTGCGCCTCCAAATGTGCATACCAGCTTCGGGGGTGATTACCTATAATCGAAGGTCTCAGACATCTCACAGTTCCACTTTAGTCTCAATTTCAGCTAAGGCAGCTCATCCTATAATAAAGAAATTATTTTAACTCTCCCAAAGAAAAGACTGAGAAACAAAATGACACGCTATGATTTATCTAAGCGCTTGCAGTAACCCTATCAGTAACAATGAACTACTCGGCCTTACAGGCAATATCAGTTTTTATTGTGCATCAAGCATAAATAAGGGTGAGGTGGGGCTTTAGTCCCCCTATAAAACAAAAAGCTAATTCCAATCTCACAGTCATTTGAAAACTAATGTCCATATCGGAAACAAATTTGTAGAAAAGGCACCTGTACCTAGAAATTGTGAGTATTGATATGCTAATGTCACTTTTATGCTTCTGGCCTTAGAGCTTTATGCCAATCAAACTGCAATTAGTAAAGCAAGGATTCCGACTCAGGGACAGTGCCATAATTCCCACTCATAAACAGGCTGCTTCTGTCTCATTAGATCTCATCACCGTGACATACGGATTTTAGCTTCTGCAGTGTAATGCTTGGGAATACTCATCCCTCATACCGTTCTCTTTTCATTCCGCATGGAGTTCAACCCACCTTATGTACAGAGTGCTTTCATGCTGCCAAAAATAAATATTTGGGAAATTCATAGAGCTCTGGAAATCTGATATTTACAACCGTGACATTCCCAGATTGGCTCTTGGGGTTAATCAGATTCCCGCAATGGGGTGATTTCCTTCTCTTATTGGTCATAAAGCCACAGTTACACATTGCTCAGCAAGACACAAATTGCCTGTAACACATTTATGACCATCATTAGATGTTTCCGGGTTGAGATCCTGTCCTTGCTCAATATAAATCAATAGAGTACACCGTTCTGTTCCTAGGAAGCATTTTCATGTATACAGAAGAGAAGACACTGTGGCATAACTACAAATGACCAGATCCCCCAGAAGAATATTTTTTCGGAAGATAACAGGTTTCCTGAACGCAGCAAGGTAGATAGTCTTGCCACCATCCATAAGCATAGTTGTTTTCTCTCCAGACGTTGGTCTGGTGTATCTTATCTTAAGAATTATGTTAGCAAAAAGGGCCAGCACTCCAAATAAGTAGATAGACCAAGTGGTATTTGAATAGTCATATATTTATATATTTAAAAAGAAATACATGCATAAGACAGGGCCAAAACATGCCAGAAAATATCACAGAAATTCAAATGTACATACCACTCAAAATATGGTCAAACAGCAATATGATAAAGAAAGCGGATACACCTGCCCTGAGAGGAGAATCACCCCGACGTTTCGGCTTTTAGCCTTTCTCAAGGGGAATTCTGCTTTATTTGCACCCATAAGTTAATAATATTGTATGTATGTTATATTAGAGTGCCCTCCATTTGAGAATATTTCCTGTATCTTATCTTAAGGGTAGGAATCCACGGGGGATTTCAGCGTGGTCCAACGAACTGCAAAAAACGCAGGGTCAAGTCGGATGCGATGGAAATAAGGTAATCAACATGAACGCCAGATGGTGTTGCAGCGTTCGTCCTACGCGACTGTCGGATGCAGATGATGCGTGCTGCGTCTACATCCGACAGTCGTGTCGCGTCAGATGAACAATGCAACTTCATCCAACATTTCCATCTCTTACCTTATTTCCGCCACATCCGACTTGCCGCCTGCGTTTTTGCGCAGTGCGTCGGATCTCGCCGAAATCGCCTGTGGAGTTCTAGCCTAAGATGGCCATAGACATAGAGTTCCGCTCATTTGGCGATATTGGCAAACATGCGGATCTCTCGGGCTGATCTGATCGTGGGCACTAGGGCCCAACGATTGGATCAGAATGGATCTGGTACAGGCGTTCAGATTGCGGGACCGCATAGACGCACAGATGCAGCAGTGATCCGACAGAATTTTTTTATCCTGCCCGATCGAGATCTGCCCGTCTTTCAGCCAGATATCGATCAGGGGGAAGCCCGTTGGATGGTTCCACCCACGGGCCAATAAGCTGTCGACTCGGTCTGTTGGCGGCTTTTATCGGCCCGTATATGGGGCCTTTATTCTAATCATCTCTTGCCTGTTTCTGTTCTGCACATTTGTCCCTATGTCCCACAGGCATAACCCAACAGTTCTTCATCCTCCAGTCATATTGCTCTTCATCTTCCATTTTTGGCCTTAAAGGGGTTGTTCACCTTCAAGTTAACTATTAGTATGTTATAGAATGGTCAATTTTAAGAAACTTTTCAATTGGACTTCACTTTTTCTTTTTGTAGTTTTTGAATTATTTGCCTTTTTTCTGACTCTTTCCAGCTTTCAAACGGGGGTCACTGACCCCATCTAAAAACAAATGCTCTGTAAGGCTATGAATGTATTGTTATTGCTACTTTTTATTACTCATCTTTCTATACAGACCCTCTCCTTTTCATATTCCTGTCTTTTATTCAAATAAATGCATGGTTGTTTGGGTAATTTGGACCCTAGCAACCAGATTGCTAAAATTTCAAACTGGAGAGCTGCTGAATAAAAAGCTAAATAACTCAAAAACCTCAAATAATAAAAAATGAAAACCAATTTCAAATTGTCTCGGAAAATATCACCCTCTACATCATACTAAAAGTTAATTTAAAGGTGAACAATCCCTAATTCGGACATTTGGTTCCTGAACTTTTTTCGTCTTCAAAAGGCTATTTGTTTCCCACAACAAATAGAATGGATGAATTAAATATTAAAGTTGCACTTCATTTATCCTGCCATGTGTTCTGGGGTTATTATATGTGCAACTGATTATTTATAGTACAGGTATTAGACCTGTTATCCAAAATGCTTGGGACCTGGGATTTAGTGGATAACGGGTTTTTCCATAATTTGGATCTTCATACCTTAAATCCACTAGAAAATAATTTAAACAATACAATAAATAGGCTGGTTTTGCCCTCAGTACGGAATAATTATATCTTAGTTGGGGGTCATGCAAGGTACAGGTATGGGAACTGGGGTTTTCTGGATATGGGGTCTTTCTGTAATTTGGAGACCTTGAGTCTAAAAATCATGTAAACATTAAATAAACCAGGCTGGTTTTCTTCCAATAAGGATTAATTATATCTTAGTTGGGATCAAGTATAAGGTACTGTTTTATTATTACAGAGAGAAAGAAAATCATTTATTAAAGAATTGCAGTATTTGATTAAAATGAAGTGTATGGTAGGTGGTGATCCCAAAATAATTTGGAGCTTTCTGGATAACAGGTTTCCAGATAACAGATACCATAACTACTGTTTTATTATTACAGAGAAAAGGTAAATCATTTTTTAAAGTTCTGAGCTTTCTGGATAACATGTTTTTGGATAACGAATCCCATACCTGGTATTACAAATAAATCCACTGGAGAGGATCCAGGTCAATCTTCAGTGTAGTGTTTTATTTAAAGATGCATAGCACTATATGTTTCGGACCTCTTAGGTCCTTCTATAGAAAAGAAATTGTTCTTACGCTCAGCCCGTGCTAGGGTTAATTGGTCGGTGCTTCAATCCTCAGAGAAGGATTACCGCAATCCTATGTGAACTCGTAAATCAGCAGTTAGAGGAGAGCATTCAAAAAAGCAGTTACTGATAAAAAATGTATTGACCACAAATCGGAAAGCTTATCTTCCGGCTTCTTCTTAATTCTTGCAGTTGCGCATGCACATTAGAGTGAAAAGCCGAACTTTAACTAAAAAGTCGGCTTTTTCATTTTACTGCGCATGCGTCTGCCCCGGGAAATTTGAAGACAGAAGAAGAAAGAGAAGCGCTCCGTGGTGCTCACTGGTACACAGGCCGGTGCAGTTTTCTGCTGATAGGAGCACCGGCCCAGGGTTTCAGGTAAGTAAATACAATCACTTGGTGGTGCCTAACATTTGGCACCCCCAAGTGCTAAACGACTTTCCTTCTCCTTTAATGTTTGACCTTTTATTACTCAGTGTTCAATTCATGTGCCCAGTTCTGTTTTGTTTTCTACTCTACTCCAAGCTTATTACCTGGAATCATTTTACATTATTTGAAAGTTAGCAGACACTACTTTAAATGCCAACGTTTAAAGCAATTTAATGAATACATTAAAAAGAATCATCCCAAGGACAGAACCGTAAGAGAGAGGTCACCTCCAACCTTGGCCCAAGCAGAAAATGCTACACGGATAATGGTGCATTGAATACATTCTTCTTTAATTTAAACTTTTATTTTTCTCAATCTCAGCAACATAAAAAAGGGCATGCCTACATTATGGCAACAACCCAACCTTGATTTCTCGATTGTAGCCCCAGTGGCTTGCCATTGCCATCATGTTGCACATTGGCCTATCCAGTGGTGCGGTTTGATTTGACTGGCTGATTTGAGATTCTGGTCAAAGGATGGCATCTTAAGTTTATTTTATCATCAACTGATTTCCTTACATGGGGTACACCAGATCTGAGCCCCTGACTATGTGTGTTATAATTTAGAGATGAAATTGATTAGATTTCTTGGGTATAGATGCAGAGCCAGAAGTTTTGTTAGGTGGATCTTGATACAGGTTGCTGCTCTGGGCTCACCACATTAAAAGGGTCGTTCAACTTTAAATTAACTTTTAGTATGAGTAGAGTAGGGATCCCCAACCAGTAGCTCGTGAGCAACATGTTGCTCTCCAACCCCTTGGATGTTGCTCCCAGTGGCCTCAAATGAGGATCTTATTTTTTAATTCCTGGCTTGGAGGCAAGGTTTGATTGTATAAAAACCAGGTGCACTGCCAAACAGAGTCTCAATGTAGGTTGACAATCCTCATAGAGGCTACCAAATGGCCAATCACAGCACTTATTTGGCACCCCAAGAACATTTTTCATGCTTGTATTGCTCTCCAACTCCTTTTACTTCTGAATGTTGCTCACAGGTTCAAAAGGTTTGGGATCCCTGATGTAGAGAAGGATATTCCAATAGATTAGCTGCAATAGTGCAAACTATAATGCTATATTTATTCTATGGAATGTTTTACCATTACCTGAGTAAACCGCTCTAGAAGCTTTCTGTTTGTTTAGGATAGCAGCTGTAGTATTAGCTTGGTGTGACCACTTCCTGCCTGAGTCTCTCCCTGCTCACTTATAGATCTGGGCTCAGATTACAGCAGAGAAGGAGGGGGAAGAAAGAGGAGCAAACTGAGCATGCTCACGGCCAGGGCAAGGAGGTTTAAGCTGAAAACAGGAAGTCTGATACAGAAGCCCATGAGTACACAATAGAAGGAAAGAAATGCTGTTTCTTTTGACAGAGGACTCAGAGCAGCATTACTTTGAGGGTTTAGTGGTGTATTTATATAGACCTTTCTGATAAAGCTTACTAGTTTAACCTTTTCTTCTCCTTTCAGAGCACCGGGATTTTACCCACTATTCAGTGTTTTCTCATAATTTCAGCGTAAATTGCTCTCTGTGCTTCAAGTTGTGGCTAGTGGAACTGGGCCTCATACATCATAATTGACACAATTGCACTTGTGTTTTGTCACAAACTGGGTGCATGTTGCATCTAGCAGCATTTTCAGAGTGAGGGTTGTGCATTGAAAACTGTGCTTGCATTCGATTCACTGAATGCAAGCCTGCGAAGTGCAGGCGATTGTTTGGACAATGGTTAGCATCAATATGCTCTCTTCATTGCATTCATTCATGCGACAGTAGGGCAAGATAGCAACAAAGAACAAAGCCTTTTTCAGTTGTTTTTAAATTCACAGCACCCACTTGCAATTGAGGGGTGCTGGCTGGGATTACTATGTCTACAACATCTGGACCTTGTGCCCTGGGCTGATCAGGCACATGTTTTGTAAAGCAATGAACTGAGATACAGGAAAATGTTCAGGACAGCTCTTTGTATTTATGAATGGGCACTTGCATGCTGCACAATTTTCTTTCATTATAGGCTGCCTTTCGACGGCAAGCATTTTTTAAAAAATAAATGTGTAATATTACAGTATTAAAGTGTGATTGGATTTTGTAAATACCCTAAAAGCAGGTGTATGTGCAATGTGGAAAGATTAGGAGGAAAATGTACAGAGTGGCGTCTTAGTGCTAATGGAGTCTTTTTCCGGTTGAAACCAGTCCATGCTTTTTAAAACTGTCATTTTAAAAACATTAAATGTTTCCCTCTATAGTAAGCAGTGGGTGTCCTACACAAACTATATAAGCCATTAAATCAGACATCGTTACTGGATTTTGCTTCTCAGAAATATTAGCTTGGCATCACGCTAACTCACAATCTGCTGTATACGTTTATGTGATTAGCAGCTGGGTGTGCTTCCAAAATTCTCCTTCTCATTACGGGGGACAAATAGGCAGCTTGGTACGAATACAAAATGTAAAGATGTATCCCTTCCTGTAGGATAGGGAAAATTAGTGCATTTTGTTTGACCTTTATCAGCTGTGATGACCTCTCCTTCCTGGTTGTTGGTGGAATTTCAGGAACTGGAGACCACTTGAGGTGTAAGACCGTTTATTTGACAAAAGCTCCTTGGATTCTGAACTCACAAAGAGTCAGGGCAGGATTTACATAGTGGGCACCCCTACGCCCGTTGCCGTTCGTTTGCTGAAATTTCCATCATTGGGACCAGAACAATGGGGATTGGCGCACAGGAGATGTAAAAAACGATTGTATCTCCTGCGCATCCCCAGTGTTTCTGAACCAATGTGGGTGTGGTTGGGCAGCATGCCGCCCCCTAAAATCCTACCGCCCTAGGCCCGGGCCTTGGTGGTCTTTCCACAAATCCGGGCCTGCAAAGAGTTGAAACCCAGAATAAAGGAATCACAGAGTTTTATAGACTTTGGAACATATGACATGACCGGAGGAAAAGGGAAAGCATAGAGATATCTCTTCACAGCACAGAAAAACAAATAACTACTCTTATAGCCAAATAGGTGGCCCTCCAGGCCAGGGTACTAATAACCAAGGCAAGCTTAAGAACAAAATCCATCCAAGTCAGGGGCACTCCCAGGGGAATCTGCATACACAGACTTTTATTCTCTATCACTGGCGTAAAGGTTTGGGTTACCAGATCACTTGAAAGTTCAGAGGCAGGTCTTGAAAATAAAGATGGAAGGGCTGCATTGATTGCAGTATGCATTTATTTAGCATGTCTCTGATTTAAATGATCTGTAACCTTAGTAAAAATAAAAATCAGCCAGATAGTCAGGCAAATTTTATTTTCTCAGCCATTCTGGACTGCATTGACATGTTGTTGCATTCCTCATCTGAAGGACCTGTTGACCCCCTGGATTGGATCAGCCCAATTATTGTTTCTCCAACTCTTTGTTAAAGTATTTAACATAGTACTTAGTGTAAACTTGGCTTGATAAAGGGCCCATTGTTGCTCGAAATGTTGTCATGAATTGATGTTCTAGCTTTTGAGCTAATATATCACCTTTGCAACCATGTCAGCGGAACTGATGTCACAGACATGCGCTCAACTACTTCTGAAGCCAAAGAAACCGAGCTGCGGATTTTCGCTGGAAAGAGTGGAAAGTTGTCAGAAATTGGGGGGAATGTGTTTGAGTGACAGGAAACCAGGGAACAGACTGCTTATTCTAGTAACTCCCCAAAAAATTAAGGGGTTGACAGCTCTGAATGGTGGAAGGTGGTTGGTAAAAGTAGGAAAAAGACTGACTTCTGACCAGTGTTATAAGGGTATGCCCTATATTTATACTATTTATACTATAGCAGAAAAACTGAAAGTTATGCTCACCACTACTTTTAAACTAACTTTTAAATTAGACTGGGGGTGCAATTAGGCTACCGTTGACACCTTTTTTTTTGGACGAAAACAGGGGGGGGGTTGGTGGCATAGGGGGTCAGTGACATCAGGGTGGGGCTGGTGTTGTTGGGAGACGGGGCAGGTGACGTCATGCAGGACTGATGATTTGGCAATCAGCAATTGGCTGATCACTATGTCATTCACTTTAATGTGCTGTCCGGATTTCCTAATTTGGAACTGGCAGCGCTCCCAAAAACCAGGCTGTCCGGGTGAAATCCAGACGGGTTGCAATCCTAAATGAGGCTGTGACCACAAAATCCATAAAAACAAATATAAGAGGTCCTCTGCACCCAATATAAACATATTAAAGTGGACCCGTCACCGAAAAAAATTATTCAAAATCTTATTTCATCACATTAGTCAAGCAAAATGAACTTTAATTTCACTATATAAATTATTTGAATCTTGTTTCCGTCAGTCTGGGAAGTCATAATTATAACAAGCAGGCAGCAGCCATTTTGTGGACACTGTTATTAAGATAAGCCTTGTATCATCTCAGAATCTTGTTTGTGCACCAGAATAGGGGACCTGATGTCCATCCCCATGTACTGATTACACAATTAAAAAGAGAACGGGGAATGTGTGGAGAGCTGTGACATATAGGAAGTGCTGAATGGAAAGTGAAAGTAATTGTCTGCCCCACCTCTATGCCCAGGGCATAGAGGCGGGGCAGACAATATTTGATTGACAGCTTAGATTTTTAAATGAGCTTACAACAGCTATGAATGCTTTAATAAAAAATAGAAAAATAGAAATTGGATTTCATGTTTAATTTGAAGAGGACTTTTATTATACAGATTTTTGTGTCTGGGTGACGGGTCCACTTTAAGGGCATTGAGCCATTTTTACCTTAAGCTACCAAAAATGCCCTCTCTTTAAACAAAACAGGGATTGTTTGTCCATATATTGCAATATATTTAAGCTGGCCAACTATGTCAAAATCATCCCTGGTCTGGCCAGTCCTACATTCAATTTGCATCTTTCACAGTGCACATACAGATGCAGCCACTTTGGTTTGTCTGTTTGACACAGAATAACTAAACACAGATATCCCATTTATCTCATTTAACACAGAAAACTGCGTCACAACATCCCATCTAATTAAAGCATTCACCATTGTTCACAATGGTGCTTTGGTATGCTAATGGAAAGGTTAAATGCATTAAATGAGTTAAGATGACTTTAGATAACGCAGTTTCTTCAATTAACCATGAGTCATGACGCATTTATCTCACAAATCCAAGTGGCTTCATCTGTAGTTCTGGGGCAGTTCATCTGTTGGTTCCAGATCTTTCATCCTACTGTATTTATTTATTTTGCCTACCTTATATATCTATCTTTCCTCTCCCTCCTGTTAGAGCAGGATTGACAGCAAAGTGGCCCCCAGGCATTACTGTTCCACTATTCCTCGTGTTTTTCTGCTCTCATTTGTGGAATTCTTTGCCTTTCTGTCAGTCAAACCCGTTACTACTTTCGCTATTAAATGCCTCCACCGGCATTTTTATCCTTTCATGGTTTCATATAGTTATGTTATATCTGTGTGGTTATTGAGATGGCCATCCATCAATCAAAGAAATTATGGTAGAAGACATAGGAATTATAAAACAGTATAGGTAAGTCATTTATTACAGTATAGAACAAAGAAGATTATAGGTGCCATGGTAAAACAGAAAGCTATACAGGTACTTTCTATAGCATCTCTTAGTATCTAACTTTCATTTTATTGCACCTTACAATGATGGACATCATAAGGCCGCACAAATAGGCAGCACCCTCTACTAAATTGGATTCTTGTTAGGACATTAATGACATTTCAAGAGGGCTGTATTGGAGATCCATAATGTTAAACTTGAGCCCAATTTGAAAGGGAAATAATCAGAAAGTTGCTCTCTGAGTTTATAGCACATATGACACATTTTGAGCACCGCTATTCTTCGAGACATCGTGGCGGTCAATGTAGCTCTGTCCCATTTATTTGTAGGTTTGTCAGTCTGGGACCATGAGTGAATCCCTCCTGAATGAACCAGCCATAGGCAGCACATTTCCTGCAACTCAGGGAGTTTTGAGAATTATGTAAAACAATACAACATTCAACATAAAAAAATTCTCCAGTAAATAAAACAATATTGTTGTTTATCTTTAAAGGCGTTGTTCACCTTTGAATTAACTTTAAGTAGGACGTAGAGAGTGATATTCTGAGACAATTTGCAATTGGTTTTAATTTTTAATTATTTGTGGTTTTTGAGTTATTTAGCTTTTTGTTCAGCAGCTCTCCGGTTGCTATGGTCCAAATGAACCTTACATTGATTTGAATCAGAGACTGGAATATGAATAGGAGAGGGCCTGATTAGAAAGATGAGTAATAATAAGTAGCAATAACAATATATTTGTAGCTTTACACAGCATGTTTTTAAAATGGGGTTATTCATTTTTAGGATTGTCTCATCCAAATGGTGCAATGTTAGCATGTAGCCAGTGACATTACCATTATCCACACAGGGTCACTTAATGGTGCCAATAACTCCTTATGCGACACATTCCATACTCTACATTCACTACAGCACTGATATTAGGTATTAATGCGTTTTCTGTGGCTGCAACTGCCATTATTACATTCAGTAATTACCTGCTTAATGCAAATCATACAAGTAAGTAACAGGGCCAGGAAGGATTTAAATGTATAATTAAAGTACACTCCATTGTAGCGTCAATGTCACCTTAAAAGCTTGAACCGCGGGCTACACCTATAGAAATCTTAATACTATTCTTGCTATGGGTGTTATAGTTATGAACATTGTAGGGATTTATAAGGAGGCATTTTAATGAATTAGCAGCAGGTACCTGGTAAGCCCTATGAGGAGTATATGTGGTGTTTGTATTCTGATTACATAGCTAGAGCCTGCTCAGTAGTGATAACGAATGCCCATCTCTGATCACTTAAGCCCTTTTAAGACTCATCAACTGTTGAGGGATTTAGGAATGTTGTGAGAAAAGAAAATTTGCATTTATCTGTGCAAAAAAACAAAGGCGTGGGAGAACATGAAAAGATGAGGTGCCTGGGAGTTGTACAAGGCTGGCAATCAATAAAGGGAAATGTACTAGGCTGCCCACCTACATTCTAAGGCTCAGAGTGCTTACAACGTTTGGGGGCAATGTCTCCGATCCCTTACAGTTAGGCACAATAAACAAGGATCACTATGTGCCGAAGGACAGACTGAATTGCTGAAGTGCCTGCCTACTGACCTCTTACTCAGGAGAATGCTTATACTGCTCCGCATCCTCCAGCCGCATTTATTCCTTCACATCAGCAAAACATGAGAACAAAAATAATTCAGATACTCCTGTACCGTTGTGCTACAGTATAACTATTGATGTGTTCTCTACGGCATGTTGCACATTTTATGCCACTGTCCTGTGCTTGGTGTTAAATAAATACAATAGCATCCAAATTGAAGCACCAACTTGCCTCCCACGCCCTTTGGAGTCGAATTGAGAAGGAGATGCCCTGAGGGAGCTCTAAATGCAGAATTGGCTGGTGCATCAGTAATGGCGCTCTCCTCCTCCATCATAAAAAACAGACTGGCCTAAACCTTTGCTGTACAGTAACCCATTCAAAGCAGATGACTGAATTTAATTCCAAGTGTAATAGACAGTACAATCGGTTAATTTGCAGTACTGAAAAAAGCTGCATGATACAGTATTTGTGTGATAAAGCACTTTACTGAGCTGCCATAGTATTTAACACACACATCTGGTGCACAACTGAATTGTTGCACCATTCGAATCCTTTATTGCCAATCCCTAGTTCTTTGCTTTTTGTATCTAAAAACTCAAGATCAAGACACAATTGCTGTTGTGACTCATGCATCCCTCTTTATGTGATGAATTGTGCATCTTTTTATGCCTCTTTCAAGGACTGAGAAAAGACTTAGAACAGAGGATTAACACATATAGACAATGCTATTATGTACATAAGCTTTTCATTCCTCATAATGTGCTTTTCAAGTCAAGCGTGAGTTGTTTTTCTTTTTGAAGTACTGACATCATTACCCATGGTAAAATATGACAATATTATGGGAAATGAGTGAAAACAGGAAGAAAATGGGTGTGGGGTAGCAGGAAAGAAGATCAGACGCAGTTTGAGGGTGAACAAGAACACAACTTCCTTTCCATTAGTTGGAATTAGAGAGTGAAAAAAATGGCTTTGAGTGTTGAAATTGGTGTCAACTTTTGAGGCAACAGATAGAGCAGCTTCTTTACTGACCCTGCTTGTTTTGTTTATTTGGTGTTTAATGGATCATATAGCCTCAATGGAGGCCAACGGGTGCATTGGATCCATCCACCCAGTAGCCCAACTGTCCATGGGCAAAGCAGCTTGGGTCAATAGTCTTTCAGAGAACCACTGTGTCAGGCCTAGACACCGGGATGTGACTTTTAGATAGGAGCCTATGTACTGGATGCCTCCAAGTACACAAGTTACAGTGCTTTGAATAACCAGGTAAATGGATCAGTGCACAATTAATGATTTAATAAGTGCAAAAGAGTTATAGCAAACGTAAGGCAAGTCTGTATTAAAGAATCAAGGTCAGGGCTGGCAGCAATCTGAGAAACAGGTCCTTAATTAGGCTGAAGGTCAGGGCAGGCAGCAAACAACACAAGTCTGTATAAACAGGCCAGGGGTCAGAACCAGGAGATCAATATGCATAAAAAGTATATGCTGGACTCAGAACAAAGAGACTTGGGAATTAAGGGACTCGGGAATCTATGGGCTTAGGAATCTACTGATTCAGGAATCTACAGGCTCTGGAATCTACAGGCTCTGGAATCAATGGGTTCGGGAATGAAACGGCTTAGGAATCGTAGGGCTCGGGAATCAACAGGAGCGGGAATCGAGGGACTCAGGAATCAAGGGACTCAGAAGCAAGGGGCCAGATCAAGGAAATGATCCAACAAAGGGATGCATGAAGGGGCTGGCTTAAATAAATAAGGAGCAGCTGCAAATATACGAGTCAGTACGGTAAAGCTTAACAGCTGAGAAGGGTTCTTTTGGGTTCTGTAGAGTTATTGAAACTGAACACATATACATTTAGATAAAACAGACAAGCAATTTATTGATACTTAACACAAAAGTCGAGGGACTCCCCCACTGACTCAACATGCATACTTTATACAGTATATGGTAAACTCAAGCATTATGTGGTTCCACATCCTCAAACTAGCAAAAGCCTTCAGCACCATTTTTAAGGTTTCATTCTATTCTTAAGTAGTGAATCACTAACTTTCCCTACGTCAGGGCAGACCACAACAGTGTGCTGAAAAAGCCTCTGGAGGATAATGCACAGTCCTAGTATTGCACAGGCCAGTTACTGGCTCACTAGATACAATTTTTATGTATATGTTATGGCAAATGAATAACAATAAGAGGATGTGCTTCATGACTGCTATGTGGCTCGGGTTATAGTGGCCCAGGCTTCGCCGGCCCCAAACAAATGCACTTTGTTTACAATGAGCAATATGTGTTTTCTTTAAGAAGATAATACCATAAGCAAGAGAACTTGGAGTGATGTAGGATGTCAGAATCCCACAAAGACATCCATCTTAGTACCAGCATCATAAATGAGATTGTCTGGAGCCAACCAATTAATTTCCACTTTCAGTGTGATCATCCAATGGGGTTGATTGAGTTAGTTTTGTATCTGGTTTAAAAAAGAAAGAAAGAAAGAAAGACACTGGACCTAGAAATGTGGGGAGAGGGTAATGCAGGGAGGGTGAACTACAATTTGAATGGTATAATATTTGAGATCTCTCAGGTATATATATTTTTATTATTTTCATCTTTTTATTGGAACTTCTATAGATCATGTGGGAAATCAGCTTGTGGGAAGTCCCACAAGAACCACAGCTTATGGAATTAAGCACTTGAGTTAGTGTCAGACACACATGATTCCGAATCTGCCTGTGAGTTTGGGTTTAACAGTCAGGCAAAGTGCTTCTTGAATAGGGTAGACTTCAATGTAAACACCTTGAAAATATGATACTGAAGTTTCAACTGCTACTTTTGGCTTGAGTGAAAATTGACCAATCAAAATTGAGGTAGCAAAAACGTATAAAAATGGTAAAGAGTTGGACAGTCTTATGCTTCAGTGCAAGAAACCTATTTGATTAGTAGTATCTTTTACTAGAATGAGTAGCAGCTGGAGCCAAAGATTGGTACTTTTATGGTTGTGTCATAATAAGTTATCTGAGCAACAGATGGAGTCATTTGTATCTCGCCCACCATTAACTTAGAGGAAATTCAGGAGAATGATTTTTCAAAGAGAAACCTTTTGTTTGACATCACACTCATCATCAGAAAAAAAATATAGAATATTAATCTATTTAAAATAAGTGATATGGTGGGGGATAGTGCGTCATTTGAGCCAAATAGGCAGTAGGCAATTGACAGCTATCTATATTCATTATACATATATTGCTTTATACTTGGATAAATGTCATTTGTAAAGCATATTGATGCATATACCCTGCTTGCACTGCATGCGCAGGAGAGTCCCGCTGTGTAACTGTCTCAGCAGGGACCATGATATTTGCAGTACCTGAAGAAAACAATAGTATTTATTCGTGGAAACTGTACTCTATGCGCAATCTGTAGGGGAATTATACAAATTCCTCCTGTATGAAAGAAGATTTCATAACACTCATAAATATGTTGTTTTTATTTGCAGAATGTAATATTTTCTCAACCCTTGTACTGTATTAGAATGGCTGGGTGAGAACATTGTCTTGGTGCCCTGCAATATTTATGACACCTAAGAGTAATGTCCCATTGTGATTTATAATGAAGCCTTGGGTGAAAGAACGGCTTCCTAATGTAGCAGTAATTATTAAAGGAGACTAACAGGTGTTTGAGAACCTTTTGTTGCATAGGACTAAAGGGAACAACCTATTTACTATATTATAATATTTATGCTATTTATTATCTTTTCAATTAATTGCAGTATTATCTCTAATGAATTTGGGAATATTTACATAAATGAACTGAGTTCAATAGGATGGTGTAAACTGTTAGGTTGAGTTTTTTTTTCTTTTTTAAAAGAGAAATAAAAATGTGTATATATAAACTAATTAAATTGTTTGTTGTTCCTAATGTACTTATTGGGGGGGGCAGTCCCAATTCAGAAACCAGACTTCAAAGTGCTTGAGGCTTAACATATGATATTCATGTGAAATAATAATAGTAATCATATTACATACTGGTTATTATTGTAAAACTTTCATGTGACACATATGCTACCATGAGCGGAATGTGATTATTTGAATTTTATAATACAAGGATTCACTATATTACATGCAACCATTTCAACAACTTCACCTTCCATTAGTGATGAGCAGTTTATAACTTTATAACTTGAGCCAACCCAAACTGTGCAGCCAACAAATGCTGCTATTATCACAGATGAGGACCTGCTAGAAGATAAAACCAAATGGGGTAAGTCCAACAATGCATTACTGTACTGAATTCTGGAGCCCCTCATGCCCCCCTCTGTGTTATGTTCTATGCAGCCCTAAATTCAACGGCTTTACGGTTTTATTCTAAGATATGAAGAAATCACCAAATTATTGCTCATGCAACAATTGCATTGTGTATTTCTTATAATTTATTTTTTTCCGATAAACTTTCTCTTCGATTATGTTGGTGATTTTTGTATCCTTGCATCAGTAGCTCCATTAGCAGTTTATTCAACTTTGTTCACATATGTAATACTCCACTTGCATTCTCAAAACATAGTTTAAAATGTGTTCACAGAGTAAAGGGTGGCCCATTCAGGGGTGTACTGGATTGGATTAGCCTGCAGAAATCAAGATGCTGTAGAAGTTTACCAAGAAAATGACCTCTGTAGATTGGAGGTTCCTGTAGGCACATCAGGCTTAGTGTGAGGGTTGACCTGTAGTATAAATGGAAATGGGACTCTGAAGCAATCTATTCGGGCCTTCTGGAAACAAGATGAGATGAGGTCACAATCTGATGTGATGCAGTTGCTTTAATAACTCATTGAAATGTCACTTGAGGATTTTCGTCACCTTTGCAGTTGCCTAACTGAACTCTTTTGTCCTAGGACATCTCAGAAATGAGAGATAAGCACAGGCCATTGAAGAAGGGCAGCCTTGGCTCCACCAGAAATGGAGGACTGAGTACCTAATCTGCCAACATAGGGTAACAGAAAAATGCCTATGGTAGCTTTTAACATGTTTAAAGGGATTCTGTCATGGGGAAAAGTTTTTTTCAAAACACATCAGTTAGTAGATGTTTTTATATTTTAATTTAAAATCTGACACGGGGCTAGACATGTTGTTAGTTTCCCAGGTGCCGTCAGTCATGTAACTTCAGTTACACTTTACTGCTGCACTGCAAGTTGGAGTGATATCACTCTTCTCTCTTTCCCCCCCAACAGCCTATCGACAGACAAATGAGAAGGTAACAGCAAAACAGCTCCCTGACACAAGATAACCACTCCCTAGTAGATATGAGAATAGCCCCGCTGTGATTCTTTCAGTTACATTGAGTTGGAGAAACAATAGCCTGTCTTAAAGCAGTTCCATCATGAAGTGCTGGTTCTTTCTGAAAGCACATGACCAGGCAAAATAACCTGAGATGCCTGCCTACACACAAATATTACAACTAAAACTAAACTTTTTGGTTCAGGAACAAAATTTTATATGGTAGAGTGAATTATTTGCAGTGTAAATCGTGTAATTTAAAAATAAAACCGACACCATAGAAATCATAAAATAATCCATTTAAGTATAGTGACTTAGAAATATGTGTTCTGAAAAATACAACTATTAAAGTAATAATATAATATAACGTATTTGCAGTATGTCAATCCTCTAAGTAAATTGTTTCAGTATTACTCTGAACAAAAATACATCAATTTTTAAGCCCTTTCATTTAGTCTTATTCAAACTGCAGAGAATCCATACTTGCCTAACCCTAGCCAGACTCAGAATTGCAGTCTTTATAAATGGAATGGTAGTGCTTTCAAAATCTAAGCATTTACTTTTACCTTCAGTAGTTTTCCTATCCCTAAAAGAAGAACATACAGTAACTCTGAGTTTCCTAAATTTGGCACAGATCTAAAGGGCTGGCAATTCAGAGATGCTGTGATTTCCCTAAGCTGAATGCAGCTGCAAAAGCCACCTCCCTGACACACAGAACCCAGTTCTGCAGTCTCTTGTTCTTAGGGCTCCATCTTGTGATGGAAGAGATCTGGGGATCCAGGAGTATAAAGCTCCAGGAAGAAGACTTGTGCCCTAAGGGAAGTAAACAATATATTTAGTAAAGAAAAATTTGTTTTAGAACTAGGATGAAAGGTCTTCTAAGGTGGCCTACATGGGGCAATCCATACAGTATCTGACTGATTAGCTTGTGAGCCGAACATGTGTATATTGTATGCGGGAACATAGACAGTATTACCTTCTATTGTTCTACTTGTTTGGGTTGACAATCTGAACAATCATAATGTCAGAATTTAAATAAATAAATTGGGGAATTCCATTTTTTTGTATGGACCTGTTGATCCATTTTTTTGCAGGCAACCATATGGCAAAACCAAGTCCATAGAGATGTATAGAAATCAGACCTTGACCAGATAGTTAGAACTTCATTTGCTTCTTTGTCTAGTTGTAAGATCCTGCTAGGCCCTCCTTTCTACCTTCTCCCCACTGAGAAAACTACATGCTTTGGTAATCCTAGATTTTATCCTGTGATGAGGAGATCTTACAATCCAGCTCAAGTATCCTTGAATTTCTTCTGTCTAAAGCCCCCATAAGATGCATGGAGCCTTCATGTTGAGAGGGCTCTGCTCAATTTATTTGTCATTGCAGGGTGCTAGGTATACTTATAGACCTCTCAGACATGTAAGCTAGATAATACATGACACTGGCTTGCTTTACAACAGCATTGAAATGAAAATCCAATTGTGTTTCTTCCTGTAACAAGGTGTTTGAGATGCTTCCCTGCTGGATATGAGCGCATTTCCTCATATATTCATATATATGTTTGGAACAGGCCATCTATGCTGAAGGTAATTCAGGGTCATGCTATTAGGATAGCTTCCTGGGTTTTTTTATTATTATTTTCTTGTTGATGGAACTATAATCGGTTAACAATCTTCCTTTATTTACTGGATAAAGTCATTGTCTATATGTTTACAAGCAGAAAGGTAGTATTTTTGCATTTTGGGTGCGAGTTTGTTGCATCAATTGATTTAGGCCACTGTGGGTCATCTTTGTGCGACTGCAACTACAGTAGCATTTCATAAATGACACCTGTAATGTATTTTTACCCATGTTTACCAATTGTAGAGACATGGGTCAGTAGGTTAAAATCATAAAAGAAGATATTTTTGGCCCACTGCCTCTTACTAGAATCTGAGAAGAGCCCCCTATTGAAATGACTGCCCACCATTTGCTAGAGTTTAGCTTCAAGTTCCTTTAATCCCCTCTCATTTCACATAGCTGCTTCCAGCCGTGCTTATAGAAACTCAGACTTTGCATCTGACACTTTTCAGACTGAACAACTAGTCTGTGCTCACTGAATTGCTCTACTACCCCAACTAATTGGATAAGACAACTTCTTCAATGTCAACCTGAAGGCAGCTGCTTTATCAAGGTAAGATCCAACATGTCCCTGAAGTCTGTCTCAAGCTTTCAAATGAGAGCGTATTTCACATGGAGCAGCAGTATTCCAACACACTAATGCTATGAAAAAAGTCCTTGCTGTACCGACTAACTACTGACATTAAAGACTGTTAAAGACTATTAAACATTATCAGATGGAAGGGTTCACGGGTTGTTATACGGCTCTGATGCTGGAGACGCTGGTTCATAATTCGCACTCTAAATTATTGAACAAGTCTTTTTAGTGTCCCCGAATACACATTGTCCCTGTGTTCCTTGAAGAAGAAAACCTTTATGTAGTCACTTAAAGGGGTTGTTCACCTTTGAGATAACTTTAAGTATGATGTAGAGAGTGATATTCTGAGACAATGTGTTTTCATGTTTTATTATTGAAGGTTTTTGAGCTATTTAGCTTTTTATTCAGCAGCTCAATTTTTATCTTAACCAATCTGGTAACTAGTGTCCAAATTACTCTAGCAACTATGCATTGAATTGAATAAGAGACTGGAATATGAAAGTAGAGGGTCTGAATAGAAGGATCAGTAATAAAAAGTAACAATAACAATACATTTGTTGCTTTATAGAACATTTGTTTTTAGAAGGGAGTCAGCGACGCCCATAGGATAGCTGCAAAGAGTCAGAAGAAATAGGCAAATAACTATAAAACTACAAGAAATAAATAATGAAAACCAATTGCCCGTTCTATTATATAATAAAATTTACTTTAAAGGTGAACCTTTAATGGGAGTCCACGATTATTATGAGAAGTGAACATCCTGTTTTCGCAAAGCCATTTACTTACCTGCAAACTTTCACTTAGAAGTCTCCACCAAACTTTGCACAACTACTGTACATTAGACGTTATTTTGTGACAATGAACAATAATGTCTCGGCAAAAGAATGTTGGCGTACTTTCGTCAGTGATGATTCATTGGCGTGAAAATTTCATAATGAGTTTTCTCTAGCTTTCCTTCCTAGTGAAACTTCATTAACTTACGCTTACTTCACTTTAAATTCAGTGGGTATATAAAGGTCATATTTATGTATTTATTAGTGATGCTGGTGAAATTGCTGGAAGTGTCCACTTCATATTAAGAATGTCCAATTAAGCAAAAGGAAGACAGGGATCCTCTTGTTCTAGGACGTGAGCCTGCCCTAAGACAAATGTGGCATGAGCTGCAAATGTAAAAAAAAAGTGTAAATAAGATATGTTTGTGACTGTTACCCCAATGTTTCTATATATCTGTAACCTTGTTATGAGCTAAGGGGGCAGTTACAACATATAAACATAATCCCACTTTAGATAGGACAAAACTCCAAAGTTTTGAATTTTGCTTATGACGTACAGGATATGATGTCACTGACATAATAATTTTGAGGATGTAGCTTCATTGTATTATTTCGCCAGTCAGAACCTGGCAAAATAGTTTTTGGTGAAAATGGTAACAAATTTAAATTTTCACACTGTGATAAATTAGCAAATTTACAATCATTCATCTGAGCAAAAATGGCTGGTGAAATGCAGAGAAAGTTCTCCAGCAACAAGGTAATTAGCTAGCGAAGTGTGTTGCTCGACTTTTTGTAAATCGGCAATGTCCATGCAAATTGTCTTTTTAACTAAAATTCATCAGTAAAACACAATTCGCTCTTTATTAAATGCCCCTAGGCCTTTATCCATGCCAATGGACTGTACTGATAAGAATGGGCAATGATATGAAGAGTGGCTATTTTTTTTAACTATGCCACAAGTGCACATGTAGGAACATCAGGTTCCTTGCCTTCAGCGATCAGCAGTTGTTCCTGTTAGAGACGTCACAATCTATCAACCTGCCCTTCACTCAAATTTCTTCTTGCTCGTGTGACGCTATCCAGAGATATTTTTCTACTTCAGATTTTGAGCACAGAATTAGTTCTTTTACTTGGATTGTAGGGGTGTCAGCAGGGTTGTATTTATACTGTATATAGGCACCCAAGGGCCTCTGCCTAGGACAGTGATCCCCAACCAGTAGCTTGTGAGCAACATGTTGCTCTCCAACCCCTTGGATGTTGCTCTCAGTGTCCTCAAGGCAGGTGTTTATTTTTGAATTCCAGGCTTGAAAAAGCAAGTTTTGCATAAAAACTAAGTATAGTGCCAAGTAGAGTCTCCTGTAGGCTGCCAGTCTACATAGGGGCTACCAAATAACCAATTACAGACCTTATTTGGCGACCCCAAGGGATTTTTTCATGCTTGTGTTGCTACCCAACTCTTTTTATAATTGAATGTGGCTCACGGGTAAAAAAGGTTGGGGACCCCTGGCCTAGGATGTTAGCGTTAGGGGGGTTGCCCTCGAGTGCCTATATTTGTATTTGCATGTCTCCACCCATGATGCCTTATGGGAGAATCAAAACTCTAATTTTTGGTATCTAGGCAGTGCTATGTGTATGGCATGAGACAAGTAAATACCTTCTGTTTCCAGAAGGCATCACTTTGCATATGTTTAAAAGAAAAATACAAAATCCCCCTCCCTACCTCCCGTCGCTGTGGGAGACTTTCTGTTTAAATTTGGCGGCGGAGCTTGGGGGGATGAGGGGTACCAGGTTTTCTGAGATGAAAACAGAAAGTGATGTGTACATGAAGTGACATAACACACAGCCGTGCACGTGATATCACTTCCATAAGTTGGGGTGCACAGTTAGGTGCAGTGGCTAGGGTGTCACTGGACCAAAATACAGCGCTGGTGTCAGCTCTCAAATCAAATCATTGACCATTGGCCACTATATAAAATCAAGCAAGGTGTGCACTGGAATCTAATTAGGGTTGCCACCTGTTCGGTTTGGACCCGAATTCTGTTTTTCTAAGGTCTGTTCGGGTATCAACTTTCTGTTCAGTTTTCAGCCTTGTGAAAACCGAATAACCTGGCCAAGTTCCAATAAATTAAAACCAATTAAATACCAAGATACTCACATTGACATGGCTTAGTTATTATGAAGTGCAGTTAATTTCTTGTTATTACAGAAACAGAAATGAGCGAATCAATCAAAAAAAGGAAATAGTTTTTCTAAATGAGCATTGCTGTATTTGAGAGCTTTCTGGATAACTGATTACTGTATAATAGATCCCATGCCTGTAGTTAAAGGATTGGTCTTACTCATCAGGCATAATCGATAGAGGTAGGGTTTTCCAGGGCCGGGCCAAGGGGTCGGCAGGGTAGGCAAATGCCTAGGGCGCAGTTACTGGGGAGGGGGGTTGGCGCACTTTTTCTGTTCGCTTGACCTTTATTAATGGCATTATAATTTTTAAAAATCGCATGCCCCAACCCCTGTGGGGTTTGTTTTAGCCGGTTTAAATTCGGAAGGTGCTCTTCGACCCTGGAGCATGACTTGGTGCCTTACATTCTGACGTGCATATACAGTAGGCTGCGGCACGTGACACATCCATACGTCAGTCGCGTCATTGCAATGGATCGGTTGGGCAGCAGCAGAGAGAACCTGTGCATGCTAGAGGGAGAACTCGCACTGAAGAGCTGTCCTGCAGGTGCTGGGCCTGGGCATTTATTACTCTGACTGTGACGCTTGCTGTCACAGGTACAGATCATGATGGCTGCTGGGCGGGTATAGGCCGGGCCGTGGGCTTGGGCAGCAGTATTGATGGATATGGCTGGGCTCATTGTTGGCTGCTGGCACAGGTACAGATGGGGGGGACTTGGGCCTGCTGCCTTAGGGGCAATATTGATGGCTAATGGCTGCTGGTTGGATTGGAACCCTTGCCTAAGGTTCCAAACTACCTTGGCCCGGCCATGGGATTTACAGCCGTGTGGGTTTCAACTGGACATCTCAGTTTGTCAAAAGGCCGTCCATTCAAAACTTTATGTCCCGTTTTAAAAACATTGCGAAAACTGGACAGAAATCCAGCCAGTTGCATATAAGTGATGCAATAACCCTGACCCGAGAACATCATAACTCCACAACATCATTGTGCCTGCCTGTGATGTCATCATGCCCACCTAGGGTTGCCACCTTTTCTGGAAAAAAATACCGGCCTTTCTATATATTTATCTTTTTCCCTTTTAATAACATTGGGATCAGCCATCATTTTTACCGTCCAGGCCAGTAAAATACCGGCCGGGTAGCAATTCTATGCCCACCCCAACATCACTGCTCTACCCCAATGCTATCTGCCCCGCCCCCTTTGTTCGGATTTAGCCAGTAGCAAATGTGGCAACCCTAAATCTAATGCTAGGGGAGGTTGGGTATGACAATGTGCAGTAAAATATATTTGTGGGGGCCCTGCATTTATTCCCGCTCCCTGACAATCTGTGCAGCAAACGTGACTGTAGATGGCCCAGTTCTCTGGCTGACAGGCACACATCAAATGCACAGATACTAATTTAAAGTGCTTAGAGAAGCCATGTTACTATATCCCCTGCTGAAAAATATGAGGGTATTAGAAAGCATAGCACAGTTCTCTGATCTGTCATCTGGATGTAAATGGTCATGGAACTTGTTAGTAACAGTATGTAAGGGAGCTATGTATGGTTCTCTCTCCTCTGTCTTGTTTCTGTAAAGAGGGGGAGAAGTCCCCACCCCTGTGAGCTGACAGGAAGACGGAAGTGCTGCACAGGAAGTGCTGGTGGGAGAGAAGCAGCAGAGTGCTCTAACAGGTGCTGTTAGAGCCCAGAGAAAACTGTGTGGGAAACCCCAGTGGCAGAAAAGCGCACTCTATTTAGGGTGTGGAAGAAAAGGGGGTCCTTCTCAGGGCTCTGAAGAACAAAGCATGCTCTTCTCAGGGCACGAAAAGCCAAAGGGAGTCCTTCTCAGGACACTGAAGAAACTGCCACTAGGGTTGCCACCTTTTCTGGAAAAAAATACCGGCCTTCCTATATATTTATCTTTTTTCCCTATTAATAACATTGGGATCAACCATCATTTTTACCGACCAGGCCGGCAACCCTAACTGCCACATAAGTGGGGATTCCCTCCAGCAGCTCAGAGATAAAATCATCTGAAATATAAGTTGCTCCTGGCTGGCAGACTGTATATATTTGCAGTGTCCTGACAATAAACCCACAACCTCTGCCATGCGTGTGTGATTGCGGATCAGACAATTTTTCCAGGGAGGGGTATTACAGCCCAGTCTGTCCTGAACCTGGGTGGAGGCACTCCAAATCCAAGTGTATCTTCTCTCCCCTGTACTAGAGACACAGGACTTCTGTAGTGCCAGGTCTGGACTGGGATTCACAATAGGCCCTGGCATTCTAAGTACACAGAGGCCCACTGAGCCTCCACCAGCCCAATAAATAGTGACTGTCTATGGCCACTTACAGCAGTCCCTCTGGCATTTTCCAGAACCCACAGATTGCCAGTCCGGCCCTGTCTAGCGCCATGAAGAAGAAAATCAGTGCAGTAGAAGAACAGGGCTAGACGTATATAACAGTACTGGTGGGAGGGAAGCAGCAGAGTGAGAGAAAGGTGCTGCAAGATTCCAGAGAGAACTGTATGTAAAGTCTGTAGTGAACCCCAGTGGCAGAAAAGCACACTTATTATATACTCCTTCATAAAGCGGATTTACATACATTTAAGAACAATCCACAAAGGTATTTTTGCCTATTCATACTCCTTCTGATAGGTTGCCTGCATGGTGCAGAGTACAAGATGAACAGAATCTAATTTAGAATGGGATACACCTCTATGTAAATGTTAATACAGAGAAGGGACCCTTTATCCAGAATGCTAGGGACCTGGGGTTTTCTGGATAATGGATCTTTCCTTAATTTGGATCTTAAAGGGGTGGTTCACATTTAAGGTAACTTTTAGTATGTTATAGAATGGCCAATTTTAAGAAACTTTTCAATTGGACTTCATTATTTATTTTTCATAGTTATTTGCCTATTTCTTCTGACTCTGCAGCTTTTAAATGGGCGTCGCTGACTCCATCTAAAAACCAAATACCCTGTAAGGCTACAAATGTATTGTTATTGCTACTTTTTAATTATGCATCTTTCTATCCACGTTTCACCTATTCATATTCCAGTCTCTTATTCAAATCAGTGCACGGTTGCTAGGGGAATTTGGACCCTAGCAGCCAGATTACTGAAACTGCAAACTGGAGAGCTGCTGAATAAAAAGCTAAATAACTAAAAACTTAAATAATAAAAAATGAAAACCAATTGCAAATTGTCTCACAATATCCCTCTCTACATCATACTAAAAGTTAATTTAAAGGTGAACAACCCCTACTCCACTAGTTAATCATTTAAACATTAAATAAACCCAATAGGCTGGTTTTGCCTCCAATAAAAAAAAATCATCTTAGTTTGGATCAAGAACAAGGTACGGTTTTATTATTGCAGAGAAAAGGGTAATCATTTTTAAAAATTTGGATAAAATGGAGTCTATGGGAGACAGCACTTCTGTAATTCAAAGCTTTATGGTTAATGGGCTTCCTGATAATGGATCCATACCTGTATAGGGCACAACATGGCCCCTGAATTTATTAAATTAATGTATTCTCACACGTGTTTCATGCAACATGTGGTACATTATACTAAACAATTATACAGGCAGTCCCTGGGTTATGTACGAGAGGGTCTGTAGGTTTGTTCTTAAATTGAATTTCTGTGGAAGTTGAAACATATACATTTATTTATTAAATGCAACAAGACAGATGTTTGTCTTAACATAGTATTTTTTTTTTTAACTTTCTGTGCTCTGCAGTAGACAACACACACTAGAGGGGATTGGGGCAGGTGGTTTAATAAAGCTAAATGCTAATAAAGGCCAAGCAAACCACAGTACATTACTGTAATAGCCTTTGTATGTAAGTATGAGTTATATGTAAGTCGGGTGTATAGGACTCCCTGTACTGTGCATGAAAGGGTCCCATTTGTGCCACCCGTCAGCCATTAAATACAGGTTTTCCTCTTGCTGAATGCTGTTCTTGATGGAGTTTATACTTACTGGATTCTTTAAAGGACGGAGTAGGGAGGAATTAAAAACGAAGGATGTCTTCCATTGCTCCACTGCTTAAAGGACACAGAAACTTGGAATCACTGGCGGGCCCACTAGTCAGTTCAATCACTTACTTTTTTTGCTCTGGGCTGATGTCCTTTTGAAGAGATAGTTAACCTTTTAGTTAGGGATGCACTGAATCCACTATTTTGGATTCGGCCGAACCCCCGAATCCTTCGGTAAAGATTCTGCTGAATCCCGAACCGATTTGCATATGCAAATTAGGGGTAGGAAGGGGAAAACATTTTTTACTTCCTTGTTTTGTGACAAAAAGTCGCGCACTTTCCCTCCCCGTCCCTAATTTGCATATGCAAAGTAGGATTCGGATTCGGTTCGGCCGAATCCTGCTGAAAAAGGCTGAATCCTGGCCGAATCCCAAACCGAATCCTGGATTCGGTGCATCCCTACTTTTAGTGAACTTTAAATATGTTGTAAAATGGCCCATTCTTAGCAACCTTTCAATTGGTCTTCATTTTTTTTAAAATTCTTATCGTTCTTGGGTTATTCGTCTTCTTTCTCTGACTTTTTTCAGCATTCAAACATGGGTCACTGACCAAGGCAGTGAGTCTACATTGTTATTGTCAATTTTTTCATTATCTTTCCATTCCAGCATCTCCTATTCATCTTCCAGTCTCACAATTCACACCACTGCCTGGTTGCTAGGGTAACTTGGACCTTAGCAACCAAATAGCCGCTGATTCCAAACTAGAAAGCTGCAAAACAATAATGCTAAATAATTTTTTAAAGATACACAAATAGTAAAAAATAAGGAGCAATTACAAATATTTTTTTAAGAATATTACTCTGTACACCATTCTAAAAGTTCATTTGTAGGTAAGCAACCACTTTAAGGAAAGAAAATGCTCTGTCTCAGGAAAAAAATGATGGCAGTTACCACTAATTTATTTACCCTTTCCAGGAGGACCAAGCACTGTCTTGACAATTTGGCACCCCCAGTTAAATTGTGTTCTGTTGTGCAGTAGCTGGCAGCAGTGAGTGGGCACATCCATTTCAGAATGACTTGAAATACCCAGATTCAGAGAACTTTTACTTTACACAATATAATGAGCTTTTATCAGGTAAGGTTTGTGTGTACACTAACTAAAATACACTAACACAAGAGACTGTGGTTACCATGGCAGCCTAGTAACTAGGAAAGCGAGCAGATAAAGGCATTGTGACCTTACATATTTCTGGGAAAGTATACACATGGAGAAGTTATAGTCGAGAAGCTGAATAAAATGATTGTATTATTAAGAAATAAAGGAAAACCATAAAGCACATCCTGCACTTAGATGGGAAATATGTGAGAGTGTAGATCTTTCATTGCGTTTGATTTTGTATATATGTTGGTGGTGGGATGGCAGTGCAAATGAGTTCCAGATAATGACATGATATAGGGACTGATCTGATTGCTGGTTTATGGTCAGGAAGCATTTGTTCTTCAGGGATTTTTATTCCACATTTCACTTTAAGTTGGTTATTGCCAAATGGTCTATGGTCTCTTTTCTGCCTGAACTACTATTTATGTGCGCAGTATGTTTGCTAAACATCAACATGACCATCCTAGAGCAGCCAGGTATTGAGTTGTTCCAGTTGTACAAAACTTGGCTATTTAGTTGGAAATGGACCACCATATTTTGAACCAATACAGAAGTTCCATAATGTCCACCTGTTTTCCATACGATAGAGGGCCTCCTTTTTGGTCCAACTCCCAAGTGAGGCCCTGTTGCCTGACCCATGAATTTATTGAACAGTTTTGTTATCCATAATGGCTTCCAACAACAAGCTGCTTTACAGAGGGCCAGGCAAGAATATATTTATGTGTTATCATTGACTCGGCTAGGTCCTGTCACGATCTATATTTACATTGTTTACCTGTCACCCCTTTGTTTTGCATCTTTCCAACATTGATTTCCAGGTACCACTATAAGGTCTTTTTTACAAGGGTGGTATGATTTGTATGCATTCTGCTGCAAGGAAACCCCTGGGTTAACGTTGCCCATTGTTTTCTATAGTATTCTCAGTTTGGAACCAATGGAGCACGCTAAAATGTATAAAGATCATGTGGCAATCAATAATGGCAATACATCACTGTCACTTCAGCTTTGATTAACGTCCCTGGTAGATTGACCACTATATTCCAGGTTAATGGCATCATACTGTAGTTTGATATCAATTCTCATGGTTAATTCCACTGGAATTGTCATCTCTATGCATGTTATAATGTAGGGATCACATATAATTCTGAGCAGTTGCCAACTTTTCGGAATAGTTTGGACTTAACTCCAAGTGCAGATCATAAACAAGACACTGTTTCTGACATTTCAGCCGAGCTTAGGTCCCTTGGTTCCATGTGAGGACTTGAGCTCAAGGCCCCATCATTGGCCTTTCTCTTGTTCTGTGTATTCCTGCCCCTGCATGCAAGATTTAGCTTTTTACAATTTAATTCAGACTATTGCTTCCTCTTTTCTGATGTAGATCTAATTATTTGTATTCATGGTCCCCTGAGTGCCTTTTCCGACCCCTGAAGCTAGGCCCTCACATTCCCTGCTAAAATCTTGTTGCTGGATCTTATCCAAGAAACTCTGATTGTTTCCTAGGTCTAAATTGTCAAAATGAATGCAGAAGTGGAACAGCCTCTAAAAAAAAAATAAATCAGTATTCAGCCCATAGAGCCAAGTGTTAGTTTGGAAGGCGGGACTGATAGATCAGAAAAGCTTTGGCTGAAAGGTAGAATTTGGAGGAGATTAGGGAAGTATTATGTAAGAAGGGCAGGAGTGCTGAGCTGTGTCTCTAAGTGCCTTCATTTCAAATGTAATTATAGTTCTGATAGAGTGAGGGGATTATATTAATAGAACAACAGATGAATATCAAAGAGTGAGAGAAATGTATGTGCAGTGCTGTTGCTTTGGATTTCTTTCCTAAATATGTTTAAGCGATGAGCAGACGGCCCTACAAATTTAAGGGCCGCAGAGAGCAGCACTTGTGGGTAGTTTAATATGGGATATTATATAAACACTGACAAAGTTGTTCCAGCAAAAAAAGCAAATCACCAATTAACATTGATCAGTTTTTTGCATGTTGAATAATAACAGTTTTTGTGCAATATAAAATTTAGGGATGCACCGAATCCACTAATTGGGATTCGGCTAAATCCCCGAATCCTTGGTCAAAGATTTGCATATGGAAAAAAATCTTCTTTTGTGACGAAAAGTCATGTGATTTCCCTACCGGCCCTAATTTACATATGCAAATTCTGATTCAGTTCGGCCAGGCACAAGAATTTGGCCTAATCTGAATCCTGCTGAAAAAGGCCGAATCCTGGCCGAATCCCGAACCGAATCCTGGATTCGGTGCATCCCTAATAAAAATCTCACCATCTAGAACAGTGGTCCCCAACCAGTAGCTTGTGAGCAACATGTTGCTCTCCAACCCCTTGGATGTTGCTCCCAGTGGCCTCAAGGCAGATTATTTTTAAATTCCAGGCTTGGGGCAAGTTTTGGTTGTATAAAAACCAGGTGCACTTCCAAACAGAGCCTCAATGTAGGTTGACAATCCTCATAGGGGCTACCAAATGGCCAATCACAGCACTTATTTGGCACCCCAAGAATATTTTTCATGCTAGCATTTCTCCCTAACTCCTTTTACTTCTGAATGTCGCTCACGGGTTCAAAAGGTTGAGGATCCCTGATCTAGAACCTGCTGGGATTTTAATGATCAGTTTGCTTTAGATCACTTACATGTCAAACGGTTTTGTAGTTTACCCGTGTAATGGCCTCCCGCCGACTGGACTCCGCTCCAGCCCAAATCAGTAGCATTCAGTCGAGTAGTGGATGAACGGGAGCTTTGCCAAACCACGGGTGGTATTCAAAAAAACGTTATCGCCAAGTTTGCATTAAAAACTAAACTATGAAGTGTCTAGTCACCTGACGTGTTTCATGCCTCATTCTGGCACTTCGTCAGAGGTTGGGTTTAGCCAATGCTCACTACCTTATATACTACTAACAATTAAAAACATATGTCCATTAAAATTAACATATTACACTTCAAGTCTATCACAGGTCAATATTTACACAGCATTAATATTAGGGAAATATGTGCAAATAAAAACATTTTATTACTCAACCATATGTATGTAGTTAGAAAAAAACAGGAAACTTCCCAGTCGCTATTTAACCCTTGCGGATAATGGGGTTTTTAATGTGAATATCCAATATACTGATCTATTCTTTTCTGCAAATCTCTTCCCCTAACTTCTAACTTAATATTTTCAATACCTTGAAACCTAACTTGGCTAAAATTGCCATTGTCTTTTAACATAATATGCTTACTTATAGCTGAAACTCTTTTATTGTTAAGGTTTGCCTGATCACAATTGCTCATATCTATTGGTATAAGGTGTTCTCTCATCCGTTCTTTAAGGGATCTATAGGTTCTACCCACATATTGTTTGCCGCAGTTGCATGTAGCTAAATAGATGACACATTTAGAATCACAGTTAATATAACTGCGTATATGAAAAACTTCCCCTGTTGCACTGCTCATTTTAATGATCTCATGTTGGAGCTGGTTAGCACCATAGACTGAAACAGACCTGAGTCTACAGCCAGGCCAAGTGGTATTGGTGCCCAAGTCATACTGCTTGCCTATTCCCCACTTACTTACCCACACATTTGCTTACATGTCTTCTACCTCAATGTTCCTACAGGCCATTGATCCCCAACCATTGGCTCGCAAGCAGCATGTTGCTCACCAACCCCTTGGATGTTGCTGAAGATGCTTATTTTTGAATTCCAGGCTTGCAGGCAAGTTTTGGTTGAATAAAAAACAGGTGTTACTGCCAAACAGAGCCTCCTGTAGGCTGCCAGTCCTCAGGCAACCACATAGCCAATCATATACCTTATTTGGCATCCCCAGGGGCTTTATTCATGCTTGTGTTGCTCCACAACTCTTTTTACATTGTGGCCTACTTTTTTAGTTTGGCCTTTAGAACTGGGCCCATATTGCAACCTAGCCTAGACACATGGCTCTGCTGCCTATCCCTGGTTTTGTCTATAGCAGAAAACAGATAAGAGAGAGCAAATGTTTGCATTTACATGCAACTGTGCTACTCCATATGCAAGCCACGTAGACTCCAAGCACAAATAAAATTTACTAGGGATGCACCGAATACACTGTTTGGGATTCATCCTCATCAAAGCTGAATTCCTGGATTCGGTGCATCCCTAAAATGTACATTGACACAGAAATGCAGATAAAGAGACATGTAAATAGGTATAATGCATTTCACATTGGCCCTGTAACAATAGAGAAGACAGAAGATGTAGCATTTCCATAACAGATTCTCACATTTCCATCTCTTTGCTGACATCTAAACCTGACATCTTGATATGCTTAGATTTCTCTTTCTGAAATGTGTTTCAATAACATAATAGAAACCATTTTACAAGGCCAAAGCATCTTTTGCTGCCTGTCAGGCTGGGGTCGCATCCATTAAAGTGGAGTGCTTACAATCAAATCCAGTTTTCAGCTTCTTTTGATAAACTTAATGTCTAAAATGTGGGATCAGTTAAGGAGGAATATTTCATTTACTCTACGCAGGTTTTATAAGCCTATAAATGCCACATAAACACCTTCCATTTTGTGTTTTTTTAAAACTGCATACATTGAATGTTCACATCACCTGGTCTAGATAACTCAGTAGTCTGAGTATTATAATCCCCAATCACAGTTTGACCTTTTCTGGCAAGCCTGGCACAGACACAAAGATATTATTGGGCACAAGGCCAATGGGCAGCCTCTCCTGGTAAGACTCCTGGAGAAAGCACTCAGCAATCTGTCTCTCCTAATGAAGGGTCAGGGTCGGACTGGAGCCTTGAGGGCCCACTGGGGCTACACAACGAAGGGCCCTCCTGGCAGTCCCTGGGGGCTCCCTCCCAACCTCTAAATTCCCATTCACGCAAGCGTGAAAAGAATGCAGCGTTGAACACATGAGCGAAGAACGCCACAGCGCAACAGCTAGCCGGGGAAGCAGGTCTGTGCCGGCAGGGGTCCATGAGAGCTGGGGGCCACAGAGTTTTTCCCGGTATCCAGCAGGCCCACCCTGTGAAGAGTACTGTGCATATGGAACTCAATCAGGAGGAATCTTTTGTTGGAATTGTCTGTTCTAAAAGCATTTAATGTTTACAAAAGTCAGTTGACTGCTAAAAATGGCTCTGGCCAAACGGATAACCAATGCAAATAATAAATTGGAAGTATTTCTACATATTGTACATGACTAGCTGGCAGTAGGGATATATATGGGTATATACAGCAGTCAGTTAAAAGAGATAGTTTGTTAGAAAACTTGTTTATGAGTACTGGAAGAGCATTGAATAAGCCTGTTCTTATTGGCTTTTGGCTTTCGTATACAGGTATGGGACCCGTTTCCCAGAATTCACAGGATCTGGGGTATTCTGGATAAGAGGTCTTTCTGTAAGTTGAATCTTTATTATTAAAGAGTAAAAAGGAAGTCATTTTTTAAAAATTAGACTTGTTTTTATTTGGAGCTTTTTGGATAACGGGTTTCCGGATTCCAAACCTGGTCCCAATACCAGGATTAACCACTGTAGTTCTATAGGGCTCTTGCTCAGTTGTTAGTGGACTGAAGGTGATGATGTGGATCAAAGGACTATAACTCCCTATAGGGTTGCCACCTGGCCGGTAAAAATTATGGTTGATCCCAATGTTATTAATAGGGAAAAAATATAAATATATAGGAAGGCCGGTATTTTTTTTCCAGAAAAGGTGGCTACCCTAGACACATGGGGGCAAATTCACTAAGCGCCGAAGCGCCGAACGCTAGCGTTAATTCGCTAGCGTTTGGCATTTTCGTTACTGCGCAAATTCACTAACAAACGCTGGCGTAGTTTCGCTAGTGTTACTTCGCACCCTTACGCCAGGCAAATTTTCGCTAGCAACGTAACAACGCAAATTCACTAACTTGCGCAGTGTAGCGAACGCTACCTTTTACGCTAGACTTCCTTCGCCACCTCAGACCTGGCGAAGCGCAATAGAGTAGATAGGGATTGTTTCAAAAAAAAGTCAAAATTAACGCTACCTTTTACGCTAGACTTCCTTCGCCACCTCAGACCTGGCGAAGCGCAATAGAGTAGATAGGGATTGTTTCAAAAAAAGTCAAAATTTTTTCTAAGTCCCAAAAAACGCTGGCGTGTTTTCTACATTATGGGTGATAGGCTGAAAAAGATCGAAAAATTTTTTGGGGCTCCCCTCCTTCCCCCCTACATTTCCTGACTCATGGCAACTTACCTAGACAGTGGGCACATGTGTAGGGCAAAATAAAAATTTTATTTGATGATTTGAAGGTTTTCTAGGCATTTGTAGTGCTGATACGTATTCCTCCATTGAAATTTGAATTTAGCGCCGTATGCAAATTAGCCTTCGCTAGCGTAACTTCGCTTTACATAGCGAATCAACGCTAGCGCAACTTCGCAACCTTACGCTACCCCTGATCACAACTTCAGATTTTAGTGAATTTGCGGAGCGCTGGCGAAACTACGCCTGGCGAAGTGCGGCGAAGTGCGGCGAAGTTGCGCCTGGCGCAACTTCGCATCTTAGTGAATTTGCTCGATGGTGTAGCCATGCTTAAGGCAGGAGGGTGGTACAGTAGGTTGTTGCCCTAAACTGGGAAAGGTGATCTGTGTAACCTAATTTTCCTTAAGTTCTTACCTAACCGCGCCTGTCTTCCCAGCATTCCTGTCACATCAGCCTTTCCTTTCTATCTTCCTTGTTTCTTTCTTTCTTGGCACCCATTTATCCGGGGAGCACCATTCTTTCCAGGCAAAGAAAAGCCCATTTATAACTGGAGGTCTTTGGGCCAGATAAGACCCTCAAGAGATTTCTATGACCCATTGTCTGCTCGAGGGCCGCATTAAATCCTATTTATAACATTATCATTTTATAAGACTTCATCCCCTGAATATTTGAATATTGTGTATAGTAGATAATCCCACTGTATGGAGGAAAGGAGTACAGGGAGGTAAGCATTGTTTCAGAATACTTCTGCTGATGGTTTTGTTCGTCCTGCAGTTAATCAGTGCAGAGCACCGTTTCAGATGTGTTTGCACAGAGCAAATTTTCTTTCAGCGAGTGTGAAATTTTGCTTCTGAAGGTTTTCATTTAAACGGTTTCATGTGTGAACTTTTTTTTTCATTTCTCATTTCATCAGTGTCTCTCTGTAGTGGCACAATTACATGGGTGTAAGTATTCATTGCTCAGTCATTAGCTGCCATCTTTGTAGTGCAGTTATTATTAAGGGCAGTGACACACCAGGAGATTAATCGCTAGCGATAAATCACTGCTTTTCTGGGCAACTAATCTCCTGCACTCTCCAGTAAAAACCAATGTGAATCGCTGGTGGTAAAACCCAAGTCGCTCCAGTCTCCCTTCTTTCACAGCAGGATAGCAGTTGTTATGACTAAAGCTGGCCATAGACACACAGACACACTCTCCACACACGATCCGAAAATCGTACGAATCCTCGATTCTTATGATTTCCGGATCCTGTATGGAGAGTGCCGACATCTTTCGTCCGGCGGAGATCGGTCGATCGGTCAGGTTTGATTTTGACCCGACCGATCCCGCCGGAGCCCATTGCACACCGTAATCGGATCGTTCGGCTATACAGCCGAACGTTCAGATTACCCCCGCGATATAGCCATGCTGGTTAATGGCATATCGGGGAAAGATCCGCTTAGTTTGACGATGTCGCCAAACGAGCGGATCTTTGCGTCTATGGCCGCCTTAAGGGCCGGAGGCTTGATAAAGGACTGGCAAAGGCATAACATCCCTGGCTGGTGACGGGCACCTTGTTTTCACCATTATAGGGGGCTGCTAGGATATTCTTTTTATGACTAAGGGCTATGGCACACAGGGAATATGCTCCACTGGTATATTTCACCCAAAACCACTGCTGCCTGGGATCAAAACTGATTTCTAAATTATTTCTAATATTCTTACTGCAGTATCATTTTATTCTGTACAGTGGTCACAGATCCTATCTGGAACCCATTGTTTGTATCATGTACAACAGCTCATTAATGTCACATAAGGACTTTTATTGTGTGCAGCTCAAATTGCCTTCTATTGATCAACAACATTTGTATCAACCCCTTAAAGGAAAACTATACCCCCCAAAATGACTATGAAGATTTTCATTCATCCAGGTCGTGGTATATCTAAAAACACCTATACTAGATATACCCCCCAAACAATGTAGGTCTCTATAAAAATATATATTGTATAAAACAGCTCATATGCAAAACCCTGCATGTAAATAAACTATTTTCATAATGATATCTTTTTTTAGTAGTATGTGCCATTGGGTAATCCTAAATAGAAAATTGCCATTTTAAAAAATATGGGCCGCCCCCTGAGATCCTAGGATTCACGGTGCACACAAACAAACCAAACATGTTAGGTCACATGAACCAATTAACAGACAGAGTTCAGTCTTTGGCTTCCACGCTTCTTCCTGTTACATTAGAGTTGTAGTATTTCTGGTCAGGTGATCTCTAAGGCAGCACACAGACCATCACAAACAGGAGTTCAAGGCAAGAGATGTAAAAGGACAATATTTACTTAAATATAGGTGTATATATATATATATATATATATATATATATATATATATATATATATATATATATATATATATATATATATATATATATATATATATATATCCGTTTGGTAAGATTATTTAATGTGCCACTTCATTTGATGCTTAAGTATTCATTTTGAGGATATAGTTTTCCTTTAAAGGGGTGGTTCACATTTACTTGTAGTATGTTATAGAACGGCCAATTCTAAAACTTTTCAATTGGTTTTCATTATTTATTTTTTTTATAGTTTTTTAATTATTTGCCTTTTTCTTCTGACTCTTTGCAGCTTACAAATGGGCGTCACTGACCCCTTCTAAAAAACAAATGCTCTGTAAGGCTACAAATGTATTGTTATTGCTACTTTTATTACTCATCTTTCTGTTCAGGCCTCTCCTATTCATATTCCAGTCTCTTATTGAAATCAGTGCATGGTTGCTAGGGTAATTTGGACCCAAGATTGCCTAAAATGCAAATTGAAGAGCTGCTAAATAAAAAGCTAAATAACTCAAAAACCTTAAATAATAAAAAATGAAATTGTCTCAGGATATCACTCTCCACATCAGTGATCCCCAACCAGTAGCTCGCGAGCAACATGTTGCTCTCCAACTCTTTGGATGTTGCTCCCAGTGGCCTCAAAGCAGGTGCTTATTTTTGAATTCCAGGCTTGGAGTCAACTTTTGGTTTCATAAAAACCAGGCGTATAGCCAATCACAGCCCCAGGAACCCCAGGAACTTTTTGCATAACTGTGTTGCTCCCCAACTCTTTTTATTTTAGAATGCGGCTCACAGGTAAAAAAAGGTTGGGGACCCCTGCTCTACATCATACTAAAAATTATCTCAAAGGTGAACAACCCCTTTAAAGTGGTCATAGATGCACCCATAAAATCTGCCATCTTAGCAGCTCCAGACTGAGTTGGCGGCTTATTGGGCCATGTGTAGGGCAGTCTGAACAGCATACCCCACCAGTATCTGCTCAAACTTTGGAGTAGATTAGGGAATCCCACTGGGATATACTCCTTTTGCAACAGGTCTTCCTAGATTCTTTAGTTGGCCTATTGCATTGGTGGCCAAATCAGATGAAGATCCCCTTGTTTCTCACCAAGCCATTGGATTTTACAATGTATGCCAAACTTTAGATGAGTGACAGGCCACCAACCACCATGGTCTGCTCACATCCCACTAGTGACATTTTAATTGCAGCTGATTTGCAGACCATGCATATAGTAGACTTTGCATAAATCATACGGAGCTTCTGGATGAGGTTGTGTATGTGTTTCTGCACTGCACAGCCTCAGTAATAAAGCTCTCTGTGCTGGCTGTAAAATAAATGGCGTGTTATTTTATTTATTGAGTAAAATAATCTTTCAGAAGCAGTGTGGATTATTTGAAGTTACCTTGTGTAAGCATTTCATGACTCTAATGCATTTTGTTCATTTTATGGTTTTTTTGCAGAGAAAGAATGGAGGGCTTTCTTCTTTTTCTTAAATTTATAGGACTTTAGGTAGTTTCTCTACGTGTTTCCTGCATTTTATTTTCTTAAAAAAAAAAAGCCTTATGAGTACAGCTAGTCTGAATGTAGAATTGAGCATTTATGGAGAGTACAGGTATGGGACCTGTTATCCAGAATGCTTGGGACCTGGAGGTTTTCCGGATAATGGATCTTCATACCTTAAAGCAGGAGTACCCATGACTAATGCGAGGTTTACTTTTAGTGATATTGTTCCGTTATGATCTACATCGATAAAAGCATTGTTAGCATTCCGTTCCATGGATAATATTACTTAAATATGATATTGATTTATGAAAGAATTTATATTGCTATGTTTAACTAACAACTATTTCTTATGTAACAATAACATAAAAATATCTGAATGAAAATATGAAACAGGAGGATGATTTAGTCAAGCTGTTGTTGACACTGTCTTGTAATCTACTGATCACCAGCTAAAGGTCTATCCTGATCTACCTTTTGGGCACCCCGTGGGCCTTAAAGGGGAAATATCGCGGAAATGAAAATTTAATATAAGCTTCCTCATACTGAAGTAAGAAACTTTCTAAATACAATCAATTAAATATTCTACATTGTTTTTTAAAATAGTCAAGTTTATCTTCACTATTCCTCTTTCAGCATCTGTTTCTCTTCATTCTGTCTTCATGCATCAGTTGAGTGTCAGATGAATTTGATTCAATATATCTTATAAGGGGGATTCCTTTCCTAGCAGATGTATTAGAGTTCACTTAAATGACTGATTTCAGTACAAACAAAATCTAACAAAATAACTGCCTTTTTGCACAAATTCTGCATGTAGAGAGACATGATGGTTGGTGATTGTAATAGAGTGAGCTCTATAATCTTCTAGGCAAAAGGAGACCCCCTATAAGATCTATTGGATCATTCATCTGATACCCAACTCCTGAATGAAAACAGAATGAAGGGGGGGGCGTGGCTTGTCGCGGTGCTGCATGGCTGCGTGAGTCCTGAACTCTGCCGCTCACCTACCCGATCCAGACTCGTTCCAGACCCGCAAATGAGCAAAGTAATGGGCAAAACTGGTAAAACCAGACCGGACAGAGAGAAGATGCCTGTACTAGCGCTACTAGCGATATTGCGCCGATGTTCTCTAAAAAGAGAAATGAGCGCTCTTCACCCAAGATGGCGCCTGCTGTAAGGGATCGTGCTGTGGATGCGGATTCCATTAGAGAACCCTCTGAGCAAGGCAGGGACTCTGAAGGTGAGCCTGACATGCCTGATATGCCTGATATGCCTGATATGCCTGATATGCATGCTTACATAGCTCAACTCCCCTCTAAGGCAGATATTAGGGAGATGTTGAAGGAAGTTACTTCAGTTATCAAAGAGGAGCTTCAGGATATCAAAAGGGATTTATCAGCATTAGCAACTCGCACAGACGATACTGAGATTAATGTGAACAAACTATCCCACAACCAGAAATCGATCTATACTCATATACAGAACCAGGACACTACAATTTCTGCACTACAAAGGCAATTGGAGGACCAGGAAAACAGGAGCAGGCGGAACAACATTAGAATAAGAGGGGTCCCTGAAGAAATTCAGAAAGAGGAAATAACATCAGTGTTGCTACAAATCTTTAATAACATTCTGGAAAGAGAAGCTGCAACAGATATATTGATTGAGAGAGCCCACAGAGTTCAAAAGCCAAAAGCGGCCCCTCTCAACGCACCCAGGGATATTCTCTGCTGCTTACATAACTTCTCTACTAAGGAAGATATATTAAGAAAAGCGAGAGAGATTAATACTCTCAAATATGAAGATAACCACATCAAGTTGTTCCAGGATGTATCCAGAACAACATTATACAAGCGAAAAATGCTCAAACCCCTGACGGACATTTTAAGAGATAGGAACATTCTATACAGATGGGGCTATCCTTTCTCTTTAACTGCAACCAAAGATGGAACCACTGCAATTATTCGGTATCCGGTAGACACCGAACCCTTTATTAAAAGGCTACATCTTCCAAAAATAGAGCTTCCAGGATGGCTTCCAGATGGGTCCAAAATTCCGGATCTTAATTTTGATACACAAGGGGATTGGACACAGGTCACTACAACCAAGAGAACACCTAGACCCCTGAGGACTTCAAAGAACTAAAATAAAAGGATTTTCAGGATCTCCATTTTTCTCATTTTTGTTTTTCTATTTCCTCCATTTCAAGACTTTTATGATTGAGACTGTTCCATGCTGGAGAGAGACTGATTAACAATGAAGCAGAAATAGTCCGGGTTGGGCAAGTACTATCTCGATATTCCGATATAATTATAACGCTGGCTTAGATATGTTTAATAGTTTCCTTTTCTAGTAAGGGATAATTTAGATATCTAGATGTAGATCTAGGCTGTATTATGTTTTATACTATATTTTCATACTATTGTATTAATTTCACCTCTGCATGAGGAATACCAGCCTTTCGGTACCCTTACCATATAAAACAACTTTTTGTTAGGGTTATGTCTTGAAGCTAAACATATATGGTTTGAATTGAGGGGAAAAAAAAAAAAAAAAAAACTACCTTAAATAAATAAATAAATAAATTTTCTTTACCCTTACGGTTTAATCATGGTACTGGATCGGGGACGTGGGTGGTTTGGATGAAGGAGTCTGGCACTATGGTAACAACTTCATCCTCGCTATCACTTACCCCCACACTAGAGGTGCATAGCACCCTTGCCGCTGATAACACCTATCAGACTAGGGGTTATCTCCCCAGTAAGCCTATTGCGGCTAATTTTTCTTCCCCCTACCTTTCCTTAGTTTTAACCTTATATGTTATCCCATTACCTTCGTCTTCCTTATGCAAGCCAAAAAAAAAGGGTCAGAACATATGGTGGAACTTTCTCAAGTATTATGTGATCTACTACAATGGCTAACTTAATGGAATGTACCGTTTTTTCGTTTAATGTTAATGGTATGAATGAGCCTATAAAGAGAGCACAGATATTTGGGGAGTGTAAAAGATGTAATGCAAAAATAATTATGCTTCAGGAAACTCACTTTAAAGAAAATTGTCTACCGAACTTGAAGCTTAGAACATTTCCGTACCTGTATATGAGCAATAATCCAATAAAGAAATCCCTAGGGGTGATAACTTTGATTCATAAAGATCTCCCTTTTCAATATATAGAATCCTTGTCTGATAAGGAAGGGAGATATTTATTAATCAAATGTAAACTGGCTGGTCATGTTTGTACTCTAGCAAATATCTATGCACCAAATTCAGGTCAAGTCGCATTTTTAAGAAAATTTATGTCAACACTTGAAATGTTTAGGGAAGGATTGATAATATTAGGTGGGGATTTTAATCTAACGTTTAATCCAATAAGGGATTCCTCCTCGGGTAAAAGTAACATATCTCTTAATGGGCTCAAGGAGGTAAAACAATTTTTAAGGGAACAGCATTTAATAGATATTTGGAAAGTAATGAACCCAACAATAAAAGATTTTACCCATTACTCAAAGACACACAATGTGTATTCTAGAATTGATTTTATTTATGTATCACAACATTGGCTTCATTTATTTAATCAGGCTGAAATTAAAACATCATTCATTTCTGATCATTCCCCCGTAATAACTAAATTTCAAATTCCACAGACTTCAAAACAAGAATTTAATTGGCGTTTTAATGATATTTTTTTACATTCCGAGGACAGGAGGGAGTTGATCAGAGGTTGGATAGATCAAATTATCAGCCTTAATAGTTCCCCAGAGGTCAATCCAGCCATTATTTGGGAAACCCTGAAATGTGTTTTAAGAGGGAAGCTTATAGCATTAGGAAGCAATCTGAAAAGAGAAAGGAAAAAGAGGTTAATAATCTAATTAAAGATATTACGCAACTAGAAAATGATCATAAAACCTCCCTTTCAAAAATCACTTTAAATGCATTGGAGGGTAAAAGAGTACAATTAAAGGCCTTATTGGGAGCTAAGACACAGAAAGCTTATCTTAGGAGTAAACAAAAAGTTTACGAATTCAGCGATAAATGTACCAAACAATTTGCAGGAGTCCTCAAGAGGCTGCAACCGCAAACACATATTTGTCAATTAAAGATAAAAATAATACAACTTTGCATAGCACCATAGGCATTGCAAATGCTTTCCAAGACTATTACCAGTCACTTTATAAACTTAAATCTCCACCTTTAACAATCGATTTTATAAATGAGATAGATAAATTTATAGTGGAAGCAGGACTTCCCAAGGTGTCCAGAGAACAATCACAAACATTAGATGCCCCTTTCACCCTCTATGAAATAGAACAGTGTATTGAATCACTAGTAAGTGGAAAGAGTCCAGGACCGGATGGATACACAGTCTCCTTTTATAAAATCTTTAAAGGAGAAATCTCACCGTTCTTATTAGATTATTTTAATTACATATCGGAACATAACAATTTTCACCCACAAGCACAGGAAGCTCATATTTCCGTTATACATAAACCTGGAAAGGATCCTCAGTTATGCTCCAGTTATAGACCTATTTCTCTAATTAATATAGACTTGAAAATTTATGCAAAAATTTTGGGTAATAGAATTAAACATTACTTACCTTTCCTAATACATTCTGACCAAGCTGGATTTGTACCTGGAAGGGAGGGAAAGGATAATACATCTAAAGTGATCTCTCTTATAAGAAATGCACAAATTACAGGTACTCCAACTTTAATACTCACAACAGATGCCGAAAAGGCATTTGATAGGGTATCTTGGATGTTTCTGGATAGGACTTTACAGGGTTTCGGCTTAGGAAATAAAATAAGAAACAGAATATTGGCACTCTATAATAATCCAACAGCCAGAATTAAAATAAATGGTACTCTATCCCCAAGGGTCCATATATTAAATGGGACCAGACAGGGATGTCCTCTCTCCCCAATCCTTTTCGTTTTGGTCATGGAAACCCTTCTTTCCCATATAAGAAATAACCCAAATATATCCGGCTCTATAGTGGAAGGGAAGGAATATAAAAGTGCTGCTTTTGCAGATGATCTATTAATTTGTGTCACCAAACCCACTGTTTCACTCCCCAACATAGTCAATTTAATGAAGATTTTTGGTGAATTTTCAAATTTTAAAGTAAATTTCTCTAAATCTGAAATATTAAATATCAATATACCTGAAACCCTTGCTACGACATTAAAACAAAGTTTTTCATTTAAGTGGGCGCACCCTTCTATCAAGTATCTAGGGATTAAGTTGCAAATTAAACTGGAGAAAGCATACGAGGACAATTATCTCCCACTTCTGAGCTCCTTACAAAAACTTTTAGAGAAGTGGGCAAAACTACAATTATCTTGGATGGGCCGGGTGCAGGCCATTAAGATGATTTTTCTCCCAAAAATCTTATATCTATTTCAAGTTTTACCAATATATATTCCACCTGGTTTTTTTTCCAATGTTAAATCCATGATGACTAGATTTGTGTGGAAAGGGAAAAGCCCAAGATTAAAATATAATCAGCTTATTCTTCCAAAGGAGAGGGGCGGGCTAAACCTGCCAGACCCTTACTTTTATTATTCTGCTGTTCATTTAGTTCGTATTTATAAATGGATTAAAGGTAAGGAAAATAAAGACTGGAGTGTCTTAGAACAAACCTTTATACCCCTTCCTTTAGAAAATATTATCTGGGCAAAAGTTAGCAACCTCCCTAAGGAAACGAATGCTCATCCTTTGATTAAAGCCTCTCTTAAAATGTGGGAAAAAAATAAAGAGGTTTATAATCTGACGAGATCCCCATATATATTCTCTACCTTATTGAATAATCCAGATTTCCCCCCAGGGATGGAAAAGGGATCCTTTAACAGATGGGGTATATGGCAGGAGAGGAATACTAGAATGGGCGATTTCATCAAAAACAATAAAATAATCTCCTTAGCATCAATACAACAGCGTTGGGCTACTCATCCTAGAGACATATGGAACTATAATCAGCTATATGGATATTTACAGTCTATAAAAGCTAAGGATTGGCAAAGACAGCCAACCCCATGGGAACAAATCCTTTCATCTCCAATAGATAATTGCAAACTATTATCTAAAATGTATAAATTAATAATTACTGCTTTGCCCAAAACTAAACCAGCATTCTGCTTAGCATGGGAAAGAGAATTGGGATTGTCTATTGCTGATGAGATGTGGAGCAGAATTTTTAAGATAACCCACAAAACTTTCCGAGCCTCGAGGTATACAGAGGCCTCATATAAACTGATTACAAGATGGCATTATACGCCATCTAGATTAAGTAAGATGTACTCTAACTTCACAAAAAAATGTTGGAGATGTAATGCCGAAGAAGGAACACATCTCCATATATGGCTAACCTGTCCTGAACTTAAAAAATACTGGAAAGATGTATTATTTTTAATCGGCAAAATTACAGGGAAGAATATATTAATAGAAAACCAGGTTTTAATTTTATTTAATGTATTCGACGATTTCTTACATCCCACTATAGATCCACTTACCTCCCAATTGCTCCAGGCCGCAAAAGTTCTTATTCCATGCAAATGGAAGGACCCCCACCCTCCTACTTTGAGAGAATGGATAATTAGAGTAGAAGAGTTAAGAAGGTTAGAAGAACTCACCTATATTTCTCATAATGAAAGTCCCAAATATTGGGAAATTTGGTCCCCTTGGTTAGCCTATGTAAATAAATTAGGATAAAGCAATTAATGAAAGTTTTTACCGTTCATAATGATTTCCAGCTATTTGTTGATAGTAAATAAACAACGAGTATAACATGTCTATATCTTATTATGGAGGTCTACATATTTATACTCTGTTCTATAATGTCTGAGCTTGCATTTAATTGTCTTCCCCCCCCTTCCCTTCTTTTTTTTTTCCTTCTGTATCCTCATTTGTCTAAAAATACTATAAATAAAGATTAAAAAAAAAAAAAAGAAAACAGAATGAAGAGAAACAGATACTGAGAGAGGAATAGTGAAAATAAACTTGATCATTTCAGAAACGGCACCGAATTTTTAATTGATTGTATTTAGAAAGTTTCTTATTTCAGTATAATGAAGCTTATATTAAGGGGCACATTTACAAAGCTCGAGTGAAGGATTCGAATTAAAAAAACTTCGAATTTCGAAGTGTTTTTTGGGCTACTTCGACCATCGAATGGGCTACTTCGACCTTTGACTACGACTACGAATCGAACGATTCGAACTAAAAATCGTTCGACTATTCGACCATTCGATAGTCGAAGAACTGTCTCTTTAAGAAAAAATTCGACCCCCTACTTCGGCAGCTAAAAGCTACCGAAGTCAATGTTAGCCTATGGGGAAGGTCCCCATAGGCTTGCCTGAGATTTTTTGATCGAAGGATATTCCTTCGATCGTTGGATTAAAATCCTTCGAATCGTTCGATTCGAAGGATTTAATCGTCCGATCGAAGGAATAATCCTTCGATCGTTCGATCGCAGGATTTGCGCTAAATCGTTCGACTTCGATGTTCGAAGTCGAACGATTTTAGTTCCTAGTCGAATATCGAGGGTTAATTAACCCTCGATATTCGACCCTTCATACATCTGCCCCTAAATGTTCATCTTCGTGATAGTTCCCCTTTAAGTCTTCTCGACAACCATGTAAACGTTACATAAACCTTCTCGAAAACCATGTCAACGTTAAATAAACCTAAACTATGCTGGTTTTGCTCCCAATAAGGATTAATTATATCTTAGTTTTGATCACTGTTTTATTATTACAGAGAAAAAGGACATAATTTTCCAAAAATTGGATTATTTGAATAAATTGGAGTCTATGGAAGATAGCCTTTCCATATTTCAGAGTTTCTGGATAACGGGTTTCTGGATAATGGATCAATGGATCTCATACCCATACCTCATACATATTCAAAAAGGTACTTCCACCCATACACCAGTTCACCCCTGTTTTTAAATTCATGCAAGGGAACCCCGGAAATGGTTCAAATCAGTGCAACGTAAGAGTTTGATTTACAAACACCGCCTGTTACACTACATAATTATCCCAGCAACAAAATGCAAAGCCTGAATATTTTATTCTCTGTTTAATTTGCTTTCTGAGCAGGCATTACGCTCACGCACGTCCCCTGGCTTGTGGGGATTACAATCCCAGATGCTTGGTGGTGTAATATAATTATTTACAGGATCTTGCATCTCCTATACATGGCCGCCTTCAGATCTCTAAGCCGGCCTGTAATGAAAGCAGCGTGGGGTTCACACGTCGTGGGGTTTTTCCTTTGTGCTGTTTGCAGGCTGAATGTTTAGAGGAATATTAAAGCAGTGATGAAAGAGAACATTAAACAGGGTGTATCATGGCCAATAGCTTAACCTCACTCCTTTTGCTGCCCCCTTAAATTCTTTCTCTGCTACTCTCCCACCTTTTGTTACTTTCTCTCTCCCAATTTTCTTTTCTCTCTCTCCATCTTCCTTCATCAGCATCAGTCACATCACACACACACACTCAGGTTACTTTTCTGTTCTTTGTTTGTAGTGTATATAAATTGCCTGCTGATATAAAAATGTATGCATGCCATTAACTTCCTTGCAGCGCCTTTCTTCTCCCCGGCTGTACCTGCAAATTAATTCCCCTAGTTCCCCCACACTCTTTCCTCACAGAAACCTGCACCTGCAGTCTTTTCCATTTCAGATTCTTAGAATTGCCTGGGTTGTTATTAAGGTCCGAGAATTTAGCGAGTTGTTGTTGTTGTCCCCCTTTACTTTCATTCATATGAGATACGCCACAGTTCTGCCCTGCAGAGCCTGCAATCTAATGATAGCCATACATCTACATTGATTTTCAGCTTAAAAGGGCATGTAAAGGCAAAAAAATAAAATCCCATTTTTACTTTCTTTAATGAAAAAGAAACCTATCTCCAATATACTTTAATTAAAAAATGTGTACCATTTTTATAAGAAACCTGACTGTATGCAGTGAAATTCTCCCTTCATTTACTGCTGTGGATAGGAATTGTCAGATGGTCCCTAACTGCTGAGCAGGGAAACAATCATACTTATGTACAGCAGGGGGAGCCCCCGCCTTACTTCCCAGCCATGCAGAACTCAAGCAGCTTTGTTTATGACGATCCCTAAGCAGCCCAGACCACACTGAGCATGTGCACAGTCTTAGTCTTGCAAAGATGTTGAACAAAGTTACAAGATGGTGACCCCCTGTGGCCAACTTTGAAAGCATAAATTATTTGTTTGATTAGGCCTGTGGTGCAGTAAGTTCATGTTTATATTTAGTATACAAACTATAGCATTTCTAGCCTTATTCTATTTTAGACTTTACATGCCCTTTAATATCAGGCAGGCTGTCAGGACTGGCCCATACATGGTTTGTTAAAAGGGGTTGTTCACCTTTGAGTTAACTTTCAGTATGACATAGAGCAGTGATCCCCAACCAGTAGCTCATGAGCAACATGTTGCTCTCCAACCCCTTGGATGTTGCTCTCCGTGTCCTCAAAGCAGGGGCTTATTTTTAAATTCCAGACTTGGAAGTGAGTTTTAATTGTATAAAAACTAAGTATATTGCCAAGTAGAGCCTCCTGTAGGCTGCCGGTGGCTACCAAATAGCCAATCACAGCCCTTATTTGGCACACCAAGGGACTTAATCATGCTTGTGTTGCTCCTCAACTCTTTTTACATTTGAATGTGGCTCACGGGTAAAAAAAGGTTGGGGACCCCTGACATAGAGAGTGAAATTCTGAGACAATTTGCAAATGGTTTTCATTTTCTATTTTTTCTGCTTTTTGAGTGATTTAGCTTTTTATTCAACAGCTCTCCAGTTTGCAATGTCAGCAATCTGGTTGCCAGGGTCAAAATTACCCTAGCAACCATGCACTGATTTAAATAAGAGGCTGGAATAGGTACAAAACCAAACAAACATTGAAGACCAAATGAAAAGTTACTTAGAATTTGACATATTTGACATTCTATAACATACTAAGGTGTTATTTATCAAAATCCAAATTGATCTCATTATTTTCTAAAATATACTGTGACTAAATCCGCATGAGATATTTACCCTTATTTACCAATCCATTTTCCTGTGCGGGAAAAAACTCAAAAAAGAAAAAGAAAATCATATGAAAATTCGAATCATACCCATTTTTGCGGATTTTCCTCCTGAAAAATTAGAGATTTTTTTTTTCTTTTGCTGAAAACCCAGCACAGATCAGAATATATTCGGGACTTCTCCCACTGATTTATAAATAACCCCAGCAGGTCTGAGATGCTGACTTTTTCCATCCTCGGGGTATAATAATTCATGAAAAATTCAAGGTTTTTTGTCCTTTTTTGTAAAAATTTGGATTTTTATAGTCAAAAAGAACCTCAAATTTTTCAAGTTTTTCAAGTTTTTGGCTTTCGGACTTAATAAATATCCGAATATCTGAATATAAACTGAACGGTGAACCACCCCTTTAATCTGCTGACTCTGCATTTCTTATACACAGACCCGATATTGCCCTCTAGGCTGCTGGCACAGGATTTGATTTTCTGTCGGCATAACACTACTGAAAACAATGCCCGCCATGTCCCACTGACTTGAAATTCTAGACAACGGTCGGCCAAAAAATCTTCAGATTGAAGAACTGCAGAGTACATAGTTACATAGTTAAATTTGGTTGAAAAAAGACAAAGTCCATCAAGTCCAACCCCTCCAAATGAAAACCAGCATCCATACACACACCCCTCCCTACTTTCACATAAGTTATATACACCCATATCTATACTAACTATAGAGCTTAGTATCACAATAGCCTTTGATATTATGTCTGTCCAAGAAATCATCCAAGTCATTCTTAAAGGCATTAACTGAATCATCCATCACAACATCACCCGGCAGTGCATTCCACAACCTCACTGTCCTGACTGTGAAGAACCCCCTACGTTGCTTCAAATGAAAGTTCTTTTATTCTAGTCTAAAGGGGTGGCCTCTGGTACGGTGATCCACTTTATGGGTAAAAAGCTCCCCTGCTATTGGTCTATAATGTCCTCTAATGTACTTGTAAAGTGTAATCATGTCCCGTCGCAAGCGCCTTTTTTCCAGAGAAAACAACCCCAACCTTGACAGTCTACCCTCATAATTTAAGTCTTCCATCCCTCTAACCAATTTAGTTGCACTTAGTCTCTGCACTCTCTCCAGCTCATTTATATCCCTCTTAAGGACTGGAGTCCAAAACTGAACTGCATACTCCAGATGAGACCTCACCAGGGACCTATTATGTTTTCATTTTATGCCCTTTTTTATGCAAGACAATGCAAGAGAACATTAAGACGGGCGAGATAAGGCTACAGGCACATGACCACCATTTTAATGGTAGAACTGCCCTCTCCCAATGTTATTTAATGACGATCTGTCTGATGAACACATAGAAGGAACTGGTGGTCCTCCATGCAAACTACCATCACTCAGTTGGCATCAGTCACAGTCAGGGCACTCACCTTAAAAGGACATGTAAAACATGTACAACCGAAACCTTGACACTCTCCCCTCATTATTTAAGTCTTCCATCCCTCTAACCAGTTTAGTTGCAAATAGTCTCTGCACTCTCTCCAGCTCATTTATATCCCTCTTAAGGACTGGAGTCCAAAATTGCACTGCATACTCCAGGTGAGGCCTTACCAGGGACCTATTATGTTTTCATCTCTTGAGTTTATGTGCTTTTTTATGCAAGACAATGCAAGAGAGCATTAAGACGAGCGAGATAAGGCTACAGGCACATGACCATCATTATCAATGGTGGAACTGCCCTCTCCCAATGTTAGTTAATGACGATCTGTCTGATGAACACATAGCAGGAACAGGTGGTCCTCCGTGAAAAATGCCACCACTCAGTTGGCATCAGTCAGGGTACTCACCATAAAGGGACATGTAAAACCTATATTTTCCTACCATGAATATATAAGTTGGGCACATCTCCCCACCCAAACAGCATCATTTGTACTGCAAATATCCCCTCCATTTGCCAGCGCCATCACGTTTTCTTAAGAATACCTGCTTTCACTTATCGACTACTTTACCCTAAGGAGGCTATGTAATAAAAGGCAGGGGCAGTAACCCATAGCAACCAATCAGCAGGTAGTATTTACTGGTCACCTGATTAAAAGCAAACATCTTATTGGTTGCTACAGGTTACTGCTCCTGGGCAAAGAGTACAACGTAGGAGAATCTGGAAGTGTCGACTGTTATTTTCTGGGCACGTGTCCTTGTTTAATAGTCTGATTTCATTGTAAAATAATTCATTATAAGACGATGTGGGTGTGAAGTATATAATAGTTAATTAGTGAGCCCAAAGGAACATAACATTTTGTTAATGTTTCTTTAATAATATAGTTACATATATATATTTATACAAACAGATGTAGCAGGCTTTAATGATGCAGTATATCTAGCAGAGTGCAACATGTTGCAGTCGGATATCATTCTCTCTCCTCCTGTAGCTCCGAGCTCCTGGCTGCTCTTCATTAATGATGCATAAAAGCATGAGGCTTTAACAGATCCATGTTAACAGAGCAAAAAAAAAGTAATGTGACACCTACGGAAAAACACGTTCATCTGCATATCTTTCTTTTAATCTCATTTTGTCAGGGAAATGCATTTTCTAAAATTGTCTGTATCCTGTGGGATCACCTGTACAAGACCTTGAGCTTCAAGGAAGGGCTTTGTGAAAATGTCCTTTGGAAAACTGTACAGATATAGGATCTGTTATCCTAACTGCTTAGGACCAAGTGTTTTCCGGATAAGGGATCACCATACATTAAGCCTGCTAAAAATAATGTAATCATTAAATAAACCCAATAGGACTGTTTTGCCACTAATATGGATATTCCTGCATCTTATATTGTTCCATTATTAAAGGTATAGGATCCGTTATCCTGAAAGCTCCGAATAGACTCCATTTCATTCAAATAATCCAAATTTCTATAAATGATTTCCTTTTTCTCTATAATAATAAACAGTACCATGTACTTGATCCCAACTAAGATAAAATGAATCCTTATTGGAAGCTTAACCAGCCTATTGGGTTATTTAATGTTTACATGATTTTCTAGTAGACTTAAGGTATGCAGATCCAAATTACGGAAAGATCTGTTATCCGGAAACAGGTCCTATACCCGTACAGAGAAAAAGGAAATACTTTGTCAAAATTTTATGTCTCCTATGTTGGTCCTATTTCTGTACAAAAAATTGTTTTTGATTGCTAAAATCAAAAATTTGGTTCCTCTAAAGGAAAAGGAAAGGTCTTTTTACTTGGGGTGCCAAAAGTAAGGCACCCCCCAAGTGAACACGTTTACTGACCTGAAACCCCGGGCCGGTGCACCTATTAGGAGAAAACTGCACCGGCCCAGGATTCTTCCAGCAGCACCATGGATCGATCATCTACTGGCTTCTTTTATCTTGTGGTTGCGCATGTGCATTAGAGCGACACCAGAAAATGAACCTTCCATAAAATTGACTTTGCATGCTTCTTATAATTTTGCCATAAAGTATTTGCCCAATACTTTTTACATGACCTATCTGTCTCCCTGTGATCATTTATGAGGGGGCTGCCATTTTTGTGCAGAAGTCCGTTAGCATTAGAAACTCTAACTGACAGGCTGAGATGGGACAGTCAGGTTGGCAAAACAGTCAGGTGGGAGACATCCACTCATGTCATGGAAATTTAGCAAACCAAAAATTGCACTTTGTTCGTAAAGGAGACGTAATGTGTCCAAGATTTGATTGAAAGCATCTAAATTGAATGACCATCTCTTATAAATATGGCAACATAAATCTTGCTTTCTGTACATACACAGAAATCTGGTGGAGTGAATGTGTCTGGCTTCTGCCGAAGTGTTTGAAGCTTGGAGTAGTGAGTTACAGCGTTGCTCCCTAAGGTAGCACCCCATGGTCATTTTGCATATTTCATTCCCATAAATAAATCTTGGCGGCTGACTACAGGACAAATGATTGATAACCTCATTTCCAGAAACCCTCTCGAGCAGCCGCAGCTTTTCTTTTGCAGGCTTTGTGGTTGGTGCTTGAGAGACTTTTGGCTTCCCCAGTTGTGAGGTGACCGTACATGCCGTACAAGAAATAAAAATAAGAATGTTTTAGGCCTAACTCTCATTGAAAACGCTTACTAAAACCTAAGAGCACATTTATCAATCTTCATTGTAGCTCGTAGGTTCAGAACCTTGGGCCTCATGCAGTCACATGCAAAGACTGGATTTGTGCCAGGCCTTTGATATATTCAACAAGAAAAATACAACCAACAAGCTAATTTTGAGTAAAAATTCATGGCAAATTTGCATGGCTTATTTTGCACTTGCATTAGTAAATGAGCCCTTCGGTTTGATGTTGGAATGTACTGTGTGAAGGTGCATTTGTTGGGGGTGAATTGAGAGTTGTAGTTATAGGGAGATAAATTGCTGGCTCACACTAACATCCATTGAGTCAATGAAATGCCTTCCATTACTGAACACAAGTCATTCATTGTGTATATACTGTATATAAAGGTGATGGGTCCAAAATGCAGGTTTTGTACATATAAACCAGAGCTTTCCAACCCCACCGTGTACTGCAAAGTGTGGGGGGGGGGGCTTAGCCTGAGACGGTTTAGTTGTCCACACATTTAGGGGGTTATTTACTAAAGTTTGAATGCTTAAAACTCAAAAAATTTGATTTTTTTTTTTGTAATATAAAATCCGAATTTTTATTGGGAAAAAAACTCAAATTGTTCAATATGTATTTTACCCCGAGGCTGAAAATCAGACCTGTCGAGGTTGTATATAAGTCAATGGGAGGAAGAGGTCCCTTCCCTATTTGGAAGTTTTTGTGGTATTCGCTGGAATTAGCTAGAGAATCTGACTTTTCAAGGAAAAAGCCTGAAAAAGTGATTTGGGGGGAAAAAACGCATGATTCAGGGTTTCACCCGATTTTATCAAGTTTTTCCCCGATAAGATCGTGCTTTTTATAATAATAAATAAGGTCAAATTGTGGATTCTATTTTGGTCTGAAAAATTTGGATTTTGATAAATAACCCCCTTAAAGGTACACTTGTTTGGCATCCAGATGAGTAGATTGTGGCCACCCATGCTTGGGCCAAATCAGACCAATTATTGGATCACTCAGGGCCATTGGGGACGTGTCAGGTATAGACTGCATCAACAAAACAATGTGGTCCTCATCCAACATGTTTTTTAAACTTGCCCAATAGATATTTGGACAATTTCCAGGCAGATACCAGTTGGGCCCCCATACATGTGAAGATCCCTCCAGACCAAGTTAGCAGCTTTTGAAGGTTTAGACTTCGATTTGGGGAGAATATCTGTTGGCTCTCTTAGATTTGCCTGGTCCAACTTGAAGCTCATTTTGGACAAATGATGTTTTAGATATTCTTGGTACTAAACGATTAATACTTTGAGAAGCTTGCTATTGCTGAGGGTCCAAAAGGTTATCCAGGTATGGGACCCGTTATCCAGAATACTTGGGACCTAGGGTTTTCTGTATAAGGAGTCTTTACATAATTTGGATCTCCATACATTAAGTCTAGGAAAATATAATTTAAACATTAAAAACAATAGGATTGTTTAATTGTTTAATTTGAACAAGGTACTTGATCCAGGGAAAAATAAATGATTAAAATAGAGTCTATGGACAATGGCTTTCTGGATAATGGGTTTCTGGATAACAGATCCCATACCTGTACTCCCTTAGGTGGGGGGCTGACAACCACACTTTTAAACCAATTTGACAGTATTTAAAGGAGGATGGTAATGTAAGAATGATTTGTAATTATTTAAGGCCCTAATAATAAACCATTAGGATAACTTCCGACTTCTGCAAATGCCCTGCTCTTCCTACACCCAGCCATAAACTGAAAGCTCACACATAGAAAACAAAGATATTTAAATTACTATTTGCCATGTTTGCTTTGTTCATGTCTTAGTATATAATTACAGGGGGGAGCATCTCCTTTCCTGCTTACTCAGTCTTAATTTACAGCCATTGGAGTGAATTCATTTCATGCAAATCGAAAAGTGAATGAAAATCTCAGCATTAGACGTAGGCAGGAACGCCATCCGCTCCCTACGATATGCAAGGAATTAATGAGAGATGCTTGCAGGGATACAGTCACAACCAGCTACTCACATCACCCTATTAACAACTTCTTTAACTTATGCAAATAGCTACGGAAGGGAAAAATAACAGTGGCTAAGACTTCATTCCCATTATGTTTTCCTATGTTAATATGAGATTATATGAGGGATTAAATGAGTAATGCAATGCCCTGTATTGTATAATATGGAATAACCTTAATTGTCCCGGGATAAAGTAATGTATTTACATCTATAAAGCAATAGGCTGGGTCAGGTCTGGACTGAGAATTAAAATAGGCCCTGGCATTTCAGGTACACAGAGGCCCAATCAGCCCACATAGAGGCCCAAACAGCCCCAGTTTACACTAGTTTTTTGCAGTTTTGCCAATTTATAATGGGTGTTTTTCCTGCATTGTGCACCATGCTGCATTTTACAACATCATTTTGGCCTGGTTTTAATAAAAATGCATTTTTGTCATCTGTGAATGTTGATTTTATTAACTTTAAGGTGTTTTAGATCCTGGGCACATGCATATTGTGGGTCCTTCAGCAGGTTACAGCTCCTATGGGAACCCACAAATTACTTATGGTTTCAGTTTCTGCATCTGACTCTCAGAGTGGCTTTGCCAGTGTATTAATGCTGCACTGTGAAAATCTCATTACCTTGTAAAGTTCTGTAATTTAATGTAAAACTGAAACCTGTGCTGATATCCGTTTAATACGAGTTCATTTATTAGTTGCTTTTTATTGGATCCTTGTGTGTCATATGTGACTGGCAATTCGCAAATGTGACTTTGCGTATTTTAAAATTTTAGGTTTCATCAGGTTTAGTATGTTGTGCCAACAGAGGTTTTATTGGATGCATTGTAATGCTTTCCTGTATTTGTATTTTTACTTTTATTAAAAGTGCATAAATTATTAAAGTTAAAGGCACTCTCTGTTATACGGAATGCCAGGGACCTGAGGCCTTCCAGATAGATCTTTCCATTATTTGTATCACTATCGTTTTAAGTCTATAAACATTAAACATTAAATAAACCCAGTAGAATCGTTTTGAGTATTGCCACAAATATGGATTCCTGCAGCTTAGTTGTATGAGGTACTATTTTACTATTAAAGAAAAAAACGTACATTTTAAAAAAAAAAATAATTATTTGCTTAAAATGTACTCTATGGGAGATGATCTTCCCAGAATTTGGAGCTTTCTGGATAAGGGGAACCCTTACCTGTATAAATAGTTTTCCTTGTGGTGGAAGTATAACCACCTCTGGAAATAGTAGCTGCCTTCCATGATATGGTTTTGTTACTCCTCCATTTATTACTTAGGGGCATTTCACGTCTTAACTATATATAAAACCGAACCTGGTTAGGGTGAGATGGACTAAAAGGGTTCTGGATGCATACAGTAGTTGGCCAAAGGGACATAAAGGAGTGATTTGAATGTCTCTGCCCATGATGCCTTATGGGAGAATTAAAGGAGAAGGAAAGGTCAAAACTAAGTAAGCTTTATCAGAAAGGTCTATATAAATCCACCAGTAAAAACCTCAAAGAAATGCTGCTCTGAGTCCTTTGTTAAAAGAAACACAGCATTTCTTTCATTCTATTGTGTACACATGGGCGTCTGTATCAGACTTCCTGTTTTCAGCTTAAACCTCCAGGGCTTGGGTTTGAGCATGCCCAGTTATCTCCCCCTCCCTCCTCCCCTCACAGCACTAATCTGAGCCCAGAGCTATGAGTGGAGAGCCTCGGGCAGGAAGTGATGTCACACCAAGCTAATATGGCAGCTGCTATCCTAAACAAACAGAGAACTTCTAGAGCTGTTTTCTAAGGGATGGTAAATCATTCTGCAGAATAAATATAGTGTTATAGCTTGCACTATTGTGGCTAATCTATTGGCAATAAACTGCTTTGGTAGCTTTCCTTTTACTTTAAAACTCTCATTTGTGGTGGTCTAGGCAGTGCTGTGTGTTTGGCATGAGACAAGTAAATACCTTCTGATTTCAGAAGGCTTCACTTTGCATGTAATTGCTTGTGACGGATTTTTGGCTCCTTATAGCCCATCTCATCGTAACCAGGTTCGGTTTTCTACTTTGCTATTCTCCAAGTCCTACCCCCTCAGAAGCCATGTTCAAATATCTTGCATTGATGAGATCTAACAAGATAACAGGCTGTCTGCAAGTTTGGATATATGGCTCTGAACCATTAGGCTGTATCTGTGCTATAAAACCAGTGGTTCTGGATGTATAGTTGGCCAAAGGGACATAACGGAGTGATTTGCATGTCTCCGCCCATAATGCCTTATGGGACAATTAAAACTCTCATTTTCATTGTCTAGGCAGTGCTGTGTGTATGGCATGAAACAAGTAAATATCTTCTGATTTCAGAAGGCTTCACTTCTTAACTATAACAGATATTTGCAGACATTGCCTGCAGCTCAGCTGTGCTCAAAAAAGTACCCAACACAGTTAGAGGGCCCCCAAATCACATAAATGTGTATATATAGTGCCACCCCTCTGCCTTTTACTGAGCTTTAACTGCCAGAAACAGAAAACTAAATTCCACTAAAGTTCCCAAAATACCTTGTGCCTCAAAAACAAGGGATCACCCCCATCATTCAGGACAGGTATGGGATTAGGGTTGCAACCTTATAAATGGCAGACCGGGGCAGGGGACTGATTATGTCCCAGTGACATGGGGGCGGGCAGATGGTCGCTGGTCTGGGAGTGTGGCTGTGACATCGGTGGTGGGGTTATGACGTGGCAATTGCTGATTGACGGATCGCCCACCATTAATTTTTAAGCCCTTCTGAAAACCGGGCTGTCCAGGTGAAAACCAGACAGGTAGCAACCCTATATGGGACCTGTTATCCAGAATACTATGGGGTTTTCCGGATAACGGATCTTTCCATAATTTAGATCTTTATACCATCAGTCTACTAGAAAATGATGTAAACGTGAAATAAACCCAATAGGATGATTTTGCTCCCAGTAAGAATTCATTATATCTTAGTTTGGATCAAATACAAGGTGCTCCTATCAGCAGAAAACTGGGGTTATTCCAGTGAGCACCACGGAGCGATCCTCTTCCGGCTTCTTCTTGCGGCTGCGCATGCGCATTAGAGTGAAAAGCCAAACTGTAACTAAAAAGTCGGCTATTTCTTTCAACTGTTCATGCGTTTGTCCCGGGAAATTTGAAGAAAGAAGAAGCCGGAAGAAGATCGCTCTGTGGTGCTCGCTGGTATAACCCCAGGCCGGTGCAGTTTTCTGCTGATAGGAGCACCAGCCTGGGGTTCCAGGTAAGTAAATACAATCACTTGGGGGTGCCTAACATTTGGCACCCCCAAATGTGAAACAACTTTCCTTCTCCTTTAAAGGTACTTGTGTCCAAACACACTCACTAAGCACCATTTCCTCCATCCTACCTAATCTGATCTGGACATTTTGGCCACCCTTAAGTCACACTATATTGCATTTTAAACAGCATGCAATCCCTCCAGCCAAACTCCATTCATACCTAGCCAGTGCTCTTCTCAGACTTAATTCTATCCAAAAACAAAAAAAGATGTTGGTTCATTTGCAATGAACACAATTGGGACCACAGTATTTTCCCCAGAGCAATATTGGCAGTAAAACAATCAATGCAATCTCATGGGACACTTTCTTCTGCTCACTTGTTTGTTCTGTATTTTGGGATTAAAATGTATGTTTCTTCTTCTCAGGTGGGACTTGGTATTCATTGTAAATTCTGCTCTGCATAAAAAAAATGTTAATCTGATAGTTTAGGCTACAATGCAATAAAACAGAGATACAATCTTCTGCTGCTGCAAAACATTTTATACAGCACATCATTTACTGAGAATTGTAGGTGTTGGCAGTGAAACAAATACTTTATATTCCTACATTTACGTTTTCCTGCATTTTACACCATTTATTTCTGGTCTGGGGTTTCTACTGTGTATATAGAGTTTAGTATTTGTTATAACATCACAGCTAGTCAGTTATAACTTTTATTTGCCTGTGTATCATACACTGATACGAAACACAGAATAGACAACCATGTGTAGTTAGTGTTATGAGTTTTGTGCTTATGATGATGATGATGCAATAACAAAATAGTGTTGGGCAGTAACTTTTTGAAATCTGTGAAATTAAGAAACAAATATATAATATATACAGGGTATGCATTAAACCTTAACCTTTGTTCCCCAGCCCCTAGGCAATAATCATTCTAAGACCGCTGATTTTTATTTTTGTGGCTTTTGAATTATTCTGCTTTTTGTTCAGCAGCTCTCCCGTTTGGTATTTCTGCAGCTATCTGGTTGCTAGGTTTCAGTTTACTCTTGCAACCAGGCAGACTGGAAGATGAATAGACGAGGGCCTGAATAAAAAGAGATGGAAAAATAAAAGCAATAACAATAAAACTGTAGCTTCACTGGGTGTCAGTGACCCCCATATGAAAGCTGGAAACAGATATAAGACTGTTCTGTATACTGCTGCTAAAGCCCCCGTCTTTCTAGGGTTGCCACCTTTTTTTTGGACAAAAATGGGCAGGGGGTGGGCTGGTGATGTAGGGAAGCGGGCCAGTGACATAGGGGACTGGGCAGTGATGTAGGGGGCAGGGAGGGTGATGTGGGGATCAAGGATTGGCTGATCGCCATGTCACTCACCTCAATGTCCTGTCTGGATTTCCTAACTTGGATTTTCACCAGGGCAGCTCTTCCAAAAACCGGGCTGTCCAGGTGAAATCTGGACAGGTGACTATATCTTTCCGATCATAATGCACACAGTTTAACAGAACAGAAACAGTGGGGCTCATTTAAAAAGTTCACGCAGCACATATTTATTCGTAAATTGATGTTTTGCCCATGTTTTTTCCTCAACGCTAATATATTGCACCCCGAATTCGCATTGTGAACAAATTTTCTCAAAATGAGACTGGTGTTTGCGTGAGTGCGCCCACTGTGCGAGGTTGTTGTGTGTGAAAATAGCGTTGACAGTAGCTGCGAATATTTTCTCCGCCCCCAAAGTTGTGTCGTAATTCAAACGCAAGAGTGTGCACATAAATATTCGCAATTTGCGATTTTTAACATATTTAAAAAGCTCTTATAGACATTCGCATTATGAAAAAAACAATTCGCAATTCTGTTTTCCCACTCTTATACAGCTATATAAATGTAACCATGTGCAGGGCAAATATATTCACGGTGCAAACCAATCTGCCCAGCGCAAAGTTCATAAATGAGCCCCAGTGATTGTACAGTGGATACAAGATTTGCGTGAAAGCAAAAAACATGGATATAGCATACCTGTTCAGCCAACTGGGGCAAAATCCTATGTTGGGCATGTTGTAGGTGTGGTGCCATCAACTGGCAATGGAGAACACATAGTGCAGAGGGCCGGAGGGCAGTCCCATGTCTCACCCAGGTATGCCAGTCCGACACTGAGTTAATGAACCTGTACAACTGAATGTAACACAACTGAATGTAACACTTTATCATGATCTGTGACAGTGACACACCTCTCCCATAGATCCTAAAGCACAGGTTTGGGACCAGGTCATTTGGCAGCATTCACAATGGGTTTAGGAAAAGTCGAGTACAGAGATACAGACTGGTAGAAAATGAAATTCCCCACTAGTATGTATGGATATATATGTATATATCCAAATTACGGAGAGTTGAATAACGGAGGAAACTTATCGATACAATCTTAAGACTTGACTTAAAGTAGATAAGGTGAAAGTAAGGTATTCTCTCCTGATGGTTGCAGGGAATACTTTTAGACAGGATTTTCCATGGTGGTGATTTATTAATTGTACGGCACAATCATTTTTGCAGAGATTTACTCTGGGATATTTGCACAGCCAAATCTTTCCTAACATTGTGCATCTCCCTATAAATGTTGTTCATAATGGCATTCCTCAGATTTCTGCTGCTGTTACTATGTTCACAAGGTTCTTCTGCAGTTGGTCTAAGCTTTACACCCAGTTGAATTTGACTCTTTTCTCTGTTGGAGCCTTCTCTATCTTCTTTATCTTTTTGGCCTAAATATTCTCTTTCTGCTGACCCTCAAGTATCAGTGTGACGATATTGCATCAGATCTCTCATTGTTGTCACTTCCTTTAATAATTGTTTTTGGGCAAAAGGACCTTGGCTTTTGGTAGCTCCCCAGAGCAATATTGGCAGAAAACCAACCAATGCAAACATCAGAAAACTCATTATGGGAAATTCAAATAAAATTATGCAAATGACTGCAAAATTATACCAGGTCAAAAAGTTCCTTCATCCCTACACATGCAGAATATAATGGAATCAATAAGGTGATGCATTTTGGTGCAAATGAGACTCAACTGAGACTCTACTGTAGTGTAAGCACCCTAACACTGTAGTTGAGTAGAATTAAGAGAGGACAGAATGCAAATAACCCAGTGATTCCCTCAAGGAACTATTATCGGGACAGAAATTTTTAGTCTAACTGCAGCTTAAGCCCAGTTTAAGAATTATTTTAAATAGCTAATATCCTTGTGACTTTTGATATGCAGGATTGTAAGCTTTATGGGACAGTTCATCCCACTGACTATATTTAATGCTTGGCATTAGTGATGTGCGGGTCAAGAAAAGCTTGACCTGGACCTGCCCGCACCTGGCTTCCCTCCTCCATGTATAGACCCGCCCTGCCGATGATGTCACAAAAGGGGCAGGACAGGCACACGCCTATAAAACCGAAAGTCAAAAGCCTAAGGTCTGCGACCCGCAAACCCGCCCGACCCGTGGGTAAACCCGCGGGTATCTGGCCGGCCTGCACATCTCTATCTGGCATATATGCTAATTGTTTTATGCCTCTTGTTTGTTTTTTATGCTCATTCTTTTCCAACAATTTAGCCTTTTTCTCATTTTTTTGCAGCTGGGCGGATGTGGGATCCTGGGAGTCGGTATCTGGCTGGCTGTCACACAGGGCAACTTTGCCACACTCTCCTCGTCCTTCCCTTCACTGTCAGCTGCCAATATCCTCATTGCCACGGGGAGTATAGTGATGATTGTGGGGTTTCTGGGTTGCATTGGAGCCATCAAGGAGAACAAATACCTTCTACTAAGTGTAAGTAACCAAACAATGCCAGTGATCACATGACAAGAATTTGTTGGTATTGCAATGTGATTGTTTTGTATTAACTCCTGCATTTCACTTTGGACTGTGATGTTGTTACTGGAAATCAATAATTTTGGTCTTAGGGGCATCACTCATTACTTGAAATCAATAATTTGGGTCTTAAGGGCATCACTCAAGGTGCTATCAGCTATTTAGTAGCAACAAAAACCATGTTCCTCTATTTGTTTTCAGTAAAATTAGCAACTCTTGGCTCACATAGGACAGGAAAGGTTTCCAGACACATTTTATACTGTTTTATGGAAAAGCTGCCTAGTGGGTTGATAGCTAGTAAAAGAGACGCATCACAAGCACCTTGAGCAGATTGGACTGGGCTGGCGGGACACCAGGAAAAAACCTGGCAATATATTTACCTGTACATTTGTCAGGGTGGCAACCAGGGCAGCCATCAGGGGGGGACAGGGGGGAGAGTTGTAGGGGGCCCCGAGGGTAAGAGGGCCCGGCCACGCCACACTTTCTTGATTAGCCAGGCCCCCCTGCTTTCTGAGAACTGCTGACTTTGGGAAGGCAGGGCGGCAGCACAAGGGGAGGTATCTTCTGTCCATTACTTCACCTTATTGGTCACTGAGTTTAAGTCCCGGTTGAGCTGCTCAGGGATAGGATAGCTGAGGTTTGAACTTCTCCTCCAGCTCATCCAATTGCCATACAGCCTTACCAGGACATGAAATTCTGTAACCAATAGTGGAAGATAATGCTGACACTGGAAGAAGATGCAGCCACCTGTGCTCCCCTTCTCCCTTCTGTAGTTGGCAGCTCACTGACAGCAGGTGGGCCACACTAATGAAGTAAGTGTAACATGTCAGGGCCCCCTAAAGATAACTCTTTGTGGTCCCTGTTGTGTGGTGGGGCCCTGGGCCCCAAATTTTTTTTTAAACTTCTGGGGGGGGGGGCAAGTTTTTTTTACATGGACGTTTAAGGGGGGCCCTGGCCACCAATTTTCTTATAACGTAGGGGGCCATTTCTCAATGGGGGGGGGCCCTGACCACCAATATTTTTTTATTAACATGTGGGAACCATAGCCAACAATGTTTTTTTTTTTTTACTCCTTTCACTGCCCCTCTCCTGCATCTGCACGGCCCATTGCTCTACTGAGTAGTAGTGATAGAGTAGGGATGATGATAGAGTAGGGCCTACTCTATCATCATCCCTACTCTATCATCGTCATCACTTACCCCCCCCCTCCACCTGAAGGTGGTATTATTGGCACAGAAAGGTGGCAACTTAAAACAGCCACAGCTCTAGAGCAATCTGTGTGTTTTCTTTTCCAAGTATTCAACAGATGGGTATGAAATACAAACATGGGTGCCACGTTAAATGTGCAGTTGCCAGTAGCAGCCAATCAAGCCTTTGCTCTCTTTTTCCAGCTTGCTGAAGACTATCCAAAACTGTATAGGTGCACTTTAGCATCTATGTTTGTATTGTATGGGGGAAATTTAATAAAATTCACTAGGGGCAAAACTTTGGAAATAAATATTTGCCTGTCATAATGTAATATTCTTCGTTAGGCTTTTATCGCATTGCAAATCTTAATTGCTCTGGAGTTTCGTTAAATATTTTGTCGCAAAAAGCGTTTTTTTATAAACTTTGCGAGGAAGTCCTTGAGGTCTTAATCAGTCAAAAATGGCTCGCTAACGGGCTCAAGCGTCTTTGTGAACAGTTTTTGTGATAACGGAGCATATTTATCCCCCCTTATGAGTCCTGTATGATGCAGCAGAGATTATTAGAGCTCTTGAACTGAGAAATGAAGAAAGCCTGGGTTATCCTAATCACCTATTTTTGGTATTATCCCTTGCATATGTATAATCCAAGCAGCACACTCCGAAAGGAATCTAGCTGCATGCTACTGAGCTTCCCCAGCATAAACCATGGAATCTAAGCAACTGCAATGTGAAATATTACAGAGGAACATCCAGGGGCTGCAGGAAAGGGAATAAATAGGAACACTGAATATTGCTTGGCCAGGAGGGGGGAAAGGGGGATAATATATTCATTCCTCTGTCTTGTGTTTACCAGCGCAGTTCCCGGCTGCACATATTCTATAAAAGAGATACAGATCTTAGGGCCTTATTTTATTAATTCCCTAGACATTTCCATTAGTTAATAGATTTCACTGTTTCAGTGCTAATAGTTAATATATTCGCAGAGTTCCAAAGCTGTTATTTATAAAGATCTGCACACATCACATAAAATACTGAGAGGTTAATTACTGCTTTTATGTTTTGGGGCAGAAGGGATGGGCCAACTATAAGGGGTTAATGTTACAACAGGTACAACGTTTGCTCCACTTCTAGTAATCCGTAGCACTCGGCACATGCTATTCATTTTTCCACCATTTGAAAAACTACATCTGATATAAAAAAAAATATAGAAAGGTATTGAAAAATGTATATAGCAGACCCTTACCCAGCATGATTTTGTGGATGGGGGATATAGAGGGCAATCATTGTCCTCTTCACAGAGGCGATTATGAAATGAATACATGAATGAGAGTTTAAAAGGCATAAGATGGATATTGTAACTAAGAATTCTAGTCCTAGTATATAACTATGACATGGACGATAGGCCATAAGATGTCTATAAAATGTCTATATGCCTCCAGCGCTGATAACAAAACTAGACGGTTCTGACTTTTTATCATGCCCTTTGCTGGTTTTTGTAGCCTGCCCTACCCTGAGAATTGGCCGTTTAACAATGACCAACTTTTACCCCTTTCTCAAACACACTTGGGGGCCCATTCACTAAGCTCGAGTGAAGGATTCGAATGAAAAATACTTCGAATTTCGAAGTATTTTTTGGGTACTTCGACCATCGAATGGGCTACTTCGACTACGACCTTCGATTCGAACGTTTCGAACGAAAAATCGTTCGACTATTCGACCATTCGATAGTCGAAGTACTTTCCCTTTAAAAAAAATTTGACCCCCTACTTCGGCAGATAAAACCTACCGAAGTCAATGTTAGCCTATGGGGAAGGTCCCCATAGGCTTGCTAAACTTTTTTTGATCGAAGGATTTTCCTTCGATCGTTGGATTAAAATCCTTCGAATCGTTCGATTCGAAGGATTTAATCGTTCGATCGAACGAAAAATCCTTCGATCGATCGAACGAACGTTTAGCGCTAAATCCTTCGACTTCGATATTCGAAGTCGAAGGATTTCAATTCGAGGGTCGAGTTTCGAAGTATTTTTTACTTCGAAATTCGACCCTTAGTGAATCTGCCCCTTGTAGTCCGCCAGTCACAGAGCTTGGTCTAGTAACCCATAGCAACAATCAACAAGTAGCATTTACTGGTCACCAGTGTAAATATTGCAAATATTGGATTGCTTCCATGGTTACTAGACTTGGGGCAAGCTTTGAAACATTTATAACATTAACCAAATGATAATAGGACCATTTAGACTGGGTAAAGGTGAAATAGGAACTGTTTTTATCTGCTTTGTGTTCAGGAAAGTCTGAGTGGCACCTTTATGAGGGGCAGTGCCCAGTGCATGCAGGACACGTTATCTGGCAGCTTATTTATACTGCGCATATTTTACTCACTATGACTCTGCTCCTCATGGTCAGAGAATGTATTGATCATAAAAAGATTTAATTCGGTGGCATTTTTAATGAGTTTCCAGCAATCGTTCTGACTGCTCCATGCGGTGGCCCCATTGCCCTGTTATCTGTAGAGGGGAGATCATACCTGGAGTAGTCTGTGCAGGGAAAAGGTCATGTGAAGGAACAGTGTTTATTGGACACAGTACACTATTAAAGGGACTCACAAAATTCTCTCTCCCTGACACATTGTAATAGTTTATGGTTAGGGACTTTTAATTGCAAGAAGGCAAAGTGCAATGTACATAAGGTGGTAAGGACCAATGGACACCTCAAGGACATGGACAGTCAATAGAAAATTAGCACTTCTAGGGGCATTAGGGTTCCATACAGGAATGCTGCTGTCATAATTGCAGTGGGGACCACATGGACTGATGTTTAAAATATATAGTGAATAAAGTACCCCCTCTTGTAAAATATAAGGATATTATAAGTTACCGAGGAGTTTCATGACCATATAAAAACACGAGGCCGAAGGCCGAGTGTTTTTATACAGGTCATGGAACTCCGAGGTAACTTCTAATATCCTCATATTTTACAACTGGGGGTACTTTATTAATTATAATACACAAATTTTAGTGAGTCATGTGACAGAAATTACATCACTACTCACCGTTTATAACTGATGACATCACTACTCACCGTTTATAAGGATATAATTTACAGGATATTCATGGCTTTTGTGTATTATATATCTATATCATCCTACCATTATTGGTCCATGTGTGGACCCCTCTACAAAGCAGTAAGGCTGACCACTTTTGTTGAAATTTCTCCACAGTTGGTCAGTTGACACTTGCTTAGATCACTCTTTAGACGTGTAGGGTCATGTAGTCCTTGGAAAAGGTGATTTGCATATGCAAAGGTCTGAATTCGGTTTTAGATTGGGACAAATCCTTTATGGAAGATTTTTTATTCAGCTGAGTGAAGTCGGTGCCTCATACACATAGTAAAGTGGGTCATCGATTGCTGCTACATTGTCACCATCAGTGGTTGTCCTTGCACTGTACAGACTGTTAGACCAATTTGCCTTTGACTGATGAGCCTGATGCCCTGAAAGCCGGTGGCAAACTTTAGATGCCTATTTATTGTGGTCTACTTCTTTAATATGGCCTTCCATTTTGTTGTTGCTCACAGCATTCCTCTTCCCCGTGTGTGCCCAGTCTTTAGGCCACTGTTTATATATGAGGTTGTAACCTCAGGGCTCTTAGCTGGGGCCACCCATACATCAAAAAGAATATTAGGCAAGAGTAGCTAAAGAGCGAGGAGCTTTCTGCCTATAACAGCACATTCATATGGTTAGTGTGCTAATCTTGATCATCTCAATTGATTCATTAGTAAATAGGTTTGCCCAACAGAACAAGCTCAATAGAACATTCCAGCAGCCATGTAATACAAAATTCCTGATTGCTTTATTGATCCCAGAAGAGAGCGAGTTGGTTGTAGCTGGCAATACCTGCCTCTTATGTTCAAGTGTTCAAGCTCTAGGGCTGAAGTAGGCGCATTTGCAGACCACTTTACTTTATATGTATAATTTATATATCCACAATCTGGGCTACTTAAAGGAAAACGTTACTCCCGAAAAATGTAGGTCTCTATAAAAAGATATTGCATAAAATAGTTCATATGTAAAACCCTGCTTTATGTAAATAAAACTTTTTCATAATAATATACTTTTTTTAGTAGTATGTGCCATTGGGGAATCAAAAATAGAAAATTGCCATTTTAAAAAAATAAGAGCCTTTTGCTTCCACACTTCTTCCTGTTACAGTTAGAGTTGAAGTATTTCTGGTCAGGTGATCTCTGAGGCAGCACACAGACCATCACAAAATGGTGGTTCAAGGCAAGAGATGTAAAAGGGCAATATTTACTTAAATATATATTACAGTTTGGTAAGATTCTTTAATATGCCACTTAATATGATATAAACTATGTATCTGTTGTTTAAGTGTTCATTTTGGGGGTATAGTTTTCCTTGAACCCTTTCATTGATAGGTAAGCTTTAGATGACGAAGACCATTAAAACTGATGTGGTTACTGTATCTTGCTACCAAATAAATTGCTAGTTAAAAAATATTTTGTTTTGTTTTTTTGGGGGGTATTTTGGCTCCTACATTGGGTAATGTAAAAGTGCACAGTTTGTACTAGGGCTAGTAACCCATGGCAACTAAACAAGTATATGTCAAATTATATGTTTAAAATAGCATTCAAGTTGAATGCTGCCTGCTGATTGGTTGCTATGGGTTTCTAGAACTTCTAGAACTTCTAGAACATTGCAGCTTGTATTACTTTATACCTATAATTTCAGTGAGTCGCCTTCTTCCCAATGGAGGAGTAAAAAGCGAGGTTCCATTTCACTTTTACGGCAGCACTGACCTTGCACTTCTTTTCTTTTTAGTTTTTCATCGTGTTGCTGATCATATTCCTCGTGGAGCTCATTGTGGTCACCCTGTTCTTTATCTACACAGACAAGGTAAGGTATTTCTCCTTTTTATAACACAATATCACACTAAGTTTACTAATGAAAGTATGTCGCTAAACATAAATATCAGCAGGAGACATGAAGCATCTTAGCCGCCACAATAATACTCACATTGATGACGTCACAATCTCTCTGGGGAAGGGAGGTTAAACCAGAGACAAAATCTGCAGCAGATTAAACATAAATATCAGCAGGAGACAATTGCAGTTTCTGGACATGAAGCATCTTAGCCGCCACAATTATATTCACATTGATGACGTCACAATCTCTCTGGGGAAGGGAGGTTAAACCAGAGACAAAATCTGCAGCAGATCAAAGAAGAGACATCAGCAACTGAGTGTATAGCAGCAGAGTACTGCTTTCATATTTATTTGGTCTGAAGCATTTGCAGGCCATTAGTGCATGCAGTAACATTCCAGCTCTACCTGTTTTACTGTTGTGCTCTCATCTATGGTTACAGTACATAAACCATTCAGGTGAAACTCTCTCATTTAGAGAAATTTATAAAGTTCTACAGAATCAGAAACGGGGAATAGCGCTAATGAGAAAAGTCTAGCATTTAATTTTTGTCAAACATAAAAAAAACCCAACCAGTTATTAGGCACTGAGAAATGTGTTATTGGATAAACAAATATATATATAGAAACACAGGGAAAAGTTGGGCTCATCCAGTAGCACAGGGAAGCCAATCAGCAGCCAGTTCTTTCTGGTAGAATAAGGAAAGCATAGATCAGGGACCTTATGTACATGACAAATAGGACATAGCATTAAAGGGCAACTGTCACTCCAAAATTGTTTTCCCTACCAGAGGTGCGGGTTAATTTTTATATATATGCCCCCTCCTCCAAAGTGCTAGGCCACCCGAATTGAATGGGAGCTGCAAGGCAATTGAGGGTTTTTATTATTATTATTTTGAATATACAGGTATGGGAACTGTTATCCAGAATGCTTGGCACCTGGGGTTTTCCAGATAATGGATATTTCTGTCATTTGGATCTTCATACCTTTAATCAACTAGAAAATCATGTAAACATTAAATAAACCCAATAGGCTGGTTTTGCCTCCAATAAGGATTTATTATATCTCAGTTGGGATCAAGTACAAGGTCCTTTTGAATTATTACAAGGAAATTGTTTTTACAAATTTGGATTATTTTATTATAATGGAGTCTATGGGAGACAGCCTTTCCATAATTCGGAGCATTCTGGATAACAGGTTTCCAGATAACTGATCAAATCCCTGAACTTCTGAGGCTTCCTACCTTTCCCTACAGCCCATTACTCTAACTCTGGCGATGTAGTTTCACTTACCCCAATTACCTATAAAAATGGGTTCATCTAATAGTGAATGGCCTTTGTTAAGGGGTTGTTCACCTTTAAATTAACTTTTAGTATGATGTAGCGAGTGATATGCCGAGATAGAATTTGCAATTGGTTTTCATTTTTTTATTATTTATTCCTTTGAGTTGTTTCGCTTTTTATCCTGCCGATCTCCAGTTTGCAGTTTAAGCAACCTGGTTGCTAGGGTCTAAATTACCCTGGTGATATAGTTTCACTTATCCCAATTCCCTATAAAAGTTGGTTCAGCCAATAATGAATGGCCTTTGTTATAGGGCTTGTTCACCTTTAAATAAACTTTTAGTATGATATAGCGCAAGTTATATTCCAAGATAATTTGCGATTGGTTTTCATTTTTTTTATTATTTGTGGTTTTGAGTTATTTAGCTTTTTATCCAGCCGCTCTCCAGTTTGCAGTTTAAGCAACCTGGTTGCTAGAGTCTAAATCATCCTAGCAACCATGCATTGATTTTAGTAAGAGACTGGAATATGAATAGGAGAGGGCCTATAGAAAATATGAGGGCCTCATAAAAAAATGAGTAATAAAAAGGAGCAATAACGATACATTTGTAGTCTTGCATAGCATTTGGTTTTATGAGATGGGGTCAATGACCCCCATTTGAAAGCTGGAAAGAGTCATAAGAAAAAGGCAAATAATTGAAAAACTATATAAAAGAAATAATGAAGGCCAGTTGAAAAGTTTCCTAGAAGTGGCCATTCTATAACACACTAATAGGGCAGATTTATCAAGGGTCGAATTTTGAATTTAAAAAACTTCAAAATTCGAATTAAAAAAGACCAACCGAAATGTATTTTTAAAAGAAATCAAAGTTGTTTTTTTCTGCGGTGAATAGTCTGTATTCGTTCGAATTTGTCCGAATTAAAATCAAAGTAATATCGCATTCGATCGAATTCGAATCAAAGTCTTTTCACCAGTTGACTCCAAATAGGCTCTAGGAGGTCCTCCAGAGGCTAAAACAGCAATTTGGCAGGTTTTAGAGGGCGAATGGTCAAAGTCAAATTATTAAAGAGAAAGTACATGATTTTTTTTTAAAAATTTGAATCGAAATTTGGGACTATTCCCTAATCGAAGTACACAAAAATTAGCTCGAAATGAAAGTTTAAAGTTAACTTAAAGGTGAACCACCCCTTTAGCATACATTGGATTAGTGCAACGTGTATCCGCAAGAAGTGAATAACAGGGCGGCAGTTACTCACTCTAAAAATGGTTAAAGGATCCCCCTCCCCACCGCACAGTCAGAAAGTGCCTTGCTTTGTGATTAATACAGAAGGGTACATATGTCAGCTTGCTGGCAATTGCATTCATCTGTCACATATCATTACCAGCGATGAGAATGCAAAATGCCTACACTGCATAAACCTGCAGTTTCTGACACCATAAATAAATGCACTGGATGTTTTTAAAGCCTCATATCCGTCTCCTTTATGATTTGCCCGCACTCAGCCCTACAGGTAAATGGATGCTTTGTTTGTGCTCTAGTTTTTTTATTGCTTTTTTGTTTGCAAAGTAATTATAAAGTCACTATTAGTCAGAGTAACATAAGTGGCTCATATACATAAATTCGGCGGTGGCTGGGGGAAATGCAAATAACTCCCGTGTTCACTGGGACACAAATAAAGCAAAGTGACAGATAAAAGCTGATTGAACGTCACTGCGGAAAGGATTTATATCTCTCCGCTCGGTATCTTTCCAAGGTTTGGTAAAATGCGCACATTACGTTTGAGTGGACACGAAAGCACGCCGCTTAATTTGTTATTCGCATAAAGAAGACGTACAGTCGGAAGCGACTACTGAAAGGCATAATAATGTATGCCGGTGACTGACATGGAAGCCATTAACATTGGTATAATAGGGAAAGTAGATGAAGCTGTCTGGACGCCGGGACAAGCGACCGTAAATCTAATCGAGTAGCCAGCAATATTTCACTTAAGGAATAAACAGCACCTGCTTGCACCATAATTACCAACATTGGAAAATCATTTCCCAGGACACTTTACTGCTGAGCTGTACATGACAGGAAAAAAGTTTGTTCCGGTCTTGTAACCCATAGCAACAGGTCAGGAATGTACGGTATGCTCTATAAAGGCAAATGCCTTATTGGTTGTTATGCTTTACTGGATCTGAAGCAATGTACTATACCTTTAAAATTAAATTAGCCTGAAAGGGCTTATAAAGTGCCATTCCAGATTCGTTATATGTTCTAGATTACTGACTGAAAGTGAGGGATGAGAGCAGAGACTGGGAATTGCATAGGAAATACTGTATTTGGTGCTTGCTAGATTAGGCAGGGACAGAATGGTAAAATCTTAATTTACTAAAGCACAAAGCGCCTTTTGATGCTTCTCTGCTCAGTTATCCCACTCACTGTGTCATGAGCAGAACAGTTAGGGATTCCCAACTTCATACATTCAAGACATGTGGGGGGGTATTTATTAATCTGAATTTTACAGATTTTTTTTAAATTAAAAAAGTCTGACCAAAGCAGAATCCACAATTTGACCTTATTTATCATTAAAAAAGCAGAATCTAATCAATTAGGGTAAAAACTTGATAAAATCGAACAAAAAACCCAAATTGGACGTTTTTTTTCCGAATTGCTCTATTTTTTCATTTTCCCCAAGAAGCCGGTATTTTTCCATTTTTTCCTGAAAAGGTCAGATTTTCTGGCTAATTCCAGAGCAGACCACAGAAACTTCAAAATAGGATAGGGACCTCTACCATTGACTTATACACAAACAGGGCCAGATTTACATAGTGGCAACCCTAGTCATTCATCGCCCCCGTCACCTCCCTTTTATTCGCTCAAATTTTTATTATCGGGACCAGAGCAATGGGGATTGGCGCACAGGAAATTTTAAAAAAAAATCTTATCTCCTGTTTCTGAACCAATGTGGGTGTGGTTGGGCAGCATGCCGCCCTCTAAAATCCTGCCGCCCTAGACCCGGGCCTTGGTGGCCTTTCCACAAATCCAGGTCTGTACACAACCTCAGCAGGTCTGAGATGGCGGGTTTTCGGATTCTGGCTTGTTGCTGCATCAGGCTTAAATAAAGATTAAAAAAAAATGCAAAAATTTTGGCCCAAAAAGCCAGACTGGAATTTAGTAAATAACCCTCTTAAAGTGTAAAAACGGCAAATATCATGAAATCTAAAATAAATTTTTAAATTGCAAAAGTGCTCAGAAGAGGACTTTAAAAAAATCCTGCAAAGTTAAACAGAAGGTTAATGTCCCTTTTAAAAATAAAATAGCAACCAGTCAGAATTCTGCTTTCATACAATAAGTATTGCTGACAGTTAGGAGTTAATAACTAATTGATTGCTGAAGGATTAATTGGAGTCAAATTGCTCCAGTTTTGTGAATTCCTTCCAGAGAATTAAAAACAAAAACCAGATGTTGGCACTGCCGCCAGCGGCATTTATTTTCTGCTTTCACTATTCTTAGCTCATGAGTTTTCAAAATAAGAGATATAATTTTTTTTCTTTCCCCTTTTGCTAGCTCCCCTTTATATACCTAAGCGCCATTAACAATGCAGAGAATATGTATTCATTTATTATTCTACTTGGAAATACTGCAACATTACACATTTATGCCCGGTGTAAAGTAGGAAACACACAGGGGCTTATTTATCAACACTGGGCATTAACCCATATAAACCAATCAGATTGCCTTTTTTTCAGCCAGCTGCAGATAAAACAATGAATGCAACAATTTGATTGGTGCCCATGGTTTTCTGCCCACAGGCAAGTTTGCCCAGTTTTGATAAATGAGTTTTTATAACCCCGTTAGGATCTACAATTTCTTTGATGGATGCACCAAATTCTGCTATTTGGAAATCCCAATCCTTTCCCAGGGCTGTATTTATTTTTAATTTTTTATGATTTTTTTTATTTTCTAACTATGTTTATTGGTATTTTGAATAAACAGTAAGAGCGAAAACAGCAAAGTAATAGCTCATAATAACATTCTCAGTTTACATAATAAAATAATTATTACATAACAATCCATAACAAATAAAACAAGAAATATCGACTTTAAACAAATATTCCAAGAGAAAAATAAAGTTATATAAAAGAAGATCTTCCTCTCTAACGTCCAAACAAACAAAACATTTACCAAGTTGATGGACAGAATTATCACATCATTAATTAATCTTGGAACTACCATGATTATGTAGAAGAGAGAGCCTTCCTCAGAATTATACATAAACTTCTCCATAAAAACTTTATCCTCAGACTCCAGAATTTTAAAGTAGGGAGGCCAAAGAAACTTCTCTCTAAAGCCAATGTTACCATATCTAAAACCTATTGCTTCATCCATGCAGAGAGACCTAAGGTAGGATAAAATGACCTTTAAATCTGGGGAAGTTTCCTGAATCCAATGCAAAAAAATTGATGAAAATTGTATGAAATATTTATACTTGTTCCAAAATTTTATCTTTGGAACATGAATATCTGAAGAAGTTACTTGACAATCAAGCAGTGCAAATTCAGGAGATAACTTAAGGTCAAAATTCAGTTTTTCATTTAGGAAATTTTTCAAGCTTACTCCATAATTCAGAAATAAAAAAGGGCATTCCCAAACATAGTGAAACAGAGAAGCACTCTTCGACTTGCATTTAGGACAATAAGAAAGTGTAATACACTCTGAGTTCTTCTCCCAGGGCTGTAAGTGGGTGTTCTGCACCAAAGAATAGATTCTCATGCTCATGGATAGGTGCACGTGCCAAATACTTAACACTTTGGTTCGGATTTGATTCAGCTGAATCCCAAATTGAATCCTGGATTCAAGGCATGCCTAATGTCCAAGACCCTAGTGCACCCATCATTTGTCAACTAAGCACATGACTCTGCTGCCTACCCCTGGATCTGGCCCTTGGGAGAAATTTCTTCCATCTTATATGAAACACAATTAGTTTTTAATGAATGAGCTCACTCTTAATTTGCTTTCTGTAATTGAAATCCCTGGACCAATCAATCAGGACTAACATAATTGCAATTATATTTGTTGCCATTGTGCGAGGCTACAAATGTTACCTGCCATCCAGCCTCAAAGCTGACCTTCCAGCAAATTGTAGCATGGCCACCCTGGACAACTCACAAATAGCACAACACACGGGGAGCGATAATGTGCTCAGCCATTGTAAGTCAGTCATATTCACCGCTCATCATACCTAATAAATATTCAAGATTGAAGGAACTGTAAGATTAGGTTGAGCAGTAGAATTATAGATCTTGTGTTCCTTTATAATCATCCTGTCACTCAAATAGGCAGTAAGATGACAAGTTCACCCCAGGACGGTGTTGTGTTATATTTTCTTTCAAGCCGACATGGAAGTCTTGGCATTCCAAACCAGACCAGTATCAAACTCTAAAGCTGCATCTATAGTGATTTTATTGGTCTCCAATTGCGCATCCATATAGATTAGTCATGTAGCTGCCTCTAGGAGTGTTGATCAGCAGCAACTCGGGGCAAGATTAGTCGCCCGAAGAAGAGGAGGAGACTAATCTCCCCCCAAGGCTACGTGTGCCACCACTCTTAAAGGGGAACTCTGGCTTTCAAACTAAAATTTGATAAAGAGGCCCACATAACACAGAAACCCCTAATATACCAATCACTGATACCGGTTTCTTCAAAAAGTAAGAATAAATACAATTTTCTATGCTGAGATCCAGCTGTTTAACAGTTCTTCTCTTTCTGCATCATTTGAAATCCTGGCAGGGAAGAGGGACTACATTTAACGCTGATATTACAAATTGTAACAACTTCTCCACTGCTTACAGACAGTATGCAGGAACTACATAACCCACAATGCATTGCACTGTGATGTTTCTTTCCTTATTAAAATCACATGTGCAGGGAATTGGGGGGTTTAGAGGATGCAGGCGCAGGACAGATGGTTGTTGATACAAAGTAACAGTAGTCAGCCAGCTCAGCAAAGTAGTCAGAAAGATGAGCAGGAGAGCAGGGGGCTAGGCTTAGGGAACTGTAATAAACCATTAAAAATCATGTAAATTCTGCATATTGCAAAGTTGCTTCGAATTATGTTTACTTTTCAAAAAAGTTATGTTTTTTTGGGTTCCCCTTTAAGCTAAAACTTGTAAAATAACACAAGACTGGGTTAGAAACTTTTTACATATAAAATGAAACTTTTTTGATTTTAATTGTTTTTTTAATGAGGCTTTTACCCCTATAGGGTTAAGCAGATTTTTGTGACTATAAAATGCTAATCCCTATTAATATACTAATAATAATCCCTCCCACAGTGTTGTCATTTTAAATGGTGATGCAACTAATTTTAATTGTGTGCCTAGTTTATTAAACTCTATGGTGCACAACTGTGTTTATAAATGTCCATGGAACTGGGGACTAGAATTTCAGTATTAGAGGTGATAAAAGGAATTGTACCCGAGCCAAGTGTATGGTATCATCTTAAGCACAGGAAAAAAGACTACTTCTATTTACCCTAATGATATAGTAGGACAGGATTGTCTCAAGTGGCACTTTAGCTTTAAATGCATCTAAAAATATATTTAATGTTTATCATCTCTGTTCTAAGCTTTAGACAATCCCACCAGTAAACTGTAAACTGTAGCCCACCTTTCAGAGTTTGCTTTACCTGCCAGAGCTGTATGAATTATAAGAAAGTCACCAGTGATTGGAGAAAAAAACTCCAATACTGTACACAGTTAATCATCTGTTTATTTATATAACTGCTGTAGGTTGTATTGGATTTTGTGCACCTAAATGAACTGCTACTTTACCAAGCTCAATGAGCAATTTTTTGCATCCGGCTTTACAGGGCTTAGCTGCCGACCCTACTCATGTAGTGGATTGATGTGTTTGTATCTTATTAATGCACTAATTAGTTCCTCCTTGTATCTTAATTAGAAGCACTGTAAACAGCACCGTGCTAAACACCACACAGATTTACACATTTTTGTGCTGTCTGACAAGTGTATCAGTAGCTAGCCATAGATACTGACAGAAACAGGTCCGACAGGACTGGAGCAGACAAAATAATTTAATGCTTAGCTTATCTGTTTTTCAGTATAGTTACTGTATGGCTGTATGCAAAAAGTCTTTAGTTTGAACACTTACTGCTGAGTTCCAGGCAGTCTCCAGAAGCAGCATCAACACAAGAATGACTGATAGGGAACTTAGAGATTTTATGAGAGATGAGCAGCAGACAAACTAACCACCATATGCAATGCCAAGCCTCAGCTGGAGGGATGTAAAGGTCACCCCCATTGGACCCTAGAGCAGAGGACAAGCATTGTCTGGAGTGATAAATTCACCATCTGGTTTTCTGATGTAAAATGGGTGTTTTGCAGAGAATGTTATCTGTCAATTCTCACTGTAAAGTTTAGTGGTGGAGGAATAATGTGCTTGTTTTCTGTGGTTTGGGATAGTGCCCCTTGATTCACTAAAATCAAACCTTAAAGGAGAAGGAAAGGTTAAAAGTAAGTAAGCTTTATCAGAAAGTTATATAACTAATACACCAGTAAACCCTCAAAAGAAACACCACGTTTTTTTCTTTCTATTGTGTACACATGGGATTCTGTATCAGACTTTCTGTTTTCAGCTTTAATCTCCAGGGCTAGGGCTTGAGCATGCTCAGTTTGCTCCTTTCCCCCCTCCCTCCTCCCCTCCCTGCTGTTATCTGAGCTCAGAACTATGTGCAAGCCGGGAGCGATTCAGGCAGGAAATTATGTCACAGTAAGCCAATATGGCAGCTGCTATCCTAAACAGAGACAGTGTCTATTGCTGTTTACTAAGGTATGGAAAATCACTCTAAAGAATAAAAATGGCGCTCTAGCTTGCACTGTCGTGGCTAATCTATTGGCAATAAACTGCCTTTGTAGCTTTCCTTCTCATTTAAGGCTGCAGCATACAATGATGATTCATGACAATGCTGTGCTAATGACTTTGTGGCAACACTATGGGGAATAAATGTTTAAAGTAAAGTCCGGTCACAGAATGGGTTTGCTGAGATGGCATTGGTAGAACTTGACTCATCTGCATACAGCCCTAACCTCAGGTAAACTAGAGACCTGTTGGATGAATTGGATCCCCATCTGTGTGCCAGGCCTTATCCCCAACATCAGTTCTCAACACATGAATGAATGGAAGCAAATCCCACCAACAATGTTCCAACATTTAGTGGAAAGCCTTCCCAAATGGGTAGAGGCAGCAACAGGAGAACCCGTTTCATACTGATCCTCATTTGGGAAAGAGATGTTGGCAGGTTCCCAAATCCTGTACTATAAAATCTGTTGGTAATTACAGTTGCCTGGTCCCTAGTTTGGATATAGGGTCCATGGACAAAAAGTGTCTATGGAATATGTGCAGTATAAAAATAATATACTAGCTGTGTATTTTCCAAACATTATAATACAGTAGAGAATTCTGAGGTAGTGGCTTAATGTATAGAGCTTTAATGTTTTGCTGTATTATGGATTTCATGAGCTATTTTGTGTTGCCAAATCATTACAGCACCCCAGCCAATCTATCCTCTATAATTAATTTAGAAAGAGAAGTGAAGTTTACTCTTTCTTGGTCCCTTCCTCTGCTGCAACATGTTTTGATCTGGAAATAAAGGTTTTTGACAGCAAAATAAATAATTTAGCTCAATGTTTTTGGAAGTAATTATCACTACTACATTATGCATGCTTAAGGCCACAAAACCCACATGAACTTTAGGCCTGATGAGCTGCAGTAGACATATCTGCCTCTCTAGAGACCACAACATAATAAAATGATATGCACACGAGTTCCGCTTGCTTTGGATGCAGCTATCCCAGATTTAACACTGAGATTAACAAACTGGTTGCTCTTTCCTGCTGGCATCGTCTTTTTTTCATTGGTGGACATTAGACTCAAACCTATGAGAGAGAGTGAGATATTGTATTTGTGTATCGTACTCTATTATAGGGTTCTTCAAAAGAGAATTTTAATGTATATTAGAGGAAATGTAATTAAAATGGTCAGGCCACTTCTTCCCCAGTCATTTTTGATGTAGCCACCATGATATTAACATCCTTGTGTTCGTATTAACATACACACTGTTTACAGTAAGCATTGAATGGGTGGTAGGGTTGGGCATAAGGAAATGATGGATGGCTTTGAGAATCACCATACAAAGCTTAACCCAGAGAGTCCATCTCATCTCTCAGGAGATGTAGAGCATCAGTATTCTTCACCATGTCCTCAGGCTTTACCATTTGAAACATTACATTGAAAATGTCTTTTGTAGTTACCAGTGTCAGCCAACATCACTTCCGTTCTATAGTATATCTAAGAAATTCAACACCTTTTGGGCAGAACTTGAGTTTTCAGAGTGAGCAGCAATTTGGGTGCTGATAGATCACTATAGATCTATTTTGGGGAGGAAGAACAACAGATATTGCCATGTATGAGGAGCATTTTGCTCACATTCAAGTTATGCTAGTCAAACTATGTGGGAAACAAAGATCAAGAGCAACTGAGGGGATAGATGTGGTCCACCAAGATCTTCTTCCACTCAACATGTCAGGCTTTTAAGCTCCATAGACAGATCTTTGACATTTTAGTCTTAGGGTTTGCCGACACTGAGCTATTTGGCTCATGCGTTGGAGCCAGTCTAGTCGCTCCAACTGTGCATGTGCTGAAAAGCTCCATCAATAACTAAAAGGAAAGGAGAGGATCTGAAGAACCAGAGGACATCTATGAGCTCCGCTGCTCTACTGTGCATCGATAGTTCAGCTTTACATCCAGGGACACTTTTTCAAGTATTCTCATAACTTGAACTCCTGCATGTTGGGCGCTAGTCTGGAAAACGTTGCAATGACACAGTCGTTGTGTAAAAGAGCGGCTTTATTTAAACACACACAGTGGAATAGTATAGTGGGGTGTATGTGCTGAACTCCTGACTTATTGCCGTGAAACCTGGCACTTCCTCAGAGTCTATGTATATACATACACACACAGCAGTAGTAATCCTGCATTGTCTACTCGTGCTTCAGGCTCCTCATGCACATCACAGGCTAAGAAACTAGACTGCACATAGAAATATTCGTGAAGATTCTCATGCATCCAGGTCATGGTATATCTATAGAAATAAGTCAAATAATCTGGACTTGCTGGTTTTTTTTCCCTTGAAGACGTTTCACCAGTCATCCAACTGGCTTTCTCAATTCAGAATATATTCTCGAAGGAAGATTTACAAGTTATTCTGAATTGAGAAAGCCAGTTGGATCACTGGTGAAACGTCTTCAAGGAAACAAATCACAGCAAGTCCAGTTGATTTGACTTATTTCTATAGATGCACATAGAAATGTTTACTCGTTGCAGGATCAATAATGACCTAGGTGCCCCCGTCACAGGCTATAACTAGACTTGGCTGCTGAGTTTTGACAGGAAAGAATTACAACTTGGAAATAAATTGATCTTGTTCGTTATCCATCCAAGTCTATATTAATCCTTATCTGGTTGTTTCAGTAATCAATACTAACAGCAGTAATACATTGTAAAATATGTATATATTTTTTTATGGAGGGGAAGCCTGAATGTATCAGCATATAGATCAAATAAAGCACAGAATTCTACTGGGCCCAGTGAAGCATACGCTATATCACTATAGTAATACTGAATAAAACTGAAGTGGTGTAAGGCACATACAATGTTGTGAAAATAATACATTTACCAAGTGCAGTTGTGGTCACACAAATTTTGCTGCAGTCAATACCAGGCCCGGATTTGTGGAAAGGCCACCAAGGCCCAGGGCTAGTATGGCAGGGTTTTAGGGGGCGGCATGCTGCCCAACCACACCCACGTTGGTTAAAAAATACTGGGGATGCGCAGGAGATACAATAATTTTTACCATTTTTCATGCACCAGTTCCTATTTCTCAGGTCCCAATGATGAAAATTTGGAATAAGGAATTAGGCACAGACTTCAGCACCAGCATCGACATCCTGACACCAAAGATTTTCTGCACAATTACATCCAATTCATGTCAAAATGCAATGTATCTTGATCTATATATCCTCTTTTTTTACTTTTCATATTTTTTCATATTTTTAATTAATATTTTTGTGAGGGGTAAACTACAAAAAAAAGTGATTCTAATTCAGGCAGGGTAAAGCATTGACTCATTACAGATAGATCCTAGATGGGACAACTCAATACATATAATAAATTTAAGTTCCAGCCAGACACACTAGAACTGTCTTCCAGAGAACCCTTGATGTTATGGCTTTAAACCATGTAAAACCATCCTGGATGAGTAATTGGATGGACAGTTTGATCGAATTTTTGCTGAAATGTCAAATTATTGCTTCATTAGAACAGATCAGCCAATACTACAATGCATTTGGGTCATTCTGTGCAGTACTTCAAAAGCATCAGCTAAACTAGAAGTCCATTTAATTTGCATCTGTGAGAAGGACACTCAATTGGATCAATGCAGTTTGGCCATTGCTAAAGACAGAAAAATCTTCAGCTACATAATTTACAAACCCCTGGGCTGATATTCAAAAACAGACCATGGGGACCTATGGAAGCCATGAAATCAATAACTACTTGACCTGTTCTGCTGTATTGATGCATGCTTGGAATCTCATTCTATAATTTGTTTGTAAATGGGTTTAGGTTTTGTGAACCTTGAGCATTGCTATGGTTTTTTAAACAAGGATCTCTGAATGTATTTATAGTGACCATAAATTCAGATGAGAAGCATTGTTAAGATTCCAACATGGATTGGATAACATTCCATTCTAAAAGACACGTAGTATCAGTTATATCGAAACGGTCTTCAGCCTGCATACAAGATACTACCCCAAGCATGGATAATACTAACTCAACCATAGATACCAACCAAACCAGAGAGGATACTCACCCAACCATAGATACCAACCAGAGAGGATACCAACCCAACCAGAGAGGGTACTAACCTAACCAGAGAGGTTACAAACCCAACCAGAAAGGATACTAACCCAACCAGAGAGGATACTAACCCAACTAAAGAGTAAACTAACCAAACCAGAGAGGATACCAACCCAACCAGAGATGATACCAACCTAACCAGAGAGGATACCACTTCAACCAGTGCCAAAAAAATAAATTGTGTTTCAGGCATTTCTGTTCTGTGTTCATATTTTTCTATTAAGTAGATCTAAGTTTCTAGGCATTCATACATGGTGTGAATATATAATGGGGAGGTGTGGTGTGGTAAAAATATTCCTGATCTGAAGTGTGAAAATGTGCTAAAGTTAGAAAATTAGCCTGTTGTATGTTTTTAACATTCAGTCATGTGAGAATATTTGTAAATTGAATTTTTAGAAATGGAGCGATCATTCACTATAAGACTTTTTGCCCGTTAATATTCAAAGCTGCAACCAGTGTCATAACTACCAGGAAAGCAAAAGAATGGACTGCTCCCAGGCCTGCCATAGTCATTGAGTGCGTTACAAGAAGATGCAAAGAGCGTAGACACGGTGCAGGTCCTGGCGGGAGGCAGACTGGGGGGGGGGTTGCAGTTTTTGCACCAAACTGCCATCAGCTGATATTACTTGTCGTTGAGTGCATCCACAGTTTCCCTTTCGTTGAGATCTTAACATTTGGGCCAACAAACCGGACAATGTCTGTTCAGCTGCACACCATAAAGATCAGCCAGTGAATGGTTGTAGCCACCTACAGTAGATCAGTGTCACAACCTATCAAATGCTGTAAATCAGATGTAGAAAATATCTTATTGTAGTTGTAATTGATATACTTGGGGTCTGGTTTTTTTTGACACTTTGCTGGTCTACAGCCCCCAGTATCACATCCAGTCAAACACTTGATTGTTGGTTGAAAAGGTACATTAACAGCTTTTCTCAAGTATATATCACCTAAATGTCACAGAAATAAACCCGTACATATGGTTCCTAAATGTGCTACTAGACTGGAATGGTATTAGAGCATCCTCTTCCAGGTGCAGTTAACTGTTATCTCCACAAAAGTAGGCGTGCAAAAGCAAAATTCAGAGCTCCTGGGCAGAGATGATTGACCTGGAACATGTGCAGTGTAGACTAGGACCGAATCAGCTTTCACCAAAGGGATCCAGGTGCATCTTGGCAATGTCTGCCCCCCACTTTTGTTCCGCTCTGCCCCCCTGCTGTGTTCCAGTGCTCCAAATGGATATCAGAGGGCTTTGGTTGACGATTTTATGCATTTCAATGAAGCAGGCAAGATAGATTTTGGATGCAAATTACTGACAGCCAGTGATGGATCTGTTACTGGTGGTGGCCTTAAATTTTTTAATCCTGAAAACTTTTGGGGAGTTGACATTTTTGTCCACTGCAAATGCTCCAGGCTGGGGATATTTGTCCTGAAGCAATAAACTCAACCTGATATGGCTGAAGATGATGGCCAGCAACCTTGCAGATTCAGTGCTGGTACAGGGGGCCCAGAGACCTTTTAGGGAAGGCAACTGTGCAGTTCAGGTGGGGGCCAGGTGGCCTCTGCAGGTGCAGGAACAGTTTAAAAGGGCAGTTGTTCTTCATTAAGGAACAGGGAGAACCAGAGGAAAAGCAGTCTGCTTAAGCGGCCACTCTACTTTTACAACTGAACTTGAAACATTATGGACAAATGACATTATGATACTGAAATGGATTAGATTCCACTCCAGACATTTTTTATTGATAATTTTTATGGGTTCTGGAGCTCAGCACTCAGGAACTGCTTGGACAGGGTGCTTGGTCCTGTTTCTTACAGAATAACCTATAACCTTTGATGCTAGCCATTGTAACATAATGACATTGAGCTGATGGGCATCTTCCCTGAACAGAATGAAATGAACCTAAGACCAGAGCAGAACTGGGGCAGTAAAACTGTGCAGCATGTATCATTTGGGAGATGTGACAGCGCATCTGTAGCAATGTCATAGAGGGGGACTGTACAGATGCATTTGTATAGTCAGTGAGAAATTGATGCTGTTGGCTGTGTCAGTTCATAACTCACTCCCTGAATCCTGTGTGTGTTTTATAGTGGCAGATAAAGCTGATGGATGTTGCAGTGAAGAGATCAAGGCCTTTATGGACAGGAAAGGACTTTGTTTCCTGAGTTTACTTGCCAACAAAAATATGGTTATTGCCGCAGACTGGCTGCCCTGGGAGTATTTATCTCACTTGTGCTACATGTAATTGGAACATGGATGGCTGCCTATGTGCTAGCGAAACCCATTAACTCTGTAATTGCCAGAGAAGAGGATAAGCGGTGTCTCAAATGGAATATGGGCTGATTACTATATGTCGGCTATAGTAAATCTCTCTGTGCCTTGTTTTGTGCCGGCGTGTGCGGCTGCTTGTGTAAGTGCAAGGATATGGAGTGTGACCAGCAAAGTCTTAGGGCCAAATATATTCATTTTCAATTTGCATTTAATTCTCAATTGCTGTTTTCTTACCCTGTGCTTGCATTTTTTTTTCCTGCAAGTTTTTTTTTTTTTTTAAAGACCCCTGCAGGTTATAAATGACAAGATTTTTATTTTATGAAAAGAAAAACTAAATTAAACAAACACAACCAAAAAAAAACTGCAATCAAGATTGCAACTTGAAATGAATACATTTTTGGATTTTTATTTTGCTTTATATAGGGTTCAGATTAGGGTTGCCACCTGTTTTTGGAAACCAGACAGGACATTGAAGTGAATAACATGGCAACCAGCCAATCGCTGATGGCAACGTCATCAGTCCTGCCCCTGACGCCACCTGCTCCGATCCCCAACATCACTGGCCCATCACTCTATGTCACCGTCCCAGCCCCCCTACATCCCCGCCCCCTTGCCTGTTTCCCCCAACAAAAAGGTGGCACCCCAAGTTCAGATTCAGTTTGGCCAGACTGCTAAAAAAGACTCTTGGGTTCGGCCGAACCCTGAACTAAATCAGGGATTTGGTGCATCCCTATATTAAGAACATTATCACTACACTGTAAAGTGTTTCAGACCTAGTACTGATGGGTGAAAGGAAAAAACTCATTAAAATAAAAACAGCCCCAAGTGCATTCACATAAAAATGGACGAAAAAAGCATGCACATATCAATGCTATTCATGGAAGCTAGGGGTAGGCTGAAGAGGCACATGCCAGGGCACATCAGAAAGGAAGGATCTAGGCACATCTCTGTCTACCCCTAGTCTGGCTGCTTTTACAGGAAACCTATCGCCCAGCGACAAAACCTGTATAATAAAAGTACTTTTCAAATTAAATATGAAATTCTAATTAATTTTTTATTAAAAAATCCATAGCTATTGTAGGGGCACATTGGGTTAATGCTCCCCTATCTATGGATATAAATGCCTACACTTGCTTGTTCTCTAGTTGCTGGGAAGAAGCCCATGTATCCACTTTTTCCTGCCACACTTCAATATAGTGTTGGGCAGAGAGTGGAGCTTGTGCTTTTCCCCTGCCTCTCCAGTAGGATGTGGATGTGCTGGAAACCTGGAGCTTAGGCCCCAGTAAAGGGAAGGTCCCAAGGGTGGTAAAGTTGGTTATAAAGGGGCCCTATGAATAGTAGTCAGGACAGGGTAGTTCTCTGTAACAGCACTTATAGGAAGATAGAACTAATGAGCAAGAGCAGCCTGTGCTCCAACTAGGAGGAATAGCAAGGGGGTATCTCTGCCCTCTGGGGAGACTGGCCTGTAGTGTAGGGATCACAGCCTAATAAGGATTTAGGTTTAGTGTTTTCCCTGATCCAATGTGTGGGATCCAGGTCACAGTATAGAGGCTCTGTCCACGTGGTGGCTCTGCAATGCTGTGATGTTAATTGACATGTATGTGATAAACCTCAAAGGATTGTGAGTATAAAACCCTGATTTGCTGTTGCTTCTGTTTGCTTTTTACTTTCTTCCACTCTCAAACTTCTAGTTCAAGCTCATGTGGCAAACAGTCATTGGTCTGAAATTCCTCAACAACCCTGGAGCTTAATGATTTATAAGACCACTGGAGGGGGGGTGAAAAATAAATATACACAAAATTAACTAATTCTAATATTCTTTCAACAATGAACATTTAACTTTGGAGGACATTTTTGGTTGGCAGATAGTGTCCGTTTAGGGTGGGCTGGTCCAGATACATCACTGAGAGTTAGAAGAACGAGACAATTATGTTTAGAGAAGTGATTGTTCCTGAACCATTTGCTAATCTGTATCTCTATTTGGTATTGAAGTTAAAAGGCTGAAGAGAGAACTGTAATTCCTTGTCAGACAATGCGGCTGCATCTGAACACAGGTGACAACACAAGGGGCTGGCGGGTTGTCTCCCTGTAAATGCGTTTGCAAGTGAAGAGACAGAAGTGAGAGACAGAAATATTGATTTGTTTTTCACAGGAAGCGTTGGTGCTGGGAGACAATAAAATAGCTGGTGCTTATAGCAGAGAGCTGAATATGGTGCAATACATAGCCAACACTTCGATAAAATAAGCCCCCCACGCTACATTATTTATGTAAAGCATGCACAAAATCAACCTTAGGACTTGGCGTGAGATTAACCGTTAAGACTGCAAAGAACTAAATCTCCTGTTTTGAGATGATGCCTCTTGTATATATCAGGAATAAAACATAAATGACGGGAGGATTATACACTGTGTGCCGTGCAGCAGAATCAAGGTGTTATTCCTCTTCTTCCCACCCCAGTGGAGCAGGTGAGTAACGCAGTAACATCTGGACAGATGGAGCCGCATGTCTAAAAATAAGCAGCTTTTAATTGTGTCTGAGCTGCAGGAGGAAAAGGCTGAGTAATGGATTGTCAGTATAATCCTGTAACACAGAGGTACTGCTGTTTGGGCAGAGCTTTACTTTATTGGATTAAATCAGATCCCATTAACACAGATGCTGATTAGATAGACATCACATTTTATAGGAGCCTTTAGGGTCTGGCCACACAAGCAGATTCGGGGGGATTTAGTCGCCTGACGACTAATTGCATCTTCTTCGGGGCGACAATCTCCCTGAACTGCCGTCCGCCGGCTAAAATGAAAAATCAACTGCGGCAATGCACTCGCGGTGCTTCGATTTCCGAAGTTGCCTCACAAGGAAACTTCGGGCGACTTCGGAAAACGAAGGGCCGCGTGTGCATTGCCGCAGGCGATTTTCATTTTAGCCGGTGCAGGGGGAAAGCAGTTTGGGGAGATTGTCGCCCCGAAGAAGAGGAGATTTGTCGCTGGGGTGACTAATCTCCCTGAATCTGCTGGTGTGGCCAGACCCTTAGGGTAGGGCCACACGCTGCTATTTTGCCCAGTGACAAATCGCTTCTTCTTCAGGCGACTGATCTCCCCAAACTGCCTTCCCGCCGGCTAGAATCTAAATTGCCGGTGTGATGGCATTTGGAAGTCATCCGCAGTTGCCTCACGAGGAAACTTTGGGCGACTTCAGAAAGCCTAAGTCACCCAACTGCTATCCCGCCGGCGATTTACATTCTAGCCAGCGGCAAGAAAGTTCGGGGAGATTAGTCACCCGAAGAAGAAGAGATTTGTTACCGGGCAATTAATCACCCGAAATAGCAGCGTGTGCCCTGGCCATTAACAATGGAACAGACATCATGGGACGTCCCATTCTTAACAGTAGAAAAAAATATATCAACCCCCATCCTAATAAAAAATCTTGGTCCTCTCAGGGTTTTGGGTTTCCTGCCAGGCAAAGATTGCAGCTTGCAGGTCTGTGTGGCCCTTCTGCTCTTCATTGGTCTTGTATAGCAGGGGTCCCCAAACTTTTCTACAAGTGAGCCACATTTAAATGCAAAAAAATGTTGGAGAGCAACACAAGAATGAAAAAGTTACTGGGGTTTTTTATGCAACTAAAACTTACCTTAAAGCAGGGGCGTAACTACAGAGGAAGCCCATGAGGTATACGGGGGTCTAGAGTTGCCATCTCACCCCTTTAACACATACAAAATTCACAGCCTGAATTGCTAATTAGCAATTCATTTAGATGCATGCTGCACGGCTGCACTTAAATCACCAAAATCCGAATGGGTCAGCGCTGAAAAAAGCTTGGGGAAGAGAAGTATGATAGAAAAAGGGAAAAAAATGTTTTAAGGGTAAATGGTAGTTACACTGATATTTAGGAGTATATGAAGTTGTGGAACTAACTACAACATTACTAACTCTACTTCACTGTTCTATAGAGAGGCGTTGCCCCTCTCTGCCTTGTCCTCTTCTACTCTTCCCAACAAACTAACACTCAAGGGTCCCTATTCCGACCCATGCTCCTCATCTTTCATCCCTTTCCCTACAGATTTCATAGTCAAGGCAACTTGTATGGTTAGGCAATTACCAGAAACCAGCATAGCATGCATCATTATTAACAGGGTGCCGGTGAAAGAGACCCTACTTATATTAAACAGGGTTTATACTGATACTAAAGCACAGGGTCCCTGCCTACAGTAGAGTCCTGCAGCAGGTCGGGTACCCGCTGGTTACCCGCAAAAACCTGCGGTACCCTGTGGGTTGCGGGTAGAAGTTTCGGGTGCGGGTATAGACGTGGGTCGGCGGTTCTGCGGGTCATGGGTCGGGCCGCGCGTCTTTTTAATAGCGATTTTTACTCCTTTTTCTGATCACGCCTACTTCCGATGATGTCACTTCCGGTTTACAATGACTGCACTTCCTGATTCTCGATGGTCAGCCGGTCCGGCTTTCGGATAAGGTACTTGTGGGTCGGGTAGCGGGTCCAATCGGGTAAGAATGCGGGTCCGGGTTGCAGGTTTGGGTCGGATACGGGTTCCAAAAAATTTACCCTGCAGGACTCTAGCCTACAGTCTTCAGAGCTAGGGAACTGCTGACATACATGGAAATGCACCATTTTGCCAGGATAGAATTTCTCCTAGTCATTACTCAAATGCCAAGGCTGCTTGGAAGAAGAGGAAATAGTGGTGTCCTGCCCAAGAGCCATAGATTGTATGTCTTCCTCTGATGGATCCTGACCACAAGTTAAAGACCTAAGCAAAGTCGTGCTGTAATGGAGCAGCAAACCCAGCGCCAAGGCCACAGCATTACAGTTACTGTAGATACAAACAGAAACCCAAACCAAAGTAGGAATAAAAAATACTTAGACACAAAGGCCAGGCAGAGGACAAGAAGATACAGTATATTAGGCCCCCCCCACACACTCATCCACCCCCCCCCGCTCCTGTCTCAGTCAATGCTCACAGCAGTGTGATCAAGCTCAGTGCCAGTCAATTTGTTGTCAGAGAAGAACATTTCAAGGTCGCCCCTTCTATAGGGACAAGAGCATTGATTTGTTTCTATTCTGAGGTTTGTAGAGGAGGTAACGTGGGGGTGGGGGAGCTCACGAGGAAAGGTGTTGCAGATAATGACCTGGGGTTTCATAAAACTGATTTACTACTGGCAGCTCACGTCCTCTCCATACAAATAGGAAAGTGTGCCCTCCTTTCTGGTTAGCCTGTAATCTACACGGAGAGCTCTGCTACAATACATTCATTTATCCTATTACACTAGTTATAGTATTCAGTAGGATCAGACCCATTTAAAACGAAACTGATGGACGTTTCACTAGCAGAGACGTCTTGGTAGGGCAGTTTTAGGGTCATGGCAACAGGCAGATTGGGGAGATTAGTTGACAGACGACAAATCTCCTCTTCTTCAGGGCACATGATCTCGGAACGCTTCATTTTCCAATTTCGCCCGTAATTGCCTCACGAGGAAACTTCGGGCGACTTCGCAAAACGAAGCTCTCCGAGTGCCTGCCCCCAGGCCATTTTCATTTTAGCTGGTGGAAGGTAGATCGGGGAGATTAGTCTCCCTGAAGAAGAGGATATTTGTCGCCTGGCAACTAATATCCCCGAATCTGCCCATGTGCCCAGAACCTTAAGCTCCCCATAGACGCAAAGTTGTTTCTTGCCGACCAACCGATTTTAGCGAAGGCCGACCAATCCTTCGAAATTACTGTGAAATCAGTGGGATTCAAACGATCGTACATCTTATGATTTTTCGGCCGACATCAAATCGGCCAGGTTAAAAAATCTTTTTCTCTGTCATCATAGGGGGACACAGGGACGATGGGGTTAAGCTCCACCCTCCAGGAGGCAGGACACTTACTAATAAAATTGTGGGCGTGCCTAACTGGCTTAACCCCCACACTCCAGCTTATCCAATCAGTTTTTTAAGTGTCCTGCTACCAGGAGGATGGACGTTCAGCGACATGGACTATTTTCTTCCTGGGTTCTTACTCTGGGCAGCCTATATTTGCTCTTAGTACAGTCCCAGTATATCCGCTCACCGGGGTCATTCCTAGCCGCCATAGGCTATAACGACCACCCAGGCATATTCCTGTTAAGTTGGGTCGATAACAGATGGTCTGGCCGGATGAGCACGAGGTGAGTAAATCTACCTTGGGTATAACAGCTCACCTCACATTACTGGCCTGGCAGCCTTCCCCCCTAGGTTGTTAAGCGGAAGTCTCCCTTTCTCTCTATCTTCCTCTCGTTACTGACCTTTCAGCACTCAGCACATGAACTCCAGCAGAGCCCGGGCTTGGATTACACTGTGCGCTCATCTCCGTTCTCCCAGCGCGTTCGTTGCGCTGTCTGGGTAGTGAGGGAGACGGCTGGGGGAGGAGGAGACGGAGTCACGCTGCGCTGGAACGCATGACGCGTATGCGTTCCAGCGGCCATTTTGCGCAGTCCGTCACTCTGCTGCGCACCGAGCGGTTCACTTTTCCGCTCCTGCACGTTCTGCAGCTGTTGTAAGCGATAAGCTTACCCCACACTCCGCTTATTCATTCCTCCATGGCAGAAGGTAGGTCAGAGGGGTTGTTCACGAGGGCGGGGGGGAAGGCTGCCAAAACAGCGCAGATTAAATTTTTTGCCTGTGCCAATTGCAATGTTAAGCTGCCTCGAGGGCAGGGGGAGCCGCTCTGTAAGTCCTGTTTAGTGGGGCAGAGTACAGCGCTCATTTCAGAAGATGTTTCAAGTCCACCAGCGGCTCAGCCAGAGAATCCTTCAAGGGAGAGTATTTCTCAAGGTCAGGGGCTCAGCTCAGATGCTGATGTGCCAGCACCATTGTGGGCCATTCATTTAACACAGTCCCTTGCTTCCTTGCAGGGTCTTCCCTCTATTGCTGACAATTTAGGAAGAATGTTAGCCAGACTTGATCAAAAGACTAGCTCTAAGCGAAAGCGGTCTGAAGAAACTAAAGTGCCTACTACGTCTGTTCATTGTTTGTCTGACGAATCTGCAGCTGAGCAGGCATCCTCACAATCTGAGGGAGAATTACTTCCTTCTGAAGTTTCGTCTGGGGAGGAGGAAGAAACTGTGGAGGATCACAGAGATCATGATATTCAGCATGATGTGGAGGGTATTATTAAGGGTGTTATGGATGTGTTGAATATATCACAAACGCCCAAATCCCAGGATGATTTGGGGTTATTCAAGAGGAAGCAGAAATCCGAAGTTTGTTTTCCTTCTCATGAGCATCTTCTTCACATAATACAAGAAGAGTGGAGTGTTCCAGAAAGAAAGTTTCAGACGACTAGGAAATTTTCTAAGTCTTATCCATTTTCGAAAGATCTGATAGAAAAGTGGACTAATCCCCCAGCAGTTGATGCACCTGTATCAAGATTGGCCAAGTCCACTACATTGCCAGTCACAGATGCGGCATCCTTCAAAGACCCATCTGACCGAAGATTGGAAGGTTTTCTTAGGTCAATTTATTCTTCGTCTGGGTCAGCTCTTCGCCCATGCCTGGCTTCGGCTTGGGTGGCCAGAGCAATACAAGCGTGGTCCGAATCACTTGTCAAGGACATCCAGAATGCAGTTTCCAGATCCGATCTGTTATCATCAGCCAATGCGATAGCAGAGGCATCGGCTTATTTGTGCGACTCCGCACTAGACACAGTTCAAGTCACGGCACGTACTTCCGCTCTTTCTGTTGCAGCACGTAGAACATTGTGGCTGAAAAATTGGTCAGCAGATCTGAGTTCTAAGAAGTCTTTGACATCTCTTCCATTCAAGGGACAGCGCCTGTTTGGTGAAGAGCTCGAAAAAATTATTTCGCAGGCGACGGGAGGAAAAAGCACCTTTCTTCCGCAGGCCAAAAGTAAAACAACTACTTCCACCAGACGGGGAAGGTTTTTTCGTGGCTCAAGTAGACGATACACACGAAGAAACAATTCACCACAGCGGTCACACTTTCGAGCCAAAACAAACGACAAAAGTCGCATGCATTGGAAGACCAATCGACAGGTTACCAAACCCGCAGCAGATAAGTCTTCTTCAGCCTGACGGGGTACCCCTTCCGGAGTCGGGGGAACGTATTGGGGGCAAGTTACTCCAATTCCGGGAGGTGTGGATCAACCATGCGTCAGACATGTGGGTGAACGAAATTATTTCCGAAGGTTACCACATAGATTTCTCAACCATTCCTGGCAAAAGATTCATCATGTCCAGGGTTCCTGCAGATCCAGACAAAGCTGCTGCATTTCTAAATTGCATCACAAATTTAGAACAAACTGGAGTGATTGTTCCAGTGCCACATTCAGAGAGATTTTCCGGATTCTATTCCAACATTTTCATTGTGCCAAAGAAAAACGGTTCCTTCAGGCCGGTACTAGATCTCAAACAGCTGAACAAGTTCGTCAGATCAGTACGATTCAAAATGGAGACTCTGAGATCAGTGATAAGAGGGATGGAGAAAAATCAACTGCTGATGTCTATCGATATCAGAGATGCGTACCTCCATGTACCAATCTGGCCGCCGCATCACTCCTTCCTTCGATTCGCATTCAGGAATCAACACTTCCAGTTTGTGGCTCTGCCGTTCGGACTCTCTTCAGCCCCCAGAGTGTTCACAAAACTAATGGCAGTATCGGCGGCGGCGTTACGTCTGCAAGGGATTTCAGTCACTCCTTATCTGGACGATCTGCTTCTCAAAGCCAGATCAGAGGAAAAGGCAGAGGAAGATCGGAGCAAGGCAATCAGTCTTCTGCAGAATTTTGGCTGGACCATAAATTGGTCGAAGTCCAATTTGCGACCCAGTCATCACATGACATTCCTGGGTCTCGAGTTCAATACCATTACACAAATGGTGCATCTTCCGTTGGACAAGCAAATGAAGGTCATGAAGCAAGTCCGTCTACTCCTCCGGGATCAGAGTCCAACTGTTCATCTAGGAATGAGAGTACTGGGACTCATGGTTGCTACCATAGAAGCCGTTCCATTTGCACAGATTCACTTACGACCATTGCAAGCGAACATTCTAATGTCATGGAGAGGGGGAGCTCTCACTCGCAAGCTCAATCTATCTCAGTCGACAAGAGTAGCCATCCAGTGGTGGCTGCGACCGACCAATCTCTCCAAGGGTCAATCCTGGGCGACGCAAGATTGGAAGATAATTTCCACAGATGCCAGTCTGAGGGGTTGGGGAGCAACCTGGGACAACTTGTCTGCCCAAGGTCAATGGTCTCCAAGGGAGTCCAAACTTCCTATCAACATCTTAGAGCTAAGGGCAATAAGACTAGCTCTGGCCGAATGGACAGAGTTATTACAGGCAAGTCCGGTTCGATTACAGAGCGACAATGCTACCGCAGTGGCGTACATAAATCGCCAGGGAGGTACTCGCAGCAAAGCGGCGCTGTTGGAAGCTCAACAAATTCTCAGTTGGGCAGAAACCAACGAAGTACAGCTGTCCGCGATCCATATCCCAGGAGTTCTAAACACCAAAGCAGATTACCTCAGCAGAATTCGTCTAGATCCGGGAGAATGGGAACTTCACCCAGAAGTGTTTGCAAAACTAGTACTCCATTGGGGACAACCACAGGTCGATCTAATGGCGTCAAGAAGCAACACAAAGGTGCCTCGATTCTTTGCTCGTTACCGAGAGAGACTGGCAGCAGGGGTCGATGCCATGACGCAGAAATGGCAGTTCAATCTGGCGTACATATTCCCTCCGCTACCCATGCTTCCACGAGTCCTCAAGAAGATCAGACAGTCAGACATCACGGTAATTGTGGTGGCTCCTTACTGGCCTCGGAGGACTTGGTTTTACGACCTTCAGGAAATGTCAATAGCACAACCGATACGTCTCGAGAACAGGCCGGATCTTCTGTTCCAAGGGCCCGTTGCACATCACAACCCAGGGTTGTTCGCTTTGACGGGATGGCTGTTGAGGCAGACATCTGGCGAAAACAAGGGTTAACAGAAGAAGTTATTGCCACATTACTGAGAGCTCGTAAGTCTTCATCTTCAAAATCATACTACAGAGTCTGGCAATCATATCGGAGTTGGTGCGAGGAGTTCAATCTATCCTTTCACAAGCTTAGCATTCCGAGAGTTCTGTCTTTCCTGCAGCGCGGGCTCAGGCGAGGTCTAAAACTCAGCTCTCTGAAAGTACAAGTATCAGCTCTGTCAATTCTATTTCAGTCCAAACTAGCCTTGAATGATACAGTACGCACTTTTCTACAAGGAGTGGCACATATAGTTCCTCCATATCAGCCTCCAGTTCCAGCATGGGATTTAAATGTTGTTCTTGAAGCCCTTCTGGATCCACCATTCGAACCGATGGGATCTATTTCAGATACTTGGCTTACCTGGAAGGTAGTGTTCTTAATGGCAATTACATCCACTAGAAGAGTGTCAGAACTGAGTGCACTATCGGCAGATCCATCTTTTCTAGTGTTCCACAAGGATAAGGCAGTCCTACGCACAGTTCCGTCTTTCCTTCCTAAGGTGGTCTCGTCATTTCACATTAACCAAGACATTGTTGTTCCCTCTTTCTGTCCGGAACCAAAGAATGATAAGGAACGTCGATTACACAACTTAGATGTAGTTAGAGCCTTACGATGGTATATTGAAAAGTCAAGGTCTTTTCGACGGTCTCAAACTCTCTTCGTATTACCATCAGGGCCCAGGAAGGGTCATCCTGCATCTAAAGCTACCATTTCTAGATGGATCAAGGAGACCATCAGACAGGCATACATGGCCAAAGGGAAGATTCCACCGGAGGGAATTCGAGCTCATTCTACAAGAGCAATCGGAGCTTCCTGGGCTTGGCGTAATTCGGCCTCATTGGACCAGATTTGCAGGGCGGCTACCTGGTCCTCTGTACATACTTTTTCAAAATTCTATAAAGTTGATATTTTTTCTTCAGCTGAAGCATCTTTTGGGCGCAAGGTGCTGCATTCTGTGCTGAAGTAATGATTATTTCGTTTTCCCGCCCTGCTGTTTTGGGGGCTGCTTTGTTAAGTCCCCATCGTCCCTGTGTCCCCCTATGATGACAGAGAAAACAGGATTTTTTATACTTACCGTTAAATCTGTTTCTCTGTGATCAATAGGGGGACACAGGGCGGCCCGCCCTAATGATTTCTTTTGTTGTTAACCAATTGGTTATTACGGGATGATTCCCTGATTTACCTTCTACGTGGGTAATTATTATTATTTTGTTTATTACGATATCTTGTTACAGCACTTTTTGTGACAAACTGATTGGATAAGCTGGAGTGTGGGGGTTAAGCCAGTTAGGCACGCCCACAATTTTATTAGTAAGTGTCCTGCCTCCTGGAGGGTGGAGCTTAACCCCATCGTCCCTGTGTCCCCCTATTGATCACAGAGAAACAGATTTAACGGTAAGTATAAAAAATCCTGTTATTGGTCCCAGTGCAATCTATTTATGTTTGCAGGGCCAAGTAGGCAGTTACCCTTTGTTTTCCTGGCAAATGGACAATTATTTGATGGACAATTCGTACAATTGTTTCGAGATAATCGTGGTCTCACAAAGATAATCGGAGTGTTTAAAAATCTTTACATCTATGGCCAGCTTTAGGGACAAGCAACTTATCCCTGAGGCTTATAAGGGACTTGCCTGACAAATTCTAAATTACTTCTTTTTATTTATATCTTGCAAAAATCAGGCCAATTTCCCATGTTTTTAACCCACAATGCAATGCTCCTTCCAGAATCTCTGCATAAGTGTACCCCCTGAAATTAGGTGCAACATTTTATCCTCAATAATGGAGACACAAACATTAGACATATTGCACTCAGATTGGGTCAGATTGGGCCGACGGGACACACATGGTAAAAACCCGGCTACTGCCGCTGCCCCAAACCTTCATCCATGGCCCCAGTAGCGGCCACTAGAAGTAATAAAAGTATGTGGGGGCGGGGGGGGGTTGTGTCTGGGGCACAAAGGAGGTGTATGGGGGGGGCTGAAGCAGCAGCTCTGGGATGACCAGTCCGGCCCTGTGCACTCCTACTTTGGTGCTCAAGCAGAAGACACAGCGTGCCCTAGACCTAGAATCTGTACATTTTTTGTGCATAAAACAATTTTTCCCCCACTACCACATTTCCCTTTTATTACTCATAGTCACCTGTTTAGGTTAAGTTCACATATACCCAGACAGAAGGACTTGGGAATACAGTGTCTTATGCCAGGAACAGAACATTTCAGAACAGTTAATCAATTAAGTGTCCTGTATACCCACGCCTGGGCTCCCATGCTTAATTGCATATCTAACTGCACCATGCTTTATGTGGGAATTCAATATATAGAAGAATTTGATATGTACTAAAACTTAACTTTTATATAATGTACTGATTATGGGATCTAGAGCTGAAAAAAAGTATAAAGATAAAAATTGCGATGATCTCACTGCCGTATCAGGGTGTAGGACTTGGAGCAGGCTCACCAGTTGTAGTGTGTGTTTCAGATTTCTCATCCTGTAACCCTGACCAGAAAATAACAATACACCCCTCAAAGTCATCAACTGGATAGAGATTCTCAGGTGACGGTAGGCAGAAAACCAGCAGGGTTATAGTAAGGCTATAGGTCATTATGAGTGGTTAGGCCAACCATGCTGCAACTTGCAAGGATCCTACCTGTGTCTGGTCATAAGCCACCAGACTTTGGCCTAAAACGGAGTGGGTGGTTGTCAGCACAGTATAGCCATGACCATTTGTGCCCTCTGACCAGCCAACTTAAGCCTTTTGCTGGCTAATTATAATGCCCCTGGAAGTCTTCCAGTAATCTGGTTGCTAGGGTCCAAATTACCCTAGCAACGATGCAAAGATTTTAAAAAGAGACTGGAGTATGAATAGGAGAGGGCCTGAACACAAAGAAGAGTAATATAAAGTAGGAATAGCCATACATTTGTAGCCTTACAGAGCATTGGTTTTTAGATGGGGTCAGTGACCCCTATTTGAAAGCTGGAAAGTATCAGTTTCAAAAACTTGAAAAATTGCTTAGAATTAGCCATTCTAAAGATGAACTTAAAGGTGAACCACCCCTTTAAGGGAAAGGCATAACAAGTGACCTCCAAAATGGTCCTGCAACTTTTGCGCCCAAACTGGGGCCGAGGTTCTGGGGAAGATAATGGCCACACATCTCTGCCCAAAGATTAGTGGAAAAGCCCTGAAGTGTATTGCACTGAATCCTAAGAAGAAAAACATAGAAAAAAGTGACAGACAGTGGAGTGAAATATAAAATTATAAAAGTTGGCTTCATGTTGCCCCAGCCTTTCAGATAGGTTATAAAAATGTACCTTACCACCATTGCCAAAAGATTGGGGTAAAAGAGCACTGTGATGCATAAAGTGCAGTTGCCTTAAAGAGCACAGGTGCCATAGCTCACAGGTGGGTGGTGCAATCCTGGGATTTCAGGCACCCCAGTGGTGCAAATCCTGGGGCACAAAAAAGCTTGGGCTTCAAAATACAGGCCTCCTGGCCCGTGGCCACAATCAAGTGGTTCTCCGTTCATTCTCCCCGATGGTAAACTGATAAGAACAGATACAACATAGACTATGATACATACTGTAGCCCTACAAAAAATATCAGCATTTTTTATTTGCTATGGAAGTTTCTGTTGGTTTTCTGGCATTTAGTACTTCTCTTTTAAGATCCTGTCCCTTTAACAGTTCCCTTGGCAAGTCGCTGTGCATAGTGCGTGGGATTCCATGATTTCCAATGTCATTATTCTGCTCTCTGGCTCGGAGATTAGATTTAGATCAATGCTGTATTAAGCTGTGGGTAGAGTAGGGTTTTAGCGATAACACCGCTCTCCTGTGATGCTCTGTCCTGACCTGTGCACCATAATAAAAAGCCTTAAGAAAAAGACCTAAGCCCCCCCAACGTCAGGAGTCAGAGCAAAGAAAGCTGTTATTAAGCGGTTTAGCAGAGCTTGGCTATTGTGAGTCCTCCTGAAACCAAAACAACATCCAATTAACCTCTCGAGATGAGAGGAAGACGATCCATGCATTCTACTGTAATCATTGTCATCCCGTCCTGCTCACAGCAAACCTCCTCTGAGCATTATTTATCAAATATCTTCTTAATGGCTTCTTCTTCTATCTTGTTTGATGCCCGGTTTAGACCTGGATTCATTTTTTCACTCTGGCTTTGCCCTATATAGAAAGTAATGTAGACCTATTTTTTACACGTGGTTGGTGGCTTTGCTATAGATATTTCCTTGGAAACATGCAAGGCTGATACAATAAATATGGTTGAGTTTCTTGCTCAACAACATCAAGGAACAGGAAAAGGTCAAAGAAAAATAATAAAAGGCATGTAACTCTAATAACTCCCTGGCCTGGATTTGTGGAGAGGCCACCAAGGCCCAGGCCTAGGACGGCAGGATTTTAGGGGGCGGCATGTTGCTTAACCGCACCCACATTGGTTCAGAAAAACTGAGGATGAGCAGGAAATAAAATATCCCAATTGCTCCAGTCCGATGATAAAAATTTGAGCGAATAAAAGAGAAGGGACCGGGCGACGAACGACAGTAGGCCTAGGGGCGCCCACTGTGTTAATCCGGCCCTGATAACTCCTCGGCTATTTGTGTGGCAATGGGGTTGTACAGCAGCAGGTATTGTGAGATACTTTATGACCAAGTAGAGTTATAGCTCTCTACCGTAAAGGAGACTAGTGCCCGTTCTTATCATGGGCTCTGGTCTTGAGGCGCTGTGTTAAAATCATGTGGCAGACACTACTATACATATGAACTGGATTTCAATTTGGATCCTGGTTAGGGTTGCCACCGTTTCTGGAAAAAAATACCGGCCTTCCTATATATTTATCTTTTTTTCTAATTAATAACATTGGGGTCAACCATCATTTTTAACTGCCAGGCCAGTAAAATACCAGCCAGGTGACAACCCTAATCCTGGTGAGCAAGGTCAGACTGGGAGGCCTGGGGCTGCTGTCTCAGGAGCCCACTGCCGCAAAGCCCCACCCCCCTATTTTTTCTTGCGGCAACTAGGGCCCTCACCCCCTGCGTGTACCTGTTTATTGGGGTAGCGGTGACTTATTCATGTCTGGGCCAACTGGGCCCACCAGGTTTTTTCCTGGTGTCCCACCGGCCCAGTCCAACCCTGCTGGTTAGGTATATAGGCTGTGGGAGGTGTCAGTAGATGTATCTCAGTAGTTTAGCAGCATGCTACTGAGATTTTTTATTGCACTCCAAAGGCAAAATTAAAATGGCTACCATTCTCTGCAAGCAGTGTTTCCTTTTGGGTAGTGCCGTGTAGGGCACAATGCCACCCATGTACATTGATGAATATGTGTTATTCATTTTTAAGCAAATTATTAAAACCTTTTAAGGGCAGAGACACATGTGGAGGAGGTTCGTGGAGATTCTTCGGGCGACTAATCTCCCCGAACTGCCTTCCCACTGGCTAGAATCTAAATCGGCAGTGGGATGGCATTCTGTACGCTTCATTTTCCAAAGTCGTTTCCTAGTGAGGCAACTTCGGGCGACTTTGGAAAACAAAGCACTCGAAGTGCCATCCCACCAGCGATTTTGATTCTAGCTGGTTAAGGCAGTTTGGAGAGATTAGTCGCCCGAATCTCCACGTATATCTCTGCCCTAAAGCAGTTTTTAAGTACTTCCAAAAATGCATTGAAATTGAATAAAATAAGAGCATCAGAATTCATTGACCCAGCTGAAGAGAAAACACAGGGCTCTATCCAGATGTTGAAATATATACAGTATATATACAGTATATATATATACAGTATATGGAGTGCAGTATATATCCTGCAATTAATAATGAATGCCTTACTGGTTAGTTACTGTGTGTGTTCTAAAAAAACATGTTCCAGAGAAAAGAGACGGGAGTAGATGGAGCTGAAGCTGCCTTAGATATGACCTCCATGAATAATTGACTGCACTTCAGCCCAGATCAGCCCACACTAAAAGTGGTTTCCACACCAATCTCGCTTCAGGAAGCAGATTTCAGTTGAGATTCTGTCGGCAGAATAAATTAACAATGCCTTGGTTTATCATTTAATAGGTTTCATAACGAATAATAGCCATTAACAATACTTTTTGGAGTGTAAGTGTGGAGTCATCAAGCCTGACTCCATCCATTAACTGGCAATCTGGCATCAAGCACAGAACTTTCCCCATAGAAAGACACCACCAAATTATGAGACTATATCAACCAGGTTCTGGCTAAACTGCTAAAGCAAATGAAAGTGCCACATCAAGGGCAGTGGTGTATCTAGAAGCCTATGGTCCAGGGGTGTTTCTACAGAGGAAGCAAATCTTGCAGCTGCAGGAAGGGCCCATGAAGTATAGGGAGCCCAAAATAAAGAGCCATTTCAACATATATTGATAAAACAGGACAACCTCTTTATATGTTGGGGGGCAGGTCTGGACTGGGATTCAAAATAGGCCCTGGCATTCCAAGTACACAGAGGCCCAAGCAGCCCCCCACCAGCTCAATAAATAGTCACTGTGTATGAGAATTTACAGCAGCCCCTCTGGCATTTGCCAGAACCCACAGATTTCCAATCCGGGTCTGTTGGGGGGCCCTAAAATTAATTTGCAGTTTCGCAAATTTTGGCAAAATGGGTCAGATTTGCCCATGCCTAATTGTTCCCCTTCTTCTACTGACCCCCAACTAAAAACAAATGCTCTGTAAGGCTAAAGTGTATTATTATTGCTACTTTTAATTACTCATGTTTCTATTCAGGCCTCTCCTATTCACATTCCAGTATTTGAATCAAATCATTGCACGGACACAACTAAATTGCTGAAATTGCAAACTGCAATAAAAAGCTAAATAACTCAAAAACCACAAATAATTGTCTACATCATACTAAAAGTCAGTTTAAAGGTGAATAACCCCTTAACTAATATTAGTTCTGCTATGTGGCCTATACAACTCTAGGCCATTGTTGTCTATATTGCCGTATGGTGTTAATTTGGTGTGCTCCCACTCTTTTATTGTCTAGCTGAGATATTGGTAGATTTTTCTAAACATGATGGAATTGGAAATGGGGTACGTTACTGGCACCCTGACATATGGGAGGTAAGATCTGCTTCTGTGGCTGCTGCATTTATGTGTAGGTTGTATAGCAATGCATTTGTTAAACATTCATGTCTAGCACTAACAGTGGCCACGAAGGCTGGTGTGTGTGTGTGTGCAGAGACTCAAGAATGAATTTTATAGCCTAGAGAGATATGCTGGTATTAATGCAGAGAACGAGGTTCCATTAACCTGATAATTAGCACTAATATAGGCCCTGAGCCATCATCTGAGGCCACAGAACTATGATTTCCAAATATCCCTATTTTTAATATTTCTTTACTGATAATTGTACCGGGTTTCTCTAAATGTATTCTAAAGGAATCATTTTATACGCTATTAAATAGAAGGTTCTCCCTACAGAAAGTGTCGACCATTGTAGGCCGATGCACTTATCCAAAAAAGTAGTTAATAACCATTAAAACTCTTAACAACCATGAAGAACCTAGAAGAACAAGATTCAAGGACAATAAAGGATCCATAACATAATTACGGTGGGTTGACCCACAGCCAATATATACGCAGCCTTTCCGAAAGCCGAAGGCATAGACAAGGGGGCAGACCATATTTGATTGACAGCTGAGATTTATAAATGAGCTTACAACAGCTATGAATGCTTTAATAAAAAATGTAAATTGGATTTCATGTTTAATTTAAAAAGGACTTTTATCATATAGCTTTTTATGTGTGCGTGACAGGTCCCCTTTAAGATCCATTCATGTGTTTGGCTTTCATCTCTGTGTAATCATCAGATTTCATACCCCAGGGCCCTGGTTAAATGCATAGGGTTTTAGCTGGGTCTTGTGAACATGCTGTAAATCACAGCTTAGTCCAATTCATAATGTTTGGTTGCTGTTTGATTCTGTTGAAGCTCTTGTTTTTTGTTTTTTTTTTTGTGGCAGCACCTAAGGAATTCTCTAAGCTAAACCTACATCCGTGGGATTTGGCATTGGCCTCTGCAGCATGTGTGTAGGCCTGTAACAAGAACAGTTAAACACAAAACATAGGCAGTTATTAGGATAACTCACCAAAGTAGATCAGTGGCCCAGGTGCTCCTGCCCCAGGCCCTCAGCTCAAGGGGGCGGATAAACCGTGAGCAAACAAACTCATATTGGTGCAAGGCACTCCGGTATACTACGAATAGATCAGACCGAAAAATAAATAAAAATTGAAACCTTTATTGTACAAACATCTCTTGCCTGACGCATTTCATGTAACTAAGTACTAAGTACCGGAGTGCCTTGCACCAATATTTGTTTGTTTGCTGTAGTTCTGTAGATGCAGAATAAAGACAGTATGATAGTTTAATGTTTACCAACAAAATGTTATTGTAGACAACTGGAAATTTCTAGAAAAGAATACTTGGTATTTTAAAACAAATAGCATGGGCAGGGCTGCCATCAGGGGGTCACAGGGGAGACAGTTGTTCGGGGCCCGCAGGATTTTGTGTCTAGGGGGGGCCGACCATACTTAATTTACTTGATTAACCAGGCCCCCCTGCTTTCAGCGTGTTGCTGCACAAAATATGACACAGCAGCTCTGCTCTTTGCACGGAAGATTTTCTACTATTAAGATTTCCTGTAACCTCATTGGTCCTTTAAGATTAAGTTCATGTAAATCTGCATTGGGATTGGATCCCCTTATCCAATCCCTGTACAGCTTTACCGGGACTTATTCTTAAAGGACCACGAGGTTACAGGAAATCTTAATAGGAGAAAAGCTTCCATGCACGGAGCTGCTGTGGCATATTTTGCGGGGGGCGGGCTAATCAAGTAGTAACGGTAGTGTGGAGTGGGCGGGATCTGGGGTGGGGCTTGGGGGCCGGGGAGGGCCCAGGGGGCCCTGAAAATAGAGTTGTACGGGGCCCCGTGATTTCTAATGGCGGCCCTGAGCATGGGGCTGGGTGGCACTCCCCCACACACATCTACAGATAGGGGTTCCACGTTTTCTGGAAGGTTACATTACATCAGCCAATGAAAGACAAAGCTGTGTCTTTTCCTCACCTCTTCCTGTTACAGGCACAACCTGCATTAGTTTCCTGTCATGTGATCAGTGAGTGACACAAAGAGCATCACAAAATGGCACCTTCATGCCCGGATTTATGGCGAGGCTACAAAGGCCCAGGCCTAGGGCTGCAAAATATTAGGGGCGGCTCCCCATCTCTTTGGTGCAGGCACGCACGCATGATTGCGGGGAGGGGGGTATGTTGGCGCTAGGACCACGCGGCCTCCCGCCCACTAAATCCAGCGCTGGGCACCTCACAGTACCAAACGATAAAAGGGAAATAACTACTGTTATGCTAATTTCTTTGAAAGATTCTTTCATAGGTCATTTATTAGGAGATACATTGTCTATCAATTGTACAGGTATGGGAAACCCGTTATCCAGAAAGTTCCGAATTACAGAAAGGCCGTCTCTCATTGATTCCATTTTATCCTAATCCAAATTTTTAAAAATGATTTCCTTTTTCTCTGTAATAATAAAACAGTACATTGTACTTGACCCCAACTAAGATATAATTAATCCTTATTGGAAGCAAAACCAGCCTATTGGGTTTATGTAATGTCTAAATAGTTTTCTTGTAGAATTAAGGTATGAAGATCCAAATTACAGAAAGATCCATTACCTGGAAAACCTCAGGTCCAAGCATTCTGGATAACAGGTCCCATACCTGTAGTTTTTTTTTTCAGGAACATTCTATACTTTAAACTACATTTTAGAGAATTCCTTGGGTTCAATTTAAAGATCACGTCGCATGAGCTTTGTGCTTTCTAGATCTGAGATGTACTTAGCTAGCCCATTAAATATGATTATTTGGCTCCTAAATCCTCAAAAGAGGTTATTTTAACCAAAAACATCTCTATATTGACAGTCTGATCACCTGCTCAGGGACTGTGAGCTACAGGGCCAGAACTAGGGGTAGGCAGAATAGGTACATATCTAAGGCACAACAATGGGGGAATGTTGGACAGGTTTCTCTTGAAGAATCTCCTACCTACCCCTAGTCAGAGATTCCTTGTCCCCGATGCTGCCCCTCACTGTGCGCTCCTCCGCGTGGCAGCACTGTGCATATGTGTACACATTCATTTGTGCACATGTGGGGGGTAAGGTGGCCAATCGGGTTGCCTAGGGCATCTTGTGGGCTTGGCCTGCCTCTGGTGGGCTGTAGTCTGCAGGTTTGGAGGCTGTAGGTCTTTCGATGCTTTTCATCCAAACAAAATTAGTTCAAATTCCAACTGGCTGGAGATGCGTAGCTGAGCAATATAAGCCCTGTGATATATATATATATATATATATATATATATATATATATATATATATATATATATATATATATATATATACTGGTGGCTAAGAAAGATGAGAAACTGTATGGGATATAGTTATTTTAACTAACTCATCCAGTGATGTCCATGTGAGGTGCTATAGCGTTATAGACCAACATGCCCATGTTCAGTGCAGTTTCATTACCCTTACAAGTGGGAAATGGTGGGAGTTCTTTGCAGTATATGATCCTAAATCTGTGCTGAGTGTATAAATGACAGGCTTTTTGCTTCCTCGCACTGACATGTCATCGCCAGAAAACAGGAGTCCCGTCATGCTGCCAAGTGCTTCCTTTGTCTGCGCCGTAGCCTTTGTTCATGGTAATTGGCATTATCTGTCCATCAGTCACTTTCCTCGTATGGGGAGATAAGTAGGTGTTATCTGTAGCCAGGCTGTGACTTTGTGTGCTGGGCCAGTGGCTGTGCCGCTCAGGATAATTCTTGCCTTGGGTTGGAAAATGGCTTTATTGGCAGCACTCAGCAGAGGCAGGTGTCAGAGCAAGTCTGGCGGCTCAGCGACAAATTCTTCCATCCAAGCAAAGACTGGCAGTCAAATATACAGGGCAAATGTCTGAATAAAAGTGATATATACAAGGATATAAATCCATAACACCTTAGTTTAATATGTGTACATTTAAAGAAAAACAAACAGTATGAACAACTGAACCATGTGAAAGCAGGCCTGGATTTGTGGGCAGGCCACAAAGGCCCGGGCATAGGATGGTAAAAATTTGGGAGTGGCATGTTGGCCGCATCACCACCGGTAGCCATACAATATTGCATGGCAGAAAAATACTTGTTTTTATTGTTCTACCGGGTTCAACAAAGCATATTTATCTATCATCTATCTATCTACAGAATAAATTTGTTTAGCCCATATTACAATCTCGACCATGCCTATTTACACTTTACAATCCCGATCATGGCATTGGAATGTGGACCCGGCACTTTGGTGCTCTCTAATTTCTATGTCTGAATAATGAGCAAGCTGGGGCATCCATTGTAATGCCTGTGTTCTACCCCCAGTCCACCCCTCATGAATACATTGCCACCAAACAAGCAGTGCTGTATTCAGCAGGGAGGCACAGTGGCTCCAGATGGAGTACAAAGACCTTCAACTCTGGTTACGAAGCAGAGGGTTTGTACATTTTATACATTATGTAAATGAGCCATTTAGTGCTTATAGGAAAGTGAGCAACATTTTAGGCATATTGGGGCATATCTGGAAATACAGTAACTGGGCATGGTCAGTGTGGATAAGGGATACAGCCTAATTTGAGCCTCTTGCGGAGTATGTTCAGATTGATATCTAATCCCAGTCCCAGAAGAAGACTTGTGCACACTCAGCAGCCCAAGGCAACGTCCATTATTATTTGAGTTCCTTTTCATACATTTTTGATTGAACTTAAAATCCCCTTTTGCTCTGCACCTCACTTGTACTAGAATTTGTATTCCCTAAGCTTTAAAATAGGCGCCCAGTATATTCTACCTACCTGCTGATTATTTGCTATGGGTTTCTAGACCTGGTCAAACATTTGCAAATCTCTTACCCCATATTGTCAGGGAGACATCACTGATTTTGGAGGAAACATTCATATTAGAGATTCAAAAGCTAAGAGTGGGGCTTCTCAGGGATCCGTAAGATGCTGGCCATGGAAACTAGAGAGATACTTTGCACCGAGACACATTAACCCTCATTCCCATTTCATCCCTTTCATCAGAAACCAGATCATCTTATCCATAGGCTGCCTTTTTCTTTAAGGAGTTTGATGCCTAATGATGACAGAATGGCGTGTAGTGGTTGAGTGATCTCAGAAAGGACCTGAAGTAATCCCATCGGGAAGGGATTGTGCTCTGAGCCGGCTCATCCCTCTAATCCTTTTTAGTAGTATGTTTTATTTGTTTTGCTGCAAGTCTTTGCGTGTGTGCTGGGGCTTTATCAATAAAAGATAACAATAAGCGTGTTTGTTTAGAGAATACATTAAGAGCCACTTACAAATGGATTAAAACAGTCTTAATTAAAGGAAATGTTGTTAAAGAGCATTTTGTTTCTATGCAAAACATTGCTTTGATAGAAAAGAAGTTGTGTGAACATACATGTGCCATTTCCTGTAGTCTCAATAAGTCTGTCTCCATCATGAGTTAATTCTTCTTCTGCTGAAAAGTAAGACATCAGCAAAAAGAGAACTAGTGTTCCCCAAGCACACCTCTTTTTTAATATCCAAAATAACCATAGAAATTGGTAGGCTGAAGGCTTATATCAAAACCCAGTTGGCAAAAAAAGGGCCCTAATGACTAAGGGGGCCCACTAGCCTTCAGACAGGTGCTCTGATGTCACTGCACAGCCTGCATTATAGATGGATGATAGACCAACTAATAGGCTCCTAAATAGTTGTCTCCTACATTGACTGGCTGAAACTTTCGGTAGGGTCATACGATCCTTGTTTGAAGGCCAGTGGGACCCCTATAGGTGCTCTGATGTCACTGCACAGCCTACATGATGGATGGATTATACATAGATGGATGATAGGCTCTTATACCAGCCAATAGTTTCCTAAATAGTTGGCTCCTGCATTGATTGGCTGAAACTTTCAGTAGGGTCATACTGTCCTTGTTTGAAGACCAGTGGGACCCCTATAGTTGCTCTTATCTCAATGCACAGCCTAGATTATGGATGGTTGATACATATATGTATGATAGGCTTCTATACCAGCCAATATGCCCCTAAATAGTTGACTCCTACATTGATTGGCTGAAACTTTCAGTAGGGCCCAGTGTGCCCCCTATAGGTGTTCTAAAGTCACTGCACAGCCTCATGTACCAGCCAATATACTCCTAAATAGTTCGCTCCTACAATGATTGACTGAAACTTTCAGTAGGGTCATACTATCCTTGTTTGAAGACCAGTGGGACCCCTATAGTTGCTCTTATGTCAATGCACAGCCTAGATTATGGATGGTTGATACATATATGGATGATAGGCTCCTATATCAGCCAATATGCCCCTAAATAGTTGACTCCTACATTGATTGGCTGAAACTTTCAGTAGGGCCCAGTGGGCCCCCTATAGGTGCTCTAAAGTCACTGCACGGCCTCATGTACCAGCCAATATACTCCTAAATAGTTGGCTCCTACAATGATTGGCTGAAACTTTCAGTAGGGTCATACTATCCTTGTTTGGAGACCAGTGGGACCCCTATAGGTGCTCTGATGTCACTGCACAGCCTAGATTATGGATGCATGATACATAGGTGGATGATAGGCTCATATACCAGGCAGTAAACTCCTAAATAGTTGGCTCCTACATTGATTGGCTGAAACGTTCAGTAGGACCCAGTGAGTCTCCTATAGGTGCTCTAACTCACTGCACAGCTTGCATGATGGATAGATGATAGTCTCCTTTACCATCCAATAGGCTCCTAAATAGTTGGCTCCTACATTGATTGGCCAAACTTTCATATTCTCTCATTGCAGGAGCCAGTACTTAGGCTAAACGAATATTTGCAAGAGACACCCTGTCAAATTAAGAGAGAGGAAACGTTAATATTTTATGTAATCTGTAAAGTGTAAAACAATATTTTTATATACATTTTTAATGTAAAACAATATGCAAAACCCAGTTCAACACAAGGTTGTACAACATATTAAAAGTTTAAAGGGCAATACAAAGTTAATGCATTTGTTTTATCCGTCTGTAAATCATTCATCGACTCTCTAGGATGAATATTTGATTCTTCTGTTGTGCATAAAATGGAAATAGAAATCAAACCGCTATTAAATCCAATGATTTCTGTAAGCGATCAGCGCTCACATCTAGGAATACACATGTTGACCCAGCATGCTTCTTCTCCTCTATACATTTTGATTGGGTACCAAGAGAGATTGGTTTCTAGAATGAAATGATAAATGTTTAAACAGAGTATGTATAATAATGTATTATAACAGTGTATTAATCATAGCGTCAATAGTCCCACCATTGTCCACATTCACGGAAACAAAGGCCACGGGACCATTGCTGCTGCTGAAATATAAACTATGGAGCTTCTATAGGAAAACTGTCATTATCTGCTCTGGTTTTTCCGTAACATTGATATTCTGACTTTATTTTCTCCCTCTCCTTTTAATTGATCTGAACAATCTGTAATGTTCTCTGCTGTTGTTTTCCAGATCGATAGATACGCACAGCAAGACCTGAAGAAGGGTCTTCATCTGTATGGCACAGAAGGGAACATCGGCCTCACCAATGCATGGAGCATCATTCAGACTGATGTATGTAGCGCTCTGCACAGTAGCTCAATGAATACAAGATCTCTTCTACGAGATTGCACTAAACTCCAGTATTGGATATCAGAAACCGTAGGAGTGAGCGCCAGCATACATTACTCAATATTGCGGCTTAGTCTGGCTTAGTGGTGCTTTTTTTTTTTTTTTTTTCTCTGATTTTTTTTTTTCATTGCCTCTGCAACTTAAAAAAACTGGAGGTATTTCTACAACACTGGGGAAAATGATAAAGTGCTTGCGGAGAATAAAAACATACATAGAAAGCAAGTGAAAGCGCATTGCTCACGCTACAGTGGAATTACTGAGATAAGAGAGCCGAACTTCTTTCACTGAGCTGTAATAAAAGGAATTGATTTTTGTTGACTTTATACTGAACTAGGTATTTTTATTGCAACCCTCATAAATATATTAAGATCCATTTAAGGAGGCAAGACAAGGCAACGTGTTTATTTTCCTTAAGATTTTTTAAGAAGAGGCTGCTGGCTGGTGTTCTTAAATAGCTAGAAAGCTGGCACAACATGGAAGCCAAACGTGAGCATATCCATGCAGATACACAAATGCTTCTCTATCCGCACTAGATGTTACTGGCCCCTCTGCAAATTCAATTTAGGGCCCCTAAACATTGGTAATTTGACCCATTCTACCAAGACATATTGATATAGATTATTTAGGGCAAGGTCACATGGGGCGTTTTTAAAACCACATATACGAGGGTAACTACGTACTTTAATAATGAAATGCGCACTATAGCAATCCCAACGGGACACTTGCGAGCCAACATCTGCTAAGGCAAGGATCCCCAAGAAAACTGCTTGTGCGGCTGGGCGGCTTGCCGCCCCTTAATTGATGCCGCCCTAGGCCTGGGCCTATGCGGCCTTGCTGCAAATCCAGGCCTGCCTCCAAGCCTGGAATTCAAAAATAAGCACCTGCTTTGAGGCCAACTGGGAGCAACATCCAAGGGGTTGTGGAGCAATATGTTGCTCGCTCTACTGGTTGGGGATCACTGGGCTAAGGGATGCCAGTATTTGCTTTTTTTCAGCAGATACGCCAAGTAAACACCATATTATTGAACTCTGTGGGATCCACAAGTTTGAAAATATACTTTGTTGAAAGATGCCATGTATTTTCAATATGGCGGCCAAACTCTTGCGAGATTGATTGCGCATAGACGTATTTGTGATGTTGTACGCTGCTCATGTAATTACGTTGTGTATTGACGAACACTACGGCTACAATTTGCATGCAAATTCCTTTTCCACTTGGCTTTTTTTTCACAAAAGTTTACAAAAATTTTCCAGGTGGAATTGTGGGGAACAAGAAAAAACAGAAATGCATGTTGGGAAAAAGAAATTGCAGGATGGAAAACGCCCCATGTGACCTTTTACATATTTTTTTCTTAGTTTTCATGATATTTGCAGTTTTACAATGTTGATCTACTGAATTTGTAACTTGAGCTCTTCCTGCTGTTCTGTTCAGGTGGAAACTGGACACAATAGCTGGAGCTTAAGTTAGGGGCGCAAGAATGATTTCCTGAGGTTTCCCTGCTTAGTTTTATTGCTGAATGTGATTGAAATGATAGAACCGAGCAGAGAAACGTCAGTAGATGCTCCCTGCTTCAGTCAAGTAAACTGCTGCTCTAAACTCACAAGTCTTTATAAATATATAAGTAGAGGCTATAAATGTCCCCAACCTTTTTAACCCATTAGCCATAGTCAAATAGAGAAAGCATTGGAGAGCCATACAAGCATCAAAAAAGTTCCTTGCGGTTGCCAAATAAGGGATGTGATTGGCTATTTCTTTGCAAGCCAGTACAATTATGTCTTTACGCCTGCAACACTTGGGTATCACTGCCAGATCACTAAACAATGCCCTGGGTCCAACCTTGTCCTGTACTTTGTATAGGGAAGCTTTACCCGGTTTTGCAATGAAGGTCTGGGCTGTCAAGTGAATACCTTATGCTTATTTACAATAAATGAATATCTTACATTGTATAGTTTTGCTGTCCATGGAGACCATTTCAGTGGCTTATAAGAAACACATTCTCGGTAGGCTTCGGTTACCCTTTAACTAATACCATTGTATCTGTTTGCGCTGATAAGGAAATCTGCCTCCTTTCCCTGCGAGTGAATTGCGCTACCGACAGACTTTGTTTTAGCTAATACACTAAAATCTAACAATGTGCTGCACAAGCTGTAGCTCTAATCAGCTAATCAGTAATTAACTTTCACTTGTCATAATGCGTTTGGAATAATGAGAGAAAAGCATCTTATTAGGGCTATTCCACACGGGGAGATAGCCTTGCGTTTGCGGTCGCGGCGACAAAGCGCCGCGCCAGTCGCCGCGACCGGCGCAGGCGACAGTTTTGTATGGGCGCCTATGTAAAAACGCCTGTGCTAACCACACGAGGCGATGCGCTTTTCAACAGTCGCCTGAAAATGCCTCGCCAGGCTTTTTCAGGCGACTGTTGAAAAGCGCATCGCCTCGTGTGGTTAGCACAGGCGTTTTTACATAGGCGCCCATACAAAACTGTCGCCTGCGCCGGTCGCGGCGACTGGCGCGGCGCTTTGTCGCCGCGACCGCAAACGCAGGGCTATCTCCCCGTGTGGACTAGCCCTTAGGCCGAGGCAGGGAAGGAAATGCTGCATTTTGACTGGTTTAGTTCACAGTGGTACATTTAGCGGTTAAATTTCACATCACTTTTAATTGCAGGTAAATTCACACTCCACTTTCAGGAAATTATCAGGGTTAATTGACAAGCACTTTATATTTACTGTCTATATATTTTATTTTTTATAATGACTTAAAAGTGAGGCACTGTCATTTCAAATATGAATCTAGATGAGCAGAACTGTAATTCTATTTAGAAGTGTGGTCTGTTGGACAAAAGAATTTATCCAGAATGGGTCCTGGGGTTTTCCAGATAACAGATCTTTCCGTAATTTGGATCTTCACAGGGCTAGCATAAGAGGCACCTGCCTAGGAAGCAACGAAAGGGGGGCAGGTACCTGTCTTCTGCCTACTCCTAGTCCATATTCGCTGCTCTCCCTTTCTCTCCAGCGCTCTCTCCCCTCCCCTCTTGCGCTTTCTCCTGCCTCCCTCCCGCACTTTCTCCTGTCTCCTTCCACTCCGGCGCTCTCTCCTGCCTCCCTCCCTTCCGCAACCCTCCCCTCCGGTGCTCTCTCCTGCATCCCTCCCCTCTGGCGCTCTCTCCTGCATCCCTCCCCTCTGGCGCTCTCTCCTGCATCCCTCCCCTCCGGTGCTCTCTCCTGCATCCCTCCCCTCTGGCGCTCTCTCCTGCCCCCTCCCCTCCAGTGCTCTCTCCTGCATCCCTCCCCTTCGGTGCTCGCTCTCTCCTGCCCCCTCCCCTCCGGTGCTCTCTCCTGCATCCCTCCTCTCTGGCGCTCTCTCCTGCATCCCTCCCCTTCGGTGCTCGCTCTCTCCTGCCCCCTCCCCTCCGGTGCTCTCTCCTGCATCCCTCCTCTCTGGCGCTCTCTCCTGCATCCCTCCCCTTCGGTGCTCTCTCCTGCATCCCTCCCCTTCGGTGCTCTCTCCTGCATCCCTCCCCTTCGGTGCTCTCTCCTGCATCCCTTCCCTCCGGTGCTCTATCCTGCATCACTCCCCTCGGGCGTGTGATCCGATTGTTGGGCCCACGATCGGATCAGCCCGATATCACCCACCTCTGGATAAGCATATCAGGGAGAGATCCACTTGTTGGGCAACCCCACCAAACGAGCAGAACTTTTACTGCATGGCCACTTTTATAAAATATCTAGCCTTATTCTTTCTCATTCAGTTCAGAGATTCTTATTCAAGCTTCAGTCCCGGTAATGGTAACATTTGCAGCCAATCAAAATGATGATAATTGAGGTGCTGTTGCGCTCGCATTTACAAACGTGTCTTATGAAAAATACATGAAAGATCTGATCAGAAATTCTGCTTATTTTTTGTTTGTGCTTCAGTTCCGATGCTGCGGAGTCGCTAATTATACCGATTGGTTTGAGGTGTACAACGCCACCCGTGTCCCCGACTCCTGCTGCCTGGAATTTAGTGAGAACTGTGGCCTGCACTCCCCGGGCACCTGGTGGAAATCGGTGAGTTACAATGGAGTGTTGATTTGTAATGGCATTGATAATTGTAGTGTGCCAGTCATAGGGACCTGTGTTCTCCTCCCTGTATACTGTAGGAAGTAGTGGACAGAATAACACAATGCCTATAAATGTCTGTCTTTGTCTGTTCCTACAATTAATCATTAACATCCCATCGTTGCACCGTGTAATATTAGAAGGAGTTGGAAGAGTGACTTCCCTGGCAAAAAACAGGTATTGTTGGTACTCAAGGAAAGGCTTCGAGACCTGAAATATTTCAGCTCAGAGGGAGCATTTAAATAATACAGGTATGGGACCTGTTATCCAGAATTCTCAGAAACAGGAGTTTTCTGGATATGGGGTCTTTCTGTCATTTGGATCTCCAAACCTTGTCTACTGAAAAAATCATTTAGGGGGTTATTTATCAATGTCCGATTTTATCTCAACATTTTCTGCTACAAACTCCGATCATATCGTTTTTTTAAGCTTATTTATTACAATTTCCTGAAATCTGCTTTGCGGGAAAAAAAATCTGATTATCACGATTTTTGGGGGGTTTTTAACCTGAAAACTCTGATTTCATATGCTTTTTCACCTGAAACCCAGCGCACATCAAATAATCATTGGGACTTCTCCCATTGACTTATATGCAACCTCAACAGGTCTGCAATGCCGAATTCTGACTTTTCCATCCTCTGGGTTTAATAAATTCCAAACAATTTGTGATTTTTTTTTTTTTTTTTAAAAGTCCGATTTTATAAATAAAAAAAACAAATCGCAATTTTTTCGGGATTTTTGCATTCGGAGTTTAGTAAATAACCCCTTAAATATTAAGGGAATTATTTATCAAAGGTCGAGTTGTGTTTTTCCCCAAAAATTCGAGTTTTTCGAGAGTAGTTTCACTAAAAACTCGTTTTTTTTCAGGATCAAAAAAAACAACAACTTTTTTTTCAGATTTATTATCTGGAGCTGCAAAAAAGCTTGAATTCAAAAATACTCCAGATAAAACCTGTCGATGGTCATGTAGAAGTCAATGGCACAGGTCCCTTCAACCATTTGAAGATGTTTTTAATAAATAATGTTTTGATAAATAGCCCCATAAATAAACCCAATTGGATTGTTTGTCTCCAATAAGGATTAATTATATCTTAGTTAGAATCACAAACAAGGTACAGTTTCATTATTATAGAGGAAGGAATTAATTATAAATTTTTTTTAATTATTTCATGAAAATGGAGTCTATGGGAGATAGCCTTCCTGTAATTCAGATCTTTCTGGATAACGGGTTTAGGATTAACAGATCCTACATGTATATATAATATAATGTTTTTTCACTGGTACATTTGCTATCCCTTATTCCCCACTCTTCATTGTTTACAGTCTTACTCTTCCCCCTTTCCATTTATTTTCTGATGTTGTTATTTATACTTTTATTATGTCTTTTACCTCTTGTTTTTGGTTCCCTGTTTCTGAACTGTTTCATCTCTTCTCCACTCCTTTTTTCTCTTCATTCCACTGCACTATAATGTCCTCTTCCTCTCTGCACAACTGTTAATACTCCACACTGTGTCCACTGTACTCTGCTTTAGTTAGAATAAGTGCTACGCAATATGTTGGCGCTATATAAATACATGTTAATAATCAACAAAAAGGGGGGATAGTGCATGAATGACAAAGAAGTGGAAATATCCTCACGTGTGAGGGAAACTGGTGGAGAAGCCTTCTTATATAGCATCCCTAGCTACAATGTTTAATTTAGGACTTCAACACCAGGTCACTTCTCAGGTATCCCAAGAGTTTCACAAGACCCCTTTGCAAAGATTATGATCCTATCTGCTCCCTCCCTGTATTCTTTATCAGTTGGCAGGTGTCTACATTCCAACCCCTGTGGTCAACCTTACTCCATGCTATCTCCTCCAACCACTGTCTCTTCCATTCACTCACAGTCTGCCTCCTAGTTCACCCTAGCAGTAGCCGTAACCCTAAAAACCTATTGATTAGGGCTAGAGTTAGTATTAGGGTGAACGATCCAGGAGATCTGATCCAGGATGGATGAAGGAGTAGGGTTGACCACAGAGGTAGCAGGAAGGGTAATGATCTGTACTGAGGCTTTTGTAAAATTCTTGAGATACCCAAGAACGGAGATGGTGACTCACGCCTGCAGGATGAAGTCATTGGCATAGGATATCCTAAAATGAGTCTCCTGCCTGGTGTTTTAAAGTCACAGCCTTAAGCAGCAATGATTTCTTCTACCACAACAAGCTAGAAGATGACACAGGTGAAAAGGTTCTTTAAAAGTAAAGAAGGCAGAACGGTGGACCCAGCATTTGTCCTCATAGGTTGGTTTTCTGTTTTTTCCCCAGTTTTGAACCCAGCTGAATATCAGAATCAGTATGTCGTAAGCATATTGGTCACACTTGTGGCCATTCCCTAATGGAATGATCGATTTGGCCATCATAAGACTAACGCAACATGAAATGGGAAACTATCACCAATCTGCTTAATATAGCGAACACGTTGCAGACAGAACTATTGCAAAACACTTTCCAGGAATGATAAAGTGATTAATCATTCCTATTACACTTCTTCTTCTTCTTCTCCCTCCCCAGGTTTAATAGGCATAATTAATTTGCTGCAAAAACAGTGTTAATGATGTGTTTGTACAATAAAAACTTAGGTGGTGAGATCATTTGAACAGTATCGCTGATCTTGAGGACCCACAGAACCGTGTGAAGTGGCCCCTTTGCATAAATAATCAAGGACTTCTCTCCTAATAAATAATATAGATATAAAGTGCTGTATGGAGAGTAGGCTGAGCCACTGTGCTCACACACTTACCAAAGATTACATATCAGGATATAAAATATAGATCTCCTTTAATAGATATGAAGAGGTTTAGCCTTCTGCCCATAGGTTGCGCATGCAATCTAAGTTATCTACAGGGAAAACCTTATATTTAAATCCTAGGAAAATGCCAAGGACGTCATTGAACCCAACAACCTTCTATACTTTTGTGCAGGAGTGATTGGCAGTGAGATGAGAATCATCCCTACATGAAAGTATAGTTGTCCAGCTCTTCTGCCTGCCTAATCCTAGTTCTGTAGCCTTGGCTGAGAGAGCATAGTGATGTGTTGGGTCAATGGTGATGAGTGGGGGTGAGGTTTTGACCTGCCCTCTACTCATCACCTCTATCAGGGGGGCAGCATACAAGTGCCTTGGGTGCTTTTGCCCTTTAGCCTGGCACTGCCCAGGAATTTTTCGGAATATCAGTTTATTGACCACCTAGAATTCTGCCATGGACTGCTCTCTATCAACCCAACACCATGTATATCATTTAGAAGGGTTGGGAAGACTTTCCAAACCCCATTTTTCAACCTGGTCGACTACAGGTTTCAGTAAGACTTGTGTCTTAGTATCTGTACCCATCAATATCTGCCCTCTACCAAGTCCTCCCATTTAGCCAGTAAATGAGGAGACAGTAGGGATTCTGGGGAAGTGGAACAGGTTGAAAAAATGGTGGTTGGTTTGGAGTTGCTAGAGAGCAGTCCATGGCTGAATTCTAGGTGGTCAATAAGAGACTGCCCAAGGCCACTCTCGCCCCTTGATCACTGCCCCCTATTCAGCGAGGTGATGAGTAAAGGGCTGGTCAAACACCATCCCTGCCTGCCCAGTCATCACCATTGACCCCGACATATAATGCTGCTCCCTCAACCAGAGTTGCAGAACTGGGGTTAGGCAGGCAGAAGATGCATGTGATTTGGGTTCCAACCTTTTCCAGGGCCAAAACCTGGACATAGGGAGCTGGAAGATGATGTTAGGAGGAGGAGTTTGATGTTGGGAGAGGGTCCCTTATGTCAGAGCAGTGGGGCAGGCCTATAAGATCATGTGATTGCAATTGGGAGGATTCTAGTTTCACAATACTAAAACCCAGACAGGAATGAGGGTATTCAAAACAAGACAAGTGGCAACCGTAGCCCCCACCCTTGTGCCCTAGGCATGTGCCTCTTTTGCCCGCCACTAGTTCCCATTCTGTCCTTGGACCTCTGTGGCCATGATCATTTGGTCATTCATATATAGAGACTGAGCAAAGCACACTATCTGCCTGTACATATATTAATATATTTAAAGGTCTATTTTTGCTCTGTTTCAGCCATGCTATGACACAGTGAAGATTTGGCTCCATGAGAATCTCTTGGCAGTTGGCATTTTTGGGCTGTGCACCGCGCTAGTTCAGGTCGGTATGATTTGCTTTCCTTGCTATGGTTACTCACGGTGAAATCCTTCTTATATACATTGATTTCAAATTAATCAAAATCTTGAAAAAGATAGATATACTTCAAAAATGCTGTTTTTTTCCTTGCATTTTTCAAAGTAACAAAAATATCACTTAGAAATATTCATGGAATATCAGCTGAGCTGATATTGCATAATTATTACATTGGGAGGCCCAAAATGGTGGTTCTGTGCTCACTAAGGACAGATTTCTAGACAAAGCTTCTTCCTACAAAGGATCAGGCTGCCTCCAGTACTGCCATATTGTAATATCTGTGTGATGAGGATATGATGATCTGTTACATTCATAGTAAATGCCTGGTGTATATATTTTATATTGCAGGCAATAATACAGGTATGGGATAACAGATGTTTCTGTAATTTGGATCTTCATACCTTAAGTCTACTAGAAAATTATCTAAACATTAAATAAACCCAATAGGCTGGTTTTGCTTCCAATAAGGATTAATTATATCTTAGTTTCAATCAAGTACAAGCTACTGTTTTATTACAGTGAAAAAGGAAATCCCCTCACATAAATTCTATATACCCATATCTATACTAATTATAGAGTTAAGTATCACCCGGCAGTGCATTCCACAACCTCACTGTCCTGACTGTGAAGAACCCCCTACGTTGCTTCAAATGAAAGTTCTTTTCTTCTAGTCTAAAGGGGAGGCCTCTGGTACGGTGATCCACTTTATGGGTAAAAAGGTCCCCTGCTATTGGTCTATAATGTCCTCTAATGTACTTGTAAAGTGTAATCATGTCCCCTCGCAAGCGCCTTTTTTCCAGAGAAAACAACCCCAACCTTCACAGTCTAATTTAAGTCTTCCATCCCTCTAACCAGTTTAGTTGCACTTAGTCTCTGCACTCTCTCCAGCTCATTTATATCCCTCTTAAAGGAGAAGGAAAGCTATGGAGGCATTTTATTGCCAATAGATTAGCTGCAATAGTGCAAGCTAGAATGCTATATTTATTCTGTAGAATGTTTAACCATACCTGAGTAAAAAGCTCTAGAAACTCTCTGTTTGTTTAGAATAGGAGCTGCAGTATTAATGTGGTGTGACATCACTTCCTGCCTGAGTCTCTCCCTGCTCTGGGCTCAGATTACAGTAGAGAAGGGAGGGGTGGGGGGAGAGGAGCAAACTGAGCATGCTCTTGCCCAGGGCAATGAGGTTTAAGCTGAAGGCAGGAAGTCTGATACAGAAGCCCATGAGTACACAATAGAAGGAAAGAAATGCGGTGTTTCTTTTGACAGGGGATTCAGAGCAACATTACTTTGGGGGTTTACTGGTGTATTTAGATGGACCTTTCTGATAAGGCTTACTTAATTTTAACCTTTCCTTCTCCTTTAAGGACTGGAGTCCAAAACTGCACTGCATACTCCAGATGAGGCCTTACCAGGGACCTATAAAGAGGCATAATTATGTTTTCATCCCTTGAGTTAATGCCCTTTTTTATGCAAGATGGAACTTTATTTGCTTTAGTAGCCACAGAATGACACTGCCCAGAATTAGACAACTTGTTATCTACAAAAACCCCTAGATCCTTCTCATTTAAGGAAACTCCCAACACACTGCCATTTAGTGTATAACTTGCATTTATATTATTTTTGCCAAAGTGCATAACCTGCATTTATCAACATTGAACCTCATTTTCCAGTTTGCTGCCCAGTTTCCCAACTTAGACAAATGACTCTGCAAAGTGGCAGCATCCTGCATGGAACCTATAGTTCTGCACAATTTAGTATCATCTGCAAAAATAGAAACAGTACTTTCAATGCCCACCTCCAGGTCATTAATAAACAAGTTGAAAAGCAAGGGACCTAGTACAGAGCCCTGCGGTACTCCACTAACAACACTGGTCCAATTAGAAAATGTTCCATTTACCACCACTCTTTGTAGTCTTTTAGCCAGTTCTCTATCCAGGTACAAATACTATGTTCCAGGCCATCATTCCTTAATTTAACCAGTAACCTTTTGTGTGGCACTGTATCAAATGCTTTAGCAAAGTAAATCACATCCACTGTCATCCTAGAGTCGAGGTCCCTGCTCACCTTCTCATAAAAAGAAATGTAGTCTGGCAAGATCTATTACGCATAAACCCATGCTGGCACACACTCATAGTATTATGATTTGCTATGAAGCAAACAGTTTACTTTAAGGTGAACCTTTAAAAATATGAAAAACCCATACTGTATATAAATTCATTCAACTGAAACCAAACATGCATGTGATTGCTGGTAACCTGATGTGTGTGTGCCCTTACAGATACTGGGACTGACCTTCGCTATGACCATGTACTGTCAGATGGCAAAAACGGACACCTACTATGCCTGAGCTCATCCCGACTCTCCCGTGAGCTTCCATCTCAGAGGCGCACAAGGCAGGAACCAAACCGAGAAGCTCTGACACCCAATCTTTCTTCCTTCCATTCATCCTCCAGCTCTGACTTGCCCAGCCTCCCTTGTCTAATGGACCACTGACAATTCACACCTTTCTCCAAGTATGCTGCAGAGATTGGGGCTATTTATATGGGTGACACCTAGGAAGTAACAGGCACTGAAGAAGGAGCCATACGCTTGATGGACATGTGAACATTTGTTATGGAACAAGGCAGAGGGATTTTTACAGCAGATGTTGGCCCAAAAGGAATTGGTGGCCACATTATCCTTCTTTCTTATACTTCTCCTGTGCCACTGCCGATGCCATCCTTACCCATCAGACAACTCTCTCTTTACCTGGCAGATCAAATGCAGAAAAGCTGAAATTGGAAGCCATGTAGTGATGAAAAGGTTAAGTACAAATACCTGGAGGGGAAAGGGAAGAATGGCCGTACTAAGCGCCAGCATTATGTGCACAGGAGCATGGAGAGAAGCGCAGTTACTTAATGATGTGCGTTTTATGCCTCCCAGTTACATTAAAACTTGTGCCGACTCCTACAGCGTGGCTAATGGGCGGAACAGTAGTCTGCAGCGGAGATTGCTTGCTGTGTTTGCAGAAGTCTTAAAGTAACCTCTCCTTAAAGGTCAACCATAATGAGCTTTACAGTAATAAAAAGGAATTGTAGGTCAAAGGGCAACTAATCGCTCCATTATATAACCTTGATATCATCAACAGCTGCCCAGGACATTGCAGTTTTGTAAAATATGTTCTATTTCCAGCTGCTACATAGACAGCTCTGATTAACTGCCCACAATATTTCTGTCGTACCCAAGCACTCCATTCCTGAGCCCTTTTTTAATTTAATCGCTGGCAGCGATGTATAGATCTGGGCACACTGGAGTGTAACTGTCTGCAGGCGACAACTGATAGATAAAGTGGCTCTGCTGGTGGAATGGGATCTTCCAGGTTATGTGCTGAGCCAGCTTCAGAGCTCACGTCTTACCAGTGATTTCTACAAAGCTTCAAATTGTCAGGCCACGTGGTTTCTAAATAAGGATTTTGTATCTTGCGTTGCCCCAGGCACGTTGTACTGCTAAGACTGATGCCAGCGCTCACCTTCCTCTTATGAATAACACAGGAGACCTGCGTGTTTATGTCAACTACAAACATCTGCGGCTTCCAAATGATTCTTCTGGCTAGGAGCACAAAGATGGAGGGGGAAGCAGGTCTGCTTAGAGGGCAGTAGCCACTTACCGATGCAGCTCATGCCGTGTCTACCAATTCTGCAAAATGCTTTGTTTGTACCATAAACATCCGTTGTTCTGACTGTCAGCATTGTATGGCAAAATGAATGATAGCTAGAGGGTATGGAGAAGATCTACCCCCTGGATGTGGATAGTTGTACCTCAAGTGACAGTTGTCTACTACTACTACACTATATAGTAGTGATAGAAGTAGGTGGGCACTAGTAATGTGCGGCCATTGGCTGGTTTGGGCAGAACTTTACCTAGTGCCCAACTGCCATCGACTTTACGATGCCCTGAATTTTCAGTTTTTATAGGCTTGCACCTGCGTACCCCATCGTTCCATGACATCAGAGCGGGGTGGGTTGGGCGAAAGTCTATAAATACCGAGGAGTGCTGGGTTAGGGTTGGGTGCGGGTGATGAAAGGGCAGGTTAGGGTTGGGTACAGGTTGTGAAAGGGCAAGTTAGGGTTGGGTGCAGGTGGTGAAAGGGCAGGTTAGGGTTGGGTGCAGGTGGTGAAAGGGCAGGTTAGGGTTGGGAGTGGGTTGACTTTTTGTCAACTGCACATCACTATTGGGCACTAGTCTGTCCAATATCTCAATCCAAAACCAAGGGTATTAATCTGAAGTTGGACTCTTCTTTGCTGCTTTTAGAGTCTCTGCTTATCTGGGAAGGTTCCCATTAGATGTTAAGGTGGCCATACACGGGCAGATAAAAGTTGCCATTATCTGTCCTTTAGATCTGCCCATGTGTGGGGGCGTGCGACGGGTCACCCCCGATTGATATCAGGCCAAAAATCAGCCTGATATAAATCGGCAGGTTTGATTTTTCCTATGATCGAGGACTGCATAGGATAGCTGATGCGGTCCTACAACCTGATGGCACCCATTTCCATTGTATAATCCAGTTGTTTGGACCTAGCCAAATGTTTGGATTAACACAATATCGCCCTGCCATGGGTGGGCATATCGGGTTAAGATCCGCTTGTTTGGTGACCTCACCAAACCAGCAGAGTCGTATAGTGTATGGCCACCTTTAGAACATAGTGTATGGCCACCTTTAGAACATTGTCGGTGGGATTTGCTTCCTTTCAGCCACAAGAGCATTAGTGATGTGGGGCATGGAAATTGGGCATTAGGCCTGATCCTCAGCATTCCAAAGCATCCTGGCTTGAGGTCAGGCGACAAAATGGCAAACCCTATGTTTTAATTAGCTATTTTTGGGGGAAAAATATAAGGTGTACTTGCTTCCTTCTTAAGTCTATGAGCAAATATTGGACTTGGATCTGTAAGCTGATACCCTGTGTGTTTTTAAAATAGACCATAATTGGATTCCCGGCTCTCATGCAAATCTCATTTACGCCTAAAATGACCGTTTAATAACAAAGCACAGTAGGCAACTATTATAAGATACTATATAAAATGTAGACTCCTTGCCTGTCCATTTAGTTATACAGACCCCTGGAATACACACTGGCAAATATATAAGTAAATATATAATGGCAAATATATCATACTGGGTCTTATTTATAAAACACTGGGCACATTTGCATCTGCGCAGTAACCCATGGCAACTGCCCAGGTGCAAATTTGCCCAGAGTTTATAAATGAGCCCCGTTGTCTTTGTACATTACCATGCAGCATTCATTATGGTGTATGTACTCTCACTGGTAACAACCGATTTCAGGATAATGGACCAGGACACACAAACACACACACTGCCTATATTTCTCTACAATTCCCATTGTGTGAATTACAGAATACACTCACTATAGACTCACTAAACATTACTTGTTTTGCACTTTAAAGTGCCAGTTACAGGGCCAGACTGGGTTGGTGGGGCACCGGGATAAAACCTGGTGGGCCCCGCTGGCCCAGTCCTGTTCCCTGTGCTGCTCCTCTTGCCTCAAGTCACGGCAAATACAAGGTGTGCATACGTGCGCCGACGGGGGTGCGACACAGCATGGGAACCCGGGTCCAACAGTCCGACCCTGGGCAGTTACAATTACAATCTCTTTATTATCTCTGCTGCTGGTATGACTATAACACACACACCGGCAGCACAAAATCATTGTGTTTATGGTCACCCCCAAAAAACTGTTCCTTCATTTAAAGGGCATGTAAAGTCTAAAATAGAATAAGGCTAGAAATGCTGTATTTTGTATACTAAATATAAACATGAACTTACTGCACCACAAGCCTAATCAAACAAATAATTTATGCTTTCAAAGTTGGCTACAGGGGGTCACCATCTTGTAACTTTGTTAAACATCTTTGCAAGACTAAGACTGTGCACATGCTCAGTGTGGTCTGGGCTGCTTAGGCATCGTCATAAACAAAGCTGCTTGAGTTCTGCATGGCTGGGAATAAGGCGGGGGCTCCCCCTGCTGTTCATAATTATGATTGTTTCCCTGCTCAGCAGTTAGGGACCGTCTGACAATTCCTATCCACAGCAGTAAATGAAGGGAGAATTTCACTGCATACAGTCAGGTTTCTTATAAAAATGGTACACATTTTTTAATTAAAGTATATTGGAGATAGGTTTCTTTTTCATTAAAGAAAGTAAAAATGTGATTTTATTTTTTTGCCTTTACATGCCCTTTAACAGCGCAGTTTAGCACAGCAGCATAACCTTTTTCTGGTCAAGTCCTAACATGGATTTACCAGTCCAGTAATCTGTAAGTGATCCATTTACAGCTCTGATACTACAGTGGGATCACCAGCATTACCAGTAACACCCCTAATCCACTAATACTACTTCTAGAACCTTAAGCAACCAACCACGAGGCAGTGTAACCCCAGAAACCTGAAGTACAAGAGAAAAGGGCTGCCTGGCCGTGAGCTGCAGGAATCCTGGGCTGCAGTACCGTCCCTTAGAAACAATAGTTTCAATCTAGAGCCCTAAACCATTGCTACGTTGACCTATTACGTATACAAAAATATATTGAAATTGCTCATTAATTAGGGCATTACTGTGCCCTCTACACTCCTGGGCCCCCTACAACCGCAATGTCTGATTCCTCTGTAGTTACCCCCCTGCCGTATCTGACTGTGATAGTGGGGGGCAGATCTTTTGTCCTGATGAAGGAAAGAAAGCAGTTTTGGGTATCCATGGCTATACTGTATGTGGATCAGTGTTTCTTTCTTTGTGTGTCTGGTTCTCTACAAAGTCAGGAGTTGACAACACAATGGACAAGGCTGATGTAAAGTGTCATCATCTAGCGGCTAGCCCAACTGTCAGCTTCTTGGCCAACTGCAGCCATCATTCCATATTGTACCTGCTATCCCCCCCTCTACTCTTCCTACCTACATCTGCTGCTCTGGGGGACCCCCCCCCCCCTAGAGGACCCCTTAAAGACAGCTCTGAGTGTCAGCTCTGAAGCAGGAGTTATATTGTATACAGCACATGCTCCTTGTAGTTAGTGAGGCACAAGTAATGCTATAAACAAACTTTTTGGTATTAAACTCTATGTAGACCAAGGTCTGTGTTATTCCTTCTCTCGCCGCAGGAACTTGCTGTGCAGCGAATGCTTCACTGGTCCCTCGGCACATGTTTATTTTCTTTATGTCTATATTTTTGAATTATGTGACAGATTTTGCTGATGAGATGATTGCGGGGGGGGGGGGGGGGTTATTTCCCACTGTTACACCCGTCTCCCTATTTACAGTGTACATAAGTATATACATAATTTATGCAAGAGTTATAGTGAAGGATTTGTTCTAATAAATGAAGTTTATCATAATGAGCCGTTTTTTTCTTCCATGTCCAGCACACACACACACACACACTTGCAATTTCTATTTCTTGCAGTTCCACGGGGCTCATTTACTAAGGATTGCTAATGATTTACTGCACCAAACAGTGCAACTTAGTCTTGCATTCATGTCTTCTACTGTAACTTACTGGACCCTGAAACAGTAGAATATTTGCCTGATGCTCCTCCAACTGATACCTGTACATTTCCCACCTGGTTCTTCATGCTTGTTGGTGGGATATGGGACATAAAGGACATAAAAGCACTTTGTCATGAAATTCCAGGAATAAAGTAAACCTTTATGGGTAACAACTTGGCTGAAGTTCCCCCAAACAACCCCTCCCCCCATAGCTTATTGATACATGAGGCCCTAATCTTGGTCTGACAGTAATCAGGCAGGACTTATGGAGAGGCTTCCTTATGAGACCCAGCGCTTTCACGTCTATTCAGCTCAGTGGGAGTCATTTATAAACAGTGGGCAAATTTGCACCTGGGCAGTAACCCATGGCAACCAATCAGATGATTGCTTTCAGAGCTCAAACTGCAGCTGTCTGAAAAAAAGCAATCACTGATTGGTTGCTGTGGGTTACTGCCCAGATGCAAGTTTGCCCAGTGTTTATAAATGAGCCTGTGTCTTGTAATTTATCTGCCATGGCCAATGACTTGGCTAACCCTCCATGTATATCAGAACTGAGGGGTGTGGATCAAGGCTTGGGTAATTGTCCCTGCCCTACCCTATTCTGGGAAAGTTAATGTGTCAACTTCCAGCATCTCCCGACTGCTTTTGTCTGTCGTTGGGTTGCGATCCACTATTTTAAAACATCTAGTGGGCTGCACATTAGACACAAACAATACAGAGGATCCCCCGCAACCCCCCTCCTGGCACACTGCTGCGCATACCTGTTCTCTCAGTTGGTCTGGGAGGGAGAAGATCAGGAGGCAGCGGATAGGTGCAGGTCTGGGTTGGCAGGGCCCACCGGGTCTTTACCAGTGTCCCGTCAGGCTAAGGGAAAACTCTTTGCACACTCCAGTCTACAAACACAAAGTACTGCGCCTCAAGGCACAACCTGGGGGCATCCTGCAAAGTGCAAAACCAGGGGCCAACACTGGGTAAATAAAGCATTTATATGTGGATATAAAGGAGGGTCTTCACTTTTCAACATACTGCCAGGTTAGCTGACTCCGGATACTGACTGTTATATTGTAAGCTTCACTGGGGAAGAGAGTGATGTAAAAGAACAAGCGCCGATTAACTTGGCATCAATAATTGCATAATATATAAATATAAAAACAACAACAATAAACCTTGTTTCTCCGTGAAATTATTGAGATCAGTAATGACCGCTCCGCGCTTTCTACACGCCAATCAATGTTCGGCCAATCCTAATGCATCAGATATTATAAAACTGCTCAGTGGAGAATAGTTAAGAGTAATCCATCCTTCTAATTAGTATTTAGCTACCATGCTTAACAGACTTCCATCAATAAATGCTGCAATTAACCCCAAGCACTGTCAATACACATTCCCCGGGTCTTCTGGCTTCAGCCTACCTATTAACTCAATAGTAACCTCGTTATTCTCATATAGAACCAAGTTCCCTATATGAGATGCTAGTACAGGTATTGGACCTGTTATCCAGAATACTCTGGATCTTGGGTTTTCTGGATAACAGATCTTTCTGTAATTTGGATCTCCATACTGTAATTTGACTATAAAAATCATTAAAATGTTAATTAAACCCACTAGGCTGGTTTTGCTTCCAATAGGGATGAATTATATCTTAGTTGGGGTCAATTACAAGCTACTGTTTTATTATTACAGAGAAAAGGGAAATCCTTTTCTGGATAATGAGTTTTCCGGATAACAGATCCTATACCTGTATAACCCTATTGCCAGGCAGTAGCTAGTGTGTGAATGAGGCTCAGGTTGGTAATAGACAAAAGGAAAAGTCCAAAAGCCTGAGAGTTCTGTTCCAGTTGAAAGCAAATATTCGGCACATGCAGGCCCTGCTGCAGATGAACAGATTAAAGGATAAAGAGAGAAGGCGCACGCCCTTAAATCAAGCTGAGGGGGGCTAATCCACAGGGGATTCCCCATAAGGGTCTCCAAGAGAGTCATGGATAGCACACCCAATTTAGAAAAAATTGTAAATTTATTACAAAAAGAAAGAAAAATACAAAAATGATACAAAAAAATATAAATAATATATAGGTGAGCCCAACACGTTCCGACCTTAAGGGACTTCCTCAGAGGCAAGAAAAAAACGAAAAATCAAAAAGGCCTTTTTGATTTTTTGAACAGATTAAAGGAACAGTAACACCAAAAAATGTAAGTGTCCTAAACTGCTGAAAATATAATGTAGTGTTTTGCTGCACTGTAGTGATGTGCGGGTCCGACCCCGGACCTGGCCTCCGTCCCCCTCCCCGCCTGACTTCCGGGGTTCCCTTTATAGACCCACGCCGCCCCACCCTGCCAATGATGTCACAAAAGGGTCGGGGTGAGCAGGAGCAAGGCTATAAAACCGGAAGTCGGTGGGTAGAGCAGGAGGAAGAGGTCGACCCGGACCCGAGGTTGGCCCGAACCCGCGGGTATCAGGTCGGCCCGCATGTCACTACTGCCCTGGTAAAACTGGTGTTTGCTTCAGAAACTATATATATATATATATATATATATATATATATATATATATATATATATATATATATATATATATATATATATATATACATATATACATATATATATATATACATATATATACAAGCTGCTGTGTAGCCATGGGGGCAGCCATTTAAAGCTGAAAACCAAGAAAAGGCACAGGATACACAGCAGATAACAGATAAGCTCTGTAGTATACAATTGGATTCTTTAGAACTTATCTGTTATCTACAGTGTATCCTGTGTTTGAATGGCTGCCCCCATGACTACACAGCAGTTTGTTTATATGAACTATAGTAGAGTTTCTGAAGCAAACACACCAGTTTTACCAGTGCAGGGCAACAGTACATTATATTGTCTTTCCTTTAAAACACTTGAATTTTTTTGTGTTACTGTTCCTTTAAGGAACAACTTAAATAGGAGGCGGGGTGTGAGGAGATAGATATCTGCAGCCGCTCGCCCCATCGCCCCCCTGGGCGGCAGTGAGTGAAATAAGAGCCAAATCGACACATTATATTCAGTTCAGGTGAATCTGCTCTCAGTGCCCATAAATCTGCTGGTGCAGAAAACTCGGCATGAGCCTTCTATTCTGACTGGCCGATCCATAACAATTAGGCCTGAAAGAGGCAACAGTTAAATATGACATCCCGAGTGCAGCAGTTTAAGGCTCTAACAGGCTGTTAAATCATGAAAGGAAAGCAGAATAAAGAATAAAGGGCCCATCGCCGGTAAGTAAAAGAACAGTTTCAGAGAAGGCCGCGTTTTTTACTGTGCGTCAGGGCGGCGGGTGCAATTGCTTGGGGACAGACACCAGTCTGACTGCCACATTGATCTCCACATATTCAGTCGGGTTCAACTGAAATAAACAAGTGAAATGCAAGACATGAAATGTTTTTTAACTATATCATACCCCGCAACATTTTGGAAATAAAAAGAGGGACAAAAACATTTGGTGCGCGCAGCAGACTGAAAATTCGTATCCACGCACATTTTTTGTGACCACACCCCCTAATTACCATGTTCATTTTACAAAATGTGGCAGGTTATGAAAGGCTGAACATATTCCTGTGTTTTTTTTCAGTTTTTACAGTTTTGCTGATGAAGGTGAATTGCCGTTTAGGCTGCGAGTCTAACTTTTCCCAAGGGATCTCCTTTTCTAAAGTGTTACAATTACTTATTTGCTTATCTAAATTTGTTACAAAGTATCATTAGTTGCACCCAGCGGCTGTTCTGGGCTCTCTGCCAAAAGCCAGTTAAGTTAGAAACATTTCTTTTTCTGGCTGTTCAGTGCCGAGAAAGTCGGGACTTTTCAGTACAAACGCGGGACTGCGGGTTGAGCTGTGAAAATCAGGACTGTCCCTCTGAAAACAGGACAGTTGGGAGGTATGCTGTATGACGGCTGCACTGGGAGTTGTTACAGACGCAATGGAACAGACGCAATTGGGGCACAAGGAACAAAATTGCTTTAGATCCTAAAAGCAGAGCAAGAACAAGTCACTGGAACATGGCCACACACTCGTCTGATTAGATGAGAAGAGAAGCTTAGGGGTTGTTGCAAATCAAGCAGAAAATTAGATTTGTTATATAAACAGATTCTACTGCTCTGATTATTAACGTATATTGTGACATTTCTATTCTAAGCTCAGTAAGTGACAGCAGCACAGAGCATGTGCAGTGAATCAGCAGAAAAGAAGATGGGGAGCTACTGGGGCATCTTTGGAGACACAGATCTTTACTGCTAAAGGGTTGTGATTGCCTTGGGCTGGTACAGAAGCTCAAAACATAATGTGCAGGTATGGGACTGGTTATCCAGAATGCTCGGGACCTGGGGTTTTTTCCGGATAATGGATCTTTCCATAATTTGGATCTTCATGCCTTAAGTCTACTAGAAAATCATGTAAACATTAAATAAACCCAATAGGCTGGTTTTGCTTCCAATAACGATTAATTATATCTTAGTTGGGATCAAGTACAAGCTACTGTTTTATTATTACAGAGAAAAAGGAAATTGTTTTTAAAAATTTGGATTATTTGGATAAAATGGAGTCTATGGGAGACCCCGTCCCATAATTAGGTGCTTTCTAGATAACGGATCCCATACTTGTACAACATTTCTACTCTAATTCCTTAATTAAGCTTTAGTTCTTCTTTAAACCAAAAACTCTGTGTTCGTGAAATAAGTGGTAGTGGAAGGCTACAAATGACTTAGGGGTTATTTACGGTGATCTTGGATGGAAATGCTTGAGCAGTATGGGGCGCATTTAAAATGCACTTGTCTGGGGTGCAACTGCGCTCTATGCCTAGTCTGAATGACACGTAAGTGGGTATTGGTGGGAAGAAGGAAGACATGTATGTGCATCACCTCCATGAATACAGTCCTGCTGATCACTGACTGGTGTATTTATGGGCCACACCAAAATAGAGTCTTCAAATCCGAAAGATAGAGGGCAGGGTGTATAGTATGAAAAACATGGTGTTTTGTGCACACTCATAATTCACTCACTTTTCACCCTGCACTATGCTATGTTGCCTAGGGCCGCATATAGTCTTAGTCCATCTCAGCCGTATGTACAATTTACTCACGGTTTGTAACTTTAACTCACGGTTTCCTTAGCCGTCACTGGCTTTTGGTGGACCACAAATCCCAGAATCCTCTCTGGGCACACTCAAGACACACTTGTCTCCTGGGAGGGTTTTCTCTTTTCCTCTCCAGTCCTTTAGAGCTCTCTCTCTCTCTCAAACACAGGTCAGCAGGGAATCACTCTCCTTCCCAGGCACAGGCACCTTCCTTAACTCAAGAAGGTCCTCACATGGCCCCTCACCCTCCTTTTAACTACAGCTCACCTGTAGCTTAATTTCCTCTAGCTTGGCATCTGAAAGCCCTGACTGAATCAAGGAATGGAAGCCCACCCTGCTCTCTTCCATTCACTCCAGGGACCCACTATCCAGCTTTTCCTAAGCCAGAATAGAATTAAACAGCATTACTTGCTGCAGCCACACAGACTTTTCCCTGGAGTTTATACTTCACCAGCCTAATGCTGGTAAAATACACACAATATTGGGCCCTTTTGACACCCATATCCTACAATATATATATACATATACACTAGGGATGCACCGAATCCAGGATTCTGTTCGGGATTCGGGTAGGATTTGGGCTTTTTCAGCAGGATTCCGATTCGGCAGAGTCCTTCTGCCCGGCCGAACCAAATCTGAATCCTAATTTGCATATGCAAATTAGGGATGGGGAGGGAAATAGCATGACTTTTCGTCACAAAATAAGAAAGTAAAATCTGTTTCCCCTTCCCACCCCTAATTTGCATATGCAAATAATTTGCATATGCAAATTAGGGTTCGGATTCAGTTTGGTATTTGGCCGAATCTTTCACAAAGGATTCAGGGGTTCGCAGAATCCAAAATAATGGATTCAGTGCATCCCTAATATATACACACATACACACACAGTGTAAGTGCCCCTAGTATGCTGTGTCACTAGTGAGTATGAAGACTGTACAGTCAGGGGAGTAACTATAGAGGAAGCAGACCCTGCAGCTGCAGGACCCTAGATGTTTAGGGGCCCCATGAAACTCTAATTCAATAAATATTGGTAAACCAGGTAAACCTTAGACATTTTGGGGGCCTGAAAAATAATCTGCTGTGGGGCCCAGTAATATCTAGTGTGTACAGTAATTGTATCCTAGACTGCTAGATGGGAGAACTTAAAATAGAAAGCACCCCCAAGTGATTGTATTGACTTAGCTGAAACCCCAGGTCAGTGCTCCTATCAGCAGAAAACTGCACCGGCTGGATTATTCCAGCGAGCACCACGGAGCGATCTTCTTCCTTCTTCCTCGTGCGGCTGTGAATGCGCAAGTAGAACAAAAAGCAGAAATTTAACTAAAAAGTTGCCTATTTAGTTCAACTGCGCATGCGTTTTCCCCCGGAATTTGAAGGAGGAGGAAGCCGGAAGAGGATCACTCCATGGTGCTCACTGGTATAACCCCGGGCCGGTGCAGTTTTCTGCTGATAGGAGCACCGGCCCAGGGTTTCATCTAAGTAAATACCTAACATTTTGCACACCCAAGTGCACCAAGCCTTCCTTCTCCTTTAAGCACCATTGTATGATGTGGGATCTTGTGGTTGGGGGCAGATTCCCATGTAACATAAAACAGATAGACAGGAGCAGGTGACTCCACTGCTGAATCAAAGGGAGAGTATTGGCTTGAATTAGTCGCTTGGAGGCCCCTTGGGGACAATAGTGGAGGAGCCAAATCATTGCAGTGCATTAATGAGGGAAGCAACCAGTGAATGGGGCATCATTTCAGTTGCTGAACTATATAAACACACTGGATAACATGAAGCACTAATGTAACATCTTTTCTTGCTTTTTCAGTCCATTTTCCAATAGATATATACAGTAAATATATAATTATCAGAAATACTTAGTATAAAGCTCAGTTGATTAAGAGAATGTCTATTGTATGGCAGACAGTCTGTCCAACACATGAAGCAGTCTGGCCAGAAATGAAAGACTTCAAACCCACAGAAATCCCGAGTCCCGTGGTAGCCTTGCAGCAGTACAGGCAGCGTGTCGGCCGCAGATAATTCACTCCTGGCAACTTGTACGAGAGTCTCACTCACTTTCTTCTTCAAGGAGATCATATCCCAAGGCCCAATTGAAGTCCCACGCCGCGTTTACATGAATCACGCTGAGCAAGACAGACAACTGCATATGCTGATAGCGATTATTACTGGGAAAAATACTCTTTGCATTGCTGGGACACTTTCTGATTCTGGAGTGATGAAACAATGGAGCCTGCTGGCGCCTGGATTCTCCCTGGCACAAACAAGGAGCCGGCCGTTATATTCTCAGCTTGGTAGAAGAAAATGAGAGACGTTCTGCTACCTGGGCAAAATATTTGTTGAGCACCAACAAAGCTGAAAACTTTTGGGGAGGGGGGTATTAACCCATTGCTACCAAAGCCATTGTACTTCATTTAAGCAAAGACGAGTGTGAGAAGCATAAGACGGTTATGTGTGTGGCACTGTAGATATGAATTCCCCTGGGAGGGAGGAAATGTGTTTATCCGGTGGGATGACAGGCCTATTAGCTGCTGTAAGGTGTGTTTGAGATGCATTTCAGCTGACAAACTCCCAGCTCTGCACTCTGATCAATGCTTTCAAGCCTCATTATTTGTGCTAACCTCCAGTTTGTACACAGAGCAAAGCCTCCCCTCTCCAGCTCTCCGCAGACGCACGGAATGCTAACGCGCTCGCCTGCCTGGGGGCTGCAAGGATAAGCTGCCCCCCTACCTCAGTCTGGACTGACACGGCGTGACAGATGCCGGATGGACGAGGATTTGGGATGTCAGTTCCGCTAAGTAAATACAATTAATAAAAGAGAAAAATGTGGATAAAACAATAGGCATGCGTGCTACTGAAAGGCAAATAGGTATTAAGGTAGATAATTACTGGATTAACTGATTCCTAAGTCATTACATGGAGTCAAAATACTCAGCAACGCACCTGGGGGAACTGAATCCCGCCTGCTCCTTCAGACTTAACAATGCTGGGTCCCCAAGTACTAGCAATGTACCCTAGCTGCCCCCCAGGAGGGCAATAGAGCGGGATGTGTTTAAAGACAGCAAGACTAGTGGAAAGTCAGGTAACATTGTGACGTCATCATGCTATTGTGACATTGCTCATGTATGTTTGCTCCCACTTTAAGTGCAATGTTGACATTAGGGGGCACATTTACTAAGCTCGAGTGAAGAATTCAAAGTAAAAAAACTTTTTTTTTGGGGTACTTCGACCATCGAATAGGCTACTTCGACCTTCGACTTCGCATCGAACGATTCGAACTAAAAATCGTTTAACTATATGACCATTTGATAGTCGAGGTACTGTCTTTTTAAAAAAAACTTTGACTACCTACTTTGCCACTTTATACCTACCGAGCACCAATGTTAGCCTATGGGGACCTTCCCCATAAGCTTTCTGAGCAATTTCTGATCGAAGGAAAATCGTTCGATTGATGGATTAAAATCCTTCGAATCGTTGAATCGATTTTTCCTTCGATCAAAGTAAATGTGGTAAATCCTTTGACTTCGAAGTCGAAGGATTTTCCTTCGATGGTCGAATATCGAGGGTTAATTAACCCTCGATATTTGACCCTTAGTAAATATGCCTCTAGGTCTTGCTGTTATAGGTATGGGACCCAGGGGCGTAACTATAGAAGAAGCAGACCCTGCGGCTGCAGGGGGAGCCATGAGCTACAGGGGCCCACAGGGCCCTAATTAATGAGCAATTTCAATATACAGTATATTGGTAAAACAGGGCAACCTCTGGATATATTGGGGGCCCTAAAATGAATTTGCTGTTGTGCCCAGTAACACGTAGTTACGCCACTGATGGGACCTGTTGTCCAGAATGTTAAGGATCTGAGGATAATGGGCCTTTCTGAAAATTAGATCTCCATACGTTAAAGGGGTTGTTCACCTTTTAGTATGATGTAGAGAGGGATATTCCGAGACAATTTGCAATTGGTTTTCATTTTTTATTATTTGTGGGTTTTTTATTTATTCAGTTTTTTTATTCAGCAGCTCTCCACTTTGTAGTTTCAGCCATCTGGTTGCTGGAGTCCAAATTCACCTAGCAACCATGCATTGATTCAAATGAGAGACTGGAATAGGAGAGGCCTGAATAGAAAGATTGGGTAATAAAAAGTAGCAATACATTTGTAGCCTTACAGAGCATTTCTTTTAAGGTGGGGTCAGTGACCCCCATTTGAAAGCTGGAAAGAATGAGAAGAAGAAGGCAACAAATTAAAAAAAACAAAAAACTATAGAAAATAAATAAATGAAGGCCAATTGCAAAGTTGTTTAAAAAGTTAATTCAAAGGTGAACCACCCCTTTAATTCTACTCCAATTCTTTCTTGGTTGGGATAAAAAAAACAAGATACTGTTTTATTATTACAGAGAAAAAGGAATTATTTAATTAAAATGGAGACTATGGATTTCACAATGCCTGCGCCCCAAGGCCCTCCACAGCTCACATCCCCCCTCGTGCCCGACTCCCCCACACTTGCACCCTCTCCAGCCTACCACCACCACTCCAACCTCCTCCCACTGCACCTCCCCTCACTCCAACCGCTTTCCCCAATGGCACTGATACTTTGCGTACTATTTCCCTGCTCACAACCCCCTCCCACCCGACTCCTCCCGCAACTCAAATCTCCCCACCTGCTGCTTCTCCCCTCACACCAACCTGCTTCTCCCCAACTACGCACTCTCTTCCTCGTCAGCTCAGCTACTTTAAGGATTTTTAATGCCGCCTTAGTTTCTTCCTGCCCTAGATCTGGGCCTTTGTGGCCTGCCCACAAATCCGGGCCTGTCTATGGGAGCTGGCCTTCTGGATAAGAGATCCTATACCTGTACTATGGAAAAAGGCCATCTCGTGGGGGCACTGATGACAAAAAAACATACGCACATAAATATATATTTTATACTGTGTCCTATTACAAATTAGCCCTTTCAGTTTCTCAGCCCACCATCTCTTGCTCATTCTGTGGTCCTTCTTATATTCCCCTGAGACTGAAGGCTGTATTTGGGACAGGCCAATGGGAGGAGGCAGGGGTTATTTTATAGTCACTTTTCAACCAGCTGAAAGCTAAAATCCATCAGCCCAAAACTTCCACTTGTCGTTTCCCTTCCCTTAAACGTTGGTTTGTGTGACGCTAAAGTGCAGAGGAATTTATTAAGAAAAGGAGGAAATGAATACATGACAGTTTGATCACTGTAAGAAAAAGATGACATAGAAGGGTCATGTACTTATCAATGCTCAGTTTCAATTCTATGGGATTTCTATGGGGTTTTAGGGGCATATCCCTCACCATTTCATAACTACACCTCAAAAATAGAGTGGCAGAATTTCACAATGGTGGACTGTGGGTTTACTCTTAAGTCTGCCCCAAGTGCCTCCAAACAGTGATGGGCGAATGTGTCCTGTTTCGGTTCGCCGAAAAATTGGCGAATTTCACATGAAATTCGCATACTTCCCGGGATAGGTCGAAAAATTCACAAAATGCAAATTAAAGTCAATGGGTGTCCGAATAATGTTGCCTGCCACTGGCTAATTTTTCACCACAGTTCCCCAATTTATTCGCCACAAATTTGCGCCTTGTGAATTTATTCGCCCATCGCTACCTTCAAACCATGTCCAGGCAACCAGTAAAATGAAAGCATCAACCCACAAGCTTTAGTGTAGCAATATATCACAGAAGGAAATTTGTACACAAAAGGAAGGAGAGAGATGCCACAATGCTTTGCCTTGCTTGCTTCTGTTTAGACCTGTTCAACAGACTGCTATAACATTCCAATAGCCTGAACCAGCAGTGCAGAGACATAGAAATGCGGCTTTCATCAGCTATACAATTCACAGATAAGTTTAACACCACTGAACACTTTTATTCAATGTACACTGGTTCAGAATGATAGTTTCTTTCATTAGGCAGAATTTCATATTTGGGTTTACATCCCCTTTAAACAATTCCTGACTATTTGAACTCGATTGGAGATCACAAGATTCTTTTAAAAGAATCCTCCTGGCCACCAGACTATTAACTGTGTAAATCCTGGTATGCACAGACAATTTAGCTTTAGAGGGGACCCAAAGAGTTAACTTTCCCTGTGGCTCAGCAGCAAATATCATTTGTGAGGGAAGTATTACCCACTGACACACAGATCATTTACCAGTTCCTGTCCCCTAGTGTATAAAAGGTGAGGGAACATGGGTTCAGTTCTTACCTTCCAACTGTATTGCTTTTCAGTGCACATTCCAATGTCCTGGACTGTAGTCTAAATGTTCTGTGTTGCCTGGCTCCTCTATGGTTCTTCCTGGCCAGCTCTCTGCTTCCTGCATCTTGAAAAAAATAAATCCAAGATGGCTGTGGCATTCCACTCTGGAATGCACAGCCATCTTGGATATATATATATATATTTTATTTTTTTACAGGAGTTTAAACCAGGAGAGGGAGGCAGTGAGAGAGACAAGCAGTGTGGCATTTAGGAAGGAAGAATTTTGATATTGGTATTCGGGTTGTGCAAGTGTAAATGACAAATGCTTTCAATCTATTAATTTCTACAGTGATCTGGCATGTCTGGAATTAATGGACTGCTCCATTTCTACAGTGATCTTACTGACATGCCTGAAGTTAATATGCGCTATATATTTATTTAATATGTGCATTATATTTAGTGATTATACAGGTGTATCTAGGGTTGATATGCCCTTTATACATTTAATTTAGTGAGGGAAAGTAACTCTGGCTATAATTATCCAATACCTTTCCTCCAGATACTTTCAGCGAGGGCTCAGTAGAGAGAGACACATAATATATCACTGTTTAACAGCTCTGCTTAGAAGTGAAATTATTTGACTTCTACCCCAATTGACTTTTTTTATAATGTGACAGAATTGCACTGTTAAACTGTAGCTCCCAGCATTTCCCTTATATGCACATTAATATGTGTAACACATATAATACACTTTGTGCACAGATGCCCACCATCCAACATTGCAAATTTTGCTGTATGGTAATAAGGGATGGAAGATGTTGTGGGAATATCTAGAAGGATTTAGAACAGACTAAGAAAGAGAGAAGAATGAAACACGGGTCTTTGCAGTCAGTATCTGTTAGTAATAAGTCTAAAACAACTGGATTTGCTGAATAACCTTCTAATCTTTAAAACTAAACAAAGTTTTTCTTGAATGTTCCCATTCTTGTTTATTTCAGGGATCCGTGCTTCTTTAGTCCAAATAACATAACCACCTTAAAGGGCACCTGTCACCCATAAATTGTGTGGCGCTCCTGATGTGGACAGACATGTTTAATGGCGTGCATATAGAGGATAATCAATTCATACTCACAGATATTTTCTTTTTCTGGACTGAAACATGGCAGTAGGCACTGAAGGGTTATTCCCTCTCGGCAGGAAATTAGCTAATTAATAAATATACTCAAGTATTAACACATAGGGAGGGCAATTGAACTTTATTTACGCTGCAAAGCCGTCTGAAGGACAGAATGTCCTAAAGAAGCTTGATTAGTTGAGCGCAAATCCAGCTTGTAGAATCTGACAATGGTATTAGCAGAAGACCAAACAGCCGATCTGCAAACTTCTTCCATTGATGTGTGGGCTTGGCATGCCCAAGATGCCACTACAGCCCTAGTCGAATGAGCTTTGATCTTTTGAGGACAAAGAACTGCACTGACCCTGTTAACTTCAGAAATACAGAATTTAATTCAAGCCAAAACAGTACATTTAGCCACATGAGAGCCCACTCTCAGACCTGAAGAAATGATTATCAGATTTTCTTATAGATTTGTTTCTTTCCAGATAGATCTTAACACAACAAATTATATCCAGAGTATATTGCCATGTTCTTTCCTCATCAGAATTAGGAGACAGGTAGAAGGCAGGAAGGATGATTTCTTGATTGACGTGAAACTCAGAAAACTTTCAGACGAAAGTCTTGAGGTAATTTAAGGGCAGGACTACACGGCCGATTCCGACGCGCTGCAGATGAGGCGGACATAAGGTAAGTAATTCAATTCTCATATTGTGTCGCTGCATTGATGCGGCGTGACACGACTGTCGGATGCAGATGCTGCGCTCTGCGTCTGCATCCGACAGTCATGTCGCATCAACAATGCGACACTGCCATTGCTTACCTTGTTTCCGCCGCATCCGACGTGGCGCCTGCGATTTTGCGCAGCGCGTCAGATCGTGGCGGAATCGGCCGTGTAGTCCTGCCCTTAATATCAACTTCTCTTGACAAAATCTCATACAATCTTGATTAATCCTCAAAGCCTGAATTTCTCCCACTCGGCGGGCTGAAGTGATCGCCAATAAGAAAGCAATTTTCCAGGAAAGAAACTTGAATGGTAGAGTCTAGAGGTTCAAATGGGGTTTAGTAAGAGCCAGCAAAACCTAACCCTAGGTTTTAACTTCTTTAAAGCCTGAACAAATCTTGCTACTAGTGGAAAAGAGGCCAAAGAAACCCCCAATATAACAGAAAGGCCTGAAAACTGGCTTTTCAACGTTGCCGGACTCCTGGACTGCAGGAACTCAACAATATGCTCTTCTGAAATCACTTCCAATTATCTATTTGATAAAGAACTCCATTCCCAAAACATGTCCCAATATTTGGAATAATTCAAGGAGGTGGCTGGCTTCCTAGAAGCTGGGAGAGTCTGAACAGTTTCTACCTCTCAATTTCCATGCCGTCAATTTGAATCAGTATGGATCCATTTTTTAGAGACACCCTTGCCTCAGAAGTGGAGGATGGACTGGAAGTCTGGTTCCCTCACAGCTATCTGGAACAAACAAATCCTCCAAACAAAACCAAAACCTCCTGGGCCACCAAGGTAAGATTATCACGACAGATGACTTCTCTTCCCTGATCTTTTTCAGACACCTGCCAATCAATGGAAATCACAGGTAGGCTAAATTGAACTTCGAAGGGATACTGAAGGCATTCACTTGGTCTGCCAAGAGTGTCCTGACACCTGGCCCAAATTTTCAGAAGCTTCTGATTGCTCCTCGTAGCCATGAGATCTATTTGAGGCCTCCCGAACTCCTCCACAATCAGGTTGAATGTCTCTGGACACAGTTCCCATTCTCCTGGGTGAGGTTGTAGTCTGCTCAACTGATTTGCCAGAATATTCAAACTCCCTGGTACATGAACTGCAGTTAGACTGTGCAGATAGTTCTCTGCCCAAACAAGGATCTCTTTCATCAGCTTCATGAGCTTGAAACTCCTTGTTCCTCCTTGCTTTCTTATGTATCTGACAGTTGTGGAATTGTCTGAGCGAATCTTAACAGGCTTGGAACTGATTACCTCCTGGAAGTGAAGCAATGCTAACTGAACAGCTTTCAACTGTTTCCAGTTGGAAGACTGACTCTTCTCCCAAATATTCTACTTGCCCCAGACTTAAAGATAGAACACATGGGCTCCCCACCCCGAGCTGCTTGAGTCGGTAGTAACTGGAATCCATGTGTAGACAAATTCCCCTCTGAAGACCCTGATTCTGAAGTCACCATTTCACCTTCTCACGGACAAGAGGATTGATGAGAATGCTCTGATCTGGAGAATGATCCATGCGCCACTGGGTCAGGAATGATGACTGGAGAGGCCTGACATGAGCCTTGGCCAATATAACATCATCAGTGGCAGTCAATTTGCCTAGAACGTGATTGGAAAACTGCATACCTTCTGCATGTGATTTTGAACATTTAGAATATCAGAAAGCTACATGAATAAAAAGTGACTCCCAGGAAGTTGATAACTTGAGCAGGTGTAAGGCAAAATCTTGCCAGATTTATAGCACCAGACTGAAGTTATGACAAATCTTGGAACTGAGTCTTTCATCCATGACATGAACATATTGAATTGTTCAGAAGACTGAGAGGCATTACTTTGGTCAAAGCAGTCTTGGCAATCTTTTTTTTTTTGTCATGAACAGCAGGCAAGGAACAAAAAACACATTCCCTTCTGGATGATTTTTCTCTGCCATAATCCTCTTCTCTCCTGCATTCAGAGTGCCTGTGATGTGGGCTCCTTAAAACGTTTGATAATGAGTAATCCAGCAAAGACAACATTCAATGCAGTTCTGACTCACTCACTGGTGGCGGATCTAGACCATCTAGAACTCATGGGTCAGCTAAAACAAACGCATAAAAAAACCATAAGTAAAAGTTAATGTATAAAAACAGGCAGATAACTTACTGCAATAATGGAGGCTTATAGAAGCAGGCTCGGTCATACAGCGTCTCTGGTAGAACAGGCAGCAAATTGGGAACACGGACGCTGACTTTTAAAAACTCACGCCAAACAGACACGGCGGATGTGATGTCATTGCCGCGTTTCCAAGCAACGCGTCCATCAACCGAGCTCTGCAGCTGGCTTACTGTGCATACGCCTGACCGGCTTTGCATCATATAGCGGCTATGGGCAATGGAAGGCCATTATCTCCAAAGGAGAATCTCCTGAGAGACAAGCTCCGGAGCTTCAGAAGGAAGAAGGCATCCTTTGATACCAGAAAAAGGGTGAGCTGACTTCTTTATTGAGTCCTCGTGTTGAGAGGGAATAACACTTTAGTGCCCACTGCCATGTGAAGTACAAGAACTTAGTTGAAAATGTTCCCAAAAAATGCTGTTGACTTCTCAGTTTTTCAGGATGAAATGCTGCAAAAGATCGTAATTTTTTTTTAGGGTACCAGGCTTCCCCCCTACATTTCCTAACATATGGCACATAAACTATACACTGGGCTCATGTGTAGGGCAATATAACAACTTTATTTTCTTTTATTAAGGTTCCCGGGCTTGTGTAGTGTAATGTATTTGCTGCAACATATACGTCCATTGAAATTTAACGTCCCGCCGTATGCAAATTAGCGCAACTTCGCTTTGCTTGACGAATTAACGCTATCGAAACTTCGCCATCGTTCGGCTCCCTCAACGCAACTTCGCATTTTAGTGAATTAGTGTTGTCCTGGCAAATTTCCGCCTGGCGAATTTTCGCCGGTTAGTGAATTTGCCCTTATAAGTGAAATAAGAACCAGTGGGCATTACTTGTGTGGCTTGGAATACAGACAATGGAAAGGCATATACTGCATATTATAGGTATATAAGCGAATACATGGTGTTGATGGACAACGCCTGCAGCGGATTGTTTTGCATATTTATTTCCTAGTGATAAGAGTCTTCTTATTAGAAACTGTTGCTGGGGCAGCGTCAGTGCCTTGTATTGTGGCGAGGGGATCCAGCTGTTTTGATATTAACGGCTGATACACACAGAAGGGCTGCGTGAATGAATTTCTCAGTGCCTGGCAGGGAAGACGTTAAACACATTTGGCATCAGAGATAGAGAAAACGATTGCTCAGCAGCAGCAAAAGAATAAAAAAAACCCCTCTCTGCTGTTGCAAGGACATTGGCTGTGAGAATTACAATCCGAGTGGACTATCAATCCTAGCACTGCTCGTCTGTATAAATTACACTACGTGCTCTGAATGCTTAAGGCTATAATGAAAGGGAAATTTGCTGAAGGTTGTGAAGCCTTGTAGTGGTTTGTTCTGAGACGTTCCATGGATTGGGCAAGCATTTAAATGCAATGAAGGCCCAGAGCATCACCAAAGAATCCATATATACCTCCATTCTCAATATTAATCATAATTCATGAGCTCCGGAAAGCTTTCTTACTCCGGGCAAGTCACCTCCAAGTGCACATTATGACTTTATAGGCCCACACCAGGAATGCCCAACCTGCTGGCCTCCTGGTATTGATCAACTACACCACCCAGCTTTCCCAAAGACTGTGGGAGTTGCAAGCAGGGCCGGAACTATGGTAGGTAGAAGAGGCACATAGCTAGGGTACAATTGAAGGTGGGGGTGCAATTCCAAACTATTGATTTTTTTTCTTTGCATAGCCTTTTGGTCTGGTCCACAGAAATAAACTGAAATATACCTATAAAGTGCAACAGTCAATGGCATATTCTCAATTCCACAACTGTTTAATTCTGGCCCCCAAGCCAAACCCTGCCTGTCCCGGCTGGTTAGCTTGATGTCCATGACCTAAAATAGCGCAGGTGCTGGACAAGTGAAGTGGTGGAGGAAAAGTGGCATGGCACTGACTGTTTGACCTGGCATGGAGGTATTATGGTGAGTTCAGGGTTGATGGGGTTGGGAAAGGCAGTTGAACCAGCTCACTCAGTGATGTGTTTAGATCTAGTTCTAATGTGTTGGTTTGGAAGCCTCCAAATGTGAGTTGAGTCTAAAGGGACCATGGAGGGTTGAAGTCCTGGCCTTGGGTTGCAAGAAATCTTTTGTCACACTCTGGCTGGAGGTCTTCAGGTTGGACATCCCACTTATACTGCAAAGGTCTAACAACTGTATATCTGTTCTTCTTTTACTTACCTTCTCCTCCCCAACGTAGTCCCAGTGATTCTGATGGCTCCTAAGAATATGCCCTCGCTGCTCTTACCTGCCGCATTACAAACCTCCTTCCTTCCATGTGGCAAAGAAAAGGAGACTTACTGAACAATGGATTATTATTTCCCATTAAAACCCACAAAACAACTCATCACAACCTGCTTTGAGAACAGAAGGCACCCCCTGCAATAAATAGCCATAGACTGCTTAATATCTTCATCCTGAATAATTCTATAGCATGTCTGCGCTATGATATTAGGCACTGGCTAATGCAGTAGTAATATTGCTTTGGAATGTCAATGCATATACGGCAAATTAAATATTTATAAATGCTAAGTTACCCCAATAGCTAATAATGCCTCTGTAGAGTGAAAATGGTCTTGTTCCTGAGTAAATAAAATAGAGTGCAAGACACATTGTCACATTCCATGTCTGGCCGAAGGGAGCATCGTCCATTTTCTGTGAATATCCCATTTGGCAGATGTTGCCTCGGCACAGTACTAATGTAATCTGAAATAGGAACTGTCAGCGGCACAAAATAATGGCTTCTCTTGCACAGCTACCAGGCTCTACACATCTCAGTCAAAAAGTCACCCCCATTAATAATACCAGGTCTATTACTTTCTTTCTTGCAGTATCAGTTTTCTGGTTGGGCTGGAAGCTTGGATTTCACGTAGGCTCCCTCTAAAGCATAACATGGCAAAGCATTTAGAGACTGGTCAGGTTAGGTCAAAGACATAATATATCGAGAAATGTGTTTAATTTTTAATGAACCTTCGGAAAGATCGTGAATTTCAGATTAGAAAGGAGCTCATTCAAATTCTCCAGTGCTAGGACCACAAGATCTGAGGTTAGAGTCAGGTTCTAAGGCATTTGGTATGGACAGGAACCTAATTCCGGCAGAAAATTCACAACATAGATATAGAGTTATTGCTTGCTGGTCACGCATAGGCAAAATAATATATCAGGTTTATGAAAAAAAACAGTCCACCCAATTTGCTGCGGAATAAAAATCAAATGAAAACATGGTTACTTCTTCAGACTCAAACAAATTATACCCATTAATCAAGGTCCGACCACTAGTTCCCTTGCCCATACTAACTCCTTGAATGCCAAAGAAGGCAGCAACACATATCAGTGTTACTCTGGAGGTTGGCATCGTTTACCCAAAAGATTTAAAGGTCCTTTCTGTCACATGATTTCCAGACAAATGCTGAACACCGATGCCCTGGTAGATAAAGCTCGTTTTTGGAATCATAGAAGGTCGTAGAAATAGTCCAAGCCTTGGCCCAGCTCCCAGATGGCTATTCCCGTGCCCAGTTCTTCTGCAAGATCCAGGCGTACTTGTATAGACTTGTTGGAAAAGAGGGTTGTACAAGAAAGAAGATAAATGCATTAGAATCCATTATGCCAACATATCAAAAAACATATGTTCTAGGGCAGGGACCTGAACTCATTCTCCGGCTGTTTGAGGAATACCACCCGCTAGAAAAGAGCCTGAAGATGAGCCTCATGGACAATGGTCCATGCTGGTCACTTTCTGGTTATGTCAGCAGTGATAGATGCATATATATATATATATATTTACAAGTACCCCCGGGCAGCATTAGCTTTTATCGATATTAATGGGTCATCTGCACAAACACATATTCAAGATTTGGTCTGAGTGCTTGATGGTGTAATGTCAACATCAATATGGCACACAGTGAACATGCTATATCATTGTTTGTTACTTTCAGGGGCCAAAAATTAATGCAATACTACTATTATTATGAAAATAAAATCATATTGATTTCCACTTAATACACTTTCTGTGCGGCTCCAACCTATCACTTCTTTCATCCTTAGCATACTGGCTGGTGGGAATTATATTCAGTAAGAAGAGGGGTTGGCTATCTGCCATATTGAATACCTTTAGGGCAGAGACACAAGGACAGATTTGGGGAGATTAGTCGCCCGGTTCGCTTCGTTTTCCAAAGTCGCCCGAAGTTGCCTCACAAGGCAAGAAAAAGAAGCTTTCCGAGTGCCATCCCGCCGACAATTTACATTCTAGCTGGCTGGAAGGCAGTTCGGGAAGATTAGTCGCCCCGAAGAAGAGGAGATTTGTCGCCGGGCGACTAATCTCCCTGAATATGATTGTGTGTCTCTGCCCTTAGGGCCCTAATAAGGCAAAGACTAAGCTTCTAATCACATGCTAGTAATACTATCTTCCCCTTTTCACACAATCACAGTTAACAAAAGAGTTAAAGGGGCAGTTCACCTTAAAACGAATTAGGAATAATGCAGACATTGATCTTCAGAGACAATTTGCTAATGGCCTCATTCATTTGTGTGGGTTTTAGAGCTTTTTGCCTTTGTATTCTGTCTCTCTCCAGCCTTATTACAATAGTATTTGGTTGCCAGTGGATTAATAAAGAGGCAAGATTTTTATTATTTTAAGTATTTTTCCATCACTTGTATTCCATTCGGACCCCATCCTACTCATTTTTCAGTCTGCAATGCCAAACATTGATTGGTTGCTCCCGTAAAGTTTGAAGAATAAACAATTCAATAACTAAAAATAGGCTAAAATCAATAAATAGAAGTTATAGATTGTTTTAAAGTATCCTTATTGACATCATACTGAAAGTCAATTGGAAGGAAACCTGTTCCTTTGACTACAGTACTTGAATGCTTTCCTGATATTAACTCACCTTAAGTGTTGGGTAAAAGACAGCATGTTTCCCACCTTTGTTCCTGAAAAATAATGAAAAAAAAAAACCTCAAAACAAAACATTAAGAGCCTAGGCATAATTCCTCTTCCTTTATGTTAGGATTGCTTAAGCCCAGTCAATGTAACTCAACAGAGAAAGTCCCTAATTAAAAAGATTAGAATCATTTGACCCGCTGTGTGCTCTCATTTTCACAACATGGAATACAGACTGTAAATACAGAAAATAGCTATAACAGTTCAATTCAACCAAGTGTGATTCCTTTTCCTTTTATACGCGTGGAGACTCTAAGTATGATACAGAAAACTGGCAAAATAAAGGAAACACTGTGGAAATGAAGTCTAACAAAAGCAGGGACTGCCACCTAGATAAAGTGATAAATAAGCAGTTAACACTCCAGCATGCTTAGGGTCATGGTGATCCCCATTGGCTGAGAGTGGCGAAAGAGGTGACATGTGATCAGGTTTTATATGGGACGCTGACTAAGGTCCTGCTGGCATTACATTTGTAGGGAAAGACATCAGCTAGGCTCTGTAGATGAAATGCATTACAAATATCAAATATGAGGGTTCAAAGTATCAATAAAAATTTCCAGTCTCTGGCCTTTTCTTTATTTTGGCAGATACTATATTATTTCCAGGCTTCATTAAAGGTGGCCAAAGACGTTACGATTACGATCTTTCCTGGAAAAGATCTTTCCAGGAAAGATTGTTAATTTCACACGTGTAGAGCTAAATCGTCAGATAGACAGGTAGAAACAATAGAATTCTACTTGTATCTGATGATCCAGCAAAAACAATGGCCGATGTTCAAAGGCGCCCAATCAAAATGTTCTGGCTAGCCCAATCATGAGCCGACCGATATCCAGGTCTTCTGGCAATTCTCGTTGGCTCATCTCTCGCCATACACTCACTAAATATTGTCCGAAAATTAGTTTCGTACAATAATATTTGTGCGTCTATGGCCACCTTAAGGGTCAGGGCACACGCTCAGATTCGGGAGATTAGCCGCCTGGCGACAAATCTCCTCTCCTTCGGGGCTACTAATCTCCACCGAAACTGCCTCCCGCCGGCTACAATCTAAATCTCCGGTGGGGTGGCACTTGGAGCGATTAGTTTTCCGAATTTGCCTGAAGGTGCCGCACAAGGAAACTTTGGGCGACTTACGAAAACAAAGCGATTCAAGTGCCATCCCGCTGACGATTTACATTCTAGCCAGCGGGAGGCAGTTCAGGGAGATTAGTCACCTGGAAAAAGAGGAGATTTGTCACCCGGGTGACTAATCCCCTAGAATCTGAGCGTGTACCCTAACCTTAACTAGCTAGTCAAGCCTTGGCCATTCTCATATTTATAATCTGGCCAAAGCCTTTACTCCAGCCCTGACATACAAGATGTCCACAGCTAAACCTAACATAATATATAAAGATACTGACTTTTTATATTCCAGGTAATGTTCAGCTATTTGCTGGTCCCACAGAAGCTTTGGCTTGTGCTCCTTCAGGATCTCAACGTATCTGCGGATTAGAAGAGGGGTAGATAAGATAAGGAAACTGAATGCAGTGAACATAACATTATCTGTTGGCAAATATTTATAACAGTGATGATGGTTTGTTTCCAGATTCATGAACAAAGAGAAAGTTTTGCTGTGGGCTAATGGACTGGAGATAAAGGTCAATATAGGGGGTGAGGGAAGGACATTCAAGAAGGGAATGAGGGCTTATATTAGTGATGGAAGGAGGTAGGCAGGAGATGGAACTGAGAAAGTGGTGGGTGAAGAAAAGGGAAATCAACAACATATGTGGAGGTGCAAGAAAAGAACATAAGGATAAGTATGAGGGCTAGACATCATACAATGATCACTGCATTACACTGTATCACTGCTCATATTGACTAATAATAATACAAATGAAGGATTTACATATAACACAAAAGTCACAGAGGACGCCAAACCCTTTTGTATTGTTGTACCACTTGGCTTTAATTCCCTTTCCAGTGAAATGTTGGCTTTCCAGTCAAAGAGAAGAAATTGCCCGTCTCCTTGTTTCCTAATGTACAGTATAGGCCAAACGTAATGGATGCAGAAATGGTAATCCTTGATCTGTATAAGTGGGCAGTGTTACAATATAGGACTCCCCTAGACCCCTGTTTTTTACCTTGGTTCCCTAAATGTTGATGGACTGCACCTCCCAAAATCCTGGAACATATTATCAAGGATGGCAAAAGCATGTTAGAGACATCTGGGGAGCTATGGTTAAGAAATACTCTGGACAAATCCATGAATAACTGCCTAATCTGTACATTTTATACTATTCACAGTGAGCTACATGTTTCCAGATGGAAGTAGGTTCTTATTACAGGTATAGGATCTGTTATATGGAAATGGCATATTTGGAATGGGTACAGACCAAGTGTAACCCCCATGAGATGCAGCTACAATGTCTTAATTCGCCTGTCTTCAGACAAATTGCAACTGAAACATTGAGCTGGTTGTATTATATGGAAATAGTGCCACCACTAAATCTTCTAGGTCTCTTCCCCTATACAGACGGCACAATATGCTGAGTATATCCTGACAAATTAATGGCTGCCTTTAGACTTTGTGCAGCAATATACAGTGTTTGACAACCATTTAACAAGTCTAGTCGTGTTAGAAGATGCTATAAAGAAGGTGACTTTTCACTTCGATAATAAAAGGGTCACCACCTAATTTAATTTATAAGGCAGTGCGCCCCTGACATTTCCCTTGGGAGACGGTTGTTTTTTTGTGTGTTTGCATTAGTCTCCCTGTACTAGAAAGGAGCCTTTCTCTAAATGTCATTGAAAAAAAAAAATAGGTCTATACACAGTTCTTGAATGTCGCAAATGATAAAATGTACCGTATAACCCAATTTCTGAGATTCCTAAACATAAAAATATGCAATTGTTTGTCTTTAGCCCTCCAGTGAAAGCTGGACATATTCGTACTGATAAATTGTTGGGTGGATGATGGCATGGCATGCATTACAGGTATAGGATCTGTTATCTGGAAATCTGTTATCCAGAAAGATCTCAATTACGAAAAAGATAACTCCCATTTTTATCCAAATAATCCAGATTTCCAGCAAAACCAGCCTATTGGGTTTATCTAATGTTTACATGATTTTCTAGTAGACAAAGTATGGAGATGCAAATTATAGAAAGATCCATTATCTGGAAAACCCCACTCCCCGAACATTCTGTATAACAAGTCCCATAGTATCTGTTACCTTAGGCCCGTGGGCATACCATAAAAGATTGGCCGAATGCTTTGGTTTGGAGTTCAGTGCTTAAAAAATATAAAAGTAAATACAGACCTGAATTTGTTGAAAGGCCACAAAGGCCCAGGCCGAGGGCAGCAGAATGTTAGGTGTGGCATGCCGCCTAGCTGCATCGGAATGGGTTCAGAAACACTGGGGATATATGGGAGATTTGCTAGCTCTTTAAATATCCTGTACACCAATCCCTGTGCTCTGGACCCTACGAGATAGGAGGCCGGAAGGGGGAAAAGGAGACATCGAGTGGCCCGGCCTAGGGAAGCCCTCTGTATAAATCCGGCCCTGAGTAAACAGCGGCATTAAAATCTGGACTGAGATTCAAAATAGGAATTCCAAGTTCCCAGAGGCCCAAACAGCCCCTCCACAGAGCCATTAAATAGTGGCTTTCAATAGCATCCAACAGCAGCCCCTCTGGCATTTGCCAGAATCCAGTCCAGGTGTGCCAGCACTTCTCCATCAGTTAAAAAAAAACCCAAGGTGCGGCCTCACAGCCTTATGTTTTACTCTGACAAAAAAAAAAAGTTATGAGACCCTCTTTAGCCTAAATAAGTAGTGCTACTGTTTTTTAGGGATGCACTGAATCCACTATTTTGGATTCGGCTGAACCCCCGAATCCTTCGCGAAAGATTTGGCCGAATACCGAACTGAATCTGAACCCTAATTTGCATATGCATGGGGTGGGAAAGGGAAAACATTTTTTACTTCCTTGTTTTGTGACAAAAAGTCATTGAATTTCCCTCCCCGTCCCTAATTTGCATATGCAAATTAGGATTTGTATTCGTTTCAGCCAGGCAGAACGATTCGGCCGAATCCGAATCCTGCTGAAAAAGGCCAAATCCTGGCTGAATCCCAAACCGAATCCTGATTCGGTGCATCCCTACTGTTTTTCATTAATGTTGAGCCCATAAGGTGGTGGCAACCTGTACAGTTGAGCACCAAGACTCCCACAGTGGGCTACATACTGTTTGTTTCACGTTGCCTGGAGTTCAACAGAAGCTGGGAGGGTCCCAAGCTGGTATTTCTTCATCTGAAACAGCAACCCCTGAAGCCATAGAACTCTCATGCACTGGGATTGGTTATTCACACTGGGAAGTTCAAATGAGAACATAATCAATCACCGTGCAACTGCTAAATAAGACAAATGCCACCACATTTGGATACAAATTGCTAGAGGCTTATGATTTTGACCTTTTCAGGGTTTTGTGAGCAAATACCACGAGTCGAAAGGGGCCACATCTATAATTGCGTTCCGTATTCTGTCAAACAAGTGCTGCATGGGACCCCACCAGGATGAAGCCAAATTGATTCTTTTCATCACACACAGAAATATTCTTTCGGAAAAAAATTTCTGTGGGGCCTTTTGAAATTCTGATGAGATTGCGGGCAATAAAATAATATTAATAGTTACAGGGAGAGAAGTTTAAACCTTGCAATAAATGGGGATTTTGCCGGCAGAATGAAAACAAGCCTCTTTTTGCCGGAGAAAGATTTTCCTCCTATATCAAATTGAGAAGCACATATAAGCTCCAAATGAAAGTGAAATTGGCTTTGCAGGATCCGCGGAAGGGAGGGGAGAAAGGTTTCATTCAATTTCAATTCTGCCTTTTATAAAAAGCGTAACAAATAATATGTTTCTGTGCAAAGAGATTGGGACTTGGGCAGCGGGCCCTGACCAGAGTGGTGATCTGACGCAGTCACGGACACTTTTAATGAAATAGGAACATAATATTGGTTCTTATTGCACAAGTCATATTGCACAGCCCCGTATGAATATTTTTTCAGCTTTGACGAGTGCCAAAATAGAGATTACAGTTAAATTATAGAGCTTGTTGAAGCAAGAAAGAAAAGTATCTTGCGCAAAATCACATAGAGATGACAATACGATAGTAAACAGGGTCTTGGTTTAGACTTCATATCTTTCCTCTAGGTGAATTAAAAAGAGAAGAGAGACACTTCATCCCCCCAGTCATTTTGAGAAACAGCTTGTGCCCTCCTATCTCCATTAATGTTCGGTAAGGCTAAGCAATGGGATATGCATGTTACTGACAACTAGATATGTCAGAACCAACAAGGAGACAGACCTGGGTCAGGAAAGATTTATAAACAGTACTGTCTTTCTACAATTATATCTCATCAAGCCACTGAACACAATATACTGGGTGTCTGCCATCTCCTGAACACCAGCATAAATGCTGCAACTCACTGGCACAACAAAAACTCTCACTTATCATCCTCTTCTTCTGCTGAAAGTGAGTTCCAAGCATCCATTAAATGTGGAGAACTTCCTCACATTGCTTATGTGCTCCTCACCCTAGAGCAAGGGTCCCCAACCTTTTTTGCCTTTGAGCCCCATTTAAATGCAAAAAAAGTTGGAGAGCAACATAATCATCCAAAATATGGGATGTCAGTGGCTATTGGTAGCCCCTATGTTGACTGACAGCCTACAGGAGGTTCTGTTTGGCAGTACACCTGGTTTTTATACAACCAAAACGTGCCTCTGAACCAAGAATTCAAAAATACGCACCTGCTTTGAGGCCATTGGAAGCAACATCCAAGGGGTCAGAGAGCACATGTTGCTCATGAGCCATTAGTTAGGGATCACTGCCCTAGAGGATACCATAGATACATATACTCTGCTAGGATCTTCCACTGAGGACCAGTTCATTGCCCCTCAGGTATGGTGCCTAAGGTAACATTCAGATGAACCAGAGATTGGGGAGAATATTTGCCCCTACCCATGGCTGCTAGTGGAGAAAGGCAGGAGTGGTGTTGGAAAAGTACTGTAGATCAGTCAAAATTATTCAATTAAAGACATTATTTTCTTTTATTTCAATACTGATTAAGAACAAAGTTCATTTTTATGTTGTTTTTATTTTACTTTCCATATGTGGCACCTGACACCATTGTGGATGGGGTAAAATCATGCCCTCTGGAATTCCAACCCTTCCTAATGATTTCTGTTGGTACTTATACAAATCACTTTAGTCATTTTAGATAAAGTTCCCCCAGAAGATAAGGAGATATAATGTGAATTCTCTGGAATATCTGCAGATGGTGAAGGATTAACTACGGCATGAAGATTTGATCTTGCATTTAACTTGGCGCATAGCTTTCGGCATTTGAGAGGTTTACATTTCCCGGAGGCCATTGGGGCAGCATTATCAGGCTGTAGCATGTCTTAGCCACAGTAACCTCATATAGAGGCACAGCTTTGTTCTCTGAGAAATCTGAGGTAGGCTTCACACAAATGCTAATCTTTTGCTTTAAGTATAATTTCTAACTTTCTATCTGAGCAAACAGCCAGAGCAGACATGTAAGAACCTGGTTTGAATTCTTATACATTAAAGGACTAGGAAAGGTTGAATCACTATTGTGATTTGCATTGGAAAAAGTGTGAAGTGCCATGGAAGAGGTGTGATAATCTTAAAATGGCCATACACAAAGAGATCCGCTCATCTGAAGACATTGTCAAACGAGCGGATCTTTTCCCGATATGCCCACCAACAGCAGGGCTATATCAAGGGGAAATTAAACATTCGGCCCTATGGCCGAACTATCGGATTACAACGAGGAGCAATGGGCTGCAACAGGTCGCTGGAAAAATTAAACCTTCCCAATCAATATCGTGGCAAGATATTGATCTGGAAGACTCGTCGGAGGCCCCCATACACTGGCAGATAAGATGCCGAATTGGTCTAATGGATCGATATTGGCAGCTTTATCTGCACGTGTATGTCCACCTTTAGAAGTGCCTAAGAGGGTATCTGTCATGTTACCCTGAGTGATACATATATTTTTAAATTCAACTGTTTTCAATATGGTCCACTTAAAATTGCCATCATTAGAAGTTATTAACCCACTTAAACTATGTCTAACTTCAAACTCAGAATAGAAAGCAGCCTTGGTCTTCTCCTACATTGCTTTATAGTAGCGTTAAGAAGTAAAAAGAATGATCAGGCTGAGCAGGATGAATAAAGTTTGTCCATGGTTGTCCAGCTGGAGGCCCATGGGCCAGACGAAGCCTCTTCTTCAACATGTCTATGAAGATTCTCATTTATGCAGGTCATGATATACAGTATCTAGTAGAGTTAATTCTAAAGCAACTGGACTCTGAGTTTTCTTGAAAACATGTCACCACTCATCCAAGCGGCTTCTTCTGTTCTGAGTGGTGAAATGTTTTCAAAAAAACTCAAGAGTTCCATTACTTTTGACTTAACTCTTCTAGATACTTTTCTCCAACATCTTCTTCAACATTTCCATAAAATATAAGGAAGAGATGAAGGTAGGCGGACAAAGCACTGCTCAGGAACATACAACTAAGCATAAAGAAGAACAAAGCAGCTGGACGGAAGTATATAATTGACATTATATGTACTTTTGTCCTCTAACTATGCCATTACTAGTCTAAATATCCTACAAAAAAAAGGCAAACAAAAGGATTCATCATAATCTCAAATGACAAGTCCAATTAGGAGCCAGCAGACACACAACTATTCCACAGCAGCAGCCCCTGAACCCACTTAATTGGCTGCTAGAGTTGAGCTGCCATATGAAATATATTTTACTGTAATTATGAAATCAGCAAATGTAACAGGAACTAATACATTCCATGACTTATGGATCTCAAGTTATTACAGCAGCTAATGAACCTTTAAGGGTTGATTTATCTGGTGATGAGCGGAGCCTGATTGCTTGAGGGGGCTGACTTTATTTGAGCAGTGGAAAGAACGCTGCATGCAACAGGGTTGATATTTTTCTCGCCAATCTATTGCTGACCTGTCTGGCATCAAAGGAACTAACCAACCAGCACCCACAAATTCCTCTGAAGTGAAATTGTTCTATCGGGTTCAATTAGAGGTGCATACACTGTTGTTTTATGGCATTTTATGACGAAAGTAGGGAGCAGTTCCAACAATAACTATGGCTGTGGATAAACATTTGTTGCTGGCCATGACCCTCAAGGACAGCAAACTATGCTTTATTATAACACAATAAAAGAACTATGGCAGCCAAAGGTACACGCATAATCATTAACACCATGGAAGAAGCTAGGGCAAACACAGAAACATCCATATATTAAGCTCTAAACATTTCCATTAGAGAAATACAAATAAACATAAACAAAAGAATAGCTGCTCTTTAATGAAAAGAAGACTCCTTATCGCTAGTCCTTGGCAGTCAGCAGTTTGTTTGCATGCCTGCTTTTCCACATCAAGTGACCTATTTCATGCTAATACCCAATCACGGGATAATTATACGACTTAATATCCATACAGAATCAGCCATGTTCTCTTCAAACAATGTAAAAGCTTTGGGCCGGAGCTGATTTAATTTGAGAAGCCGAGAACATTGATCTCCACTTCATTAAGTCATCTCTTCAAACATTTCAGACCACAGTAATAAATCTCATCTTGGATTAAAATCAATGATTATTGGAAGAAGCGGGGATGATTGCAGAACTCTTTCAGTGCCAGAGGTAACAATCCTCCTATCACTTTATTTTTACTGGCTTCTGAGCCGTGTCCCACTTCATGATAAACATAGAGAAAGGGAAATTCCAGAGGGTCCAAGAGAAGAAATGAAAGCAAGCTTTCTTTATAAATGTGAACCCAGATTTTTCTTATACAAATGCTTTAGTGGTAGATACAAACACATGTACAGCTTTCTACCTGATAAAAGTGAAATTAGACCCACAGTCCACAAGTCATGCTAAAAAAAATACATGGGCAAGAATGGCAAACACGTGGCATACAGATGCCATCAATGAACACTTCTAATGACTGAGATGTATATGTTACAACAGCTTGAAGTCAGAGAAGTTTAAAACCATGGAAAAAGGCATGGGATCCAGAAAAATAACAGGAGAAACTAGGAAGAGAAATCGAATAAAATAAAATACTTGTTTATGACCAACTATAAACCACTGTATTGATATGGGGAAGGCATGGAGCTTGCAGACCTATGAAAATTCAGAAATGTGCAAAGCAGTGCCCAAGGTGTAAAAAACATGGCACCTGTTTTTGCCCCTTTTCAATCCTGCCCTGTCCTTATTAAATGAACTCTACATGAACTCTATTTATCCCTTTTATTTAGGATAAGGGCCTATGGGAAATGCAATCTTTGTGTTGAGGCCCACACCTAAGGGTAGAGCTACACGGACTATTTTGGAGAGATCCAACGCTCTGCAAAAAAAAACGCTGGGTTTAAATCAGGTGCGACAGAAATACGGTAAGTATTGGCATTGTCGGATGGTGTCGCAGCATTGATCCGATGCGGCACGTCTGTCGGAGGCAGATGCAGCGCGCAGCCATGTGACAATGCATTCACTTACCTTATTTCCGTTGCATCCGATTTGACGCCTGCATTTTTGCGGATCGCTCAGAATTCGTCCGTGTAGTCCTACCCTAAAGCTCCTTTAGAAAGTCAATGCAATGGAGTATGTAAGCCACTGTAATGTAATTCGGAATATATTAGAACTGGACAAATAGAAGGTATTAATTATCAGCGAGAGAGAGAGTGACTGAGAAATGCCCCCATTATTTGTGGCTTTCTTCCAGATTAAACAGATTTTTGCCCCCAGTGTATCTCTGAGCCCCTCTGTCCCGGGTCATTTCATCGTTGACACATCTTGATATTAGAGAGACAAAAAACCCTCTTCTATCCCCCTGCCCCCCCTCAAACAAAACCAATTAGTCATGATTTGGCATTTGCGTCTCTGGAATTATTGCTTAATTAATCCTCTCTTTATCTGCCTGCAAATTCTAATTACCTGCACCTTGACTCGCTCTGTGATCCCCTCGCTGCTCTGCAAGCCGGTGACTCATATGGTAAGTGGTACAATAAAAAGCATGAGATCAGCGCGGCACAGTCACCATAAACTTGTCAGGTTTAATGGGGCTCCCCCTTGTCTGAAACATGGATTCTACACTGGAAGTTGTCCAACTATAGGCTTAAAGGCACAGCGCTTCTACACAGTGCTCACAGGCAACTTCTCCATAGAACTCTTATTTTGAACTATTTATGTTTCAATTCTAGCGCAAACTGAAAGTTCTCTCTGAGTTTAGACAAGTTTTATCTTGAGATTAGCATTTTTCTGTTTTTCATAAATTTGTATCACATTTCTTTGTACTCCAATCATCTCTTATTCTAAACTGGAAATCTGCAGGAAAAAAAAAAAGAAAGAATACAAAATAAAGGCAAAGTGCAAACTGCCTTAGATCACCACTGGGATATCTGCTCCATTAATATGCCACCATTATTATTTTAATGTTCCCTTGTATTTGTTGTTTACTCTAGAAAGAAGAAATTAGAGTCAAAGTGGATCTAAATTTTAGATTTTTTTTCCTATACATCTTTCATTTTCAAAGTGCTGCCCAGTTGCCAGTGTGATTATCCGTTAGGGAGTGGAGTAGCTAGCATACAACAGGCCCATAGGAGATGGTGATCCTGATGTTGTGGGGTCTGCTGTATGCTCCCAGCTTAGGGTTGTTACCTGTTTTATTGGATTCTTAGAGGCCAATGGCATAGGAGCAGGAGGTGGCACTGAGAGGGGATACAAACTGGGGTATGACGTGACAGGGCTGTGGTTAAAGAATTATGCTGAAGCAGTGATGGGCAGGATGGAGGGGAAAAGAGAGGGACTGGGGGGCCGAGGTCCCGCCAGAGCCGCTGCCTCCAGGACCCCCACACCTCCTTAGCTGTATAGTGCTCTCAGGCCCCAGTCCTAGGCGCAAAATTCCCTCCTGGCCCCCACCCTAGCTGTAACACCCCTGTGGCCTCTCCACCTGTACCTTTTCTCTTCCGGGGCCACGTCTGGGGACAGAGAGGGAGGTCAGGAGCAACAACAGTAGCTCCATGCAGGGAGCGAGTCTCGGCCGGCGTGCCTGGTGTCCTGCCAGCCTAGTACGACCCTTGGAAAGAGGGATTAGCAGGCCAGAGGCAAAACAACCAAGTATTACAAATTTGTCATCAAGCACATATTACTGGCTAGGTTCGTGAAATACTGGGCAGGTGGTACCTTCAGCTCTCCCACCACCAGCATTGCAAGTGAGAATGAGCAGCTGTCAATCCCACTCCCATGATGGTATCACCCAGCCCCCCTGCTCACTAACGTCTCCATTAATTTTTCTAGCAAAGGTGATAACCCTAAGAATAATTCAAAAGCACAATAATAAAAAACCAAAATAGTCTTAGTATTCTGATGCCTAAACCATACTAAAAGTACATTTTAAGGTCAACTATGCCTTTAAAGCTTCCGAGGGTAGAATTTTATTAATAAATATAAATCACAACTTAAATTGTAGCTTTTGGACCTTTCCAAACATTTCGATGTGGTCATGGGTGCATTTAGATCCCATTTGTCCATTCTACAGATGTAGGAGGTAAATTGCTAAAATTGTCCTGCCAGTTCAATAAAATAGTGTTGGAGAGCAGATTCAGAAAAGCCTTATGAATAATGCAGCAATTGGACTAAAAGCAGAATTCACAGGCTGCACTTGTATTCTGGCTCCAGGAGGCTTGTTCTACTAGAAGCCCATGGGATTCCAACTAAAAACAATAATAACTAGGCCCTAGAATAATGAACTTGCTAGAAGACTTACTGACGGTTCAGTGAAGGTATTTATTTTGGGGAAGCAATGAAGCAAACATGAAGCCGCTGGAAGGGGGGGAGAGATATATTTTCATTCCACTGTTTAATTAAAAGGAAAATACTCACAAGTGCCCAATTGGCTCTCGGTGGTGGTGTGAGATCCAGCAGCACTCCCCTGTAACAGCTTTTTATTCATTATCAACACTAGTTGAAAGCATCTAGAATAAGTGCAAATTACCAGTGGGAAAGACATTGATGTTTAATTTCATTTAGATTCGGAAAACTGAACGAAAGGACATTTGCACACTGATGTTTTGGTTCCTTATGGGACTGTCTGATGGGAAACTGCATACAGTCAGATCAGGACGGGTGCAATCACCCTACACATGTAAATATGAAGACTTGGAACAGAGGTTTCAGCTAAGGACAGACAACAGAACTGGGGGCAAATTCACTAACCGCCGGAAATTCGCCAGCGATGGCTTCGCTCACATCACCACACTTCGCCAGGCGAAAATTCACCAGGACAACGCTAATTCACTAAAATGCGAAGTTGCGTCCAGGGCGCCGAACCATGGCGAAGTTTGGCTAGCGTTAATTTGGCAAGCAAAGCAAAGTTGCGCTAGCGTTGGCTAATCTGCATACGGTGGGAAGTTAAATTTCAATGGACGTATATGTTGCAGCAAATACATTACACTACACAAGCCTGGGAAACCTTCATAATAGAAAATAAAGGTGTTATATTGCCTTACACATGAGCCCAGTGTATAGTTTATGTGCCATATGTTAGGAAATGTAGGGGGGATGCTGTGTACCCTAAAAAACAGATATCACGCTGTTTTGCAGCCTATCACCCTGAAAAACTGAAAAGTCGTCAGCATTTTTTGGGACTTAGAAAAATTTTCACAAGAGGTAACATACATTAAAATCCGCATCTTAGTGAATTTGCGTAGTTACGTCCCTTAGTCACTTCGCCCTTTAGTAAATTTGCCCCCAAGAGAGCACTCTCCCCTAAGAAGGACAACTCAAGGCAGTAGAAGAACTTGGACTGCACCAGTTAATTGAGGCACCCCTTAATGCCAAGACAGACCAAGTCGGTAGCTTATCGGCCCGTGTGTAGAGCCCTCCAATGAGCTTTCCCGATCGATATCTGGCCAATCTGGTAGGGTAAAAAATCCCGTTGGATCACAGCCGCATCTTTTCGTTGATGCAGTCCCACAATGCGACCTCCTGTTTGGCCTCCATTCTGATCCGATCGTTGGGCCCTAGGGCCCACGATGAGATCAGCCAGATATCGCCCACTTCAATGTGGGCATATCGGTGAGGGACCACCATACCAGCGGATCTCCCTGTGTATGGCCACCTTAAGGCATATCTAATTCTGATTCCAGTCATACCCTTCATATTGCTCAGACATGTTGCTCTCCATCAGTGACTCAACATATCTAATTCTAGTAGCTTCCCTCCCACCCACCAGCCATAATTTATAATGAAAAATGCTGACGGAATTCAACTTCAATTTGCAGCCGGACATAATTATCACAAATTGGAACATAGTTGCAATGATGCTGGAAACCCTGCATTGTGAGATACAAAGCATGGCGCATTGCTTCCAAAAACATTCTGCATCCAAATGTCGGTGTATTGGTTGCTGATATTGGTCAGGTGCCACAAGGCCCGGTCTGAGGGTTCTGGCAAATGCCAGAGGGGCTGCTGAATGATGCCATAGAAAGTCACTATTTAGTGGGCTGGTTGAGGGCTGTTTGGGCCTCTATGTACTTGAAATGGTAGGGCCTATTTTGACTCCCAGTCCAGACCTGGGTGCTACTATGACTAGGGTTGCTTTAACTAACTGGTGTGCCCAGGCCATCTCAGTCACCTTACTTCCAGTCCAAGAAATATATGGCAGTAGTACCCTTAAGCAGGTGAATAATGTAATAAGGCAGCAATAAAAAATTGGGGTCATTTACAAAGACGTAATTTGCAGAGATGCAAGTGCTTTTGAACCCTTAGGTGGTTATTTACTAAACTCCGAATGCAAAAATCATAGAAAACTAGTGATTTTTTATATAAAATCAGACTTAAAAAAAAAATCATGATTTTTTCAGAATTTATTAAACCCAGAGGATAGAAAAGTCTGAATCTGAAAATCTGGCATCTCAGACCTGTCGAGGTTGAAATCTTGAAAATCGGATGAAAAAGTCTGAAAAAATAGTATTTTTACCCGCAAAGCAAATTTTGGGGAAAAGTAATAATAAATAAGAATAAACAACCAAAGCGGATTTGATCGGAGTTTATAGCAGAAAATACTGAGATAAATTCAGGGGTCTTGAGAAGCTCTGCACCTTGCAAAAAAAATCCAGCCCAAGGTGCGGCTCACACAAGGCAAGTTGGAGACAGGCAGGGAGAGGCCTTTGTGCATCATGAATACAGTGCTGCCTAATGTAGGCAGCATTATATTTATTGGGAGAATGCAGGTCTCTGCGCTCTGTTACTTTTAGGGATTAGACTCTGCCAGACATGGCAAATGAAGCTCCTATGACACCGAATGAAAAGAGCTTGGCTTCTTATTTTAAACATCTGGATTCAATCCAAATCATTGGGGGTCATTTATAAACACTGGGCAAATTAGCACCTGGGCAGTAACCCATGGCAACCAATCAGTTGACTGCTTTCACTGTTCAACCTGCAGATGACTGAAAAAAGCTAATCACTGGTTGGTTGCTATGGATTATTGCCCAGTGTTTAGAAATGAGCCCCATTAAGTTGAACACCATTAAAACCGAGGTTTCTCCATTTCTGAGAGATGCTTTAGTCATAAGTTGAAGCAGAAAAAAATATTATAGTGAGACAAAGGGGCAAATTCACTAAAGGACGAAGCGCCTAACGCTAGCGTTAATTCGCTAGCGTAGGGCATTTCCGTTAATTCGCCGATTCACTAACAGACGCTGGCGTAAATTCGCTAGTGTTACTTCGCACCCTTACGCCTGGCGAATTTGCGCAACGGACGTAAATACGCAAATTCACTGACGCGCAAATTTTTCTGAACGCTACCTTTTACGCCAGACTTCCTTCGCCACCTCAGACCAGGCAAAGTGCAATAGAGTAGATAGGGATTGCTTCAAAAAAAGTTTCGAAATTTGCTGGCGGAAAAGATCGAAATTTTTTTTAGGGCTACCCTCCTTCCCCCCTACATTTCCTAACTCCTGGCACCTTAACTATAGAGTGGGCACATGTGTAGGGCAAAATAAAAATTTTATTTGCTGTTTTGAAGGTTTCCCAGGCTTGTGTAGTGATGCTACATATACCTCCATTGTAACTTCAATTTGGCGCCATATGCAAATTAAGCATCGCTAGCGTAACTTCGCTTTGCTTGGGGAATTAACGCTAGCGCAACTTCGCAACATTACGCTTCCCCTGAGCGTAACTTCAGATTTTAGTGAATTTGCGTAGCGCTGGCGAAAATACACCTGGCGAAGTGCGGCAAAGCGGACGCTGGCGCAACTACAAATCTTAGTGAATTTGCCCCAAAGTCTCTGACCATGACATATTTAATTAATCTCATTTGCGCCTCCCAAACTGGGGATAAATGTTATTTATAGTGAAAAAACATAAAAATATAGAAAGGCTTGTATTTTTTACGAAAAGGTGGAAACCCTACCTCTCGTATGGTATTTGTCCTTTTCACTTGCAGGCTAATCTTTAGTGCTGACCTCTTGAGAAACATTATGGAAGTTCAAGATAACCGAGGGGCAAGTGGTGGCAGGCCTTAATGCACAATGCCTACTACATAATTGTTTATAAACTGTAAAACCCCCAACTGCAACCGCTGCCAGAAAAAAAAAAAAACAACTTCCTTATCCTCTAAGAGACTCTGGAGCATTTATGTTTTTAGTGTCAGTATCTCTTTATAGGAAAAACATTAAGACCTTAATATATTCTACCTAAAAATTTGAGAGTGGCATAACTAGAAACTGACAGTTTTACAGAAACCGCACAAATTTGCCTTGTGGACAATTTACGTCCATACTCAAGTGTTAAGACGTTGCATGGGGATTTGCAAGCATTATCACCTCTCCGCTCGCCCAATAATGCTCATAAATCATTAACCGGAGCCCTTACTTGTCGAAAACGAAATCACACCACATAATGTAAGTTCAATCACTACAGAACACACATGGGACAAACATATCATTTACTGCTGTTTAATTATAGTTCTTGGTTTCATTTGTTTTTTGGAATTATTTTGAGTGTAGACTTGTAGAGTTAAATAAGAGTTAAATAAAAATGGGGAAAATCTCATCAATCACCATCAATGAAGGCAAACTAATGCAGCTACTATGTGGGCAAAGAACCTTCATTGTGACAACACACGTTTTTCTGGTTTATTGGGGTGAAGGGGTTGTTCTGCTTTTAAGGTGAAGGTCAGGACTAGGAGGAAGCTGAGAATGGAGAACAGACTGGAAGGGAGGTATTTGAAGGGTTCCTCAAAGGTACTGTATAGTCAGGTTCCAGGTTCAGGAACTGAATATTCAAGCAGAAAGCAGAATAACAGCCCACCCAGCAATGTAATACGTACAATCGGACATTCATCATGAGTCCTCAGTATACTATTATTTTTAATTTGGTGTCGTGACGGGGCTACTGTCCTACTGTCAGGCCTAGGGGCTTAACTACAGAGAAAGCAGACCCTGCGGCGGGGGCCAGGAAGTATAGGGGGCCCCATGAGGCCCTACTTAATGAGCAATTTCAATATATATTGGTAAAACAGGACAACCTCTGGATACCCTAAAATACCTTTGGTGAGGGACCCAGTTACTCCACTAGTCAGGCCAATTAAAACATAATCCGAAAGTACAATAAAAATGTGCTATAATCAACGTTCTCCCAAAAATCAAAGTCTCCTCTTTGGCATCCTCTGCCAGCTTATTTGTGTTGCATCTCCCTACAGCTGAGAGTAACTGGCAGAACATTTAACGATAAGTAGCGGATTAGAAATTGGTATAATGCCAGCAAGTTGCAGGGCTAGGAGATGTCCTGGTATTTTCTTTCAATAGATTTCCCACAGTCTGACAGATCTACAGAGTCCTAGGCCAATTTAATGTAGGACATACTGATGCTGATGGCCAACTCTAGAAAACAAAAACTGATGGAATGGTCTTGCTTTTAAGGAAAACCAACCTTTGAAATCTTTGTCCAGCTGAAGACGTGAATTCATGGCAACATTAAGAACTCTATGTAATGACTGACATGAAATGACATGGAGCTACATACTCTACAATAATGCTTCCTCCTTATCTGGACAGCCATAACCTTTTCAATGGAAATCCGTGTCTTACTGTCTCACAAAGGAAGTATGTAAATGCCTCTGAATGGATTTTATACCGTGCATATTATAATAGGGGAATCTTGCATATATTATCTAGCATTTGCAATAAATTCAACTGTATAAGTATTACCATGCATAAACAGACACTTATCTGCATCTTGTAATGGGCTGTTGCAAATGGCCAGACTTTATCTCAAATTTTTCTTACTAGTTGAATCTCGCCATGGAAGTTTACACAACTTTTATATACGGCAGGGTTTGGATTTCATTTTCATAAAAAAGGTGTGTTTCATTCAGGTGGTTAAGTTACTTCTTGGTAAATTTATACCAGCATTCTAGCATTTGTAAAGACAAAGACCATTGTTCCAACGTTCTAAACAACTGAGCAGAGGGTGTTGTTGCAAAAAGCTAAATACAATGGTTTACCAAGACATAATCCCTATAATACTCTATTTAGGCTTTCTGTAAAAGCAGGGATGGTCTAAATCAGTGTTTGTTTTTGGATTTGGCTTTTTTCAAGATTTTGGTGAAACATTTAGAGGCAAAATTAGAATTTGAGTTAAAACAAAACTTTAAACAACTCAAGAATTTGAAAATCTCGATAGTTGGCATATTTAGGGGACACAAATAGAATCTCGAAAAAACATGAATAACAACACAACATAGTTAAAGCACATTCTTTTCAGAACTTGGAAGTCCCATTAAAGCCACCCCGTTGGAAAAACTTGAAATCAAAAATAATCCTGATTATTTTTTTGCCACATAAACTTGAATTGAGAGAAAAGCTTGATCTCAAATGCAGATCTGCCCCTAACAGAGGAATTTATCAGGTGTCTAATTTCAGTATTTTTGAGTATTCTGAATTTTAAGAAAAATCGTCATTCTACTCTTCGTTTTCAACAAGTCTACAAAATTTTGACCTTATCTCGACAATTCAATTTTAAAAAAATTCACTTCCCTTTGACTTCTACAGAAACTCGCAGGTTTTAGATGCCAAATTGTGTTATTCAAGTTTTTTTCACGGCCAGGATTATATATGGTAAAGTTGGTAATAAGTTTTCTTATCTCGTCAGAATCAAAATATTTTGGCTCATTACAAACTAAAATCTCATTTCTAAAATAACCAGTAACATCTAATTCTTAGCATCTTTTAAAAGATTAATTCAGCCTTCACAAACTCTACACATCGCAGAAGGGATTACAAAACTGCCTATATGCCTCTTATAAGTTGGTTGCCCCCTTGCACCTCTACAAAAAATACAATATTAAAAAAACCTGGGATATCTGATGGAGCTTTCTCAAAGCTTCATAACCACCCTAGAGATGTATCAGATATCTTATTAGAACTAGTATTATATTTTTGATGTAAGTAGTCATGGTTTTGTCTATTTTTTTGTCTAGTTACTAAACTCAACAAACGTAGTTTTGGAAGAAAAAGTGAAATAACATCTGACAGCCTGTTTACTGACAATTCTTGTTGAAACAGGTTACTGTATTGACTTGCAACACCTCAAGCCTGAAAAGCTTATTTCTTTCCAACTCACAGCTCCTCTTGATTAATTTAACACCAGCAATTGAAAGATTCAAGGCTGAGCACATTAACCAAGTCTCTCTGTTCTAGAATTCCTCTTCATCTGTGGCAACTCTTGTGTCTGGGGCCACTTGACCTTTTCATATGGTCTACAGTTTTCACTAAAAATATTTTCACCATTTCAAGGTGCAGTTTTATTTCAGATTAAACTTTCCTGTCAGGATAGTTTCCATTCTGTATAATATAAATAGGTGTTAGAGCTTAATGCTATCTGTCAACACTAAGCACTATCACCCATCTGAATCCATAGTCACTTTATATAAATGATTTGGACAATTATTTTAAGAATAATTCAATTGTTTCTAAAACAGTGTTAACTCTTAGAAGTATGCATCATATCATTGGAAGAGGTTATCAATAGTTAACCATTTAGCCCCTTCTTACAGAGGGTGGTGCTTTATAAATATTACATAACGTAATATCATTGAAACCACATGAAACTGGTTAGAGAAGGAAGGGAACCCAAGTTTGCAAAGGAATCTTAAATAAAGCAAGGCATCATCATGTATATATATATATATATATATATATATATATATATATATTTATGTGTATATATATATATATATATATAATCCTCTCCAGAAGAAGCCGCACAACACAGGACTTATAATAAAGTGTTAAATTATTAAGGCACACTAACGTTTCGGCTGCCACACCAGCCTTTGTCAAAGTAACAAACATTACAAATTTTACCTTTAAATACCCCAGCTATGGCGGGAAAAGTGATACAAACCCTCCCCTTCCTGTGTGTTAACGTGTAATTATCCAAATACAACACACATGTGATAAAATGAATAAAAAATGAATTAAAACCATCCCATATACCTCCATCCTGATTGCATAAACTTTGTAGCATAAAGAACTCTACCAATCAAGTAGACAATGTAGCAAACATCAAGTGACTCAATAATATCAAAAAATCGCATAAGTGTCAGCGCAGCTGTCAAAAATTACTCTGTTACAATGTTATAAAAAGAGTAGTGTTCCAACCCGTATGTGCAAGGTGACAACTATCCCTAGAGAAAAAACATAAAACCACCAGTCTAAAAGTTAATCAGAAGGATCTGACCCGTGAACCCCCGCCACGGCGTACCCGTGGCAAAGTGATATCGTGGCAAGCTGCTTAATAACAGTGTATACAAATATCCGCTCTACCTGATGTGTGATCGCTGTAAATACAAACTCCCTCGGATCGTCCGCAGATGACAGAAACAAAAAAGCTTACCCCGTAGTCTTAGTGAAAGTGCAGTGCGCATAATATATACGTCATCACAGTGTTCTAGTGAAGTGAATTGAAAATGATTCGTTCCTCGTTCCCAAGTGGTGCAGGCAAACGGCAACATTAACCCATTCGGGTGCAACATAAAAGGTGTCCATTCAGCTAATATACATTAACATCAGTGTGTTTTGTGTTCTCTATTCACAGGACTTCATGTATAAGGTCCCTCAGTGAGGACATCTGTAGTTCCTTCATAGTAAGTCTGCCACATAGATGGTCCTAATTCATTCCGAATATACTCCACAGTGCAACCTCATGTCAAGGGATCCTGAGATTAACTCAGAAGGAACCTAAACCTGAAAGAGAAAAAAGAGAAAGAGAAGAAAAAAAGAGAAAGAGAAGAAAAAAAATACACAGTAGTAGAAAACGTATTATTATATAGTAATAAAATGAGGTATATAATTGCGTACAATTAGTAAAGGGTCGTGCGGTCCTAAAGACCTGTTAAACCATCCCCAGGTTCAAAAAATAGTTTAAAAAAATAGTATAAAAAACTATACAAGGGGTGTATAGTTTGCATCATGGTCACTAGTCTGTCTCGATGGACTGAGGGACTAGGCTACTACCCATTCATATCCCCTATAACAAAAGGATCACGACCCCAACTCCCAGGTCAAATTTCTCAGATCACATAACTTCTAAAAGACAACCTGCCAACCCTTGTATTACCACGGTGACCTGGGAGTTGGGGTCGTGATCCTTTTGTTATAGGGGATATGAATGGGTAGTAGCCTAGTCCCTCAGTCCATCGAGACAGACTAGTGACCATGATGCAAACTCTACCCTGGCCGGTCTTGATGAGCACCCCTTGTATAGTTTTTTATACTATTTTTTTAAACTATTTTTTGAACCTGGGGATGGTTTAACAGGTCTTTAGGACCGCACGACCCTTTACTAATTGTACGCAATTATATACCTCATTTTATTACTATATAATAATACGTTTTCTACTACTGTGTATTTTTTTTCTTCTCTTTCTCTTTTTTTTCTTCTCTTTCTCTTTTTTCTCTTTCAGGTTTAGGTTCCTTCTGAGTTAATCTCAGGATCCCTTGACATGAGGTTGCACTGTGGAGTATATTCGGAATGAATTAGGACCATCTATGTGGCAGACTTACTATGAAGGAACTACAGATGTCCTCACTGAGGGACCTTATACATGAAGTCCTGTGAATAGAGAACACAAAACACACTGATGTTAATGTATATTAGCTGAATGGACACCTTTTATGTTGCACCCGAATGGGTTAATGTTGCCGTTTGCCTGCACCACTTGGGAACGAGGAACGAATCATTTTCAATTCACTTCACTAGAACACTGTGATGACGTATATATTATGCGCACTGCACTTTCACTAAGACTACGGGGTAAGCTTTTTTGTTTCTGTCATCTGCGGACGATCCGAGGGAGTTTGTATTTACAGCGATCACACATCAGGTAGAGCGGATATTTGTATACACTGTTATTAAGCAGCTTGCCACGATATCACTTTGCCACGGGTACGCCGTGGCGGGGGTTCACGGGTCAGATCCTTCTGATTAACTTTTAGACTGGTGGTTTTATGTTTTTTCTCTAGGGATAGTTGTCACCTTGCACATACGGGTTGGAACACTACTCTTTTTATAACATTGTAACAGAGTAATTTTTGACAGCTGCGCTGACACTTATGCGATTTTTTGATATTATTGAGTCACTTGATGTTTGCTACATTGTCTACTTGATTGGTAGAGTTCTTTATGCTACAAAGTTTATGCAATCAGGATGGAGGTATATGGGATGGTTTTAATTCATTTTTTATTCATTTTATCACATGTGTGTTGTATTTGGATAATTACACGTTAACACACAGGAAGGGGAGGGTTTGTATCACTTTTCCCGCCATAGCTGGGGTATTTAAAGGTAAAATTTGTAATGTTTGTTACTTTGACAAAGGCTGGTGTGGCAGCCGAAACGTTAGTGTGCCTTAATAAATTTAACACTTTATTATAAGTCCTGTGTTGTGCGGCTTCTTCTGGAGAGGATTGTATGACGTAAATTCTGAGGGATGCACCCAGGCAACAAGATGACATTTATCGTGAGTGCTGGGAATTTGGGGGATATATATATATATATATATATATATATCAAGTGTCTATATATATATATATATATATATATATATATATATATATATATATATATATATATATATATATATGTATGTATGTATATATATATATATATATATATATATATATATATATATATATATACATATATACATATATATATATATATATATATATATATATATATATATATATATATATAGACACTTGATATATACACATATATATAGTGCCAGCAAACTACTTCTGTACCATTAAGCTTTTTGAAAAGTAAACATAATTTCAAGCAACTTTGCAATATACATCAATTAAAAAATATGCAGACTTTTCATTAGTTTTAATGGTTTCTGACAGTCTAGCCCCCTGCTCTCCTGCTGATCTATCTGACTACTTTGCTAAGCTGGCTGACTACTGTTACTTTGTATCAACAGCCATCTGTCCTCAGCCTGCATCCTCCAAACTCCACAATTCCCTGCACACGAGATTTCAATAAGGAACAGAACATCACAGTGCAATGCTGTCAGGGAGCCGGGAGCCCCCTCTGGGGAGTAGTCCGGATCTAGGAGGAAGCCCCTCAGGAGGGATCAGGATCGTGGTATCCAGGGATTGAGCAGAAAGGGTAATCGGGTTCAGGCAACAGGTCACAAGGCAGGCAGAATATAATCAAAGTCCAAAGTCCAGGCAGGGGGTCAATAGCAGGCAGAGTATCAGCGAAGTCCAGGTCCAGGCAAAGGGTCACAACAAGGAATCAGGCAGATATAAGTAGGGAAAACAGCAAGGGAACCCAGGAAACTCTCAGGGAACAGAATCCTATTTTCGGGCGCCATCTTGGCGTCTCAGGCGTCCTTTTATGTTTGAATTTGGCGCCCTTGCGCCAGCGTCAGCGCGCCTGCGACCGTCGCGCCGCGCTGACGTCACGTCGCCGGCGTCGGAACCCACGTGGGTTGATTGGGCGCCGCCATCTTGAATTCTTCGCCGCCGGGAGCGGACGCGACTCCTCGCGCTCCCGGCGGTCTTGACAGTACCCCCCCCTCACGGGGGGCCTCAGGACCACCGGGACTTGGTTTCTGGGGAAACTTGGAGTGGAAGTCTCTTACCAAACGAGGAGCATGCACATCACGATGTCCCTCCCAAGAGCATTCTTCGGGGCCAAAGCCCTTCCAATGGATGAGGTACTGAAGGGACCCTCTGGAGATTCTGGAATCAAGGATTCTCTCCACCTCGAATTCTTGTTGACCCTCCACAGAGACAGCAGGAGGAGGAGATTGGACACCAGAGAAACGGTTGGAGACGGTGGGCTTCACCAGGGAGACGTGGAACACGTTGGGGATTCTCATCTCTGGTGGGAGTTGAAGTCTGATGGCTACGGGGTTAATTATCTCCAAGATGGGGAACGGACCCAGGAACTTCGGACCCAACTTGGGAGATGGCACCTTCAAGCGAATATTCCTGGAAGAGAGCCAGACATTATCACCCACCTTGTAGGGAGGAGAGGGCCTTCTACGGCGATCCGCGAAAGTCTTGTGGACTAGAGCACACTTCTCCAGATTAGACTTGGTTGCAGCCCAAATAGCAAGCATATGGGCTGTCAGATCATCTGCAGCCGGGACGTCCGACAACACGAAGTCCTGAGGAAAGGCTTGAGGGTGCTGTCCATACACCACCATAAATGGAGACCTTCCTGTGGAGGAATGACATGCATTATTATGAGCAAACTCTGCCCACGGGAGGAGGTCAGACCAATCGTCCTGGCAAAGAGACACGTGGTTCCTCAGGAACTGTTCTAAGGCTTGGTTCACACGTTCAGCTGCCCCATTCGTCTGCGGGTGGTAGGCAGATGAAAATTTAAGTGTTATTCCCAAGTCTTTACATAGAGAACGCCAGAACTTGGCGGTAAACTGGGTGCCTCTGTCGGAGACGATCTCCACCGGGAAACCATGCAGGCGGAAGATGTACTTAATAAAGAGTTGGGATAATTCCACCGCAGAGGGTAACTTCTTCAAAGGGATGAAATGGGCCATTTTGCTGAAGCGGTCAATGACAACCCAGATCACAGTATTCCCACCGGAGGGAGGAAGTTCGACAATAAAGTCCATAGAGAGGTGCGTCCACGGACGAGAGGGAACCGGCAAAGGCTGTAACAACCCGCTGGGGCGGGAATGGCTAGGCTTAGAAGTGGCACAGACATTACAAGCAGCCACAAAGTCCTTTACATCCTTGCGGATATCAGGCCACCAGACTAGGCGCCTCAAGAGTTCAAGGGTCTTGGCCGGACCAGGATGTCCAGCTTGTCTGGAGCAGTGGGTTTGTTGCAGGATGGCCAGGCGAAGTTCTGGAGGGACGAAGGCCATGCCAATCGGAGTATCTTGAGGAGCCGAGGACTGCCCAGCCAGAATCTGGTCGGCAAATTGGGGATACAAAGAGGCAATGATCTTGACTGGTGGAATGATTGGCTCCTGCCTCTCAGGGTCACGATCCACCGGAGTGAAGCTACGAGACAAGGCATCGGCTTTCAGATTCTTGGAACCTGGGCGATAAGTCAAAACAAAGTTAAAACGGGAAAAGAAAAGGGCCCACCTGGCTTGTCTGGGATTTAGCCTCTTGAGGGACTGTATAAACTCCAGATTCTTGTGATCAGTGAAAATCTGGACAGGAATTTCAGAGCCCTCCAGGAGGTGACGCCATTCTTCAAGGGCAAGCTTGACTGCTAAGAGTTCTCGATTTCCGACATCATAGTTCTGCTCTGCGGATGAGAACTTCTTGGAGAAAAACGCACAGGGGTGCAATTTTCCATCAGTGGAGTGTCTCTGAGACAGGATAGCTCCGGCTCCGACTTCAGAAGCATCGACTTCGATGCAGAAGGGTAGTGCAGGATTGGGATGTCGGAGAACAGGAGCGGACGTGAAGGCCTCTTTCAAGGACTGAAAGGCTTCTATGGCGGATTGAGGCCACAGGCTGGGTTTACCCCCTTTCCGGATGAGGGCCAGGATAGGTGAAATGCGGGAAGAGAACCCCCGGATGAACTGTCGATAATAATTAGCAAATCCGATGAACCTCTGGATTGCCTTGGTACTCAGTGGGAGAGGCCACTCCTGGATGGCCGACACCTTCACGGGGTCCATCTCAAATCCCTCTGGAGAGATAATGTATCCTAGGAAGGGGATCTTGGATACCTCGAAGACACACTTCTCCAACTTGGCGAAGAGAGAGTTCTTCCTCAGACGAGAGAGTACCTCCTTCACCTGGGAGCGATGACTTTCAAGGTCCTTGGAAAAGATCAGGATGTCGTCCAAGTATACGACTACGAACCTTCCTAGGAGATCTCGGAACACATCATTAACAAACTCCTGGAAGACGGCAGGGGCATTGCATAGGCCGAAGGGCATAACGAGATATTCATAGTGCCCATCCCGAGTGTTGAATGCCGTCTTCCATTCGTCACCCTCCCGGATGCGAATGAGGTTGTAGGCCCCCCGGAGATCCAACTTGGAGAAAATCTTTGCCCCTTTCAGCTGGTCAAAGAGCTCGGCAATCAGGGGCAGGGGGTACCTGTTTTTCACGGTGATCTTATTCAGACCCCGATAGTCTATACAAGGCCGAAGGCCTCCGTCCTTCTTCTCCACAAAGAAGAACCCAGCCCCTGCAGGAGAGGTAGAAGGGCGGATAAACCCCCGCTGGAGATTTTCTTGGATGTACTCCTTCATAGCGGTAGTCTCTGCAGGAGAGAGAGGGTAGGTGCGCCCTCTGGGGGGCATAGCTCCTGGCAGGAGTTCAACCGGACAATCGTAGGAGCGATGTGGGGGAAGGAACTCTGCCGACTTTTTACAAAACACATCGGAAAATCCCTTGTAAGTGGAGGGCAAAGTCTTTAATTCCGCAGAGGAGACATTCACCTTCTCGAGGGGTTTTGACGGAAGGCAATGTTGCAGGCAAAATAAACTCCAACGAGAGATCTGCCCAGTGGACCAGTCTATGGTGGGGTTATGCAGACGTAACCACGGAAGACCCAATATTACTGGAGTAGAAGGACAGGGGATGATGAAAAATGAAAGTTTTTCTTGATGCAGCGCCCCAACTTGTACAGATAGTTCCGCCGTGAACTTTGTGACGAATTCAAACTCCAGGGGTTTGTCATCTATGGCGGTAATTCGCAGGGGTGAAGATAATGGAAGCAGGGGAATCTTCATGCGTTCGGCAAAAAAGGCATCCATGAAATTGCCATCCGCTCCGGAGTCGAGGAAGGCCCTTTCGAAGATAGACCTACTTGCCAGGTGAATCTGCAAAGGAAGAAGAAGTCTGCGTGAACTTTCTTGATACTTCTCCAGAGGACCTCGAGTGATGCCCCCTACATGAGAAACCTGAGACATACCTCGGGGTACAAAACTCTTGGTTTTGGCAGGACAGGCGTTGGCAAAATGGGAATGCCCACCACAGTATAAACAGAGACCTGCCATACGTCTTCGGAGTCTTTCCTGCTCGGAGAGGCGAGTCTTTCCTACTTGCATAGGTTCCTCCAAGGGGGACGTCGACACATGAGTCACAGGAACAGCGGGTGTTTGCAGAATCGGCCTTTGAAAGCGAGGGGCCAACAAGGGAGAAAATCGTCTGCTGCGCTCTCTCTCCACCTGGTGCTCTCTGAGACGAGTGTCCACTTTAATGGATAGAGCGATCAGCCCTTCCAGGGTGTCAGGAGTCTCTCTGGAGACGAGATCATCTTTGATGCGGATGGATAGGCCTTGGTAGTATACAGCCTTGTAAGCGTCATCACACCAGGAAGTCTCCGCCATCAGTGTTCGGAAGTCTATAGCATAGTCATTGACACTGCGGCTTCCCTGCCGGAGCTGCAAGAGACGGGCAGGGGCGTTCGTAACCCGACCTGGAGCATCAAAGATTAAACGAAAAGCTTGGAGAAAGTCTTTAACATCAAAAGTCAGCGGGGAATTCTTCTCCCAAAGAGACGTTGCCCACTCTAGTGGCTTGCCTTCCAATCGAGACATCACATACCCCACCTTGGAACGCTCACTTGGAAACTGTGTGGGTTGGAACTCAAATTGAATTTGGCATTGCGTGGCAAACCCCCTGCAGGCTTGTGGGTCCCCACTGAAGCGAGGGGGAGGTGGAATGCGAGGCTCACCTGTCGGGTAGCTTGCGTTCGTAGGGGCTGCCGCCATGGGGGGATCTCCAGTAGGTGGAGCAGTGGAAGGCTCAGAAGGCACTTGAGCTAGCAGGACATCGAGTGCTTGCCCAATGCGAACCTGCTGGTTTTCGTAGTCCTCCATGCGGGATGCCAGTCCGCGGAGCGCTCGTCCGACATGAGGTGTGGCTTCCTCAGAAGGATCCATGGCCCGAAAATAATGTCAGGGAGCCGGGAGCCCCCTCTGGGGAGTAGTCCGGATCTAGGAGGAAGCCCCTCAGGAGGGATCAGGATCGTGGTATCCAGGGATTGAGCAGAAAGGGTAATCGGGTTCAGGCAACAGGTCACAAGGCAGGCAGAATATAATCAAAGTCCAAAGTCCAGGCAGGGGGTCAATAGCAGGCAGAGTATCAGCGAAGTCCAGGTCCAGGCAAAGGGTCACAACAAGGAATCAGGCAGATATAAGTAGGGAAAACAGCAAGGGAACCCAGGAAACTCTCAGGGAACAGAATCCTATTTTCGGGCGCCATCTTGGCGTCTCAGGCGTCCTTTTATGTTTGAATTTGGCGCCCTTGCGCCAGCGTCAGCGCGCCTGCGACCGTCGCGCCGCGCTGACGTCACGTCGCCGGCGTCGGAACCCACGTGGGTTGATTGGGCGCCGCCATCTTGAATTCTTCGCCGCCGGGAGCGGACGCGACTCCTCGCGCTCCCGGCGGTCTTGACAAATGCATTGTGGGTTATGTAGTTCCTGCATGTTGTCTGTAAGCTGTGGAGAAGTTGTTACAATTCTTAACATCAGTGTTTAGTCCCTCCTTCCCTGCCAGGATTTCAAATGATGCAGAAAGAGAAGAACTGTTACACAGCTGGATTTCAGCATAGAAAATGGCATTTATTCATACTTTTTGAAGTAAGGTAACTGTGATGGGTATATTAGGGGTTTCTGTGTTATGTGGGCCTCTTTATCAAGTTTTGGTGGAAGCTGGAGATCCCCTTTAATTTTTTAACGAACAGAGGACTTACAATAATTTAGCAAACAAGAGTTACAGAGTAAAAACAAGATCAGAGGTCCCTATTCGCAAGAACTTAGAATGCAAAAGGGTTAAGTTACACTTGTAACATAGGAAATATGAATATAACAGTTGTCGATTTATAAGTTGAACCCAAATAGATTGGCCTGTCTCTGTCTTCCACTATAGACTTTGATTCTTCTAATAGTGCAATGGGTAGTCAAACTGGTTTTAAAAGCTCCAAATTAAAGGAAGACAATCTCCCATAGATCCCATTATAATCAAATAATTACAAATTTTGAAAAAAATTCCTTTTTTTCTGTAATAATAAAATAGTAGCTTGAACTTAATCCAAACTAAGACATACCGGTAATTAATCCTTACTAAAGGCAAAACAATCCTATTGACTTTAATTTTTGAACTATATTTTAGTAGACTAAGGGGCAGATTTATCAAGGGTCGAATTTCGAGGGTTAATAAACCCTCGCATTCGACCCTCTAAGTAAAATCCTTTGAATATCGAATTCGAAGGATTTTAGCACAAATACTTTGATCGAACGATCAAATAAAAATCGTTCGATCGAACGATCAAATAAAATTCGTTCGATCGAACGATAAAATCCTTCGTATCAAACGATTCGAGCGATTTTAAATCGATCGATCGAAGGATTTTTATTCGATCATAAAAAATTTAGAAAAGTGCTGGGGAAGGTCCCCATAGGCTAACATTGAACCTCGGTAGGTTTAAACTGGCGAAGTATGTAGTCAAAGTATTTTTTAAAGAGACAGTACTTCGACTATCGAATGGTCGAATAGTCAAACGATTTTTACTTCGAATTGTTCGAATCGAAGGTCGTAGTAGCCTATTCGATGGTCGAAGTATCCAAAAAATTCGAATTTTTTTTCATTCGAATCCTTCACTCAAGCTTAGTAAATGTGCCCTTTAGAGTATGGAGTATGGGGACCCAGATTAAGGAAAGACCCCTTATCTGGAAAACCCCAAGTCCCAAACATTCTGGATAACATACCTGTAATTACAGAGATTCACCAGTCTCTTCATCTCTCTATGTCTAGTTTATCAATTATCTACTAGGGATGCCTCTAGCAGTAAGGCAAAATGTAAATCTGTTAAAATATATGTACAGATAAAATAGATCATATTTGCATAATATTTGTAGGTTTGAAGGATATATATATGAATATACTTGTGAGTTACTTGCTTAAGAATCCTAACGAGGCCAAGCATAACTGAGCACCTCCTAGCCTGCTGTAAATTAAATGCTGGATATGCAGAGCAATGTTCAGATAGGGCCCAGGAGATATTCATCACAGAGTAAATACCAGAGCTCGTTTTGATCTTTAAAGAGATGCTAAATACATCACAGTAAGTGCAATCGCCTGACATTAATGCGTGCACCTGTCTCCAGGCATGTACAGCAAGGGGGGAGCTGACTAATGTCAGGATCCTCAGCTCAGAACCAAGAACAAGCTCAGAAGAAGAAGAGATAAAGGGTCATTTCCTGGTAGAACTATGGACAAACGAGCAGCAACGCAGATAATGAGACCTAGGGCAGGAGCACACAAAGCTACTGCGGGAGATTAGTCGCCCAGCGACAAATCGATTCTTCTTCAAGCGACTAATTTCCCCGAACTGCCTCACCCTGGCTAGAATCTACATCTCCGGCGGGATGGCACTCGGAGCGCTTTGTTTTCCAAAGTGCCTCACGAGGCAACTTCGGAAAACGAAAGAGTTCATTTAGGAGTCTGTGATGGGGGTCGGGAAAAGACAGAAGCCAAATACGTAGGCAGGAGAATACAGAAAGGCTACCCTACGCATTTCTGTACCTGCCACATTGCATATTTACTTGTGGTTTTGGTGACATCTGCTGTGGATAGCTGTCTGGCGCCCCTCAATCTTTGCGCCCTAGGCAGCTGCCTCTTCTGCCTACCCCATGTTCCGGCCCTGGATTTAGGTCCTGTTTAATCAGCATAATCATATATAGTGAATAAAGTACCCCCTCTTGTAAAATATAAGGATATTATAAGTTACCGAGGAGTTTCATGACCATATAAAAACACGAGGCCGAAGGCCGAGTGTTTTTATACAGGTCATGGAACTCCGAGGCAACTTCTAATACCCTCATATTTTACAACTGGGGGTACTTTATTTATTATAATACACACATTTTAGTGAGTCATGTGACAGAAAAGACATCAGAACTCACCGTTTATAATTGATGACATCAGAACTCACCGTTTATAAGGATATAATTTACAAGATATTCATGGCTTTTGTGTATTATAAAGCTATAATATACAAGATCCATAATTATCCTATAAATTACATCCTTATAAGCAGTGCTTAGTGATATCATCACTTCTAATCAATGATGTAATTTCTGTCACATGACTCAATGAAGCTTGTGTATTATAATAAATAATGTACAACCTGTCACCTTGGAATTCCATGACCTGTAGGGTCATAGAACTCCTCAGTGACTTATAATATCCTTATATTTTACAACAGAAGGGCACATTATTCAGTATATATTGAGGTCTTGAATGGGTTCCTCTGTGCTAATTTTTAGTTTGTGGTTTTAACTGGAAATTATATACTTTTGCATAAGGAACACAGTTTTTGCACATTTATAAAGCTTGGCTGGAGTCTGGCCCGCCATCAAGGGGGCACAGGGGGTACAGTCGCATCGGGCCCAGGCCTAAATGGGGGCCCAGCAGTGCTGCACTTTTCAAAAAAGTTCCGAAGCTTTTCAAAAATGTTTCGAAGCGTAGAAGACCTTAAGCCGCGAACAGAGCCGAAGCAGCAAATAGACCTGAAGTTGAAGTACTGAAGCTGCGAATAGACCCAAAGCTTTGAAAGAAGTCGAAGCTGAAGCCCCGAAAGGAGCCGAAGGAAACCAAAGAAGCTGTCATTCCACTGAACACCTATGTGTTTCTTTTTACATTTTATTAAACTGCTGGCCACCAATGTATTATTTTAATACTCTATAGGCCCCTGGCCACCAATGTTCTTTTTTAATATTCTATGGGGCCCCTGACAAACAATTTTTTTTAACTTGTAAAATGTGTTTTTGGAAACATGTTTGCGTGGCGTCTCTAGAGCAGGGCCTGTGGTGGTGGATGGAGCTCAGGGGACCCATACATTTTTGTTGTGATGATGATGGCCCTGGCTGGGGTATATCTTCATTTATGGGGGGCTTCTTCCTTTGTGCTTTGATATCAGTATGTTTCCCCCAACAAAATCTATACTGAAATACATACAATTATATTACCAGGGGCATTTTTGAAATGAGGCAAGATGAGTTTCTTGCAGTTGAAGCTGCCAGCTCCAGTTGCAGGAACAAAGAACATGGAGTCATATTTACACAGATCAGCTGGGATTCTCATTGGAGGATTTTTTGCATTTTAACTTTTTGAAACACTTTATTATGCAATACTGCTTATGGCCCTGAGGTTGCTGGACTACAGCTCCCAGCATTCTTAGACCGCTGATAAAATGTTGCTAGTTATAAAGTTCCTTCATGTCCGGGCACAGGACTCATTAGGTGCAAATTTGTGCAGTTGATGGGAAGGAACATTGATTCTCTCCATGATTTAGAGTTGCTTTTATTGCTGTTAATTAGCAGATGCAATTGTGGAAGCTGTTATGACTGCGTGTGTGTGTTTTTTTTAATTATCCAGTGGCTGTGATTTCTCAGAGTTAATAACTGTGGAAGCAGAAATTCGAGAAGGGGATATAAAAATGTAAAGATACTGCTGGAGCATTTCTGTTATTATATATTAATCATAGGAGTCAGATCTGCGGCACCAGACATCAGGCCATGATGGGCAAAAAGGCAGCAATCGGCCATTTTTTTTACTTTTTATTCAAGGTTTACATTTTTATACAGAATAGAAAGTATATATTAAGTAATATGCAATAAAATAAAGTAAAATAAAATCATAACAATGTTGTTTTAACATTCTCCTGTCACCTTGTCATTATTATCATCTACAAATGATGAGCTACAGTTGGTGAGACGCAAACATCCTGCGTCAGGTTTTCCTTCTTAGTCCAGGGGTTCCATATTAACTCATATTTGTCGAGTTTGTTTTGTTTTAAAATGTAGGTGATTTTTTTCATTGGCCGCGATCCACCATATTTTCTCCCCACTGCTAATTGCTGTAGGCCTGGGCTTTTCCATGTTGAGGCCAAGACACACTGCGTGGCCAAGCCAATTTGGGTTGCCAGTTTGTTGCAGTTCCTGGATACGTTCTGTATTTGTCTACTAAACAACGCTGCCCATGGGTCTGGGGTTATATCTGTTTGAAATATTGCAGATAGAATTTTAAAGGTGTTAGACCATGTTTGTTGCACATGACCACCAGTTATGCCAGTTGCCAATCTGCAATTTTTTTGACATTTTACACATTGTGTTTTGTTGTTGCAGAATTCTGGAAGGCACAGACCTGTGGCTAGTTGCTTGAATAGAGACTACAGAGACATCCACCCCTCTCCTCCTAAAGGTCTCAGTTCCAGATCGGCAGGAGGAGTAGACTGCAACGGGACCCTTTCCTTGCCCCCATTCGTATGGCATCTGCAATTTATCTGCGATAGGGGTGCAGCTTTCCCCAGGGTGCTTATTAAATGAACAGTAAGGCGCCCTTGGACCACTTAGTTCTCTAGCACTTGCACCCTGGGGACCTGTAAATGGCCCCTCTTATCTTAGTTTCAACCCTTTCCTATCAAGAGTACAAAAAAATGTATGGGCCACAAAGGATTTTTTTTTTTTTTGGTGCACCAAACTGCTACTCTCCATGCAGTGGCAGATTCATTCACAGGCTACCCTGGGCTATTGCCTATGGGCCCAGTGTGATCAGGGGCCCAACTAGCTTCCATGCTTACACGCCCCAGAGACAGCTGTTTGCGATTTTTTGGTAGTGGGGTTTAGCTCAGTAATTATAATCACTGAGAGGTTCTTTTGGGCATGTGCACAGGGACGCCATCAGGGGGGCACAGGGGGTACATTTGCCACCAGGCCTGGGCCTAAAGGAGGGCCCAGCTGTGCTGCACTTTTCAAAATAGCCAGGCCCCCCTTGACAGCGCCGAAGCTGTGCCGAACTCGCCAAAGTCCCAAAGAGCCAAAGTCCCGAAGAGCCAAAGTCACTAAACCGCAAAAAGACCCAAAGACACGAAAGGAGCTGAAGTAGAAGTCCTGAAGTCACGAATTCAGTTCTACTGAACACCAATGTGTGTGTTTTTTTTTCATTTTATTAAACCCCTGGCCACTAATGTATAATTTTAATACTCTACATGCCCCTGCCACCAATGTTTTTTTGAAAAATATTCTCTGGGGCTACCAATGTTTCTTTTTAACTTGTAAGAGGGGGCCCTGGGGCCAAAGTTTTTTTTTAAAAAAAATTTTTATGGGGGGAGCCTGGAGCCAATTTTTTTTTTTAAATACTTTTATGGGGGGCCCGGACGCCAATTTTTTTTTACTTATTGGGGGGTCCTGGTCAACAATTGTTTTTTTAACTTGTAGGGGGGCCCTGACCACCAATGATTTTTTTAAAAAAATTTTACGGATGGCCCTGGCGCCAATGTTTCTTTCTTTTTTTTTAACTTATTGGGGGGTCCTGGTCAGCAATTGTTTTTTTTAAACTTGTAGGGGGCCCTGACCACCAATGTATTTTTCAAAAACCTTTTATGGGGGGCCCTAGCACCACAGTTCTTTTTTAATTTATAAGGGGGCCCTGACCATCTATGGCTTTTATAACGAGTGTGTGTGTGGGGGGGTTAAAGTTTTTAGCGCTGATGTCTGTGTTGTCCTTTAACTGTGGTGTGGGGTGAGGGGGATCAGGGGTGTGGATTGGGGGCTGGGGTTGTGCGGGGTCTCGTGATTTCTAATGGTGGCCCTGCATGTGCATATATGTATTGATAAGCCTTTCTTTTAAAAGAAGCATCATACACATTTTACCTGTTAATGTATTGTTGACACCTTATATTTATATTTATAATTAAGAGTACTGGTTTTATTCATGCTTAGTGCTCTACAATGAACACCGGATGTTTTTAGTTCAGCCAGCATTAGTGGGGTGAATGCTGTGTGTGTCCCGTAATTTCATTCCATCCGGGGGTGTGACTATAGAGGAAGCAGACCCTGTGGCTGCAGGGGAGCCTAGGAGGTATAGGGGGCCCAATGAGGCCCTAATTAATATACAATATCGGTAAAACAGGTTCACCTCTAATAATAAAAATAATTTGCTGTGGATAATACCACTGATTCCACCCTTCCCAGTGCTTCTGCATGTAATAAAATACATGTGGGCAATGAAGATTTTCACACAAATACAAAAAACAGAACAGGACAAATGAGTTTGTATCTTTGCTGATAAACACATTACTCCAGACTGCTGCCCCATGATTAAGTCTATTGACCCGCACAGGAAAGCGTAATAGACGAAGCCTCTGATCTCCAGGCTTTGCTGTGCGGCTCTGAGAGGTCCCAATGCCCAGATTCATTCCAGAAAATGACTGAAATAAATAACATTGCAGAATCAAATCCTCTTCAGTTGTTGGGCAGAGACCCCGAGTCCTAGGCAAGAGATCAGGAGAGGCGAGCGAGTGAAACCCCTGGAAAGCAAGATGCTTCATTTCGATGAACTTTGATCACTACAGGAGTGATTGTTGCACAACAAGAGGCTGAACGTCCCTCATTAATGATGATTCACTTACGAGATGGGTTCTGTTATTAAAGGAAAGCGGCGTCTCATGCAGCGATTCCCAGGTAATTGGTTAATGTTCACAATTTTAACCGGAGAGCAGTAAAAGTCATGTTGTTTGCTAACTATATCATTGTACTGCCTGAAAACCAACGGCGAGACTCATGCACTGATAGAACTTGAGAATGATCTCTGGGGGGAAGAGACAAGAGTCAAACATGCCTGGCAAACACTAACAAAGAGGCATCTGTGCCTGGCAGAGGAGAGAAATTATATTTAGAGTGGCAGAACATACACAAAAAAAAAAAATGGCCCCCCATGAGTGAATTGAGCCCCACGGTCTACAACACTGCTGCGAGTCGGATGTGTATGAGACAAGCTCGTTAGTGAGGCTTTAATTGACTGCTGGCTGGAGACAAACACAGGCAATCTGTTTGCTTCCAGCATAGGCAGAGCTGTCGCCTCTTGATCACACTTATTGTACGACGTGCACTTACCTGGCCCGAGGTGGGCTCATCTCACCGGCAAAGGCTGCCAAGCTTGTTAGACTGAGACATGTCAGATACACAAATACTAATATTCTATGTAATAAACAAGCAGCAAATAAAATACATGCTCTGTAGGGTTACATCATATAGATAAGCTCATTATATAAACCTTTATTTTAATGAATATGCAGGCTAATAAGAGTGACATCAATCGGTGAAGAGACTCTCAGGGTCTAATGAGTGAATTAGTGATGTGCGGGCCGGGCCGATACCCACGGGTCGGGTGGGTCGTCTTTGCGGGCGGATGCGGGTTGAGCTCTTCTCCTGCTCTCCCCACATGCCACCATCAAATGCCGGCTTTACGACTTCCGATTTCGTTTTTTATACGTGCTGCGCCTGCTTGATCACCCCCTTTTGTGACGTCATTGGCGGGGTGGCACGGGTCTATAAAAGTCGAATGTCGGATGCGGGCACGGGCTAAGGTAGGGCGGGTTAGGGTCGGGTGCGGGTTGGGGAAATCCTGACCTGCACATCACTAGAGTAAATCTATCTGATTAATTCCTAAACATGAAAGACACTGATTAATAAGTCATATTCTGTGGCACCAGCAGCCAATATGGCAATTTGGCTAATCAGCAAACACCAGTATCCGATATATAGAAGAGCAGAACCTTATTTATTTGGAGCATTTTTGGCCCATAAAGGTCGCAGTACAAGAGGTTCTTTCCCCGATATCCCCACCTGAAGTTGTGTGATATCTGGCTCATGCAATTGTTTGGCCATTAAACTATACTATAAGATCACAATAACAGGGATACAGGGCGAGAACTGCATCAATGAGCCGATGTGGTCATCACTACAACAAGATTTTTAAACCTGCTCTATTGATATCTGGCTGATTTTTCGGCCAGTTATTGGTTAGGTAAGCCTGTTGGAGCACCCCATGCACGGGCAGGTAAGCTGTCTTCTTGGGCTGAAGGAGCCTGATCAGCAGCTTAAAGGGCATGTAAAGGCAAAAAAATAAAATCCCATTTTTACTTTCTTTAATGAAAAAGAAACCTATCTCCAATATACTTTAAAGTGGACCCGTCACCCAGACACAAAAATCTGTATAATAAAAGTCCTTTTCAAATTAAACATGAAATCCAATTTCGATTTTTTATTAAAGCATTCATAACTGTTGTAAACTCATTTAAAAATCTCAGCTGTCAATCAAATATTGTCTGCCCCACCTCTATGCCTAGGCATAGAGGCGGGGCAGACAACTGCTTTCACTTTCCATTCAGCACTTTCTAGATGTCACTGCTCTCCCCACATTCCCCCGTTCTCTTCACCGTTTAATTGTGTAGCCAGGGCATGGGGATGGACTTCAGGTCCCCTATTCTGGTGCACAAACAAGATTCTGAGATGATACAAGGCTTGTCTTAATAACAGTGTCCACAAAATGGCTCCTGCCTGCTTGTTATAATTATGAATTCCCAGACTGAAGGAAACAAGATTCTAATAATTTATATAGTGTAATTAAAGTTCATTTTGCTTGACTAATGTGATAAAATAGGATTTTGAATAATTTTTTTGGGTGACGGGTCCACTTTAATTAAAAAATGTGTACCGTTTTTATAAGAAACCTGACTGTATGCAGTGAAATTTTCCCTTCATTTACTGCTGTGGATAGGAATTGTCAGATGGTCCCTAACAGCAGGGGGAGCCCCCGCCTTACTTCCCAGCCATGCAGAACTCAAGCAGCTTTGTTTATGACGATCCCTAAGCAGCCTAGACCACACTGAGCATGTGCACAAAGTCTTAGTCTTGCAAAGATGTTCAACAAAGTTACAAGATGGTGACCCCCTGTGGCCAATTTCTTTCTGTTTGTTTAGGATAGCAGCTGCTGAATAAAAAGCTAAATAACTCAAAAACTACAAATTACAAAACATGAAAACCAGTTGCAAATTTTCTCAGAATATCCCTCTCTACATCATACTAAAAGTGACCTCAAAGGTGAACAACCCCTTTAACATAACTTTGAGTGCAAATTATTGGTGAGTGGGCTGTTACTGTGGGTGGCTGGGTGAAGTGGGTAAATTAGGGTGACTCTCAAGGACTCTGAGTTGAAGTAACGCATAAAAAAAGTACGTAGTGATGGGACAATTGGTGTGCGTCACTCAGCAGAGAGATTAGTAGAGGAGCATTCCTCTTAATGGCTCAAACTGATGCCAGAATATACAGAATAAACAAATAATGCATTTATTTTCTGAGGCAAAAACACATTGCTTAATATTGTGGGAAGGGGGGGGGAAGGCTGTACCAGTTACATCTCTCCAAAATCGGAGGCCTAAGCTGATATGGGAATGAGGAGCACACACAGGTGTAGAACATCATGCTCCTTGCCTTTCCAGATTCTACAATACCATCCAACTACATGGCGGACTGAAACATTTTCAGGAAAAAAGTCAAATAATTATACATTTGAAAAGGTCAGCTGCTAATGTTGCTTAGATTACCATCATCTGACCTAGCATTACTTCTATATGACACTGTCACCTGCTAAGAGCAATACTCTCATACTAAGTGCAGACTCCACTCCTTGTGGACGAAGAAGCTTCAAGAGAACACCGGCCTGGAACTGAAAATTACTTCCATGCCCTTGTCTTTTTCTTTTAGTTTAGGCAGGAATTTGCATCTGTCCTGACAGCCCAGGGTAGGTGTCTGCAGATCATCCACAACGTAGAGACACCAGGGGTTTTGTGCCTGAAACCCAACCGTTTTGCTTGTATTCAGCAGTAGATGATGTCCACATACATTGAGGTCTATGAATTACACAAACAATAATGGGAAGTGGTTTGTGGGCATTGGCCCTAGATAAAGTAGATGGAAAATGACCTTGAGGTCGCCAAATGAGCTGATCTTACTCCGATACACCCACCAACGGCAGGGTGATATCGGGTTAATCTGAATGTTCGGCCCTAGGACCAAACAATCAAATTATTCTAAGGAAATGGGTGCGATGGATCGTCGGACAGCATCAACTATCTGATGCGGTTCTCAATCGCAGGAAAAATCAAACCTGCTGGATTGATATCAGGCCAATTTTTGGCCAGATATCGATCAGGGAGACCCGTCGGACGACCCCACACATGGGCAGATAAACTGTAGAGTTGGTCTAAAGGAGTGATATTGGCAGCTTTAATCTGCCCCTGTATGGCCACCCGACCAATTAATGGACAAGACTGGACTGCAATCATGTTATGATCCTGGGTATTCTGGGCAAAGTCAACATGCAGACGAATGACTGGCAGGGAGAGGATCGGACACCATGCAAGAAAAAGTGGCCAGTGTTGCGTTTGACCTATTTGTTTGATCCCACTGGTGGCTAATAAAAGGGCAACCAAGTTTGGGAGTTTTACTTTGAAAGCAGCAAGTAAGTTGCAGGTAAAACTTAGTCCCTTTGTAAAATGTATAATGAAGCAATAGAATTCTTAATGAATCAGATGAAAATTAAGCATAGGACTGGCCAGATATGGGATGACTTTGACGTAATTGGCCAGCTTAAATATATTGCAATATATGGACAAACAATCCCTGTTTTGTTTAAAGGGTAAGGCATTTTTTAGTATCTTAAGGTACAAAATGTCTCAATGTCTTAAATATATTGATAATGGGTTGAGTGCATTTTGTGGACACAGCCTCATTGCACCTCCTCCTAATGGTTTTTAAAATTAGTGGTGAGCACAACTCTCCCTTGTTTGTTATGACCTATTTAAGGAGATAGAGGAATGCCTGAAGGCCTTGAAAAAAGGCCAAGCAAGGGCTGAAACGTCGCTGTTATCCAGATGGTTGCCATGTGTACCGAATAAAGGTTTTATCTTAACGAAAAACCGGTGCTGTACTTCAAGTTTTCTTCGAATGCCTGAAGGCCTTACATTACCATCTGAAGGAGGGGCCTCCCTACACGTTACCGGAATATGAAAAAAAACATATTCTCTTATTCCATCTCTTGTAACCACCCCATACAAGTGCCGTTGATGTCACCACAGGTATTTATCCATCTCTGACAAGTTTGCTCCACCCAAGTCTATAACCAAGAGGGGGCATTCTCTATCCTCTGGTCCAGTCTCTACAGGAAGGTAATTTGCCTTGGATGCTCAGAAAGAGCTTATATTCTTCCATATTCTATACCCGGCCGTAACAATAAGTTTGCATCGTCTGGAATTTTTGTTTGTGTGTTTGAACAGCTTTATAGGCTGATTCATCCACTCACTCACTCATAATTCCCTTGATCCTACGCTCTCCCTAACCACTATCTATAATTTATGAGCTGCATACCAATGTGACAAAAGGGGCTTGCCTGCAGCGAGCACCTAATGACTACCCTAGAGATATGTCACCTGCACTAATAGCGTCTCAAAACTCCATCCCTTTACAAGAAGACAACTCCAAAGTGAAAAGTAGGTTAAAGCCTTGTGATGCAAATCAGGTCTGGGACAGAGTCAGGGCTGGTTTTAGAGAAGAGGAGCCCCCAACATGAGAGGGGACAACTGTGCAAAGCTGCAATATTCAGCTTGTAACCCTTCTATGGTTTCTGCACTACGACTCCCAGCATTCCACTAAAAAGTAATCAACCCCCAAAGGGGAATGGGGTCAGGGGTATTACATCAACAAAGGCTCAGGCTCTGCTTCAAATTTGACCTACCATCCACCAAACTCTAAACTTTAAGTTACTTTCTTGATCTCAACCCACCCAACCGTGCATCACGGATACAGGCATGAGACCCGTTATCCAGAAAGCTCCAAATTACGGAAAGGACTCCATTTTATCCAAATATCCGAAATTAAATTTTTCTCTGTAATAATAATAAAACAGTACATTTTTCTTGATCCCAACTAAGATATAATTAATCCTATTGGGTTTATTTAATGTTTACATGATTTTCTAGTAGACTCAAGGTATGACGATTCAAAATAACGCAAAGAATCAGGAAAGACCCAGGCCCCGATCATTCTGGATAACAGGTCCCATACCTGTACTAATCTTTAATAGGAGACGTCAAGGCCCCTTTAATCTGGCACACTCGTTTTTTCAGAGGCAAACGGTTAAACTACTGAGGCTTGTACTTCTTTAATTACTCCAAAACGGATTGTGGATTTGACAGAAGCTGGAAATCAAATGTAATAATGTTTAGATTTAATATGCAAGGATTGCAGAGTGCAACATAATAAAAGATAATTAAAATAATGACAAATGTGAAAAGGAAATAGAAGAATACAACATGAAATGCAATATGTGGAGGCACATAAAAACAATACCACTCTCTCGGGACTGAGCACCCAACATAATCTGCTCTACGAGAGCAACAGACATGAGGCCTTTCCGGCACTACCTACGATCTAGCACCACTGCTGATTTTGGGGTATTCAAGGCCTTTACGCTGGCTAGGTCTCAGCATTACAGGGCTACATGGGAAGAAATACATAGATTAAAACGACAAGATCAAACTGCTGTTTTATAAAGGTATTTGATCATTTATGATATCTTCAGTAATGGACATCGCTTTTGACTTCTTCTGACTCTTTTCAGTTTTCAAATGGAGGTCACTGACCCCATCTAAAAACAAATGCTCTGTAAGGCTACAAATGTATTGTTATTGCTACTTTTTTATTACTCATCTTTCTATTAAGGCCCTTGCCTATTCATAATCCAGTTTCCTAATAATTTGGACCCTAGCAAACAGATTGCTGAAATTACAAACTGGAGAGCTGCTAAATAAAAGCTAAATAACATCATACTAAAAACCTGGAAAAGGTCTTATCATGTTCCAGCACAATAATCCTCCACTTGCACAAATCAAGGTCCATACAGAATGGGCTGGCTGAGATGAACACCCAACGCGTTTGGTGTGTCTCCACACATAGTCATATGACTACGCGTGGAGACACACGAAACGTGTTGGGTGTTATCGATGTGAAATAAAGACTTTCTTTGATCTTACGCTGCGTCTGAGACGTTGTTGGAGTGCGTGCCTAGTGAAGTATTTCCCCCTAAGCTGCGGGTTCGGGGTGCAGCACCCAGGCCTCAGATGACAAGCAGTGAGTGCTTCTGATCCTTAAAGATTGTACTTGGTTGAGCGACTGGTTCTGGGTAGTTACACCTGAACCACAGCGCCGGCTTGGTGAGTGCTTGAGTAATAGTTTTTAAAAATAGCTGTAATTAATGAATCAACTGAATAAGCTTGTAGCACCTGTAGATTGTTAATTTAGCTGAGATGAACAGACCTTTAACCTAACTGAACATCAGCGGGATGAATTGGACTGCCGATGCTAACCAGCCCTGAACCACAACATCAGTGGCAAACTTCTTCCATAAGAATGGAAGCAAATTCCACCAGCAAGTGGGAAGCCTTCCTACAAGAATAAAGACTGTTATAGATACATAATAATACACTTAGGGGCAGGTTTATCAAGGGTCGAATTGAAAATTTTAATTTTTAAATTAGAACTTTAGTGTAATTCGACTAGGGAATAGTCCAAATTCGATTTGAATTTTAAAAAAAAAAAATCTAAATTTATCATGTACTCTCCCTTTAAGAATTTGAATTTGACTATTCGCCATCTAAAACCTGCTGAATTGGTGTTTTTGGGGGACCTCCTACAATCAATTTGGAGTCGTTTGGTGGACTTTTGAAAAAAAAAAACTTTTTTTGTTTTGGTGAAAAAATTCTAATCAAATTCAATCTAATCCTCGATTCTGTTCACCCGTTTTTAAAAAACTCTATATTTTTTTAAATAAATTTAGATTGATTGTTTCTTTTTTTTTTCCTTCCGAATTTCGAGTTTAGTCTTGAAATTCCTACAATCAATTTGGAGTCGTTTGGTGGACTTTTGAAAAAAAATATTTTTTTGTTTTGGTGAAAAAATTCAAATCAAATTCAATCTAATTCGCAGATCGATTCTGTTCACTCGTTTTTAAAAAACTCTATATTTTTTAAAATAAATTTTGATTGTTTGTTTCTTTTTTCTTCTTCTGAATTTCGAGTTTAGTCTTGGAATTCGACCCTTGATAAATTTGCCGCTTAGTTTAGGAACATGATATTGGTAGGCAGGTGTCCACATTCATTTGCCCATATAGTATACCTGCTGATTGGTTGCTATGGGTTACTAGACCTAGTGTAAACTTTGCAGCTTCTATAACATAATACAGTGGCTTAAAGAGTTTTGCAATTAAATTCTCCCTCAAGCAACATGCAGCTGAAAAGCTCAACTCCTACCAGACAACAAGGCTATTAAACACAATCACAACTAGACACAAAAGAGCAGAGATATGGGATCTGGAAACCCGTTATCCAGGAAAATCTGAATTACAGCAGGGCCATCTCCCATAAACTCCATTTTATTCGAATAATCCAAATGTTTCCTTTTTCTCTGTAATAATAAAACAGTAGCTTGTACTTGATCCCGAATATGATATAATTAATCCTTATTGGAAACAAAACCAGCCTATTGGGTTTATTTAATGTTTACATGATTTTCTAGTATTACTGACTATGAAGATCCAAATTATGAAAAACTCTGTTATCTGGAAAATCCCAGGTCTCAAGCATTCTGTATAACAAATCCCATACCTATTCCATGGCAAAACCTGTTGTACATACATAGAAAAACCCTGTCCTGCCTTGTATGGAACCTTTCTAAATCATTATCTTTTATAGATTAAATTCCTTTGCTGTCCAACACACTGGAGAATCACACACAGAACAACAAGATGCAGGATCTTCTGTATAAAGGCTGTATCACACAATGCATGAAATCAATCTCAGGCAATAGAGCCTATCCTGGATTATGAACTAATGCCCTGGAGGTTCCTTCCTTTACTTTGAAGGTACTGAGAAAAAAAAAATCAATGACTGCAATACTAATAATTAGGATATTCACAGTGAACTGGAAATGTTGAGCTCTGTAGACATGTCTCTTAGCAAAGTTACGACAGCCTTCAATGTTTCGTATGTAGAAGCTTTGCCCTAAACAAGAGATACAATGTAGTTTGGGCTCAAGGACCGCTGGGACAAACAAACGGTAAGGCTGTCTTTGGTGGCTCGGCGGAAATGGATTTTAAATTAAATAATGGCAAGTACACAGATGTTCCATTTACTATAAATAAAACAGATATTTCTTAAAGGGCACGTAAAGGCAAAACTTTCTTTAATGAAATAGAAACCTCCACTATACTTAAATTAAAAACGTGTAGTGTTTTTATAAGAAACCTGACTGTATGCAGTAAAATACTCACTTCATTTACTGCTGTGGATAGGAATTGTCCCTATCTGCTCTGCAGGGAAACAATCATACTTACAGTATGAACAGCAGGAGGAGCCCTCGCCTTACTTCCCAGCCCTGCAGATCTTAAGCAGCTTTGTTTGTTTTACTGTAGAGCAGTCAGCGACTTTGTAAAGGATTTTTTATTGGATTTTATTTTTGCCTTTACATCCCCTTTGCTGTTTCCAACTCCAGCTGCAGGGACAAAGATCATGGAGCCAGATTTAAACAGATAAACTGGGATTCTATTCGGAGGATTATTTTGCTGCAGCCACTGGTTCTGCAGAGTTGGAGAAAGCTTGTATTAAACAATACAAAAACTATAAAATCCAAATTAGATTACATGACAACACAGGACCCAGTGCAGTCTGCCTATTCTGATTATCAGTCTTGCTGTATCGGCTTCTGGCAGATACTATTTGACTTGTGCTGTTTTGATAATTTATGATAATTTATGATGATCACACTGAGCATGTGCACAGCCTTGGTCTTGCAAATATGTATAACAAAGTTACAAGATGGTGACCCCCTGTGGCCAACTTTGAAAGCATAAATCATTTGGTTGATTAGGCTTGTGGTGCAGTAAGGTCATGTTTATGTTTAGTATACAAAATACAGCATTTCAAGCCTTATTCTATTTTAGACTTTATTTCCCCTTTAAAGAAAATCTGAAAAGGTAGAGGTTGAAGTTGGTGGAACTTACTTGCCATAGTCATTTCTTACATTCTATGCAGAACAGCAGCGCAATTCTGAAGCCGGCTGAGCACATAGAGCTTGTCTCATTGATATGGCCTGACTAGGCTGGTTATAGGTCACTTTATTAGTCTTGTATGTGTGGTATATATGTTCTAATATTATATATATAATATTAAAACATGCGTTATCTACCTTTTTACATAGTAAGTTAAGTTGAAAAAAAGATACATCAAGTTCAACCTTTTAAGTCTATATATAACCTGCCTAACTGCCAGTTGATCCAGAGGAAGGCAAAAAACCCCATCTGAAGCCTCTCCAATTTGCCTCAGAGGGGGAAAAAATTCCATCCTGACTCTAAAATGACAATCGGACCAGTCCCATGATCAACTTGTACTATGAGCTATATTCCATAACCCTGTATTCCCTCACTTGCTAAAAAGCCATCCAACCCCTTCTTAAAGCTATCTAATGGATCAGCCTGTACAACTGATTCAGGAGAGAATTCCACATCTTCACAAACCCCTTCCGAATAGTTAGGCGGAACCTCTTTTCCCTTTGACCTTGTGTCAGCTGGAAAGACCTACTGGTAAATAAAGCATTAGAGAGATTATTATATGATTTATACATAGTTATCATATCACCCCTCATTAACTTGGCCAGTCTTTCCTCATAGCTAAGATTTCCCATACCTTTTACCAGCTTAGTTGTCCTTCTCTGTACCCTCTCTAATTCAATAATGTCCTGTTTGAGCAGGGTCAAAAAAAATATATGCAGCATCGGACTGAAAGGTCAATGCTGCCACCTCAGATGCACCCACACCCCCAGCCCCAGTAATGAGGTCCACCCGATGCTGCAACCCTCCTCTCCTCCATGTGCATACCTTGTATTCTTTCTTGAAAGCCTGATCAGGGTGGAAAGGACATGGGAGAGCACCCAGGTTTTCAGGCAAAAAGTGGTTCTGGGTCAGCAGGGCTCACAAGAGCTGGGGCCCACTGGGATTTTTCCTGATTTGGCGCAAACTATAAAATTGGCAAAAGGTCTTCCACTGTCGGAAGTGGTCGCAAAATAGTTTCCGGGTTTGCAAAAGCTATATAAAATTTGCACAAAGGCATAACTTTTCGCATTGCGAATAGTTTTTCCGTTACCGACTTTTATTACTTTCCCCCGAAAAACCAATTAAAAAGTTGCTTAGAATTGGCCATTCTATAACATACCAAAAGTTAACTCTCAGGCAATGTTCCCTTTAATGTATGTGCACGCACACATATTTTGAGTGCACACAACAAATTGTGGTTCGCACAAAGAATTTTGTGTGAAAACACAAAATTTTGTGTTAATTCTAAACTGAGCACACAAGTTTAAATTGTGAGCACACAGGCCGGATTTCCCACATGGGCAACCCTAGGCCTCACGGTCCTAGCGCCCGCCCGCCTACCTTCACAATCAAAACCCTTAGAGCTCTGCGGAGTTATACATCCCCAGTGCGCCTCTAAAATTTTTCCGCCTTAGGCCTGGGCCTTTGTGGACGCGCCACATATCTAAAAAAATTAGAAACAACATTGCTCACAGGTAGGGTTGCCACCTGGCCGGTATTTTACCAGCCTGGCTGTTAAAAATGATAGTTGATCCCAATGTTATTAATAGGGAAAAATTATAAATATATAGGCCGGTATTTTTTTTTTCCAGAAAAGGTGGCAACCCTACTCACAGGTGAACCACCCCTTTAAAAGTCCAATAAAATCAAAATCTAGCACATGCCAAGAAATCATTTTGGATTAGCCAAAACTTCATGGCACATTTGTCATGCCCCAAGGAAACTGGCAGTTGCAGGCCAATATGCCCTTTAGGTCACCTGCAGCCTTTGGCTGATTTGGAAAATACCATTTTTGCCTGAGAGTCTCAGCCTTACTTGCTTTGTATGGAGTGCTTATTTATAGAGAACACCTAATGAATTTTGTGCTGTATTTAAAGTTTTATGTACATCCAAACACGTCGACAGTTCAGCGCACACAGAGAACTATAATTAAGCGCACGTATGAGGACGACTGGATTTCACTATAAGATCACAGCTGGCAAACAGTAAATTAAATCCGGCGCGTCCCCCTGTGTCTCTGCATTTTTGCTGCACGCGCCTCTTGCCGAGCAGGAGTTTATTAAAGGATGTAAAACCAGTTTTCGGAGGCGAGTGATGTATAGGGCCGCTCTGCAAGGAGGCATCTGATGGGGAGATGGGATATTAGCATTCTCCTCATGCGCCCCACCAATAACTTCCATCACGGTAAAGGGCTGTAATCCTCGTAGAATATATTAGATGTTCACAGCTAAACTCGGGTTTCCTTTATGATCGTTAGTTTTCTGAGGGAAGAGGCAATCTCGCTCATTTGATGTGTTTATATCTATTGATTAACAACAGCTACCGTCAGGCACATAACATGGGAATAAATGAATCTCAAGCCATATTATCAAAGTGCTAGTACATGATCCCTATCTCTCTCTCAGGGAGACGCCGCCAATAGCTCTCACCCACTCATAAACATACAGACATGGGAGATCCATCTCCAACATTCTCTTCTTCACCCACATCACAGACACAACTCCTGATTACTTTACTATTCCTCTCTGCCTCAGACCTGTCAACTCCCCCTGAATCTGTTGGGAGTGTTCCGAAATGTAAGCCCCTCTCCCCCGGTCTCCCGCTCCATTGAAATGTATAGAACTGGTACCCTACAATATTGCACATTCAGGACAACAGCAGAATAGCGGCTGGCACAGTGGGTATCTATGATAGCCAGGGATCACTTTGGATCAGGGTCGGCATCTCTGCTGCCTACATATTATTAGAAGCAGCAAGGGGTTGTTCAGTATAATGTAGATATTGATATTTTGAGACAATTTGCAATTGGTTTTCATTTTTTATTATTTGCGGTTTTTGAGTTATTTCGCTTTTTATTCAGCAGCTTTTTAGTTTGCAATTTCAGCAATCTGGTTGCTAGAGTACGCATTACCCTAGCAACTCTGAATTGATTTCTATATTTGGAATATGAATAGAGGAGGACCCAAGTAGAAAAATGTGTAACAAAGTAGCAATTAGTGATGGGCGAATTCATTTGCCTGGCATGGATTCGCAGAGAATTTCCGACAAAAAGATTCTCGCTCATCAAAATTGGCATACGTCAAAATTATTCAGACGGCCATTGACTTTAATGGATTTGTACAAAAGAGTTGCGCGTGTAGAAATTGTCGCGCGCATAAAAATTGTCGTGCGTCAAAATTATTCGGACACCCATTGACTTTAATGAATCTGGACAAAAGAGTCGTGCACATAAAAATTGTCGCTTGTGTCAAAATTGTGATGCCCATTGACTTCAATGCGTTTTGTGCATTTTTCAACGTTTCGCAAATTTTTCGCCGTTGTACGAATTTCTCGGCGAAGTGAACAATAATCCTGGGTAAGATCACGAGATCTAAAATGATGTGATTTTAAGGATTTGGATTCTGTTTGGCACTTGGATTTAGCAGAATCCAACTGAAAAAAAACTTAGATATGGGCCAAATCCAGAACAGAGTCCGGAGATTCTTCTTTACTTACTGATATAATATTCTACTGGGAATATGGGGAACATCTCACCAGCACCAAATATAAAGGTATGGGATCGGTTATCTGGAAACCCGTTATCCAGAAAGATCTAAAGGTTGTCTCCCATAGACTCTATTTTATCCAAATAATCAAGATTTTTAGAAATTATTTCCATTTCCTCTGTAATAATAAAACAGTACCTTGTACTTGATCCAAACTAACATATATAGGTATGGTAGCTTTTATCCAGAATGCTCGGGGCCTGGAGTTGTATGGATAACAGATCTTTCCGTAATTTGGATTTCCATACCATAAGTCTACTAAAAATAATTTAAACTTTTTTTGATTGCAATAAGGATTTATTATATCTTAGTTGGGATCAAGTACAAGGTACTGTTTTATTATTACAGAGGAAAAGGAAAGCATTATTAAAAATTTAAATTATTTGGATAAAAGGGAATCTATGCGATACAGCCTTCCCTTAATTCAAAGCTTTCTGGATAACGGGTTGCCAGATAATGGATCCCATACCTGTAATTAATCCTTATTGGAAGCAAAACCAGCCTATTGGGATTATTTAAAGTTTAACTGATTTTCTAGGTGAATTTTCGAATGAAAAAATGTGTACTTCGACTAGGGAATAGTCCAAATTTGATACGAATTTGAAAAAAATTAAAAAATTTGAATATCGAAATTTATCATGGACTGTCTCGACTTCGACCATTCGCCATCTAAAACCTGCTGAATTGCTGTTTTGGGGGACCTCCTAGAACCTATTTGGAGTCAATTGGTGGAGTTTGAAAAATCGAAGTTTTTTCAGGGAATTCGATTGAATGCGATATTCCTTCGATTCATATGTTTAGAATACGGGCCTATTCGATCGAAAATGGACCTATTCGACCAAAAAAAAAAACTTTGACTTAATTTCGGGTTGGTCTTTTTGAATTCGAATTTCAAAGTTTTTTCAATTCCAAATTTGACCCTTGATAAATATGCCCCTTATTGTATGAAGATTTCAATTACGGTAAGATCTATCATCTGGGAAATCCCAGGTCCCGAGCATGCCTGTACACACTTTAAAAAACAAACAAAAAACTTCAACTTAATTTCGGGTTGGTCTTTTTCAATTCGAAATTCGACCCTTGATAAATATGCCCCTTATTGTATGAAGATTTAAATTATGGTAAGATCTATTATCTGGGAAATCCCAGGTCCCGAGCATTCTGGGTATCAGGTCCAATGCCTGTACACACTTTACACGCAGTTTGTTGACTACACTATAATGTACAGGCTCCTGGAACAAATCTTAAGCACGATGGATAAAATATACATGCTCCCACTTTGCTCACATGATTGCTAGACACAAAAACCAATGAAATAAACAGGATTTATATACTGTAAGTCACATAAAATATATAAATGATAAACAATGCCTCCCAATAAGAGCCTGGCAAGAAAAAGAATGACTGCGTTGAAATAAAGTTATTGAGCTGTAGTTGGTAGTGCAGGCATCGCATTGCCGTGTTCAATATTCATTTCTCGGGGTTCCCAGTCTCCCGCGGAGCGAAGCTGAAAATCAATAGCTGCTGATTAGCGGAGTCCATCGCCGTCTGACACCCCCACACTCTCTCCTTACACAATGGAGCCCATGAAAAGGCATATTTCCAAATCTATTGCCTTCAATACACATCACTGAAAAGCCAACTGATTGGTGGTCAATAGCAAAGGAGTAAAATAAGCGCTTGTAAGTTTTTAAATGTTAAATCCTTTAGCAGACCTTTATCTGGCGAGGAATAGCTGAAATTCTATATTAGTTGATCTATTGAAATAATGAACTTGGCTATTGTGCTTATTAATGAAAGGGCACCGTTTAAAATCAGATTCCTTTGATCCACGCCCAGCAAACAGAAATCAGAATAAAGACACAATAAAAGACAATTTGGATGAGGTTGTGCTGTTTTGATTTTTAATATTGCTGCTTTTTATTACTCGGCTTTCAATCCAGACCCTCTCCTATTCATATTCCAGTCTCTGATTCAAATCAATGCATGGTTGCTAGGGTAATTTGGACCCCAGCAACCAGAATGCTGAATTTACAGATTGTTATTGCTCCTTATCATTACTCATTAGTGATGTGCTGACCAGCTACCACAAAAAATCTTGGGGTTGAGAGTTCCCTTCCGCTTTCACACTGCCGGCATCCATTCCCAGAATTTATAGACTTGCACCTGCCCCGCCCCTTTTGTGACATCACCGCAGGTTGTGGTGGGGAGATTAGTCACCCAGCAACAAATTGCCTCTTCTTCGGGCGACTTATCTCCCAAAACTGCCTTCCCACTGCCTAGAATTTAAATCGCCAGCGGGATGGCACTCGGACCACTTCGTTTTCCGAAGTGGTGGGCCCGAGTCTATAAATAGAGGTTACGGAGTGGGCCAGGTTCGGGTTGGGAGGGAGCGAGTTAGGGTCGGGTGCGGGTCAAGGGAAACTCAACCCGCAAATCACTGTTACTCATCTTTCTATTCATTCCATCCCCTATTCATACTGCATTTTATTCAAATCAATGCATAGTTTCTATAGTAATTGGGACCCCTGCATCCAGATTGTTGAAATTGCAAACTGGAGAGCTGAGGAATGAAAAGCTAAATAACTCAAAAACCACTTATAAATAGTGATGGCCGAAACTGTGCCGTTTTGCGAATTTGCAGAAATGCATTGAAGTCAAGGGGCGTCAAAATTATTTTGACGCGCAACAATTTTGACGCAAACGTACATTTTTATACCTGCGACTATTTTGTCCAAATGCATTTGGCTGTCCGAATAATTTTGATGCGAGCGTCAATTTATATGCGTGAGACTATTCTGATGGGCAAATGATTTTGCCGCAGTATCGCGAATTTATTCGCTAGTGGCAAAACGCAGCAATTTGCTTCAAATTAGTGCCTGGCAAATTTATTCGCCCATCACAACTTATAAATAAAATTAAAAACAACTGCAAATTGTCTCAGAATATCATCACTTAAAGATGACGTGGATGCAGAGATATTAGCAGTTTTAGGCTGCTTATTGCAGGCTTTTCATTTAATGACTCTGTCGACTATAAGCCATTTAGAGCGAGCTGTTGACCTGAAAGCTTGGTAACAGCAGTGTAAAATCGCTAGTATCTCAGAAACAATTAAAAACAGAAAATGAATATAAACTGTTCTGAGGGCCACACTGAGTGAGTTTACATCAATTATTTTTTTAGGATTTAGATCCCCTTTAAAAATCATAACTGTTTGCCAGAGCAGACGTGCTTCTTACTAATACACCGCACCATTATTTTTCCAATTAGCATTCTATAGTTGAAAGTATGCCAAGCTAAAATGGGGGTTTTGATGAAACCCAATCAGTTTCAAGCTCCCTGCGTGACTAAATAGCTAATAACAAGCCTCTCATGTCATAACCCGAAATAATTCAATATTTACACATATATACAAGGAACTTAATGATTACGAATTTAAAAAAAACATTATAGCAGTCTCCACTCTGGAATAAATGGAGCATAGAAATAAAATGGAGAGTTAACTAATGGGGGTTTTGATGAAACCCAATCAGTTTCAAGCTCCCTGCGTGACTAAATAGCTAATAACAAGCCTCTCATGTCATAACCCGAAATAATTCAATATTTACACATATATACAAGGAACTTAATGATTACGAATTTAAAAAAAAACATTATAGCAGTCTCCACTCTGGAATAAATGGAGCATAGAAATAAAATGGAGAGTTAACTAATATGGAATTTACAGTAAAGCACAGGGATGCATTGAATCCAGAACTCAGGTTAGGACTAATTTATAGGGCTTGGATTTGTTTCGGCTGGACATTTTGGCCTTAAGGGCAGAGACCAACTTGGAGATTCATGGAGATTAGTCGCCCAGCAACAAATTGCCTCTTCTTCGGGCGACTTATCTCCCAAAACTGCCTTCCCGCTGGCTAGAATTTAAATCGCCAGCGGGATTGCACTCGTTCCACTTTGTTTTCTGATGTTGCCTTAAGGGCAGAGACACACATAGAGATTCAGGGAGATTAGTCACACAGCAACAAATTGCCTCTTCTTCGGGCGAATAATCTTCCCGAACTGCCTTCCCGCGGCTAGAATTCAAATCCCCGGTGGGATGGCTCTCGGATCGCTTTGTTTTCCGAAGTCGCTTGAAGTTGCCTCACACGGAAACTTCGGGCAACTTCAGAAAACGAAGCATTCCAAGTGCCATCCCGCCAGCTAGAATCGAAAGTTCTGGGAGATTAGTCCCCCAAAGAAGAGGCGATATGTCACCGGGCGAATAAATCTCCCCGAATCTCCATGTGTGTCACTTCCCTAAAGCTCAGGACAATTGAATGCAATAATTATTTGCCAGAATGGTGTGCAAAGGGCTCTGAATACAGTCAGCTGGTAAAGGGGAAAAAGGGGGCTGCTCTGAAGTATAGGTGGGCAGGAGATCTGACAGCTTGTTGGGTGTCTTCTAATACTAGTACAGGTACGGGATCCTTTATCTGGAAACCCGTTATATAGAAAGCTGTGAAAGCTACAGAAAGGCTGTCTAACATAGACTACATTTTATTCAAATTATTAAAAATGATTTCCTTTTTCTCTGTAGTAATAATAAAACAGTACCTTGTATTTGATCCAAACTAACATATAATTAATCCTTATTGGAAGCAAAACCAGCCTATTGGGTGTATTTAATGTTTACATGATTTTCTAGTAGACTTTAAGTATGGTGATCTAAGTTACAGAAAGATCGATTATCCAGAAAACCCCAGGTCCTGAGCATTCTGAATAACAGGTCCCATAGCTGTACATGTATTCATCTAAGGTGCACTCAGATAATAGGGCTAACAACTTGCAGCCTAATTCAAACTGACATGTTGGGGGGACAAGTGCAGGCCAACGCCATTGTGTCTATGGGCCTGCAAAGTATCCAGACTGTATTGAATGTGACTGGCTTTATCTGTACTGTTAACCATTTATGTGCACACAGGGGCTGTCATTGTCAATCATAGATGGGCCAACAACAGCTGGGCAGTCCAGACCACGTGGGCTGATTAGTGAACTGGGTGTCAGATGAATACATTGCCTTGCCCAACTAATACTGTATTTGTTGGGAGATTTGCCAAAAATGTACTGGGCAGGTTAAAAAAAATCTTGGTGTCCCTCTTATCATTCAATGTGGGCCATAGAATCAGATATTTCTGGTTTGACCCATCTTTCCTGGAATGCAGTCCTTTTCTCAAAAAGGAATATCACATGAGATTTCTACTGGTTGGGCAGGTAGAAGTTAGAACAGCATATGGGGGGGGAACACTTTTTTGATGACCAAATGGCTTGCACAGCAATATTTTAAAGCTTGTTAAGGGGAGCTTTGGGTCTTAAAAGGGGACTTACAAATGCAAAGTTCAACTTGTTTTACTGATTTACACAATAGAGTGCAACGGGCTGAGCCTTGCTCTGAATACAGTCGGCTATAATCAGAGGAAAAAGGGGGCTGCTCTGAGGTATAGGTGGGCAGAAGATCTGACAGCTTGTTGAGTGTCTTCTAATACCAATATGGCTATGAGATCTGTTATCCGGAAACCCACTATCCAGAAGGCTCCTGATAACAGAAAGACAGACTCTCGCAGACTATATTGTATCCAAATATTTACAAATGATTTCCTTTTACTCTGTACAGATATAGGATCCCTTTTCCGGAAACCTGATATCCAGAAAGCTCCGAATTACGGAATGGCCTTCTCCCATAGACTCCATTTTATCCAAATAATCCAAATTTGTAAAAATGATTTCCTTTTTCTCTGTAATAATAAAACAGTACCTTGTACTTGATCCCAACTAAGATATAATTAATCCTAATTGGAAGCAAAACCAGTCTATTGGGTTTATTTAATGTTTAAATTAATTTCTAGTAGACTTAAGGCATGAAGACCCAAATTACGGAAAGATTTGTTATCCAGAAAACCCCAGGTCCCGAGCATTCTGGATAACAGGTCCCATACCTGTAATAATAAAACAGTACCTTTTACTTGATCCCGACTAAGATATAATTAATCCTTATTGGAAGCAAAGCCAGCCTATTGGGTTTATTTAATGTTTACATGATTTTCTAGTAGACTTAAGGGATGAAGATCCAAACTATGGAAAGATCCGTTATCCGGAAAACCTCAGGTCCCGAGCATTCTGGATAACAGGTCCCATACCCAGGTCCCGAGCATACCTGTCCAATACCTGTACTATACAAGATCTAATACTGTACGTTTTTTCAACCTTTTGGGGTTGAGTGATAGTGTAAATGGAAATAATTCCACCTTGCAGAGCCTTCAGCCTCCAGGAGACCAGGCAAGACATTTATTATTTTTAATAGTGTTGTTAGACACGCCATGTTTAGTTTCTAGGTAATCAGCATCAGAACACAATGTATTTCTGTGCCATAGGGACTGTGCATCCATCCTGTGGGCACTGGGCAAAAGTCATAGATCCGTGTCAGACGGACGTTCAGTCCCAGACAGACTGTAGACGAGGGAGTCGCTGTACTGGAAACTGGTCACTCTGTCCCGGTACATCACGCAGTTCTGTTAGCCGAAGTGAATTACTGCGTTTAGCATTTCTTCCGTTTTGCACTTAAAGGGCACATTGTAATCATAAAGCAGAACATTTGCTGAAGTTAACAGAGACATGGGAAATCAGCACTATCATTACATAAAATGAGTTTCTTTAGAAAGGAAAAAAAAAGAGAAAAATGAATACGCTCGGCACTGGATTCTCGACACTAAAGCATTAAAAACAACGCTCTGGTGAGGCGATTTTTGCAATTTTTTAAGGATGTGTTGTGCCTTTAGTCTTGCTAAGTATAAATCTACCACATACGTAAAATCTATGGAGCTACCATTCATGCTACAGAGCCTGCGGCATAGCTAAGGGATTATAATACGAGTTGTAAATGTGAAGGAAATGAAATTATAGACAAAGTGCTACAAATACAAAATAATATCTAAGTGTTTAGATATAGAAATCCTATTGGACAGTTCAGTTAGGAGATAATGGAAGCTACATAACCCAAGCAGGTCGTATCTCACCCAGACCTCAGACATTTCAACTCACCTGGAATTTTCAGGAGATTTAACCCCCACTAACCAGGTCACACACAGCACCCAGTCACCCAATGTCAATAAGTAGAACCTGAACCCTTTGCTTAATCTGCCAGTGATAAGCAAAGAAGCACCCAAAATCCTCAAAAGCAGCCATAGCAGGTAGAATCGTTGTGGAGAAGGGGTAGGGTGGAAAGATGTGACCTGAGTAGATGCAAGAGATGGTTGTAGTTGACTGGGGATGTGTTACATCAGTGATCCCCAACCAGTAACTCGTGAGCAACATGCTCTCCAACCCCTTGGATGTTGCTCTCAGTGTCCTCAAAGCAGGTACTTATTTTTGAATTCCAGGCTTGAAAGCAGGTTTTAATTGCATAAAAACTAAGTATAGTGCCAAGTAGAGCCTCTTGTAGGCTGCCATTCCACATAGGGGCTACCGTATAGCCAATCACAGCCCTTATTTGGCATCCCAAGGGACTTTTTCATGCTTGTGTTGCTCCCCAACTCTTTTTACATTTGAAAGTGGCTCACCAGTAAAAAAGGTTGGGGACCCCTCTGTGTTATATGGAGACAAATGCATCCAAATCAGTACAGGTTGGCGTCTCCAAGACCTTTTTGTGCACATAAGAATTAAACTTACGTCAGGAGCTACAGAATTTGGTAGCTGCGATTGGAGGAAACGGGTTAAGACAGAAGGAAGGATGGGTGCAAAAAACAGGGCAATACTGTAAAACAGTGATCCCCAACTAGTGGCTTGTGAATAACATGCTGCTCACCAGATGCCTATTTTTGAATTTTTGGTTTGGAGGCAAGTTTTAGTTGCATAAGAACCAGGTGTACTGTCAAGCAGAGTCTCCTATAGCTGCAAGTCCACGTAGGGGCTACCAAATAGCCAATAACAGCTACCCCTAGGAACGTTTTGGTGTTGCTCCCCATCTGACTGAATGTGGCTCACTGGTAGAATCTCACAATGAAATGCTGTTAAGTTAAAGGGAATCATTTGTTAAAATGCAACTACATCCTAACAATAGAAATACAGTAAACTCAGGGGCTTACTGTACCAGCCCAGAGGAAGATCACATTTTGAATATTCAAGCCACTAACAATGATCTTTTTATATTGTCTTTTTCTGATCTTGATCTCCAACGTGCCTTCAGCCATCAGTATATGCTCACTGTGTTCTGCTGTAGTTCAGTTCAACTTATAGAATGCAGTAAAATATTATACAGGACAGAAAACAGGCAGACAGCTATTTCCAGCTGGTACAGCTTCTGAGGTATGTGATGGTTAGTATGTGGTCCAACCTGGATCGTACCTAATTGAAAGTGACAGAGTGAATCACAAACATGAGTTTTAAAGGAGAAGGAAAGGCTAAAATTTAATAAGCTTTATCAGAAAGGTCTATATAAATACACCAGTAAACCCTCACACTGAGCCCTCACAGTATTTCTTTCCTTCTATTGTGTACACATGGGCTTCTGTATCACACTTCCTTCTTTCAGCTTAAACCTCCAGGGCTAGGGCTTGAGCATGCTCAGTTTGCTCCTCTCTCCCTCCTCCCTCCTGTTATCTCCTGTAATCCTTCTCCTTTAAGATGTCAGCACAGTTGACATTTTTGGGAGTGGGAGGCATTTGCTCAATGTGCTCTGGGCAGCTGTTGAGAAGCCAAGCTTAGGGGTTGTTATCAATAATCAAACATTAGCAGAGAGTAAGGTTTCATCTGATGTGGACGTTGATGCAGTATAAAGGTGTCCCACTTGGTTCTTTACTGCATTCTAATATGCAAATCGGAATGAATCACCCATCAACCTTCTATCATTAATTTTAGATTGTTAGTGTATTCTATATTGTTAGTCCCTAAGCTCACATAGCTGACAGCAGCCCATAGGACGTGCTGCAAATCCGCAGAGATAAAAAAAGACTACTTCTTTGTTGAGTTTTAGTTCTTCTTTAAGCATCATGGCTCTCATAATAATGATGCAAAGCCAAGGCAATGTAAGGGGTGTGTATAAGAGGCAGGGGACATGATGGAACGAGGCAAACAGAGGAAACAGGCAGCCAGAGAAAAGCTGAGAGTTGGACAGATACTGGGACCAGAATAAGATGTATAATAGCCAGGTATGCCAAATGGAGCTGCATGCAGATTATAGTTTATATACAGAACTGTCAAGATGATCAGTTAGAGTATAAATCAAATCTCAGGCAAAATGTCACACTGCTACTGGCTCGATCATGTCTGACTAATCCTTGTGACATCTCTAACTTTCCCTGCCTATACGGCACTGCTAACCAGGTGGATTTTTTTTATATCAGCGGTCATTTACATATGCAGCCTCCTATTTCAGGTGTACTAAAGGGTGAGCCTCTATAGTGCATATTATAAAATCTTTTGCAGCAGGGGCATATCTGCACTGGATTAAATACTGTATACAGAACATTACATTAAAAGTTACCTATAGGTTATGCTGATTGTTTTTTGCGGAGAGTTTGTTTTTGTAAGTAATTGCTAGTTAAAGTTCCTAAACCTGACTGTTTCGCCAACCTGACTTTCTTATCTCAGCCTGTCAGTTAAAGTTTCTAATACTAACGGACTCCTGCTGCACCTCATAGACGAATACAGGGAGTCAGATGGGTAATGTAAAAGCATTTGGGCAAATTCTTTATGGCAAAATTATAAGTAGCATGCAAAGTCAATATTATGGTAGATGTAAAAAAAAAAAAAAAACAATTTCTGACCTCAGTATCTCTCTAAATAGGGGATGGGGCCCACATGAATAGAGTGCTACTGAATGCAGGCAGTGCGTTATACATAGGGCAGATGCAAGTCTCTTTGTTACATTTTGGAGCACAGAGATTTGTGGCCATTCAACAAAGTGCAGGGCAGAGCAGAAGTATGTAAGTAGGTTTGCACCTGTTTTGTTGCACTTTGCACCCTGTCCTGCACTTGGTAAATAAGCCATCAAGGCTTCACCGGTGTCAGTATCACCTATGCAGAACAGGCTTCTATTTTGGCACAAACAATTTGTAATATCCACTCATCCTGGTGGTCTGTCTAGTGGCCGGCGGGGACGCCACCGCATGCTTGTTCTTCCTCCAGTGCCGGACTCAACTATGGCGCACACTTGCGGGGTTTTACGCACTGGCGTGATGACGTCATCGCATACTGTCGCGAAATTCAAGCTATTTAAAGGGACTTCTGTATATTCACATAGGCTGTTGTTAGGTCTATCTTGTGTAGTTCCTGGGTGCCTATTTTCTGTGAATCCTGCTTGTTTATTACTGGTACTGACCCATGCCTGCCTGCTAACTATTCTGAACTCTCCAATCTGACCCTTGCCTGCAATTCTATGCTCTCCAATCCTGATCTTAGCCTGTCTGACCAATCATGGTACTCTGCCAGTACCGACCCGGCCTGCCTGACTATTCTTTAACGCTGCTTGTGCTAGCCCAGTCTGCCTGACCACAATTTTCCGTCTGTCCCTTCTTATGAGCTATGTTGCCGTCTGTCCAATATCCTTGTTAAAACGATCATGCCCCTTTGCTCGTCCAGAACCTTTGCTTTTCTCCTCTCTTATTAAGACCTGGCAGCATCCAATTAGCTGAGGGCTCCTCCTGAAGCGAAAGGCGGCTGTTAAAGGCAGAAGCAAGAGCCGAGACCAGGCAGCCTAGCACTGGCTCTGGATTTAGGGTGCCGGATGTGACACAATTGAAACCATTGTTGGCACAATCCATTTAAATGGTTCCTAAATTTGATTTATTTCTACATTGAAAATCTGTAGGTTTCAGTTCCTTATTCATGACCATTTACACTAAATGCAGGGCTTGTTCTGAAAAAACCCCATGTCTCAATTCATCCAACGCAGCTTAATAAAATCATTTAGAATCTAGAGGTACAAAATTGACAAAATCCTTCATTGTGCCCAGGGTATCCCAGTTCTCAGCCTGCACTAAAGTCAATTATCGATGATTGAACGTAAGGCGTTTATGGACTCAAGAGCTGTTTATAATTGTAAATTCTTTTACTTTGCTATTTTAGCCCCTACTAGGACCAAGGCATGTTGTTTTTATTAAAAGGTTGTTCTGCCAATCTTTTCCGAACTTGACAGAATCGCTTAGAACAATTCTAGAGACAAAGTCGGCTCCTTGGCACTGAACATTGAGGAGTCTGCTCGTGGAATACAGAGTAACCTGGGCAAACTGCCTTGATCTGCAGGCTGTACAAACAGATGTGTCAGGAGATATTAACCTGCTAAGTAAGAATAGAGAGTGAGCATTTAAATGGGAGATGTGGCCATATGTTACTGGCACTTGGGCAGGGATAGAGCTGCAGCTGAGGCATTGTGTGTGCAAAGGAGCTGAAGGAACATTTGAGTGGTTCTGTTGCACCTGCATTTTTATTACTCAAACCTCAAACCTTCAGAATCTTTCAGTGCAGCTTTCCCTTTCTTCTTTCAATCTTTTTTTCCTTTATTTATCTTTTCTTTCTTTCTTTCTTTTTCCTTTTCTTTACCTTTCCTCATTCCTTTTCTTTATATTTTTGTCCTTCCTTTGCTCTTTCTCCATATCTTTCCTCTTTCTCCCTCCCTTTCATTTCATCTTCCGTCCTTCCGTTCTCTTCCTTTTTTGCCTTACTTTCATCTTCCTTCGTTCCTTTACTCTTTCTCCCTTCCTTTCCTTTCATTTTCTGTCCTTTCCTTTCCTCTTTTTCCCTTCCTTCTTTTCCCTTTTCTCCCCTCGTTTTCTTTCATTCTCCTTCCTTCCTTTCCTTCCTACTTCTCCTTTCCCTCCCTCCCTTCCATCCTTTCCATTTTCTCCCTTCCTTTACGTTCCACGTTATCACTTCCTATTTTTCCTTTACTTCCTTCCTATCCTCTAACTTCCTTCCTTTCATTTTTCTCACTTACTTTTCTTCCTCTTCTTCTTTCTCAATTCCTTTCTGTTCCTCTTTCTCCCTTCCTTCCTTCCTTTCTTCTTTCTCAATTCCTTTCTGTTCCTCTTACTCCCTTCCTTCCTTTCTTCTTTCTCAATTCCTTTCTGTTCCTCTTTCTCCCTTCCTTCCATCTCTCTCATTTCCTCCCCTCTCTCTCTCTCTTCCTTCCTTTCCTCTTTCTCTCTACCTTCCTACCTTCTCTCTTTCTTCCTTCCCTCTCTCATCCTTCCTTTCATCTTCCTTGCTTCCTTTATTCCTTTCCTGAGGCCCATAATTTGTCAAATTTAGGCTTGGGTCTTCTTTGGACTCCAGCCTAAAAGCTACACTGAAGGGGACGCTGGATGGAGGTAGGACCTTATTGGCTCTTTCAATTAGTACTCTAGTCAGATCACACCAACTTGGGAAATAATGGTGGAGTCAAAGTTACAGCTCATCACTTAATAATGATAAGAAGAACAATATAGAATACTGAGTGGTCATTTAACAAGATACTGTAAATCAAGTTGAAAGGCAGAAATATATCTACAAATCTAAAACACATAAACCGTTTCTATTAATCATCTGATTTGAGGCCATATCTGCCAAAGGTCATGCCCAGTTACCCACAGTGGAACTCGTAGCCGTTTCCTAGCAAGCCCGTCCAGTCCACAAATCAGCACTACTCTGTCTAAACAGGCATAACTATGAGGAATGCATTTTTTGTTTTATATGTAGAACTCTTGAGGTTCATTTAATACATTGTGTGCAATGTACATAGCACTTACAATTAACACTGAGCAGTATTTGCAACCCAAGAGAGTCTTGTACTTAACACAAGCCCCAAGAAACAATGATGAATGATGTACAAGGAGCCTAAATCCCACCTGTGTGTCATGGCTCACCCCTTCAAATCTCTGAACAGGTATAGGACCCATTATTCAGAATGGTCGAGACCTAGCAATTTCCAGATAAGGGATCTTTACGTAATATGGATCAACAGATCATAAGTCTTCTAATAATCATTTAAGCATTATATACACCCAATAGGCTGGTTTTGCTTCCAGTAAGGATTAATTATATATTAGTTTGGATCAAGAACAAGCTACTGTTTTAGTATTACAGAGAAAATCACTTTTAAAGAGATGGTTCACCTTTAAAAGGGTGTTTCATCTTTAAGGTAACTTTTATTATTTTATAGAATAGCCAATTATAAGCAACTTTTCAATTGGTTTTCATTATTTATTTTTTTATAGTTTTATAGTTATTTGCCTTTTTCTTCTGACTCTTTGCAGCTTTCAAATGGGCATCACTGACTCCCTTCTAAAGCACAAATGCTCTGTAAGGCTACAAATAGTATTGTTATTGTTACTTTTTTATTACTGATCCTTCTATTCATATTCCAGTCTCCTATTCAAATCAATGCATGGTTGCTATGGTAATTTGCACCCTAGTTACCAGATTGGTTAAGATGCAAATTGAAGAGCTGCAGAATAAAAAGCTAAATAACTCAAAAACCTTCAATTATAAAAAATTAAAGCAAATTCTGTCAGAATGTCACTCTCTACATCATACTAAAATTTATCTCAGAGGTGAACCCCCCCTTTAAGTTAACTTACTTTTCAACTGGCCTTCATTATTTATTTTTTAAAGTTTTTGAATTATTTGTCTTCTTTTTCTGACTCTTTCCAGCTTTCAAATGGAGGTCCTTGACCCCCATCTAAAAAACAATTACTTTGGGAGGATATATATTTATTGTTATTGCTACATTTTATTATGCCCTTTCCAATTCATAGTCCAGTCTCTTATTCAAATCAGTGCATGGTTGCTGGGGTAATTTGGACCCTAGCAACCAGATTGCTAAAACTGTAAACTGGAGAGTTGCTGAATAAAAAGGCTAAATAACTCAAAAACCACAAATAAAGAATGAACACCAATTGCAAATTGCCTCAGAATATCACTCTTTACATCACACTAAGGGGCAAATTCACTAAGATTCGAAGAACTTCGCTGCACTTCGCCAGGCGTAGTTTCGCCAGCGCTCCGCAAATTCACTAAAATCCGAAGTTGCGCTCAGGGGTAGCGTAAGGTTGCGAAGTTGCGCTAGCGTTGATTCGCTATGTAAAGCGAAGTTACGCTAGCGAAGGCTAATTTGCATACGGCGCCAAATTCAAATTTCAAAGGAGGAATTCGTATCAGCACTACAAATGCCTAGAAAACCTTCAAATCATCAAATAAAATTTTTATTTTGCCCTACACATGTGCCCACTGTCTAGGTAAGTTGCCATGAGTCAGGAAATGTAGGGGGGAAGGAGGGGAGCCCCAAAAAATTTTTTCGATCTTTTTCAGCCTATCACCCATAATGTAGAAAACACGCCAGCGTTTTTTGGGACTTAGAAAAAATTTTGACTTTTTTTGAAACAATCCCTATCTACTCTATTGCGCTTCGCCAGGTCTGAGGTGGCGAAGGAAGTCTAGCGTAAAAGGTAGCGTTCAGTACACTGCACAAGTCAGTGAATTTGCGTAGTTACGTCGCTAGTGAAACTTCGCCAGGCGTAAGGGTGCAAAGTAACACTAGTGAAACTACGCCAGCGTTCGTTAGTGAATTTGCACAGTAACGAAAATGACAAACCCTAGCGAAGTAACGCTAGCGTTCGGCGCTTAGTGAATTTGCCCCTAAAAGTTAATTTAAAGGTAAACAACCCCTTTAAATATCAGAATTATTTGCTGGAAGCTGACATTTCCCTAATTTAGAGCTTTCTGGGTAACAGGTTTCCGCATAACAGGAGAGCAGAGTTCTGTGAAGGAGAGCAGAGTTGCGTCTGTGAATATCAAATGCAAGTTGAGGTGGCACAACACATAGCACTTTGCACTTGTTTTGCACTTTGCACCTTACCAGACCAGCCCCCTACCTAATACTTTCTGCCCTTTGGTTTCCAATACTGAACCCCCTCTTACCGTAATCTGCTGACAGTGACAGAGGAGCTGGGGCCCCAGTGCGTAAGTCATAGGTAAGTTACTAACAAAGATATAGACACATTAGCCCACAACGATCATTATATAAGAGACAAAAAGGATCAACTACGACGTAGAAGGCAGGATTCAAAGTGCAAAAACAGGTTCAATCAACCATGGTTTGTGTCCTGCCTTCTACGCCACAGAGCCTGCTCTATTTATGAGGGCTGGGTGGAGGCACCTACATATCGCCCTCCAAGTCATCTAAATTGCACGGCATTCAGGTATACAAATTAGGGAGTGCCTGTTATGTGGGGAACACCTGCCCACTTTCAGATGATGGTGAATGAGAACTAATGGGCATTTGCTTTTATATTGTTACATAAGACTGGTGTTTCCTCATTTTAGGTTAGACTTTTTGCATTTTCCCCCATGCACCCATTACCTGTCCCTAACTGGAGAATCAGGAGGCGCAGCCCACATTGGGACCCAGTCTTTACCGCCTACCCTAAGGCTGATGCTGCTCTCTACACCGAGAACTGGATTTTTGATCTGGCAGAGACCAGCAACCCCAGGCAGGGTCGGAATGAGCCGACCCAGTTCTGTTCTGATATGGAAGGTAGTGTCCAAGTCGCATCCACAAGCAAAGACCGGATCACAGAGGCAACAGTCCCAGTCGGCCCCTCACACCCAGTTTGACACTGACCCCAGGGGTGCATATGTTCTTTCAAGAAAAAGGAAAGCTACTGAGGTAGATTATTGGCACTAGATTAGCCACAATAGTGCAAGCTATAAAACTATATTGCTTTACCATACCTGAGTAAACAGCTCTAGAAGCTCTCTCTGGTTGTTTAGGATATCAGCTGCCATATAAGCTTGGTGTGACATCACTTCCTGCCTGAGTCTCTCCCTGCTCACTCATAGCTCTGTGCTCATATTACAGCATGGAGGGGGAGAGGAGCAAACTGAGCATGCTCATGCCGTGCCCTGGAGGTTTAAGCTGAAAACAGGAAGTCTGATACAGCAGCCCATGTGTACACAATAGAAGGAAACAAATGTGGTGTATCTTTGGACAGAGGACTACTACAGAGCATTACTTTGAAGGTTTACTGGTGTATTTATATAGACCTTTCTGATATAGCTTACTTAGCTTTAACCTTTCCTTCTCCTTTAATCACTAAGGGATGTGCTTGTGTGCCCCTTAGCACTCCTGGGGTAAGTAAATGACTTCTGTTATAGATCTGTATACAATCTGTAACCCATCATTACAATAAAGATGTTTACAGTGTAGAGGCTTTACATGACATTTTACTCTTTGCCACTTGCTTTCGGTGTTCCTGTTGTATTAGGAACGGGAACTGCTGTGATAAATAATGGCTCTCTTTGAAATGCATTAATCATTTCTGCAATAAAGATATTAAAAGCAATTTAATATTGTTGTTTATCTTTATTACAAGGGTGCAGCCATTCCCGGCTCATGAAAGGAGCACCAATGAGCATTGTGGAATGAACGGGGGGTTTGAATAATTACTAGAGAATCATACGCCATAAAGGTTTCTTTTTTTAATATCGTAAAAGTGCACTGCTCAGAAGTGTCATCTTACAGTAATTGTATTCCCTCTGTCTGAAAAATAATTTGTGTCATTGCCGAGCAAACACATAAAGACAGTAAGTGTTCTGTAAGATGACAGAATTATTGAGGCAAAATACAAACCATTCATTTATCACCCAACACAATGAAGTGCTTTTTCCCCACTGAATAAACTTTAATAGCCGGTGATTATACAGGGGAGGGGGGCGTGTGAATGTTTGCGTATTATTATTGTGTTATTGGGTTGTTATTATTAAACATGAAAATGGAGAAAGCGATACCAAATCGGAAACCGTTGTTTTCTGAATGAGTTCTTTCTATTCTAGTCATATCTTCTCACTTAATAATTGCATCTGGATTTCATCTTCATTCTGCTCGTGTAGATAGCGCTGAATCTGGCACCCTCCTACTGTGGCACTGCTCTTATCAGTCACACTTTGCTGTATTATAGAATGGAACTGAAAGTGCCAGGCATATATTAGGGTGAAAGGCAAAATGAGGTGATATACAGGGAAACACATAAATTTTAACCCTTTTTTGCTTCTAAACTCTGCAAATAGGTGAGCACAATTCATATAATAGGCAAACACAAGGTGTAGCCGTCAAACAGATCATGTCACGCATGGTATCATTACAGTAAATCAAAAAATCCTATTGATGGGTGGTATGACTTGTGTGGAGGCAATACCTTTGTCCAATATTACAAACTATGCCTTCCCACCCACTCCTTCCTCTCACTCTATCGCCCCTCCCTACACCTTAATGTTGTCTCCTCCCCAGTACTTCTCCATGCCAGCTCATTGTCCCTCTTTTACCAGCACACCCATAACTATCTCCTGCCACAATGTCCACTCTCTTTCATCCCTGTGCCCCACATCTTCATGATTTCTATCCCCCTGCACCATGCCCTCTCTTCTTAATACTATCTCTGGTCCAATTAATCTTTGAGCCCCTGTGACATAACCACTTTACACTTTACAAGTACATTAGAGGACATTATAGACCAATAGCAGGGGACCTTTTTACCCATAAAGTGGATCACTGTACCAGAGGCCTCCCCTTCAGACTAGAAGAAAAGAACTTTCATTTGAAGCAATGTAGGGGGTTCTTCACAGTGAGGACAGTGAGGTTGTGGAATGCACTGCCAGGTGATGTTGTGATGCTGATTCAGTTAATGCCTTTAAGAATGGCTTGGATGATTTTTTGGACAGACATAATTTCAAAGGCTAGTGTGATACTAAGCTCTATAGTTAGTATAGATATGGGTACATAGAATTTATGTGAAAGTAGAGAGGGGTGTGTGTATGGATGCTGGGTTTTCATTTGGAGGGGTTGAACTTGATGGACTTTGTCTTTTTTCAACCCAATTTAACTATGTAACTATGTAACTACTTGAAAGTTACAATGTGCTAGGCCCTGTACCTTATTCATAAAGAGGCAATTGCTCTAATTCCTCTCCTTGCTGCAGGCCTCATTCCCTCTATATATATTTAGTTACCTAGGTTACTTAAGCGTACATCGAGTTCAACCTTTTATGTCTATATAAAACCTCAGTAACGTAACTAATGAGGGTCGGGCCTGGGTGCAGGCTGTGCGGCAGGCCCCCACCCCCCAGACACAGTTTTCTTCATTCCCTCTCATGCTCCCATTACCCTACCTGTATCATGCCTTGTTCCCTCTCTATAATGACACATGCTCCCATTACTCTCCCTGCACCAGAACTCCTACAAGATGCTCCAACAACTCTGAATTCCCTAACTACACCAGACCTTCTCCCTAGAGTCCTGCACGGACCGGACCCTGCAGCCTGTGACCCGACCTGCAACCCGTATATTTACCCACTTTGATCCATTACCCGACCAGGACCAGCAACTGCCTTATCCGCAACCCGACCCACAACCTGCTGACCACCATCAAACAGGAAGTGATGTAGCAGCAAAGCTGGAAGTGACCGGAAGTGACATCATCAAAAGTTGGCCAGGACAGAAACAAGTTTTGTAAAACTTTATAGACAATATTACATAAGATAAGAAATTTAGATGAAACCTGTGAACCACATCTATACCCACACCTGAAAATCCTCCCCTCATTCCGCAGGGTGCCTGCTTTTTTTTGCGGGTACCCGACCTGCTGCAGGACTCTACCTCTCCACAACATAGTATCTGTTACATCTCCCTTCCACTTTGCCTCCCTCCCATATTGGCACCCCTCAGTATTATTGTCACCTCCTCTTACCCTCACACCTCCATGCTTTCTTCTACCCACTCCTTCCACATTGCTGCTCTGTCTGTTCTTCATCACATCATTATTTCTCTACTCTCCCTTATTTCCCAGAACCATACACAACAGGCATGGAAAACTACATATTGCTTATTTTAGAACATGTTCAGATCTTTCAAATTCCTCATTTTGGGTGCCTACACACGAGGCAATACATAAATAAAAATGCTTTGCTAGCTGTACCTAAGTTGGCTAAAATCAAACATGCTCAACTTTTTAATGAATAATCCTTAGAGGTCTTTGGGCCTTGAACAATTGTTCCTTGCTAAGTGGCAGTATCTATGTATTACTTCACTGGTTCAGAACCTGTTTGTCTGTGGCCCTGACATCCACTTTGCTTAGGGTTTTCTTCTGCTCCTCACTCTTTACCTTAGCCATAATTCCATATATTCTTGGAACCTTGTCAGCTACCAACTGTGCAGGGAGTTTTCTACTAAGGGTGCTTCTAGTGTGTACCTTGGTATCCCATTGACTCCAAGCTCCATAACTAGAGGTCTGACTCAGTTCAGACTGTATGAGGCAGAGATTCCTCCAGTTCTGTAACTCCTGTTTTCTGCTCTAATGCAACTAGATTATAGAAAGCAAATATAGGATTGGTTTGCGTAACCTACTGGTCTTATGTAAAATTCCATCTGTGTTTATATATAACCCTGTAAATCTCAATAAGGAAAATAAGAATGCATCTCAGTAGGAATAAACAGCCTCTACAAATCACTGCTGTCCTTAAATAACCTAAACTTACACGGGAATAGTCATAGTGCTGAGCTGAATTCCACTCTGGTATTACAAAGTGCTCTCAAAGAAGCCAAAGCCTATTGAAAAGGGCCAATTAAACTAGAAAATTGTTTACAAGCAATATTTATTTTTGTGCCCAAACCTGACCTCATCTCATTAATGTGAGGGTATTAGCAACTACCATTCCCATAAATAAACACATTTAATTTTTCTGGCAAGCATCTAGCTCAATGAAACCTAAGTCAGCCAAGCGATTCTCCCTGCTGAGAGGTCCCTCGTGTCATATCGCCCTTCATTTCCCCGGCTGAGGATTGTAATTGAAATCCGTATCCGCTTTTAATATAATCACTGTGCAATTTGAGTGTGAGATTGTTCCCTTTGTCCCCAAACCATACGTATCTCATATGCAAACACTCATTACCATCCACTCGCTAAATATTGAGATCCGCCTCACAAACATCTCTTTCTTTTACCTTAATAAACAAATCCCAAACAATGCAACACTCCTTCATATAGACAAGCTTTTCTAGATTTTTAGGAACATAATTAAAAAGGAATGGTAACCCCTAATCCAGGGATACAACTTCAAGTCCCATCATCCTCAAGCTTTTGTTAAAAGCAAACTGAATGCACTAGATATGAATTTATTAACACATTATATTCACAAGGGCTCCAGATTTGTTTACCTGCTTTGTGCTTTTTACGACTGAATTTCAATGGGCGACTTTTAGAAAGCAAGAAGTTGCTCAAAGTGAATTACAGGGTACAGAGGTAATCTATAAAGTAGATTTGGAATTTGTCAAGACAAGTTAGTCATATTGCAATTTCATTTGACAAGGCTAAATTAGGCCCCAACCGAGTGCATTAAAATTGGGTTCTTCACAAACGTGAGTTGGCAGAGCCGGAACTGAGGCTATTACAAGGAAAGGTAGAAAAAAATTATATGAGACAGATATTGCGTTATGTAGCATAGTGCTACAAGAAGATATTTTGATAGATTTGACTTTTTGTAGATTGTCAGTCCAATGTAGTGCAAAAACATATACAAATGTATATTAGACTTATGCGTTTCTATAGACCCCAAATTACACAATTTACAATAGAAAAGGCAAAATGGAAAAAAAAAAAATTTAATCAAAACGGGGGGAGATTAAAAAAACAAACAAACTGGGGAGTGAAGGAAGGGGGAGCATAATGCACTGGGGTGAAGGAAGATATTATTTAAGGAAGACAAGAAGGATATACGAGAACGTTAAGGGGCCAATATATGAGAGTTCATAGAATGTTTGTTTCTCCGAATCTTTTTAGTGCAGAAAACTTCATATAGTTACTAAATCCACAATTGTATCGTCATAAAAAAACCATAAAATCTACGAATACAAAAGTATGGCAAGTAAAAGCTGCCAAGGTCATGTAGAAGTCAATGGAAGTTCCCCTTCTTTTCTTGCAAAGATCAGCCTTTCATTTGTGGTTTTAGTGGTGTTCGGAGATCACAATGTTCCCTGCCGTACTCATTTTTCATTTGTACATGAAAAATGTGTTGGTTTCGGGTTTTTTTGGTGACTACTTTTTGTATCCAGAGCTTTTGATAACTGTTATGGCATTCGTGGTTTTTAGAGAAATAAAGTTTAATAGTGGTTTCAAAAACCTCTAAAACCACTTTAATTCAACCTTTAAAGGGGACCTGTCATCCTAAGAAATAATTCCAAATCCTATTTTATGTTATTCAAGAAAAATAAACTTCACTCACACTATATAAATTCTTTAAATCTTGTTTCTTTTACTCTTGGAATACACACTCACATAAAGTAGACAGCAGCCATTGTATGGACACTGTTATTAAGGCAAAGCTTTGCATGCATCATCCCAAAATCTTGTTTATGCTCCAAAATGGGGCACCCAATATCCATACCTAAACACTGGCTACACAATTAGATGGAGAGGACGGAGGGGAACGTGAGAAGGGCAGTGACATGTAGGAAGTGCTGAATGGAAAGTGAAAGTAATTGCCTTTCACTCCTCTACGCCTAAGGCATAGAGAATGAGGCAATATATGATTGACAGCTACAAGTTTTAAATGAGGTATGGATGGATAAAAAAAGAATTTTGGTTTCATGTTTAATTTGAAAAGGTCTTTTGTTATACAGTAATTATGTCTGGGTGACAGGTCACCTTTAAAGGAAAACTAAACCCTAAAAATGAATGTGGCGCAAAATAGCATATTTTATTTACTGAACTTGTTGTACCAGCCTAAAGTTTCAGCTTCTCAATAGCAGCAATGATCCAGGACTTCAAACTTGTCACCATCTTGGAAAGTGTCTGCGACACTCACATGCTCAGTGGGCTCTGAGCAGCTGTTGAGAAGCTAAGCTTAGGGCTCGTCACTAATTATCAAGCAGAAAATGAGGTTGGTCTGTAATATAAGCTGATGCTACAGGGCTGATTATTAAAGTCTGATGCTAATTGCACTGGTTTCTGTGCTGCAATGTAGTAATTATCTGTATTAATTACTAATCAGCATTATATTGTGACATTGCTATTCTATATGTACTGTATATTGCGAGTAAGTGACAGCAGCACAGAGCATGTGCAGTGAATTAGCAGAAAAGAACATGGGGAGCTACTGGGGCATCTTTGGAGACACTGATCTTTACTGCTAAAGAGCTGTGGTTGCATTGGGCAAGTACAGACACAACATAATGTACAACATTCTAGCTACTTCTTTAGTTAGGCTTTAGTTCTCATTTAATAAGTAGGCCTCTACGGAAAAGAGGAGGAAGGGAAGGCAGTGCCAATACAGGTACTGGGAGTTTTGTTTAAACCTATATTATCTCAGCTAATAAGAAATTAGACAGTTAACTGGAGGAAACCCATGCAGCTGGCCCTATCTCTTACTGGAGCACAGATTATTATAGGAAATTATTTGAGAAAGGAAACAAGTAATTTAAAGCTGGAGTGAAGGGGTCAGTGAAAAGACAGAAACCTAATTTATTGCAGCAGATAAACATGAGAATCCAAGGGGGCTGTTGGGTGAGTATCTCAGGGACAATTTGCACACTTTAAAGGGCAGAGCAAGAAATAATATATTCTCCAAAACAACCATATAATCTGGGTTGTAAACAGCAAGGGAATAGATACAGTACATGTGGCCTGTTTGTGCACACTACCTGTTCATCTGTAACATTGCTCTCTACCATCACACAGCTTGTACTCACAAATAGAGCACAATCCAAAAAACAACATACAGTTGCCCACATAGCCATAGTCGTGAATCTGTCTTTGTGGATATCTCTGTATAAAATATTTCCTGTAGCCCTCAGTGAAATTGTCTTTTAGTCTAGAAAGCAAATTGTTTTCACGGCTGGTGCCTACTGTGCAACCAATCATAGACACACAGAAAAAAAACATTACTATAGTTTATATACACAAGCTGCTGTGTAGCCATGGGGGCAGTCATTTGAGGTTCAGGCTACATAGCAGATTACAGATGCACTCTGTAGAATCCCATTGTATTTTATAACAGAGCTTATCTGTTATCTGCTAATTAGCCTGTGCTTGTTCTTCTTTTTTAGCTTGAATGGCTGCCCCCATGGCTACACAGTGGCTTGTTTATATGAACTATACTAGTCTTTCTAAAGCAAACACATAACTTTTATCAATGCATAGCAACAGTAGGTTATTTATGGATTACTTTAAAATGCTTTTATTTTTGAAGTTACTGTTCCTTTAAAAACAATTGAATTTAAAACAATTTGGTGTAAAAAACACACATTACAGTAATTAGCTTTTTATTAAAATGGACCATTTCTGTCAGGCATGGCGGTAAGTTATGTGTAAGAACAACACCGGAACTTTATAAATACATCTTTACTTTACACCAATTTTCATAGTGCTTTTTAGGTGTAAATAATTTTTAATATTTTAATAAAAGTTTTTATCCAGAAAACCCCAGGTAATGAGCATTCTGGATAACAGGTCCCATACATGTGTATATAATTGGGTTCTTAACACAGAAAAAGAACCGGGCAGATGGGTTAGCGCTGATCCCTTCTGATCTCTTACCTAGAGGCAATAGTGTTACGAGCTACTACCAAAATCCCACTTGCAGCCAATCACAGAGTAAGCTATGTTTTCATTAGGCAAGTCTGCATATAAACCCCAACTTTGGGGAATTTACCAGCTGGTGGAAACAGTATTGGACTGGGCCAACGGTGAAAAAACCTAAATGGGCCCCACCAGCCCAGACCCACTCCCTGCTGGAAACTGCTGCCTGCTTCTGAACCCCACTCGATTGCAGCGACAAGTAAAAGGTACATGCGAGGGGAAGGGCGGTTTTGGGTATCATGCCTGAACACAACTGGGATGGTGGCTCCTGAAGGGGTTTAGGGGCCCCCGAGGTGGTATCCCCAGTAGCCTTCCCTGTACCGATGGAAATATGACCACAAAGAAAACATGAAGTTAGCCTATGACAGAGTTGGCAAGTCTAGAACTACAAGCAGAGCCATAACAATAGAAAAAATGTCCTTTTGGTTGTTAATATTATAAGGCAAAGCCATAGAGAAATAGCTTGCTTGTTGCATAGGCTCTGAGATGTCTGAATAAAATCATTCTGATAATATGAAATGTCCTATTAGCTCTGTTTAGCATTACAATGGGGTAAGACCAGGTTCAGCTCAGTGGGCCATCGTTCCCGGTTTAGGCCACGTATTTGTCCTCTTTGGGCAACTGAAAGAATCTAACTGCAACCCTTCATTAAGCTTAGGTTCAGTAGGGAGGTGAGGTTTAGGTAGGAATGAAGTTTTCTAAATAAAAATTATAAAGGGGAACTATTGCGAATGAAAATTTTATATAAGCTTCAGCATACTGAAATAAGAAACTTTCTAAATACAATCAATTGATTAATTCTGTACTGTTTCTGAAATAATCAAGTTTATATTCACTTTCCCTCTCTCAGAATATGTTTATCTTCATTCTCTCTTCATGCAGCAGTTGGGTGTCTGATATTTGACAATTAGATCCACTATATCTTATGGGGGCTCCTTTTGCCTAGAAGATGTATTAGAGCTCACTCTATTAAAATCACCAGACATCATGTCTCTCTACATGCAGGATTTGTGCAAAAGGCAGTTATTTTGATAGATTTTGTTTGTTCTGGAATCAGTTATTTGAGTGAGCTCTAATACATCTGCTAGGAAAGGAAGCCCCCCTATAAGACAACTGTCAATGAATATCTGTTACCCAACTGCTGCATGAAGAGAGAATGAAGAGAAACAGATGCTGAGAGAGGGATAGTGAAGATAAACTTGATTATTTCCAAAACAATGCAGAATTTTTAATTGATTATATTTAGAAAGTTTTTTTCTTCAGCGTGAGGAAGCTTATATTAAAATTTCATAGTTCCCCTTTAAGGAAATGCTTGGCTAGCACACATTTTACACACACACATTTTACAATTATACAACATTTGGAAGTCCAACATAAATGGTAACTCACCAAGTAATGGAAGAGGCCCGGGTGCACTGCCCTGAGCTTCAGCAAGGGGAGCAGTTCAAACCAAAAATATGTAGAGCAGTCACTCGAATGAAGGCAATCTTCCACCAGGCAATTGAAATAAGTAAAATTGTTTATTATGTCACAAATACAGCCTTGCGCGTTTCGTGGTACCAACACTTTGAGTGGCTTATATTTAACTCCAGTGCCAAGTGATACAAGTCAGCTTAACACTGCTTAGTATTTAAAAGAGCGAAGAAATAATGATTTTGCTTTCCATCTCTTTATAGCGTTCGCGGAAACAATAAACCCATCAAGCCCCCACAGACCCACTAGCAGACAAATTAAAAGAGATTACAGATTTCAGCACTTGGCTTCTTATACTATTCATATTCAAATAGGGTTTCTAGGAGATAAGTCACAGAATGCAGCACAGGACATGTTGATATTCCCCAATCAAATTATATGTTAACCATTTAGCTTTGCGGGTGCCTACGCATATAGGGCCTTTGTGAAGCCCATACACAAACAATGACAATATGATACTTCTATCTACACTCTAAGCATGCCAAGGCTTATTTTATACAGGGAGATGAGAATAGGAGATGCTACCTGAAGCTGGATAAAAAATTAAAAATAAAATTGAAGAACAAGTTGCTACAAGTGCATAGAATATTACCCAACAGAAAAACACGTGTCACACAAGCCTAAAGGACTTTAAAGAGAAGGAAAGCTACCAAAGCAGTTTATTGCCAATAGATTAGCCATAATGGTACAAGCTATAACACTAAAGTTATTCTGCAGAATGCTTTACCATACCTGAGTAAACAGCTCTAGAAGCTCTCTCTGGTTGTTTAGGATGGCAGCTGTCATATTAGCTTGCTGTGACATCACTTCCTACCTAAGTCTCTCCCTGCTCACTCATAGCTCTGGGCTCAGATTACACCAGGGAGGGGGGGAGGTAGGGGAGAGGGGAGCAAACTGAGCATGCTCAAGCCCTAGCCCTGGAGGTTTATGCTGAAAACAGGAAGTCTGATACAGAAGCCCACGTGTACACAGTAGAAAGAATGAAATGCTGTTTCTTTTGACAGAGGACTCAGAGCAGAATTACTTTGAGGGTTTACTGGTGTATTTATATAGACCTTTCTGATAAAGCTTACTTAATTTTAGCCATTTCTTCTCATTTAAAGGAGAACTAAAGCCTTACTAAAGAAGTAGGCTAGAAATGTTGTACAGGTATGGGATCCGTTATCCAGAAAGCTCTGAATTACAGAAAGCCCATATCCCATAGACTCCATTATACGGTAATCAAATAATCCAATGTTTTCAAAATGATTTCCTTTTTCTCTGTTATAATAAAACAGTAGCTTGTACTTGATGCAAACTAAGACATAATTAATCCTTAATTGAGGCAAAACCAGTCTATTTGGGTTTATTTAATGTTTAAATGATTTTCTAGCAGACTTATATGAAGATCCACATTACAGAAAGATCCCTTATCCAGAAAACCTCAGGCTCAGAGCACTCTGGATAACAGGTCCCATACCTGTACATTATGTTTTGGTACCAGCTCACGGCAACCCCAACCTTTTAGCAGTAAAGATCTCCAAAGATGCCCCAGTAGCTCTCCAACTTCTTTTCGGCTGATTCACTGCACATGCTCTGTGCTGCTGTCACTTACTGAGCTTAGGAACCCACTCACAATATACAGTACACATAGAATAGAAATGTCACAATATAAGGCTGACTAGTAATTAATACAGATAATTACTATTTGACAGCTCAGACACAAGCACAATTGGCATCTGAAATCTCAAACTTCATCTGCTTGATAATTTGCAACGACCCCTAAGCTTAGCTTCTCAACAGCTGCTCAGAGCCCACTGAACATGTGAGTGTCCCAGACACTTTCCAAGATGGTGACCCCCTGTGACAAGTTTGAAGTCCTGGATCATTGCTGCTATTGACAAGCTGAAACTTTAGCCTGGTGCAATAAATCCATTATATAAAATATGCCATTTTTAGGCATATTCATTTTTAGGTTTTAGTTCTCCTTTAAGTTGGCCACATACCTAGAGATCAGATGATATTTTTAACCAAACAGCCTCATGTTTGAAGGATCATAATCTGATTGAATTACTGTTGATAGCTCAAAAGAGAACATTAAGGGGCAGATTTACTTAGGGTCGAATATCGAGGGTTAATTATCCCTCGATATTCGACTGTCGAAGTTAAATCCTTTGACTTCGAATATCGGTCAAAGGATTTATCACAATTCGTTCGATCGAACGATTGAAGGAAAAACTGCTCGATCAAACGATTAAATCCTTCGAATCGAACATGAAATATCACAGAAACCGGATAGTCTTCAAAATGTGGGTTTATTTTATCACAGCACTACATGTTTCGGACCTCTAGGATTCAGGATCCTAGAGGTCCGAAACATGTAGTGTTGTGATAAAATAAACCCACATTTTGAAGACTATCCGGTTTCTGTAATATTTCATGTTACTACAGTAGAGATGGCTACTCTACTAACCTGTTGAAGAGTCAGACTACAAAGTCATTTGGAGGATCTAGAGGGAATAAGAACCTATATCCTTCGAATCGAACAATTCGAAGGATTTTAATCCATGGATCGAACGATTTTTCTTCGACCAAAAAAAGCTTAGAAAGCCTATGGGGACCTTCCCCATAGGCTAACATTGAGGTTCAGTAGGTTTTAGGTGGCGAAGTAGGGGGTCGAAGTTTTTTTTAAAGAGACAGTACTTCGACTATTGAATGGTCGAATAGTCGAACGATTTTTAGTTCGAATCATTCGATTTGAAGTCAAAGTCGTAGTCGATGTAACCAAAAAAACACTTTTTTGATTTCGAATCCTTCACTCGAGCTAAGTAAATGTGCCCCTAAGTGAGCTTATGACCTGTAACATCTCGGCATATCTGCAAATTAATAATTTACCCTATGGGCACGAGTTTTAGATCAGTAGGATCTGGCCGTCTTATATCTTGATGTTAAACGTGTGCACAGCCAGATATGCACATACACAAGTGTTTTCTGACAGATGCAGTTAACTGCTAGTGAAAGTGGTGGTAGATAGAAAAAGAGAATAAGGGCGGAAACAGTAGAAAGAAGTAGAACTACCATGAACTGTCTTTTTTATTTTCAAACTCCTTGATCCGTCAAATAATGCCCTCATCTCATTAATCTTAACCCATTGAATCCCTTCATTCGCCGAGGCACCTTGGCGCACTGAGCAGACACATCAATCCATCTATAATAAGGGCCTCCAAGGAAGGTCACGGCATTATTACAGAACAGGAACGCAGGCGTGCGGGGAAAAGGTCACCTGCCAGCTAAACAATATCTTTCCCAGCCTTGCTTATTATCAGAGCCAAGACGGAGTGCGGGAGGTAGAAGGAACATAAATCCCATCTGCATTTCTCTGCCCCATCGTACTTTTTCGGTGGTGCATGGGCAGGAGTGGGTTTGCAGGTAGCAGTAGGCATGCTAATGAACAGAAGGAAATATATAGCACATGACTGTGAGATTCATCCCCCGGCACAGAGCAGAGGCGCATGCAGATCAAGTTCACTTAGTAAATAGCAATTAAACTGACAGAGAAGCATGTAAAATACAGCAAGTTTTTATAATCTTTAAACCTATAAACACTAGCACAGAAAGGCAGAAAGGGATGAAAAAAGGGATTGCTATAGCACTGCTGTTCCTGGTTTTGCAGCACAGGCTAATGCCAAGGTTTTGAGATTTTTGTTAAGCCCCCTGTAGCCAAGTAATCTTCCAGGTTCCTTCTTTACCTTTTGAGAAGACTAGAGATAAAACTGGAATAATAGTCACCCTGCTAGGGTATCCTGCAACTGCAAACAATCACTTGCCCAAACACTTGAGCTGCTGTTATAGGACCTAATTGTCAGCATTGGGCACCTCTAGGTCATTGATCCCCAACCAGTGGCTCAAGCACAACATGTTGCTTACCAACCCCTTGGATGTTGCTCCAAGTGACCTGAAAAAAATGCTTATTTTTGAATTACTGGTTTGGAGGCAAGTTTTGGTTGCATTAAAAATCAGATGAACTGCCAAACAGAGCCTCCTGTAGGCTGCAAGTTCACATAGGAGCTACCAAATAGCCCTTATTTGGCACCACCCAGAAACATTTTTCATGCTTGGGTTGCTCCTCAAGGTTGGAGACCACTGCTTCTAGGTAAATGGTATGGGAAACACAGAAAACCACACACACTTCATTGGAACTTGTTTAGTTTTACCATGAAGCATAGATTATAGGGCTTGTTTACTAGTGCAAGGTGCAGTGCCTAAATGCCTGATTTTTAACCTGGGAATGCTGGGAGATATGTGAATGTCAATTCGTTTATTAAGATATACATAATCATTGTTGCCCAAGATTTTTTTTATGAGCAACAGCACCATACCTCCCAACATTCAAAAAGAGGAAAGAAGACAAAAAAATTGTCCCATGAGCAGCGCATCAAAACATTTTTGTCAGGGGTGTGGCCTATGTTATGACCACACCCCTTAATTACCATGTCCATGGCAGGTTATGAAAATTTAAACACATTTCTGGGAGTTTTAGTGCAATGTTTTATGCGTTATTACAGTTTTTCTAAGGAACGTAAATTGCCCTTTAAGCTGCTAGTCTCAGTTCTCCCAAGACACCCGCTTGTCTTAAAAAGTTACAATTGTATCTCTGCTTATCTTGAATTGTTACAGAAGTATCCAAGTGCAGCAGCTGAGCTCTGCCAAAAAGCCTCTTGTTTAAAGTTAAGTTTCAGAAACGCTGTATCTTATTCTGGCATCAGTAGATCAAAGAGAGGAACAATTCAGTAAGAAGCTCGGGTACTGCGGGCTGAGCTGTCAAAATTGAAGCTGTCAAAATTGGCACTGTTAAAGAGCCTTATTGTCCTAAACAGTTTAGGTAATAACTCAAAGGGGGCCCCAGGTATCACCAATTCCAGCCCCAAACACAGTGAATTTTACCGACCGTAGCAGGCTAACTGATCTGGCTCCAGACTCCTTCCCTCCAATCCAATGCGATCAATGCATGTACTTGCGCAGGTGCATTCCAGGGTCCCACAGATAACAGTGGAGGACGGGACCTCAGCTCAGCTGCGCGGAATCTCAACAGCCGTTTCGCCACAAAACGTGGCTTTCTGGAATCGGTGATACCCGGGGCCCCCTTTGGGTTATTACGTCCAATAGGACACCAACTTTTATTGTGGCCAGAGTGACTATTCGGCTGTGAAGGGGGTCTTGAAACTGTAACCCGCATTTGGATTATATATTTTACTACACACCAATGCCGCGTCATTCTGACTCACAGACTGCAGTCTAATACAACAGCCCCATAACGACTTGGCTACACAGCTAGGGCTGATTAGCCCACACCTCATCGGAGTGCTATGGATCAATAATAATTATTCCAGCAAACTCTTCCCAACTTTGTAACAACTGATACAATACTATCCAGCATTGGACCTTGTTCCAGGTGCACTCATTTCATGGATTCCAAACAATTAAGCCACCCAGGATGGCTTTTATCAGCTCCCTATTTTGAGTGGCTCAGTTCCACTTTACAAACTTTTAATTTATCATTGTATGTTTGTCATTGTAGAGGGATCCCTCAGTCCTTATGCAGCGCTGTTTCCTTGGTTTTTAAATGTTTTTAACCAGTTCATGGCATGGTGGTAAACAAATAAATATTGCCTTTTATTTTTACTCTCAGAATATTTTGTAATTCCATATCCAAAATAATATAGTAATGGTGAATTGGTCATTTGGAGTGGAAGTCCCATTTTTCTAATATTTATATTTACTTTTCTAAGTTGGGTGAGGACACTCCATGCGGCCTAATCCACCATTTATCTAGTTTGAAATATATCCTGCGCAAACCATTCTTAATAGTTGTTTTTACTTACGTTTTAATGAGGTTTAACACTGTGGTGTATTCTTTTAAGCAAATTAAATGTGACATTAATCCTTCAATCCTCAACAATTCGTCTATGTGATAATATATTATCAGGAGGATGCCTTTGGAGTATAATATAATAATACCAGCTTTTTTGACAGACAATCAGTCATCTACAAGTCACATGCACAAAGCCAGCTTGGCGGACTCCATTTAGACTGCTGAACATGCTTCAGTCATTAGCCACTTTCTCCATGATGCGATTGCCCTTTAACTATGAAAAATGTCACTGCCTTCTTCTAACTTCATTGCTATATGGATCTGACCCAGTAAGCTAAACACAACAAACCACTTTACTGTAACGTTATTTCTGGGCTGATAGATCCATCAAATACTGTCATAGTCATTAGGTTCCATTGTCCTGAGAACAGCTCGCTCTTTCACCTACCCTTATGTGCAGGGCAGAAGTGACCCCTGACAATCCTTCAGCCATGAAGTTATGATATTATCTCCTCCAGTAGTTGCAGGAGGTTTGTGTGCACTCCTAAAAATTCCCCATCAGTAAGCATTTGTTGGCCTTATAGTCCAACATTTCAGAGATTCTCTGCTGGTGTACTATTGGCAGCTGTGTTCTACTTTTAATACATTCTTCTTCAGGATATTTCCACACATCATCTGTTTAAAACACAGGGAGACCCATTTATCAACAGTCAAATTTCGATTTCATGTGAGTTTTTTTAATTCGAGTTTTTTTCTAAACACATCAGTTAATAATGCTGCTCCAGCAGACTTCTGCACTGCAATCAGCAGTAAAGTCACAAGTCACCTGACTGGGGGCAGCTGGGAAACTGACAACATGTCTAGCCATATGTCAGATTTTAAAATTAAATATAAAAAAATCTGTTTGCTCTTTCGAAAAATGGATTTCAGTGCAGAAGTCTGCTGAAGCAGCACTATTAACTGATGCGTTTTGGAAAAAAACATGTTTTACCATGACAGTATCCCTTTAATAAAAAATTTGAATGGCAAATATCCGATCGAATGGTTCCAACCCAATAATTTGAACCGAATAAGAACCGTATTAGATTTGTATGAATCAAGATTTTCTAGAATGTCAGGCAGGCTATTAACATCTCCAAACGGCTTAATGGACCTCTGCCATTGACTTGTACATGAACTCAGCAGGTTTCAGGTGGCGACTATTCAAATTAGGACTGTTTCCATGTGTGATAAAGCTCACATTAGAATTTACATTCGAATAGGGGGATTAAAATTTGAATGTGTGAATTCAAATTTACTATTCGATCCTTGATAAATATGCCCCATAGGTTTGAAATATCCCCTTTGAGGTTATCGAAAAAACAGGAGTGCAAGTTTTAATGGAAGCATTAGTATTAGTGGATTTGTTGATGCAGGTGGGGTTTTCCTCTTGGAATTTGAGGGTCACTAAGAGTGACTGCAAATGTGTTATAGAATATAGACAGCTCACTAAATTGCCACTGGCAGGGGCAAGTGAAGTGGTAGAGGGTGATGAGACAGATTTTTTTACAGGGAAAGTAGGGGACAGAAGGGTTGGGTGGCTGGTGTTCAGCTAGATTTGCTATTTTGGTTTAAGATGTTGGAGAGGGCAGCTCTGAAATTGTATGAAGCAGGCTGACTTCAGAGCACCCTGGGGCAGCATCTCAAGTACAGGTGAGGGATAGAGAGCTCAGAAGGCAGCTAGTAGTATTGTGGATTGGGTAATGTGTTGCAAGGCCCAACTCTTTGCTAGGGATGGGCTGCACCTCAGTATTGATGGGGAAGATGTTTTGGAGGAACGTTTAAGCTAGGCATCGGGGTGAGAGGAAGCAGTAACTCTGTGGATGTGGTTATGATCTGGACAATCCATCACTTCACAATGGAACAAGATGGAGGAGGGAGTGGATCACTCTGTGAGCCTAATGGGAGGGCAGTGACACGGGTTGGGCGGGTTCGGCTGAGTCCTGCACAATTTTCTCGGGTCACGAGGCGGGTCTCAGTCGAGAACTTCCCCTGTTCCCCCCCCCTGCCGAAATTTATAGACTTGCCCTTGTCCCTGCCCCTTTTTTGATGACACTGCCGGGGTGGGCATGGGTCTATAAATAGAGGGGCAGCAGCGGGCTGGACGGGGATTGGGAGGGGGCAGGTTAGTGTCGAGAAATTCTCAGCCCGCACATCACTAGAGGGCAGAGAGATCATTCCACAAGCTGCACCTGCCCAGCAGTCCTACCAAGCTATGCATTAGGGTTATAAGGAACTTGTATATTAGAAGTCATAGACTGCACTGACACTCTCACTGTCTAAAATTTGGCTCCAGACAACATAAAATGGATGCACATACCTAGTTAATTGCTGTGGTCTAACTGACAAATAAATAACATGTCCAGAGGTATCTCTGTCAGTTAGTCCTGTAACATCCCTCAGATATACCCTCAGAAACACCCAACACTTATTCTGCAAATGTATAATTCATTTAATAATGAGAGGGTTCTCTTTTGACTTCCATTAAAGAATTCATTATATTTCGGACAATTTTCCATTTATTGCTGTATCTTTTCATAAAGCGCAGACGTCTAATCCATACTTCCCTTGAGTGTCACTTACAATAAAATCATTATAATCAGCCAAGCGCACAGAAACCACAAAAGCATCTTACAAAAAACATGTTACAAGATAGATGAGTTAATTCAATAAGTGTACAGGAGAAGATTCCAATCTTCCTTAAGGTAAAGCACTCCTAACCCTTATCCCCACCTCCTCTTTCAACCTCTGGGATACAATAATATGGCATTTCTAAAGCAAGTTTCTCTGTCGTTGTGGAGTGCCTTAGAGCTGTGGGTTCACCCATGAGACAACAGCCTGCAAATTTACTGCATTGCTGAAGAACAATCTAGCATGTAAGGCAGAAGAAACAAGCAAAACATTAAAGCTATCCCATAGGAATATAAAGCTGCCGTATTACACCCAAATGTCAGATAACTACATAGGGATTCTGGGAAATAACAGGTAAGAACACAGTGCAATGTTCTCACTACACTCCATTCTAACAAGAATGAGTATGTGTGTGTTTCTACTTACACTACAAAGTTTATAAAGAAATGCTCAATCCTATCTCAGTTCACAGTTCCCTTGATCTACTGCAGGGGTTCCCAACCTTTTCTACCCGTGAGCTGCATTCAGTTGTAAAGAGAGTTGGGGAGCAACACAAACATGAAAAATGTTCCTGGGGTGCCAAATAAGGATTGTGATTGGTTTTATGCAATCAAAACTTGCCTCCAAGCCTAGAATTAAAAAATAAGCATCTGCTTTGAGACCAATGGGAGCAACAGCCAAGGATTGGTGAACAACATGTTGCTCACGAGCCACTGGTTGGGGATCACTGATCTACAGTCAGAAGTCAGAATAATGTCAGGCCAAAGCTGACATTATAAGCAGGGTGGCATTATAAGTAGGCAATGTTTCACTGAACTGATATAATGTATTGTATATTGTAACTAACCTGGCATTAGTAGCAGTATAAAGGGGGGGGGGTGTAGTGGTTATTGTGCCTGATACTGTGCTTTCAGGAAGAGTTAGCACTTTGTGATGGAACTGCTTTCAGATAAGCTATTGTTTCTCTTACTCAATGTAACTGGAGGAGTCTCAGTGGGACTTGGATTTTTACTATTGAGTGCTATTCTCATATCTACCAGGGAGCTGTTATCTTGTGTCAGGGAGCTGTTACCCTGTTGCATTCCCATTGTTCTGCTGATGGGCTGCTGGGGGGGAGGGGTGATATAACTCCAACTTGCAGCGCAGCAGTAAATAGTGACTGAAGTTTATCAGAGCACAAGTCACATGATTGAGGGTACGTGGGAAATTGACATGTCTAGTCTCATGTCAAATTTCAAAATTAAATATAAAAAAAAAAATATGTTTGCTCTTTTTAAAAAACCGATTACAGTGCAAAAGTCTGCTGGAGCAGCACTATTAACTAATGCATTTTGAAAAAAACATGTTTTCCCATTACAGAATCCCTTTAATCATAATACCAATACTTCAAATGAGTAATAACGGAGCATTCAAAAGAAATAGTTAAGAAAAAAAGGACTTAAAAAAAAGGACTTAAAAAGAAAAAGAACAGATAACGGTATTATGGTTTATATGTTGATAAGAAAAGAAAAACAACGTTAAAGCCTAAAATTAAAATGTTTTAAAGATAAGTAATACATATAATAATATAATAGAGCAGTGACAAGTGAAAACCTGTAGACATGACATGTGCAAAGCATTGGATACAATAAAAGGATGGTAAAAGTTTAAAGAGATGAACAGACATGGTTGAGCAAAAAGAGAAGCATGAGTTAGAAAAATGGATGGAAAAAAAGAAGAAAACAGGACAAAGGGGAAAGATAAAGAGGCACAGAGCAGTTCAAAAATACTGTAGGTTTGAGAAGTTTGCAGGATTTCCAAATAACAGGAAGCCCAAAATTCCATTTAAGAAACTTATGGGGCAAATGCTCAGCAGGCTACAAGAAGAACATCAGGAAGGGAAGCTACACAAATTATATGAGTCAAAGTCAAAGTGTTCTATAGATAAGTATGACGTGGTATGTACAGCCCTGGAAAAAGCCACCATTTAACATGCTGCCTAGCTGGCACGTAGCTGAAGAATGAAGCAAAGGAACGCTCTGCTATTTTGCTGTAAATGTTAATTAAAAATAAGTTGTCTTTATTTCATTTCCTGTAATCCTACCAGAAAGAAAAATTGAGAAAGAAAATATTAAAGCAATGACAGCTCAACATTTTTATTCTGTTTAACATGAAACAGAAAATGATTCTCGGTACACATTATTGAACCCGAGAAACATACCGTAAAATTGATCAATTTGTGGTGTATATATTCAGGGCTATTATGTATTTAGTATAAAGAACTGTCCACAAACCTAAAAACATTTAGGGCATCTAATTTACTAGTGGCAGTCATAAGGATCATGTGCTGCAAAAGCCCTGCTAACTCACCCAAGGCCAATGGTTAATACTCAACGTCTAGTAATATATATTATAGGTATCAGGCACAATTAACCTTCCTAAACGGTAATATAGTAAATGGCCTTTCTCTCTACAAAATGTTGCTCAAAGAACTTTAGGAACTAGAAAGGCAAGTAAGGAGGTTCTGCTGAAATATTCAAGAGGGATTTTTTACAGTGAGAGCAGTGCAGATTTGGAATTCTCTCCATGAATCAGTTGTACAGGCTGATACATTAGATAGCTTTAAGTAGGGGTTGGATGGTTCTTTTAGCAAGTGAGGGAATACAGGGTTATGGAAGATAGCTCATTGTACAAGTTGATCCAGGGACTGGTCCGATTGGCATCTTGGAGTCAGGAAGGAATTTTTCCCCCTTTGAGGTAAATTAGAGAGGCTTCCAATGGTTTTTTTGCCTTTCTCTGGATCAACTAGCAGTTTGGCAGGTTTTAAATAGCTATAAGATGTTTGTCAGAGCCTGACGGCCATAGCTGATAAGAGTCTGGACCAAGGAGGAAGCTCCATCTGGCTCTCCTCACAAGGCTGAACTTGATTTGTGTCTGTTTCCAACCTAACTTACTATGTTACTAGACAACTAGAAATATCAGAAGCAGTGCCCTGTCATATTAGTCCTCCAACTTACCTTACCTGTGCTCAGACTAGGATAAAGAGGGCAAAAATCGCAACTCAAAACACTAAAAGAGAGACATTTATGGTTACAAAGCTGCCTCTGGTAAAATGCCACCTGAGGGAAGGCTTTCACAATCCAGTATTAAGGCCCCCACACACGAGCAGATATAAACTGTCAACAGATTAAGTCGGCAGCTTATTGGGAAGTGTATGGGGCCCTTCGACGGGCTTTCCCGGATTGATATCTGGCCGAAAATCATGCACATGACGAGGGGGTTTAAAAATCCAGTTGGATTGATGACTGCATCGGTTCAATGATTTGGTCCTTCATCTGACCGCCTGTATTCTCCGTATGTATGGCCAGCTTTGCAGAAGTGCCCTGTAAGTATGAACACCTTACAGGACCTTCTGTATAGATTTAATGTGGCCATACAATGCAGATTTAAGATGCTGATGCTGACCAATTTGGCGCTTATCTGCCCATGTAGAGGGACCTCACACAGGCCTCCTCGAGTGATATCTGCCTTAAAATCTGCCAGATATCGATCAGACAGGTCTGAGTTACCCTTCTGATTGAGGGCCGCATTGGCTAGTTTATGTGGTCCTCGTCTTGTTGGCACCTATTCCCTTCATTGTAATGTGATTTTTTTGGCCCTAGTGCCAAGATTAGCTCACCTTTGGTGGCCATATTGATGGAAAGATCCTGTGAGGAGTTATCCTGGTGCTCTAGTGGGGGTGTGACAGGGACGCCTACCGTGTCCGTCTTCTTTGTGCGCTGGATCCTAATGGCTTAAGCGCAGGCTGCTTCCTGGCTTGACACTGCATGGAGCATGACGTCATTGCGCACCGGCACCAAATTCAAATATTTAAAGGGCTCTTGTTTGGAAATTCATTGTCTAACGTAAAGTCTATTTCATAGTTCCAGGTTGCATTTCTTGTGTGTTCCTGATCTCCAGTTGACCCTGCCTGTCCTTGACTTTGTCTAGTTTGCTGCCTGTCCCGACTCTTGCCTTGTTTTGACTACTCTCTTTGATCCTGGTCTGTACTGCGATATTGGTGTGTTTGACCTGGCCTGTGACCCTGCTTTTCCTCCGTCTCCTGTATTTGCACCGCATTGTCTGACTGTTACCAACCCGGCCTGGCTTTCGACTACACGTATTGTTTCTACTACTTCATTCTTGGTTTCATCGCTCATTCAGACCACTCTCTTTGGGCTTCTCACACTAAGACCTGGCGGCATCCAAGTAGTGGAGGGCTAGTCCCAAAGCCAAAGACGGCTGTTATAGGTGGTCCTTGGGGTCTGTTCTGAGTTTGGGACACACTGCGTTACAGATCCAGTTGTTTGGCAACCCCACCAAACAAGCCAATCTTAGAGTGTATGGACACCTTTTGGGATCAGCCCTGGTCTTATAACATTTCTAACTAAAATATGTTCATAACAATTACACTGTCACCAGATTTTTAAGAAAAATCCTTTGTATAGTTCCAGTGTTTTCAATGTATGCTCTGGCCTGTTAACTTGAACATGATCATATCATTTACCAAAAGTAAATACACCTACAATCCATCAACTATTCATCAAGCAGTTTATCACACAATTTTTCCTAAAAAAAACTAAATGGAATGTTTGGGATGTTTAATCATGTTTTTTCCCTATTCTGAACAGAATGCACAAAGTACTCGGGTTATATTATATATGCAAAAATAGCTGTTGTGCTGCTTCCATTTAAATCATAGCCACACATTATTCCTCTTATCTTAAACATTACATTTGCTTTATGCATTCACCCAGAGAAAGTGAATTACTCTCAATTTTTTTACTAGTCCTTATATGGTAACATATATTCCTTATTGCACCTGGGTAGAAAAATGGTACAAAAATGGTACATCTCCAGAACTTCCTGCAGAACGCACTACACAGGAGCTTTTTATAACAAAGTTAGTAGGGGGGGTGTTTCCACGGGACAAAGGCACAGAAATGGGGGCCAGTGTCAACCTTACATGGTGATTATTATTCTTTTAGTTGCAGGGACATGAATCATTTATAGGAAGCAGTTGGAGGCCTCATATAGCAGTTATAATAATTATTTTCTGGCCTCGATATTTTTTTGACCCTTAATTCCAAAGCGATATATCTACAATCTATATGAAACTCCATTCCTCTGATTACTCTAGGTAACCTAAGGATTAATCCCTGAAATTGCAGGATTAAGACAGAGGAGCGTCCTTGACTCTCGGAGTGTAAATTGGTAGCTTAGGCTTAGAACATAACATTAATAACACTTCTTTATACACCACCTGGCTTGTCTGTAATGAATAAGTAATCAGTTATATTTTCATCTGAGTGCCTCAAACCACTTCTATACCATGTATTTATTTATGCCTTCCTACTAGCATGCAAGGCATTCTATAACAAGTTATTAAAAGGAGACAAAGCCACTCAGGACTTTTGTTAACTCTGTTAAAAGCATAACATTTTCCCTCTGGCCAAATGGCCTAAGTGTAAATGGATATTTATAAAGCTGCTGCATGTGGGATTCTGTTGGTTATTAGTTTGAGCTGACACCTCTAGCACTGAGAGCCAATGTGTGTCAGGAGCAAGCTGGAAACTCTCTATGTTTGGCATATGGATTGTTTGCCATGGTCACACTGGGCTTCAAAGGCATCTTTGTCTAGTCTTTAATGACCTTGACAGAAGCCAATTTGCTTTCCATACAGAGATAAATGGGCTTTGAAGGGCAGAATTTTCTGCCATTAAATTACTATGTAATAAAAATGAGGTGGCGTAATGTGCTTTAAAACTAACATGCAATATGATGAAGACTCTAAGAATATTTGCAGTTTCTTTTCTGAGGTTCTTGATCTAATTCCACAGCTTTAATAAACATACCATTCCGAACGTTCTTTGAATTCTTTCCTCTATTAATATGGCTTTGCCTTCCTTCCACACAGTCATTATGAAAGACAGAGTTCCCTTGAGAATTCTCCGCACTGACATTGGACATAGTTATACAAATTCATGGAACATTTTCTTTTTACTTACAAAGAATTCAATTTAGGATCTTTCTTTATAAATATAGTCCTCAAACCACCTTCTGTATACTAAGGTCCAAATTGGAATCTTATATTGAATATACTGTGGTAGAGTGATCAAAGAAATGTGTGAAATGGCGAGTTTTGCCTTAAACGTCTCCATAGTGGACCATGTAAGCTCCAGGGGAGATATCTTCTCTGTTTAAAGGCCTTTGTTGTCTGGCCCTGGAAGCTGTAGTGTTCTGGAAGGAACAGGCAAGTCAGACAATGTATCCCAGTGCTCCAGGTCACATATTGGAGCTCACTTTCCACAGGAAGGCTGTCCTGGGGAAAAGTATTTCATTGTAGTGGAAAGCTTAGGAAGCTAACTCAGAACAGGGTACTGAGCAGGAAGGTTACCTGTCTGTGTTAGGAACCCAAAAAGCCAGATGACTGATCCCCCAAAGACGTATCATGTGTACAGGGGTGACCTGGTAGTACACAAGGGGCCCAGTTTAGTGAGGGAACTCATCAAATCTGATGAATGGATATATTTTTATGCTGAATTGGTCACCCCTGTGTTTAAATAACAGAAGAAAGGGTCTATTGTGGATCCTGCCTGCTTACAATACACACTAACCTGAGATTAATGAAGAAGCATAATTAAATCTTTTCCTCTTGCATTTTTACCTTTTGTTCCGTGTACGGTATGCTTTTTGTGCCAATACACTTTATCATCTCTGTTTTGCCTGTGCTTTGCTAAAGAGTGCAACTATAACTTTACATCTGAAGCTGAAACCGAAGGGGAAACTTGGAGTAATTGAATTCTATAAATTATGCGTTTATTTTGCATAATTACCGTCGGACAGCTATTTATTTATAATGGTGGGGCAGGTTGCAAAAAAACAGACTAGCTCCAGAATGCAGTGGAAAGACCTGCTCATTTACCTTGTATTCAGCAGCACTGTATTTATGAAGGGTGGGCTGGAGGTGGCCCTTGGACACACAAGAGGCAACACCAATGGGCACGAGATACTACAGTGTAGCTGTGTACTTACTGCTTGCCTATATCAAGCATGAAGTACAAAGAGTGTCATTGCATATTCTCATCTAGTATAGAGCGCAACTGATCCCATAGGTGCAAGTGAATGGTTCACAATTTTCCACCAATGGGATTTGTAAGTGAGCCAACATAACTTGCAGAATAGCTGCTTGTGGCCTGCACTTTACCTAATGCTACATCTACATACAGAACTAAATCCCTGCTATTTGTTAAGTTTGTGTGCTAATATCCTTAGAGAACAGTTTGCAAAACCAATACAAAGTTAACTAAATTGCATCTGCTCCATTATCCTTGATGAAATATTACATATTTGCAGACCAAAAAAGAAGACAGGAACTCTCTAGCTGGTTATGCTTGTAAAAGTCTATCATGCTAAAGCGTTGCAATACGGAAATTGGTTTAGGAACAGGTACCCATACTATTTTAACAACTACTCTTGTAAGAAAAAAGTTGTCTATGTTAGGGTATATGCCAGTGCCTTTAAAGGAATCATGTGAATCCACCCTGAAAATCATGGCAACACATTTGGGTTAAAGACTTGACATTCAGCTAAAGTTGTATATTGTGGGCGCAATGAGCATATTTGGTAACTGGGTACAATGAATGTCTCATTTGTAGCAATGGACATGGTCACTTCCATACATAGATACAGGCATGGAAACGCTTGCCTTGAATGCTAGGGAACCAAGGTTTTCTGGATTAAAGGAGAAGGAATACCATTTTACAATTGGGGTCCCAAAAGTGACTACTTTCCCTTAACTGACACCGGGCTGGTGCTCCTATCAGCACAAAACTGCACCGGCCCAGGGTTCCTCTAGCGAGCACCACGGAGCTATCCACTTCCTGTTTCTTCGGTTTTCAAATTTCCCAGGGCAGACTCATTCACAGTAGAGCGAATTATCTGGCTTTTTCGTTTAAGTTCGGCTTTTCGCTCTACTGCACATGCTCAGCCATGAGAAGACCAGGGTGTCAGGTAAGTAAAAGTAGTCACTTGGAAGGGGTGCCTAATTTTTGGCACCCCCATGTGTAAAATGGTATTTCTTCTCCTTTAAGGATCTTACTGTAACTTGCAAGATCATTTTTTTAAGGCTACTAAATTACATTAAAACAAAGAAATGTTTTGCCTCCACCATGCCTTTATACTGGATTTGTTACCAACAAATTACTCTTACCATCAAATTGCTAACATAAAACACATATAAAATTCCAAATAGACCCAAGGCATATTCTTTGTACATTCTTTGACATTAATGGCCTTTGTACAGAACATTATTTTAAAATGAAACAAGTGCTAAAACTTGGCACCAAAGGAGTAATTTATGATTCCCCCGGGCTGAAGTGCAAGAGCATGCCCCTCATTCCAGCAACACTTCTGCCCCGGGTTATAGCTGCAATGTGCACCTTGCACCAAATAAAAAATCCAGCATGAGAAGCACAGTGCAGAGTAAGAGGGAGCAGAGTCATAGGGCAAACAGCAAGGACCCCAATGTGGTCTGCTGCTTTGGAGCAGGAGAGGGTTGCCCACGTGCCTCCCTCACTTAAACAGATGCAGAAAGAGCTCTATTTCATTAGGTCACACGCAATAACCTTATGATAATCTTTGTGCCCCGCAAAGAAGTGTAAAGACCTGTGTCCATTCTTCACATGTCCCATGCAATGTGCAAATATGCTCAATTGCATTATTTTTCTTTTTTTTGCTCATTGCACAATGGGGGCATTGTTAATGACCCCTTTATTTATAAAGAATAGGTTAACTAACTAGGATTTAGACTATGGCGCATGGGGCACTTTAAGTACAGTGTTGTTAGCAGTGTCGGCCTGACACACCAGGGGCCCCACCAAAAACCCTTAGGCCAGAGGCCCACCCAAAAACCTTTAGACCAGGGGCCTACTCTAAGTATTATTTTCTTCCTTTACTTACTCAACCTCTATTCCCCTATTCTCTTTTCTTTACATACTATAACCTATTATTCCATCTATTTAGCCTCTTTGTTTTCATAGAAATAGAGAATGGCCATGAAATAAGCCATTGGGCCCACTGACACCTTGGCCCACCAGGAGTTTTCCTGGTATCCCGGTGGGCCAGTCCGACACTGGTTGTTAGGTAGCCCAAAAATGCAGCACCGTTTGATAGATGCGAGCTGCATGGCAGTGCTACCTAGACTTTAAGAAGCCTGAAACAGCCCCATGTGCTAATGCCCTTAACAGCATTTGGCCTATCAGTATTTATACGTAAATTGTCTGTTGCCAAGAATGAACCCGATTTTTACATAATAGAAATATTTTAGTGAATGCCACTAACCTGTATGCATTTAGGGATGTCAGAAACGGCACTCGCTCCTCCTATTTGTATTTATTCACTGCAATATGCACTACATATATGATGCGGCATCTTTATTCTCACAAAGCCCTTCCCTGCAACGCCAACATAAATTCCATAGAAAATAAAGCTGTTGTGTTGTGTTCCCGGCGGCACTGTAAATATGTAAGTGGAAACGGCGGCGCATCTCTTATTTGCAAATTGAATCCGAAGAATTGTTTTCTCCAAGAGATAAACAAAAGTTGCTGATTTGCCTGGATCCACTCCTCAGAACATAAGGCAAAGCTGCTTCATTACAGTGGTAAAAAAAAACGAATAAACCAATTATTTTAAGAGATATTAAATCTTTCGGCTGAAGATATATTGTGCTGATTATATGATTTAATTAGATTGGAACAGTCACACAGGGATAGGGAAATCAAGAGTACGGTAAGGAAAATTCTAAGCTTCTGTTCTTAAAGTCACATGCTACAGTGCATGCAAGATAAAAAAAAAAAATACAACCCAAATGAAAGGAAAGCTACAACAGCCATTTGTATACTGAAAAATCGCAAAATATCGGGTGGAGGCATCTAGTTTTCTCCAATGCACAAGAGTAAGAGAACTAAGGGGTGGAAGAGCACCCCCATTGGGCTTGTTTTTTTCACCTTAGACACTGCCTAGGTCGGAGCTCATAAATTACCTCTATCATCTTTAAAACTCCTACAGTCTATGCCAAGACTCTACGGGTGAGGGTCCACCAGGGCTGGACTGAGAATTAAAATAGGCCCTGGCATTTCAGGTACACAGAGGCCCAATCAGCCCACACAGAGGCCCAAACAGCCCACTAAATACTGACTTTCTATGGGACCTTATAGCAGCCCCTCTGGCATTTGCCAGAACCCACAGATTGCCAGTCCGGGCCTGGGGTCCACTATTAGTGATGTGTGAGCTGAGATTTGTCCAACCATTGTTGGTTAGGGTTGGGTGCAAGTCGAATTGGGGAAGAACACTCCTTCATTGCTCCCAAAGATTCCCTGTCTTTGAAACGGAGGCATGTACAGAAGTAGCGTATAAACCAAGAAGATGCGGGTATGGGTTGGGCACTGGTCCTACAAAGGCAACATTTTGTGGGTTAGAGAAGGGTGCAGGTTATGGTTTTGTGGATTGAGTTTTTCCTGACCTGCACATCACTATCCTCCATCATTAATGGTGAAGCATTTCCTCTAGTGACATCCCCCCCCCCCAAAAAAAAGCAAGAAACTTTTTCCCATCCAACACCAGAATGTTTGCTAATTTAGGAGGGCAGCTCTTACCAGCTCTATCTTCAGCTGGAACATGTCTAAGGATAGTCATGGTATGTTTAATTCCTATGTTGCCTTTCTCTTTATCCAATAGATATTAAGGGAGGTGTACAACCATTGACCTATTTCCCCAGGTTTTATGAAGTTACCAACTTTCCAAGGTCATCTGCAGAGTGGGCACCAAATACCAGACTACAATCATGAACATGAATTAAAAATTAGAAAACATCTGAATCAACACAACAACCCCCATCCCCAAAATAGAATAAATAAATGAATTTCAGCGTTGTAAGTCAATTCATAGATACCCACTTATCAGCGTTCAAGAACATATCATTGTAGATCATATGGGTTCTGATATATATTTTGCAAAGTTTGCTTCTGGCCTAGTAACTCACAGCAACCAGTCAAATTTGTTCTTAAACAGGGGACCGGCGAATGCTATTTGCTCATTGGCTGCTGGGGTAACTAGACCATTGAACAAAATACGAGACTTTTACTGCATAGTTTTCAGAATAAGAAATATAAATCTTCATTATCACCTCACATGAGGCAAATGTGGCAAAGTAGGGCAGTTCTCCAATATACAGTCAAATGTCACTCAATACATACCGTGATGCAAGAAAATAAGACTCTGTATATTTAGGTGTTTAAGATTTTAGTAGAATAATAAGATATGCGACGTGGTGAAAATGCCATGATGTCTCAGTGCATTAAAGCCCAGGGGGGCTTGTTAAAATGTAAATATTGGCTACGGAAAAATGTGTATGTGCAACGAGGATAGGAGCGTCGAGTAGACTGATGTGAACAAGAAATGGACTAAATTATAACTTGCAAGTTAAATTACAGGTACAAAAAGAAAGCGACAGGAGGAAAAAGATAAGTGAGGATGGTAGGCTGGAAGGAATGAATTATCAGCAGTCGATCAGCAGGAATATCCAGAGCTTTTGGTGTAACACTGCAGCGATGTGCAAGATTTTCAACATTTCTCCCTCTCTGATAATAACAAATGATTTTAGAGGAAGCTTCATATGTAAAATCGGGAACTAGAAAGGGGTTATATTAACATTCTTGAAGTTCCCTCCAAACTGCCGCTATTAAGTACAATAAGGGGCAGATTTATTATGTGATGGCGGAATAATTAACCACACATAACTAGGCTTAGTCCGTGTAAAAAACTGCGTTCTTTTTTATGCGTTTTTTTTTTCTTATCGTGACCTCGGCTGGAACTTACTTACAAAGGTCTGCAGCAATGTAAAATAATGGAGGCAAATCTGGCGTTCCCATGGCGTAAAAAATAAAACACATCTTGCTAAACACGCCATTTATTTTACACCGTTTTTTACACTGTTTTTTTCTGGCGAATTTTGTTTTACACAGCATAATAATTATGTCCCCTGTAGCTAATAGAAGTGCTGATACCAAGCAGTAAGACTTACTCAGTTACCTCCCATCCATAAACTAAAGGTGCTGGGAATTAACATATTTAACATCAATGAATGACGGGTATTAGTGATGCGTGGGTGCTCCAAAACCCGCAGATCAGGTGGCTTTGGGTCAAAAGGGGGGACTTTACAAACCATCTCAGTTCCTGCCCCTTAAAGGAGAAACAAACCCTTTACCAAAAAAACCCTACCACCCTAACCCCACGTAGACTCCTTTCCCTCCTCCCTGCCAGCCTAGCTTTCCCCTCTGGGTAAATATCCCTAACTTTTTACTTACCCTTCTTTGCAGATTCAGGGATCACAGTTCACGGCAGCCATCTTTCAGGTCTTCGGTAAGCTGAGACCGGCGAATGCAGCGCATGCGCAGCTGGAGCAATTTACCGGTTTGCGACAACTGCGCATGTGCCGAAATGGACAGAAATTGCCGAAGCACCGGAAGAAGACACGAAGACACGGAAGATGGCTGTGGTGAACTCCGATGCTGTGATTAGGTTTGCCACCTTTTCTCCAAAAAAAAAACCAGCCTTCCTATATATTTACTAAATTTCCCGATTAATAACCTTGGGACCAGCCATAATTTTTACTGGCCAGGCCGGTAAAATAACCGGCCAGGTGGCAACCCTAGCTGTGACTCTGCAAGGAGGGGTAAGTAAAGAGTTTGGGGCATTTGCCCGGGGGCCAGCTAGGCTAGGGGGGAGGATGGAGGGGGGTCTACCTGGGGTGGGTGATTGTTTGGCCCACTCCCACACAGTGATGTCACCTTTAGTTTGGGACCCAGGAAAATTAAAGGAATTTGGCTTGGTCTGGGGCCAGATCTCACCAGCACATCACTAGTTTGTGGTTAGGCTTTAATTTTTATCTAAAGAAGTCAGAGTCAAGAGTTCCTTTAAATCTGTATTTCATAGACTGGCAATCATAAGATTGGCTTTGTGTTAGTTGTAGCTATGGTTTGGCATTTTCAAACTGTGGGGCAATGGAGGTACTGTATGTGATCGACAAATCTATAATTCTAGTGCCTCTGTGCCGGCAAAACAGATTTTATGGTATACTGGCACTAAAAGGCTTTAATACACTGGGATAACTACAGCAGAACATGGGGTGTAACTGCACCCAGGCTCACCCCCTCATGGGGCCCAGCAGTGGCAGATGGTGCGTAGCGTGGGGAGGAGGTGTTGCTTGCAAATTTTGCTGCCGGCCCAATGGGTGTATAGTTCTACTACTGGTAAATTAATCGGTGACAGGTTGAAGCCCCGGTGCAAATCTTACCTGTTTCCTAAGATGGGTTCACCGGTTGCACCCAGCGCAGAGTAATCCATTCCGTAAAAATGTAAACCCAGCAGGATTTTCTTTCTCCATTTGGATTCAGGATCCAGAAGCTGGACACATGCTTGTACCCAGGAGATAGGTGAATTAGGGCCAGGTCTGCATGAAGTGAGAAAACAATAGTATTAGTTAACTAAGATAAATGACCCACTTACATTCATATCAGTTATCAGTAGCGATCCTAGAGGAGTGACGCGCAGCCGGGCCCCGCCCCCTCCGTACGGCTTCATTTGGCCGCATTTGTTAGTGGGCACGGACGGGGGGCCCTGAGGGGGTGCGGGCCGTGGCCCGCTCGTACCCCCCAGTAGTTCCGCCACTGTCAGTTATGTAATGGTTTTTAACATTATCATTTATGCAGGAGTATTTTTATAACTCATTGGCTGGTGAGTAAACCATAGCAACCAACTAGCCTTAAAGGGGATGTTCACCTTCCAAACAATTTTTGGTTGTTTTCATATTGTTCACCAGAAATAGACTTTTTGTTTTCCTTTTTTATTTAATTTAATTTTACCATTTTTCCACTGGTGTTTGAGTCTTGAGACTCAGTGATCCAGGTGAAGATTCTGAACTGTTAGGGCAGAGACACACGTTCATATTCGGTGAGATTTAGATCTTAGGGGCAACTAATCTCCCTGAACTGCCTTCCTGCTGGCTAGAATCTAAATCGTCAGCGGGATTGCACTCAGATCGCTTCGTTTTTTTTTTCTAGAACCTATCTTTTTTTTCTTTTTCAGATTTGAAATATTTTATTTGGTTTTCAGAACTTGTTATCAATCAGCCTAAAGCTTGACATAAAATAGTTGATAAAAGCTGCCGACTTCGCTCCTCCAGACCGAGTCATGGCAATTCATCTGCCAGTGTTTGGGGTGCACAAGAACCCATATGAGGTTTGGAAATCCTGTCGGCTGAGGACGGCATCTATACGATGATGCGTTCCCTGTAGTCCTGCAGTATAATCCAATCTCTGATCCCCCACCCTGGCCAACAATCAACCATTGAGCAGGTGGCCAGATATATATTTATTGAGCAACACAGCCAATCTATGGCCAGCTCAAGTCTCAACACTAATCTGCAAAATCTCATAAATACTGTAAGCAGTCCCTTTAGGCTAGGGCAGATGCTATGGATTCTATTCAGGCAGAGAATCCGCTGCCCAGCTGCTCCCCATCTCTTTCTGTAGGCAAGACGGATTTCAGTGCAAAATGCAAAACGTTGCATTTCCCGTCTGCCTGCACCTGAGCAGAGACAATGCTGCAGTGCAGGCAGGCAAGAGCAGAGGAGCAGCAGATCCACAATCATCTGGCCCTAGCCTAACTGGAAGATATTGCCTCATTTTGGCACCTAAATCCGTTGCATCTGCCTGTACCCGATCAGAGACAAGGCTTCCGAGTGCAGACAGGCAAGAGCAGAGGTGCAGCAGGGGAGAAGGGCAGTGTATCCTCGGCCTGCATTTTTCCGCAGGACGAGATCTGCAATCTTCTGGCCAGTGGCTTTACTAGATTATACTGGGCCCCACAGCAAATTAATTTTAGGGCCCCCAACATATCCAGAGGTTGTCCTGTTTTAACAATGTATCTTGAAACTGCTCGTTAATTAGGGACCCTATACCTCCTGGGCCCCCCTGCAGCCGCAGGGTCTGCTTCCTCTTTAGTTACGCCCTTGCTTCTAGCCCTAGCCTTACAGATGCTGTAGCTGCAATGAATGTTAAAATAACACACTGTCCAATTAATATTTTAGGACCACGCTTTTCCTTTTAACATAGAAAATCCACTTGGATTTATCTCTGAAACAGAGAACCTTTCATCAAGTTAAATCCTATTTATATGGCCAGTCCTCGGCACTAGAAATCTTTGGCTTTCGGCCAATGCAAAATCACATAAAATATGATTTATGATGACGATCTTGATATGTAACACAATGTTATACCGACTCAGCGCAAGATCTGGGAATTCCTAATTAGAAATAGCCATTTCTGTTCCTGACCTTACAAAGCTAAAAGCTGACAACGCCAACACATTTAATAAATGTTGGGTAATAACCTTGCTGTAATACTTCGGTTACACAATTTGAAAATATATTTTGTTCACGCTGCAAATCTTGTTAGTGGCTTCAGAACATTTTTATTGGCGGGATGTCGGGAACATCATCCCTGTCACCACGAACAACATTTACCGTAAAATTTTAATTTTCCATTACAGATGGCCTTATTGAGATATTTGGCACACAAAAAAAAGACGACTCGTTTCGATAGGGTGTATCAGGATGCGCCAGATGCTTTATTTATTTCTGCTCTATCTGTACCTGTGATATTAGTCAAAAGCAGCTACCCAATTAAACATGCTGATTGTGGTATTGGAATGAATGTACACGTCCAGCACCTCGTGAAAATTTAGAGCACCAGCTGCGGTTTCATGATGGGATCATGAAATGAGGACCCACAAGATGCTGTAAGAGAGAGCAAGAGCACGGCAATCTGTGCTGAGCCGACTCCATTCCTGAGGGTGCAGATATGCTGTCCATCACAGAGTGAATGGGCATGAACTGTGCAGACGCCCTGCTGTGCCTTGGAATAATGAAGAAAGTAAGGCAGGTCCCAGGTCTGTGCAAGCTCTCGATTCGGTGTCAATCATCCTCTGGCCTGATTGTGTTTTATGGCACCCCGAAGTATCGCATTTCTAGGTGGGTTATTCCGTTACTAAATTACAGGACAGTTGCTAAGGTTTTCTCTTGCAAGTTTCACAGCAATACAGCCATCTTTTTTTCTCTGTATTATGCCTTTCTTCCCTCTCTCTCTGTCCTCTGGCAAGAGAGCAGCACAGTGGGCTTTCAATCAGAGGGGTATGTTGTATTTAGATCACAAGAAAAGAACTGATATATTAAAAAAATTCAAGAGCTCCATAAAAGCAGTAATATTACATTCCTGATGGCTTGCCCTAAAAATAAAACTTAAAAACCACGTCACGTTAGATGATACAGGTATGGGATCCAGTATCAAGAAACTAGGGGGTATATTTATCAAAGAGTGAAGTTAATAGTGAAATTCCGCCACTCTCCATTCATTTCTATGGGATTTTTATAGGCGTATTTATCAAAGGGTGAACTTTCACCCATTGATAAATACACCTTTCAAAATCCCATAGAAATGAATTGAGAGCTACGGAATTTCACTCTAGTGGCGGAACTTCACTCTTTGATAAATTTACCCCTAGGGATGCACCGAATCCATTGTTTCGGTTTGGGATTCAGCCTTTTTCAGCAGGATTCGGATTCGCCTGAATCCTTCTGCCCGGGCGAACGGAATCCGAATTTGCATATGCAAATTAGGGAGGGGAGGGAAATCTCATGACTTTTTGTCACAAAACAAGGAAGTAAAAAATGTTTTCCCCTTCCCACCCCTAATTTGCATATGCAAATTAGTATTCGGATTCGGTTCGGTATCCGGCCGCATCTTTTCTCTAAGAATTTGGGGGTTCGGCCGAATCCAAAATAGTGGATTCGGTGCATCCCTACAAGAAACCGTTTTTTCCATCAGGCTCCGAATTATGGGAAGGCTATCTCCCATAGAGCCCATTATAAGACAATAATTCTTTTAATGAAAAATTATTTAATTTTTCTCTGTAATAATAATAATACCTGGTACTAGATGGTAACTAAGCTGCATGAATACTGGTGTCAAACAATCCTATGGGTTTTATTTAATGTTTAAGTAATTATTAGCATTTAAGGTACTGTTTGTTGATCCAAATCATGAAAAAATTCTATATCTAGAAAACCCCATTCATTTGGGATTGACTTTATTGACTTCAAAGGTCGGATTTTAGAGTTTTGTAGACTTCGAATGATCTCTAATAGAAAAAACTCAAGTTCTGGGTTAATGACCTGAAATCAGGCAAACGTCAGACAAAACCCTCCTAAAAAAACTGGAACATCGTGAAGGCTATTAACATCTTCCAATGGTTCAAGGGACCTCTGTCATTAACTTCGACATGACCTCGCCAGGTTTTAGATGGTGTATTTTCAGATTCGAGCTATTTCCATGGTCGGGGTATAATAAATCTTGAAAAATTCGAAAACTCAAATTTTCATGGAAAACACAACTCAATCCTTAATAAATCTGCATCTATATATGCAGAAGAAATGACAAGACAATTAAAAATGACTTTTACAAGTCACCAGCATCCTAAGGAAAAATGAATGAATTCAAAATAGAGTGGCAGATTTATGAACGATTAAACTGGAGAAATTCATTGGGATTCCCAGCTGCATAACCTTGTTTCCCATTTGTCAAAACTTTCCTGACAATCTGTAACCAATTGACACAGTTATGAAAGCTGACAGATACGTTAATGTGTCTGAATGTGTTCAATTGCTTTAAATAACGGAAAGCATTGATGTCATTTGGGGACACAAAGCTTATATAGGGATGTGCAGTACGTATATTTCTCTGTTAAGGAAACACCAAAGGGGTGAGCCATGCCATAACTCAGTGATCCCCAACCAGTAAATCAAGAGCAACATGTTGCTCCCCAACCCCTTGGTTGATGCTCCCAGTTGGCCTCAAAGCAGGTGCTTATTTTTGAATTCCTTACTTGGGGGCAACTTTTAAAGGAGATGGAAAGGCAAACGATAAATAGGCCTCTAATCAAAGTGTTGTGGACAAAGAACTTACTTAGAGTTTTCAAAGTTTTCTCCCTGGTCTAATCTGGAAGCAGTTGCGCTCATAGGAAGACTGAAGCATGGCTTTACACAGTCTTCTACTTTCCTGCTGCCCGAGGCAGCCTTGAGGCGCATAGGGTAATTTATATCCACTGTGCATGTTCTGTGGGCGCTGCCTTTCTCCTATTCATGATGACGCGCATGCTAATCTGAATATACGCGCATCATCATTGACCTGTAATATACATTGGTGGCCAGTGGCCCCTTTAATGAACATTGCCCCTGCAACATTTGCCCCTGTCAATATTGATTGGTGATCAGTGGAATATACATACTGAAGGAGCGCTCCTAGTTTTTGTGCACGTTCGTGATGATCGTTCTCTTCACACTGGCACTGTTCCCTAATGAGCACTACGTCAGTAGTGACGCGCTCCTGGGGTCAATGAATTTTTTTAAAGGAGAAGGAAGCTTTCGTTACCTTACCAAGATGGCGCCTGCCTGAATAAATAAGCGATTGTAACAAGGACATGGAATCTACATGATTAGAAAGGACTATGTGGCTTGCTACCTTAGCAAATTTGAGGGCAGAGGCGGGCCAGGCTGGCTGGGCGCCCTAGGCAACCCAGCATGCCAGCTCGCCCCGTCCTTCCCCTGTAGCTTGATGTGTGCCGACGCTGGCGCACGCCTGAACGCTGATGCTGGTGTGGGCATGCGCAACGACGCTGGTGTGGGCATGCGCAACGACGCTGGTGTGCGCATGTGCGACGACACGATTGTGTGCATGCACGTCAACGATGGCACGCATAAGTGCTGTTAGAGGAGCGCAGCCAGGTCTAGGGGTAGGCAGAAGAGGTAGCTGCCCAGCGCCACTCAATCATTGCGCCCTAGGCAGCTGCCTCTTCTGCCTACCCCTAGTTCAGGCCCTGTTTGAGGGTCTTGGGGGGTACATTACAGATAAATAGGTATTTATTTTTCCTTCCTTCTCTTTTAATTGCATAAAAACCAGATGTACTGCCAAGCAGATCCTCCTGTAGGCTGCCAGTCCACATAGGGGCGACCAGTAATTAATTACAGTTTATAATTGGCACCACTAGGAACTTTTTGCATGCTTGTTTTGCTCTCAGACTTTTTTTAACATTTGAATGTGGTTCACGAGTAAAAAAGATTGGGGATCTCTGTCCTAAGGGAAATAAGGTTTTTCAATTGGTTCAAGTGTATAATGCAGTGTCCTGTTCCCTAGCTGCCCAAAAGGAATTGTCATATGCTAGGCTCTTGGTGCTGAATTGGAAGTGCTTAGGGTTCAGAGACCAAAGAGGGCCTCACTGCTGAATTGGGTCTGGGACTAAAGGTGGCCATACGCGTAAATATATGCTCGTTAGGCGATGTTGCCAAACAAGGGGATCTCTCTGCGATATGCCCACATTGAGGTGGGCAATATCGGGATGATCCATCGTTGGCCCTAGGGCCCAATGATCAGATCAGAATGGAGGCCATACGGACGGTCGGATTCCGGGATGACATCAACGAACAGATGCGGCAACGGTCCAATAGGATTTTTAACCCTGCCTGATTGACATCTGGCTGACTTTCAGCCAACTGCCGACAGGTTTTATCGGAAGAAGGAAGCAAATGTCAAGCTTGACAAAAGGGACCATCCCCGAAACGTTGCATCGTGTGCAAATAAATATACGCAAGGGTTTCCCTGCTTGAACATGCTGTGAGTGCCATTTGCTTCCTTCTTTCGTTGTATGAGGAGGGTGCCGATCCTTCCAAGCAATTGAGCACCTGGCGGATCTTTAGAAGGCCTGGGTGTGCGAGTTTGCCATAATTCCTTGGACAGGTTTTATCGGCCCATGTATGGCCAGCTTAAGACACTGTAAATGGGGATTTCTTCAGTGATAACAGTGATAAGAGCCCCATCTGGGAGAGTTAGTGGAAAGGGACCCAGGTTCACATTCTTCTCCAAAGAATAGCCCTAAGGACCCAGAACCCGCATTCTTACCCGCTTGGACCCGCTAGCCGACCTGGACCCGCTGACCATTAAGAATCAGGAAGTGCTGTCATTGTAAACCGGAAGTGACATAATCGGAAGTAGATGTGATCAGAAAAAAGGATTAAAACAGGAAGTGGTGCCATTGTAAACCGGAAGTGACATCATCGGAAGTAGACATGATCAGAAAAAGGAGTATATATCGATATTGAGAAGACCCGCGACACCGCCAACCCGCGTCTATACCTACACCTGCAACTTCTACCTGCAACCCGCCTATAACTGACGAGTCTTATGTCAGTTCCATAAATATTATAAAAAGGATCCTATTGAAAAGATCAGTTATAGAAGTATCTGTACTTCTGTTGTACTAGCAATATTGACTCCTTTATTAAAGCAATAGTAACACCAACAATGAATGTGAAAAAAAAAATGAAAATGAAAAAGTGAAAAAGAAAGTAATGAAAACATAATATATCTGCAGTAGTAAAACTGGTGTCCTTGCTTCAGAAAGACTACTATAGTTTATATAAATAAGCTGTTGTGTAGCCATGGAGGATAAAAGGCACAAAATACAAAGCAAATAACAGATAAGCTCTATAGTAAACAATAGGGTTCTTCAGAATTTATCTGTAATCTACTGTGTGCCCTGTGCTTTAGGGTAAGGACACACGAGGAGATTCAGGGAGATTTTGTCGCCTGGCTACTAATCTCCTTGTCTTTTGAGCAACTATCTCCCTGAACTGCCTCAGCGTTTTTCCCCATAGGCTACAATGAAAAGTTGCCTGCGTTAATGCACACACGGCGATGCGTTTTCAATAGTTGCCCAAAGTTGCCTCAGTGAGGCAATTTCAGGCAACTATTGAAAACGCATCGCTGTGTGTGCATTAACGCAGGCAACTTTTCATTGTAACCTATGGGGAAAAACGCTGAGGCAGTTCAGGGAGATAGTTGCTCAAAAGACGAGCCGATTAGTAGCCAGGCGACAAAATCTCCCTGAATCTCCTCGTGTGTCCTTACCCTTACCAGAGGAAGGCAACAGTACATTATATTGCCATTCATTTTTTGGTGCTACTGTTACTTTAAACAGGGGGTTGCTAATTAAAATGTAGGACTTGATGTCTGGGATAAAAGAGAAGCCCTACATTATTTACTGTTTGAAATGCTCAGTTGTACAGCACATTGTTGGTGCAGCATTATATTAGTCAGAGGCTTGACTGGAATAAAATATGAGTTTAAAAATGTGCATTACAAGAGACAGGCTCATTCTATTTAAAATTGTACACCAAACGTACTTGACAGCAAAAAGACTACAACTTATGGGTCGCCTAGATGTCCTTGCTGAAATTCACCAGATGCGGACTTTATACATCTCATATGGTATTGTCCAGATATACTGAATGTCTGGAAAAAAGTAATGCAATTTTTAGCCGACAAACTTACTTTACCGCAAGTAACTGCCTACTGGGAGTAAAAAAACGCCAGGAAAACGATAGCCCTACACTGGATGGGACCAACACCTCCTACGCTTAAAAAGTGATTAACATCATAAAGTCCCAGCTGGAACTTTACAAACTAACTTACATTGCCAGAGGCTGCCCACAGAAATTTGTAAAAATAAGGACTCATCCGCAACAACGGTCCAATAATCCTATTTATGAATAGTCCAACATGTCTTCTCCATGTCTACTTCTCCTTCTTCCTATACCTTCCTTTATTTTTTTGTTTGTTAATGAAAACTTAAAGGGATACTGTCATAGGAAAACATGTTTTTTTCAAAATGAATCAGTTAATAGTGCTGCTCCAGCAGTATTCTGCACTAAAATCCATTTTTCAAAAGAGCAAACAGATTTTGTTATATTTAATTTTGAAATCTGACTTGGGGCTAGACATATTGTCAATTTCCCAGCTGCCTCCAGTCATGTGACTTGTGCTCTGATAATCTGCAATCACTCTTTACTGCTGTACTGCAAATTGGAGTGATATCACCCCCCCTCCAGCAGCCTAACAACAGAACATTGGGAAGGTAACCAGATAGCAGCTCCCTAACACAAGATAACAGCTCCCTGGAAGATCTAAGAACAGCACTTAATAGTAAAAGCCAAGTCCCACTGAGACTGATTCAGTTACATTAAGTAGGAGAAATAACAGCCTGCCAGAAAGTAGTTCCATCCTAAAGTGCAGGCACAAGTCACATGACCGGGGCAGCTGGGAAACTGACAAAATGTCTAGCCCCATGTCCGATTTCAAAACTGAATATAAAAAAATATGTTTGCTCTTTTGAGAAATGGATTTCAGTGCAGAATTCTGCTGAAGCAGCACTATTAACTGATGTGTTTTGGAAAAACATGTTTTTCCATCACAATTTCCCTTTAATCAGGGCCGGGCCACACCGGCCAGGCGCCCCAGGCAACCCAGCCAGCCGTGGCACCACCGTGCGTGCTGGAAGTACGTGCGCATGTGCGCTGACTGGCCGGCACCCCCTTCCGGTAAGCTCTCCTCCTGTACGCGCACGCGCAGGCGCACAGACAGTGCGCAGGCACACAGACAGTACGCAGGACTGAAGAGGAGCACACTCAGCCGGACTAGGGGTAGGAAGCGGAGAAAGGTCCGTGCCTGGCGCCCTCCAAGCTTTGCGCCTTAGGCACGTGCCTACTCTGCCTACCCCTAGTTCCGGCCCTGCTTTAATAAAAAGTTACTATTTAAAAAAAAAAAAATTGTGCGTTAATGAAATGAGTTATTTGCAATAGCAAAAGGGCAAAAGTGGGTGCACAATTGAGTGTGCATTGTTGCTATTCACAAAGGTACCTACTCACATACGTGTTCCTTTGTAAATATTGGTGAGAGAAAATGCATCCATTCCACCTGCTCCCATTAACTGTGCACAATTGCATGCATGGTCAACCTTGGAAGTAACACAAACCAGGACCTCACTGTAGTTCCAGTGCTCTCTCAGCAGCTTGAATCTATAGCTACAACTGACTTGTAGCAAGCGCAGTTGTGCTTTCCGGTGCACTTAGGCAGGGACGATCCATGGGCTGCTGCTGCCTGAGGCAGCAACCCCGATGCCGCCCCCTCTACCGCTCCACGCTTAAAAGTTTAGCGTCGGAGCAGGTCAAAAGGGGCTGCATCGCTAGCACAGAAGCGCGTACTGCGCTTTCTGCACTAGCAGAGCCAAATTTCCTGTTTAAAAACCAGAAATTCGTCTCTTAAAGTTACAGGAGGCAGCTTTTTGCCTCCCCTTGTAACTGGCCGTTCACTGCCGCCTGAGGCGGAACGGCCCTGCACTTAGGGTTGCCACCCAGCTGGTATTTAATAGACCAAGCTGGTAAAATACCTGCCATGCCTGGGGCCGGCATTACAAATTTACCAGCAATGTAGTACACTGTACCCGGTACATCTGTAATACTCTTAAATTAAGCCCCTGATCCACCCAGAATTTTGTGAAAGTTTACCTTTTCTCTTCCTTTTACTCTTCCCTAATCCTCTTATTGTTGTCTGTGACATCACAGACCACTCCTCTTTCTCCCCCCGACCTGTAAATAATTTCTAAAAAGATGGCAACCATAGGGACACCCAGGGGTGCATGTAATTAGGAAATGAGCACTATGGGGCATGCTCATGCGCCCTTTAGTGATTGGAAATCCATGTGGTCTAATAAGTCATTCAGAAACGTGCATTTCTAGTGTACACATAGGGTAATATTTTGGCTAGTGCCACAGGGGGGCTGAAATTGCATTGTTTAAATACACAGGCCCAAAATGAGCCCCTAAGTGGCATTAGCCTCCTCTTCTGCTTGTACATTGTGTTGGGTCGGGTGCAGTCACATGTGGTTGATTACAGCTCAAGATTGCAATTACTTGCATTTATTTGCCTAATTCAGCTGCATATGCCAGCACCTCAGAATACACATGGTACTGGAAGCAGGCAGGAGAGGAGGCTAAAGCTGGCCCTCGAACGATCAGACTTCCCCATCTCCCGACCTGCCATTAACCATTCAGATCAAATAAAGTACTAAAAGAACAGATCAGCCGATGTACTGCCCCTGACAGCAATCGTACGAAAGTTATGTCTGACAAAAGCTGCTGACAGTCTCCCATTGAAAATCGTACGATCGGCAATACATGCAGAGATATTATCGTCAGCTGACAGAAATCTTTTAACCTGTCTGTTCGACCAAACGACCGATCTCTATGGGACTAAAAAATGGCGGGACTCTCCACACACGGTCTGAAAATCGTACGAATCGAGGATTCGTACTATTGGATCTTTGCATCTATGGCCAGCTTAATGCCGCTTAGGGGCTGATTTTCGGTCTGTGTATTTAAGCTGCTGGGGGGGTGGAAGGGAGGGGGCGATATCACTCCAACTTGCAGTATAGCAGTAAAGAGAGACTGAAGTTTATCAGAGCACAAGTGACATGACTGGGGGCAGCTGGGAAACTGACAATACTGTATATCTAGCTCCATGTCAGATTTCAAAATTAAATATAAAAAAATGTGTTTGCTCTTTTGAGAAATGGATTTCAGTGCAGATTCTGCTGGAGCAGCACTATTAACTGATGTATTTTGGGGGGAAATTTTTTTTTCCCCATGACAGTATCCTTTTAAGCAGGAGCCACTTTTGCTAGTACAACAGAAATACAGATACTTATATAACTGATGATTTGGTATTATCCTTTTTATCATTACCACGTTTTTTATGCAAATGACATAAGACTCATCTCTAGTATTTCAGTTATAGGATCTAAAGGGTGAAGTCACTTTCATTTTATGTTCTTACTGTTCCTTCAAGTAATGCGATTTCAGTCCCCATGTGGCACTAGACTTAGGGCAGAGACACATGGTCAGATTCGGGGAGATTAGTTGCCAGGCGACAAATCTCCTCTTCTTTGGGGCGACTTATCTCCCCGAACTGCCTTCCAGCCGGCTAGAATGTAAATTGCCGGCGGCATGGTACTCAGAGCACTTCGTTTTCTTTAGTTGCCTCAGGAGGAAACTTCAGGCGACTTCGGAAACCTAAGCGCTCCGAGTGCCATCCAGCCGGTGATTTACATTTTAGCCGACTGGAAGGCAGTTCGGGGAGATTAGTTGCCCCGAGGAAAAGATTTGTCGCCGGGTGACTAATCTCCCTGAATCTGCCTGTGTGCCCTGACCCATGGCACAGGCGGCGCTTCATATTCCAAAGTCGCCCTAAGTTGCCTCACGGGGGAAACTTTGGGCTACTTCGGAATACGAAGCGCCAGGTGTGCCATGCCCCAGGCGATTTTTCATTATAGCTGATGGAAGAGAGGGGGAAGCTTTTCGGGGAGATTAGTCACCCCAAAGAAGAGCCAGGTGACTAAATCTCCCCGTATCGCCAGGTGGGCCCTTACCCTTAGAGGTAACCTTAATCAAGTGCCATCCCAGTCTCTCTGGCCTTATCTGATCTGTAATGTGATATTCTAATATTTGCTTAGCTTTTCAGACTTGGCAGACAGCACTATCATTTCTGCAAATTGCTGGATTTCTTCAATTTCCTCAATCACAGCCCGGCTAAATGAAGTATCACTGTGCTGTTAAACGATAAAATAAACTGTCGGCGAGTGCTTGTGGTGAGTGTTCTTATCAGACACAGGCACGAAAAGCTCTTTAATCTGATCTTAATGTATTACTGTACACATTAGACTGCCTGAGACTACTCAGGACATGCACTGACACTGATCCTCACCATCCTCAAGGGAAAAGGAGATTAACAGTGCTGACATCAATACCACATTATAAAAGTTTTTTTATTTATTTTTACACTGGCCTTTCTGCAGTATTTTACACACAAAACAAAGACTACAAGAGTGACTGAGACACCCAGTGCAGAATAGCTGTGGAGAAAGCAGAAAGAGAGCAGCTAAATGTGAACAGGAGAAGGCTCATTAAGCAACCACTACTAATATCAGGGGTAGGCACAATGCAATACAGGTATATGATCTCCGAATTACAGGAAGGCTGTCTCCCATAGACTCCATTTTAATCTAATAATTCAGATTTTTAAAATTGATTTCCTTTTTCTCTGTAATAATAAAAAAGTACATTGTTCTTGATGCTAACTAAGATATAATTAAAGGGGAACTCTGGCTTCCAAAGCAAAATTTAATATATCCATCACAGTTACACAGTATGAATAAATGACATTTTCTATGCTGCAATCCAGCTGGTTAACAGTTATTCTCTTTATGCATCATTTGAAATCCTGGCAGGGAAGGAGGGACCACGGTTCCCAGGTCTAATTTTCAAAACCAGCCAAAATCAGCTACAAAACCAGTCCAACACTAGCCAAGAGGCACTTCAAGGGGCCCATTCACTAAGCTCGAGTGAAGGAATAGAGGGAAAAAAACGTTGAATGTCAAATGGTTTTTTTGGCTACTTCGACCATTGAATGGGCTACTTCGACCTTCGACTACGACTTTGAATCGAATGATTCGAACTAAAAATCGCTCGACTATTCAATAGTCGAAGTACTGTCTCTTTAAGAAAAAACTTCGACCCCCTAGTTCACCACCTAAAAGCTACCGAAGTCAATGTTAGCCTATGGGGAAGGTCCCCAAGGATTTAACTTCGACAGTTGAATATGATATTCGACCTTAAGTAAATTTGCCCCCAAAAGTAGCCCAAAAATAGCACAATAGGTGCAGTGAAAAAAAGTCTAATAAAAAATAAATGAATATATGCGAAAATATGCCTTTTTCAAGTTTTCACTGTTTCGCAAATTTTTCCATGAAGCAAAATGAGACAGATTCGTCCGTGAAGAGGCCCTAATACATATACAAGTTCAATAAATATTGGTAAAACAAGTCAACCTCTAGACATTTTGGTGGCCAGCAGATTTAGCTGAATTTTGGAAAGTCACCGGAAAATGCGAGAATGCTTAATAAGAGTGATGGGAGACTGGGGTACAGAGCTCAAAATCTGGTAACTCCCGACATCTACACAAGTCAGTCCCATTGAATGCTGGGTATTGTAGTCTTACATTAAACTTGGCAATTGGTAAATTGTTAAACAAAATGTACATTACCCAACAAGCATTGGGAGACAAAGGCTTGGCACATTAGGGCAAGGAAAAACTAGCCCAAAGGCCCAAAAATGTAGCCCAAATCCATACCTTGGCTAGTTTGCACTTTCAAAACCTGCCTAGGCTTTAAATTAGTATCCCAATTTGGCTGGAAACCGCCAACCTGGCAACCTTGAGGGACTAAAACATTGATGTTACAAATTGTAACAACTTCTCCACAGCTTACAGACAGAATGCAGGAACTACATAACCCACAATGCATTGCACTGTGATGTTCCGTTCCTTATTGAAATCACGTGTGCAGGGAATTGTGGGGTTTGGAGGATGCAGGCTGAGGACAGATGGCTGCTGTTACAAAGTAACAGTAGTCAGCCAGCTCAGCAAAGTAGTCAGACAGATCAGCAGGAGAGCAGGGGGCTAGGCTTAGGGAACTGTAAGAAACCACTGAAAATCATGAGAAGTCTGTATATTTTTTAGTTGATGTATATTGCAAAGTTGCTTGAAATTATGATTACTTTTCAAAAAGCTTATGTTATGTTTTTGTGGAGTTCCCCTTAAATCATCGAAGGCAAAACAATCCTATTGGGTTTATTTAATGTTTTACATGTTAAAGCACTGCGTATCTTGACAGCGCTATATAAATAAATGATGATGATGATGATGTTTTTAGTAGACATACAGTAAGGTATAGAGTTCCAGAAAGATCCCTTGTCCGGAAAATCTCAGGTCCTGAGCAGTCTGGAAAATAGGTTCTAGCCAATGCCCAGTGGTGGCAATAGGTCAGCAATGGATACTACACCTCTATAAAGTGAATTTCACTGGAGAAAAACTGCAGCTGGCACTCTCTTGTGTAGCATAGGCTTGAGCTTGACATGCCTGGGGTGGAGGTAGCAAGGTGCTTGGCACCTACAGCACATTTATATTATGTTCAGGTATAACAGACAAGTGTTTCAGGTGAGCTTTTTTGCACATTCCATCTGTTGTGCCTTTTATAGTTGCTCATCGGTTATGACATGTCTGCTCACATTTAAGAAAAATGGTCAATCAAGTTAGAGTGAGTGTGACACTTACAAATGAGTTGGGATCTCAAGGCTGCTCATTGTTGTGGTGCGATGTCCATAAACTTGTAGTGCCACACAGTGACTTTTAAACAAATGAATGAGACCACTTAGCCAATCTTACCTTTGTGGACTTGAATAGTCATAAGTCATGAGGCTGAAGCTGTCCACAACAGGAGCCAACTGGTCAAACTCTTTCCTTCCAAACATGCCCAGTTGATCTGTGCTGGAATTAAAGAGATAATAATTGATCAATTTTTTTTACTGAAAAAAATAAATAAATGTAAAACAAATAAATATATATACATACATATCATAGTAGTACAATAGAAATGCCCAAGTTGTTTTTTGCCCTTTATAAGACAGTAGAAAGATTTATGCAATGTTATATACAATAACCTTTTAGACTTAAAGGGGACATGTCTCCAGTGATCAGAGAACTGCTCTTTAATGTCTTGCTGGCTGATTCCCCAGACTGTTCATAAGATCTTGCGGCACTAAGGTTGCCACCTGTCTGGTTTTGAGGCCCAATCAGCCCCCACCAGCCCACTAAATACTGACTTTCTATGGCACCTTATAGCAGCCCCTATAGCATTTGCCAGAACCCACAGTCCGGGCCTGGGAAAGACTGTTAGGGTACAGTGTCAGTCGGTACATCCACCACTCAGGCATATACAGGTATGGGACCTGTTATCCAGAATGCTAATAAATTGGATATTCTTCCCTTAAAGGAGAAACAAACCCTTAATAAAAAAAACCCTACCCCCCTACCCTACATAGACCCCCCTCCCCCCCAGCCTAGGTGCCGCCCCGGGCAAATGGTCCTAACTCTTTACTTTTCCCTCCCTGCAGATTCAGGCATCGGGGTTCCATCTTCAGCCGCTTCGGTAATCTTTGGAATGAGGGCGGCGCTTTGGCAATTTTCATGAGTTTCGGCACATGCGCAGTTGTCGCTAATCAGAAAAGTGCTCCAACTGCGAATGCGCCGATTCGCCAGTCTCATTTCGGTGAATTAGGAGAGTTAGGGGCATTTGCCCGGGGGGCACCTAGGCTGGGGGAAGAGGGGGTCTATGTAGGGTAGGGGGGTAGGGTTTTTTTTATTAAGGGTTTGTATAACAAACCTTTTTGATTTCCTAAATGAAAAGGGTAGTTAAAAAAAAAGTGTTTCCCTCCCTGTATGGCATTGTTACAGACTGGCGTATAGGGATTGGTGTTTTGGATGCGTAGCAATGCAGCTGGAATGAACCAAACAAGATGATTTTGCATAGCAGGGGGTTTTATTGTAGAAGGTTGCACAAAGAGAACAGTGAATTGTTCTAATTACATCGCTAGCATCTGAGATCTGTGCTATGGGAGATCAGTTTCCCAGTATTATGGTGTTCAAGCCAGGGAATTAGACTACACGTTCGATTCATTGTATTTGTTGTATCTGGCTGGGTTTCTGAGTTTCCCAGGATTACATGAACATAGAACTTTTATCAAGAAGAAAAGGGATTTGAAAAGATCTGTATTAATCTTTATCTTTCATTGTGCTTCCCTGGCACTGGTTGAAAGCAACACAGCCAAGTTAAGTACTCTTAAAAGAGAGGGCTAAGAACTGGATGTCTAAAATATCTTTTTTTTATCTTACATTTATATTTGTTTAAACCACACAAAAAAAAGTACGGTACAATTAAAGACATAAGGCTCCCATTGCACTGCATACTGTAAGAAGCCTCTATTCTTCTTGTTCTTGTCTTTCAGGGGCAGATTTACTTAGGGTCGAATTTCGAAGTTAAAAAAACTTCAAAATTCGACCCTCGAATTGAAATCCTTCGACTTTGAATATCAAAGTCAAAGGATTTTTCACCGAATTTAGCGTTCGAACGTTCGATGGAAAATAGGCAGGCCCCCCCCCCCACATTATAAGAAAATTGGTGGCCAGGGCCCCTTAAACGTCCATGCCTTCCCGAAGTCAGCAGCTCTCAGAAAGATGGGGGGCCCAGCATACAAGTAAGTGTGGCGTGGCCGGGGGCCCCCCTTACCCTCGGGCCCCCTACAACTCTCCCCCCTGTCCCCCCCTGATGGCTGCCCTGCTTACAGAGCATTTGTTTTTTAGATGGGGTCAGTGACCCCCATTTGAAAACTGGAAAGAGTCAGAACTAGAAGGCAAATAATTCAAAAACGATAAAAAAAAAGAAAAAATGAAGGCCAACTGAAAAGCTGCTTAGAATTAGCCATGCTAAACATACATAAAAGTTAACTTAAAGGTGAACCACCCCTTTAAGTGAAAGGCCGACCCTGGGATCCCACATTTTGTAATGCTGTGCCTTGTGTATAGAGTTTGCTATTGATGGAAAGCAGTAGAATATTCACATGCCTTAATTTAACTAAAGAATCCTTAGGTCAGGCTTATATGCCCTTTAATAAATACATGACTACAAACCAGGGTTTCCAGCCAAATTGGGCTACTAATTTAAAGCCCAGGCGGGTTTTGAAAGTACAAACTAGCCAAGGTACGGATTTGGGCTACTTTTTGGGCCTTTGGCTGGTTTGTAATTTGGAAAGCAGCCAAAGTTTTTTCTTGCCCTAATGTGCCAAGTCTGCGTCTCCTGATGCATGTTGGGTAAGATAGTTTTTGCTTGTAAGTCTACAATACCCAGCATGCCTTGATAACTACTTGACTACTTGACACAGGCAGTGCGTTTGGACATCTTACTACTTTGGACCCAGCATGCAATGGGACAGACTTGTGTAGAAGTCACGAGTTACCAGATTTTGGGCTCTGTACCCCAGTCTCCCATCCCATTTTCTGGTGACTTTTCTTAATTTTCTGGTGACTTTTCTTAATTTCAGACAATTTTGGGGCAAAAATCTACTGGCCAACAAAATGTCTATAGGTGGACCTGTTTTACCAATATTTATTGACATTGTATAAGTATTAGGGTCTTCTGGGGCCCCTATACCTCCTGGGCCCCCCTTTGTAGTTACACCCCTGGTGATCTGTCAAATTTGCAAATCAGTGAAAATGTTAAAAAAGCATATTTTCCCATATATTTTTTTTTTTTGATTTTTTTTTTTCACTGCACATATTGTGCTAGTTTTGGGCTACTTCTGAAGTGACTCTTGGCTAGTTTTGGGTTGGTTATGTATCTGATTTTGGCTGGTTTTGGAAATTAGACCTGGCCACCCTGCTACAAACCCCTAATAACGCTAATAGAAATGGAAAATGTCTTGAAAATGGACTTTAAACTTGACTGTACAATCCACAGCTCCTTTCAAATATCCATTCCAAACCTATTATATTATGGAAACAGAACGGAGCTTAACGCAAGATTAATGAATATTTAGATTAAAATAATAATTGAAGTCCATGGATTCAAGGGTGAGAGCCGAGGACTGGGACACAGTGGGAAAGAACGGGCCTCAGGAAACACAGTTTCATAGAAATTGATTTTAATTACTCACAAGGGCAGGCAAATAAAGGGCAATTATAGAAAGAATTAGGTTTTATAGCAGGTTGTATTATTTTGTAGATTGAGGAGATAACTAATGGGATTGTTGCTGAAATCCAATCTATAGCTTGGCGCCTGAAGGCATGATCAGATTCTGATAGAGTTGCCCAGTGTAATATAATGAATAATTCCTCATCACTGACCGAGACCTCCTTGTCCAGTTTGCTGCACGGTAAATGTAATCCACTCAAGCTGCACAAAGCTCTATGCGTGCACCAATGCTCAGGAGATAGAGACCTAGAGATGTAGAAAGAGTTATTGCTCTACATTTTCCCAACAACTTTATAATACTATTAAAAGTACTAGCTAGGGACAATGCCACAGTGCTAAGGAAGGCCAATGCTCCGGAACTAAGGGTCAGGAGGACTGGCCTTATATAGTGCAGGGTCAGCCCTGATATGCTAACTCCAACCCACCAATCAGGCTGCTGCTGGGGAGGGGCTGCAAGAGCCAGGTAACAGTCCTGCCAGCTGCTCACCTGGCCCAATGGTTAAGGCACTGAGCCAGAAACCCAGAGGTCCCTGGCTCAAATCCCAGCAGAACCTTACTAGTATATTACAAATATATCTCACTTGCTCTTCAGATCCCTACCTGGCTGCTCTAGTATCTCACAGAAATATCTCACTTGCTCTTCAGATCCCTGCCTGGTCGCTCTAGTACAGTGATCCCCCCAACAAATGGCTTGTGAGCAATATGTTGCTCACCAACCCCTTGGATGTTGTTACCTGTGGCCTCAAATCAGTTGATTACTTTTGAATTCCAGCCTTGGAGGCAAGCTTTAGTTGCATGAGAACCATTTTGCCAATAGGCAATCAAAGTCCATAATTGGCAAACCAAAGAACTTTTTTCGTGCTTGTGCTGCTCCCCAACTCTTTTTTTTTTACATTTGAATGTGGCTCACAGGTAAAATAGATTGGAGATCCCTGCTCTAATATATCACAGATACATCTCACTTGCCCTTCAGATTCCTGCCCTTCCCATTCTCATTCCAGAGCATTTCCTCAGATTCTCAACTCAATACTCTCTACATGGTCAGTCATATTTCACTAGCTCCTCGTATCCCTGTCTGGCAACTCTATTCACATACCACTTTAGCTGCTCAGATCTATGCCGGGCTACAGTAGCCCTATGACTATAAATATATCTTCCCTTTTGTTTTTCACATACCTGAACCCCCTCTGGTCATCTCCCCTTATTTTCACAGTCTACCTTGGTGTGTCCAGGGCCCTGCACTAGCATTATGTGCTTCTTGATCAGGGTCGGACGGGAGGGTCTGAAGCCCATAGGGGCTTCCACCAAAGGGGCCCAAGCCCACCATCCAGGGCACCCGTCCCAGCCACAACCCAACACCTGCTCCCCCCCGCACCTAGGGTTGCCATTTGGCCGGTAAAAATGATGGCCGGTATTTTTTTCCGGAAAAGGTGGCAACCCTACCTGCACCTGTTCTCTAGATGTGTTCGCTATTGAGGTGGGGGGGATATCAGGGGGTAGGTCAGGGTCGCAGAAGGGTGTGGGTCAGTCAGAGAGGCCCACTGGGTTTTAACCCTGCAGGGCCAGTCTGACCCTGCTATTGATCATCAAAATGTCCTTTAATCTGTACCTGCCAACATAACAAAAACCTAGCAGTACTAGAATACGAGCAGGACAAGTAATTATACGGCAATGAGATTATGCAAAGCAGTTACTGTTTTCCTGCCTGGGTTTAGTTGCCCTTCACTACAATACTGACATTACAAACGCTGCACGATTAAAACACCTTCCCCCTCTCACCAAATATAGGCACACAGAAAAGTACTGGACGAAAAACTGTTACAGAAATGGTGAAGATAATGCAGGATCAGCAAAAAAAAATCTCCTAATTACTAGAGTTACTTTTGTTCTGTTGGGTCTAGTGTAAGCACAGCTGCACAGGACCTCAGGGTAGTACTTTGCCACTGATTAAGTCAGTAATGTCCTTTGCGATTGGGAAGGCAAGACAAATCCGCAGAGCTGACAGATTGTGCCAGCCTCCTTCCCGAGTGCGCAGAGAAATGTCGTGCTATTACTGATTCCACATCAATATACTATAAAGCAGGCATTTTCCAGATTAAAATCGCCAGGGTTTGATGAACGCCGCTGTTCTTCTCTGCTCACACTTTTTAGGATGTAGAAGGAAATCTACTATGACGCAGAAAGAAGCACACAAATCGATTGCTGTAGTTAAATGGTAAAACACTGAATGTAAATGGACATACCTCCAGAAAATTTGGAAATAAAAAGAGGGACAAAAAAGTTGCCGTGTGCAGTGTGGCAATTTTTGACCACGTCCGTTTTTGTGGCCACACCCCCTAATTACCATATTAATTTTACAAAATGTTGCAGGTAATGAAAGTTTGAACATATTTCTGTGTTTTTTTCAGTTATTACAGTTTTGCTAATGAAGGTGAATTGCCCTTTAAGCTGTGAGTCTTTTGTGAATGTTTCCCAAGGGACCTGCTTATCTAAATTGTTACAATTACTTATTTCCTTATCTCAAAATTGTTACAAAGTATTTTAGTTGCACCTGGTGGCTGTTCTGGGCACTCTGCCGAAAGCCAATTAAGTCAGAAACTTTGTTTCTTTTTCTGTCTGTTCAGTGCAGAGAAAGTCGGGACTTTTTAGTACAAACGCGGTACTGTGGATTGAGCTGTCAAAAGCGGGACTGTCTTGCTGAAAACGGGACAGTTGGGAGGTATGTTAGTGACCCAAACAATTTGCACATTGAGCTTTGGCCCTTATGTCTGACCCTTTGATTACACTATACAGTAGTGATATGCGACCCGCGTTCGACCCAAACCCGCATGACCTATTTATAGAACCCCCGCTGCCCCACCCCACCGATGATGTCAGAAAAGGGGTGGGGCAGGTGCTTCCGTATAAAACTGGAAGCCAGTAGTCTAAGGTCGCAGAAGGGAAAAGCTGGCAATAGAGCCTGACCCGAAACTGGGGAAGAGAGGTCGGCCAGAACCCACCCACGGATATACAGGTATGGGACCTGTTATCAGGAATGCTCAGATAAAGGATATTTCCATAATTTGGATCTCCATATTTTAAGTCAGCTGAGAAATAATTGAAACTTTAATTAAACCCAATAAGGATTAATTATATCTTAGTTGGGATCAAGCACAAGGTACAGTTTTATGATTACAGAGGAAAATTAAATATTTTTTTTTAAAAAAAAAAGGTGAATTATTTGATTAAGCATTGCATAGTTATGCAATTAAAGGAGAAGGAAACCCCCAGGGCGCTAAACCCCTCCCCCCTCCCCTGTGCTGCCCTCCCTCCCTCCTCCCCCCTGGCCTACCTGTCCCCCTGGGCAAATGCCCCTAACTTTTTACTCACCCCTCTGCGCAGGTCCTGTCCACGGAGTACGCAGTCGCCATCTTCTCCCACGCGCGTCTTCTTCCTGCTCTGATCTGCGTTTTCTGGCGCATGCGCAGTAGGAACAGGTACCGGTACGGCTCTACTGCGCATGCGCCGAATGTCACGAAGTCGTGACATTCGGCGCATGCGCAGTAGAGCCGTACCGGTACCTGTTCCTACTGCGCATGCGCCAGAAAACGCCGATCAGAGCAGGAAGAAGACGCGCGTGGGAGAAGATGGCGACTGCGTACTCCGTGGACAGGACCTGCGCAGAGGGATGAGTAAAAAGTTAGGGGCATTTGCCCAGGGGGACAGGTAGGCCAGGGGGGAGGAGGGAGGGGGGGCAGCACAGGGGAGGGGGGGAGGGGTTTAGCGCCCTGGGGGTTTCCTTCTCCTTTAAAGGCTATAAGATTGCCACGGGGCAGTAACCTATAGCAACCAATCAGCAGGTAGAATTTCCTGGTCACATGTTTAAAAGCAAACCTCTTATTTGTTGCTACTGGTATCCAAATCCCTATGTGTCTTCATTGATTGGGTTAAGCGGTAACATGTGATGTTTTTTGTGATTGGTCACAGCCCCTTTATATTCTGTGTACAGGGGTGTGCCTTTTAGCCTATGAGTAAATGCCCCAACAGGCACGAAACGCATTAGGTTTCTGTCCAATATGTCCTAATAAACATTTTGTATTTTTTATTCTATTGTCCTTTTTTTTGGGGGGGATCACAATTATTGGAATGTTATTGTGGACTTGCACCCAAGGACTGGGATGAACTGTGAGTATGCCGTCCTGTGAACATTTATTAGTTTTTGTTTTATTTTTCTATCACACTTTTCCTTGGAAAAACCAATACTATGGCTTTGTACATCATTCATTTTGTGTAATTTCAAGGCTGCCCCCCTAAATGACTGGCAAGCACACAGACTAGTATGACTAGTAACTATTAACTAATATTACTAGTAACTGTATCAAATGCACACACCAATGGCACTCACCAGCCTACACCCTGAGAAGCCCTGCCATATGCATTTGTCATTCCCCCCTTCTCTGCTATAAACATTGCATTGCCAGGCTTCACATTTATTTATTTACCCACAAATTGCTGATAGGTAAATAAAGTGAATTATAATAAGGTCGCATTATAGACCGACTGATTTGCCAATATTTGTGAAATTTTGCTGGCTGTGTACTTCCAAAGGTCAGTCAGATGTTGTATCGCTGCTCTACCTGTCAGCATTGAGATCTGTGCATTCATTTATTAAATGCAAAGCAAAGCTTTTTGACAATGCTGAATTTATTGGTAGCTAATCTCCCCAGTGTCCTTTTTAGGATTAAGCAGGAAAGTCTAAACACGGCAAAGTCTTGCACATTTCCAGGCACATATGTCCCTGTCTAAAACTCTTTGCTGAAAACTCTTTTTTTTAAATGGCATATCCAGGTGATTTGTTGAACTACACTTGAGACTGTTCGCTGTATTTATCTGCTGTTAGAGGTAGAAATATACACAGACATAGATAGAGGGAGAGAGAGAGAGTGAGTGAGTGAGAAGGTATAACCAGTTTGCTCTTGTGGTTCATGATAAAGTACAGTAATGTCCCCTAAAAGATTCCCAAACACATGTAGTTTGGATCTTTCAAAATGTATTCTGAAATTGCTGTCCGTTGTCCTTTTAAAACCATTTGAATGAACCATGGGAGACATCAGTGCAGAAAGAAATTCTCCTTAGAATCATGAGCTATGGAAAAGTTGGCAACAAATCCAGTAAGGCTAATTTTACAACGGCGTAAATACAGAAAACTAGAAAACTAGATCAGCTGCATATTGACAGGCTTGGCATACGAACAGGGAGTTTAAATTTATTTATGAAAGGTCAAATTTTAGAGATTTGTGAGATTTTCTAGACCTCAAATGAACTCAAAACTTGAAGGGTTTTTCATTTAAACAAAAACTCGAATGTAAAAAACGCGAATCAGTGAATTCGAGTTGCGAAACCTAAAAACTAAATAAAATCACTTAGATTGATCGAGTTTTCGAGCGAAAGCCACCAAAATAAACCTCGAACATCATGAAGGCTTTAGAAATCTTCAAATGGTTCAAGGGGCCTTTGCCATTGACTTCTACATGATATTGAGAGGTTTTTAGATGGTGTATTTTAAGGTTCAGGGTATAATAAATCTCTAAAAATTCCCAAAAATTTTTTTTGAACAAAAAATACCCTCAAACACTCGTGGATAAAACAACTCAACCTTTGATAAATACTAAATGTTTTAGGCAAACTAAACTAAAACTAAAAAAATGAATAATAAAAATGAAAAAATTAGAACTAAAACCCTAAAAATGAATTAATAATAATAAAAAAATGAAAAAAAGGAGAACTAAACTCTAAAACTTATATGTCTAGAAATGCCATATTTTATATACTGAAATTACTACGCCAACATAAAAGTTCAGAATCTCTATAATAGTAATGACCCTGGCAAGTTGTGCACAGGGGGTCACCATCTTGGATTTCGTTAGGAGCATCAGTGGCACTGCACATGCTTAGTGAGCTCTTGGCAGGTGTTGAGAAACTCAGTTTAGGGGTCATCGCAGAAAATTAAGTTCTCCTGCCTAGAAGCTAATGATACAAGGCTGGTTATTAAATTGTGATGTTTCTGAGCTGCCATGTCACGAGAATCTGAATTAATTACTAATCAGCCTTGTAATGTGATTTATATATATTAGGTGCTTGTGCCCATGCTACTCTGCAATTGGATAGCTAAAAAATGTGTGTGGGGGAGCCCAAGGTTGATGTTGAGTCAAGACATTTCCCAATGATTTTCCCAACAATTTATAGTAATAAGCATGTGCTTTGACCAACAGGTCCCTGCCCAAACACAGGGTTAATGCTTAAAGGGATACTGTCATGGGAAAAACAAATTTTTTTCAAAATGAATCAATTAATAGTGCTGCTCCAGCAGAATTCTGCACTGAAATCCATTTCTCAAAAGAGCAAACAGATTTTTTTATATTCAATTTTGAAATCTGACATGGGGCTAGACATATTGTCAATTTCCCAGCTGCCCCAAGTCATGTGACTTGTGCTCTTATAAACTTCAATCACTCTTTACTGCTGTACTGCAAGTTAGAGTGATATCACCCCCTCCCTTTTTCCCCCCATCAGCCAAACAAAAGAACAATGGGAAGGTAACCAGATAGCAGCTCCCTAACACAAGATAACAGCTGCCTGGTAGATCTAAGAACAGCACTCAATAGTAAAAACCCATGTCCCACTGAGACATATTTAGTTACATTGAGAAGGAAAAACAGCAGCCTGCCAGAAAGCATTTCTCTCCTAAAGTGCAGGCACAAGTCACATGACTGGGGGCAGCTGGGAAATTGACAAAATGTCTAGCCCCATGTCAGATTATAAAATTGAATATAAAAAAATCTATTTGCTCTTTTGAGAAATGGATTTCAGTGCAGAATTCTGCTGGAGCAGCACTATTAACCGATTCATTTTGAATTTTTTTTTCCCATGACAGTATCCCTTTAAATTGGTGGTGCCCCTTTAAGTTACTTTTTGTATGTTCTAGAATGGCTAATCCTAAGCAACGTTTTTAAATTTGCCCTCATTATTTATTTTCTTATAGTGTTTGAATTATTTGCCTTCTTCTTCTGACTCCTTCCAGCTTTCAAATGGGGGTCACTGACCCCATCTAAAAACAAATGCTCTGTAAGGCTACAAATGTATTGCTACTTTGTATTACTCATCTTCATATTCAGGCCCTCTCCTTTTCATATTCAAATCAATGCATAGTTGCTAGTGTAATTTCTACCTTAGCAACCAGATTGCTGATATTGCAAACTGGAGCGCCGCTGAGTAAAGAGTTAAATAAATCAAAAAACACAAATAATACATTTTGAAAACCAATTGCAAATTGGTCTTCTCTGCATCATACTAAAAGTTGATTTAAAGGGGAACAACTGCTTTAATAGAAAATGTCTGGAGATGAAAACTTATTTTCCCCCAATCACAATTAGATGATTAAAAAAAGAATAGAACCTCTTAAGATCCAAGAGAGAGAGATATGTGTGAAGCAAAACATGGTCCATCAAGGTAATTCAGTTGTTCTTTGAGAAGATGTGCAATGTAAGCAGATTTGTCTGGAAGAAGGCAATCATTGCTAAATCTCTAGTGTATAATTACACTTAATACTTATATAGAGGGAATTACTGTACTGATTGATGGCAGAGCTTCACAAAGCCTGGAGACTGCTGAAAGTTTGGCATTGCGGACAAGATGAGAATCGTAACATCGGTTCTTAAGCAGTTAGTTCCAGCTGGAAGGAAATTCACAGAGCAGAACAAGGCACTGCTACATTTTCATTTTAACTTGATAGCGGCAGATATAATAACATCATGGACATGTGTGCTGATAGGAACTCATAAGCGCTGATGAGATTAGCGGCAACTCAAATCCCACTAGGGGTGTGTGCAAGCAATTTTCCCTGTGAATTTAGGCGATATGGTAATATATTGCAGACACTAATGCAGGTCTGTGCCATTTCAGTGTTTACTGCATAACGATCAATAGGATTTAGGCTTAATTGTCACTAGCAAGTTTATAAGATTCTGCTGCATGGAAATGAGAATCTCATTCTGGATGCGGAGGTTCCCTGTAGTGTTAGACTAGGAATGAGCGGCATCCGTCTTTCTAGCATTTCATTGAACAGTAAAGTAGGGACTTAAAGGAGAGAGTGTGGGGGACTGGTCAAACATTGCAGAGAGGCAAGGGGGCACAGGGGTAGTCCAGTATCAGGCCAGGGCCTAAATTGGGGCCCGGCTGTGCTGCACTTTTCAAAATAGCCGCCCCCTTTGACAGCACCAAAGCCGCACCTATGCCTCTGAAGTCCCAGACCTCCGAAGAGCCAAAGTCCGAACCTCCGAAGTCCTGAAGAACCGATATCCCGAAGAGTTACAGTACTGAACCTCAGAAGTCTTGAACCTCCGATGTCCAGAAGAGCCGAAGTCCCGAACCTCCGAAGTCCCGAACTTCTGAAGTCCCGAAGAGCCAAAGTCCCGAAGAGCGAAGCCTGCCAGCAATGTTTTTTTAAAAAAATATTCTCTGGGGCCCCAATGTTTCTTTTTAATTTGTAATTTCTTTTTATGGGAGGCCCTGGTGCCAAAGTTTATTTTTAAACTTGGGACCCTGACCACCAATTATTTTCTAAAAACTTTTATGGGGGACCCTGGCGCCAATGTTTTTTTTTTTAACTTGTAGAGGGGCCATGACCACCAATGTATTTTTTTTTTAACTTTTCAATGGCTTATTATAACTTGTGTGTGGGGGGTGTTACCGGTTTTAGCGCTGATGTCTGTGTGGTGTGGGGCCCCGTGATTTCTAATGGCGGCCCCGCAAAGAGAGATCGGAAGAAGGAATATGTGCCGTCTAGAATAGTAATGTGCAGTTGTCCCAAAACCTAAAGTGACCTGCGGGTTGATCACTGGTTGGGCAGGTTGGGGTTGAAATTTTGGCAAACATTGAGGGTTAGGGTTGGGTGTGGGTCAGACTGGGGAAGGAGACTCCCACTGTACCCAGGACCAAAGGCGCCTACAGAGAGAGAGAGAGACATGACACGGGTACAGGTCAGGTGTGAATCCTACAATGGCAGCATTTTGTAGGTTAGAGTTCTTTCTGGCCCACACATCACTAACCTGGAAATTTTAAAGGGGTTGCTCCTCTTTGAGTTCACATTGAGTTCAAATTTCAGTATGATGTAGAGACTGATATTCTGAGACAATTTGCAATTGGTTTTCATTTTTTATTATTTGTGGTTTTTGAGTTATTCCCCTTTTTATTCAGTCGTTCTCCAGTTTGCCAATTGGGCCTAGCAACCATGCATTGATTTAATTAAAAGATTGGAATATGAATAGGAAAGGGTTTGAATAGAAAGATGAGTAATAAAAAGAAGCAATAACAATAAATGAGAGCATTTGTTTTTTAGATGGGGGTCAGTGACCCTCATTTGAAAGCTGGAAAGAGTCAGAAGGAAAAGTGCAAATAATTTAAAAAAAAAAAAGATTCAAAATGAATAATAAAGACCAATTAAAAATGTGCTTAGTATTGGTCATTCTATAACAGGGGTCTCCGACCTTTTTCACTTGTGAACCATATTTAAATGTAAAAAGACTTGGAGAGCAACACAAGCATGAAAAAGTCTATGGGATGTCAAATAAGAGCTGTGATTGACTATTCAGTAGCCTCTATGTGGACTGGCAGCCTACCGGAGACTCTGTTTGGTAGTGCATCTGTTTTTTATGAAACCAAAACCTGCCTCCGAGCCAGGAATTCCAAAAATAAGCTCCTGCTTTGAGGCCACTGGGACCAACATCCAAGGGGATGGTGAGCAACATGTTGCTCACGAGCTACTGGTTGGGGACCACTGCTCTATAACATACTAAAAGTTAACTTAAAGGTGAAACACCCCTTTAAATACATGATACACTATCCTCCTATCTTCATTGAACATTTTTCTAATATTTTTGTTATTTTACATTATTTCCCTTACACACCCTCTCCCATTTACTCATCTCCTCTCTGTTCTCTCCTGAAACGTTAATTCTCTGAGCGACTAACAGAAGTGCAAAGTAGTTAGCTGTAGAGCAGCCATAAACTGCAGGTGGAATCGACTCTGACCTGTTTCTGCAAAGAGATAATAAAGTTAACAGCGTATTAAGAGCCGGGAGTCACAAAGCTTTGGAAAGAAAAGCAAGACTGCTCCATTATGTGCCTATTATTCCATGGTGCACTGATTTATACACCCAGGGCACCAAGTAGTCTTTTCTCTTAAAGGTATCCTGTCATCGGAAAACATGTATTTTTTTCAAAACACATCAGTTAATAGTGCTACTCCAGCAGAATTCTGCACTGAAATCCATTTCTCAAAAGAGCAAACAGATTTTTTTATATTCAATTTTGAAATCTGACATGGGGCTAGACATTTTGTCACTTTCCCAGCTGCCCCTGGTCATGTGACTTGTGCCTGCACTTTAGGAGAGAAATGCTTTCTGGCAGGCTGCTGTTTTTCCTTCTCAATGTAACTAAAGGAGTCTCAGTGGGACATGGGTTTTTACTATTGAGTGTTGTTCTTAGATCTACCAGGCAGCTGTTATCTTGTGTTAGGGAGCTGCTATCTGGTTACCTTCCCATTGTTCTTTTGTTTCGCTGGAGGGGAAAAGGTAGGGGGGGTGTTATCACTCCAACTTGCAGTATAGCAGTAAAGAGTGATTGAAGTTTATCAGAGCACAAGTCACATGGCTTGGGGCAGCTGGGAAATTGACAATATGTCTAGCCTCATGTCAGATTTTAAAATTGAATTTAAAAAAATCTGTTTGCTCTTTTGAGAAATGGATTTCAGTGCAGAATTCTGCTGGATCAGCACTTTTAACTGATTCATTTTGAAAAAAATGTTTTTTTCCCATGACAGTATCCCTTTAAAGAGCAAGTATCAACTGGGATACTGGCAAAATGGGAATTATGCATCTCACACAGTGACACCAAATTGTGATTTGCCTTGATATCCGCAAACTCTGCTTACATTGGCTTGGATTGCACTGGTATGTCAGCTGTGTTGGGCAGTTTAGTTGCTGGCCCAACTACTGTAGTTAAAATGTGCCATACCCCATCCAATTTAAATCTGGTGAGACCCGAGGGCAGTATTCCTTGGCCATTAGAAAAAGAACTGTGCATGGGTTTCCTCTAGGTACTGCGGTTTCTTTTCACACCCCAAATACACGGGCAGGTTAAATTGGCTCCTGATACTGAGTATGTGATAAAGACTAGTAAACTCCACTGGGGCAGGGACTAACACAGATGATGTATAATAATATAAATGTATGGTGGTGCTTGATAAATAAAAAAAAATGGAAAATATGGAGAATGGGATCTGTCACTACTTGAGAACTGGTTAAAGCCCAGCGCTGTATTGTCCAGTGTCACTTTAGGCACCAGACATCAGAGCGCCCCCAGTTGCGGAAGTGATGTACCGCGGATGTGATGTCATGTAGTGACTGCGCATAGGGTTGCCACCTGGCCGGTAAAAATGATTGTTGATCCCAATGTTATTAATAAGGTAAATAGATAAATATATAGGAAAGCCGGTATTTTTTTCCAGTTAAGGTGGCAACCCTAACTGCGCATGACATGGAATATTTGCGCATGTCATTTCTAATAAAATGTGCTCCTAGCAAATCAACCACCAACTGGATTTCCTCACAAGTGTCCAGCAGCTGGGGAGATTTTTTATTTTTCAAAAAAAACAACCAATTTTGTTATACAGGCATCCAAAGGTTGCCCCAATAAATCTGCCACACTATGCACAGGCCCTCGGGAGTCTATATATAAATATGGCCCTGTTGAAGCCAGATTCTTGCCCTGCCATTTATCCCTCCCAGTATATGATACAGACGTAGATAGCAAGCTCCACTGGGGCAGGGACTGATAAGAATGATTTATAATATTGTAAATGTATGGTGGTGCTATGTAATAATAGAAGAAAGAAAAAAGAAGTAGCTAAAATGAATGGAAAATTTGGGGAATGGAAACTGTCACTGCTTGAGAACTGGTTAAAGCCTAGCACTGTAGGTCCGGTGCTGCTTTAGAAATATGGCCCTGTTAAAGCCCAGATAAGTTCTTGCACTCCCATTTATACAGGTTGCGCTTATTATTTTCCAATAAAACTTAACTAATTAACTTTTATGGGCAGATTTATCAAGGGTCGAATTGAAAAATTTAATTTTAAAATTCGATTATCAAGCTATTTTTAGGCAACCTGGCTGGTTGCGGCGCCAGCTAGTCACGGCACGCATGCGTGAAAACCCGGTCATGGTGCGCATTCGCGAAATTCCGGTTGCAACGCGCATGCACGGAAGCGCAAATGGACGCGCAATTACACAAGACAGTCAGAGAAAGGGGACCCGACGTAGGGTAGGCAACAGAGGAGGTACATGCCTGGCGGCCCCCAGCTTTTGCGCCCTAGGCACGTGCCTACTCTGCCTATCCCTATTTCCCGGCCCAGATTTTTAGTGTACTTCGACTATCGAATAGTCCAAAATTCGATTCGAATTTGAAAAAAATTAAGCAATTCGAATATCGAAATTTATCATGTACTGTCTCTTTAAAACTTTGACTTCGACCATTTGCCATCTAAAACCTGCCGAATTGCTGTTTTAGCCTATGGGGGACCTCCTAGAACCACCTAGGGGCAGATTTATCAAGGGTGGAATTTTGAAGCGTAAAATACTTCGAAATTCGACCATCGAATTGAAATACTTCGAATTGGAATATCGAAGTTGAAGTATTTTTCACCGAATTTGGCCATCGAACGATCGAAGTAAAATCGTTCGATCAAACGATTAAATCGATAGAATCGAACGATTCAAACGATTTTAGCATACGATTGAACAATTTTACTTTGATGTGTAAAGACTTTTTGTAGAAGGTCCCCATAGGCTAACATAGCACTTTGGCAGGTTTAATTTGGCGAAGTATTGAAGTCAAAGTTTTTTTTTTTAAAGAGACAGTACTTCGATTATCGAATCGTCGAATATTCAAACAATTTTTACTTCAAAACGAATTCAAAGTAAATTCAAAGTCGTAGTATCCTATTCGATGGAAGTATCCAAAAAATTACTTTGAATTTCTAATTTTTTTTACTTCGAAAATTCACTTACCTTCACTTCGACCCTTGATAAATCTGCCTCTAGAGTCATTTGGTGGACGTTGAAAAATAAAAGTTTTTTGGGGCAAATCCTTCGATTCGAATTCGATCGAATGCGGCTAAACTTAGATTTGAAGGATTTGAATACAGCCTATTCACCCCAAGTTAAAAACTTAGATTTTTTTAATGAATTTGGATTGGTCTTTTTTATTCAAATTTCGGGTTAATGGGAGTTTAAATGAAACTCCCATCACCTCGAAATTCGGCTCTTGATAAATCTGCCCCTTAGTATGATTTTGACTTGTAGAGAGTAATATTCTAAGACAATTTGCAAATGGTTTTCATTTTTTGAGTTATCTTGCTTTTTATTCAGCACTTCTCCAGTTTACAATTTCAGCAATCTGGATGCTAGGGACCAAATGACCCTAGCAACCATGCATTGATTTGAATAAGAGACTGGAATATGAATAGTCAAGGGCCTGAATAGAAAGATAAGTAATAAATAAATAGCAATAACAATACATTTGTAGCCTTACAAAGTATTTGTTTGTTTTTAGACAGGGGTCTGGGGGTCCTTTATGAATAGGAGAGGCCTGAATAGAAAGATTAGTAATAAAAAGTAACAATAAAAATAAATGTGAAGCCATAAGGAGCATTTGTTTTATAGATGGGGTCAGTGACCCCCATTTGAAAGCCTGACGGAGTGAGAATAGGCAAATAATTAAAAAAACGATATAAAATAAATAATGAAGACCAACTGAAAAGTTGCTTAGAATTGGCCATTCTATAACATACTAAAAGTTAACTTAAAGGTGAACCACCCCATTAATGCTGCTCTTTAGTGTAAGGTACAAGGCTTGCCAGCAGCAGGTACACAGATCAATGAGTAGTGTGTGATAAAACATCAGCACACACTGCTAAGGGACAGAACAGAAGGCATTAAAAATCCACTGTTATGTGCTTTGTTTCAGGGCATTCTGACATCAGATCGGATTGTGTCAGTATCACCTTAATACTGCATATTTCTTTGGTTTAAATAAAAAAAAACAAAATAGGGAGAAAAGAAAGAACAACAGCCTCTCTCCATTTCCTTCCAGACGAGCGCAAATATGAAGTGATTCTGAGAAACAGAAATGTAAGAGTATTATGCAAAACTGTAACCAAAAAAATATTTATATCCACTTTATTTTGTACGGGGATCCAGAGAACTGCAAAGAAATGAAAATCCGTCTCGCAGTAAATAGAAGCTTTAGCAGAGTTACTTCGAAATCTTAGTCATTACTTCAAATCTCAGTTTAAAATTGTATGTCTAAATATATGTCTGCAAGTTTGAAGGGAGAATAGCATCAAGCACTGAAAATGTCACAGTACATTTAACACACACACACACACACACACACACACACACACACACACACACACACACACACACACACACACACACACACACACACACACACACACACACACACACACACACACACACACACACACACACACACACACACACACACACACACACACACACACACACACACACACACACACACACACACACACACACACACACACACACGAGCCATGAATATCTTGTAAATTATATCCTTATCAACAGTGAGTTCTGCTGTCATCAGTTATAAACGGTGAGTTCTGATGTCATTTCTGTCTCATGACTCACTGAAACTTGTGTATTATAATAAATAAAGTACCCCCTGTTGCAAAATATGAGGATATTAGAAGTCACCTCGGAGTTCCATGACCCTTTTTATATGGTCATGAAACTCCTCTGTAACTTATAATATCCTTATAATTTACAAGAGGGGTACTTCATTCACTATACTTTATTCACTTCCAGCTGACTGGAAGATCGGTATGTTGGAGCATGCGCAGTTGGAGCAATTTGCCGGTTTTTGACAACTGTGCATGCGCCGAAATTGACGGAGATTGCCGATCTCCCAGTCAGCTTACCGAGCACCCGGAAGATGGATGCCGCTGCCAGAATCTGTGACGAGGGGTAAGTATAAAGTATGGGGCATTTCCCCAGGAGGGGGGGTAGTTAGCCTGGGGGAGGAGGGAGGGGGTACATGGTTTTTTTTCTAAAGGGTTTCCTTTTCCTTTAAAGAAGAAGGAAAGTAATTTAGCACTTGGGGTGCCAAATGTTAGGCACCCCAAGTGAATGTATGTATTTACTTACCTGAAACCCCGGGCCGGTGCTCCTATCAGCAGAAAACTGTAACGGCCCGGGGTCATTCCAGTGAGCACCACAAAGCGATCCTCTTCTGTCTTCTTGCAGCTGCGCATGCGCAGTAGAGAAAAAGTCCGAACTTAAACAAAAAAATTCAGCTATTTCGTTCTACTGCGCATACGTCTGCCCCGGGAAATTTGAAGAAAGTAGAAGCCGGACGCCGATCGTTCCATGGTGCTCGCATAAATAACCCGGGGCCGGTGAAGTTTTCTGCTGATAGGAGCACCGGCCCGGGGTTTCAGGTAAGTAAATACATACATTCACTTGGGGTGCCTAACATTTGGCACCCCAAGTGCTAAATTACTTTCCTTCTTCTTTAATGAAGATTTTCTTTGCTTACAGTATACTCTATGTAAGCTTTGGAAGCATGATGATAGGTATATCAACCAAAGGAATGTTTCAACTCTGTGCAGACACCCATTTAGTATAGAAGCCATAGAACTGCACCTTATCCTTGGTTGCTTCCTACCTTAATCGGGTTCCAAGATTAATCAAAACATAGGAGAATCCCTCTGGACCAAGAGAAAGACAAATACATTAATATAAATTCGCCAGATAAACCCTAAAGTGACTTGAACTGCATTCAAACTTGCACTTGGAAAGTAAAGATGGTGGAAGCAATTACATAAGGCAAGGGCCTACATAAAGCATTGGGCTGACAGTGATCAAATACCTGCAACCTAAACCCTCAAATCCAGCAGCAAAACCAGCAGTAGATCCAAAGAGCATTACTCATCCACCGACACATTTCCACTCAGTTCTGGAGCTACTAAAATACATATACTGTATAGGTTACTAAGAGACTGAGACAATCCCACAAGGAATGCCGATTGTATTGGGCAATGTAACACTAAAACACCCACAGCAGCGATGGAAGCCTAGCAAATGGACGCTGAGAAAACACTTTCTGGCAAATCTGTCTAGAATCGTCTCTGCTGAGCTGTGGGGATAGTGGCACATGATACAAATTTGCATCAGGGAGTAAGGATTAAATGGGTAATTAAATGCTAACATCCAGTTAACAGTATGGTGCCCAAAGGAGGTTAAAATAATTGTCTATGCTTCCATTAATTAACGGCTTTAGAAAATGAAAACCAATTGAAAAGTTGCTTATAACTGGCTATTGTATAACACACTATAAGTTACCTGTACAAAAATGTAATGTATAAAGGCTGGAGTGACTAGATGTATAACATAATAGCCAGAACACTACTTCCTGCTTTGCAGCTTTTGCACTGATTGGTTACCAGGCAGTAACCAATCAGTGACTTGAGGGAGAGGCACATGGGTCATAACTGTTGCTTTCGAATCTGAGCTGAATGCTGAGGATCAATTGCAAACTCACTGAACAGTTATGTCCCATGTGGCCCCCTTCAAGTCGCTGACTAACTCAGAGTTAGAGAGCTGAAAAGCAGGAAGTAGTATTCTAGCTATTATGTTAGACATCCAGCCACTCCAGCCTTTATACATTACATTCTTGGCTAACTAACTATATTAGAACATTTTTTTTATTTTGCACAGCCTATCTATTTATCCAGTTTTTATTTTTACACTGAACTGGGCAGGCGGGAGGTGGGGTGTGGGCAGGCAGCGGGTGGGTAGGGATCTCTGTGCTCCAGGCCCCTCCGAAGATTTCTTTGCAACCTGAAAACATCATAATAAATATGAAGGATGGGGTGTGACGTAAGGCAGGAAGGCCCAGTGCCTGCAAGGCTATATAGTTATGTTACTGAGAACCTGTATACCAGGATTGCGGTTACATACAATTTAATATAGAGAGAATTATACTGAGAATGTTTGCTAATTCCAAAAAACCCTTTTATTGTAACTTTATTTCTTTTTCAATTTTCGCTCAGAAATTCTCCATCTAATAATTTGATTTTCCCACAGATGAGGCAGCTGCAAAAAACAGAAAATTCATTTTGTTTTATTCTTTCCACTATAAAAGAAGATGAGAGTAATAAGATATAATTTTACAAATTCCAATAAAACAACACATGCTCTGCCAAAGGCTGCATGTTGCTTTTTTATTTTTTAATCCATACTGCTTAGCTACTGAATGCACTGAGACAAGAAATTTTTGAACAACTCAGCAGCTGCCATATTAAATGCAGCCTGTAAGAGGCAGTGTCCCTGCTTAGTTAGTAGGGGATGAAAGGATTGTTATTCCACACATATTTTACACTGCCTTCAATACGTGAACACGAACTACTTGGTAACTTTTATGGTTATTCAGCAAAATTGTAATTTACACTGTGGCAAACAAAAATGAACCTTAATTGGACCAGGCAAAGAAACAGGGTCAGACTGGGCCTGTGGGACACCAGGAAAAAACCCGGTGGGCCGGAACCTCGTCGAGCCAGACCAGATCCCCGCCTGCCCTCCATCCCCCAAGTTAATGTTTTCTTTAATAATAAAACAGTAACTTGTACTTGAGCTAAATTAAGATATAATTAAGCCTTATTGGAAGCAAAACCAGCCTATTGGGTTTATTTAGGGGGTTATTTATTAAAATCTGAAGGTTAAAATTTTCCCTAGAAAACTCGAATTTATAGAGGAAAAAATAAACTCAAAATATTTTAGATTTATTATACCCCGATGCTGCAAAAAGCATGAATCGAAAATCCACCATCTCAGACCTGCCGAGGTCCTGTATAAGTCAATGGGAGAGGCACTCATATCAATATGCCGTTTTTGGTGGTCTACGCTGGGTTTAGCCCGAAAATCTTACTTTTTGGGGGGTTTCGGGCCAAAGACTCAAAAAATTCAAGCAATTTAGGAAAAAAGCCTGAAAAATTCAAGTAATTTGGGAAAAAGCCAGAAAAATTCAAGCGATTCTGGTTTTCACTCGATTTTATCAAGTTTTTCCGTGATCCGATTAAATCAGGTTTTTTATTAATAAATAAGCTAAAATCAGGTATGGGAGTTTGGTTGTGGTTTTTTTTAAATAAAATATGACATCAATTTGGATTTTACTAAATAACCCCCATAATGTTTACTTGATTTTCTAGTAGATTTAAGGTATAACCCCAGGTCTCGAGCATCCTGCATAACAGATCCCATACCGGTACAATGAATGATAAAGCTGAATGTGTGGCCACATTCTAGCAATGCGGATGGCACACATAGGGAACAAACATCTGTAGATCATTCTGCCCAGTTCTTGTACATTCTCCCCAAGGTTTCACCAATATCTATAGAATGTGAAAGGGTGAAGAGTACACATGAATAAATGGGTGATCATAAAGCCAAAAGTTATCCATCAAACGAAATAAACAACCACAGTATAAAGTCAGCAATCTTATTATTATTATGTATTTTTAGACCAACAACATATTGCGCAGCACTGTAATATAAACGTGTTTATACACAGAAATCACATGAATTACATACATTGAACATACAGAGTTACATACATAATGACCAATACTGCTACAAAAGGTGAGGAACTGTGCAAAAGAGCTTATACTCTAAAGGGGAGGGGAATGGGGCACAAGGTGTGGGAGTGGGCAAGAAAAAAGCAGGTGAGAAATGTAGTACATGGTATTGCATTTGGTAGCTAAACAGAATGAGGGTAGGCTTCTCTAAAGAAGAGTTTTTTTAAGAGATCTTTTGAAAGCAGAAAGGTTGGGAGAAAGTAGGATTGGCCGTGGCTGAGAATTCCAGAGGAGGGGTGCAGCCCATGCAAAGTCTTGAATGCAAGCATGGCGGGTCCGTGACATCAGTGGGCGGACCCGTGATGTCAGTGGGCGGGACTGTGATGTCAGTGGGCGGACCCATGATGTCAGTGGGTGGGGCTATGACGCGGCGATCAGCGATTGCCGTGTCAATCAAGGGAATCCCTTGATTGTGGTTGGAAAACCGGGCAGGAAGTATAGACCCGGGCAGCCCCTCAAAATTCCGGCCTGTCCGGGTCAAAACCGGACAGGTGGCAACCCTACTCTCCAACCCCTTGGATGTTGCTCCTAGTGGCCTCAAAGCAGGTGTTTATTTTTGAATTCCAGGCTTGGAGGCAAGTTTTGGTTGTATAAAAAACAGGTGCACTGCCAAACAGAGCCTCAATGTTTGTGGACAATCCACATAGGGACTACTAAATGGCCAATAACAACACTTATTTGGCACCCCAAGAACATTTTTCATGCTAGTGTTGCTCCCCAACTCCTTTTACTTCTGAATGTTGCTCACGGGTTGAAAGGGTTGGGGATCCCTGGTCTAGGGGGTTTAATAGTGTAATGTCACTTCTGATCCTAACAAACAGTCCTACGATACAGATGGAACAGAAATTAAGTTGGTTACACTTTATGTGGTCAGAAGTCCCTCTCAGTGGTACGGAGTGAGTGTTTCAGCTCTTAGGTGTGATGTGATTCCGATATTTATACCATTTCACAGAGTTAAAATATTTAACACTGTCACTAAAATGAAAACGCATGGTGTCTAATGGAAGAAAACCGTTCCTAGCAACAAACCATTGGTTTTAATGGCCTTGTTTGGAAAGAGCAGCGGGAAACCTCCCTGTGACTTTTCGCCGCCTAAAGGAGTTCAATACATTTTAAAAGGTTTCTCGGGGAGTGAGGAATTCCCAGTGTTTTCAGCTAAATGGCTTTTAAAAGTCTGCCTGCCATTAAAATGATCAGAAGCGGTGTCACCGGGTCCGTCTGTGACCTTCATTTTTCCGTGTATTTAGAAGAGAGAGCAGACGGCTGTAGCCTGTAATCAGTCGCACAAATACACATTAATATTTAGGCCTACTATAGAGTATTTTGTGTTCATTTAGATTTACTGTATATTCTCTACTTCTCTGCCCTGTTTGTCCTGTAGATTTGACTGTAACCTATTCATTCTTTCTATGTCCACCTTGTTCCAGCCTCAAAGCAACTTTATTTGCATGTACAGGATCTGCATTGCCAGTCACAGGCTAAGAATAAGCCCAAGATAGGCACAAACGTCCAATAGTCTGTATTTTGGGGCACATGTTACAGAATACATTCTCATTAACCTTCCCTGGGCTTGTGTAATGTAATGTACTTGCTGCAACATATATACGTCCATTAAACGTTATAATTTCCCGCCGTATGCAAATTAGCGCATCTTCGCTTTGATTGCCAACGTAACGCTATCAAAAAATTTGCCAGTACCCCTACCATATCCTGTTTAATGCAACAACTGGACTCAAGAGAAGTTATGGAACGCTTGGCAGCAGGATCCCTAGAGGATAAGCTTAAATGTGCTCAGATATGGGATCCGTGGCACCCCATCACAGCTGATTGAAACATTGTATCTGAATGACTCTGTTTCTAGGGCTTCCCATGATCTGCTAAAAGCCCTGTCCTATTGTGATTTTATGCATAGTTGAATATTTGCCATGTACTGCCGTGTATTCTTTTTCTTTTTTTCTTTTTCTTTGGTTTTGCTACTCTTATCTTTTATTTTTCTCGAGTTACCTCAATCTGTATAACTTACGATGTTGATATGTGGGTTTTTTTTTTGTAAGCTCCTTAAAAGCAACGTATCAATGTTATATATACCTTTATTGCACAATAAACCTGCAAATTGAAAAAAAAAATTGCTAGCGTTCGGGAGCTATAGACGCAACTTCGCATTTTAGTAAATTAGTGTTGTCCTAGCGAATTTACGCCTGACAGTGTTGTGCTGGCTGCGAAGCCGCCGCTGGCGAATTTTTGTTGCTTACTAAATATACCCTCATATGTTGATCGCACCAGAAATCACACTTTACATACTACTGGATCCTGCCACAAAACAACAATTTTGTCTCTTTTAAAGACTGAGATTTTGGCTTTTTTTTTTTAAATAAAAGAACATACAGACTACAGTTGTCTGGGACACTTACTGGGGATTTGCTAACAATGCAGAAGCATACAGTAACCAATCGCAGGTTAGCATTCAGTATTTCACCTGCAGAAGACTGATCAAAGTTCATAGGTTGCTATGGGTTACTGCACTAATGCAATTTCCCCAGTGTCTATATCACTACATAATAAAGAGCCTCTAACAGGTTTACTTAGATATTCTCGGAATGTTGGATTTACAAATAGAAGGATGCTCGGCACCGATTAGAAATATTTCACAAAGGGGACAAAAGAGAATGTAGTGGGACTCATTTACTAACATTGGGTGCTAAATTGCACCACTGCAGTTGCCAACACTAACCAAATTGGCACCTCCAGTAACTAACCATTTCCTTGTCCTTTAAGATATGGATATTTATATACACAACCAGATCTAATGCCTAAACAGTGAAAACTGACCAATTGAAATTTTAGCACGGAGACTAACTCAGAGCATTAAGTATGAAGCAGCGAATTAAGTTAAACTGCAGCTCAACCGATGGAGAGGATGACCTGGGTGTGTGAACCCCAGTTCCGTCACCTTCGGACACAGTTTGTACAATATATAAATGAAGATAAGATCAGCTTACTCACCAATAACGGCAGGTGGCTCGGGTGCCGTGCCCCAAACCCGTAGCTTGAGGTCAGAATACAATCAGAAAAAAAGAGCACGCACTCCTGGAGCCAGCCGGTAAAGTTAAAATGTAAGTTTATTCCATGTTACTACAAATTGCAAAATTGTAAAAGTCCTAACGCATTTCGTATTTGCTGATATGTAATCATAGGCACCTGGTTCGGACGTGAAACTTTAAAGGGATACTGTCATGGAAAAACATGTTTTTTCCAAAACACATCAGTTAATAGTGCTGCTCCAGCAGAATTCTGCACTGAAATCCATTTCTCAAAAGAGCAAACAGATTTTTTTATATTCAATTGTGAAATATGACATGGGGCTAGACATATTGTCAGTTTCCCAGCTGCCCCAGTCATGTGACTTGTACCTGCACTTTAGAATGGAACTACTTTCTGGCAGGCTGTTATTTCTCCTACTTAATGTAACTGAATCAGTCTCAATGGGACTTGGCTTTTACTATTGAGTGTTGTTCTTAGATCTACCAGGGAGCTGTTATCTTGTTTTAAGGAACTGCTATCTGGTTACATTCTCATTGTTCTGTTGTTAGGCTGCTGGGGGGGGTGGTATCACTCCAACTTGCAGTACAGCAGTAAAGAGTGACTGAAGTTTAACAGAGCACAAGTCACATGACTGGGAGCAGCTGGGAAACTGACAATATGTCGAGCCCCATGTCAGATTTCAAAACTGAATATAACAAAATCTGTTTGCTCTTTGAAAAATGGATTTCAGTGCAGAATTCTGCTGGAGCAGCACTACTAACTGATGTGTTTTGGAAAAACATATTTTCCCATGACAGTATCTCTTTAAAGGAAAACTATACCCCCCAAACAATGTAGGTCTCTATAAAAAGATATTGCAAAAAACAGCTCATATGTAAAATCCTGCTTCATGTAAATAAACCATTTTCATAATAATATACTTTTCTAGTAGTATGTGCCATTGGGTAATCATAAATAGAAAATTGCCATTTTAAAAAATAAGGGCCGCCCCCTGGGATCGTAGGATTCACTGTACTGTATGTTAGGTCACATGAGCCAATTAACAGACAGAGTTGTGTCTTTTGCTTCCACGCTTCTTCCTGTTACAGTTAGAGTTGAAGTATTTCTGGTCAGGTGATCTCTGAGACCATCACCAAATGGTGGCTCAAGGCAAGAGATGTAAAAGGACAATATTTACTTAAATATATATTCCAGTTTGGTAAGATTCTTTAATATGCCACTTAATATGATATGAACTATCTGTTGCTCAAGTGTTTATTTTGGGGGTATAGTTTTCCTTTAAGTAACATGGAATAAGCTTCAATTTTAATTTTACTGGCTAGCTCCAGGAGTGCTTGCTCTTTTTTTTGGGTTGTAGCCTCACTTTCAGATATGGGGGTAAAATGTAAAGAAAATGTAACAATGATTGTAATGTATATATATATATATATATATATATATATATATATATATAGATAGATAGATAAAAGGCCCTCTACTTGTGCCATTTTGACCAGGGATAACGTTGGCGTAGTTGTCCAGGCGTACTACGCATGAAAAAAAAGTGATTTATCGCTATTGTGGACTGCACCCAGGGGGTGTGTGTGTGTGTGAGTGTGTGTGTGAGTGTGTGAGTGTGTGCGTGCGTGCGTGTTGCTAGTTCACCAGTTTACAAAAGAGCCTGTTATATCTGTTATTCTGTGTAAATATGGTAGCGCTACATAAATAAAGGATAATGATACAAATAATAAAACTCTACATTCTTTTAAACAGAGCTCTGCTATTCTCCCGCTCGGTATAGGGAGAGCTGTAAAAGAAGTTTAAAGAAACGTATCAACCATTATTCTCGGTTACTAAGCACTTCTAAAACATTAGCACAGAGAGGAAAATATAGTGTTTGATAGGGCGTTCAAACACATTTGCTACCATTTTTTTCTACAACGTCTGCGCATTTCACTGAGAGTTTTTATATACACATATATTTATAAAGATTTTTTTGCCGGTAAAAGCAATTCACTCATGAGCTTTTTATGTTTATTTGTCTGAATAATAATGCCTGAACTGCAGAATTACCTCAATAAAGAACAACAAAGCAAACACGAAAGTTAAAAAAAAAAAAGCTTATAAAAATAAAACCTAAAGCAGCAAGGAGTGGGCTTAAAATTCAAGAGCTACAGGGTCACTTTTCAACCAGAATGGAGAAAAAAAAAATCAATTTCCAAAATCCCGGCCGCTCCACCACTGAATTGGAATAGTTTCTAATCTGTTTGAAGAAAGGCATCTGATCAAACACCTTGGATGGTGTTTTATCTCTCTAGACTGACGGGCTCCTACAGGTTATTTGTCGAGGCTGACGACAACTTAATGGACTTCCCTCTGAGCAGCGAATACAACAAGAGAGAGTTTGATGGGCCTGGAACAGTGGTTCTCCAATCAAAATATCACAGGTGTTCAGCTGTGCCATTAAGCAGCGTCCTCTGTTGGAGTCGGCAATCTTAGATGCTAAACAAGCCTTGCCAATTGAATTTTTTTGTGTGAACATTGTTTACTGAGTTAGCTGCCTTTCTTGTACAAAAAAAAGATGTAACCAACCAGCATATTTGGTTCTTACAGCAATACAGACAATTTATTTATTTTAAAAGTACGCAGAAACCATGTAAAAGATGCTTTAGTGCCATCCCCAAGATCCAATATACAGGGAGTGATACTTGATTTGTCAAACTTGGGTTCTACAGCACCCATATGGAGCACCCATACACAGCACAAGAAGTTGAGTTGCCGCCCGCTTATCTTAATACGAGTACACAGCATCAGACTGGGGGGTCCTGGGCTGCCACCTCAGGGGCCCCTGCCCGCACCCATCCTCGGGGGCCTCCTGCCACAAATGTGAGGTCCTTTAAGGATGCCACAACCCCCTACCTCCCCCAACTGGGAGGTCAGGGGAGAGTGCAGATGTTTTAAGCAGGTCTGGGTCGGTGGGGTCCACCAGGTTTTTTTCCCAGTGACCCACAGGCAGACTCCGACCCTGGGAGTACACATCTGCCCAATTTCTGACTAAAGGTGGCCATAGACGCAAAGATACTCTCGTTTGGCAACATCGCCAAACAAGCGGATCTTTCCCTGATATGCCATTAACGAGCATGGCTATATCGGGGGTATATATCGTTTGGCCGTAAGGCCGAACGATCTGATTACGATGCGCAATGGGCTCCGGCGGGATTGGTCGGGTCAAAATCAACCCTGACCAAACGACCGATCTCCGCCGGACGAAAGATGTCGGCACACGCCACACACGATCCGAAAATCGTACGAATCCTTGATTCGTACAATAGGATCTGTGTGTCTATGGCCACTTTAAGGTCCATAATGAAAGGGGCTTGGCTTTTAGGTTGATCTAGTCTTGAATACAGTATAGAATTCACTACCTATATATTATGCTTACCATGGAGGGGAGTACTTGACACAGTTTAATAACCCTTTAAACAGGGGGACCCTCCCCATAAGCTTTCTTAGCAATTTCTGATCGAAGGAAAATCTTTCAATCGATGGATTAACATCCTTTGAATCGTTTGATTCAAAGGATTTAATCATTCGATCTAACCATTTTTCCTTCGATTGTTCGATCAAAGTAAATGCGGTAAATCCTTCGACTTCGAAGTTGAAGGATTTTACTCCGATGGTCGAATATTGAGGGTTAATTAACCCTCGATATTCGACCCTTAGTAAATGTGCCCCCAGGTGTTCAAAGTTATGAACAGCAGCTCCCCATTTTGGGGGCAGATTCACTAAGCGGTGAAAAGCCGCCAGTGACCGATTCGCATCCATCACTACACTTCGCCACCGCTAATTCACTAAAATGTCAACGCAAATTCACTAAAAAGTCACCAGCGCCGAACGCTGGTGACTTTTCGCTAGCGTTACTTCGGCAATGCGAGCAATTCAAAGTGAAGATGTGCTAGCGTTCATTTCTGCCTAGCGCAACTTCGCTTGAGGTCTTGCGCTCAGGTTCATTTGCATGTGGTGGGAAATTTAAAGTTGTATGGACTTCTTTCTGTTATATGTTGCAGCAAATACATTTTCACTGTTAATTACACATGTCCAGGGAACGTTAATAAAGACAATAGAGTTGTTATAATGCCCTAAACATGAGCCCACCGTATAGTTGTTGTTCCATATGTTAGAAAATGTATGGGGGAAACTGGTTACCCAAAAAAAAATTTTAGGACTTTTGCAGGCTATCACTCTGAAAAAAGGAAAAGACGTCAGCGTTTTTTAAACTTTGATGGTTTTAACACTCACAAAATATGATGTAATTAACAGAAGATTGAGGAAGATCTATGTACTCCAGTGCACTTCGCCTGGTCTGAGCTGGTGAAGGCAAGTCTGGTGAAAGAATTAACGCTCAATAAAATCCGCTTTTTAGTGAATTTGTGGAATAGTGTTCATTCACCAGAGTGAATTGTCGCCTGGCGATAAGCATGCGAATGAGAGCTAGTGCCTCTTTCGCTAGCGAATTGGTGCCAGCGCCCGTTAGTAATTTGCCAATGTCCCTGCCGCGTAAGGCTGTCTAATTGTCGCCAGAGTTTGCCACTTTGCCCTTTAGTAAATCTGCCCCCTAGACTTTGCTAGGAGTGTCAGTGACACTGCACATGCTCATTGTGCTCTGGGAAGCTGTTGAGAATCTAAGATTAGGGGTTGTCAGGAAGAAAATGAGGTCCTGTTCTCATAGAAGCTGATGCTACAGGGCTGATTATTAAATTCTGATACAGAATACACTGGTTTTTGAGTTGCCATGTATTGTGTAATTACTATCCAGCGTTATACTGTACATATCCCTGTTAGGTAACTGACAGTAGCCCAGAGCATGTGTAGTAAATCAGCAGATAAGAAGATGGGGAGCTACTAGTGCATTCTTGGAAACACAGATCTTCCCGGCTAAAGGGTTGTAGTTGCCTTGGGCTGGTGCAGAAAGCCAGAACATAATGTGCAGCATCTAAACTAACTGTGCAGAACTAAAGCTTTGTTAAGCTTTAGTTCTCGTTTAAGTATGTTATAAAATGGCCTGCTGCAACTTATTGATTGGTTAATTTTATAAAGTTTTTGAATTAAAGGGGCTGTTCCCCTTTCAATTATCTTTTGCATGATGTAGTGCAAATCTGAGCTGATTTGCAATTGGGTTTCATTTTTTATTATTTGTGGTTTTTGAGTTATTTAGCTCTTTATTGAGGATCTCTCCAGTTAGCAATTTCAGCAATCTGGTTGCTAGGGTCCATATTACCCTACTGACCATGCATTGATTTGAATAAGAGACTGGAATATGAATAGGAGAGGCCTGAATAGGAAACTGAGTATTAAAAAGCAGCAATACCAATACATTTGTAGCCATACAGAGCATTAGTGTTTAGATGGGGTCAGTGGCTCACATTTGAAAGCAACTTAAATATATATCTGGCTGAGTAGGGTCAGTGAGCCCTGCAACTAAAAAACTGGGGCCCAATGAGGATACAGTTTTGTTTTTGTTACTTTCTAAAAAAAAAAAACAAATGCTCTGTGAGGCTGAAAATGTATTGTTTGTATTGCTCATCTTTCTATTCCGGCCCTTTCCTATTCTAAATTCAAAGCAATGCATGGTTGCTAGGGTAATCTGGACCCTAGCAACCAAATTGCAGAAATTGCAAACTGGAGAGCTGCAGGAAAAAAAAGCTAAATAACTCAATAACCACAAATTAGGCAAATGAAAACCAATAGCAAAGTGTCTTGGAAAATAACTCTCTATATCATACTAAGAGTTAAATTAAAGGTGAATAACCCCTTTAAGATAAACACTGTCTACATTATACTAACATTTAGGTTTACGGTTTTAGACCCCTATAATGCTCTGCTAGTATAACTGTATCGTTAGCTACATGGGGAACTATGGACAGACTGACCTTTCTGTTCCAAAAATCTGGACATGTAACTGCATGCAGGAGCACAGGGTTTTCCCAAATGGTACAAAATCTGATTATTCATGCTGTAAAGTAAAATGTGGTCAGATAAGGGTCAGGGTACACAGGCAGATTCGGGAAATCTCCTCTTCTTTGGACTAATCTCCCCGAACTACCTCCCCTGTGGCTAAGATGTAAATCGCCGGCAGGATGGCACTCGTAGTAATTTGTTTTTCTAAGTCGCCAGAAGTCGATTCACTTATTGTGACTCTAAAAGTTGGAAGTTTTCTTTTTGTTACGCGGTTACATCCACCAACAGATTTCTGAAGGAAAGTCTGTCTGACAATCTCATCAGAAAAAAGACCGCAGAGTGTAGCATTCCCTTCCCAAAAAATGTAGGTCTCTATAAATATATAATGCATAAAACAGCTCATATGTAAAACCCTGCTTTATGTAAATAAACCATTTTCACAATAATATACTTTTTTAGTAGTATTTGCCATTGGGTAATCATAAATAGAATATTGCCATTTTAAAAGATAAGGGCCGCCCCCCTGGGACCGTACGATTCACGGTGCACACAAATAAACCATACATGTTAGGTCATGAGTCAATTAAAAGACAGATTTTGCTTCAACACTTCTTCCTGTTCCAGTTAAGGTGACCTTACGATCATTCTATCGATATCTCTCCCCGATAGCCCTGCTTGAGGTGGGCGATATTGGGCTGATCCGATCGTGGGCCCAACGATGGGATAATAACGATGGGTAAATGGGTGGTCGGATCGTGGGACCACATCAACGAACGGATGCAGTCCGCGATCCGACGGGATTTTTAGTCCAGTCCGATCAACATCTGCTCGGCCAGATATCGATCAGATAAACCTGTCGGAGGGCCGCATACATGGGCCAATAAACTGCCGACTCGGTCTGTCGGCAGCTTTTATCGGCCCGTGTATGGCCACCGTTAGAGTTGTAGAATTTCTGGTCAGGTGATCTCTGAGGCAGTAGACAGACCATCACGAAATGGTGGCTCAAGGCAAGAGACGTAAAAGGGCAAGATTTACTTAAATATATAGACCAGTTTGGTAAGATTCTTTAATATGCCACTTAATATGATGTAAACTATCTGTTGCTTAAGTATTCATTTTGGGGCTATAGTTTTACTTTAAAATAAACACATAAAATACTCTTATCTTTCAGTAAAGGCATATAGAGAAGCCTGAAAAGGAAATTGCTACCATACCCTACAACAGCAATACAAATAGCTTAGATGTCCATGAAATAAACCTTTGCCTAACCATTAATGGGATACTACACTTCACTTTAAAGTCCAAAGCATTGTCAGAGAATTTCTGCAGTACAGATTTTCCGATAGCATTGCCATAGTGAAAGACATGGTGAGGCTATCAAAAATTAGAGATGATAGATAGGAGTTGAAAGAGCTGCTGGCCTCTCCTCTACTATATCTGAAACATAGGGTGTACTATTATCCGGCTAAACTACATTGTATTTTTCCTGAATCCTCTTCGGAATGTCCCAGATGTCACGTCCAAAATGCTTCTCTTACCCACATGATCTGGGAATACACGCCCATAGCATCGTACTGGTCAGAGATCCTTGACACTCTAGGGGGCCCATTTACTTAGTTAGAGTGAAGGAATAGAGAAAAAAAAATTTGAATTTCAAATGGTCAAATATGGCTACTTCGACCATCGAATGGGCTACTTCAACCTTCGACTACGACCTTCGAATCGAACGATTCGAACTAAAAATTGTTCGACTATTCGACCATTCGATAGTCGAAGTACTGTCTCTTTAAAAAATTCTTCAACCCCCTAGTTCGCCACCTAAAACCTACCGAGGCCAATGTTAGCCTATGGGGAAGGTCCCCATAGGCTTCCTAACAATTTCCTGATCGAAGGAATATTCTTCTATCAATGGATTAAAATCCTTCGAATCGTTCGATCGAACGATTATTCCTTCGATCGTTCGATCGTAGGAATATCACAAAATCCTTAAACTTCGACATTCGAAGTCGAAGGATTTTACTTTGACGGTCGAATATCGAGGGTTAATAAACCCTTGATATTCGACCCTAGGTAAATGTGCCCCTCGATGTAGTTATAGAGAACAAACTCTCAAGAACAGCGAGAACGTGTTTCTTTGGTATAGGCCTCAGTGATACCTTTACATTCCTGCAGGGACTTTTCATTAAAGAATGTCTATTCTTAGCTAGAAAACTCATCACAAGGAAGTGGAAAGATGCCTTGCCTTCTGCTCACTGGAGACAGGAGGTTAAAGTACTCTGCAATCTAGAGACCTTGATATATAAAAAAAGAGGTAGTACTAAGAAATTCCATAAAATTTGGGACAAGTGGCTGGAATGGGTGCAGGGCTAGGGATTTATTGATTTATTATTTGAATAAATGGTGTACACTGTAATAATGTATTGTCACTTGACTCACTTTTGATGTGAAGAGTTGTCTGATATAACAAAATGTGCCCTTTTGCTTTATTGTATAACCAAATGTGAAAATACTGTACAATGTATTTGTGTGACTTGTACTATTGAGTTCAATAAACCACACCTGAAATTCAAAAAAAGAGATGAAAGATATGCCTCTGTGTGATGTGGAGACTGTTAAATGACATAAACACACCCTTGTCTTTAAGGAAAGGTTAAAACTAAGTAAGCTTTATCAGAAAGGTCTATATAAATACACCAGTAAACCCTCAAAGTAGTGCTGCTCTGAGTCCTCTGTCAAAAGAAACACCACATTTCTTTCCTTCTATTGTGTACTCATGGGCTTCTGTATCAGACTTCCTGTTTTCAGCTTTAACCTCTAGGGCAGTGATCCCCAACCAGTAGCTCGTGAGCAACATTTTGCTCTCCAAACCCTTGGATGTTGCTCCCAGTGGCCTAAAAGCAGGTGCTTATTTTTGAATTCCAGGCTTGGAGGCAAGTTTTGGTTTCATAAAAACCAGATGTACTGCCAAACAGAATCTCAATATAGGTTGACAATCTACACAGGGGCTACCAAATGGCCAGTCACAGCACTTATTTGGCACCCCAAGGACATTTTTCATGCTAGTGTTGCTCCCCAACTCATTTTACTTCTGAATGTTGCTCACGAGTTCAAAAGGTTGGGGATCCCTGCTCTAGGGCTAGGGCTTGAGCATGCTCAGTTTGCTCCTCCCTTTCCCCCTCCGTCCTCCCCTTCCTGCTGTAATCTGAGCCCAGAGTTATGAGAAAGCAGGGAGAGACTCTTTGCTCTAGTTTAGTTTGGTTTAGTTTAGACTATACTGTATGGGAGCAGAACCTAATCCATGGCCTATATTATGTAAACCGTTTCGTCAGTTTATTATTTAATCCCTGTTTATATAAAACTATTGTAAAGCTCTGAGTAACTTGCTGCGTAATTTGGTGCTTTCTGGATAATGGGTTTCCGCATAACATGTTTCCTCCTTGTCCTTTGATGTATATTGAATGTGAGTGGAACTCCCCATTATATATTCTCAGCCCACATAGAATGAATTGATAAAATATTACAACCCACTCATTCATAAAATATTACTAGTAATATTAATTAATTAGAATTTAATTAATTAATAAAATATCACTCATAAGATTCATATGTGACATACTAGCCAGTCAGTCTGCCCGGGGGAAAAGAATTAAAAACAAGTTCACCCAATTCATAAGTTCATTCGTCACTTAAGCAGATCAACAAGCTAAATAATTAATATAGGAGGGACTCCCCTGAGTGTGGGATTCTGTTAAACGTCAGGGTGGGGAGGAGGAGTTACGACATAAGTCATATTTGATGTACTCGTATAAAGTATATTCTATAAATAGCATTTAAATTATATTTAATACATTCTAATGTATGCGTGTGACCGAAAAATCACCTGGCTTCTGGTCCCAGGAGTGTCACAAAGTTGTCAGAGTACATCTCATATAAAACCTGTCCTTCCACCCATATGGGTACAGAAATGAAAGGGCCACATCAGATTTTATTAACGTACATCAAACATTTTAAACAAAATCCCATTAATTGGTACAAGTGATAATGCACAGAAAACCATACAAATAAGTCTGATTTGTAGCTAGAAGACTGCAGGACAAGTCAACAAAAGCACCATTTAATAATTGCATACCAGCAAAGGCATCACTATATACCCTGGTTACCTTGAGCTTACACTCCACACTGGCTCTGAATCTAAAACTCACTGTTTCTTCCTAAATAAAATTGCCAAACTCATCCCTCTTTTTCCTTTATCAGTTGCTACAACCATTTGGCACCTTTGAGCCGTTAAAGGAGTTGTTCACCTTTAGGTTCAGGGCACACGCTAAGATTTTGGGAGACTTCAGAAAACGAATTGGTCCGAGTGCCATCCCGCTGGAGATTTACATTCTAGCCGGCGGGAGACAGTTCGGGGAGATTAGTCACCCCGAAGAAGAGGAGATTTGTCGCGGGGCGCGAATCTGAGGCGTGCCCTGACCCTTAAATTAACTTTTAGCACAATGTAGAGAGTGATATTCTGAGACAATTTGCAACTGGTTTTAATTTTTTATTATTTGTGGTTTTTGAGTTATTTAGCTCTCCAGTCTACAATTTCAGCCATCTGGTTGCTAGGGTCCAAACAACCATGCAATGATTTGAGGCTGAAATATGAATAGAAGAGGGTCTGAATAGAAAGATGAGTAATAAAAGGTAGAAATGACAATAACTTTGTAGCCATAAAGAGCATTTTGTTTGTTGATGGGGTCAGTGACCCCCCATTGAAAGCTGCAGAGAGTCAGAAGAAGCAGAAGGCAAATAATTTTAAAAAATGATAAAAAAGAAAAAATTAAGGCCAATTGAAAAGCTGCTTAGAATAAGCCAATCTATAACACACTAAGGGGGTTATTTGCTAAAATCCAAATTTATCTCATTGTTTAAATAAAAAAGCTAAATTTTTTAGGAGTTTTGCCCGAAAAACCCAAATTTATTGGATTATCAGACTAAACCTAGTACAGACCATGATATCTTCCAATTGGGATAAGGACATCTCCCATTGACTTATACATAACCTCGACAAGTCTGAGATGGCGGATTTTCGGATTCGGCTTTTTGTATAATAAATCTCTAAAAATTTAAGTTGTTTTTTTCCTCTAAAAATTTGAGTTTTTGCCCCAAAAAGCCAGACCAGATAAATTTGAGGTTTAGCATAAAACCCCCCTAAAAGTTAACTTAATGGACAATCACTTCTTTAATCCCCATTTCTTATTGTAGCTTTGCTCCAACTGGCTTCTCTAATGTTCATTAGTGATGTGCAGGCCAGCCCATACATACGGGTCAGGTGGTTTCTGGCCGACTTCTAAACCTTTGGGACCTATGCACAGGTTTGAGTTTAGCTCTTTTTCTGCTCTCCTTCCCGCGACTTTACTCTGCCGGCTTTTGGCTACAGAAGCCTCCATTTATAGGCGCACACCTGCCAGCCCCCTTTTCATGAAGTCAGAGATGGGTGGGTCGGACAAAAGTTTATATATGGAGGTGCTGACCAGGTTGGGGTCGGCAGCAGGTGGATTAGGGTTGGTTGCGGGTTGAATTTTGCAGGTCGGCCGGCACATCAATAATGTTCATGATCCTGTCCAACCCCTGCTATTGCATCTTTGCTATTCTTCTCCAATAACTGATCTATGCATATCATCATCATTTACATATATACAAGATACGCAGACAAGACACGCAGTCTTTACCTTAGTTATAACAAACAGGGTATAAATGGTGGATAACAAACAAGGGTTACAGAGTAAATAGGATTAGAGGGCCCTACAAATTAGAGTTTACAAACTAAAGGTTACGGTACAATTGAGTCAATTTTGTGATTTTTGATACAGCAATGATTGATTAATTAAGGTACATTGAATAAACAGGTGGGTCTTTAAGGAGCGTTTGAAAGTTTGGAAAAAAGGAGAAAGTCTGACAGCTGGAGGCAGAGTTCCAGAGAAAAGAGAAGTCTTGTAGTCGAGAATGGGCAGAAGTGAGGCGAAGATCAGAAGCAGAGCGAAGGTTGCGTGAAGAAGAGTATTTGGAGATCAGAGATGAAATATAGGGAAGGGCTTCATTATTAAGGGCCTTGAATGTGAGTGTTAGTAATTTAAATTTGATTCTAGAGGAGATTGGGAGCCAGTGAAGGGACATGCATATGGGAACAGCTGATGTTGAGCAGTGAGATAGATGAATGAGTCTAGCAGCCGCATTTAGAACAGACTGGAGTTGTGAAAGGTGACTTGTTGGAATACCTGTGAGGAGTAAGTTGCAGTAATCAAGGCGGGAGATGAGAGACTGAATCAGTGTTTTCGTTGATTCTGAACAGAGATATGGTAGTATTCGAGCAATGTTGCGCAGTTGAAAACGACAAGATTTTGCAAGTGTTTGAATGTGTGGTGAAAAAGACAGATGTGAGTCTAGGATAACTCCTAGGCAGCGTGCCTGTGTGGTGGAATGAAAGGTGGCGTTGTTTACTGTCAGTGATATCTGAGGGACAGAGGGACAGAGTTCTGTTTTTGAAAGGTTCAGTTTCAGGTGGCGCTGAGACATCCAGGAGGAGACAGCAGAGAGACAGTCTGTGACTTGGGAAAGGACAGAATTAGAAAGATCAGGAGTAGACAGGCAGAGTTGTCATCAGTATAAAGGTGAAACTGAAGTCCAAACGACTGAATACATTTTCCTAGCAAAGATGTATAGAGAGAGAACAGCAGAGGGCCTAGAACAGAGCCTTGAGGAACTCTGACAGAGTGAGGGAACATAGTAGAAGTAGAGTTAGAGAAGGCAACTTTAAAGGATCGGTCAGACAGATAAGATGTAAACCATGGAAGAGTATAGAATGTCTAGGAGGAGTGTGTGGTCAACTGTGTCAAAGGTTGCAGAGAGATCTAGAAGGATTAATATGGAATAGTGACCTTTCATATCCTCACATTTGGCCTGATTGTTTATCCCAATCTGTATCTCCCTCTTACAATATCAGAGGTGAAGTGTTTTTTCTGAAAGTTGCCAGGCCCCAAAAGGGGTGTTGGTGAAGACCAATGCTGGTGGAGGACTCCTGCTTTATGTAAGGGTAAAACTGCATCTAGCGGTTCAACTGGGCTCACCCTTCACTGATTCATGGCAGGAGCAACATTATACTATTGCTAATGCATCATACAGGTATCGGACCTGTTATCCAGAATGCTCGGGATCTGGGGTTTTCCAGATAAGGGATTTTTCCGTAATTTGAATTCCTCATACCTTAAGTCTACTAAAAAATCATGTAAACATTAAATAAACCCAAATAAACACAATAGGCTGGTTTTGCTTCCAAGGATTAATTATATCTCAGTTTGGTTCAAGTACAATGTACTGTTTTATTAAAACAGAGAAAAAGGATATCATTTTCAAAAAATTTGAATATTTAGATAAAATGGAGTCTATGGAAGATGCCCTTTCTATAATTCTGAACTTTCTGGATAACAGGTTTACGGATAACGGATCCCATACCTGTAAAAGTAATGGTATCTCTTTAATCCACCAGCTGTGCAAACCACATGTACTTCAGCACTAAGCAAATCCCTAATGTTCTGCACATTGCCCCGGCCTTTGCTCCTCCTTGTAGTCAGCCCACTGGTCAATCAAGTCAAAAACAAAGATATCAGGGGCACATTTATACAATGCCATATACACAGTAAATGAACACTTACATAAAACAGAAAAGATTCCATATGCTACGAAATGCAAGCAAACATATATCACCTGTACTCAGATGATGCAGAGCAGTATTAATCATAATCAATTGCTATGAAGATCCGTTTTTTAAATCTGAAAATGTAATTTGTAGAACAGATTGTTCCGCTTTTAATCCGCTACAGAAGTGAATATCTCTGCAAGATAATGATTATTTTTATACAGATGGTGAACACTTACTAAATACCTTTTCCTCTGCTCTGCACAACAGAATACTCGATAACTATTCAATTCTATTTTTCTGGTCTTTAAATTCCTGAAGTATCATATATATTTTACCAATGAGACATTTATACAGCGACAAAAATGAAGGCAAAAAACAGCAATGTACCAAATCCATATTTTCTGGATTCAGCTGGATCCTCCACAACAAATTCCTCCCAATACAAAACCAATTGTGAACACCACTTTTCACCTATCCAGGGGCAAGACACGGCTTGGAAGATGTTTCATCCCTTCCTTTTCCTCCACTATGTTATAATTGGTTGTTTTAAGCAACATCAATGGGCAGATTTATTAAGGGTTGAATAGTAAATTCGAATCTTTTTTGGTTTCAGAATTCACACATTGGAATTTTAATCCCCCGATTCGAATGTGAGATTTATTACACCGCGATCATGGAAACAGTTCTAACTTTAATATTCGCCACCTAAAACCTGCCGAGTTAATTTACAAGTCAATGGCAGAGTTCCTTTGAACCATTTGAATATGTTTATTGCCTTCCTGACATTCAAGTTTTTTTTTTCTGGGGAAAGATTTGTTTCAAATTCTATTAGAATTTTTGGGTCGGGACTATTCCATTGAATATTGGAGGGCAGATTTATTAAGGGTGGAAGTGAAAATTTGAATGCTAATTTCTTTTGGTCAAATTCAAATTATGAATTATCCAAACTCGATTTAGGTTTTAATTCGATTTTCAAGATTTATAGTACTCTGGCCCTTTAAAAACTCAAATTCGACAATTCGACTATTCGCCACCTAAAACCTGCCGAATTATTGTATAAGTCAACGGGAGAGGTCCAGGGATCAGTTTGGTGATGTTTGCAACCTTCCTGACAATCGAGTTTTTTAAATTTGAATCAAGTTTTTATAATTCGATTGAGTTTTCAGGTCGTTAAATTTGTTCGTTAAATCATGTAAACATTAAATAAACCTAATAGGATTTTGCCACCAATAAGGATTCGGGGAACAGTAACAGCAAAAACTGAAAGTGTATCCAAGTAATTAAAATATAATGGGCTGTTAGCATGCACTGGAAAAACTGGCCTGTTTGTTTCAGAAATACTACTATAGTTCATATAAACAAGCTGCTGTGTAGCCATGGGGGCAGCCATTCAAGCTGGAAAAAAGAGAAAAGGCGCAGGTTACACAGTACATAACAGATTCAACAAATCGCCATTGAATTGGACAGACCTTATCTGTTATCTGCTATGTAACCTAAGCCTTTTCTCCTTTTTTCCAGCTTGAATAGCTGCCCCCATGGCTACACAGCAGCTTGTTTATATGAACTATATTAGTGTTTCTGAAGCAAACAGACCGCTTTTAACAGCGCATTCTAATAGTATATTATATGTTAATTACTTTAAAACACTTTCATTTTTTGGTGTTACTGTCCCTTTAATTATATCTTAGTTACCATTAAGTACAAGGCACTGTTTTATAATTACAGAGAAAAAGGAAATCATTTTTAAAATTTTGAACAAAATAAAGTCTATGGGAGACGGCCTTCCCGTAATACATGAATTTCTGTATAATGGCCTTTCAGATAATGGATCCTATACCTGTACATGTATGGGAACCGAATTACGGAAAGGCTGTCTCTCATAGACTTTATTTTATCCAAATTTATAAAAATTATTTAATTTTTCTCTGTAATAATAAAATAGTGTATTGTACTTGATCAAAACTAAGATATAATTAATCCTTATTGGAAGCAACCCCAACCTATTGGGATTATTTAATGTTTACATAATTTTTTAGTAGACGTAAGGTATGAAGATCTGAATTATGGAAAGATCCATTATCCAGAAAACCCCCAGGTCCTGAGCATTCTAGATAACAGGTCCCATACCTGTACTAGGAAATATACTGCCCAGTATGATAAACTGTTATTGATTATTATTGGGGATCTCACTCAGAGTCAGGACAAGTAGTCCTCTGCAGATTTCGGCTTGCTCCCCTCCAAACTGTACCCCTCAACATATTCCCCCAAGATACTGTTCCAGCCCTGAAAACTTCCCTGTCATTACTGGTACCCTTATTTGCATCTTCAGCACCTCATTTGTTGAACAAAGATGAAGGAAAGCCAGAGCAGGGAACCTCAAAGTAAGGAGGGAAGTAGGGATACACCGAATCCAGGATTCAGTTCGGGATTTAGCCAGGATTCTGTCTTTTTCAGCAGGATACTGATTCAGCCGAATCTTTCAGTCTGGCTGAACCGAATCTGAATCCTAATTGGCATATCCAATTAGGGGCGGAGTGGGAAATTGCGTAACTTTTTGTCACAAAACAAGTAAGCAAAAAATGTTTTCCCCTTCCAACCCCTAATTTGCACATGAAAATTAGTATTCCGAATCGGTATTTGATATTAGGTTCGTCCTAATCCAATATAGTGGATTCGGTGCATCCCTAGAGGGAAGGGATACTTAGTTACTATTTAAACCTGCAAAAATGTGGCCATGTCATTCTTTGGGGTATATTTATCAAAAAGTGAAGTTAGAGGTCACCACAGTCCTCTAGAGTGTAATTCCGCCACTCTCTATACATTTGTTTGGGGTTTTTAAAAGAGTATTTATCAATGGGTGAAAAGTTCATCCTTTAATAAATACAATACGCCTTTCAAAATTCCATAGAAATGAATGGAGTGGCCCCTTTGTCTCCTACATGAAAATAAATTGATATTTCAAAGTGCACAATGAGCTTTAATTTTACATAAAGTACAATAACCATGCAGTTAAAGTGGACCTGCCACCCAGACATAAAAAGCTGTATAAGAAAAGTTATTTTCAAATTAAACATGACATCCAAATTCTTTTTTTTTTATGAAAGAGTTCATAGCTGTTATAAATTCATTTAAAAATCTCAACTGTCAATCAAATATTGCCTGCCCCTCCTAAGGCATAGAGGCGGGGGAAGCAATTACTTTCACTTTCCATTCAGCACTTCCTACATGTCACTGCTTTTCCCACATTCCCCCGTTCTCTTAACCATTTAATTATGTGGCCAGTCCATGGGGATGGATGTCAGGTCCCCCATTCTTCATCTCAAGATTCTGAGATGATGCAAGGCTTGCCTTAATAACAGTGTCTACAAAATGGCTCCTGCCTGCTTGCTATAATTATTAATTACCAGACGGAAGGAAACAAGATTTAAATAATTTATACAGTGTAATTAAAGTTCATTTTGCTATAAAATAGGATTCGCAATATTTTTTTTGGGTGACGGATCCCCGTTAATAGAAATATCAAGTCACATATTTACTAGCACACAAGTTTCAAGGGCAATAGTTGTTTAACTGCTCTATCCTGCCGACTCCTATTTGGTTTTACACAGTCCCCTTCAGGGTGTTGGCAAATTGAATGGCAAGCCAGCTATTTTACCATTTAATAGTGGCATGAAGCCACTTCCCATTGCTTTTTGGATTTGTATCCTGCAAATAAACTGCAGCAAAACAAACAGGAGTCGGCAGGATAAAGCAGCTGTGGGTCAGGAGATTTTAACCTATACAAAGTCTGTGTGCAGCAAACACATTCCCTGGGGAAGGAAGCGGAACATTTACAACATACATATTTCTATATTATTCCCAAAAAGCTTCAGAGAAACGTCACGTCTCATTCAGACTCAGCAAGGCAATGAAGGCTGCAAAAACGTCACTGCTATAGTACCGGTCCCTTCATGCACACTTAACAAATAACCACATCCCGTGGCTAAAGGGACAGCGAATGATGGGTACAAATGTGTTATGGTATTAAAAGGCCAATTTTCTCATTTGAATAGTAACTGAGGAGAAGATTTACTAAAGGGCAAAGTGGCTAACGCTAGCGTCAATTCGCTAGTGTTACTACTCGCAGGGACATTGCCAATTTACTAGCAGGCGCAGGTGACAATTCGCTAGTGAAACAGACAGGCGCTAGCGGTCATTCGCACTCTATCGCCAGGCGACAATTCGTAGTGGCGAATGGACGTTACTCCACAAATTCACTAAAATGCGGATTTTACTGAACGTTACCTCTTTCAGCGGACTTGCCTTCGCCAGCTCAGACCAGGCAAAGAGCAATGGAGTACTTAAATCTTCTTCAATCCTCTGTCACTTACATCATATTCTGTGAGTGGAAAATGCATTAAAGTTCAAAAAAACGCTGGCGACTTTTCCTTAATTCAGAGTGATAGGCTGCAAAACAATACAGCGAAAAGTCGCCAGCATTCGTGGCCCAGTACGAAACTCTGCACGTTTGTGAATTGGCGTTGTCTAAGTGATTTTTCGCCTGGTGAAGTGTTGCGCTGGGTGCGAAGTGGACGCTGAATTTTTGCCGGTCAACAGCCATTTATTAAGCAGCTTACTATGCTCAGCCCCCAGTTCCCTAGATGTGCCCCCCAGAAATGCAATGTCTTCCGTGCCCAGCCAGCTGAACATTACAAAGAAGAAGATTCTTTACCAGGTTCAGATATAAATATCACTTCTTAACACAAGAGACCAATTTAATGAAGCTAATTATGTGTCTGTGTTTAACGATGTTTAATCATCAACTCTGAACTAATTATTTCAAGCAAACGGCATCCCGAAGCTCAAATGTCGAGGTAATGGGGCTGTCGTTGTGTAAGGATGGAGGATGAACTGGCATAACAGAACAATGTTTGGCATGATCCTGATAAATAGGGCACTGATTAGTCTTTTAATTAAAGGGGTCATTTTATCACGCTATTGCCCCATAATTACCCAAGGATTAATTGTGTTAGACTTCCTTTTGATATACTGATATATTTATGAAAATGAGAGTATATATACGTATAAAGTCCCTGCCATAAAGCAAAGAAAGGGCTAATGTTGTTTGACAGAAAAAGAAATCTTTAAAAGGCTACCAGGCTACCCTATGGAAGCAAAAATGAATAAAGTAAAATGTACACAGTATTACAAATATTTTTCTGTCTGGCTGAAAATCAACACATGTTACGTGGGACACTTCTACCCTGATAATGATCTAGTGAGTAATTCTAGGGATAAAAAAGCGCTGGTGTTGTCGTGCATTTCTCATTTAATGCTGCAAGAGAAGGCAAGGCTGTTTCAGTTACTTCTGAAAATGCTGAAATATGTTGGTGGAATAACCAGCACCATCAGCTAGAGTCCTGCACAGGTCCAACTGGAAGGACTGGTGCCCTACCCAGCCCCGCTGACCCCTAACCTGACCCTCACCCACCACCCAACACATCCCTCCCTACCCAGAGCCACTACCCAACCCGGACCCTATAAGTTAAACTTACCGTCCGACCCGGGACCTGAGAAACGGTCATCATAGACCAGAAAACACTAGGAATAATCGCACACATTTTGCTGGGTACCCAGGTGGGTCATCCGCAGATAACCCGTATGGTCAGGGAATCAGGGATTTTCTACCCAGAACCCGACCACTTTGTGGGTATTCTGCGGATACCTGTCCCAGTGCAGGACTAAGCCTAACGGCACTAATCAGCCTAAGTGCACTAATGAAAACTATTTTTTTCAGTAGGGATCTAGGTAAGAAAGGGGTTGTTCACCTTCCAACACTTTCTGTTCAGTTGCTTTCAGTCAGTTGACCAGAAATAAAGACATTTATCAATTACTTTCTATTTGTGGTGGTTTTTCTAAAATTGAACTTTAAAGTTTCATTTTTCAGCTTCTTCTGCCTTTCTGATCTCTGGGAGGGACGCCTACTCTGTAAACCGTTCTAAATCAATACATTTAGTTGATACATTTCTTATCTTTGTCCCTGCTGAGCAGAATCCCTGCGTTTCATTAAAGGCAGATGTTATTGTTGATAGAATAGTTGCTGATACTCCACAGACGCTGCTGAGAAATGTATCAACTAATGTAGCAAATTGTAACAGTTCAGAATCTGCACCTGGATCACTGAGCTGACAGACTCAGACATCAGAGACAGGAACATTAAACTTTAAACTTAAATTTTGGGGGAAAAAAAAAGAAAAGTGGAACGCAATTTACAAAAAAAAAATCTATATTTATAGTGAACAATCTAAGACACCTGAAATGAAAAAGTGGTTGGAAGGTAAATAACCCCCTTTAATGCCCTGGTCTAAAAATCTCAGTATTGGTTGAGCAAAACAGGGAAACTAAAACTACTCCATGTTTAGGTCTTATCTACCATGTACCAGTATACAGCCACTACTTCAACCTTAAGGTGGCCATACACTATAAGATCTGCTCGTTTGGCAAGGTCGCCAAACGAGCGGATCTTAACCCGACAAGCCCACTAACGGCGGGGCAATATCAGATGAATCCGAACATTCGGCCCTGGGGCACAGTACAGTACTACGAATGGGCTTCGACGGGTCGCAGGACTGCATCAACTAGCAGATGCGGTCCTGAATCATACGAAAAATCAGACTTGACCGATATCTGCCCGATTTTTGGCCTGACATCGATCAGGAGGACCCGTCGGGAGCCCACACATGGGCAGATAAGCTGCCGAATCTGTCTAAAGGACCTTTAGATGTGACTATTGGCGCGAAATGAGTCAGGAGGGAGTGGTTGACATGAGGTAGGCAGACTGGCGGGGTGACACTGCTTTGTGGTGTGATATGTTTGCAGTTTAATCAATGAGATTTCTATGGATATGGATTAATTGCACAAATAAATGTTTTAAGGGAGTGGCTGTGCACATTTCGCACGTCTATGTACAGAAAGACACTTGGGCTGCTGCTTTTTTTCAGCTTTACAAGTTGAAATAAAAGGAATGAAAGAGTCAGGATCTAGAAAGTGGTTTTACTTACCCTGGAGCTACAGCAGGAGGGATAACAAGGATAAAGTGGAGCTTTGCCGAGTGCAGGGCTTCCCCGATGTGTATCAGCAGGTGAACCAGCTCTCTGTGGGGGGCAGAAAGAACTGATCAAATATCCAGTAGAAAGTCAGGCATCAGACTCCCTCTGCTTTTGTACTCATAGAAAACAAAAACTACTTCTTCTCCCAGTATTAATATTAATAAGGAAAGGAGATTTAAAATAAATAAATAAACATAGAGGTATGGAACTCTGTGTATAGAAAACTAATGCTAAGTACTAAAGCAGGAACATCAAAATAGCAGCGTTAAGGTCATAATGTTACTGTCACTAGTCAATTGGGAGCTTTATAGCTTTTTATTGTTTTACATATTTCAGGAATAGAAAAAGAAAAAAAACAAGTAGAATGCACAGCTTTGTACAGCTCTTTCCATCTAGGGCTGGGGTAGAAAAGCAGATGTGATCCCTCCATCCAGAGAAATTGAACAAACACCCCCCCCTCCCAAAACAGCCCCACTCTCTGTGCCACCTACATTCACAAGTGCCCCTAACTCAATGGGCTCATTTATCAACGCTGGGCAAATTTGCCCATGGGCAGTTACCTATAGCAACCAATCAGTGATTAGCTTTTTAAAGCCAGCTGCAAGTAGAACAATGAATGCAGCCCTTGGTTGCCAAGGGTTGATAAATGACCCGCCAATGTGCTTTAAAAAGGCAGAGTTACACAGTGAGGTTGACAGCACAAGAAAGGCATGTACTAAATTTCTGCCATAGGTGGTAAATACTGAACTCTGTAGTAGCGATGTGCGTGTGGGCCGGCCCTAAATCCACAGGTCAGGTTGGTTCCGGCTGGCCACCACAAAAAATTCTTAGGGTAGCGGGTGGGTTGAAAGTTTCCTTCCGCTCTCCCCGCTGGCGTCTGGCTTCCGTTCCCTGAATTTATAGGCCTGACACGCCCCTTTCATGACATCACTACGGAGTAGGCAGGTATATGAACAGAGGTGGCGGAGCAGGCCGGGCAGGGTGGGAGCAGGTTAGGGTTGGGTGCGGATCCAGGAAAGCTCAACCCATACATCACTACTCTCAAGATACTGTAGTATCTTGCACCCACTGGTGCTCTCTAGCTTGGGAGATATTTAGGCAGACACCCATGTACCACAGCCTGCATGTCCCTTGTGAATAAAGCACTGCTGAATGCAGGCAGCACTGTATTCATGAGAAAGATACAAGTCACAAAAGTGCACATCCAATAGAAATTTGCACACATTTAATGCACTCTGCCACAAACTTTCCAATGCATCCCATGTCTCTACAAGGAGTGAAGAGAGATTTTGATCAACAGTATTGTACAGGTATAGGATCCATTATCCGGAGAAAAGCATTATCCAGAAAGATCCAAATTACAAGAAGGTCATCTCCCATAGACTCCATTTTAATCAAATAATTCCAAATTTTAAAACATATTACCTTTTTCTCCCTTGTACTTGATTCCAACTAAGATATAATTCATCGTTTTTGGTGGGGAAACAACTCTATTGGGTTTATTCAAAGTTGTAATGATTTCTAGCAGACTTAGGGTGTAATCTACTAAAATCTGATTTTATCTCATTTTTTCAATAAAATAAGCTCGACCAAACTCCCATACCTGTACTTCAGACCTATGTTACATCCCTGAGCCTATTTAAAGCAAATGTTAATTGGAGAGTTGCCTTTACTGATATTTATTAAGCAAATGTAGGACAAACGGTTCCATTGAATATTCACGTACGGGCTAGACCAAAGTCCCATCCACAAATTTTTCTTATTTATCATTATAATAACTCGAATAAATCAGATTGGAAAAAACGCAATAAAATCGAGTGAAAACCTGAAACGTACAATTTTTCCGGCCTTTTCTTTTTTTCGGGCTTTTGTCTGAAAACAATTTTTTTTTTCGATTATCAGGCTAAACCCAGGGCAAACCACGATATTTTCAAATTGGGATAGGGACATCTCCCATTGACTATACATGAACTCTGAGATGACGGATTTTCGGATTCTAGATTTTTGCAGCATCTGGGCATAATAAATCACAATAAATTCGAGTTTTTGCCCCAATAAGCCTGACCGGAAAATTTGAGTTTTAGTACATAACCTCCTTAAAGTATGGAAATCCAAATTATGGGAAGACCCCTTACCCGAAAAAGCCTCAGGACTCTAATGTTCTGGATAATAGATCCCATACCTGTACTTCAGATCTATGTTACATCCCTGAGCCTATTTAGGGCAAATGTTAATTGAAGAGTAGCCTTTACTATTTATTAAGCAAATGTGGGACAAACGGTTCCATTGAATATTCACGTACGGGCTGGAACAGACAGAGCAAAATTCAAAAACGATTTATTGGAATGTTGACAATGTTTTTTCGAAGTGGTTGTAGGACCTTTTTCTGTTCTCTTATAAAACTATTCTTTTAATATATAAATCATTTACCTGCTCCATTCATTCACCCACCAAATGAATCACTTGCTCACAATAGTCATGAACAACAAATCAGCAATCAGTTTAGAGTCGTTAAGTGCAATCTGAGTGTAATTTTAGTTCTTAGGGAAAATATTCATCTGCAATGTTTGACAGTAACCATTCAAGACTATGCTTTACCCTTACTTCAGTTACCCAATCAGATTTACTGGCAATGCATTACTGTTCTGTCCAAGTGGGGGCAGGACAGAATGGTAAAGTTTCAATGACATATATTTGGTATCTTCAGACACTTCTATGCTCCGTTTTATCTCTCTTCTCACATTTAGTAATATAAATGAGCAGGGAAGCCTCAGGCGGTGCTTCCTGCAACAGTAAATTTTTCATTCCATCCAGCCCCTGCATGTACAGACATAATAAGGCACTATTATAACACATTTATTATATACTATTAAAATTATAAATGGAAACTGCAAATGTGCTTAGAAGAGAACACTACATTAAGATGTATGTGTAGGTAAATGTCCCCTTTAAAGGGGGTGTTCACCTTTGAGTTAACTTTAAAGGGATACTGTCATGGGAAAATTTTTTCAAAATGAATCAGTTAATAGTGCTGCTCCAGCAGAATTCTGCACTGAAATCCATTTCTCAAAAGAGCAAACAGATTTTTTTATATTCAATTTTGAAATCTCACATGGGGCTAGACATATTGTCAATTTCCCAGCTGCCCCGAGTCATTTAGACTTGTGCTGTGATAAATTTCAATCACTCTTTACTGCTGTACTGCAAGTTGGAGTGATATCACCCCCCTCCCTTTCCCCCCCCCCAGCAGCCAAACAAAAGAACAATGGGAAGGTAACCAAATAGCAGCTCCCTGACACAAGATAACAGCTGCCTGGTAGATCTAAGAACAGCACTCAATAGTAAAAACCCATGTCCCACTGAGACACATTCAGTTACATTGAGAAGGAAAAACAGCAGCCTGCAAGAAAGCATTTCTTTCCTAAAGTGCAGGCACAAGTCACATGACCAGGGGCAGCTGGGAAATTGACAAAATGTCTAGCCCCATGTCAGATTTCCAAATTGAATATAAAAGAATCTGTTTGCTCTTTTGACAAATGGATTTCAGTGCAGAATTCTGCTGGAGTAGCACTATTAACTGATGGGTTCTGAAAAAAACATGTTTTCCGATGACAGGATCCCTTTAAGTATGATGTAGAGAGGGATAGTCTGAGATAATTTGAAATTGGTTTTCATTTTGTGGGTTTGAGTTATTTAGCTTTTTATTCTGCAGCTCTCCAGTTTGTAATTTCTGCCATCTGGTTGCTAGGGCCCAAATTACCCTAGCAACCATGCACTGATTTAAATAAAAGACTGAATTATGAATAGGAAAGTCCTGAATAGAATGATGAATAATAAAAAGTAGCAATAACAATACATGTGTAGCCTTACAGAGCATTTGTTTTTTTAGATGGGGTCAGTGACCCCCATTTGAAAGCAGGAGTCAGAAGAAAAAGGCAATTAACTCAAAAAGTGTAATATATAAATAATGAAGACAAATTGCAAAGTTGCTAGCAATAGGACATTCCATAACATACTAAAAATTACGTCAAAGGTGAACCATCCCTTTAAGTTCTATTATATGTCCCCTTTAAATGGGTTGTTCACCTTTGTGTTAACTTTTAGTACGATGCAGAGAGGGATATTCTGAGATCATTTACAATTGGTTTTCATTTATTATTATTTGTGGTTTTTGAGTTATTTCGATTTTTATTCAGCAGCTCTCCAGTTTGAAATTTTAGAAATCTGGCTGCTAGTGTCCAAATTATCCTAGCAACCATGCAGTGATTTCATTAACTGACTGGATTATGAATAGGAGAGGGTCTGAATAGAAGACAAGTAACAAAAAGTAGCAATAACAATACATTTGTAGCCTATTTGTCTTATGGAGCATTTGTTTTTTGATGGGGTCAACTGGAAGCTGGAAAGAGTCAGAAGAAAAAGGCAAATAATTAAAAAATAAAAAAAAGTAAAGTAATATAAAATGAAAGCCAATTGAAAAGTTGCTTAGAAATGGCCATTCTATAACATACTTAAAGTTAACTTAATGGTGAACTACCCTTTTAAAGGATGAGGAAACCGTAAAAATGAATAGGACTAAAAATGCCATGTTTTATATACTTAACTTATTGCGCCAGCCTATGATCAGCTTGTCAATAACAGCAATGATCCAGGACTTCAAACTTGTCACAGGGGGTCACCATCTTGGAAAGTGTCTGTGACACTCACATGCTCAGTGGGCTCTGAGCAACTGTTGAGAAGCTAAGCTTGTTGGCTGTTGCAAATTATTAAGCAGAAAATTAGGTTGGCCTGTAATATAAGCTGATGCTAATGCTACAGGGCTGATTATTAAATTCTGATGCTAATTGCACTGGTTTTTGTGCTGCCATGTAGTAATTATCTGTATTAATTACTAATCAGCCTTATATTGTGACATTCCTATTCTATGGGCACATTTACTTAGCTCGAGTGAAGGATTAGAAGGAAAAAAACGTTGAATTTCGAAGGGTTTTTTTGGCTACTTCTACCATCGAATTGGCTACTTCGACTACGACTTTGAATCGAACGATTCCAACTAAAAATCGTTCGACTATTCGACCATTCGATAGTCGAAGTACTGCCTCTTTAAAAAAACTTCGACCACCTACTTCGCCACCTAAAACCTACCGAGCACCATTGTTAGCCTATGGGGAAGGTCCCCATGGGCTTTCCTAGCAATTTGTGATCGAAGGAAAAATTAGAATTCTTTCGAATCGTTCGATCGAATGATTTTTCCTTCGATCGTTCGATCAAACAAATTGCGGTAAATCCTTCGACTTCGATATTCGAAGTCGAAGGATTTAACTTCGATATTCGACCCATAGTAAATGTGCCACTATGTGTACTGTATATTGTGAGTGGGTCCCTAAGCTCAGTAAGTGACAGCAGCACAGAGCATGTGCAGTGAATCAGCAGAAAAGAAGATGGGGAGCTACTGGGGCATCTTTGGAGACACAGATCTTTACTGCTAAAGGGCTGTGGTTGCCTTGGGCTGGTACAGAAGCCCAAAACATAGGGGTAAATTTATCAAAGAGTGAAGTTCCGCCACTAGAGTGAAATTCCGCAGCTCTCCATTCATTTCTATGGGATTTTGAAAGGTGTATTTATCAATGGGTGAAAGTGAAATTTCACCCTTTGATAAATAGGCATTTAAAAACCCCATAGAAATGAATGGGAAGTGGCAGAATTTCACTCTATTGGCGGAACTTCACTATTAACTTCACTCTTTGATAAATATACCCCATAATGTACAACATTTCCAGTTCCTTCTTTAGTTTAACTTTCCTTGTCCTTTAAGCAGAAAGCACCCTGTAGATGAGCTGTAACATAACTGGGTCAATATGAAGTCACCTCATGACTCGGTATGAGAGATAGTGAGCGGTACAAAGATTCTGCGTTGGGAACACAAACAGGCAGAGAAGTGGCGGTGACACACACTGGGTACAATCAGAGTTGTGGCTGAGAGAATATCTTTTAGGATCTGTTAGAAGTTATAGCAAGATGTGTCACATATATTACTGTATTTCCCTTTCCTTCATAATAGCTGTCAACTGAATCGTATCCCCTTGATTAATAGCTTTGTTCCAGTCGTCCGTGTAGAAGTGCTGCCTCAGCTTCAATTGTGGCACCTTCCTCTCTATGATGTGCCACAACCAAATGAAACACAAAAGAATACATCTTTCCATCGGATCAAAGGAAGAAAACGAATGTACAAAATGCTGTATGCGCAGATCTGTTACATTTAATCCCCGCTCTTAGGGGGGTTTTGTTGGGACCAAAGGGCTATAATGCCTTGAGCAACTTCATGGGCATTTTTGAGAAAAACGGAGAAGGCAACCACATTGCTGTGTCTGTGTCCTAAATCCCTACAATCTTACAATTTTAGCTCTGTATTTAGAAATGTGCAACAATACCTCCCACAAACACCGCATTCTGGGTTTGGTTTGGACATCACTCCGGTCGGCACAAAACAGCATTGATTTCATTTTATACATTTTATATATATAAATGATTTGTCTACAGATTCCCAAATCTATTCTCAAATGCATCTCATTAAAGGGGTTGTTCACCTTTGTGCTAGTAGAATGTAGAGAGTGTGATATTCTGAGACAATTTGCAATTGGTTTTCATTTTTTATTATTTATGGTTTTTGAGTTATTTAGCTTTTTATTCAGCAGCTCCCCAGTTTGTAATTTCAGCAATCTGGTTGCAAGACCCAAAATTCCCCTAGCAACCATGCACTGATTTGAATAAGGGACTGGAATATGAATACGAGAGGGTATGAATAGGAAGATGAGTAATAAAAAGTAGCCATAACAAGAGCTGAGCATTTGTTTTTTGGATGGGGTCGGTGAACCCCATTTTAAAGAGTCAGAAGAAGAAGGCAAATAATTCAAAAACTATTAAAAAAAGAAGACCAATTAAAAGTTGCTTAGAATTGGCCATTCTATAACACACTAAAAGTTTGCTTTAAGTTGAACCACCTTCTTAGGCAGTGTCCCTTGACGGCCCCAAAATATAGCTGCATTTATTTAACTAAATTTAAAAGGTGACTCTTTAGGAACTTTGGCTTTAAAAGAGAGCTAAACCCTAAAAATTAATGTGGCTAAAAATGCGATATTTTTTATACTGAAATTATTGTACCAGCCTAAAGTTTCAGCTTGTCAATAGCAGCAATGATCCAGGACTTCAAACTTGTCACAGGGGGTCACCATGTTGGAAAGTGTCTGTGACACTCACATGCTCAGTGGGCTCTGAGCAGCTGTTGAGAAGCTAAGCTTAGGGGTCGTCACTAATTATCCAGCAGAAAATGAGGTTGGTCTGTAATATAAGCTGATGCTACAGGGCTGATGCTAGTTGCACTCATTTCTGTAGTAATTAGGCATGCACCGAATCCAGGATTCAGTTCGGGATTCGGCCAGGATTTGGCCTTTTTCAGCAGGATTCGGATGAATCCTTCTGCCCGTCCGAACCCTAATTTGCATATGCATATGCAAATTAGGGACGGGGAGGAAAATCGCGGAAATCAGAAAACAAGGAAGTAAAAAATGAGTTTCCTTTCCCACCCCAAATTTGCATATGCAAATTAGGGTTCAGATTCGGTTCGGTATTCGGCCGAATCTTTCGCAAAGGATTCGGGGTTCGGCCAAATTCAAAATAGTGGATTCGGTGCATCCCTAGTAGTAATTATCTGTATTAATTACTAACCAGCCTTATATTGTGACATTTCTATTCTGTGTGTACTGTATATTGTGAGTGGGTCCCTAAGCTCAGTTAGTGACAGCAGCACAGAGCATGTGCAGTGAATCAGCAGAAAAGAAGATGGGGAGCTACTGGGGCATCTTTGGAGACACAGATCTTTACTGCTAAAGGGCTGTGGTTGCCTTGGGCTGGTACATTAGCACAAAACATAATGTACAACATGTCTAGCTACTTCTTTAGTTAAGCTTCAGTTCTCCTTTAATGGGCCAGGCTGACATTAAATGAATGGGAGCCTCTAGATAAGGAAGCATGGCTTTCAATAAGTAATCCCTCCCCCGCCTCACCTTGTTGCACGAGAGACAGACGTCGTTATTCCCATTAACCTTTATAAAGCTTAAGACAAACGGTTGCGTTTGAAATGAAAATGTAAGCAGGGCTCCCCTGAGACGTGTGGATGTACAGAGCATTTCAAGCAGCAAGTTGGATAAGTGAGTGGACGACAGGCCCGGTGGCTCCCTGACAGCTCTCCTGGTGCTTGACGTATGAGATATATAGAAAGCCACCTGCTCAGCCAAAGCAATAGCCGCAGCCCCTGGGTGAGCTCTCATTTATAATACTCGCTGCTCTGCATCTCCATGCACTGAATGTAGAATAAAAACTAGTAAGGCTGATGTGCTGGGGAAAGGGATGGCAATAAATACAGCACCACATTTTGGGGCAAATTCACTAAATGGCGAAGTGACTAAAGCTGGTGAAAATTCTCTTTACGCCATTTTGGTACTTCGCCGATTTACGAACGGGCGCTGGTGTAAATTCGCTAGCGAAGGAGATAGACTCTAGCGCTACTTCGCACTCTAATGCCAGGCGAATTTTCGCTCTGGCGAATGGACGCAACTACGCAAATTGACTACGATGTGGATTTTCCTGAACGTTACCACTTGCGCCAGACATGCCTTCGCCACCTCAGACCAGGCGAAGTGCAATAGAATAGATAGGAGTTCTTCAAGAAAAAGTTGAACATTTTTTTAAGTCCCAAAAAACACTGGCGACTTTTCAGTTTTTCAGGGTGATAGGCTGCAAAAGAGCGTAATTTTTTTTTTAGGGTACCAGGCTTCCCCCCTACATTTCCTAACATATGGCACATAAACTATACACTGGGCTCATGTGTAGGGCAATATAACAACTCTTTCTTTTATTAAGGTTCCCGGGCTTGTGAAGTGTAATGTATCTGTTGCAACATATACGTCCATTGAAATTTAAGTTCCCGCTGTATGCAAATTAGCCAATGCTAGCGCAACTTTGTTTTGCTTGCCAAATTTAGGCTAGCGAAAATTCGCCATCATTTGGCGCCCTGAACGCAACTTCACATTTTAGTGAATTGGTGCTGTTGAAGCTTTGCCTGGCCAAGTGTTGCGTTGTGAGCGAAGCAGTCGGCGAATTTTCGAAATTTAGTGAATTTGCCTCTTTGGGTGGGGTCATACGTGAATACGAACTATAGCAATTTCCACAGGGCACTTGCTAGCCAACATCCGCCACACAACTCCAGTATTTGTGTTTTTCAGCAGAAACGCCGATATGCCAAACAAACGCCATGTTATTGAAACTATGGGATCCGAAGGTTTGGAAATACACTTTCCTGAAATACGCCACATATTTTCAATATGGCAGCCAAACTCTCGTGAGATGGATTGCGCATATACGTATTAGGGCGCTGTATGTTGGTGTCGTTGCTTACTGACGCTCAGTTTGGCTATATTTTGCACGTAAATTGCTTTTCCCCTTGGCTTTTTTTTCACAAAAGTTTACTAAAATACTTCTGAGTGTAATTGTGGGGAATGAGAAAAAACAGAAATGCATGTTGGGAAAAACACATCATGCACGTGTGGTTTCATTGGCGTAAACGCAATGTAAAAACACCACTTGTGACCTCGCCCTTTTGTTCAGTTTATGAGCGGTGGAGTAACTAGATGTTACTGGGCCCCATAGAAAATATCCAGGGGTTTTCCTGTTTTATACTGATATTGTTCATTAATCATTGTCTCATGGGGCCCCTACATTTTCTGGGGCCCCCCTGCAGCCGCAGGGTCTGCTTCTTCTGTTTATGACAACCCTGTTGCTTCATGAATATCAACAGATGAGAAGGAAGCTGTTATTATTCAGTAGCAAGAAAAAGTTCAGGACTATTTAGAAGCTACAAGGTGATGCATTTTGCATCTAAAAATCCTGATGAAAGAAAATGAGTTTCTGCATTCGAACTAAGACAGGGAGGCCATTGTATTAAAGGTCGAATTTAAGTGGTATTAGAGATTTTGGAAACTACGATTAAACTCTGTTTCTCTAAAATCACGAATGCCATGAAAGTCATGAAAAGATCTGACTATAAAAATTCACAAATGGAAAAAGGTGCATAAAAATTACGAACATCTCTAAAACCGCAAAGAATTAGAGTTTATAGATCATTTACTAGCGAAATTAATTTGAAAACCTCTGAAAGTTTGAATGGTTAAAAAAAAATCCAATACGTGCACCAATCAATCAGTGCACCTTCTATTGAGTTATGACCTTTGGTGTTTTTACTTGGGGAAGTTTTGTATTGTTTTTTGTGGCTTTTACACTTTAAATGTTTAGAGAAAAAATATTTTGTGTGAAAATAATATAAATCCAAATTTTAATAAATGGGCCCCATGGTTTCAAGTTATACTCTTGCTATCATCCCCCTCTTCTGCTAATTTGGGATACGTACTTTGGGATAAGGAAAAACAGCAGCTTGCCAGAAAGCATTTCTGTGCAGGCACAAGTCACATGACTGGGGGCAGCTGACAAAATGTCCAGCCCTATGTCAGATTTCAAAATTGAATATAAAAAAATCTGTTTGCTCTTTTGAGAAATGGATTTCAGTGCAGAATTCTGCTGGAGGAGCACTATTAACTGATGCCTTTTGAAAAAAACATGTTTTCCGATGACGGGATCCCTTTAAAATAAAAACAAGGTAAAATTTTAGGTTTTCAATTTAAGGGAAGCTATACTGACACTTGGAGGCCCATTTATCAAAGGTCGAATTTCAAATTCATGTGAATTCTTTTTAACTCTAATACATTTGAATATACTCACAATTCGACTGGGAGGTTATTTAAGTAAAAATTTGAATATCTAAAACACGAATGAATATTACCGACCTGAAAAATTTAATCGAATTCGAATCAAAATTCGACTAAACTTGAATCACGTTTTCCTCCAAAAAAAACCTTTAGGGGCAGATTTATCAAAGATCGAGGTGAAATTTCAAATGAAAAAATTTTAATTCTGAGCTATTTTTTGTGTATTTCGACTAGAGAATAGTCCAAATTCGATTTGAATTTGAAAAAACATAAAATTTATCATGTACTGTCTCTTTAAAAATTTGACTTTGACCATTCGCCATCTAAAACCTAAAAGTTTTTTTTTGGGAAAAATTTTTAATCGAATTTGATCGAATGCGCTATTCCTTCAATTTGTACAATTTGAATTCGGCCGAATACGGACCTATTTGATCGAAAACTGACCTATTTGACCAAAAAAAAAACAGACAATGTCGCTTGGTATTTTTGAATTCAAATTTCTTAGTTTTTTCAATTCAACCCTTGATAAATATGCCCGTTAATGTCAGGAAGGCTATTAAAGTCTTCAGATAGGTCAGCAGACCTCTGCCATTGACTTCTACATGAAATCAGCAGGTTTTAGGTGGTTACCTTATGGAATTTGAGTTACTTCCAGGGTTAGGATTCGAATTGAATTTCGAATTCGAGTTGGTGGTTTTAAAGGAGAAGGAAAGCTACCGAAGCAGTTTATTACCAATAGATTAGCCACAATAGTGCAAGCTATAACACTATATTTATTATGCAGAATGCTTTACCATACCTGAGTAAACAGCTCTAGAAACTATCTCTGTTCATTTAAGATAGCAGCTGCCATATTAGCTTGGTGTGACATCACTTCTTGCTAGAGTCTATCCCTGATCACTCAAAGCTCTAGGCTCAGATTTTAGCAAGGATGGGAGGAGGGAGGGCGAAGAGAGAGGGAGAGAGGAGCAAACTGAGCATGCTCAAGCCCTAGCCCTGGGGGGTTTAAGCTGAAAACAGGAAGTCTGGTACAAAAGCCCATGAGTACACAATAAAAGGAAAGAAATGTGGTGTTTCTTCTGACAGAGGACTCGGAACAGCATTACTTTGAGGGTTTACTGGTGTATTTATATAGACCAGGGATCCCCAACCAGTAACTCGTGAGCAACATGTTGCTCTCCAACCCCCTGGATGTTGCTCTCAGGGTCCTCAAAACAGGTGCTTATTTTTTCATTCCAAGATTGAAAGCAAGTTTTGATTGCATAAAAACAAAGTATAGTGCCAAATAGAGCCTCTTGTAGGCTGCCAGTCCACATAGGGGCTACCAAATAACCACAGCCCTTATTTTGCACCCCAAGGTACTTTTTCATGCTTGTGTTGCTCCCAAACTCTTTTTATATTTGTATGTGGCTCACGGGTAAAAAAAGGTTGGGGACCCCTGATATAGACCTTTCTGATAAAGCTTACTTAATTCTACAAAAGGATGGAAAGGCTGAACTCGGTAAAAAAGAGAAAAAGGTGGTTTATTGCAACAGGTCACAAACCAACATCACCTGACGTGTTTCGGGAGAAACTCCCTTAATCATAAGCTTCCCTATGATTCCCTTCTTTCTACTTAATTTTAGCCTTTCCTTCTCCTTTAAACTCAAAATTGTGAAAAAAAAAAAAACAACTCAAAAATTTGAATTTACAATTCGAATATATCCCAGGACTAAGCAATACTCTGCAGGAATATCATGGATACATGCTGGGCCATTTAGAGCCCAGCATGGTTATATCGCTACACAAATGCTGTTATCCGTATTCACGTGTACAGGGAATGGCAATGACGCAGACACTCTAAAAAGACTTTGGAGCACAATTCCAGACAGCTCTCAGCTCATTCCAATAGGCCAAGATCTGTACCAGGTCATGATCCTGCACTCCATCCGCACAAAGCTGTTTATATAAACAAGCCCTGAAGATTAGTTCCACTAGTTCTGCCATTTGCTTTGGTGCTTAGATTGGAGCTGACAGAAGGCAAAGCAGGTTGGTAATTACAAGGCAATGAAAAAAACTGGCACAGTTACAGGGTGAGAGAAACGTGTCCCCGAGATCTTGCGTCTTGTTTTTAACCCGTTCCCTGCTGCAGATAGTACAATCTGCCATCTATGATAAAAGAGACTGCTCTGCCACAGTTTCTGTGCATTTCCTGCCACATAGGGGCAAATTCACTAAGATTCGTAGTTGCGCCAGGTGTAACTTCGCCGCACTTCGCCAGGCGTAGTTTCGTCAGAGCTCCGCAAATTCACTAAAATCCAAAGTTGCGCTCAGGGGTATCGTAAGGTTGCGAAGTTGCGCTAGCGTTGATTCGCTAAGCGAAGCGAAGTTACGCTAGCGATGGTTTGTTTGCATACGGCGCCAAATTCAAATTTCAATGGAGGAATACGTACAATCACTACAAATGCCTGGGAAACCTTCAAAATATTTTTTTTTTTTTTTGCCCTACACATGTGCCCACTGTATAGTTAAGTTGCCATGAGTTAGGAAATGTAGGGGGAACTAGGGGAGCCCCAAAAATTTTTTTGATCTTTTTCAACCTATCACCCATAATATAGAAAAAACGCCAGCGTTTTTTGGGACTTAGAAAAAATTTGAACTTTTTTTGAAGCAATCCCTATCTACTCTATTGCGCTTCGCCTGGACTGAGGTGGCGAAGGAAGTCTAGCGTAAAAGGTAGCGTTCAGAACAATGCGCGCGTTAGTGAATTTGTGTAGTTACGTCCGTTGCGAAAATTCGCCAGGCGTAAGGGTGCGAAGTAACACTAGCGAATTTACGCCAGCGCTCGTTAGTGAATTTGCGAAGTAACGAAAATGACCAACGCTAGCGAATTGACGCTAGCGTTAGGCGCTTCAGCGCTTAGTGAATCTACCCCATAGTTTTGTAATTCAAGGCATATTAGGTATTAAACTGCAAACCCTGACATTTTTATTGATGGTTTGTTTTATCTTTGTAAGGTGCTATAAGCTTCAGTCCGTTAAGACAAATTTTGCAGTATGATAACCCTCTATCTTTAGCAAAGTTTTCCACTACAATAAAAACATATTTATTCATTTTTAATTACTCTAAAATTAGGGATGCACCGAATCCAGGATTCGGTTCGGGATTCGGCCTTTTTCAGCAGGGTTCGGATTCGAAAACAAGGAAGTAAAAAATGTTTTCCCCTTCCAACCCCTAATTTGCATATGCAAATTAGGGTTCAGATGCGGTTCAGTATTCGGCCGAATCTTTTGCGAAGGATTCGGGGGTTTGGCCAAATCCAAAATAGTGGATTGGGTGCATCCCTAATCTAAATGTGTACTTTCCAACAGTTTTTAGGCGTTACGTTCCCTGTAATGCCAAGGAAGTGAGAAAAGTGTCTGGCATGCATATGGGTTGGCAATATTTGGGTATATGGATAGAGCATTTTAATTTTAGTGCAATCAGTTAATTAAGGTGACCTAATCTAACACCACAGCACTCAGCAATAATCAGTCAACAACAAAAAAAAAAATAAACAGAAATGTAATTTCCTATTATTTCCTAACCTGATTACAATTTGCATTAGGTGCATCACAACCCGTGCATGTGATCTGCAAATTAGAAGAGATTAAATGAAATAAATAGCTTTACATAAAGATGGGAAACTTGGTTTGGTTTAGTCTTCTCGGTACAAGTGAGAGGCAACACATCGAGACCCATTTATCAAAGGTGGAATTAAGAATTCATGTGAATTTTTTGTTTTAATTCGAATATACTTACAATTTGACTGGGAGGTTATTCAAGATAAAATTTGAATGTCTAATATTCAATTGAATGGTTCCGACCCTGGGGAAAATTCTCTAAAGGGCGAAGTGACTAAAGCTGGCGAAAATTCGCCAGCGAAAGAGATAGACTAGCGCTACTTCGCTCTCTAATGCCAGGCAAATTTTCGTCTGGCGAATAGACGTAACTACGCAAATTCACTAAGATGTGGATTTTACTAAACGTTACCTCTTGCGCCAGACTTGCCTTCGCCACCTTAATTGGTCTTTCTTTATTTTCTATAGTGTTTTAATTATTTGCCTTCTTAAACGGACTCTTTTCAGCTTTCAAATGGGGGTCACTGACCCCATCTTAAAAACAAATGCTCTCTAAGGCTACAAATTTATTGTTATTGCTAAGACTGGAGTCTTCGTGGGTTGACGTTAAAGAAGAGAATTCACAACTCCTGGACAGACAATTCAAAAGTGGATACATTGTGCCACAATGATGAAAGTCTACCTGCAGCAAACCAAGAAATTGTAGGATGTTGCTGCAAAAGTTGTAGGACCACAGTTTGAAGCACTCTACATTAGACCATCATGCTTTTCCACTTATTGATGTGGCTTGCAGTGAGCACTTGGCTACTAGTACAGGAATGTGACCCATTATCCGGAAACCCATTATCCAAAAAGCTACGGAAAGGTCATCTCCCTTAGACTACATTTTATCCAAATTTTATAAAATTATTTCAGTTTTTCTCTGTAATAATTAAACAGTAGCTTGTACTTGATCCCAACTAAGACATCATTTATCCTTTTTGGAATCAAACCCAGTCTGTTGGGTTTATTCAATGTTTACAGGATTTTCTAGTAGACTTAAATAAAGATCCAAATTACAGAAAGATACATTATTCGGAAAACCCCAGGTCCCAAACATTCTGGATAACAGGTGCCAAACCTGTAGTCAGAAACATGTTTGAGGTTGAGTTTACACACATGCATGATACTATCCAGTTAATCCTTGTAAAAACCAGTCAACAATAACAATGTAATACAGCTATGGGATCCCATATCGGAAAAACCCCTTATCCACAAAGTTCCATATTACATGTTATGAGTCTGTTCATTGCATCTGCCTTGCCTAACCTGCCTAAAGTTTTTGCTAAGCTTCATCATTGGTCTACCTTATAACTTTGGTTGGAGCAACTACACTTGTTGCAGGCAGATTTTCTGATTTTCCATGGTAGCTTCCAACCTCCCCAGAGCCAGCATTTACAAGGACTCAAACTTGTACCAGTTTCCCTGCCTGATCCATTGCCGGATTCCTCCTCTGCCCGATCCAGTGCCCGATTCCCCTCTGCCTGATCCAGGGCCGGATCCACCACTGCCCAGATCTAGCCTGAACTGCCTTTTACCTGCTTGCCTGTTCCTTTCACTAGTATTGCATTTCTTATCTGGAAACCCAGTATCCATAAAACTCAGAATTAAAGGAAAACCATCCCATATGCAAATCAATTGGAATTTTCATGTAGGAGTTTAAGTTAGACTTCCAACTCCTGCATGAAGCCAGACTGAAGAAAGACAGATGCTAAGAGGGGCGAGACTGACGGGAAACTTGATTATTTTAGAAATGGTAAAGGCTTTCTAATTGATTAGAGGCAGGGAGTATTTAGCACTTAATTATTGACAAGTCTACAGTTGGGAAAAAAGTATGGTTAAAAAAAAAGTTGGGAAATAAATGAATGCTGATCAAAAAATTAACTATTTTAAGGAGCCAGTGTTATTTTGAATGCCTGATATACAGGGGCGCTCTGCCAATGAGGCGAGCTGAGGCGCTCCCCTCAGGCGGCAGCGCCAGAGAGGTTTCCAGGGGCAGCAAAAAAACGCTCCTGCACCTTTAAGAGCCGAATTTCCGTTTTTTATACCGGAGATTCGGCTGTACTATTGCGGGAGAGCGCAATTGCGCTCTTCGCACTAGTGTTCCTGCCTCCCCTCCCGACAGGTAAGCCGGCAAGGGGGGACGGCATTGCAGGAGCCGCCTCAGGTGGCTCCTATGAGAGAATCGGCGCTGCTGATATACAGTATCATGTGTAAAAAGCATTTCTCATAGTCGCTATTAACCCCCTTATAAGCACAAGATTTATATTTACATAAATGCATGTAAGTCATACTCCCTATTGAGTCCCCTAGGATGCAGTGTTTGTAATGTATGAATCCAAAATTTTGGATTTTATGTAAATATAAATCTTGTGCTTATAAGGGGGTTAATAGGGACTATGTATTGTAACACACATGGAGATACTGTTGTTCTATTTGACTTTGTAAGGTTTGGCTCGCTAACGATATAAGATGTAATATGTTAGGAGGTCCATGGTACTGAATATGCACTACTGTTTGTACTTGTTGACTATATTAAGTGCATTGAGGGTTAAACCTTGTAAGATAGCAGAAGAAATTCGGATGCACACCTAAGATTGCAGTGGTGTCCAAAAATAGTGATTTATTTGTGGCCCAAAATATACATCACAAAAGGGCCCTTTTGTGATGTATATTTTGGGCCACAAATAAATCACTATTTTTGGACACCACTGCAATCTTAGGTGTGCATCCGAATTTCTTCTGCTATTGACTCTATGACCCTTATGCGAGGGAAGGGTCTTCCGGATCAGCACCCTACACTTACAACAAGTGTGTAAGGGATCAGGTAGAGCTCTTCATATTCGTGCATTGTATTCAAACCTTGTAAGATACTGATTCACCTGTTAAGTGTGTTAATTGGTTACCTTTAAATAGGAAATGATGTCATGATATTATGTGATGCTTGACAAAAAAGCAGGAGCTTCGAAACGTTGCAGCAATTTTTTCATATAAAGGACTTTTTATACTTGCAATTGGAAATCTGGACTTTTTTGTTTGAATATATGTTTTGTCCATAATTTGGACTAAGTCACAGGTTGGGATACCGCTCCACACCAGTTTGTACGGCTATATATCTATATCTATATATATATATATCTATATATATATAGATATATATATATATATATATATATATATATATATATATATATATATATATATATATATACATATACAGGTATGGGACCTGTTATCCAAACTGCTCAGGACCTGGGCTTTTTTTTCTGTAATATGGATCTTCACACCTTAAGTCTACTAGAAAATCAAGTAAACATTAAATAAACCCAATAGGCTGGTTTTGCTTCCAATAAGGACTTTGGATCAAGCACAAGGTACTGTTTTATTATTAGAGAGAAAAAGGAAATACATTTTAAAAATATGGATTATTGGGATAAAATAGAATCTATGGGAGCCAGCCTTTCCGTAATTCTGAACTTTCTGGATAACGGATCCCATACCTGTATATATATTTCCAAAATGGACCAGCACACCAAGTTTATTGAATTTATGAACTTTTATTCAATCACTTGTGCATCCAAAGTTTTGGCCCACCTGTGAATTATAATAAATAACGTACCCCCTATTCCAAAATCTGTGGTTCTTAGAAGTCCCCTCTGAGCTCCATGACCTGAATAAAAGCACTCGGCCTTTGGTATCATGACTTAAAGGGCATGTAAAAACAAAAAAATAAAATCCCATTATTACTTTCTTTAATGAAAAAAAAACTTATCTCCAATATACTTAAATTAAAAAATGTGTTCCGTTTTTGTAAGAAACCTGACTGTATACAGTGAAATTCTCCCTTCATTTACTGCTGTGAATAGGAATGGTCAGACAGTCCCTAACTGCTCTGCAGGGAAACAATCATACTTATGAAATGCAGGGGGAGCCCTCATACTTATGAAATGCAGGGGGAGCCCCCGCCTTACTTCCCAGTCATGCAGAACTCAAGCAGCTTTGTTTGTTTCCCATTAGAGCAGTCAGCGACTGTGTAGAGATTTGTATTGGATTTTATTTTTGCCTTTACATCCCCTTTACTGTTTCCAACTCCAGCTGCAGGGACAAAGATCATGGAGACAGATTTAAACAGATAAACTGGGATTCTATTTGGAGGATTATTTGGAGAAAGTTTGTATTAAACAATACAAAAACTATAAAATCCACATTAGATTACATGACAACACCCAGTGCAGTCTGCCTATTCTGATTATTAATCAGTCTTGCTGTATCGGCTTCTAGCAGATATTATTTGACTTGTGCTGTTTTGATTATTTATGACGACCCCTAAGCAGCCCAGACCACACTGAGCATGTGCACAGTCTTGGTCTTGCAAAGCTGTTTAACAAAGTTACAAGATGGTGACCCCCTGTGGCCAACTTTGAAAGCATAAATTATTTTGTTTGATTAGGTTTGTGGTGCAGTAAGTTCATGTTTATGTTTAGTATACAAATTACAGCATTTCTAGCCTTATTCTATTTTAGATTTTACTTCCCCATTAAATAGTCATGTAGCTCCTCAGCGATAAGGAGCTGAATAAGCCAGGCTGATACACCACAGATTTTAACTTTTCGTTGTGTATATCCACAATAAAGGGCACTGTGCTATCAGAAAATATGTCCCTTGGGCTTGGAATGTTAAAAATAATCCATGTATGTAAAGATGTAATTTTTATTTCCGATGGCAATGTACATAAATAAAACATATGCTTACATTACAGTGGTCTGTGAAGCCTCCATAAATGCATCGCAATATCGTGCGACGGTAACAGGACATGTAATTGAATGCCATTATCTCATTTATTTTTTATTCCTTTGTTATTTTTATCTACAGCTGTCTAATTAGGAGCCACCCGCATTATCCATTAGTTGCCCCTGGGTTCATAGCTTTCCTGCACAAGAGATTAGCACTCAGCTCATAAAAAGAGGTTACATTTGCACAATAAAAAGCTGGCCTGTGTCTACAGAGCAGGGAGGCACAAGCCCAGTGTAAAGGATTCCTTAAAGAGCAGAGATCACACAGTTTGAGAATCAAAGAAAGATGTACCTTTGTGCATGAGAGGAAAATCTGTGTGGCTTAAACTTGTGTTGCTATCTCAACCTCACGCGTTGCAGGCAGTAGATGGGACTGAGAGCAATGGCAACACTGACACTCAGTGCTATAAATATGAAAGCACATGGGGAATGGCAATGCCTTCTCTCAGTTTTGCTCTACAGAGTAGAACAGCTTTGACAAGTGCAGATTAAATGATTTGATAAGTGTATTACTGTACCAGGCATTAGGCATGTTTTAGATGGGAGTTCTCCATCTGAAAAGCATAATGAAATGAATTCTACAAATTAACATTTCAATTGTTTTATTAGAATTGCTTGTTGTAATTGAGAGCAGTGTTTGTTTTTCTCTTTTGTTTTTTTTTCAGGTCTGTTTATCAGCTGCCCTCTGCTACAATTCATCAGGAGTCAGAACCGAAAGTACAGAATATGTATACAGCCAGAGAAATATTTCAATGGCATGTACGTACATTGCTTTAAGGCCAGTGTGGAATAAGCCTACAAAATCTAAAATAAACACTATTTGAACTTCTAAAAACATGTTTTGTTTTGTTTAACACAGACATGATATGATAGTCTGCCTCTGAATCCTATGAACCCAATCCTCCCTTAAAGGATCAGTAACAACAAAAAATGAATGCCTTTTAAACTGATAAAATGTCATGTACTGTTGTGTTGCACTGGTAAAATAGATGCATTTGCTGCAGAAACACTATTATAGTTTATATAAACAAGCTGCTGTGTAGCTATGGGGGCAGCCATTCAAAGATGAAAAAGGAGAAAAAGCACAGGACGCACAGCTGATAGCAGATAAGCTCTTTAGTTTACAAAGGGATACTTGTGCTTGAATGGCTGCCCCGATGGCTACACAGCAGCTTGTTTATATGAACTATAGTTGTGTTTCTGAAGCAAACAGACATGTTTTAACAGTGCAGGGCAAAACTACATTATATTGCCATTCCTTTAAATCAGTTTCATTCTTTGGAGTTACTGTTCCTTTAAGGTGCCCATAATCCATACATGGACGGCCGAGTCTGCAGCTTATTGGCCTGTGTATGGTGCCAGTTGAAGGGCCTTTCTAACAGATATGCGGGCAGAAATAGTCCAAGTGTCCAATGGGCAAGCTTGATTTCCCCATTAGGGGAAGGATGTGTTGATGTGGCCCCCCCCTGACAGCCTTCATTGGCGGCAATTATGATCCAAACTTTGACCCGACGGCCAAATGATCAGATCAGACTGATATCCCCCACCTGAAGGTTAAGATCCATTAATTTGGCAATTCCACCACCACAATTGAGATGGATGGCCATCTGAAGAGAGATCAACTTGTTCCATTGTGAACCACTTCCCAATTCCCCTTAGGCTAACAGAGTCATCCCATCCTTTCCACAGTGGGAGGTGCTAATATTCTCTGGAAAGCACAGGGACTTCATGTCCCAGATTCTATGACTGCACAATGAAAGAAGGTGATGGAAGGATGGGATAACTCCTAAGGAGCCTAAGGGGGGGGGGGGGTTCCTATCATTCAGAGGAAAACTATCATGGTTTCCTTTCAATCTGTGGCATCAGGTATGTCTGTGTACAAAATAAACCATCTATATTAATATCTGTAAGTCAAGATAGTGTTTATGTACCTTTTCGTCATAATCCCAAATGAATGAACTCATTACAACTAATGTCTCAAGACCTTGACTGGAACAGGCCCATTATATATATTTGGGACATGTGATGCCCTTTATTGCGCATAGGCAACACTATATCACCTTATCTTGTATTTACAAAACAAGAATAAAACCAAGCCCATAGTTTTCTGAGTGATGCTTAATTTAAAAACTATTGCTCTGTAAGGCCAAGCAACCATTTTATTACTTTGCTGGCCAGAGGCAGGTACTCTTTCCTTTACATCAAGCAGGGCGATATTAGAAATGATCTTCCAGATTAAGGGCTCTTTTACCTTATTTACTAACATTTATATTCATGCTTGCTTGTATTTGCTGACGAATGCGGACCTCCGATCTCTGCTCTCGCCTTTGGATGTTATTTCATGACTGCAGCCATATACATGAGCAGCTGCTAATAAGAACTAGTATTACTTGCAGTGCTTGTTAAGGCTCTTACACATGGGCGTTTTTCCTGTGCTCCCCTGTGTTCTGTTTTTTTCCGTTCAGCCGCGGGGTAGCGCAGGAGTAAATGCACTCAATTATTGTCAAGGGGGCTGTATCCACACAGACGCATGTAAGCACCAAACGCTGGTGGGACGCAACGTGTTGCATTCCACCTGCTTTCCGTGCTTACATGCGTCTGTGTGAGTACAGCCCCTTGACAATAATTGAGTGTGTTTACTCCTGCGCTCTACATCGGCTGAACGGAAGAAAGCGGAACACAGGGGAGCGCAGGAAAAAACGCCCATGTGTATGAGCCCTAACAAGCACTGCTAGTAATGCTCGTTCTTATTAGCAGCTCCTCATGGCTGCAGTTAAGGAAAAACATCCAAAAGCGAGAACAAAGACCGGAGGTCAGCATTCGTCAGCAAATACAAACAAGCATGAATATAAATGTTAGTAAATACGGTTTTAAAGAACTCCAAATGATTGTATTTACTTACCTGAAACCCTGGGCTGGTGCTCCTATCAGCAGAAAACAGCACCGGCCCGGGGTTATACCAGTGAGCACCACGGAGTGGTTCTCTTCCGGCTTCTTCTTCTTCTTCAAATTTCCCGGGCAGACGCATGCGCAGTAGAACGAAATAGCTGACTTTTTAGTTAAAGTTCGGTTTTTCACTCGAATGCACATGCGCAGCCGCACAAAGAAATCAGTAGCTGGAAGAGAAGCTCTCCGTTGTCCTCGCTGGAATAACCCCGGGCAGGTGCAGTTTTCTGCTGATAGGAGCACCAGCCCGGGGTTTCAGGTAAGTAAATACAATCACTTGGGGGTGCCTAACATTTGGCACCCCCAAGTGCTAAACGACTTTCCTTCTCGTTTAACTCATTTCCTTAATTTTACATTTTCCCAGATTTTACATAATTTTTTTTCTGGTCCCCTGAAAAACGTAAAATGGGGGCTGTACTATATACAGTAGGTCAGTCAAAAGTGAAGGCAAGTCTCATTTGCACCTTTGTACATATCGGCCAAGAGGGCAGCTTAATTGATTTCTACCCTCCTGGAGTCAAAACACTTTCATGTAAAACCAATTTAGACGTTATAGCTACAAAGCACTTAAAGTAGTAATCCCATTCCTCTTGCCCAGACTTGTGGCGTTGCTAGTCTTATAGCCTATCAGATACCAAGCCTGTGTGTTTGAAGATCTCCTGTAACAAGCGGAATCATTTAACAAGCACCGTGGAGCTCAGACCACAAAAGATCATGCTCTCAGACTGTTCCTCAAGCCGAGTTGGCCTTTTTTACAACTTTTCTTCCAGAGGACAGCGAAGTAGCCCGTTCCCTGCAGGCTACTTTATTATGCAGCTTCTTTAATGATTCAGAATACATTGTAAGGTTTTTCCAACTCCTGCCTCCTGAACTTTCCAGCTCTCATACAAAACTGCTCTTATTATCACAACTCTCAAGGGTTCCCCTGGTCTATACAATAACCGGAGAACAAACATATTTTAAGAAAAGTTTCCTATGTTGACATGAGACAAGCGGGTGATATAATGCACAGGGGGGAATATTGCAATTCTTTGGCACCCTTGTGATTCATGAAATGGAAATTCTATGTATTTATTGAAATGAACATGCTCCACTTTCCCGTGTTTCATGAGAAAGAGAATCAAACATCCCATTCCTCTGAGCTTCATAATGTTTCCTGCCACTTGGTCAAGAGAATAAAGGCTAAGCAAAACCAATTATTCTCCTACAAGATAGGAGAAATGGAACCAACATTCCTTAAAGGAGAAGTAAAGCTTAGCTAAAGAAGTAGCTAGAAATGTTGTACATTATGTTTTGGGCTTCTGTACCAGCCCAAGGCAACCACAACCCTTTAGCATTGAAGATCTGTGCCTCCAAAGATGCCCCAGTAGCTCCCCATCTTCTTTTCTGCTGATTCACTGCACATACTCTGTGCTGCTGTCACTTACTGAGCTTAGGGACCCACTCACAATATACAGTACACATAGAATAGAAATGTCACAATATAAGGCTGATTAGTAATTAATACAGATAATTAACAACAAAGTAACTAAAATAGGGCTTAATGAGATTATATCTGACTACAGGTATTGGGGTGTCCACTAAATTAACAATATGAAAACTAAAAACACAAGGGACTTTTAACTCCACAATACAAGTGTCAGAATACAGATAATTACTAAATGGCAGCACAGAAACCAGTGTAATTAGCATCAGAATTTAATAATCAGCCCTGTAGCATCAGCTTATATTACAGACCAACCTCATTTTCTGCTGGATAATTTGCGACGACCCCTAAGCTTAGCTTCTCAACAGCTGCTCAGAGCCCACTGAGCATGTGAGTGTCACAGAGACTTTCCAAGATGGTGACCCCCTGTGACAAGTTTGAAGTCCTGGATCATTGCTGCTATTGACAAGCTGACACTTTAGGCTGATGCAATAAGTTCAGTAAATAAAATACGGCATTTTTAGCCATATTCATTTTTAGGGTTTAGTTCTCTTTAAGTGTGAGGCACACATTATGAGGCTAGGGTTGCCACCTGGCCGGTATGATGCTTGATGCCAATGTTATTAATAGGAAAAAACTGCAGGAATATAGGAAGGCCGGTATTTTTTTCCAGAAAAGGTGGCAACCCTATATGGGGCCGATTAACAAATATTCATATTTTTTTTAACACATATTGTACTTTTTTTATTGTACTGATTAAGAATTGGCTCCTGATGTGTAAAAACCTATAAAATACCTTTAAATGAAAGAATGCATATTACATGCACTGTAATTTTGTGATTGGCGCAGAATAAAGCATGAACAGTTATGGGATCCATTATCAGGAAACCCGTTATCCAGAAAGCTCTGAATTACGGAATGTCCATCTCCCATAGACTCCATTTTCCTTTTTCACTGTAATAATATAACAGTACCTTGTACTTGATCCAAACAAAGACATAATTAATCCTTATTGGAAGCAAAACCAGACTATTGGGTTTATTTAATGTTTACACGATTTTCTAGTAGACTTAAGGTACGAAGATCCAAATTACCGAAAGATCCGTTATCCGGAAAACTCTATGTCTGGAGCATTTTGGATAACAGGTCCCATACCTGTACATTGTCCCAGGTGCCCATAATGCTATTATTCTAATTGTATTTGTATCTTTGTCATCACACCCTGTCCTGTGTATCTTCACCTCTGAGAACCAAACCACTGCATGCATGGTAGGGTTGCTGAAACAGCACTATGTACTATATACTAAAAGGTAAATTTAGATGGAACTGGCCCTTTAAATAGAGGTAATTATATTAAAATGGAAATATCAGCTACAGAGTCCATACATCTGACATACACCTCCTACAGGGCAAGCTACATCTCCTGTGTTTATAGGAATTACCATATGTCACAACCACTGGGATGATCCAGGTGGCAGAGACTGTAAATATTTATGTAACGGATGAGATTTCTATTTCCAGGATGAGCTCCAGAGTGAGCGTCTGTTGTGCTGTGGATAAGAGAATCGAAGGGGCAAATTTTTTGTGCGATTTTATCGAGTTTGCCCACCCTGATCACACAATCCACTAAAAAGCCTGAGAAAAACTTGTATCATTCAGGAAAAAGCCGAAAAGAATCGTACAATTTTTCGAGCTTTTTACACAAATTGTATGAATTGTTTGGGGTTTTACCCGAAAATATCCGATTTTTGGGCTAAACCTAGCGCAGACCACGATAACTTACAATTACGATAGGGATCTCCCCCATTGACTTATATACAACCATGGCGGGTCTAAGATGGAGGATTTTCGGTTTCTGACATTTTGCAGCCTCAGGGTATAATAAACCTTGAAAAAATTTAAGTTTTGATTTTCACTAAAAATTTTGATTTTATAGTAAAAAAAAAAACTAAAATGTTTCACGTTTTTAGCATTCGGACTTGAATATATGTTACTGCTACTTTTGATTACTCATCTTTCTTTTCAAGGCCTCAATTGTTCATATTCCAATCTCTTTTTCAAATCAATCAGAATATCATTCTCTACCTCATACTAAAGGTGAACAACCCTTTTAATAAATTTCTTTTTTTCAGCCTAGGATAAGTACTAATCATTTAATTCCTAGCACAAGTCTTTCCCTGTTATAAATGGAAGACTTTTGCCCATCCAATGAAAACTGGACAATAGCTACATTCAGAGGTGCCTTTAGTGCCAAAGCAGTGAGATTGCAGTTTAACAGTATATTAGTCATGGATTGTAGGATATAATATATACCAGCAATTAGAATGTCTCCAGGAAAATCTTTTGTTTTATAGATGCTCCAGGACCATACACAGAATAATGTAATATTTTTCCAAGATGCCTGCCTGCATCATTGTCCTATCAAGTCATTCTTTAAACCCAGTAACTTCCATAAACCTTGGGATATTGCTTTACCTCTCATTATGCCTCCCTTCCATAATGTGCTGGTTCCAGAACACGGAATTCCCATTTATGCGAACAGCTTCTTTCCGTGCAATCAGGTTAATATGGAAATGCATTGCTACAATTATGATATCTATTATGATACCATTTTGCAATCGCTGCTCATGAGATTTGAATCGGCTCCCTCCATAAATCTTCTTTATGGCTATATAAAAAAGGACTGGCATCTACATTATCATGCGCCTTTGCAATCATGCGGTTTTAGTGAAGCCCTGGGACACTTTGCAGGGAGGATAAAAGACACAGGAAAGGAGAGAACAGGCGCAAGATAATTCTGACATAAGGTAAAATATAAAACATTTTTTAGTGCTTTTAGGAAAGCTGAAGGGATGTCATTTTCCTTGTAGCCTGTTCTCTCTGTGAAAATAGCTGAATTTTACTGTCCAGATAAATAAAGGGAAACTATAAGTGCATGAGCGTATAACAGCCCAATACAATCATTTTAAATGCTGTCCAGGCACCGGAATCTCTAAATCCATTTCTGGTACTCTTTGTAAACATGTTTCATGAAGGCTCATTTTGGAGTTCTGTGACTGTGTGCTAAACACAAACACCATCAAATGGAAGGTTACTGGATTCCTAGAAAACCCAAGGACACTTGTAATAAATGCAGGTTGGTGGGCTGATTGCAATGGGATTGCATATGAGATTTTCGAGAAACATTCCTGATTTCTTGCATGATCTTGGTAGCCTTTCCAGGGATAGAAGGATACAGGTGGCCAATGCAACAATTGCATAGGGCACCGAATTTGCACTGGGCCTCCCACACCAGGACATTACAGCTGCAGCGCTGCATGATTCAAAGGCTTTTTGCCACTCAATTGCAGGTCTCCCATTGGGTCCCATGAGTAGATAGCTCCATTGCAGCTGCCCCCTTGGTAGTTATGTCATTGAACTTTAGCACAATGAAAGGAATGGAAAATGACTGTAATGGGTCACACCCAACCCAACAAAGTCATTTGATTAAGAAAGATAAGAATGTTTAAAGGTATACTGTCTTGGGAAAACATGTTCTTTTCAAAACGCATCAGTTAATAGTGCTACTCCAGCAGACTTCTGCAATGAAATCCAATTCTCAAAAGAGCAAACTGATTTTTTTATATTCGATTATAAAATCTGACATGGGGCTAGATATATTGTCAGTTTCCCAGCTGCCCCCAGTCATGTAACTTGTGCCTGCACTTAAGGATGGAACTACTTTCTGGCAGGCTGTTATTTCTTCTACTTAATGTAACTGAATCAGTCACAGTGGGACTTGGCTTTTAATATTGATTGTTGTTTTTAGGTCTACCAGGCAGCTGTTATCTTGTGTTAGGGAGCTGCTATACCTTCCCATTGTTCTTTTGTAGGCTGCTGGGAAAAAGGGAAAGGGAGGGGGTGATATCACTCCAACTAGCAGTACAGCAGTAAAGAGTGACTGAAGTTTATCAGAGCACAAGTCACGTGACTGGGGGCAGCTGGTAAAATGACAATATGTCTAGCCCCATGTCAGATTTCAAAATTGAATATAAAAAAAATCTGTTTGCTGTTTTTAAAAATGGATTTCAGTAGCACTATTAACTGGTGTGTTTTGAAAAAAAAACATGTTTTCCCATGACAGCATCCCTTTAGTCATAACATTGGAATTCCTTAAATGTAGCAATTCTCAATTTATTATTCATGGCAATTCAGCTGGTGAAGGCTGAAGGCCAGGGGTCTCATATATGAAGTTTGAAAAATGAGTTCAAGTGGGTTGACCCCTTGCATGCCCTTCTTGCACAGTACAAAGACCTGTGCCTTTCCCATGAATGTAGCCAAGGTGGCATGTAGACCTGCCATTGGATGCCTTTAGCTTGGACATCCTCCTCCAATAAGGTTCAAGAACACTGCCCTTTGCACCCTGTACCAAGTTGTGCATGCAAACATATGCAATGAAACCAACATCCAGTCTTATGCTCCCTTATTGTGATCACAGATCAGGGGCATGTGCTACGGGAATCCATGTACTGATTCTCTATTCTCTTGGTTTGGCCAGGGACCATAAAACTGGATGTGATGCAACCAAAGTTGGCAACTCTGCATACTTTTTTTTTCAATCTGGTTGAGAGGGGAAGGTATGTGGCTATACTAAGAGTCAAAGTCCAAGAGTTCAGTTTTTCTTTGTCCTTTAAATGATTCTAATGAAATCCCTAAACTTTCTGGGAAGCCTGTACTTTCACTTTAATCAACTACTTTTTATAAATTTCAGACCAGCATAAAGTACTTTGCTGCAGACTTCTCAAAGTGAGAACTGCTAAAGACATAAAAACACAGTAAACAAAAAGATTGATGAAAGGTATCAAGTTCCTTATACTCACTGCCGCTTTTGCCCGCCCAGTTGACTCCAAACCTCCACTACGAAGCCGTCAAAGTGCTCATCCTAAAGATATAACAGGCTATTTAGCATTGATCTGAGTCTCAGATTACACAGCTCGCTCAGGAGTTTACATCTGATTAGTGCAGGATTAAACAGTTAGCCAAAAATCAAGCACATTGCCAATTTTAGGCTATTAGAGAAAGCACGGACAAGACAAGACGTGAATACGAAGATGCCCAAAAGCAATAGAATAATGCCAATGCACAGAATATTCATCTTTTTTTTCTTATAAACACATAAGACATTCTAGATAGAACTAAACTTCACAAACATTTTACTGTTTAGCAAACATGTTGAGTGAAAGATGTTGCTTGAGGTGAATGGGAATAAATCAATCAGACCTTTGCAGTCTGCACCATAGCACCGGCAAGTTCTTCAATCTCATCTTCGCTGTTGAACACACTCTCAAAGTCCTGATAAGACCAACCGTCAAACAAGATGCGCGGGACTGCAGGTAGAGCAATGGAAGGGATTGTTAAAATGTATACACTTTCCATCTGAATAAACACATTTCAGCACAGGGGGATGAGCAAGGAGACTAGCCCTCATCAGGGCAGCCATCAGGGGGGGACAGGGGGGAGAGTTGTAGGGGGCCCCGACCCCGAGGGTAAGGGGGCCCGGACACACTTACTTGATTAGCCGGGCCCCCCATCTTTGTGAGAGCTGCTGACTTCGGGAAGGCATGGATGTTTAAGGGGCCCTGGCCACCAATTTTCTTATAATGTGGGGGGGGGGGGCTGGCCACCAATTTTTTTCTCAAGTGGGGTCCTAGCCAACAATATTTTTTAATGGGGGGCCCTGGCCACAAATGTTTTTTTATGGGGGGCCCTGACCACCAATATCTTTTTATTAACATGTGGGAACCCTAGCCACCAATTTTTGTTTTTTTACTGTGTGGTGGGGGGCGGACCTGTGGGTTGGGGAGGGCAGACCTGTATGTGGGGCTTGCGGTGGGCGCAGCCCAAGGGGCCCAGGAAATTTTGTCATATGGGGCCCTGCGATTTCTGATGGCGGTCCTGGCCCTCATGGTGTGTGTCTGCCAAAGCTACTGACAGCAGAGCAGCCCAGAATATACTATAGCTGTGACACTCTTTATATGTACTCACCAATCTGAGTGCTCTTGGACGTCTTCCTAATGTCCTTTATCCATCCTGAAACAATAACAAAGTCCTAACTGTAGTAATGTAAAAAGTATTATGGCTTACTAGTAAGAAAACTGACCTCTTTAAAGGGGGGGGGTCAACTTTAAGTTACATTTTAGTATGTTATAGAATAGCAACTTTTTAACTGGCCTTCATTTTGTCTTTTTATTGTTTTTCATTGCCTTCTTCTGATTCTTTCCAGCTTTCAAGTGGGGGTCACTGAGCGCATGTAAAAACAAATGCTCTGCAAGGCTACAAATGTAGTGTTATTGCTACTTTTTATTACTCATATTTTTATTCAAGCCATCTCCTATTCATATTCTAGTCTCTTATTCAAATCAACTAAAAATAGAGTAAGAAGGCGCACACCCTTAAAATAAGAGGTGCTAACCCATAGGTGACTCCCCGTGAGGGTCTCCAGACATATATACAAAAAAACAAGAACGGATTTCACACTCAATTTTCAGTAAATAATATTTATTACAGAAAAAATATATATTACAGAAAAAAAAGAAGTAACAGAAATTACAAAAATAATAAGTAAGCCCATTTCGTTTCGACCATAGTGGTCTTCCTCAAGGGTACAGATAATTTTCCTTTTCTTTTTTATTATTTATTATTTGTGCCAACTATGGAAGACCGCTATGGTCTAAATGTGTTGGGCTTACTTATTACTTTTGTAATTTCTGTTATTTCCTTTTTTCTGTAATAGATATTTTTTCTGTAATAACTATTATTTACTTTTTTGATTTTTGAAAATTGAGTGTGCAATCCATTGTTGTTTTCTTATTCAAATCAGTGCATGGTTGCTATGGACCCTAGCAACCAGATTGTTGAAATTGCAAACTTGTTGTTCTCATACTTCTCTGCAGGTAGCCTTGACATGTAACACGTAAGTAGTAGGCACTGCATTTATTACAGAACTAAAATTCCCAGCTGTCAGCTAAGGTGGTGGTCAGATTCTGGGATCAGGAGCATATGATATATATCAGGGCTAAGTGCAGGGGTCTCCATCATTTTTACCCATGAGCCACGTTCAATTGTATAAAAGAGTTGGAGAGAAACACAAGCATGCATAAATTCAGTTCACGTGTGCTTCAAAAGTGGAAATGGCTCTTTGCAGCCCCAGGTGCAAGCTGTACACTTTCATAGATCAATGAAAACAGCAGCACTCCAGTGTTCTTTGAAAAAAGTGAAAAACTTTACTATAGTGCCTAAAGGCAAGGTTTCGGGCTACTCTAGCCCTTTGTCAAGCTTGCAAGTTCCTGAGGGGGCCAAATAAGGGCTGTAATTGGCTATTTGGTAGCCTATGTGGAGTGGCAACTATAGGAGGCTCTGTTTGGCAGGTTTTTATTCAACCAAAACTTGCCTCCAAACAAGGAATTCAACAATAAGCACCTGATTTGAGGCCACTGAGAGCAACATCCAAAGGGTGAGTTGAGTAACATATTGCTCACGAACCACTGGTTGGGGATCACTGGGTAAAGCTGGCTATAGACGCAAAGATAAAGTCGCACAAATTGCTTTATGCAATTTTTGGACATTGCGTGGATTGTCCCGACATTTTTCATAACACGGCGGATCAGTCGTTTAGCCGGTCGGACAGGTTAGAAGATTTCTGTTGGCTAATGATAATATCTCTGCATGTATTTCCTATTTGATGATATCAATGGGCAACTGTCACTAGTATTTGTTGGACATAACTTGTGTACGATTGCTGTCATGGGCAGAACATCATGTGATTTGTTCTTTTACTACTTTACTTAATCTGAATGGTTAGTTGCAAGTCGGAAGATTGCGCTGCACAATCGTTTGTGCAATATGAAGCTAAAATCTGCACGTCTACGTCCAGCTTTAGTGGTGGCTACTCCAGTTGAAGCAGAGGTGCCACTCCACCAGTTTTCATAGCAAGCCCACACATGTATAGCACTGTATACTAGCAAAGCAATTACAATGAGCAAACAGTCTGCATTTGTGCTCTACCAACCTTGATCTACATCATGGAGCCCGGTAACCTGATAGGCCTCTCTGCCTTTCCTCCTTATTTGCAGCCAGACTGAAGAGATGAGGGTGAATTTAGCTGCAAACGTCTTGGCAATATCGTAGCCATGGCCGTTCCACTGTTGAGAAAACAGCAAAACCTTGTGAAATTGTAACAAGTGTTAGTGCTTCAGACCTTTGGTTTGCAATGCTTTGTAGTGCTTTAGTAAAGGAATCCCTGTGTCTCTTGCTATATGTCTGGTGAGGAAAAGTACTTTTTATAGCATAAACGCTATTGTATTGGTTTGTAGTTTATGTGAGTGTACGGAGGGGTCCGTGGGAGTCTGTATAAATACGGATGCTGGGTTTCATTTGGAGGGGTTGAGCTTTATGGACTTTGGTCTTTTTTCAACCCAACTTAACTATGTAACTATGTACTGGAGATGCGGGGAAGCAATAAGCATTGCTAACATGTCACCACTCGGTGTGAACCTTATAATCTGATAGCTGTCTAATGATTTCACTGGTGCTGTAACTCCAGCTATTTAGTACGCAGAGCATATGCCCCAAGGAATGAATCTCATTCTAACGTAAGCAGCTCTCTGGGTATTTATTTTTTGATAATGCAAACAATACATCACATTCTTTTACATCTTGTTCTGACACATTTTATCGCAGAATGGTGATTTCAGGGCAAAACTGTAAAACCTGACTTAAAAATTATAGACTTTCTAATGACCTTAGGAAAAATGTATTCTATTTCTAGGCACATAACTGATTTCCTTTGCGTATTTAAAATTAATTTGGGTAAAAATGCTGCATTTTATATAGTAAACTTACTGTACCAATGCAAATATTGAGCAGCCCTATAACCAGTAATGATCCAGGTCTTTACAGTTGACCACTGGAACCTGCCATCTTGGATTTTGCAGTGACACTGCACATGCTCAGTGGGCTCTGGGCTGCTGTTGAGGCTTAGGGGCTGACAGAATCAAGAATGGCATGTATCTGTCACAGAGGCTGATGCTACAGTGCTGATTATTGAATTCTGCGCTATGATGTAATTTGATCTCAGTTGATTACTAATTATCATTGTTTTATGACTCTAATATTAGATGTGCATGTGTATATGTATATATACATATATATATATATATATATATATATATATATATATATATATATATATATACATATAGGCTCTAATCTGGGCTGACAAGTATGAATAAAGAATAATGATTCACTAATTTGGAGATCCCTTGGAAATATATATAAGCAAGATTTCACTTAGCACTTAGAGTAATTAAAGACCGGCTCAGAGTGCAAACATTTGTGTGTGTATATATATATATATATATATATATATATATATATATATATATATATATATATATATATATATATATATATATATATCATACAGAATAAGGTCCGCACTCTCAGGACTTAGGAAAACTAAAAAATTTTATTCACAAAGGAGACTGACGTTTCGACCTCTACAGAGGCCTTTCTCAAAGTACTGATGGATATCCTGAGATATCCTAACTCCTGAGAGTGCGGACCTTATTCTGTATGATATTGTATCTAATTTTTGGACACTGCACCCAGGCATATTTGAAGTTTGTGACGTGAGTGCCGACTCCTCCATGGACTGTGTATATATATATATATATATATATATATATATATATATATATATATATATACACACACACACACACACACACACACACACACACACACACACACACACACACATATATATATCCAACGAATAAGATCTGCACTCTCAGGTCTTAACACAATACCAAAAATGACCTGCACTCCCATGTCTTTTATGCAAAAAAACTGTTTATTTCAACGTTTCGGCACCTACACTCAAACTGTCTAAAGTTTTGCTTCAAAGAGAAGTGTTTAGAATAAAAGATTGAACATTGCTCGCTTTTATGCTTCTTGGATAATCTAAGATGTTGATATATTGTTTCTAAGATGTTGCTACTGTTTTGGATTATATCCAGCAATGTGATATTAATTTGATATGTGTTACCAATGTGTGCTTGTAATGTGTTTGTTTTTATATCTATATATCCCTCTTTCTGGGTTGCCCTTGCAGGTGTATATTTTTAGGTGAGTGAGTATACTTTCCCCTGCGAGTAGGGTTCTTTTACCTTCCACATGATTGGGAAGACTGCACGTGGGCGGGAGTATTTTATCTCTTTTTATATATATATATATATATATATGTTTAACAAAAAAACATTGTGTTTAGCTGTACATTTTGTTGTTATTGCATTTTCTGTTATACGTTTTGTTGGTACATAAGTTGTACAATGTTGAAACGATAAGTAATGATAAGATAAGTAATGAGAAAAAAGTAATGAGTAAGGGGAAAAAAAAGAAAATAAAAAGTCATAATAAAAAAATTCTGAACAAGTGAACCTACAAATTACCTCCAGTAATCAGTATATCTGACATTGGTTGATTCTAATGGTATATCTAATATTTGTCATTATATTGTTTAAGACGGTATAATTTGCCTTACACAATGCAATGCAGATCCCTCCCACCTGTGGCACCCTAGTATATATTATTGATCAGCAGCTCCCATCATCCTCTAGGAGTCAAAGCTGGCCAGAAGGTGCAGTTGTTTTAAAGGCTAGTTAAGATTTTACTCAGTGTGCAGGGGAATAAGACATCTAGTGGTACTAATGCAAATAGCTTCATTTTCAATGCAAAAATCAAGGATACAAATACAAATCTAAAGGTGGCCATACACAGGGAGATCCACTCGTATAGCGATGTCACCAAACGAGCGGATCTCTCCCTTATATGCCCACATTGAGGTGGGCGATATCGGGCTGATCCGATCGTGGGCCCTAGGGCCCAACGATCGGATCAGAATGGAGCGATAAGTGTGGTCCAATCACGGAACCGCATCAACGAAAAGATGCGACCACAATCCAACAGAATTTTTCAACCAGCCTGATGGGCATCTGGTCTGATATCAATCGGGACGCCCGTCGTGTGGCCCCACACACGGGCCAATAAGCTGCCGACTCTTATGTTAGGTTGCTAACATACGAAAACATTGTTAAATCGAATAAATGACCACAGTGCAAGAATATCTAAGACACTGAAAATATGTACTTCCCTGATCCTGCTCTAAGTGACCTCCAAGCTGGGCTTCTACAATCTAGGAGGGAATAAATTGGCATTCTTAAACCTGTGGGAATCCACCCACAGCCAAAGCTCTGAACCTCAAGGGTACTGATCTGCTACAAAGAATGTGGATAAACAGTGATGAATTCCATACTCGCAGGGGGCATGACAAGTCTGAATACACAATGCACAGTTTAGAACTGGGGAAGTTGTTTCTTTTTCTATGTTCTTTAATGATGCCATTCAATCAGCCTGGGTGAGTGTGTTACAAAAAACCTCATGCATGGGTAGACATTCCTTTCCCAGTGGCCCCTGCCAGTAGTGAACATTCATCAGTGCAGAAACCTCTAAGTCCCTACCATGTCGGAACGTGCAAAAATCACATTAGGGCTAAGAGCTGTCGAAAAAGTCTAATGACAACAGTGATGGAGACAGCATTCAGTAGCCAAAGCGGGTTGCCCTGTATGCTTCTTACTTTGTATTTATGGTCACATCTAGCATTCCTCTTTGCTTCCTAAGGATAGTAGTTTGAGAAAGTGATAACCTTCATATAGATCGAACACAGAACATTTATAGACAGTCTCCTATCCATCACCCTATTGGTAACTCGGAATTCAGTTACAAAACGATCAGATGGCAATTGGTTATCCTAAGTTAAACCCTGATGCCACTTCTGGAGAGTAAGAGTGACATCTAGTGGGGCTATTGCAAGCAGCAGATCATTAATGGAAGGAGCTGCAGAAAACTCTTGCCATTTTTTGTGATACTTTTGTCTAGGTTTTATTTATATAATATATAGTTATATATTTTTATATATATAGTCGAACGATTTTTAGTTCTAATCATTCGTTTCGAAGTCGTAGTCGAAATTCGAAGTTTTTTACCTTCGAATCCTTCACTTGAAGTTAGTGAATCGGCCCCATAGGGAGTTATTTACTAAAATCTGAATTTAAATATTTATTGTGTATTTTAAGTGCCTTTTTGTGATATGTACTAGCTGGAGCCACGTCGTCTCGTCTCACTGTGTATTCGTATACTGCTGAGATGACAATAAAGTTTACTTTGACTTTGACTTATCTCATATTTTATTTAAAAAAAAAACCCAACCTAATTTCCATGCTTGATTTGAACTTATTTATTAATAAAATAACCAAGATTAATTGGATCAAGGAAAAACTAGATAAAATCAAGCGAAAACCTGAATCGCTCAAATTTTCTAGGCTTTTCTCACCAAACTGCTCATTTTTTTTAAAAGTTTTTGCCCAAAAACCCTGAAAACCCTGATTTGGGCTATACCCAGTGCAGACCACAATAACATCAAATTGAGAGAGATGCCTCTCCCGCTGACTTTTACAGGACCTCAACAGGCTTTCAGGATATAATAAATCCGGGCGATATCGGGCTAGGGCCCAACAATCGGATCATAACGATGGGTAAACGGGCGGTCGGATCGCGGGACCGCATCAACGAACAGATGCGTTCCGACGGGATTTGTAGTTCCGTCCGATCTACATCTGGCCTACTTTCGGCCAGATATCGATCAGGGAAGCCCGTCGGAGGGCCCCATACACGGGCCAATAAGCTGCCAACTCGGTCTGTCGGCAGCTTTTATCAGCCCGTGTATGGCCACCTTAACTAAAGAAGTATCTAGAAATGTTGTACATTATGTTTGAGGCTTCTGTATCAGCCCAAGGCAACCACAGCCCTTTAGCAGTAAAGATCTGTGTCACCAAAGATGCCCCAGTAGCTCCCCATCTTCTTTTCTGCTGATTCACTGCACATGCTCTGTGCTGCTGTCACTTACTGAGTTTAGGGATCCACTCACAATATACAGTACACATAGAATAGAAATGTCACAATATAAGGCTGATTAGTAATTAATACAGATAATTACTACATAGCAGCACAGAAACCAGTACATGAGAATTTAATAACCAGCCCTGTAGCATCAGCTTATATTACAGACCAACCTCATTTTCTGCTTGATATTTTGCTTAGCTTCTCAACAGCTGCTCAGAGCCCACTGAGCATGTGAGTGTCACAGACACTTTCCAAGATGGTGACCCCCCCTGTGACAAGTTTGAAGTCCTGGATCATTGCTGAGAAGCTAAAATTTTAGGCTGGTGCAATAACTTCAGTATATAAAAGATGCCATTTTTAGCCATATTCATTTTTAGGGTTTAGTTCTCCTTTAATATGCCATTATTCTTAGTTTGAGTTGCTTATTTTTCTTTTTCCATTTTCTCTCCCTGGCTCTCTGTTGGCCAGAAATATTCTTAGCTGAAGCCAGGACTATAAAACTGGTCTGTGGGTGATACAAAATAAAAATGACCCATGTGGATTTTGCTAGCCGGCTATGATTTGAGAGAAAATAAGATGAAGAAAAGCTTTTGGCCACAGTTCAAAGCAATATGCGTGGCTTATTTCCAGCACGGCCAACTGCCTTTTCTACAGTGAGCCATATCTACAATGGTTGTAGCATCATTCTGTGGGCCTCCTTTTTCTCGGCAGTGTTTTAAGTACCCAGGCATAAACTAATGTAATAAACATCCAGGAGCAGATTAATCAAAATGTGAGATTACAGTGCACCATCCACTTTCTATTCATTCCTATGGGATTTTTAGTGTAATTATGAAATATTAACTTTCACCCATTGATGAACACACTTCTAAAAATCCCATAGGAATGAATAGAAAGTGGGTGAATTTTTTTTTCTGTGGTGCACTCTATTCTCTAAGCTCACATTTTGATAAATCTGCCCCTCCTTATCATTATCATATCTTATACTACAGGTATAGGATCCGTTATCCGGAAACCCATTATTCAGAAAGCTACGAATTATGGAAAGTCTATCTCCCATAGACTTCATTTTATCCAAATTTTTGAAAATGATTTCCTTTTTCTCTGTAATAATAAAACAGTACCTTGTACTTGATCCCAAATAAGATATAATTAATCCTTATTGGAAGCAAAACCAGCCTATGTTGTGTTGTGTTAGTGTTTACATGATTTTTTAGTAGACTTAAGGTATCCAAATTATGGAAAGATCCGTTATCCAGAAAACCCTAGGTCCCAAGCATTCTGGATAACAGGTCCCATACCTGTATTATATAATATTGTATATGTTCCTTTTAGGGAGGAACTCCACGGGCAATTTCGGAGCGATCTGACGCTCTGCGCAAAAACGTAGGCGTCAAGTTGGATGCAACAGAAATAAGGTAAGCAACAGGAACGTCGGATGGTGTCGAAGCGTTTGTCCGTGATGCATGCTGTGTCTGCATCTGACAGTCGAGTCGCGTCGGATGAACATTGCAACTTCATCCGACATTTCCATCTCTTACCTTATTTCCGTTGCATCTGACTTGACAGCTGCGTCTTTGCGCAGCACGTCGGATCACGCCGAAATCCCCAGTGGAGTTCCTCCCTTGAAGCCAGAAAACTACTCAGCACAATTAACACTGAGGTCTCGAGTAAGAATGCACCGAATCCACTATTTTGGATTCAGTCGAACCCCCAAATCCTTTGTGAAAGATTCGGCCTAATACCGGAATCCGAACCCCAATTTGCATATGCAAATCAGTGAGGGGGAGGGAAAAAAAGAGCCATGCAGACCTAAAAAATTTTTTACTTCCTTGTTTTGTGACAAAAGTCACATGATTTTAAGGATTCGGATTCGGTTCAGCCAGGCACAAGGATTCTGCCAAATCCAAATCTTGCTGTAAAGGGCCGAATACCGAACGGATTTGGTGCATCCTTAGTTTCGAGCATGTTAATTATCTGAAAGCCAGAGCGAGGAAGATGGAAGTGTTAAAATAATTAAATGGCACATAAGTATTCTTGCTTTAAAGGAGAAGGAAAGGCTAAAATTAAGTAAGCTTTATCAGAAAGGTCTATATAAATGCACCAATAAACCCTGAAAGTAATTCTGCTCTGAGTCCTCTGTCAAAGAAACACCACATTTCTTTGCTTTTATTGTGTACTCATGGGCTTCTGTATCAGACTTCCTGTTTTCAGCTTAAACCTCCAGGGCACGGCCTTGAGCATGATCAGTTTGCTCCTCTCCCCCTCCCTCCTCCCATCCCTGCTGTAATCTGAGCTCAGAGCTGTTAGTGAGCAGGGAGAGACTCAGGCAGGAAGTGATGTCACACCAGGATTATATGGCAGCTTCTATCCTGAACAAACAGAGTCAGTGTCTAGAGCTGTTTACTCAGGTATGGTAAAGCATTCTGCAGAATAAATATAGTGTTATAGCTTGCACTATTGTGGCTAATCTATTGGCAATAAACTGTCTTGGAGCTTTCCTTCTCCTTTAAAAACGACTTACCGGCGTGACATATCCAAGTACATCAGCAGAGACGTGCCTCTCCTTCAGCTTCTTGGCACAGTAACTTCTGTGTTCCAGCACAATGTCTTTGGCTTTGACGTCAGTGGAAACCAGCCCGCGGGACTGTACTGAGGTGTCAGACAGACGAGTCTGGAGAAGAAAGGCACAAGGGCAAGTTAAGGGTGTTAGCTTTCTGATACAAACCAGAATTTTAAAAAAGTGAAGGGCATATACAAAGGGATAAATGTTAATTAAAGCAAGTTGGCTACAGAAGGTGGACACTGAGTATTTTGTTCCATTACCTGCGGTCTTATCTAGTACAGCATCTGTAGATTCCCTGCAGGGCCCTTACACACAGGGGTTTGTACCTGTTTCTATCTGTTTTTGGCATTCCAGTGCACACCTATACAGTTGCATAGAGAAGAATGGCATCCCTTTGCTCTTAAAGGAGAAACAAACCCTTAACATAAAAAACCCTACCACCATACCCCCTACCCTTTGTAGACTCCCCTCCCTCCTCCCCCCCAGCCTAGGTGGTACCCAGGGCAAATGCCCCTCACTTTTTACTTACCCCTCGGTGCAGATTCTGTCCCCCACAGTTCACGGCAGCCATCTTCTTCTTAAACTTTGGAAGCAGACCTTTGTTTTCGGTGCATGCGCAGTTGGAGTAATTTTCCGGTCCCGGACAACTGCACATGCGCCGAAAGTCAAGAACATTTCCGAAAGTCCCGTTAATTGACCACAAAATTACTCCAACTGTGCATGCGCCGAAAACAAAGGTCTGTTTCCGAAGTTTAGCGAAGAAAAGAAGATGGCTGCCGTGAACTGCGGGGGACAGAATCTGCACCGAGGGGTAAGTAAAAAGTTAGGGGCATTTGCCAAGAGTACAACCTAGGCTAGGGGGGAGTGGGAGGGGAGTCTACAAAGGGTAGGGGGGTAAGGTTTTTTTATGTTACGGGTTCGTTTCTCCTTTATAGGGGAACTATCGCGAAAATTACTGAAAACTTTCTAAAATAAGAAACTCTCTAAATACAGTCAATTAAAAATTCGGCATTGTTTCAGCAATAATCAAGTTTATAGTCACTATTTCTCTCTCAGCATCTGTTTCTTTTCATTCTGTCTTCATGCAGCAGTTAGATGAATGATCCAATATATCATAGGGGGCTCCCTTTCCTAGCAGATGTATTAGAGCTCACTCAAATAACTGATTCCAGTAGAAACAAAATCTAACAAAATAACTGCCTTTTGCACAAATTCTGCATGTAGAGAGACAGGATTTCGGGTGATTTCAATAAGAGTGAGCTTTAATACAATATTCTAGGCCAAAGGAGCCCCCCTATAAGATATATTGGATCATTCATCTGACACCCAACTCCTTAATGAAGACAGAATGAAGAGAAACAGATGCTGAGAGAGGAATAGGGAAGATAAACTTGATTATTTCAGAAACAGTACAGAATTTATAATTCATTGTATTTAGAAAGTTTCTTATTTCAGTATGATGAAGCTTATATTAAATTTTCATTTTCGCGAGTCAACCTCAAAATAAGTTTGCCTAATTAAAGAAAACAGAATTCTAAGAATTTCAAACATTCAATTATTAAATAAATTCAGTGTTTTTAAAGTTATTTAGGCAAAAACATATTTTTGGGGTTCACATTCCCTTTAACCGCATTCCCATGCAGCGGGCTGCTAAGAAAAGGCCACCGTACAGGAACAAAGCTTCAAACGTAACTTTTTATTTCTATTTATTAATGTTGTTTCTTAGACTCTACACCCTGGGCCTGTTCAGTTGCCCTATTAGGTCTCCCTGGAAGAGCTGCAGTGGTCAAAACCTACTTCCCCTCCTGCAGTCCCTTCTCATAAAATAAATGGATATTATATAAATGGAAATGCTCTGCCTATTGCAGATATTGTTGTCCTGTCCCTGAACAATTATGGGCAACATAAGTCTCATAGAGAAGGACAACAGTCATCCAAGAAGGTTGATGGCATACACAGTTGAAGACCAAACTCTAATGTTATAAGTTACAATGATTTAGAATTTATAAGTCTTTGCTTGTCTCTCTGTTGCTACAGGGAGGAGTTTAAAGGAGAACTAAAGCTTAACTAAAGCAGTAGCTAGAAATGTTGTACATTATGTTTAGTGCTTCTGTACCAGCCCAAGGCAATTACAACCCTTTAGCAGTAAAGATCTATGTCTCCAAAGATGCCCCAGTAGCTCCCCATCTTCTTTTCTGCTGATTCACTGCACATGATGCTCTATGATGCTGTCAGTTACTGAGCTTAGGGAGCCACTCAAAATATACAGTACACATAGAATAGAAATGTCACAATATTAGGCTGATTAGTAATTAATACAGATAATTACTACATGGCAGCACAGAAACCGGTGCAATTAGCATCAGAATTTAATAATCAGCTCTGTAGCATCAGCTTATTTTACAGGCAAACCTTATTTTCTGCTTGATAATTAGTGAGGACCCCTAAGCTTAGCTTCTCAACAGCTGATCAGAGCCCACTGAGCATGTGAGTGTCACAGACACTTTCCAAGATGGTGACCCCCTGTGACAAGTTTGAAGACCTGGATCATTACTGCTATTGACAAGCTGAAACTTTAGGCTGGTACAATAAGTTCAGTATATAAAATATACCTTTTTTAACCATAGTTATTTTTAGGGTTTAGTTTTAACACCTGCAAGCAGAAAAGCAAAGTGGCTGTTAGCATATTGTACAAGAGATCTCCTAAAATGGAATCCCCAGTGGAAAGGGAGCAGAAAAAGGAGGTAACCCAAACTGTATATAACTAATACAGAAAAATAAAATATACAGGTATGGGACCTGTTATCTAGAATGCTTGGGACCTAGGTCTTTCCGAATACAAGGTCTTTCTGTAATTTGGATACCCATGCCTTAAGTCTACTAAAAAAACCATCTAAACATGAATTATACCCAATAGAATTGTTTTGCTCCCAATAAGGATTCATTATATCTGAGTTTGAATCAAGTACAAGCTACTGTTTTATTATTACAGAGAAAAAGGAAATCATTTTAAAAATGTGTTTGATTAAAAGGGTGCCTATGGGAGGCGGCCTTCCTGCAATTCGGAGCTTTCTGGATAACAGGTTTCCAGATAACAGATCCCATACCTGTATTATCGTTGTGAATAATAAAGTTTTTTTAAGGCTAACACTTCCTCCTACAGCACCCACCTGCCTGCTATATCACCCACAGGGTTACTAGGTTGGTAAAGTAGGCAACTATGCTCTATAAATGAATGCAATGCAATTTAACTCCATGGTTACTAATACATTCAGAATGTCTACATAGCAACCACTGTCTCCTATATGCTACTTACAGAAGCTGAAGCCCTGTCTGCCAAGGAAGGCTTTAATCAAGTAAATTTAAATGCATTCTTGGCAGGCCTCCGAGTATAGAAGACATTCCTAATGTATGAGAATTTATGGGCAGAATGCTGGTCTGCCAGATATCTATTTTAACTGCATCATATCCTTGCTGCACACAAGAACCAATAAATCTAAAAGGGACGCGATGTTGCAGAGGAACGGTGGAAAAGCCGCAGAAGCCAATTAAATTGTAATTTTGGTTCAAGCTCCCCATTTGAGGTCCAACAATTGCTCAGGGACCTTGTTATGTGAAGCAATGTTATTACAAAGCACATATTAAGGGGGTTGTTTACTAAAATCTGAATTTATCTCATATTTTAATTACAAAAACCATGACCAAACTCCCATGCTCAATTTGACCTTATTTATTAATAAAATAACCCAATGAATCGGATTGCGGAAATACTTGATAAAATCAAGTGAAAACCCAAAAAAGTCAGATTTTTGGTCTAAACAACCCGAAGACCCCGATAACTTCAATTTGGGATAGGTGCCCCTCCCATTGACTTATACAGGACCTCAACAGGTCTGAGATGGCAGATTTTCGGATTCGGATTTTTTTTTTTTCTAGTGAAAAAAAACTATACTTTGATAAATAACCCCCCTAAATGTCATGGTATAAACCTGCATAAATAGATAAGGGGTGCCTTAAAGGGGAAGTATAATCTAAAATAGAATAAGGCTAGAAATGCTGTATTTTTTAAACTAAACATAAACTTACTGCACCACAAGCCTAATCAAACAAATGATTTATGCTTTCAAAGTTGGCCACAAGGGGTCAACATCTTGTAACTTTGTTAAACATCTTTGGAAGACCAATATTGTGCACATGCTCAGTGTGGTCTGGGCTGCTTAGAGATCAACATAAATTATCAAAACAGCACAAGTCAAATAATATCTGCCAGAAGCCAATAGCAAGACTGATTAATAATCAGAATAGGCAGACTGCACTGGGTCCTGTGTTGTCATGTAATCTAATGTGGATTTTATTGTTTTTGTATTGTTTAATACAAACTTTCTCCAACTCTGCAGAACCAGTGGTTCAGCAAAATAATCCTCCAAATAGAATCCCAGTTTAACTGTTTAAAACTGGATCCATGATCTTTGTCCCTGCAGCTGGAGTTGGAAACAGTAAAGGAGACATAAAGGCAAAAATAAAATCCAATACAAATCTCTACACAGTCGCCAAATGCTCTACAGGGAAACAATCAAAGCTGCTTGAGTTCTGCATGGCTGGGAAGTAAGGTGGGGGGCTCCCCCTGCTGTTCATAAGTATATTTGTTTCCCTGCAGAGCAGTTAAGGACTGTCTGACATTTCCTATCCACAGCAGTAAATGAAGGGAGAATTTCACTGCATACAGTCAGGTTTCTTATAAAAATGATACACATTTTTTTTATTTAAGTATATTGGAGATAGGTTTCTTTTTCATTACAGAAAGTAAAAATGGGATTTTATTTTTTTTGCCTTTACATGTCCTTTAAGTTACATTTATTTTGTCAGAGACAAGAAAGCCAGAACAAAGACCCTTTGGACAATCTCTTTATTCACTCAATGCTAGCAGCTTCACAGGGAGAAATTCCAGAAAGCCCCTTGAAATGTAGCATTGTTTTTCTAACTGATGGGGTCTTGAGCTACTTACTGTAATACAACACAAAAATATGAATCATTTCCACACACTCACTGCTTGTCAGAGGTATACAAATAAAATGTGGTGCTATAAACCTTCACTCAAGCCACCGTGCAAGGCTGGAACCCCAACAAAATAAAATGTAAAAAGGGTGCAGAAAGTGCTATGTACATTGTACATTGACTTGCCATTGTCTATGGAGGATTGGTCTTACATACCTATAGCCTGTACAATACCAACATGTAGGGCAGTGATCCCCAACCAGTGGCTCTTGATCAACATGTTGCTCACCAAGCCCTTGGATATTGCTCCCAGTGGCTTTCAAACAGCTGCTTATTTTTGAATTCCTGGTTTGGAGGCAAGTTGTGGTTGCATAAAAACCAGATGTACTGCCAAACAGAGAATCGTGTAGACTGATAATCCACATAGGGTTTACTAAATAACCAACCACTGGAACTATTTTCATGCTTGCGTTGCTTCCAGACTCACTTTACACTGAAATGTGGCTCACAGGAAAAAAAGGGTTGGGGATCCCTAATGTAGGTCTTTTTAAGGCCTGGCCAATAATGTAACACACAACACCTAAAGTATTATGATTCGAATGGTAAATTACATTTTTATGTGTGTTAAATCTCACAAATTCGAATTTAAAAGCACCAACTCGAATGTAAATTCAAATGTGACAATTATCACAACTCGACCATAGAAACAGTTCTAATTCGAACATTAGCCACCTAAAATCTGCCGAATTCATTTACAAGTTAATGGCAGAGGTCCTTGACCCATTTGCCGATGTTAATAGCCTTCCTGACATTCCAGTTAAAATTCCAGTAAAATGCCATTCGAGTTTTGTTCATATTCGATTCCAATACGAATCAAATTTTTGGGTTGTTCCCATCCTATCGTATTTTGGACGTTCGCATTTTTTCATAAATAACCTCCCATTCGAGTTACATTCAAATTTATTAGAGTAAAAAAAATTCAATTCGAAATTTGACCTTTGATAAATAACCCCCGAAGTCTGCAGTTTAAAACCGGGAAACACGCTGCAGACTATTCCAAAGGATTATTATTCATGGTATCATATGAAGGTGGCACACATTATAAGCAGCCCCATCTACCCACGCACATACAGTAAAGTCCATATTAAGTCCGTAAGTAATAAGATATTGTACACTTTGTGACATATCATCATATATATATCAGCGTTTCCTCTCCACGGAGTCAGTTATTATATTATGCTTGGTGCACAGAGTTCTGTTCCCTTACCTTTGTCTCAGGTGCTTTGGAAGCAGCTTTCTTGGAGTCAGTCTTGGAGAGCGTGGCACTGATCAGGGGGTAAGTGGTAGCCACCAAGAGCAGAGTGCTGAGCAGTCTCATGGCTTCCCTTCAAAGCTGACTCACTGCAACTGGAACACACACACACATACACGGTGACACAGCAGATACAAACCAGAGCCCTGATTTCTGCTGCGGGAGTGTGGGAGGGAGCCTGGCACAAAGCTGGAGGCAATGTCTGGCTTTCTAACCTCTTTACAGTTACCAGCTGAAAAATTCGCACTACTGCCCTGAAAACACCACACTCCGGAGACAGATTCCTACAGTTTCTGATAGAAACAGACAGTAACTTTGTTAACATCAAACATTGTTTCTTACTGCATGGATAAAATAAATAAATACAGGTATAGGATCCCTTATCAGGAAACCCGATATCCAGAAAGTGCCGAATTACTGAATGGATGTCTCCCATGCACTCAATTTTATCCAAATAAAAATTAGTTCCTTTTTCTCTGTAATAATAAAACAGTAGCTTGTACTTGATCCCAACTAAGATATAATTAATCCTTACCGGAATCAAAATCAGCAGGTTTATTTAATGTTTAAATGAATTTCTAGTAGACTTAAGGCATGAAGACCCAAATTACGGAAAGATCCATTATCCGGAAAACCCCAGGTCCCGAGCATTCTGGATAACAGGTCCCATACCTGTACTATTACAGGTATGGGATCCGTTATTCAGAAACCCATCACCCAAATTAAGGAAAGGCCGTCTCCCATAGACTCCATTTCATCCAAATAATCCAAGTATTTAAAAAACTATTTCCCTTTTCTCTGTAATAATAAAACAGTGTCTTGTACTTGATCCCAACTAAGATATAATCAATCCTTGTTGGAGGCAAAACCAGCATTTGGTTTATTTAAAGGAGAACTAAACCCTTAAAATGAAAATGCCTAAAAATGACATATTTTATATACTGAACTTATTGCACCAGCCTAATGTTTCAGCTTCTCAATAGCAGCAATGAGCCAGGTCTTCCGAGTGAGGGGTAAAAACCTAATTTACGACCACATGTGCAAGTGAGGTCATGCTAAAATGGACACAAATATTATTCATATTGATTAAAGGTAATTGTGTCCAAGCACACTTCTTGCACCTCCATGTAGTTCAGTTAAGCAACATTTCATCCATTCAGTGTGGTCTGATAAATCTTGCACAAACACACCTACCGAAGCTTGGCAATTCGGGAACTACCCCCTGCCCGTCTACATGGCAGTAATTCTGGGGTTTCCAGAGCTAGTTCAGTTTTAATTTTATCCCTAAAAGGGAGAAAAAAATCTCCAATTTGAAAACGTTAGCAGTAACTTGCACTGGATCTCACAAATGTAAAGGCACTAGTGATGTGTGGGTCGAGAACTTCTCCAGCTGCACCAGACCCTAACCAGCTCCCTCCCAATACGCACCCGGCCGGGGCCGCTGCTGCTGCCCCTCTATTTATAGACCCGCCCCACCCCGCAGTGATGCCACAAAATGGGTGGGCGTAAGTCTATAAATTTCAGCGCCGGAAGCCCTAGGTCGCTATAGACATTTTGTAGGGCAGAAGATTTTGTGCAGAAGTCGGCCCAAACCTGCCCAACCGTGGGTTTTGGGCCGGGCCAGCACATCACTAATGGGCACATTAGCAACTAGAGTGGTAATATCATCCAAAATGGAGTGGATGAATGAAGTGCATTTAGGAATGTTGAAGGAACCTGAGAAATTAAAAATAATGTATGAACCCAACGCATGCAGACTAGAACCAAATTCCGCGTGGGTTCAGTATTACAGGGGTGGTTCACTGTTAAAGTGGACCTGTCACCCAGACACAAAAAGCTGTATAATAAAAGCATTCATAGCTGTTATAAGCTCATTTAAAAATCTCAGCTGTCAATCAAAAATTGTCTGCCCCTCCTCTATGCCTTAGGCATAGAGGCGAGCCAAGCAATTACTTTCACTTTCCATTTAGCACTTCCTAGATGTCACTGCTCTCCACACATTCCCCCATTCTCATCACCGTTTAATTGTATGGATGGGATGGACATTGGGTCTCCCATTGCCTTGACTAATGTGATAAAATAGGATTTTGAATAATATTTTTGGGTGACGGGTCCCCTTCAACCCGCATTCTTACCCGATCGGACCCACTACCCAACCCGCAAGTACCTTATCTGCAACCCGGACCCGCTGACCATCAATAATCAGGCACTGCTGCCATTGCAAACCGGAAGTGACATCATCGAAAGTAGGCGTGATCAGAAAAAAGGAGTAAAAATCGCTATTGAGAAGACCCTGGACCGACCCGCATCTATACCCGCACCCAGAATTTCTACCACAACCCGGAGGGTACCACAGGTTTTTGCGCGTAACCCCGGGTACCCGGCCCACTGCAGGACTCTACTTTAACCACTGTGCCAGCATTCAGCAGGGCAGTACAGAGATGCAGTGCTCCAAGGGATCTAAACACAATTACTTTGCATGATATAATCAGACCCCCAAAAGCTTTTGAGGATGATGGGAAGCAGTGCATGGCTGCATGTTGTTCGTCCTGTGTTTCTGTATTCTGCCACCATTGGGACCCCCTCATTTCTTAATCCGCTTGTAGTCAAACCAAAATCCGACTCCCATAAGTATCTTTTCTGTAGTGGAGAATGAATATTCCCCACACACTCAATAAGCCACAGCCAGACAAGGTACTGGAGGCTCATCAAGGTTGCCAGGTATAATTTTCAAAACTAGCCAAAATCAGCTAAAAAAACAGCCAAAAACTAGCCAAGAGTCACTTCATAAATAGCCTAAAACTAGCACAATATATGCAGTGAAATACGCCTTTTCCAAATTTTCACTAATTTGCAAATTTTTCCATGACATAAAATGGGACAGATTCGCCCGGCATAGGGTTGCCACCTTTTAAGAAAATCTTCACCGGCAGGTGGAGGGGTTAAAAGGGTGGGTTGTGCCGCTAAAGGGGGCGGGGCCGTGACGCGCTATTGGCTGGCCGGGTGGTGATGTTGAAGGGGGCGGAGCCAAACGCGCACATTTGGCAAGAGGCCCAGGAAAAAAGGTGAGTTTTGAGCAGGCTGGGGGCAGGCCATGGGCTTTTTTAGGTGTATTACAAATTTACCAGCAGCTACATTGCCAGTAAATTTGTAATACCGGCCCCGGCTGGTGTTTTACTGGCTAGGCCGGTAAAATACCGGTTGGGTGGCAACACTAGCCTGGCACCAGGGGCGTAACTATAGAGAGGGGCTCAGGAGGTATAGGGGGCCTCAGAAGACCCTAATACATATACAATGTCAATAAATATTAGTAAAACAGGTAAACTTATAGACATTTTGTTGGCCAGTAGATTTTTGCCCCAATATTGTCTGAAATTGAAAAAAGACACCAGAAAACGCAAGAATGCTTAAGAGTGATGGGCGACTGGGGTACAGAGCCCAAAATCTGGTAACTAGTGACTTCTACACAAGTCACTCCCATGGCATGCTGGGTATTGTAGTCTTACATTAAACTTGGCAAATTGTAAAACAAAAACTACATTACCCAACATGCATTGGCTTGGCACATTAGGGCAAGAAAAAACTTTGGCTGGTTTCCAAATTACAAACCAGCCAAAGGCCCAAAAAGTAGCCCAAATCTGTACCTTGGCTAGTTTGTACTTTCAAAACCCGCCTGGGCTTTAAATTAGTAGCCCAATTTGGCTGGAAACCTGGCAACCCTGTCAATAAGCCACAGACAAGGGGCTGGAGGCTCATTTACCAACTAGCACCTGGGCAGTAACCCATGACAACCAACCAGTGATAAGCTTTTATTTTCCAACCAGCTGCAGGTATGAGCAATGACAGCAATTGGATAGGTTGCCATTTGCCAATTGTAAATAAATAAGTCCTATTGGCTACATGTAAACTCCCAATTACTGAAAAATCATGAGAGATTCAGAGTAATTCCAATAACTACTAACAAGCTAAAGGAGAATGTAATAAGCCTTTGGCTCATCATCAGCTACTGCTGAATTGCATCTCTCAGCTCCCACCAGTATCCTGGCCAGTGTAACGCTGAGAGACATCGTTCAGCCTCACCAACAAGGATTCAAGATGCCTAAATAAGTTACCAACAAGTTTCCATTGGCAAACACCCCCAACTACCCACTCCCATTTATTCGGGACCCTTTCCATGTGCCAGTCTGACAGTGGGGGAATCATGACACTGACCTGACGCAGCGGACACGTCACTGTAGAGGCGCAATAAAGTTTTACATTACAAAAGGCGCAAGGCGCATGCGTACAATGCCCGCTGTCTTGAGCTACGAGTGGGCGTGGCGACGTGAGCCTTATCTACGTCTGTTTCCTCAAGGGCGGACGTGGGATGTTAGTGATGGGGGCATTGTGTGCGTGTTTTGTTTAGAAAGAGGCGCACAGCTGGGTGTCATGGCCACAGTGTCATAACGAGAGGGGCTGTAAGGAAGCATTGGGAATCACAAAATCATATTCATTTAAGAGAAACGAAATAGAATAGAATTCTGCATGCCTATTGCCTATTTAGCAATTGATGTAGATGCTTACAGCATAGCTGCCCATAAAATGGTTCAGTCTGCAGCATGTGATGCATCTGTATTAAAGGGGAACTCCATACCTCCCAACTGTCCCTTTTTTGGAGGGACAGTCCCTCTTTTGACAGCTCAACCCGCAGTCCCTCATTTGTACTGGAAGTCCCTCTTTTCTATGCACTGAACAGCCAGAAAAAGAAACAAAGTTTCTCACCCAGAACAGCTAACAGGTGCAAATAAGATACTTTGTAACAATTTTGAGACACAAAAACACAGTTTAGATAAGGAAAAATATTTAGAAAATGTCATAACCTGCCAAATTTTGTAAAACAAACATGGTAATTAGAGGGTGTGGCCACAGAAAGGGGTGTGGTCAAAAAAATTGCTGCGCTACGTGTGGGAAAACATTTTTTGTCCCTCTTTTTACTTCCAAAATGTTGGGAGGTATGGCTGCCTTCAATACCGAAATTTGATAAAGAGGCCCACAGAAACCCATAATATACCTATCACAATTACCTGTTTCTTCAAAAAGTAGAGATATATGCACTTTCTATGCTGAAATCCAGTAGTTTAACAGTTCTTCGCTTTGTGCATCATTTGAAATCCTGGCAGGGAAGGAGGGACTAAACGCTGATGTTACAAATTGTAACAATTACTCCACAGCTTACAGAAAGCAGGCAGGAACTACATAACCCACAATGCATTGCACAATGATGTTAGTCTAAGGACAGATGGCTGCTGATACAAAGTAACAGTAGTCAGCCAGCTCAGCAAAGTAGTCAGACAGATCAGCAAAGAGCTAGGCTTAGGGAAGTGTCAGAAACTAAAAGTCATGAAAAGTCTGCATATTTTTTTAAATGATGTATATTGCAAAGTTGCTTGACATTGTTTACTTTTTAAAAAGCTTAAGTTATGTTTTTGTGGAGTTCCCCATTAATTGCTAACACGCTATGCAGGATTTGGATGCCATATGTGGTTGGTATTAGGGATGCACCGAATCCACTATTTTGGATTTGGCCGAACCCCCGAATCGTTTGTGAAAGATTCGGCCGAATACCGAACTGAATCCAAATCCTAATTTGCATATGCAAATTAGGGGTGGGAAGAAATCCTGGATTCGGTGCATCCCTAGTTGGTATTAAAGGAGTGATCCATTCAGGCAGCAAACAAGGGGTGTAGGTGGCACAGCTGTAGGTCCCCCTCATTGAGTGAGAACTATAAATTAATATTTACATAGTTTTGTATGTTGTGGGGGCCTTAGAGGAAGTAATATGCTTGAAAGGCAATTATATACGTTCAACATAAGTCAAATTAATAGGGCTTGTGTTAAAATATTTTATTTTTGCCTATAAAATTAAGTAAAGGGGAACTATCGTGAAATGTAAGATGAGCCTTATCTGATGAAAGTAAGGAAATAAATATGCAGGCAGCAGTCTTGAGCAGAGCTGTATATATGTCCAGTACAGATACACACAGTACAGTTTGGGGCCTATTTATAATGGTTTACACTGGAGACAAACATAAGTTTGAAAGTATTCGACCAATTACTGGGAAAATGTATCTACCACCCTAGGCCATACCTCCCAACAGTTTGGAAATAAAAAGAGGGTCAAAAAAATTTGCTGCGCGCAGGGTGGTGAATTTTTTTGATCACGCCTATTTTGGCCACACACCCTAATTACCATGTTCATTTTACTAAATTTGGCTCGTTATGAAAGTATGGACATATTTCTGTGTTTTATTTCATTTATTACAGTTTTGCTAATGAAGGTGAATTGCCCTTTACGCTGTGAGTCTTACTTTTCCCAAGGGACCTCCTTCTCTAAATTGTTACACTTACTTATTTGCTTATCTCAAAATTGTTATGAAGTATCTTAGTTGCACCTGGTAACTGTTCTGGGCTCTCTGCCAAAAGCCAATTAAGTTAGAAAGTGTTTCTTTTTCTGGCTATTCAGTGCAGAGAATGTCGTGACAGTACAAACGCGGGACTGCGGGTTGAGCTGTCAAAAGCGGGACTATCCCGCTGAAAACGGGACAGTTGGGAGGTATGCCTTAGGCATGGGCCCACAGATTCCTATATATAAATACGGCATCTATTATTTTGATTGACAGATCAAATACAATATTGGTGTGTGCTCCCTTTGTGAATGAATACAGCTTACTCTCCAAATAATTAACTGAAAGGTGCATGCACAGATTGCTAGAGAGTGGGATAGTGAAGAGTAACTTAATTATTTAAAAAAAAATACAGAATTTTTTTATTTATATAGAAAATTCCGTATTTTCTTGAGATGAGGCCTATGTATTAGGTGTTCATTTTCCTGAGGGTTCATCCGGGGTTTTTAATCGTTGCACTAAACCGCACATGATCGAGAAACAAAAACAACTAAATTTATAGTTAGACCTGACTTCTTTGTTCTTTAGAGCAACTGTGGGAGGGTGACTGAGTTAAGATGAGAACGTATTAAAAGTTTACTACAAATGTATTTATCACCTTGATGAGTGCCATTTGATTGGGTATAATTCACGCATTAATAGCTCCTGAAGCAGTGGACTTGAATTAAGCTGCACATCTTATTCTTAAGGGCCCTTACTCATGGGCGTTTGAAGCTGCGATCCCCTGCGTTCCGGTTTTATGCGTTCAGCCACAGGGGAGCGCAGGAGTAGACGCAATGAATTTTTTCAATGCTGCTATACTCACACAGACGCATGTAAGAGCTGAACACAGGAAAAATGCAACATGCTGCATCCCAACAGCCGCATTGAAAATAATTAATCGCGTCTACTCCTGCGCTCCTCTGCGGCTGAACGCATAAAACCGGAACGCAGGGGAGCGCAGCTTCAAACACCTGTGAGTAAAGGCCCTAAAACTAGCAGATTTTGGATTTGGTTTGTAGAATTTCAGATAATCATATAGCCCTTTGAATTAAGAACCCTGTCTATTTCCAAGAGTGGGACGGGTATGAACTGAGATAAGGATAGGGCTCATTTATGCAGACATAATTATCTCTCTTTAGAATAACTCCCGTAATTCTAGGTGTGTGGGGGGGCATACTAAAGTTAAAAACAAAGCAATACAGATGCAACCATTTGGCTTATTCTTATTATAATTAATGCGCTATAAAATGGCCGTTTATGTAGAACCTCTTTAAATAACTATGGATTATACAGTGAGAACAGACTTTGAAAACTTTCTTTTGATATGACCATTGACATAAATCTTTGTGTATTTAGTTGATGTTTTAAATAAAGGAACAGAAATTTCCTGGGACCAAAAAAAAACAAACAAACTGGGAATGCCTCTGGAATTTTTGTTTTTTGAGGAATGTGAAGTCAAGTAACAAACCTCAACAATATGTTTTTTATAGTGCTAACAGGGTCGGACTGGGTTGGCGTTAAACCTGGACAAAACCCGGTATTCCCCCACCGGCCCAAACCCGCTCCCCCGATCGGCCGACCCCCGAAAGAAAACGAATAGGCAAAGGAATTTTACACTGTTAGGGCAGAGACACTCGCGGAGATTAGTTGCCCGACAACAAATCTCTTCTTCAGGGCGACTAATCTCCCTGAACTGCCTTCCTGCCGGCTAGAATGTAAATCGCCGGCGGGATGGCAAATGCAATGCTTCTTGTTTCCTCATGAGGCTACTTCAGAAAATCTCCCTAAATCTGGGCATTTGTCTCTGCCCTTATACATAGGGAATATGTCCCTTTTAAAGGAGAAGGAAACCCCCTGGGCGCAAAACCCCTCCCCCCTCCGGTGTTGCCCCCCCCAGGCCTACCTGTCCCCCTGGGCAAATGCCCCTAACTTGTTACCCACCCCTCTGCACAGGTCCTGTCCACAGAGTTCACAGTCGCCATCTTCTCCCACGCGCGTCTTCTTCCTGCTTTGACTTGCGTCTTCTGGCGCGCGCCAAATGTCACAAAGTGAAATCGGAAAACTTTGTGACATTCGGCGCTTGCGCAGTACAGCCGTACCAGTAAATGTTCCTACTGCGCATGCGCCAGAATACGCCGGTCAAAGCAGGAAGAAGACGCGCGTGGGAGAAGATTGCGACTGTGAACTACGTGGACAGGACCTACGCAGAGGGGTCAGTAACAAGTTAAGGGCATTTGCCCACGGGGACAGGTAGGCCAGGGGGGAGGGGGTTTTGTTTCCTTCTCCTTTAATAAATAGGGATAAATACCTAAAAACAGTGTGCTTAAAACATATTTAGCTTATTGTAATAGAGGAATCCATTAAAAATTTGTCATTTTTATAAGCAAACCATACACTGAAAACTTCCTAAAATAATATTAAAAAAAAGACTGAACATAACTGTGTGTTGCAAGAAAACCTGAAAAAGTTGATCAGTTCATCGGAAAGCCCTGCTGTGTCTTCCATTGGTCATATACATTATATTGTAAATGCGGTGGCTCAGACAATTTTGTTTCTACACCGTTTGGTGACATGCCTATTATTTTTGTTGGTTTTATACATTTTAAGTCCCCGTTTGATGCGCGTTAACCAGTGGTCGGAAATCGGTTGGGCGGATTGTGTTGCTGCAGGAGGCAAATGCTCTGGGTTGTTAGAGTTCGGTGCAGGAGTCGAAAGCTTGAGGGATTTAGGGTTTGCTGGAGATGTTTTCACATGTGAGTGTGTAGAGTTCTCACTTGAATGACATTCCTGTGGTTCTTTATTAAGTGTTTCTCCTGAAAGATTTGTGGCTATGGCTTGGAAAGAAGCCAAACTGCTATTAGTTGCTTCGGCTTGCACAGCATGTGTCATGTTTGCAGCACAGTCTTCACTTTTCTCCACTGTCGCTTTTTTAGATTCTTCTGAAATCAAAGTTTTTCCTACAAATATTTACAGACATTTTGGTTACATAAAAACATACATGCCTGCTGTTTAACCCACCGAATAATAACCCACATTATAATAAGTACAATATTTTTATTAATACATTATTTTCTTAAAAATGTTGAATAATCTGTCTTTGAACATTGTCCTAGCTGAATCCATGCAGTGTATCTTAGAAATGAGTCCATAAATTGAATCAATCCCTTGACACCACCATTAAAGGTTTATTGTAGGTATCCGGGATTCAGCCTTTTTCAGCAGGATTCGCATTTGGCTGAATCCTTGTGCCTGGCCGAACTGAATCTGAATCCTGATTTGAATATGTAAATTAGGGGTGGGAAGGGACATCACGTGACTTTTGTCACAAAACAAGTCAAAAATATTCCCTACTTTTTCCTTTCACAGCTCTAATTTGCATATGCACATTAGGATTGGGTTCGGTATTTGGCCAAATCTTTCACAAAGGATTCGAGGATTCAACGAATCCCAAATATTGGATTCTGTGCATCCCTAGTTTATTGGTTCCATTTCTTGCTTTACCCTAATGGGATCAGTGTAAGGGTAAGGCCAGACGAGGAGATTCGGGGAGGTTTTGTCGCCTGGTGACTAATCGCTACGTCTTTTGCGCGACTATCTCCCCGAACTGCCTCAGGGTTTTTTCCCCATAGGCTACAGCGCAAAATCGCCTGCGCTAATGCACATGCGGCGATGCGTTTTCAATAGTCACCCAAAGTTGCCCATGAATCCTCGAATCCTTTGTGAAAGATTTGGCCGAACCCAATCCTAATGTGCATATGCAAATTAGAGCTGTGAAAGGAAAAAGTAGGGAATATTTTTTACTTTTTTTGTGACAAAAAGTCACGTGATGTCCCTTCCCACCCCTAATTTACATATGCAAATTAGGATTCAGATTCAGTTCGGCCAGCCACAATGATTCAGCAAAATCCAAATCCTGCTGAAAAAGGCTGAATGTGTTGCTTTTCAACAGTAATTTAATGGGCTTTAAACCAATAAAAAAAATAATTGATGTCAACTTACTCCTAGTGCTTCTCTGAGCATTTTTATACTGCCAAAACCAGGCTTTTGGCTCAACTGAAAGTCAGCAACCCTAGGGTTAACTGAATACAGGGAGTCCCCGGGTTACAAACATCCAACTTACGTAAATTCAACTTGCACTTACAAATGGAGGCTATTAGAGTAATGTACTGTGGTTTGCTTGGCCTTTATTAGCATTTAGCTTTAATAAGCCACCCGCCCCAGCCCACTCTGGTGTGTGTTAAAAAAAATACGCAAAGAAAGGTAAAAATAAATACTATGTTCAGACTTTCTTCAAGAAAACTCAAGACTTTTTTGGATTTTTCCCAGAAAACCATGAAATCTTCGGATTATTGAGCAAAACCCAGCTCAGATCAAGATATCTTTGGGACTTCTCCCACTGACTTATATGTGACCTTGGCAGGTCTGAGATGCTGGATTTTCAGATTCAGACTTTTTCTATCCTGGGGGTATAATATTTTATAGTACAAAAAAAAAACACAAATTTTTTGGGTTTTTGGCATTCGGACTTTAATATATATATAGATATAGATATATATACAGATACAAGAGTCCTCTGCACTCAACCCATTATCAATATATTTAAGACAGACATTTTGTGCATACTGCTACTGAAAAATGCCTTACCCTTTAAACAACACAAGGATTGTTTGTCCATATATTGCAATATATTTAAGCTGGCCAACTACGTCAAAGTCATCCCATATCTGGCCAGTCCTACGCTCAATTTTCATCTGATTCATTAAGAATTCTATTACTTCATTATACATTTTACAAAGGGACTAAGTTTTAACTGCAACTTACTTGCTGCTTTCAAAGTAAAACTCCCAAACTTGGCTGCCCTTTTATTAGATACCAGTGGGATCACCTGACTATATATATGTATATATAGAGAAAGCTAAATTGTTATTTATTTGCTCCACCATTATTTTTATAGTTCAGAGCCAGCTCAGTTCTGATTCTTACCAGAGATGAAAAGAAATGTGTCCATTATTGCCACATAGACGAAGTATAGGAGAATCCATTGCCAGGGCATAAAGCCAAGAACTGAAAACAATAAAACAATAAAAATGCACATTAACAAAGGAAGAGTCTTTTTTTTTTTTAACTTTGATTAGACCATTTTGTCTTAAAGGGCAAGGAAACACATTCATTAATTTCTAATCATTAATGTAATCACTAACTCTGAATCTCAGGCCATTGCTACTTTTCACTTAAAAATGCACTGGCCTGAGTACCGCACCACCATCTTTGTTCAATTTCCCAGGGGTTCCTTGAGAAGCTCCTACCAGAATGAAGTCAGACGTTCCACTATACTGTGCATTCGCTTATTCTGGACCAACAAACTGAATGTGCAGGAAGCATGGAACCCCTGGGAGACTGAACAAAGATGTCATATAGGAGTGATATACATAGAAATAACCAAGCTTGTGTGTTTTTTCAGTAAAGAGGAGCACCAACCTTTTCAAGGCTAGCAATCATATTCCTTGGGGATTTATTAGTTAATGGGGTGGTTCACCTTTAAAGTGATACTGACACTAAAAAACTACTTTCTACAATATGAATGTACATCAAAAGTTACCTATAGGTCATGCTGCAGCCCCCTCATAGGCAATCAGAGGGAGTCAGACAGGAAATGTAAAAGCATTGGGCAAATATTTATGGCAACATTATAAGAAGCATGTAAAAAAGATGTAAAAAAAGGTGCAATTTCTGGTGTCAGTATCTCTAAGTTAACTTTTAGTATGTTATAGATCAGTTTATTATATATTTGTTATAGTTTTTGAATTATTTGCCTTCTTCTGACTCTTTCAGCTTTCAGATGGGGGTCACTGACCCCATCTAAAAAACAAGGCTACAAATGTATCATTATTGCTACTTTATATCACTGATCTTTCTATTCAGGCCTCTCCTATTTATATTCCAGTCTCTCGTCCAAATCAGTGCATGGTTGTTAGGGTAATTTGAACCCTAACAATCAGATTGCTGAAATTGCAAACTGGAGAGCTGCTGAATAAAAAGCTAAAAAAACACAAATAATATATAATGAAAACCGATTCCAAATTGTTCCAGAAAATCACTCTTTACATTCAACTAAAATCAAATTCAAAGATAAACAACCCTTTTAAAACAGAAATGCTGCTCTACTCTAAAATAAAGCAGAGGTAGTGATAGAACTGCAACTTGCAGCTAAATACTATATATTATGAACAGAAGGCCTAGACCTTATTTTGACATCACATGGCTCAAACAAAAACCTCCAAACAACTGTAAAGATGCATTTTTTTTGACAGGGCATTTATCAAAACTGCAATTTTTTTAATGGTTTTGTCAAATTAAAAAGAAAATGTAAAAGAGCACATTATATAAAAAACACCATACAGGTATGCAATCCCTTATCCGGTAAACTGTAATCCAGAAAGAAAAGCCATCTCCCATAGAGCCCCATTTAAGCAAATAATTCAACATTTTACAAAAAAAATATTTCCTTTTTCTCTGTAATAATATAACAATACCTTGTAGTTGATTCTAACTAAGCTCAGTGAATCAATATTGGTGTGAAAGCAATCTCACTTGGCTTATTTAATGTATAAATTATTTTTTGCAGACTTATGGTATGGTGATCCAAATTATGGAAAGATCCCTTATCTGAAAAACCCCAGATCCAGAGCATTCCGGATAATAGATCCTATACCTGTATTTTTAATATAAATGTACTCACAGTAGGATGATATGCTGTAATATATTAATGCAGCGTTCATAGTGAAAATCACAATGATGGACAAACTTGCTATAAAAGCACAATAGAAAACAAAGAAGAAAAATGCAATAAACTCTCCAAAAAGGTTCTTTGGGTTAAATTTCAAACGGACACCTCTGTATTGACCCAGGACAAACCCTATGAGACAGAAAAAGGTTAATGTTTTAGTGTAAGTTGTTACATATAATCTAATAGTTAGGGTTGAAATGTAGCAGCATAGTTAAAGGAACACTGTCATGGGATAAATGTTTTTTTTTTTTTAACGCATCAATTAATAGTGCTGCTCCGGCAGAATTCTGCACTGAAATCCGTTTCTCATTTCCGTATACTCATTTAATTTTGAAATCTGACATGGGCTAGACATATTGTCAGTTTCCCAGTTGCCCCCAATCATGTGACTTGTGCTCAGATAAACTTCAGTCCCTTTTTACTGCTGTACTGTAAGTTGGAGTGATCTCACCCTCCTCCCTTCCCCCCAGCAGCCTAACAACAGAACGATGGGAAGGTAACCAGATAGCAGCCCCCTAACACAAGATAACAGCTGCCTGGTAGATCTAAGAAACAGCACTCAGTAGTAAAATCCAGGTCCCACTGCGACAGATTAAGTTACATTGAGTAGGAGAAACAACAGCCTGCCTGTTCCATCCTAAAGTGCTAGCTCTTTCCGAAAGCACATGACTAGGCAAAGTGACCTGAGATGGCTTCTTACACACCAATATTACAAATAAAAAAAAAATACACTTGCTGGTTCAGGAATGAGATTTCATATTGTAAAGTGAATTATTTGCAGTGTAAACAGTGTAATTTAGAAATAAAAACGACATCATAAAAATCATGACAGAACCCCTTTAATTACTACTGCAAAGTATATTAGACATCAGAATTGCTTCATTTGCTAACATGGTTAGCAAATGGTTATTGGTTGTTATAAATTAATAGATGTAGCAGATCTTGAGAGCATTTATTACATTACCCTATGGTGTACAATGACCCAAGGTTTATGTATCAGTTATTATTTTCTGTTCTTAGAAGCAATATTACTGTATTGAAGGTTAACTTGGAGACCCATCTTATACCTCATGAAGATTTTAGGGTGTTGTCACCATTGTTTTCCACCACCTTGAACTAGGGATGCCCAGAATTGACTGTTATGAGATTCAGCCGAATCCTGAATCCTTCGTTTGCCGGAATACCAAATCAAAACCTTATTTTGCATATTCAAATTAGGGCCAAGAAGAGACAATGAGAACCACATGCGACAGAGAACCACAAAAAGTCACATGATTTTGAAAATTCGGTTCAGCCAGGCACTTGGACACTGCTGAAAAAAGGCAGAATCCTGGCCAAATGCTGAAACAAATCCTGTGTTCGGTGCATCTCTAACCTTGAACCCTTTATAACTTAAGGATATATATACATTAGTCTGATTGGGGATCTTAAAGGACACAATGTTTACACATCAAAAATGGGTACAAACAGAGCAATCTCTCTTGATGGGGGACACAATAGTGTTTTCTAAGAAAGGCTCCTGTCGAGTGCATTGGCAGCCATGCTGGGGCACTCATGTGTAGTATAAGAAGCCATGTGTCCCAACATTTGCAGTGAATACTCAAAGGCCAACATTTAGGGTATTATTTATCAAAGGTATACAGTATAAACTTTTTTAGACCTCGAATGTACTCACAACTCGAATGGTTTCTAATTTAAGAAAAAAGTAGAATGGAAAAAACTTGAATAAGTGAGTTTGGGTTAACAACCCGTAAACTCAAATTGAACGAGTTTTCGTCGGGAAAAAACTCGAATCTCTCGAATTGATCAAGTTTGAGTGAAACCCTCTGAAAAAAACTTGAACATCATGAAAGCTATTAACATCTTCAAATGGTTCAAGGGACCTCTGCCATTGACTCCTACATGACCTCGACAGGTTTTAGATGGTGTATTTTCCGATTTGAGCTATTTCCAAGGTCGGGGTATAATAAATCTTGAAATATTCAAGTTTTTTTAATCTTTTTTAAAATCTTTTTGACTCAATTATAACTTAGAAAACTTGATTTTTTGTGGGAAACACAACTAGTACCTTAATAAATCTCCCCCTTAATGTTATACAATTATTGCAAGTGCTGTGTATTATTGTTAGTAGGATGGCCGTCTCTTGCGCTCTTCCATAAAGGCCCCTGTCCCGGCAAACACTCCAAACTTTAGCACTCTAACCCCTATATGTAATAAAAAAGCACTAAGTTTGCCAATGAGCAGTTGCCCTTAGCAACCAATAGAATCATTGCTTTTAAACAAGTGACTAGTAAATGCTACCTTCTGATTGGTTGCTATGGGTAACTGCTCCTGGGCAAACTTAGTGTCTTTTATTGCATAACCCCCCTAAAGCTCTAAAAACCTTTACAGGTGTTCTTGTGTTAGCTGCCTTTTGGTTTGATAAACTACTAATCAGTTGGCTGTACCAGTGACTGACTACAGCTGCACTTCCGTGAGCATTACAAGTATAGCATCAAGCTTCATAGGCCGTGTGACAAGTGGAGAATGTTACCACAACATATCGGGGGTTATTTATCAAAGTCCGAATTTATCTCAATATTTTCTTCTTTAAACTCCGATCAAATCCGCTCATGTTTTTTACGCTTATTTATTATTGCATTTTCTCGAAAAATCTCCTTTGCGTGAAAAAACAGATTTTCAAGATTTTTTTGGATCTTTCATCCGATTTTTCACCCAAAAACTCAGATTTTTGCTCGAAAACACGGAAAACTTCGGGGTATTGCACGAAACCCAGCGCACATTAAAAAATCATTGTGACTTCTCCCATTGCAACATCGACAGGTCTGAGATGCCGGATTTTCAGATTCTGACTTTTTCCATCCTCAGGGTTTAATAAATTTTGAAAAATTAATGGTTTTTTAAAAGTCCGATTTTATTGTGATTTTTGCATTTGGAGTTTAGTAAATAACCCCCATCATGTCTGCTTGAATTACAGACAAGAAAACATGACTTTCAAGTTCTAAAGTAGTTTAATAAAATGTGTTACGACACCAGTACAATATTCACTTGTGAGTTTATGGCATCACAATGCAATTTATATGAAAGCAAATAAGTTTACTTACTAAATAAAACTAATTGCATTATAGGGATCATCACAGGGAGAATCCAGTTGGAAAAAAATAAAAATATGTTGATGCTTAGAAGAACACTGGTTACATTCTGCTGACCTGTAGGTAAATGTAAAGAGGACCATGTAAGTAGAAGTAGATATATATACTGTGTATATATATATATATATATATATATATATATATATATATATATATATATATATATATATATATATATATATAATGTATAGTTGAAGTTTACCTGCACATAGTCCGATGAACAAGCCAGAAAACACCCAGCCAGATGCTTTCCAAATTCCTGAAATATATAAGTAACAGTAACATTTTACTACATTAACTTGGTATTGGGAATAATGTCAGCCAGTTTTAAAAAGAAAATAATTGTAATAGTACTGGCATATTAGGCATGCAGGGAAAACCATATAGGTATGAAAAGAGTTATATACGATGCTCAGGACCTGGGGTTTTCCAGATAAGGGCTCTTTCTTTAATTTGGATCTCCATACTTACGTCTTCTAAAAATCAATTAAACATAAAATAAACCCAATAGGATAGTTTTTGCATCCAATAAGGATTCATTATGGTGCCGATTCACTAACTTCGAGTGAAGGATTCGAAGTAAAAAAACTTGGAATTTTTTGGGCTACTTCGACCATCGAATGGGCTACTACGACCTTCGACTACGACTTTGAATCAAACTATTCGAACTAAAAATCGTTCGACCATTCAACCATTCGATAGTCGAAGTACTGTCTCTTTAAGAAAAAACTTCGACCCCCTAGTTCGCCATCTAAAAGCTACCGAACTCAATGTTAGCCTAAGGGGAAGGTCCCCATAGGCTTGGCTAACTTTTTTTGATCGAAGGATATTCCTTCGATCGTTGGATTAAAATCCTTCGAATCGTTCGATTCAAAGGATTTTATTGTTCGATCGAAGGAATAATCCTTCGATCGTTCCATCGCACTATTTGCGCTAAAATCCTTCGACTTCGATATTCGAATAATTAACCCTCGATATTCGACCCTTTGTGAATCGGCCCCTATATGTTGGATAGGATCAAGAACAATGTATTGTTTTATTATAACATAGAAAAAGGAAATATGTTTTAAAACCTGAAATTATTTGATTAACATGGAGTTATGGGAGATGACCTTTCCATAATTCAGTTCTTTCTGGATCCCATACCTGTACTTCTAAAGCTAGGTATCACAAATATGCAGAACAGAGTTAGATTGGGAGCTTTCCTGATGCAAGTTAGTTTCTAATTTTAATTACAGTGCATTAAAACTAAACTCTTATATTATCCTCTATAATTTAAGTGAACCTGAAGAATTTTGATCCTTTACGTTTGCGTCACTCATCTTTTCTATCTTAAAAAAAAAACTGATATTTGAAACACATATTCTGATATGAGCTAAAAAATAGATACTTACGCCTATATCTTTCATTATAGAGCTTCATGGAATGTAGGATTCCCACTGCCTGTGAACTGAAAAGTGTAATAAAAAGAAGCAAACGGGTAACACATGAAATAAACAGTGAGATATATGCAAGCTGGTTTGTCTCCCGTTGGTAACCTGTATAAAAAAGAGAGGACATAATTACTTAACCTGGCCATGGATGTTGAGATTTTTAAAAGATCCGATCCTCATCGCGAGACCACGATTTTCTTGGAACGATCGTACGAATTGACCATCAACTAAAAAGACCAATTTGCCAGGAAAACAAAGGGGAGCTGCCTGTTTGGCCCTGCAAACATAGATAGATTGCACTGGGACCGACAAAGATTTTTTGACCTGGACGATCAATTTCCTGAAAGATGTCGGCCGAAAAATCGTAAGATGTACGACCGTTCGAATCCCACTAACCGCATGATGATTTCGAAGGATTGGTCGGACTTAACTTATGGAGGCACATGAATTCTGTTTTACTCTACATTCGAATATTCGATTACTTATTATAAAAATCGAATATAATTTTACAAAGACGAAAATGAGAAAATTCAAATCGAATTCGTTCAAATTTGATTTGAGTTTTTTCTCTGAAAAAAATCGGAAGGCTGCAAACATCTCCAAATTGATCCCTGGACCTCTCCCATTGACTTTAACGGTAATTTGGCAGGTTTTAGGTGGCAAACAGTCAAATTCAAATTCTTAAAGGGCCAGAGTATGATAAATCTTGAAAATCAAATTTTTTTAAAAACTCAAATTGAGTTTGGATAATTACCTAGTCGAATTTGACAGTTTTGACCATAAACAAAATTCAACCCTTAATAAATCTGCCCCTTAGTATGATGTGGAGAGTGATATTCTGAGACAATTTGCAATTGGTTTTCCATTTTTATTATGTGTGGTTTTTGAGTTATTTAGCTTTTCATTCAGCAGCTCTTCAGTTTGCAATTACATCAACCTGGTTTCTGGGGGTACAAATTACCCTAGTAACCATGTATTGATTTGAATAAGAGACTGGAATATGAGAAGCCTGAATAGAAAGATGAGTAATAAAAAGTAGCAATAACAGTACATTTGTAACCTTAAAGAGCATTTGTCTTTAGATGGAGTCAGTGACCCCCATTTGAAAGCTGGAAAGAATCAGAAGTAAAAGGCAAATTATTCTAAAACTATAAAAAATAAATAATGAAGACCAATTGAAAAGTTGCTTAGAATTGGCCATCAAATAACATACTAAATGATACTTTAAAGGTGAACCACTGATTTAAAAGAGAAGGAAAGGTGAAATCACTGGTGGGATGCCACATATTAATCACCTACTAGTAATTATAATCAGTTATCAGATACCCTGGCCAGTGCAGTTTTCTACTTACAGAAGCGGCTGCCTGGGGTAATAGGTAAGTGATTGCAATTACTAGGAGGTGGCTATCATTTGGCATCCCCAGTGATTAACCCTCTCTTACTTTAATAGGTTTAATGGTAACAATTGTTGGCTTTCATTCATCTATAATAAAATATTCTATCTGTTATATCTGTGTTGGAATATAGGGAATAATATAATTCCTATTGTAAAATAAAAAAGGATATCAAAATTCACAAAGAAGTTCTAGGACTATATAAAGGCTACAGGATACAAACTGCATGCTTTTAAGGTCATGGAATTTCAAGTTGACTTCTAGTAGCCTAATATTTTGAAGCAGGGTTCTTATACTTAATTTATAAGTTATAACCCTTGGGAGCACCATAAATATGGATATATTTTACAGTTTATTCATAGCTGCTGTTTATTACAGGGATGTGACCTGTTATCTAGAATGCTTGGTACCTGGGGTTTTCCGGATAACAGATCTTTCCGTAATTTGGATCTTTATAGCTTAAATCTACTAGAAAATCATGTAAACATTAAATAAACCCAATAGGCTGGTATTGCTTCCAATAAGGATTTGTTGGGATCAAGTACAATGTACTGTTTTATTATTGCAGAGAAAAACTTTTGGATAAAAAGGAGTCTATGTGCGATGGCCTTTTCATAATTTGGATATAGGAAAATGTTTCCTATACCTGTGGTTTGTATTAAACTTACAAAATGTAAATAACAAGGTTAAAACATGATGGTTTTATCATTTATTTACATGAGAAAAACATCAAGAATTGACTTATACAGTATAGGGCCAGAGGTGGTTTATTAAAGAAAAAATATATTGTATTTTTCATGTGCAAATAGTGTGGTTTCGGGGATTAGCACAAAGAGAACAGTAGCAGAATGGTTGTATATACAGCAAAAAATAGAATAATGTCATGGCTAGAATGATGTCTGACCTGTAATTCTTGCATTGCTTGTTTTACATAGTGTATTTAAATAGGTGCAATAGAGCTGTGCTTAAAAAAATATTCTGCAACTAGTACTAACTACAAAAGGAAACTTAATTCATATTTACCGTACATGGTATATGTGATCTACATCTGAGATATGCAACATTTGATGACTATTTAGTGCTATATGTCTTCTATTTTGACAGCAATTATACACATATATATATATATATATATATATATATATATATATATATATATATATATATATATGTATATATTTACTGTACACACCCAGTTTACCTTTCTGCATGGGGCCATTATTGTGCTGAAACCGGAAAGGCCCTTCCCCAAACGATTGCCACAAAGTAACGAACATGGAATTGTGAATGCCATTGTATTATATGGCCTTAATGTTTGCTTTCAATAGAACCAGGGGCAGGGAGGCATTTATGTTGGTTGCTTACTACTCCACCTGTTAGAGAAGAACGATTTGCCCTAAATGCTTGTTATTGCATTTATTTGTTTTGTCATTGCAGTGATTGAATAGAACCTCTTGCAGTCTACAGTCTGATCCGTGTGTGTGACTTTTGGAAGGGCCCTACTCATTATTTAGCAGCTTACTTGTTGCTGATTTACTAATTTTCTCCTTGGCTAGAAGATAAAGGAATAGATTTAAGTACACCAGGGAAAATTCTTGCAATACAGGTATTATTGCTCCATCAGTAGCACACAACCCTAACTGGATATATCAGAAACTCTCTCTGATGTGAACCAACAGCTTGTTGTTCACCTTTAAATTAGCTTATAGTATGATGTAGACAATTTGTAATTGGTTTTAATTTTTTATTATTTCTGTTTTTTTAGTTTGCTATTTCAGTCATCTGGTTGCTAGGGTCCTAATTACCCTAGCAACCATGCAGTGATTTGAATAAGAGACATTAATATGAATAGGAGAGGCCTGAATAGAAAGATAAGTAATAAAAAAATAGCAATAACAATACATTTATAGCTTTACAGAGCATTTGTTTTTACATGGGGTCATTTGAAAGGTGGAAAGAATTGGAAGAAAAATGCAAATAATTTAAAAACAATAAAATATAAATAATGAAGACCAATTGAAAAGATGCTTATGAATGATTCGAAGTAAAAATAGTTTGACCATTCGATAATCGAAGTGCTGTCTCTTTAAAAAAAACTTCAACCTGATACTTTGCCAAATTAAAGCTACCGAAGTCCAATGTTAGCCTATGGGGACCTTCCCCAGCGCTTTTCTAAGTTTTTTTTGGTTGAATAAAAATCCTTTGATCGATCGCTTAAAATTGTTCGAATCGTTTAGCTTTTGCGCTAAAATCCTTCGAATTCGAATATATTTTACTTCGAGGGTCGAATTCGAGGGTTTTTTAACCCTCGAAATTCGACCCTTGATAAATCTGCCCCTTAATGTTTACATGATTTTCTAGTAGACTTAAGGTATGAAGATCCAAATTACGGAAAGATCTGTTATCCCGAAAACCCCAGGTCCTGAGCATTCTGGATATCAAATCCCATACCTGTACTATATTACAAGTATGTATGTGTCCCCATAAGGCCAAGATTTTCTTTTAGCTTTTTATATGGCATCACTGCTACATAATAATCCAGCCCCAAAGCATATGACATTCCAGATAGTTGGCCTATGGCATGGTAATATTTGACCAGTACTAATTTAAGGAACAAAACTGAGCTTATCTTTTACAACGATGCTTAAAGGTTTAGTTCCTTAGCAGTTTGAACACTGAGGTTGGTTGTTTCCACAAACAATACTTATTTTTATCATATACATATACTTTATTCTTTTTTTCACCATTACAGCAAGAGAAGACAGGATCCGGAAAAGACAGGAAAAATCACATTTTCATATACAACACGTACAAAATATGATTATGAATACATAGTACAGACATGTAACATCCCTTCATTTCAGCCTTATTATTGGGATGTTCTTAATTGATCAGACGTGAGTTTACATAAACGTTCTATATAACTGCCATTAATGCATCTCACCTGCAGTCAGGTTTTCCATGGTCCCTTTTTACAGTGCGTGGTAGCTTGATATACAGGTATGTGCTGCTGTCATTCTCAGTGACACATTGCTGTTGTTATTCAGAGGTTTTTTTGTTTTTGTTTTCCTGAAACTCAGACCTCCCCCCGGAGGAGTGACGGACGTGCTCCAGGCCCATATAAAGGAATAAAGTATTTCTAGTGTTCTGCAACAACTGGGCAAAGAAGCAAATAGGCTTTTCTCTAACTGAGCTTTGGAGACAAAATTATAAACAAAATAACTCCCAACTCAATAAATATAAACTCAAACATGTCAGAGGCTGGATGTTCATACAATATAAAGATAACAATGTAAGATAGTTCTGCAGGGGGTTTCCTCCTTGTACTCTGGTTTCCACCCAAGCTCCAAAAATATACTGGCAGGTTAATTTGTTCCTGATAAAATTGACCACAGTGTGTATGAATGTGATAGGGACTTAAGACTGTAAGCTCCACTGGGACAGACTGATGTGCATGATGTATAATAGATAACAAATAATATACACAATCTTGGTGAGTAAGGATAGATTATTGATTATGTCTCACAGGTATAGAAAACAAGACCTTGAATGAGTCCCAAGCAACAGTTATTTGGGCCCCTTACTTCTTCAGAAAGCACAATAATCCCAAACACTATAAAGTTTCAGAGCCACCTCACTGTGTATAGTATCACCCAAAAGAAGGAAAGTGTTTGGGTTTATGACAATTAAATAAAACAAATAATTTTTCCATGCAATAAGTAAATTATAATAAACAGCTGCTGCTGGATCAATTTGTTTTCACCAAGCAGATTATAGGGGTGCAGGGAACTCAGTGGTTCGCTGACCAATAAGCAGTTTTGTGAAAAATGTCTTATCAGCAAAGTTTAGGGGAAGCACTAAAATGATTTTGCTGTGGGGTATCCTGCGGTCGAAGTAAAATCGTTCGATTGAACGATTAAATCCTCCTAATCGAACGATTCGAAGGATTTGATCGATCAATCGAGTGATTTTACTTTGACGTTCAAAAAATTGAAGAAAAATAGAAGGTCCCCATAGGCTAACATAGCATTTCGGCAGGTTTAATTTGCCGAAGTATTGAAGTCGAAGTTTTTTTTAAAGAGACAGTACTTCGATCATCGAATGGTCGAATATTCAAACTATTTTACTTCTAATCGAAGTCAAGTCGTAGTATCCTATTCGCTGGTCGAAGTATCCAAAAAATTACTTTGAATTTCAATTTTTTTTTACATTGAAAATTCCCTAGAATTTACTTCGACCCTTGATAAATCTGCCCCACAGTGTTCATTCACTAAACAGGCTGCTTAGGATAAAAGAGAGTACTTAAAGGGATACTGTCATGGGGAAAAAAATCAAAAAGCATCAGTTAATAATGCTCTTCCAGCAGAATGCTGCACTGAAATCCATTTCTCAAAAGAGCAAACATATTTTTTTATATTTAATTCTGAAATCGGACATGGGGCTACACATATTGTCTGTTTTCCAGCTGCCCCCAGTCATGTGACTTGTGCTCTGATAAACTAAAATCTAAATCCTTTCCATGAACTGATTTCACTTATTAATAATTTTTCTCATAAAATTTGAGCGACAAAACATCACAAAAAAATAGAGCATCATTTCATATCATAAGTTTTAGATGAGACAATTGTTGGATGAAAACACCCTGACCTTTTCAGATTATCCAGAGATAAGAAACAACTTCAGGGACATCTGCCATTGACTGCTACATGACAGGTTTGAGATTACGTATTTTCAGATTTGGATTTTTAGTAGCTTTAGGGGTATGATAAATCTCTAAAGATTTGAGTTGTACCCTTTAAAACCTTGACCAGAAAAAATCTTGTTTGATAAATGGGCCTCTTAGTGTCAGCTGGGCAATCATGAGTGCTTAGGGGACATGTATTTAATTTCCAAATATTCTTTATTGATTTTCAAAAAAAAAAAAAAGAAAGTTGGGTATACAGTATACTTTCATGCATCATACACATTTCTTTACGCATTACTGAGTACACCATTGGGGAAGGGGAAGGGAGGGTAGTTAGTAAGGATAAGGATTTTGCCGTATTCAACATTGCTCGAATACGACCCTATCTCAGTTCAGAATCAACTAAAACACTGATTCAGTCTCTCATCATCTCCCGCCTTGATTACTGCAATTTACTCCTCACAGGTATTCCAACAAGTCACCTTTCACAACTCCAATCTGTTCTAAACGTGGCCGCTAGACTCCTTCATCTAGCTCGCCGCTCAACATCAGCTGCTCCCATATGTATGTCCCTTCACTGGCTTCCAATCTCTTCTAGAATCAAATTCAAATTACTTACACTCACATTCAAGGCCCTTAATAATGAAACCCCTCCATATATTTCATCTCTAATCTCCAAATACTCTTCTTCACGCAACCTACGCTCTGCTTCTGATCTTCGCCTCACTTCTCCTCTGATCACTTCTGCCCATTCTCGTCTACAAGACTTCTCTCGAGCTTCTGCTTTTCTCTGGAACTCTCTGCCACAAGCTGTCAGACTTTCTCCTTCTTTCCAAACTTTCAAGCGCTCCTTAAAGACCCATCTGTTTAAAGAGGTTTATTTGATGTACCTTAATTAATCATTGCTGTATCAAAAATGACAAAATGTTTTTATAATCCTAATGTCTAAATTGTACCCTAACCTTTTAGTTTGTAAACTCTAATCTCTAGGTCCTTCTAACCCTATTGTACTTGGTAATCCTTGTTTGTTATCCACCATTTATTCCCTGTTTGCTTTAACTGCAGTGATGATTTTCCGATATCTATTTTGCTGAGCACCAGGGATCCGTTTCTTTTGGGCCAGGGTGTGCGTCTGCATTTGGATATCTTCCCCAAGTCAAGCAGACTCCCAAGGTGTTCTGGAGGAGGAGGCGGAGTGCTAAAAAATAATCACACAGAGATCCTCAAGAACCTGCATTTTACTCACCCAGTGCCCAAACTAGAGGTAGCAGACAGTGGTACAAGCCTAACGAGCCCATCCACACACCATTATGTCCTAGGCACATACCTCTTCTGTCTACCTCTAGTTTCAGCCCTGCCCTGGTTCTTCTTTTGCTTACCTGACACAAATATCCAAAATAATGTGCCCGCATGTGACTAGTAATATAACCCTTGGGCATTTTCTCCTTTTACACCAGTAATTCTTATAAGATTCCTGCAAAAAATTCACATATCAATGACCTATTACTTGGTGCAGCAGGATATGTTACGCCATTATGAATTCTTAGTAATAATTAGTAATAATAATAAAATAATCAAGTCCAAGCTGATCTAAAATCTTTAACCCAGCTTAAAATATATTACACAGGTAAAAGCTTTTATGATCAAACATACACTGGCCTCTAGTGGCAGCAGCCACTTCATGAATAATTTACATCCAGATATCCTTTTCCTTATCTATAATTAAACAATAGAAAGTCTGTTAAGATATAAATTGTGTAATATTATAATCACTGTTTATATATTCCACAAGTCCCCATTCTTTTGAATCAACCTTGCTTCTTTCATTAAAAATAGTTTATCCTTGTGTCTACCTAGTCTTAACTATTCTACTACCTGAAATATTAAGTATTGGATTAAATTATAAGGAAACTGTGACCTTTTAGATTGAATAATTCTTCACACATTAACATTATTTTACGTGAAACAATTTGTATTTTAATTTGACTTCAATTGTTTTATTATGGTCATTGAAATGAAGTTGGCTCTTACCATGAGAGGGAAGTATATCCATTATAAAAAAGAGTTTTGCAGAGTCTAAAATGTTCTCAGAATGTGAATAAAAATAGTCAATATAAAGTTGAAAAGTCAATATAAAGGAAAAAATGTACGGGTCTTAAAATAATACAATACTGTTGTAAAAAAAAGTGAAACTAGTGGCGACAAATTTTTTAAAAAAGATCTTGAATGGGTTAACCAAGATTGCCTTATTTTGCAGTGAAAAATCATGGCCCAACTTACCAAACATGTAAGGTGGGCCATGTGGGGTCAGTATGTATCAAACTTTTCAATGTGAATATTAATAAATAATTTATTTATCATAAATAAGCATTTGGAAATATATCTTTTGATACAACTTTTTGCATTTTGGCCACCTGCCAATAAAGCCTTGTCCAGGAGTGCCGTCCATTCATCTTGTTTGTTACATGTCACAGTAAGGGACACTGAGGACTGAGTACCTAGCTTGGGGGAGTAGCGGAGAGCTGGAGCGGTCTCTTTTTGTTTTACATTTAGTAAATAAGTCCCTTTAAGTTACCAGAATTAGCTTCTTGCATGCAGGCTGCTGCAGCCTCAGGCGAGTTTCTCAACTCTCCTCAAAGTGGACCCTATCCAGTGAAACCTCTCTACCTTTCTACACTTTGGTTTTTATGTCTTCTTAATGCACTTTCCTTGGTGAAGCATAAGTTGCTCTTGCTAAGCTGGCCTGTCTAACTCCTATGACTACGAAAGAATCAGCTTTTCACTGCCTTTACCTTGTTCGTGGGTTTCCTTTTCCCTGCCTTCTCTACCGTTGCTGGTCTCCTTAGGGTTTGATTGATTCTTAGGCCTTATGCTCCAGGCTCCAATCACATCTTCCCCTAGTATTAGCAGACCAAAGAGCCATGTGCTCCATCTCATTATATAACTTTTTTTTTCAGGAAATGGTCATAAGATCCCTGGGCAATTTGGGGAAAGCTCGTCCCCTCAAGGCATAGCTAACAAAACTGGAACTTACATAACATAGTAAGTAAGGTTGAAAAAGAGACACATGTCCATCGAGTTCAACCTTTTTTTTTTTTTACTTTTAACTACCTATCTGCCAGTTGATCCAGAGGAAGGCAAAAAAACCCATCTGAAGCCTCTCCAATTTGCCTTAGAGGGGGAAAAATTCCTTCCTGACTTCATGAGCAGTGGGGGGAATGAACCCTTTTGGGCCCACGTAAAAAAAAATATACTTTGAAGGACACCAGCATTTAAAGGAAATAATGCTTGGTGTACTTAGAGCTTGTTTTTCTGTGATCTGGTTCTATTCTAGGGAGAAATAACAAGACCCAGTTTTGATTTGTACTCTTTACTGGCAGATTAAGTACATACAGTATGTAATACTTAACCTATGCTGGCTGACACTTTTAGATCCCGGTGAATCTGTAGCATTGCCGTATCAAGCAGAGGATGGATGCTCTGAAGACATTGCAGTCAGTCGGTTTTGTCAGCTTCCATCTCTCATGCTCTTCCATTGCTCTCAACTCCTCATCTGTAAGACCAGAAAATCAGCAGGGGGCGCCTGTGTGACAGATAAACCATTGTCAAAATGATAATGCCTGGAACAAGGAGAACTATGTTTAAATTTTACAACTGGAGGCAGGATTGGTATATTTAAAAAGGAACGGAAATGAAAAGTTAATATAAGCTTCATCATACTGATATAAGAAATTTTCTAAATTTTATTCATTAAAAATTCTGTACAGTTTCTGAAATAATCAAGTTTATCTTCACTAGCTATCTGTTTCTTTTCATTATGTCTTCATACAGGAGTTGGGTGTCAGATTTTTATTGATAGTTCGATCCAATATACCTTTTAGGGGGGCTCCCTTTCCTAGCAGATGTGTTAGACCTCACTCAAATAACTAACTCCAGCACAAACAATATGCAACAAAATAACTGACTTTTGCACAAACCCTGCATGTAGGGAAAAAATATTTCTGGTGATTTTAAAAGAGTGAGCTCTAATACATCTTCTAGGCAAAACAAGACCCCCCAAAGGCTGTATTAGACATTCAAAATCAGACTCCCTACTCCTGCATGAAGAGAAACAAATGCTTAGAGGAGAAGAGTGAAGAGCAACTGGTCTGAATTTCTAATTAATTATATTTAAAAAATGTTGTATTTTAGTATGATGAAGTATATATTAATTTTTCTCTTTTTCAATAGGGGGAAATTCTGGCAGAGCTGCACCAGACTGTGAATCTGCAGCAACAGAGGTGTCTGAATTTATCTCAATATTTTCTGCTACAAACTCCGATCAAATCTGCTCGGGTTTTTTATGCTTATTTATTATTACATTTTCCCAAAAATTTGCTTTGCGGGAAAAAACGATTTTTTTTTCATCTGATTTTCTCAGATTTTTCAAAAATCATTGGGACTTTTCCCATTGACTTATATGCAACCTCGACAGGTCTGAGATGCCGGATTTTCAGATTCTGACTTTTCCATCCTCGGGGTTTAATAAATCCCGAAAAATTCGTGATTTTTTAAAAGTCCATTTTATAAAAAAAAAATCTTCAATTTTTCGTGATTTTTGCATTCGGAGTTTAGTAAATAACCCCCTAGGTCTTGGCTAAGTACCTGCAAAAAGAAAAAATATAAAACTTAATTCTATTATACAGACATAAATAAGGCACTGATGCTAATGTAGGTGTTTTATGGTGATACTTATAAAGATCAGGCTTTTCCAGCACAGGTCTGGGATACGTTATCAGGAAACCCGTTATCCAGAAAGCTCCGAATTACGGAAAGACTTTCTCCCATAGACTCCATTTTTATCCAAATAATCCAAATTTTTAAAAATGATTTCCTTTTTCTCTGTAATAATAAAAAAGTACTTGATCCCAACTAAGTTCAAATCAATCCTTATAGTAAGCGAAACCAGCCTGTTGAATTTATTTAATGTTTACATGATTTTCTAGTAGACTTAAGGCATGAAGGTCCAAATTATAGAAAGATACATTATCCAGAAAACCCCAAGTCCCGAGCATTATGGATAACAGGTCCCACACCTGTATAATGTATATGCCACCATACAGCTGCTTGCCCAACTGCTTTTGTAAAACGTGGATGTCAGGTGTTGTGGAATAGCATTTGATCAGCGAGGAATGCTGGGTGCGACTGAACACTGTGTGCAGAAAATGACTGTGACATTATGATTGCCGTCCACCTCTGCACACCCAGTCCCACCTCAATGGATGCAGCTCTGCCACCTCAATTTGAAATTTTATATAATGTAGACTGACAACTCATAATTGGACATTTTTGAATAGCAGCTGTTCATTTGCATAGCATCTATCTAGTTATTAGGGCCTCATTTACACTAGTAAGCAGACAAATGCTTTTATTAATCGGAAGATGAATAGGGCCAGGTCTGATTAAATAATAAAAACTTACAGGTGTGTCAGGGAAAGTGAGCAACAAACATAGCATTTTAATTGTCAAGCTTGAAAGAGGCTTCAGCCTCGTGCTTTTAAATGGTCATGGAACTTCTAGGTAACTTATAATATACTTCTATTTTACAATAGGGGGTTCTTTATTCACTATATATTTTATATAAGTATATACACATATAAATATATGATAAAGCAGCAACATCTTTTTTAACACCTGTTTGGTATAACATTATCCTAAAACCTATCCAGTTGGGGAGAAAACAGATTTTTTTATTGGACCTTACCATTTAAACTACTGGCATTGCTTATGGGAATGTAAGCTCTTTTGGACAAGGGACACACCGCATGTATCGGCTGCTCTTTTTTAACTAATCTATTGTGTTCATTGCATACACCCATCATTAAACAGCACTGCAGATATGTCAGTGCTTTTCTGCCCAATAACGCTTTCACATGTGTGAAATTTATTCCTATGAAATAGGATTTTCTTACCTGAAAGGTAAGAACAGAGCAAACAAAAGTACAGACCCCTTTAGAGACTTAGGTAAACCCCCATCCAGGGATAATATACAGTAAACCCTCTATAATTTGGTGAATTCGATAATGGCTCTGAAATGTAATGAGATATACTGTTACATAGTATCTTAGGTTGAAATTCAAATGTATTTCTATTTTATACTATACCTGTTTATGGTTAACAAATGTTAAACAACATTTTAAAATAAAAACCTAAAAAATAATAGGATTTCCTTCAGGGGGGAAAGAATAGAAAAGTTTTGAATCCCAAATGTTTTTTATTGTAATACTGGAACTTTCTTTTCCGCCTTCCCAATTCTGTATACAAATAAAATTTGAGAAGTTGAGAAGAGATTGAGAAGTGGAGGTATCAGGGAGAAGCTTAGCATGCCACACATAGTATCCCTCCACTTTTTTCACCCTATAGAGAACAAAATAAATACATAGTTACTGAAATAAAGTGTCAAGTGTTTTAACAGGCAGAGGATAAATGAGGCCACTCCCCTTTAGACCTTACAATAAAAACTTTGTGACTGTGCAATTCATGGAAGGTATTTGATTTTATTCTGGTGTTGGGAAAAAAATGATCCTTTGCTTTCACTTGTTTTGCAGTGTGTATAGAAGAGATGTTGCTTAGAATTCAGGTAACAATTGACTGCAGAAAATTTTCAGGTGGGAGCTGAAATGAACTAATATCACTAAGTGTAGCATCTTACTGAAGATCAACCTATTCATGACAATGTATTAAGGCTTGCATTGGGGTGGGAAGTATTAAAAAAACGTTTTGTGTTGCTGGGAATTAAATTTACAAACAATTTCTTGGAACTAGCTGGAAAAGTCAGGGTGGGGCAATTGCACCCTTGCTGGAATAGCTTCAATACTGTATATGTATACTGTATATATTTATATAGTGAATAAAGTACCCCCTCTTGTAAATTATATATTTATATAGTGAATAAAGTACCCCCTCTTGTAAATTATAAGGATATTATAAGTTACCGAGGAGTTTCATGACCATATTTTGCAACTGGGGGTACTTTATTTAATATAGTACACAATTTTCATTGAGTCATGTGACAGAAATGACATCAGAACTCACCGTTTATAACTGATGACATCAGAACTCACTGTTTATTAGGATACAATGTACAGGATATTCATGGCTTTTGTGTATTATAAACACATATACAGACATATTGAAAAGATATATTATTCATCAAGTTCACAGTAGAAGTATTTTGTAGATTTAGTAAACATCCACCCACTATCCTTTCCTACCAGCATTGGACTGGGGGGCCGAGGGCCGGATTTACATAGCAGGCACCCCTAGGCCCGCTGCTGTTCATCTCCCCCATCCCCTCCCTTTGTGCAAATGCGCAAATTGTCAGCATCGGGTCTGGAGTACTGGGGATTGGTGCACAGGAAATCTTGAAAAAGATAGTATCTCCTGTGAATCTCCAGTGCTTCCAAACAAATGAGGGTGTGGTTGGGTGGCATACCGCCCCCTTTAATTCTGCTGCCCTAGGCCAGGTCCTTTGTGGCCTTTCCACAAATCCAAGCCTGCCAGGCCCCACCGGGTCTGCAGCCTCAGGGGCCCCCCAGTCGCAAAGTCCTCTCTGCCTGCATACCTTTTTGGGCGCGACTTGGGTCAGGGAGTGAGGTAAGAAGAGGGAGTGCAGGGGCCCAAAAGAGCCGGGGCCCACTGGGTTTTTTCCCGGTGTCCTGCCGGCCCAGTCCAACCCTGTTTCCTACCTTGACTATCTCACACACTTTTAGAGTGCTATGACAGAAACGAGGCTCAAGCTAAACAAATGAAAGCCCTCATATACAGGGTCCCTATCCCCAACTTCCACTAAGGTCTCTGGCCTACCTTAGGGACCTGGTTTGTACTTAGGGCTGCCACCTGGCTGGTATTTTTTTGGCTAGTAAAAATGATGTTTGATCCCAATGTTATTAATAGGAAAAAAAAGATAAATATATAGGAAAGCCGGGATTATTTTTTGTACTTAATGAGAACTCCTGTCTCAGGTTCCTACAGAAGATACTTCTTTTGCTAAAAGACATTACATATATACATTTCTTTCAAGTGATTCACATTGAACTCTATGGGAGGAGGATGGACAACACATTTTATCTAGGGATGCACCGAATCCACTATTTTGGATTCGGCTGAACCCCCCGAAACGTTCATGAATTATACCGAACCGAATCCAAATCCTAATTTGGGAAAACATTTTTTACTTCCTTATTTTGTGTCACGGCATATGCAAATTAGGATTCGGATTCGGTTCGGCCGGGTAGAAGGATTCGGCCGAATCCGACTCAAGCTTAAAAAAGGCCGAAACCTGGTTGAATCCCGAACCGAATCCTGGATTCTGTGCATCCCTAATTTTAAAGAGCACTAAAAAGTATGAAATCTTCCTTGTGCTCCAAAGGCCTAAAGCAGGGGTCCCCAATCACCGGGCCGTGGCCCACAACCTGGCTGTGGACAGTTCTGCACTGGGCCACCGAGCCTAGCCCGCAACTAACACTGGCGGTGCCTGAATTGGATGCACAGTTGCCGCTGACCTCCCCGACCACCTCCCAACAGTGTCGGAGTGGACCACCGGGATACCAGGAAAACTCCCGGTGGGCCCCAGGTGTCATGCTAAACAGTTGGCCTATTTCATGGCCATTCCCTATTTCTATGAAGCTTAATAGATGGAATAATAGTTTATAGTATGTAAAGACTAGAGGCTAGAAGAATAGAGGTTGAGTGAGGAGAGGAAGAATAATAGTACTGAAATAGTACTGGGTGGGCCTCTGGTGTCCCAGTCTGACACTGCCTCCCGACCCTGGTCCCTGCAAAAACTTTTTCATTAACACCAGTCCAAGCCAAAAAAGGTTGGGGACCACTGGCCTAAGGCATGTGCTTGAGGGGTTTTATACATAACACTGGTGTAGGACAAAAAGAGGGTTGTTTTTATTAGGGTGAATGCTGCTCAGCCCCAGCTAGACAGGCTTTCTAAAGGTGAAGTGTAAATATATAATCATGCTTATTCATCATTTTATAGCCGAAGTGGGAAAAAACATTGGCGCCCACTTATTCCCACACCAATGACATCTGTCAGATCTGTCACATAGTCCCCGCCCACTTTCAAACGCGAGGAGGCGGGAACCTCTGAAGCCACAGTGTGCGCGCGCATCGATCCCACACACGCACACAGCTCTACCAATACGCTTCTTTGCGTCTCCTCCTATCTCACCTTCCAGCGCTCGCTCCCGTCTCCAGGACCGGCACAGTATCTGTGAGCAAAGGGGGCGGAGCCGTGACGTGGGCGCGCCGGGCCGGATTACTCACTGCTGAAGGATAGCCCGAGCGGCCACAATACACCCAGGCAGCTCTTCCACCACGGCCCAGGACAGAGTGGGAAGTGTCATCGTTTCTCCCTTGCGTCTTGTCTACCTGCGGTGTCGTGAAAGATGCCTGCCGTGTCCAAGGGGGATGGAATGCGGGGCCTGGCCGTGTTCATATCAGACATCAGAAACTGTGAGTAGTGAGCGGGGCGCAGTGCCTGGGGAGGGAGGGGGTATAATCATTAGTGGCACGTCACAGGGCAAGGACAAATAGCAAAGGTCACTAGTGGTTTATTCCCATGGGAGAGATGATTGTTGGACAGGGGTCAGTGCTATGGTATGTTCCTAGCAGGCGGCAATTAAAGGGGAAATATGCCAAAAATGCTATTGATTTGCATGAAGAAAAGGGCAGAAAATTTCTTGTTCTATTTATTATAAATGTTCAATGGGCAATTGCAATTGAAGGCTGTGTTTGTTTATATCTCTCTGTCCTCTGGTTCTGACTCCAGAAGTCAATTCCCCCCCAGGTCATGTTAATCAGCTGACTTCTGCTACATTGTTTCAAGAGCAGGAGCCAGCAGTGCAGGGAATAGAAACTGTCAGATTATGGGTTCATTTGCAGTTATATATATACAAATATGATCAGTTCTGATATTTTCTTTGGAGTGGATTATCACTTTTACTAAATGTTTGGCCCTAGGCTACTTCTCACCTCCAGGCTTTGGCTCCACCCCTGCTTCCCAGTAAAGACTAACAGGAGATCAGGGCTGGATTAAGGGCATTTACTGCCTAACAGGGGCCCCTTGTCTATTCTTTTTAGGGACTGCATCTACTGCTGAACTACAGCATCCCACTGACTGACGACCAAAGGTTCTTGCACACATTCCATGGGTTAATTGTAATGTGTATATGGCACATACTGTGTAAGAGGAGCCAGTATATACTTTAGAAGAGGAATGAATGGGAACCTGGTTGACAGACTGTCTGGGAAAGGGGCAAAGGCCAAATACACAGTACAAAGGGAAATAAGATTGTGTAAGGTTATTAAGTATGTCATCTTAAATGGGTGGTTCACCTTTAAGATGGCCAATTCTAAGCAACGTTTTCAATTGGTATTCATTATTTAGCTCTTGTAGTTTTTTAAATATATGTGTGTCTGACTCTTTCCAGCTTTCAAATGGGGGGGGGGGGGGTCACTGACCCCATCACTGACCCCATCACTGACCCCATCTAAAAGTGAATGCTCTGTAAGGCTACACATGTATTTTTTTTTTCTACTTTTCATTACCCCTGTTTCTATTCAGACCAACTCCTACTCATATTCCAGTCTCAATATGTATGCTCCTGTTCAAATGCATGGTTGCTGGGGTTATTTAAACCCTAGCAACCAGATTGCTGACATTGCTAACTTGAGAGGTGCTGAATAAAAAGCTAAATAACTATGTAATTACGAGCTGCTAATCCATAGGAGGCTCCCGATGTGGGTCTCCAAAGCTAACATGGATTCTTGTTATTCAAATCAGTGCATGGTTGCTAGGGTAATTTGGACCCTAGCAACCAGATGGTTGAAGTTACAAACTAGAGAGCTGCGGAATAAAAAGCGAAAGAACTCAAAACCACAAATAATAGAAAATGAAAACCAATTGCAATTTATTTCAGAATATCACTCTCTACATCATACTAAAAGTTAGGGCAAGGCCAGACATGGGTTTTTTTTGTTGCGTTTTTAAAAAAGCTCAGTCGGGCGTAAATACGCCACTGAAACCAAACGCGACTGTCAACATGCGTTTTTCAGCATGTAGGTTTCTTTTCCCAACATGCACTTCTCATTGTTCGTGTTCCCCATAATTCCGCTGGATGGAAATAGAAAATAGAAAAGCTATTTAGAAACAGAAAACTATTTACGTGCAAAATGGAGCACGAATGATTGTCAATACGCGACATAATTACGTCACAGGCCGTAAAAAAGTATATGCGTCATTTATCTCGCGAGAATTTGGACGCCATATTTAAAATACGCTGCGTATTTACATAAAGTGTGGTTTCAAACTTGCACATCCCATAGAGTCTATCGATTAGTTTCTTGACATATTGGCGTTTCTGCTTAAAAACACCAATACTGGCATCCCTTGGCGGATTTCGCCTTGCAAGCCCCTGTGAGAATTGCCATAGTGCTTTTCCATTAGTTTCAGTGGTAGTGCCGTTTATGCGTATTTATGATCGACTGAGCTTTTTTAAAAAGCACAACGTAAAAACGCCACGTCTGGCCTTGCCCTTAACCTGCTCTGAGTCTGCTTCCTCTGTTTGTTACAGTTCTGCTACAGTCCGAAAACCACCTGGCAGGTTCATTGTCTCCTAATAAATCCTGATCCTTTTTGTGCCCAGTACAGTGAATGTTCAGCTAGTCTTATCAGTAACTGGACCATGGATCTTACAGTCTAATTCTCCTGTCACGCTAATGCACACAGTAGAATCCGTTTTCTTTAGCAGGCTGACCAATAACACAACAGCTTTTGTAGACAAAAAAAAGCGACAATCGAGATTTACAGCGTCAGCTAGCAATTATTGACCATGCATGTATTTTTCTTACTTCAGCACTCATTTAAATGCAGTCAGCTTTCGACCCACAGAGTCAAACTGCAAATTTGTACAGGCATGGGATCTCTTATCCAGAAACCTAACATTCATAAAGCTCCAAATTACAGAAAGGCAATCTCCCATAGAGTCAATTTCAAGCAAATAAATGCAAGTTTTTAAATAAAAATCCTATTTCTCTGTAATAAAACAGTACCTTGTAGTTGATGGCAACTAAACTGCACAAATCTGTATTGTTGGCAAAGCAATCCTATTGGCTTTATTTATTGTGTAATTGTTTTCAGAAGACAAGGTTTGGGGATCCAAATTACGGAAAGATCTCTTAACAAGAAAAATAATTTGTTAAAAGGGGTGGTTCACCTTTCAATGTTATAGAACGACCAATTCGAAGCAACTTTTCAATTGGTTTTCATTAATTTTTTTTTATAGTTATTTGTCTTTTTCTTCTGATACTTTGCAGCTTTCAAATGGGCGTCACTGTCCCCTTCTAAAAAAAAACAAATGCTCTGTAAGGCTACAAATGTATTGTTATTGCTACATTTTATTACTGATCCTTCTATTCAGACCCTCTCCTGTTCATATTCCAGTCTCTTATTCAAATCAATGCATGGTTGCTAGGGTAATTTGGACCCTAGCTACCAGATTACTTAAAATGCAAATTGAAGAGCTGCTGAATAAAAAGCTAAATAACTCAAAAACCACAAATAATAAAAAATGAAAACCAATTGCAAATTGTCTCAGAATACCAATCTCTACATCATCACTAAAAGTTATCTCAAAGGTGAACAACCCCTTTAAGTTAACTTTTGTATATTATAGAATGGACAGTTCTAAGCAGCTTTTCAGTTGGTTGTCATTTATTTTTTTTGTAGTTTTTGCCTTAAGGTGGCCATAGACGTAACAATTACGATATTTCTTGGAAAAGAGCTTTCCAAGAAAGATCGTTTGTTTCAATATACACAGGTATTGTTATTGCTACTATCTATTACTCATCTTTCTATTTAGGTCCTCTCCTATTCATATCACAGTCTCTTATTCAAAAAAAAATGCACGGTTGCTAGAGTCATTTGGACCATAGCAACCAGATTGCTGAAATTGCAAACCAGAGAGCTGCTGAATAAAAAGCCAAATAACCTTAAAACCACAAATAATAGAAAATGAAAACCAATTGCAAATTGACTCAGAGCATCACTCTTCTACGTTGAACAACCCCTGTAAGAATGATTTAAGAAGAGGTACTAATAGCAGTGTATCCCTATACTCATCAGCCACATTATTTTATACTACACAGACTGTACCCTATGCCTTTAATCCTCTATAGATGAACGGGTCTGTTCCTGGACAGAGACAGGTGTGGAACATTTTATCTAAAGTGCTCAGGGACCTGAATCATCATACCTTATGTCTACTAGTTTTTGCCTTTCCCTATTTCAGATCTTTTTTTAGAATGGGTTTCTGGATAACGCATCCCATACCTGTAATGGGCTATACACTAACAAGGTTCTATTGTCCATATTCCCAAAAATAGTTGGAAAGGGCACATTGTTTGTTGAAACTTTTGGACACTTTTAACAGGTGCTACTTTTGCAGGCCTGTGCCATACTTCTGTCATTTTTATCTGCCAGCAATAGGGACCAGCAGGTGGATGGCAACAATGCAGAGATATCTCCTATAGTTTTACTATAAACATTTCCATTTAGTTTAAATGATGGTTTATGTTTTTAAGAGGAGATATATTATCGTATGACCTGGGCTTCTGTGGTTGTTTTTAACTAGGTAGGATGCTCCTCCTCCGTTTAATACATTTATTTTCTTTTGGAGAGGGACAGAGAAGGGGTACCTGTTTGTGTTCTCTTTTTTTAAATGGTATCAATATGAAAAATGAACTGTATCAGATAAGCCTTGCATATAAACTGGGTAACATTAGGAAAGAGAAATTTGAAGGTAAGGATGTTGAATGAGTCAGACTCGTATGTGGTCTGTAGAACCAGGTCATGAAAGGCATTCAAAATAGGCCCTGGCATTTTAAGTACACAAATGCCCAAACAGCCCCCCCACCAGCCCAATAAATAGTGACTTTGGCATCTTACAGCAGCCCCTCTGGCATTTGCCAGAATCCACAGATTGCCAGCATGGGCCTACAAAAATGGAATTTGAGCAGACATGCATAGGTATGGGACCTGTTATCCAGAATGCTTGGGACCTGAGGTTTTCCGGATAACAGATCTTTCTGTAATTTGGATCTTCATACCTTACGTCTGCTAGAAAACCATGTAAACATTAAATAAATCCAATATTCTGGGTTTGCTTCCAATAAGGATTAATTATATCTTAGTTGGGATCTAGTTCAAGGTACTATTATATGAGAGAAAAAGGAAATCATTTTTAAAAATGTGGATTATTTGGATAAGGAGTCTATGGGAGACAATCTTTTTGTAATTCGAAGGTTTCTAGATAACGGATCCCATACCTGTACATCCGAAGCTTTGTAGCAAATTCTGCCACGTTTATTTTGCACCACTCTCTCTTCCTTTCCCTAATTCAGAAGCAGATTATCAGCATTTGTCATTGCAACTTTTCTGAACCAGGGAGTGGGACACTGGCGGTTGTAACTCTGTAACAGCTGGAATGAAGAAGATTGCTTATCTGTGCATTCGTTCATAGACGTCATAGAGTAAAATAACGACAGTTATAAACACATTGGCCACATACTAAATTCAACTATCACGTTAACAGCTTGTCTTTAATCTTTCACAAACTCTGAAACCTGCCTTAAAGGTTGTTTACCTTTAGAGTAACTTTTAATATGATGTAGAGAGTGATATTATGAGACAATTTGCAATAGGTTTTCATTTTGTATTATTTGGGGTTTTTGTGTTGTTTAGCTTTTTATTCAGTAGCTCTCCAGTTTGCAATTTCAGCCATCTGGTTGCTAGGGTCCAAATTCGCTTAGCAACCATGCATTGGTTTGAATAAGGGGTTGGAATATGAATAGAAGAGGGCCTAAATAGAAAGATCAGTAATAAAAATAATAAATTTGTCGTAGCCTTACAGAGAATTTGTTTTTTAGATGGAGTCAGGGACGTCCATGTGAAAGCTGGAAAGCGTTAGAAGATGAAGGCAAATAATTATGTAAACTATAAAAAGAAATGAATTAAGACCAATTGAAACGTTGCTTAGAATTACTCATTCTATAACATATAACAATTTAACTTAAAGGTGAACCACCCCTTTAAATGAGGGATGGTAAAGGTGTAATTGTCTCAGAATATCTTTGTTTACATCGTACTTAAAGTAAATTTTTATGTGAATCCTCCCCTTTTAATTGCAAATTTGATTCGTTTCAATTCTTCCGAGTTTTAAAAATTACATTTTAATAATATATTTCAATTGGTTGAATTTCGAACTTATGGGAGTATAGGGGAGTTTTAAAAAAACTCAAATGAATTCGACCCTTGATAAATGTGTCCCTACGTGTTCTTAGGAAGAGAAATGTCCACTGAATGCTGCTCTGCTGACTACTGACCGAAATGCATACATTTGTATTTTCACTGCTAGATTTGCTCCGTATATGCACTGACAGACCGGTGCATTGAGTACATGGAAGTCAGTGGAGTGGTTGTCATGTGACCAGTGGTTCCACCTGCACCAGTGCTACATGTAAATGGTTAGTGGTAGAGGGTTACAGTTCCTCTATCTGTGGGCCCTCCCCCATGATCACGGGATCTGCTCCCCCTATAGTTATGCGATTTGGGGCAATCTTCTTAGCTGTAAGTGGTACTTCCATATGGATACCTGCCCTTAGATACTCATGGAGTTGGAGATTTCCTTCCCACAATGAAATTTGCTAAAGTGATAGTAAAAGCTTTACACAAATAAGGTCCATGTTATGCTACTGTGCACATCTGAGCACTTCCACCCAAAAGTTGAAAATGGCGTTTGACTGAATGAAGAACTGACACAGGTTTATAAATATGTCCATTCGTTAGAAATGCCCTTGACTATCGGTGAAATTTTCAGGTAAGCTGTAATAAATGAGGAAAATATCATTGCTGGGAATCTTTCAGGATTCCAAGGTCCGTCATTTGATAAATCATATGGTTTCTCTCTTAAAGAAGAAGGAAAGCAAAGGAAGCAGATTATTGCTAATAGATTAGCTACAAAAGTGCAAGCTAGAACACTATATTCATTCTGCAGAATGCTTTACCATACCTGAGTAAACAGCTCTAGAAGTTCCATATGTTTGTTTAGGATAGCAGCTGCAATATTAGCCTGGCGTGACATCACTTCCTGCTTGAGTCTCTCCCTGCTCGCTCTTAACTTTGAACTCAGATTACAGCAGGGAGGGAGATAGGAGCAAACTGAGCATGCTCAAGCCCTAGCCCTGGAGGTTTGAGCTGAAAACAGGAAGTCTGATACAGAAGCCCACGTGTACGCAATAGAAAGAAATGCAGTGTTTCTTTTGACAGAGGACTCAGAGCAGCATTACGTTGAGGGTTTACTGGTGTATTTATATAGACCTTCCTGATACAGCTTACTTTATCAGAAGGTTTTGGGTCCTTTAGACCGATTCGGCAGCTTATTTACCCGTGTATGGGGCTTTCCAAGGCAAAAAATCCGCCAGATATCGATCAGGCTGGTTTGAATTTCCCCTGAGATTGAGGACTGCATTGGCTAGTTGTTGCAGGCCTTGTCCTATTGGAGCCTGTTAGGTCTCTGAGGAAGTGTGCGAACATGAAACGCGTTAGACCTCAAATACTGTCGCTTGTAAATTTAATATAGAAATAAAGATTGCTGTTTTATACCTATGATCGTGAAGTGAGCAGTTCTTGAAAAAAAATCCCGGAGTGCGCAGCTGTAACGGTTGGTCTACCATTGGAGCCTATTCCCTTCATTGTAATCTGATAATTTTGCCCTATGGCTGAGTGATCGGATTAGCCTGATATCGCCCGGTCTTTGGTGGACATATTGGTGAAAGATCTGCTTGTTTGGCTAGCACCAAATAGACAGATTTGATAGTGTTTGGCCACCTTAACATGTTGCTCCAGAGCCCCTGGTTGGGGACCACTGCTGTAGGGGGTACACTGGCAGAAGTATAATATAGGTATGGGCTCTGCTGTACGAAATGCTTGGGACCTGAAGGTTTTCAGATGCGGTTGTTTTTATCCAATTTGGAGCACTATGATTTAAAGCTACTAAAATCAATCTGCAATCAATATGGGCTTTTGCTAGCTTAGTTATGATTAAGTTCAAGGTGCTCTCTCATGATTAAAGAGAAAAAGCAAGGCCATAAAACAGGAAGAATTACTTGTTTAAATAACACTCGGTGGAAATGGCTTATGGGACTTATTTTAGAGGTTTTAACATGATTCCTGGACATTCGTTTCCATTCCTGTATAGCGTGTGCTGTATATAGTGAATAAAGTACCCCCTCTTGTAAAATATAAGGATATTATAAGTTAGCGAGGAGTTTCATGACCATATAAAAACACGAGGCCGAAGGCCGAGTGTTTTTATACAGGTCATGGAACTCCGAGGTAACTTATAATATCCTCATATTTTACAATTGGGGGTACTTTATTTATTATAATACACAAATTTTAGTGAGTCATGTGACAGAAATTACATCACTACTCACCGTTTATAACTGATGACATCACTACTCACCGTTTATAAGGATATAATTTACAGGATATTCATGGCTTTTGTGTATTATATGTTCTTATGTACAAGCTGTGATAATAAGGACACCTGTATCCCAGCCTCTTTTTAATTGGACTTTACTGTAGGCTTTTACATTCTTCATTGATATATGCTACAGTATTTTCTGCTAAATGCATTTGGAAAATAGCCCCGATATCTGTCCATGAGGGGCAGAATCCATCCAATTCCTCTGTTTTGAGAAAGTATATTTGGACCATGGTACTGCAACCAGAGTTGTGGATTTATGGCGTTGAAGTCGGGAGCAGTTTTGGGTATCTGGAGTCAGGAGCGGTTGCGGGTATCTGGAGTCGGGAGCTGTTGCGGGTATCTGGAGTCGGGAGCGGTTGCGGGTATCTGGAGTCGGGAGCGGTTGCGGGTATCTGGAGTCGGGAGCGGTTGCGGGTATCTGGAGTCGGGAGCGGTTGAGGGTATCTGGAGTCGGGAGCGGTTGAGGGTATCTGGAGTCGGGAGCGGTTGAGGGTACCTGGAGTCGGGAGCGGTTGTGGGTGTCTGGAGTCGGGAGCGGTTGTGGGTGTCTGGAGTCGGGAGCGGTTGTGGGTGTCTGGAGTCGGGAGCGGTTGCGGGTGTCTGGAGTCTGGAGCGGGTGTCTGAAATCTGGAGCGGGTGTCTGGAGTCGGGATCGGTTGCGGGTCTCTGGAGTCGGGAGCGGTTGCGGGTGTCTGGAGTCGGGAGCAGTTGCGGGTATCGAGTCGGTTGCGGGTATCTGGAGTCAGGAGCGGTTGCGGGTATCTAAAGTAGGGAGCAGTTGCGGGTATCTGGAGTCGGGAGCAGTTGCTGGTATCTGGAGTCGGGGTGGTCAAAAATGTACTGACTCCAACTCCTAATAACTACAAACACTGAAAATAATCAAATTAGATGTAAGAGCTTCTGTGAAGGAGGATATGACCGAAGCAATTCTGTTTCTAAGAACAATACTTTAGTTAATTTGGGATTGTATTTTACAGCTATATGCCAGGTTCAGTTAATATATGTTATTTTTAGGTTTTCCATTTGTGTTTGGTTTATGTAGTGTTTAGAATTACCAAAGGATACGGTTTATATTTTTGAGCTTTGGCAGTGATGAGATGCCTGTATAATGTCTACATAACTTATTTCAATCAACATTAAAAATGCGTTAGTAGGTTAAACGACAGTAACAGCAAAACATCTTTTTTGTAATTTTAATGTAATTAAATAATATACTGTTATCATGCACAAACATTTGATTATTTGGAATTATAAGAAAAATTTATATTATTTTATTATTTTTTATATGATAAGCTCTTTATTTTTTTATGATTGCTCAGGTCGAATTGGTTTTTGGCTGACCTGCCCATTACTATGATAGATTTCTTTTTATGTTAAGTCTTCAAGCATGTCTTAAATTTGCTAGATTTTACATGGGAATTCATCGCTGCTTTAAAACTTCTCGAATGCAGCCAATTTTGTACAATGAGTGTTTATAGAATAATGTGTATTTCTGTGCTGCATCATACCAAGCTTTATAAATGGGCTCACATTGTTTTAATGGCTACAATTTTGTTCTGTATTATATCTGTTATAGGATACCTTTGTCTTCCTTTGTGGCCAGTTGGATTATTACGGTTATTCCAATTAATTTTGATAAGAATGGTCTATTGAGAAAGCGAGTTGTTGTATTGTAATAGGGCACTGCACAAAGATAATTATTTCAGCCGATGTTCTTTTATGGTTGGTTGGCTTTACCTAATATACGATTCTTGCATTCCATGACGGCCGCTCTGATCACAGATACCCTAGTAGAGTGCACAGTGTCCTACTTAAAACAGATCAGATGGAAGACCGCACAGAGACTTACACTACTAGATGCTTTACAGTAGTTTTTTGCTTTCTATAAAGGGCAAGTCTACTCCAAAACAAAAATTTGCCTAATTAAATAAAACCTAATGCTAAGCAACTTTCCAATATATGTGTATTAAACATTTCAGTGCTTTTAAAGGGGTTGTTCACCTTCAAACAACTAGTTGTTTTCAGACAGATCACCAGAAATAATTTTTACCATTACTTTCTATTTTCTATGTGTCACCGTTTTAATTAAAGTGTCATTTTTCACCTTCTAAAACAGCTCTGGGGGGGGGGGGTCGCTGACCCTGTAAACTGTTCTAAATTAAATTGATACATTTCTTATCTTTGTCCCTGCTGAGCAGAATCTCAGGGTTTCAGTACAGGCAGCTGTTATAATTGATACAATAGTTGCGAATATTCTGGAGATGCTGCTGAGAAATGTATCAACTAAATGTTGCAAAATTGTAACAGTCTGCATCTGCACCTTAGTAAGGTGTGGGTCGGGACTGAAACACCAGAGAAAGGGACATTAAAGTAAAATTAAAGCAAAAAGTGTTTGGAAGGTGAACAACCTCTTTAAAGTGATTTGTAAAACCAATTGCTACTGGTTGTTACTTTTTAAACAACATTGCAAAAGTCTTTGTTCCCCAGCAAAGACAGGTCTGTTAATCAGCTGCCTTGTCTTAAGGTGGCCATAGACGCAAAGATCTGCTCGTTTGGCGACATCGCCAAACAAGCGGATCTTTCCCCGATATGCCATTAACGAGCATAGCTATATCGGCGGTAATCTGATTGTTCGGCCGTATGGCCAAACGATCCGATTATGATGTGCCATGGGCTCCGGCGGGATTGGTCGGGTCAAAATCAAACCTGACAGATCGACCAAACGACCGATCTCCGCCGGACGAAAGCTGTTGGCACTCCCCACACACGATCCGAAAATCGTACGAATCCTCGATTTAACATTGTTTCAAATGAGTCACCCGCACTGAACCGCTCCTGCGGGTATCGGAGCGTTGGCTCAGGTAGTGTTTCTTTGTATAGGAGTTTATTTAGGTTTTTAGTGGAAGTAGGGTAACCTAGATCTGCCCTAAGGGGTTAAAAAGAAAACAGAGCAGAGATTATCTCATATATAGGATAGAATAGTATATGAGCACATTCTTCTGAATTTGGTCTGTTGTAGCAGTGTTAAAGGAACAGTAACACCAAAAAATAAAAGTATACTGTAATGTACTGATGCCCTGTAATGGTAAAACTGATGTGTTTGCTTTAGAAACACTACTATACAAGCTGCTGTGTAGCCATGGGGGCAGCCATTCAAGCACAAGCACAGTAGATAACTGAAGAATCCCATTGTATACTACAGAGCATATCTGTTATCTGCTGTGTATCTTGTGCCTTTTTTTCCTTTTTCAGCTTTGAATGGCTGCCTCCATTTATAAACGATTGTAGAGTTTCTGAGCAAACACATCATTTGTACCAGTGCAGGGCAACAGTACTTTTTATTTTCCCTTGTTTAAAACCCTTTCATTTTTTAGTGTTCCTGTTCTTTAAGGGCACACTGGGCAAATCGGGGAGATTTAGTCGCCTGGTGACTAATCACCTCGACTTTGCGGTGACCAATCGCCCCGAAAGCCTTCCCTCACTCTGCGCTGGCTAAAATGAAAAGTCGCCGGCGATAATCCTCGTGAGGCAACTTCGGAAAAAAATTTACCGCGTGTGATGAGATGATGAGAGATGGCAATTTTTCATTTTAGCCAGCGCAGAGTGAGGGAAGGCATTCGGGAAAATAGATCGCCTCAAAGTAGAGGCGATTAGTCGCCAGGCGATTAAATCTCATCTAATCGCCCAGTGTGCGCTTACCCTTAATAGCTTGTCTGGCTGGAAGGCTGTATGGCTTGTCTGACTTTCTTATCCAATCTTGAAAACTCTATGCAAATGTTTTTTTTTAGCATTGTGAGGTGTGTGTTTGCTCTGGGATTACATTATTTGCTTGGGGCTAGAATGGCCACTATTTCATATTTATTCTTTACTTGCAAGAATTGACATTGGAATGTTTCAGTGTCTGTTTTAGTTATGATCATTTCATCAAGAATGCACTATGGATTGTTCCATTTATTACTGAATTAGGGTTGATTCTAGTTGAGTATGGGCTGCACAGAGCTCCTCGTGCTACAAGTGAAGGCGTTCCAGACATTTGCAACCATCAAAAAAACGAGTATAATGCTGATAATGTATCAGGCTTTGCAGTGCCAAGGATATGATTGCTGAAGGAATTAGATAAACTCTCTGTAGGGAGCAACTTGGTAATGTTGGTTTCTTGATATGGCACTGAGCTAAGTTTGCAAATAAATTATTATAGACTAAAATTATTTAGTTTGCATTATAATTGCTGATTGCTTACAATTACAATTACAATGGGCATGATCTATAAATATGGCACATGGTTGCAGTTTATAAACACAGAACTCACCTGCCGTGTCTTTTAGGGGAAGAGTATGAAGCCAAAGTGTACAGTTTGTTCTTTTTGCATCAAAGAATTGTATGTGCTATTAATTTTTTTATATTATATAGTATGCGTAGGTGGTATCAGGGCCGCGGGCGATTTAGTAGGGACTCTGCAAAAAATTTAGATTCAAATGGGCAGCATGCCACCCCTGAATTCCTGTTGCCCTAGACCTGGGCCTTTGTGGCCTTCCCAAAAATCAACTTGCCTCATGGTAGCAGCTTCCTTGATCAGGGCCAGAACTAGAGGTCGGTAGAAGAGGCACAAATCAACTTGCCTCATGGTAGCAGCTCCCTTGATCAGGGCCAGAACTAGAGGTCGGTAGAAGAGGCACAAATCAACTTGCCTCATGGTAGCAGCTCCCTTGATCAGGGCCAGAACTAGAGGTCGGTAGAAGAGGCAGTGTTTAGGGTGCAGTGGTGGTGGGGTGCTAGGCATATACCTCTTCTGTCTGCCAACCACTTCTTCAAACTCTTTTGAGTTTCTAACAAAATTTTTTGATGATCAGAGAGGGAGGTATGCTATTGGCTTGCCTTGGGTTTCCTGCAAACTTGGTTTATAATATATTTTGAAAAAATGAATTTTCTTTTAATCCTTAACTATATATTGCCAATGCCATAATAAGACTAACTCAAAACTTGGCCATCTTTTGAAAGCTGGTACAGTCATGAGATCTGTTATCCTGAATGCTCTGGACCTGGGGTTTTCTGGATAAGGGTCCTTTTCATAATTTGGATCTCCATACCTTAAAGGTGGCCATACACGGGCATCTTATTGGCCCTTGTGTGGGGTCATCTGATCGGGCAGGGTTAGAAATCCCATCGGATCGCGGCCGCATCTGTTCGTTGATGCGGTCCCGCGATCTGACCGCCCGTATTGCCTTAATTATGATACGATCATTGGGCCCTAGGGCCCACGATAAGATCATCCCGATATTGCCCACCTCAATGTGGGCATTGGTTTGCCAAACGAGCGGATCTCTACGTGTATGGCCACCTTTAGGGTCTGGCCAGATGGGCAGATTCGGGAAGATTTGTCGCCAGGTTAAAATGAAAATCGCCTGGGGGCAGGCACTCAGAGCGCTTAGTTTTCCGAAGTCGTCCGAAGTTTCCTTGTGAGGCAATTACATGGGACTTCAAAAAACGAAGGGTGATGGTCGTCCTGTAACCTGGAGCTTTCTGGATAACGGATTTCCGGATATTGGATCCCATATCTGTATCGTGGTGAAACAAATAATATGCTGACATTTGGTTAACTGAGCCCTTAATCCTTTTGAGTGCCAGCCGATTCCCAGTTAGTGGAAGCGCAAGCTGCCATGGGAACTCGTGCCCCCACGTTTTATCATCAGAATTTGCACACTTGAGAGCTGTAGATTGTACAGAGACAAGCAGTTATATACCAACAGACATAAGAAACAAACAGTGCTGGCATACAACAGATTTCTTTTATTTTATGGTGGTATAAGTGAGTCTAAATTCTCTATACTGCTGTCATATTAAAGAATGTTCCAAGTAGAAAAGAAAAGATCTCCCCCTTTTACCTATAGCTTGTGTTCTTCCTCTCCATAATGCTTAAATATAGATTGTTTCTATAAGGAGAATCCAGAGGAATTGCTCGGGGCTACACAGACGGGAACATGATTGTGTTAGGTTCATTTATCTCTTCCCTTCACATCGCATTTAAAATATGAAGGCAAAAAATAGACATTTTCCTTTGTCACTAGATCAAATCTGCTCCTATTTGATCCCAAATAAGATATAATTAATCCTTATTGGAGGCAAAACCAGCCTATTGGGTTTATTTATAGTTTATATGATTTTCTAGTAGACTTAAGGCACGAAGGTCCAAATTATGGAAAGATCTGTTATCCAGAAAACACTGCCCTGAGCATTCTGCATAACAGGTCCCACACCTGTATAATGTATATGCCACCATTTACATATTTACTGTTTACATGATTTTCTAGTAGACTTAAAGGGGACCGTCACCCAAAAAAATGATTCCAAATCCTATTTTATCATGTTAGCTAAGCAAAATAAACTTTAATTACATTGTATAAATTTTTTACAATCTTGTTTACATCAGTCAGGGAACTCATAATTATAGCCAGCAGGCAGGAGCCATTTTGTGGACACTGTTATTAAGGCAAGCCTTGCATTATCCCAAAGTCTTGTTTGTGCACCAGAATGGGGGACCTGATGTCCATCCCCATGCACTGATTACACAATTAAATGGTTAAGAGAACGGGGGAATGTAGGGAGAGCAGTGACATCTAGGAAGTGCTGAATGGAAAATGAAAGTAATTGCTTGCCCCGCCTCTATGCCTAGGCATAGAGGAGGGGCAGACAATGTTTGATTGACAGCTGAGATTTTTAAATGAGTTTACAACAGCTATGAATGCTTTAATAAAAAAAAAAAAAAAGAATTTAGATTTCATGTTTAATTTGAAAAGGACTTTTATTATACAGCTTTTTTATGGCTGGATGACAGGTCCAGTAAAAGGTATTAAGATCCAAATTACGGAAAGATCCGTTATCCAGAAAACCCCAGGTCCCAAGTATTTTGGATAACAGATCCTATACCTGTAGATCTCTTTTCTGTGAAAGTTTCATATGCCTTTTGAGATGTCTCAATGAAACAGTTTTTCCTATGTTTTTTTTTTTTTACAACAATGTTTTTTTCCAAGAATAAAAAACTGCTTGGTTGCTATGGGTTACTGCACAGCCATGAGGGGCAGTTGCATTTAATGTATTAAAATGTAACTGCAACACAGTTGTTCTGAAAATTTGGCACGGAGTTTCAAAATGGTGTCTGTACATAATTCATAATTCACAATCTGTATCTGTAATAATGTTTGAGGACAAGTTAAAGGGAAAGGACAGCTAAAGTGCAAGCTGTTACTTTATACATGAGCATTTTGGAAAATAAAAAATTCTTAAAGGGGTCGATCACCTTTGGATGAAGAGAGTGATATTCTGAGACAACTTGCAATTGATTTCTTTATTATTTGTGGTTTTTTAGCTATTTAGCTTTTGATTCAGCAGCTCTCCAGTTTACAGTTTCATCAATCTGGTTACTAAGGTCCAAATTACCCTAGCAACCATGCAGTGACTGGAACATGAAAAAGAGACGGCATGGATAGAGAGAGGAGTAATAAAAAGTAGCAATAACAATACATTTGTAGCCTTAAAGAGCATTTGTTTTTTTTAGATGGGGTCAGTGACCCCCAGTTAAAAGCCAGAGTCAGAAGAAGAAGGCAAATAAAATTAAAAACAACTGTATAAAATAATGAAAAATAATGAAAGAATAATGAAGACCAATTGAAAAATTGCTAAGACTTGATCATTTTATAACATACTAAAAGTTAACTTAAAGGTGATCCACACCTTTAAGAAATAATGCAGTGAAGTGATGACGCTGAAGAGGTAGTAGCCATAGGATCAACATAAATAGATGTATTGTTATTGCTACTTTTTATTGCTTATTTTTCTATTCAAGCACTCTCCTATTCATATTCCAGTCTCCCTTTCAAATCAATGCATGGTTGCTAGGGTCATTTCGACACCAGCAACCAGATTGCTGAAACTGCAAACTGGAGTGTTGCTGAATAAAAAGCTAAATAACGCAAAAGCCACAAATAATAAAAAATGAAAACCAGTTGTATATTGTTTCACAGTATCACTCTTTACATCATACTCAAAGTTAATTTAAAGGTGAACAACCCCTTTAATATATTCAAATGTCCAACATATATGAATCATACCCACACATGTGCTATGAGAAGGACTCTGTCAGTAGAGTAATGTACAATCATAAGTTCCACTATGTAGTTTTTCATTAAAATGCCCCCATGAAGATCACACAGGGCTGCAATATTGTGGGAGCTCCATTTGTATCGGCCCACAGATAATTTAAACATCCGAGTATGTGAGAGCACCCTAACAAATCTCCCAACTGTCCTGTTTTTCGCAGGACACCCCCTGGTTTTGACCGCTCAACCAACAGTCCCAGATTTGTTACTGAAATGGCCCGACTTTCTCTTTGATCTCGTGCACTGAACAGCTAGAAAAAGATACAAAGTTTCTAACTTTATTGGCTTTTGGCAGAGAGCCCAGAATAGATACTTAGATACTTTTGTAACAATTTAAGAAGAGCAAGTCTCTTGGGAAAACTTGACTCAAAAATAACCTGGAAAACTCAAATTTGTCATGGAAAACACAACTTGAACCTTAATATATCTGCCCCCTAAAGACTCTTGATCCTAGCGGATGGTAAGCTAGGCTTAGTAATTTGTATTTTTTTGTATAGTTTGTATGCATGATTCTTCTCCAACAGCGTATGCTGGTGATGAGTTGGAAAATGTTTGGTTGTAGGAATGTTTGCATTTATGTAGCAGAGCAAGGAGTATAGTGGGTCATTACATTTGGTAAGATCTACCAGTGTAGTGACTCCTAGGGGTTTATTTACTAAACCTCGAATTTATCTGGTCCGGCTTTTTGAGGCAAAACCTTGAATCCTTTCTGACATTTATTGAGATCAATTCTACCCCGATGCTGTAAAAAGCCTGAATCCAAAAATCTGCCATCTCAGACCTGTTGAGGTCCTGTATAAGTCAATGGTAGAGGCACCTATCTCAATCTGAAGTTTTTGTGGTCTGCCCTGGGTTTAGCCAGAAAATCCGACTTTTTCGGACAAAAACTAAAAAAAAAATATTGAGGGATTCGGTGAAAAATCCCTGTAAAATTTGAGCAATTTGAGGGAAAAAGCCTAAAAAATCAAGCAATTCGGGTTTTCGCTCAATTGTACTGAGTTTTAACGCAATCCAATTATTTTTGGTTATGTTATTAATACATAAGGTCAAATCCAGCATGGGAGTTCAGGTTTTAGTAAATAACCCCTTAATTCCTAATTCATTACCAATAAACTGCTGTTAATAAGCCTACATTTGTAGTTTGTTTTTCTGGTCCAGCAGCAGGAACAGTGTGGGGTCTTAATACAACAAACACAGAAATACGTGATAAGTTCATACATGACCAGGATGGAGTGGGAATATTTCAGAGGAGGGTGCTGGGAAGGGGTAGGATATTTTGAGGTCAGATAAGTATTCTGGGAACAGATGGAGTGAGGCTAAAGTAAAATGCTGGAAATTATCCCAGAATTAAAGATAGCTAGGAGTTTAAAGCAACACGGTGCAAACACTTCCACTATAAATATTTTGGGGTCACTACAATTCCACATTCTTTGGTGATATTTTTTTTATGTTTTGCCCATGAATGTAATGTAAAATGTTAGTTGTGAGTAAACACTGTTTACTAGGGATGGGCGAATTGGACCCTTTTAGTTTCGCCAAAAATTCGCCCACACCCATTAAAGTATATTGGCGACAAAAAAATTGTGAAACTTTTTTGGCATGCGTCCTTTTTTTTTTTTTTTTGACGCACGGCACCATACACGTCTATGGGCGTCGAAATAATTCGCCATCCCTACTGCTTACTTTAACAAAGATTCTCCGTGTTGTAATTTGGAGCAGAAAGAAAAATGTCAATTTTGAATTCTTCAGAACCTGAGACACTTTTGTTTTCATATAATCCATGATCATTCTTATTCATTTACATTATTGCTTGTCTCCATTTCTTCGAGTTGAGTGATCGTATGGAATTGTTAGCTTCATCTGCTGTGTCAGTTATTTTTTGGGTTGACGTTCTTTTTAAATAAACCCAATAGGCTGGTTTTGCTTCCAATAAGGATTAATTGTATCTTACTTGGTATCAAGTACAAGGTACTGTTTTATTATTACAGACAAAAAGGAAATAATTTTTTCAAAATGTAGTTTATGGGAGACGGCCTTTCCGTAATTCTGAGCTTTCTGGATAACGGGTTTACGGATAACTGATCCCATACAATGGATCATGTACAAGCTAATGAGACGGCTGTTCCATAATTCAGAGCTTTCATGATAAAGAGTTTCCGCATAATGAATCCCATACCTGTATATACCTATGAATTTGTATGTGGTTAGCGTGCTCTAGCTTGTTACAGAAATTAATCAGATTCGGGGGGAGATTAGTCACCCAGCAACAAATCTCCTCTACTTCAGGGCGACTAATCTCCCTGAACTGCCTCCCGCCGGCTAGAATGTAAATTGCCAGAGGGATGGCAATCGGAGCACTTTGTTTTCCAAAGTGGCCCAATATTGCGTCACGAGGAAAGTTCGGGCGACTTCAGAAAATTAAGCAATATAAGACTTTTCTCACACAGTTAATGAGTTCCCCAAACAAATGTAATGTAATAGGCAGCTACTTCTTGCCTTTCTGACGTTCTGCTTTATTTTTGGTTTGTAAAAAAAATTAAAAATTTTGAGTTCCAACAATCTGTAAAAGGAATTCGCAATCAAGATTGTATTAAAATGCAAATGGCGCATGTCGTAAAGATAATTTTTGTGTCTGTCTCCTACTGAAACAATCTTCTCGTTTTATTTTCAGGCAAAAGTAAAGAAGCAGAAATAAAGAGAATAAACAAAGAGCTGGCCAATATTCGTTCCAAGTTCAAGGGTAAGTATCAGCATACTCAACTGGCAGAAAAAATCTATATGCTTAGATATGAGAGCGTGAAACTTGCTTAGGACTATAAGAAGTTGATAATGGGGTTTGCACTAGGGTTTCCTAGTGTTCTTACTGATATTCTATAGCAGTGGGAATTGAAAGATGAGTGAAGGATGAACTGCTGTTTCTCTGAGCAGATTTGATCATGGTTCCAAAGAGGTGGGTATTTGTGTGTCACTTTACTTTAAAATGACTGTCCTTCTGTATATTTACCCACTTATCATAATTGCTGAAAACTTCACAATTTAATTGTTCACCTTTAAAGTGGATCTGCCACCCTGCCATAAAAAGCTGTATAATAAAAGTCCTTTTCATATTAAACATGAAATCCAAATTCTTTTTTTTTTTTAAGTGTTCATAGCTGTTGTAAACTCATTTAAAAATCTCAGCTGTCAATCAAATATTGCCTGCCCCTCCTCTATGCCTTGGGCATAGAGGCGGGGCAAGTAATTACTTTCACTTTCCATTCAGCACTTCCTAGATGTCACTGCTCTTCACACATTCCCCCTCTCTCTTCACCGTTTAACTGTGTAGCCAGTGCATGGGAATGGAAAGTGGGTCCCCCATTCTGGTGCACAAACAAGATTCTGAGATGATGCAAGGCTTGCATTAATAACAGTGTCCACAAAATGGCTCCTGCCTGCTTGATATGATTATGAATTCCCAGACCAAAGGAAACAAGATTCAAATAATTTAAACAGTGTAAGTTCATTTTGCTTGACTAACATGATAAAATAGGATTTGGAATACTTTTTTTGGTTGACGGGTCCCCTTTAAATTAACTTTAAATATGTTATAGAATGTCTAATTCTGAGCAACTTTTCAATTGGACTTCATTGTTTATTTTTTTTTATAGTTTTTGAATTATTTGCCTTCTCTTTCTTACTCTTTCCAGCTTTGAAATGGGGGTCACTGACCCAATCCAAAAACAAATGCTCTGTAACATTTATTGTTATTGCGACTCTTTACTACTCCTCTTTCCATTCAGACCCTCCCCTATTCATATTCTGGTCTTTTATTCAAATCATTGCATGGTTGCTAGGGTAATTTGGACCCTGGCAACCAGACATCTATAATTGCAAACTGGAGAGCTGCAGAATGAAAAGCTTGATAACCCAAAAACCACAAATAATAAATAATGAAAACTTTTTGCAAATTGTCTCAGCATATCACTCTCTACATCATACTAAAAGTTTAACTCAAAGTTGAAATAATTGTAACTAAGCAGCTTTCAGTAATATGTAATTAAGGTTATTGTAAATGTAACTGAAAGCAGAATTTGTCCCTTTCTATTCTCTGCCCTGGTAAACTGAATTTTGAAACAATAGAGCAGCCAACTGATCTGTAAAGAAACATAGAAGGCTGACTTGTGCTACATTGTTTCGAGAGGCAGAGCAGAGAGGAACAGACTTTTTATGCTATAGAACGGCCAATTCTAAGCAACTTTTCAATTGGTTTTATTTTTGTTATAGTTTATGCTCTGTAAGGCTACAAATGTATTGTTATTGTTACTTTTTATTACTGGTCCTTCTATTCAGGCCTCTCCTATTCATATTCCATGGTTGCTAGGGTAATTTGGACCCTAGTTACCAGATTGCTTAAGATGCAAATTGAAGAGCTGCTGAATAAAAAGCTAAATAACTCAAAAACCACAAATAATAAAAAATGAAAACCAATTGCAAATTGTCTCAGAATATCACTCTCAGTATAATAAAAGTTATCTCAAAGGTGAGCAACCCCTTTAACAGCTATAACATTTACTAATAACGGAATCCCCTGACACTTTGTAATCATTGTTATTTAGAATGACATTTTCCTTCATTAGGCAAAAAATAATTTTTGGGTCTAAATGCCTTTTAATTTTGACGTGGGGCATCCAAGTTTTCTGCTGAAAAAATTGTTTAGCAGATAACTGGGTCACAAGTGCTGTAGCTACTGAGATTCCGAAATACCTTTGCATGTAGAAACAAATCAGTTTTTTGTGAGCTGGCATAGCTTACTTGAGCAAAATATTTGCATTCCATCCACACAAATTTATTTATCTACAGCTTAATCACACTGGCTATATATTTCATTTCCTAATGGGGTTGTTCACCTTTGAATTAACTTTTATTATGATGTAGAGACAGATATTCTGAGACAATTTGCAATTGGATTTCATGTTTTATTACTTGTGGGTTTTGAGTTATTTAGCTTTTCATTCAGCAGCTCTCCAGTTTGCAGTTTCTGCAATCTGTTACTAGGGTCCAAATTACCCTAGCAACCATGCACTGATTTGAATAAGAGACTGGAATATGATTAAGAGAGGCCTGAATAGAAAGATGAGTAATAAAAATTAGCAGTAACAATACATTTGTAGCCCTACAGAGCATTTATTTTTAGATGAGGCCAGTGACCCCCATTTGAAAGCTGGAAAGAGTCAGAAGAAAAATGCAAATAATTAAAAAAAACTATACAAAAAATATATAATGAAGACAAGTTGAAACGTTTCTTAGAATTAGCCACTCTGAAATATATTAAAAGCTAATATTCACCCATACATATACATTAAAGAAAGCAAATGATGTTTTTGTGTGGTGGTGAAGGGGGGCAAACATACATATAAGATACTCGTAATCCACACCAATTGGTAGTTGAAAAGCCCAGAACACTACAGCTGGCCATACGTTGAGATCTGCTTGTGTGGTTGGGTTGTCAAAGAGCAGATCTATGCTCAATGTCTCCATCCACATGCAGGAACAAATAATGCCAGCGCTATGGGCAACTGCACTTATCCAATTTTGTCTAAAGGTGGCCATAGACGTCACAATTACCATCTTTCTTGGAAAAGATCTTTCCAAGAAAGATTGTTCGTTTCAATACACACGTGTAGAGCTGAATCGTTGGATATACTTAACAACGGCCGATGTTTGGGTGCCTTCAAAGATACCCAATCCAAATTTTCCATCCAGCCTGACCGATGAGCCAACCAATATCCAAGCCTTCTGCCGATATCGATCGGCTCTTTTCCCACCATACACGCACCAAATGTACAAAAATTAGTTTTTTACGATATTATCTGTGCGTCTGTGGCCACCTTTAGTAAAGAGACCCTAATGTGGGCCACCCTACACTCTTTCATAGTGACGTCATAAGGGGCTGTCATTGATGATTATAAACTAATGATAATTTGGTTGCACAGTTACTTTCATCATTACAGAGGAACATAATGGGTCTGATTTACTAAAACTTGAATTAATCTCAGTTCTTTATAAAAAACAAAGTCTTCCAAACTCCCTGCCTTATCAACAATTTTCCTCCAAAAAATCGGAGCAACAAAATTGAACTTCAATTAGTATTGTACGAATGACGCTCCGAAAACTAAATTTTTCTAATTTTTCACAATAAAATTTTTAATAAAATTGAGTTTTTGAAGCGTCAATCCTATAGGACTCAATCGTATTGGATGAAAACCCAGACTAATTCAGATTATCCAGCGGGGATCACGATGTCAAGAAACATCTTCAGGGACATATGCTATTGACTTTTACATGACCTTACTAATATTGGAGATAAATATCTGGAGAGATTTCTGGAGATGTTGCCCTTCACAACCAATCAGATCTTTGCTTTTGTTTTCTAACATCGGTGGCTGTTTAAATCTAATTGCTGATTGGTTGCCATGGGCAACATCTCCAGAAATCTCTCCAGATATTTATCTCCAGTGTTCGTAAACATGCCTTTTTTAGCAGCTTTGGGGTATAATAAATATCTGTTTATTTAGCAGTTATACAGCTTGTAGCGAATAGCAGGGATGAGTCATTGGCTTATGGTGGGTAGGCTGGGATTTATAGCTCATCCACACAACGCTTCAGTCATTCTATTAATTGTTTTCTGTCCACTCTGTGCTGTGATCTGTGCTAAACTAAAACCCATATTGAAATCATTTAAAAAATGAGCCTCTTATTAGGCGTAGATCATCATCTGTTTCCATGTTGCTCTTCATAAGCAAAGCAGCACAGTGATTAAATGGCTAATGGCCAAATGGTGTGTATTAAAATTGTAATTTTTCCCTGCATTTTCCTAACAGTGACTTTTGGATTTTGCCTATTAAGGCCGTTTTCTAACATGGAAACAAAGGTGTTTAGTTGTTGATAGACACTTGCCGAGGATGCAGCTCCTACATCATCACTGGCAGACAAAGCGTTAAAAGACGTACAATTCCTTATTTACAAAAAATGTAGACCAGGCACCTGTAGAAAAGCTACGCTGGTTTGTATCTGCCTTTCTCTTTTTATCACTGTTGCCATGGTGTTTTTATCTCCACTTACAAATTTTATTATGCAGAATGCAGTCCACTGCCAGTGGGAAACAAACCATTTTGTTATCTTATTTATGTGAGTACTGCATATCTTACAAACAAATAACAAGAAGCCAGTCCTTATTCAGACCTTAGAGCAGCGATTCCCATTTAAGATGGCTCTGTCCAGAAAAAAAAGGGGGGACCCACTTTGAAGGCAGGGTGTTATTAGGATTGAGAGCCTGTTTACTGTTTTGGAAATCCCTAAAACTATGGAAGGGTTACTGTTTTTCATATCCATAACCATGTTACAGGCCTGTGTAAAGTTTGGCTTAGAAAGTGGTCCTAAGCACAAAAAGTCCTCTGTAAAGTCACCCCTAGTCCAAAGCCAACAAATGGGGGGGCCCTGCTGAAAGGTCATATGTCAGCAGAATACATGTATACTACTTGGAGTACTCTTGAAACTATATAGTATAGTGATGTTTTTTTTATATTGCTGAATCTGTAACTTTTCCTCAAGGCAGTGATTCTTAGGGTGTTATTTATCAAAGTTTGAGGTTTGTGAGGTTTTTTTATACCTCGAATAAACTCACAACTCAAATGTTTTCTGATTTATGAAAAAACTGGAATGGTAAAAATGAGTCCATGAATTTGGGTGAGAAACTAGAATACTTTGCAGCGTAAAATTACTCGAATTGCTTTTAGAAAGAAACCCATTGGAAAAAAACCTGAACATCATGAAGGCAACAAACATCTTCAAATGGTTCAAGAGACCTCTGCCATTGACTTTTACATGACCTCAACAGAGTATTTTCGGATTCAAATGTTTTCTGATTTATAAAAAAACTGGAATGGAAAAAATGAGTCCCTGAATTCGGGTGAGAAACTAGAATACTTGAATTGATTGAGTTTGCGGAGAAAAATTACTCGAATTGATCAAATTAATGGAGTTTTAGAGCAAAACCCAATGGAAAAAAACAGAACATAATGAAGGCTACAAACATCTTCAAATGGTTAAAGAGACCTCTGCCATTGACTTTTACATGACCTCAACAGAGTTTTTTCGGATTCAAGCAATTTCTAGCTTCAGGGTAAAATAAATGTTGAAAAAAAAAATTAAAGGGAAAAACATGAATGCTACAAACATCTTCAAACGGTACAAGAGACCTCTACCATTGACTTCTACATAACCTCGAGTATTTTTGGATTCAGGCTATTTCCAGCTTCGGGGTATAATAAATCTTGGGGAAAAAAATCAAGGTCTTTAAAAGAAAAAACCTGAAAAAATTCAAGTTTTTCCCCCATTATCCCCTTTAAATAATTCCTTCTGCAGTAGACAATTGTAATTAAAAGGAGGTAGGTAATACATGATATACCAAATCCTGTGTCCCATTTCAAAGCGGTTAAGAAACCCTGTTATATGTTGTGAGTTAAATTAAATATCATATCACAAAGGAGATTGACCAGAAAAAGTATGAAACCATTAATGTGATATATACGGTGCAGAGTTTGCCCAGTTTAGTAAACCATAGCAACCATTCTGATGTTCGTTTTTTAATGATTAGTTGCTATGGGTTTCTAGACCTTTTATTACAGTACTCCTTCATCTACACAAAAGGCTTTAAATGTAATAAAAAATCCGTATAGTTAGGCTGAGGCTGATGCTATCCATGCCACGCAAGCTTTTCAATAGAATTAAGGTGATGATTTAGCAGTAACCCAGAACTGTCAGCTGCTATAACTGTCTGATTAAACTGAATATAAAGGGATATTTTACCAAGAGGAGTGTCAATGTGGTTACCAGAACAGGAATTGTAAGGGAGGGAGGGGGTGGCAGTTGCTGAATTGCAGAATTAGGATGACACCCACTAAGAGGTTCCTCGGAAAACTAAAAACAGGAAGAGCTCTGTGATAATTGATTTTTCCTTTCCAAAAAAATCTGCACGTTCACTTTTTTTGTTTTTTTGTTTTTACCTCCCCCCCCCAGATGGATTTTAACTTTAGTAATTCCAGATGGCTCTGTTGTGAAATACAAAGTCTGAATGTGATGCTTATGATTGCTAAGCATACAGAATAACCCAAGAAATTTCACTTTATAATGGGTTAACAATGGGTTAACAGTCCTTCTTCCGTTCTTTTAATGCTTATAGTCTACATTTACACTGCTAAAGAAAACTTAAAATAACAAATACATGATCTCAGGTTCTCTGACACTTTTAAAGAGAATAGCAAATGTACGAGAGAGAGGGCCACATTTGCCCCCACTACGTACCAGTCGGACTGGCTTGCCTTAGACAAAATTGTAATTGGACCTGTTTTGTCCAAGCATAAATCATTATGAGATCAGTTATCCGGAAACTCATTTTCCAGAAAGCTCCAAAATACAGGAATGCTGTCTCCCATAGACACCATTTTATCCAAATATTCCACATTCTAAAATATTGTCTTGTTCTTGATCCAAACTAAGATATAATTGGGTTTATTTCATGTTTACATGATTTTCTAGTAGACGTAAGGTATGAAGATCCAAATTACGGAAAGATCCATTATCCGAAAGACCCCAGGTCCCGTGCATTCTGAATAACAGGTCCCATACCTGTACCAACTGATATCTAACAAGAACATAATAATATACACAGAAAATCATGTGCCTTTTTAGTAAAACTCACATGCTGCATTCCTGGAAGTACCCGTTGAACTTCCTCAGATCCGGTTCAGTGAGAAGTGCAAATGGTTGCAATGTTAAAGGAATCAAGTCAGCGCTTTATTTTCCTGTTCTGTTTCATGCTCAAGCTTCCGACTGGTAGAAATGTGGCAGTTGCAGTATCTCTCTGCCAATACTAGATTATTGTTTCAGATTTTATTTGTTCTTTTCTGCACACGTTCAATTCTGCATTTATTCGTGCTTTTGTGTATAGGCTTAGAGTAATGGGAGACTGGGAGGTTTTTAGCATTTTGTTTTTGTCTGATTGATTTGAAGCTCCATGAAAGAGGACAAAATACTAGAAATTGCCACTGTTAAATGTCACTTGGAATCAATGTCGCTTGAGCGTTTTCTCGCTCTCTAGGAAGTAGGGATGCACCGAATCCACTATTTTGGATTTGGCCAAACCCCTTTACGAAAGATTTGACCGAATACCGAACTGAATCCTAATTTGCATATACAAATTATGGGTGGGAAGGGGAAAACATTTTTTACTTCCTTGTTTAGTGACAAAAAGTCACAAGATTTCCCTCCCACCCCTAATTTGCATACAGGGCCGCCATCAGGGGGGAGAGTTTTAGGGGGCCCGAGGGTAAGGGGGGGCCCGGCCACGCCACACTTACTTGATTAGCCAGGCCCCCCATCTTTCTGAGAGCTGCTGACTTCGGGAAGGCATGGACGTTTAAGGGGCCCTGGCCACCATTTTTTTTTTCTCATATGGGGTCCTAGCCACCAATATTTTTTAATGGGGGGGCCCCGGCCACAATTGTTTTTTTTATGGGGGGCCCTGACCACCAATATCTTTTTATTTTTTATTAACATATGGGAACCCTAGCCAGCAAATTTTTTTTTGTTTCTTTACTGTGTGGTGGGGGGCGGACCTGTGGGGTGGGGAGGGCGGACCTGTAGGTGGGGCTTGTGGTGGGCGCAGCCCAGGAAATTTTGTCGTACGGGGCCCTGCGATTTCTGATGGCGGTCCTGTTTGCATATGCAAATTAGGACCCGGATTCCTGCTTTGTGACAAAGTCACAAGGTTTCCCTCCCCGCCCTTAATTTGCATATGCAAATTAGGACCTGGATTCCTGCTGAAAAAGGCCAAATCCTGGCCGAATACCGAATCGAATCCTGGATTCGGCGCATCCATTGTAGGACGATGGCAAAATGAATGGGAACTAGATTGGGCCCAGTTCTTGGTGACTCCCATTCACTTCAAATGGGTGGTTAATTTCTAGCATCTTCTCCCCTTCACTAGTAATCGATCCGCCTGCGTTTATCCTAATCACTATTTTGGAAGAGGTTGGTTGCAGGTTTACGCATAGCCCCATAGTAGTAAGGCTCTTGAGTCTAAATCGCAACAGAGTTCAGTGCACTGGAGCCATCCCGTATTTATTAAATGGATTGTTAACCTTTGAGCTAACTTGTACTATGACCTAGAGATCAATGTTCTGAGACAATTTACAATTGGTTATATTTTTGTTTTCTGAGTTATTTGGCTTTTTATGCAGCAGCTCTCCAGTTTGCAATGTCAGCTTTCTAGTTGTTAGGGTCCAAATTATACCCTAGAGCCCATACACTGATTTAAAGAAGAGACTGGGTTATGGATTGGAGAGGACCTGAATAGAAAGAGCCGTAATAAAACGTAGCAATAACAATACATTTGTAGCCTTACAGAACATTTTTTTTTTATTGAAAGAGTCAGAAGAAAAAAGCAAATAATTAAACAAAAAAACCTATAAAAAATAAAGAATGATAACCAATTGAAAAGTTGCTTAGGATTGCCAATTCCATAACATACTAAAAGTTAATTTACAGGTGAACCACCCCTTTAAATTAGTGAGACAATTTTAATACAAGTATATAGATGTGTAGGTGTTGTGAATGTTGGGTATGTGACTGTAATGTTAAGTATACGATTGTGAATATTCTGTATGTTATAGTGAATGGGAGGGACCTGCCGTCCCCAGATAAGACTTAATTTTCCATGAAGCACAATGCCTATAACCTATTAAAACAAATTTAAAGATAAAAACAAATTGTACCATAGGGTGGTAGAAAGGGCAGAATTTAGTGTGGTGCACATCTTTGTGACCGCAGCTCATCCTTCCTTCAGCATTAGCTTGCCCCCCTTTCTACCCCTGGACACTTGCCATCGGCTTATTGAAATACAGGTATGAGATCAGTTATCTGGAAACCTGCTATCCAGAAAGCTTAGAATTATGGAATGGCTGTCTCCCATGGGCTCCATTTTATCCAAATAATCCATATCTTTAAAAACGATTTCCTTTATCACTGTAGTAATAAAACTTAAAAAGCTTAAAAAAGCTTATACTTGGTCCCAACTAAGATATTAATCCTTATTGGAAGCAAAACCAGCCTAGTGGGTTTATTTAATGTTTAAATGATTTTCTAGTAGACTTAAGGTATGAAGATCTAAATTACAGTAAGATCTGCACCTACAGTATGGTCACTCACAGTGTGGCAGGGTAAAAAATGTGAAAAATATGGCAGCACGCAAAGGAAGTATGTATGTATGTATGTGTGTGTATGTATGCATGTATGTATATATATATATATATATATATATATATATATATATATATATATATATATATATATATATATATATATATATATATATATATATATATATATAATCTCATGATAAATGGACCCGCACTCCAATGTTTTTCATGAAAATCGTGAGATATTTTCCCCCAATGGGGACCGAAACGTTGGATATGCATTTGTGAATAAAATATATCACGATTTTCACGAAAAACCTTGGAGTGCGGGTCCATTTATCATGATGTATGATTAAGCTTTTGACCTCCGCACCACTTCTTCATCAAATCCGGTAAGAGTGCGTTCACCTATATGGACATTATATATATATATATATATATATACATACACACATATTTCTTAGCAACAGATGCACTCCAGGGGGCAGATTTGCTAAAGGGCGAAGTGACTAACGCTGGCAAAATTCGGCACTTTGCTGATTTACTAACGGGCGCAGACATCACATCGCTAGTGAAGGAGATAGACGCTAGCGTTGCTTCGCACTCTTAACGCCAGGCTATTGGACGTAACTCCGCAAATTCACTAAGATGCGGATTTTAATGAGCATTACCTCTTTCGCCAGACTTGCCTTCGCAAGCTCAGACCAGGCGAAGTGCATTAGAGTACATAGGACTTCCTAAATTTTAGTGGAAAATTTTTCTAAGTCCCAAAAAACGCTGGCATCTTTTCCTTTTTTCAGAGTGATAGCCTGCAAAGGTCTGTAAAAAATTTTTTTTGGGTAACCGGTTTCGCCCCTCCATTTTCATATGGAACATAAACTATACAGTGGGCTTATGTGTAGGGCAATATAACAACTCTATTGTCTTTATTAAGGTTCCCTAGATTTGTGTAAAGTATCTGCTACAACATATACGTCCATTCAACTTTATCATTTCCAGCTGTATGCAAATTAGGCAACGCTAGCGCATCTTCGCTTTTGATTGCCGAAGTAACGCTAGCGAAAATTCGCCAGCATTTGGCGCCCTGGATGCAGCTTTTTAGTAAATTAACGTTGTCCTAGCAAATTTACGCCTGGCAAAGTGTTGCGATGGCTTCGAAGTTTTTGCCGGTTAGGGAATTTGCCCCCAGAACTTCACAATGCAGTGAAAATAAAGAAAAATTTATTGTCAAAAAGGGGCCGAAGCGTTGACAATCTTTTTTTTTTTACTTCACATTATGAAGTCCTGGAGTGTGTCTGTTGCTGCTAAACTTTATTTATGATATACAAGATGGCACTCAGGCATATGCTGATTATATATGGGAGTGCACCACACATGTACTGTATGTAATGTATTTGTGTGTGTTTATACTGAAGGCAGTATGAAGTAATGTTTTTTTTTATTATTTTCCTTTTTTCCTGCCTTTAGGAGACAAAGCTCTAGATGGCTATAGCAAGAAGAAATATGTCTGCAAGCTGCTCTTTATATTTTTGCTGGGCCATGACATTGACTTTGGACACATGGAGGCAGTAAATCTGCTGAGCTCCAACAAGTACACAGAGAAGCAGATTGTGAGTCAAGCTTGTTTCCCCATATATATTCTCCTCTGATTCATTCTTTTTTTCTAGGCGTTAGTTTTCCATTTTTTTTCCGACAGAGAAGATATGTTTTGATATGAATAGGCGGCTTTGTTTAATTTAAAGTCGAATGTATAATACTCCATTGCTTCATTTGTGCACATCTGTTTTTACTTTACAATAATAGAACTGAAGTCTGAAAATCCATTTTATATCTGCTGCTGTTTAATGGATTAAAGAACCTTTTAGTTCTCTTTGCTGACAATACTAATGATTCTCTGCACCTGCCAATGTTAACCACTAATACGCTTGAGTAATAGGGCTCTTGCATTAAAGTCATAAAAGTACTAAAAGCTGTAAGCATCCTCTTAGCTGCACTTCCCTTTGCACCCTGCTTTTTAAAGGGGTTGTCACCTTCCAAACACTTTACTAAATTTAGTTGGTTTCAGATAATACACCAGAAAGAAATACTTGTATTTCAATTGCTTTCTATTTTTTATTTTTGACTGTTTTTCTAAAATTTAAAGGGGAACTATTGCGAAAATGAAAATTAATTTAAGCTGTATCATACTGAAATAAGTAGATTTTTTTTTTATAAATATAATCAGTTAAAAATACTGTACTGTTGCCGAAATAATAAAGTTTATGTTCACTATCCCTCTCTCAGCATCAGTTTCTCTTTAATCTGTCTTCATTCAGCAGTTGGGTGTCAGATATTCATTGACAGTTAGATCCAATATATCTTATAGGGGGGCTTCCTTTCCTAGCAGATGTATTAGAGCGCACTCAACTGATTCCAGTACAAACAAAATCCAACAAAATAACTGCCTTTTGCACAAATTCTGCATGTAGAGAGTGATTTTAATAGAGAGAGCTCTAATACATCTTCTAGGCAAAAGGAGCCCCCCTATAAGATATATTGGATCTAACTGTCAATAAACTGACACCCAACTGCTGCATGAAGACAGAATAAAGAGAAACCGATGCTGAGAGAGGGATAGTGAACATAAACTTGATTATTTCAGAAACAATGCAGAATATTTAATTGATTGTATTCAGAAAGTTTCTTATTTCAGTGTGATGAAGCTTATGTTACATTTCCATTTTCACAATAGCTCCCCTTTAAGTTTAATTTTCCTGTCTCTGGTGTTTCAGTCTGGCATCTCGGGGCAGATTTATCAAGGGTCAAATTTCGAGTTCATGGGAGCTTGTAAAAACCTGCCTTCTATCTTCTCCCAGTCCCAGGTGTAACTCAGACCTAGCACAAATAATTAATAAATAATAAATAAATAAACATTAAAGGGGAACTCCACACAAACATAACTTAAGCTTTTATGAAAAGTAAACATAATTTCAAGCAACTTTGCAATATACATTAATTAAAAAATATGCAGACTTTTCATGATTTTTAATGGTTTGGAACAGTTCTCTAAGCCTAGCCTCCTGCTGATCTGTCTGACTACTTTGCTGAGCTGGCTGACTACTGTTAATTTGTATCAGCAGTCATCTGCCCTCAGCCTGCATCCTCCAAACCCCACAATTCCCTGCACACATGATTTCAATAAGGAACAGAACATTGCAGTGCAATGCATTGTGGGTTATGTAGTTCCTGCATGCTGTCTGTAAGCTGTGGAGAAGTTGTTACAATTTGTAACATCAGTGTTTAGTCCCTCCTTCCCTGCCAGGATTTCAAATGATGCAGAAAGAGAAGAACTGTTAAACAGCTGGATTTCAGCATAGAAAATTTATTTATTTTACTTTTTGAATACCATTATACCATTTTGAGAAATGTGATGGGTAAATTAGAGGTTTCTGTATTATGTGGGCCTCTTTATCGAATTGTGGTTTGGAAGCCGAAGTTCCCCTTTAAACATTTCGGAAGAATTGGGAAAAAAAGGAAGATGATCCTCGGATCACACTGGAACCCAAGACTATAGCCTAGGTATGCCTGTGCATTCACCCCCCCCACGTTAATTAAGTTATTTTAATTTGTCTCATTAAATGTCACTTGACACTATAGAAATAAAGATGCTGAATTTATTAGTGATCTATGGAGTATATTTGGATAAAATGGAGTCTATGAGAGACCGCATTTCTGTAAATCTGAGCTTTCTGGATAATGAGTTTCTGGATAATGGATCCCATACCTATGGGACTTGTTATGCAGAATGCTCGGCACATGGGGTTTTCCCAGATAAGGGATCTTTCCATAATTTGGATCTTTACCCCTTAATAGAAAGCTTTACCCTCAAAATTAATATTTAAGCAACAGATATTATATTAAGTGGCTTATTAAAGAATCTTACCAAACTGGAATATATATATAACTGGAATATATAAGTAAATATTGCCGTTTTACATCACTTGCCTTGAACCACCATTTAGTGAGGGTCTCTGTGCTGCCACAGAAATCACCTGACCAGAAATACTACAACTCTAACTGTAACAGGAAGAAGTGTGGAAGCAAAAGACAACTCTGTCTTTTAATTGGCTCATGTGACCTAACATGTATGGTTTGTTTGTGTGCACCGTGAATCCTACGATCCCAGGGGGCGGCCCTTATTTTTTAAAATGGCATTTTTCTGTTTATGATTACCCAATGGCACATACTACTAAAAAAGTATATTATTATGAAAATGGTTTATTTACATGAAGCAGGCTTTTACACATTAGCTGTTTTATGCAATATATTATTGAGACCTACATTGTAAAGTTTTCCTTTAAGTCCACTGAAAAAAAATCAATTAGACATAAATTAGGCCCAATAGGATTGTTGTATCTCCTATTAAACTCCTTATTAAAGAGAAAAAAAGTTCTAAAAATCTGAATTATTTGATTAAAGTGGATGCTATGGTAGATGCCTTCTCTGTATAATGGATAATGGGTTTCCAGATACTAGATCCCATAGCTGCAGTTAGAGCCTATTATACAGATGCAGAGGAACACTGACACAGCAGCTGTCAAATATGACTTGTGGCTCAACCAGGAATCCATTCCTAAATGGTTTAATACTGCATCACCGTGTAATACCTTTACTAATTGTTCCTCCATTCTTGCAAACACAGGGCTACCTCTTTATCTCTGTGCTGGTGAACTCCAACAGCGAGCTTATAAGGCTCATCAACAATGCCATCAAGAACGACCTATCAAGCCGCAACCCTACCTTTATGGGACTTGCCCTGCACTGCATTGCTAACGTGGGTAGCCGTGAAATGGCTGAGGCTTTTGCTGGTGAGATCCCCAGAATTTTGGTGGCTGGGTAAGAATGCCTATAGCTCACTGGTAACTTTGTTTTCAAGGATGTTCTGATTATTCATACTTGAATTGTCTATTCACACTGCTGTCATCCTAAAATGTTGTTTTAAATCATTTCAAAAAATATTTCTAATGCAGTGCTAAAGTAAAAATGTATTGCAGGAGTTCATTCAACAATCACAGGGGAAAAGGGAGGTTTTGATTTAAAGGGGACCTAAAAAGCTGTATAATAAAAGTCCTTTTCAAATGAAACATGAAATCCAATTTCTTTTTTTTTATTAAAGCTCAAAGCAGTTGCAAACTCATTTAAAAATCTCAGCTGTCAATCAAATATTGACTGCCCCTCCTCTATGCTTTACGCATAGCGGCGAGGCAAGCAATTACTTTCACTTTCCATTCAGCACTTCCTAGATGTCAATGCTCTCCCAACATTCCCCCAGTTCTCTTCAACATTTAGTTGTATAGCCAGGGCCTAGGGATGGATACCAGGTCCCCCATTCTGGTGCAAAAATAAGATTTTTAAATGATACAAAGCTTTCCTTAAAATGGCCACAAAATGGCTCCTACCTCCTTGCCAAAATAGTGAGTTCCCAGATCAAAATAAACAAGATTCAAATAATTTATATAGTGCAATTAAAGTTCATTTTGCTTTACTAATGTGATAAAATACGATTGAGAATATTTTTTTAGGGTGACGGGTCCCCTTTACTGGTTTACAAATTTGGTCTTTATCATGATAACCCCATGTTTTTTTTTCCCTTGTGTGTAGCTTAAAGGGATAATTCCCATTTAACTTAATATTTAGTATGTTATAGAATGGTTCATTCAAGCAACTCTTCAATTGCTATGGTTTTTTTAATAAGTTGCCTTTTTCTTCTGACTCTTTCTAGCTTTCAAATGGGGGTCACTGACCCCATATAAAAACAAATACTCTGTAAGGCTCTGCTAGCGCCACTTTATATTACTTCTCTTTCTATTCAGGCCTCTTCTATTCATATTCCATTCTCTTATTCAAATCAACCCATGGTTGCTAGGGTAATTTGGACCCTAGCAACCACATTGCTGAAATTGCAAACTGGTGAGTTGCTGAATAGAAAGCTAAATAACTACAAAAAAAATAAATAAATAGTATTTGCAAATTGTCTCAGAAAATCATACTAAACATTAATTTAAAGTTTAACAAACACTTTAATTATGATATTTCGGGATACCATAAAATGCTACACTGTACTGGTTTTTTTTTTACGTAACTCGTGTATCAAGCAATGAAAATGAAGAGAAGCTTGACAGGGGCAAACTCCACTAACAAATAAAAATAAAAAAATAATAAATAAGTCACAAGTATCTGGTTTATTTTGAATCGAGCATGATCATCATTCTGCATGCAGCTAACCTTACAGAGCCTTCCTTGGATATTAGTAGTGATATCATGAAATCCCAGCGGCTTATTTACTGTTCTTTCTCTCACCGTAAGCATCTGCATCATACAGGGGTCAGGGGATCCCCTAGCCATAGAAAAATGCCATAACAGATGTGCTAGAAGGACGTGATGCTTACATGTTTATAATTATAAAGGCATCTATTTTGCGAAAACAAACATAGTTATAGTGAAAATAAGTCTAATCATGAATATTCTTTAAAGGAGAAGAAACGGCTAAAGTTAAGTAAGCTTTATCAGAAAGGTCTATATAAATACACCAGTAAACCCTCAAATTAATGTTGCTCTGTCCTCTGTCAAAAGAAACACCACATTTCTTTCCTTCTATTGTGTACACATGGGCTTCTGTATCAGACTTCCTGTTTTCAGCTTAAACCTCCAGGGCTTGAGCATGCTCAGTTTGCTCCTCTCCCCTCCCTGCTGTAATCTGAGCTCAGAGCTATGAGTGAGCAGGGAGAGACTCGGGCAAGAAGTGATGTCACACCAAGCTAATATGGTAGCTGCTATCCTACACAAATAGAAAGCTTCTAGAGCTGTTTACTCAGGTATGGTAAAGCATTCTGCAGAATAAATATAGTCTTATAGCTTGCACTATTGTCAAGTCAAGTGGATTTTATTGTCATTTCAGCCATATACAGTAAATACAGTACATAGTAGAAACAAAATGGCGTTCCTCCAGAACCCCCCGGTGCTATACAACAACTCTAGTACGTGGTCATGCTGGGCAAAATGGACATTTCAGTTCCTTGTGGATATATTCAAATAATAATATTGTGGCTAATCTATTGGCAATAAACTGCTTCGGTAGCTTTCCTTCTCAGCAGACAGAGAGAGAGGAAAAAAGGCAAGTAATATAAAAATTATATATACAAAGGTATTTAAATATCATATAGATCTTTGCAAGAGAAGGAAGCTTACCCTGCAAAAGCTGACCTCTTTTTTCAGCAATTGGGCCAACTAAGGGCATAGTTTGTGTAGTGGCCTGAAATGTTAAAACAGAATGAATAGTACAGTGCCTCACGGAGTCCGTTGAATTCCCGCATGGGAAGCACTTGCAGGCCACACTGGATTGAGAAATGGGAAGGCATAGTAGCTTCCAGTGATCATAGTTCTTCTGTATGTTCTGCATCTAATTCTGTCTCATTCCCTGTTGGGTATAATAAGTGAACCATCTGCTTTAGGAGGTGTCTTCATCAGTACATAATGTAATAATAGCAATAATACAAAAGGGACTTGTGAGTAGAGGTATTTTGGTTCCATTTTCTAATAAAAGATATGTTTTATGAGAGAAGTAGGCATTTTGATTACCTAGGTAATTGTTATTAATAGCGTTAAAGGGGTTATTCACCTTTAAATTAACTGTTCGTATGATGTAGAGAGGGATATTCTGAGACAATTTGCAACTGGTTTCCAATTTTTATTATTTGCGTTTTTTGAGTTATTTAGCTTTTTATTCAACATTTCTCCAGTTTGCAATTTCAGCCATCTGATTGCTAGGATCCGCATTTCCCTAGCAACCATGCATTGATTTGAATAAGAGACTAGAATATGAATAGGAGAGGCCTGAATAAAAAGATGAGTAATAAAAAGTAGCAATAACAATACATTTGTAGCCTTACACAGCATTTCTTTTTTAGAAGCGGTAAGGCAAATAATTCAAAAACTATAAAAAAAAAGAAAAAAATGAAGCACAATTTAAAAGTTGCTTAGAATTAGCCTTTATATAACATGCTAAAGTTCACTTAAAAGTGAACAAAAAATGGTCTTTGCAGTGGGATATGAACATTTATGCATATACCAAGATGACTGCTCGACTATGCTCCTGTTTCTCATGTATATAAGATTATGGTTGATTCACCTTTGAGTCCAACACTAATGAGTTTTTTTTTTCCAGCTAACAAATGAATTTGTTATGATAATGTATAATAAGGGTGTAATCTTTATTTCTTATATCCTTGCTTTGTGATAGGGACACCATGGACGGTGTTAAACAGAGTGCCGCCCTCTGCTTGCTACGACTTTACCGCACCTCTCCCGACCTTGTTCTCACTAATGAATGGACTTCACGAGTTGTCCATCTTCTCAACGATCAGCACTTGGTAAGAAGCCTGTGTGTGTGGGGAGGTCTTACTATATAATACACAAGAGCCATGAAATTATACTCTTATAATACACAAAAGCCATGAATATCCTGTAAATTATATCCTTATAAACGGTGAGTTCTGATGTCATCAGTTATAAACAGTGAGTTCTGATGTCATTTCCGTCACATGACTCACTGAAACTTGTGTATTATAATAAATAAAGTACCCCCAGTTGCAAAATATGAGGATATTAGAAGTTACCTCAGAGTTCCATGACCTGTATAAAAACACTCGGCCTTCGGCCTCGTGTTTTTATATGGTCATGAAACTCCTCGGTAACTTATAATATCCTTATATTTTACAAGAGGGGGTACTTTATTCCCTATATAAACGGTATACGGAGTAGTGTTGTCATCAGTTATAAACGGTGAGTAGTGATGTCATTTTTGTCACATGACTCACTGAAACTTGTGTATTATAATAAATAAAGTACTCCCTGTTGTAAAATATGCGGATATTAGAAGTCCCCACGGAATTCAATGACCTGTATAAAAACACTTAGACTTAGGCCTCGTGTTTTTATATGGTCATGGAACTCCTCGGTAACTTATAATATCCTTGTATTTTACAAGACGGCGTACTTTTTTCACTATACAGTAGAACCCCCATTTTATGTTTTTCTGGGGGCCGGGAAAAAATTATGTAAAACCCGGGAAAATGTTAAATCAGGGAAATTTGTTAATGCAACTTTTTCTTCAAGTACTGAAAGGACATAAGTACAGAAGTCCGTTTTCCTTTGAAATACTGTATGTACTGCTTTAATAACAAGAGCATTGCAGCATGGGCGTCTGTGCCAGTCACATACACAACCTAAAGCAATAAGTGATTGGTGCACGACTGTATGAGGGGCAAAATAATTGGAATTGATCATTTATAGTCAAAATATACACCTGGTTAGTATGTTAAACCTCTTTATTTAACAAATAATAACAATCCCAGGGGACAAACCGTAATTTTTTAAAAATTTTATGTAAAATCAGGGTAAACATGATGTAAAATCAAGGAAATGCACCCGTTGAAATACATTATAAATTGGTGGGACCACAAATAAAAAAAAGTAAAATGCGAGAAAACGTATAATCAGGGTACTTAAAATCAGGGTTTGACTGTACAATACGGCAAATATTCTTGCACAAACTGATCTTATAACCTAACAATTGGTGTAAACGTGGGTAATATAGTCTCTACACATTTTTGTGAATTTCCAGTACCATTTTGAAACATGAACACCCAAGTTTGGCAGGTCATTATATAAGCTATAAAGAGACCCTGGTGACCACTTATATTGTGTTTTTTTTTTTTTTCTAATAAATTGTTTCTATGTGGCACTCTGCAGTGTTTCTTGCAATACCATTTTGTAATTCGGCCGAACCCCCAAATCCTTCACGAAAGATTCGGCCGAATACCGAACCAAACCTAATTTGCATATGCAAATTATGGGAGGGAAGGGGAAAACATTTTTTTGCTTCCTTGTTTTGTGACAAATAGTCACGTGAGTTCCCTCCCTGCCCCTAATTTGCATATGCAAATTAGGATTCTAATTAAACCAGATCCTGGATTCTGTGCATCTCTAATTGCAGGGGAATCCTTGTACCTGGCCAAACTGAATCCTAATGTAAATTAGGGGCGTGTAGGAAAATCACGTGGCTTTGGAATTTTTTCCAATATTTCCTTTCCTGAACCTAATTTGCATATGCAAATTCAGATTTTGGTGTGGTATTTGGCCGAATCTTTCACCAAGGATTCGGGGATTCAGCCGAATCCCAAATAGCGGATTTGGTGCATCCCTGATGATAACAGTCAATAACACAAAACCACGTGTAGTGTCACTAGTGTCATTTACAGTCTTAAAGGGTTTTTTAACTTTTAATATGATGTAGAGACTGATATTCTTAGATAATTTGCAGCTGATTTTCATTCTTTATTATTTGTGGTTTTTAGATTATTTAGCTTTTTATGCAGCAGCTCTCCAGTTTGTAGTTTTGGCCATCTGGTTGCTAGGGTCTATATTACCCTAGCAACCATGCATTGATTTAAATATAAGACTGGAATATGAATAGAAGAGGCCTGAACAGAAAGCTGAGTAATAATAAGTAGCAATAACAATACATTTGTAGCTTTACAGACTGTCTTCTTAGAGTGAAAAGTAATGTAATGGCTGGCACAATTTTTATCAGACTAATGGAGGCCGAATCTTCCGAAACTTGCATTTGCTTGCAATACGTAACATAGTAAGTTACATAGTAAAATAGTAAGTTAGGTTGAAAAAAGACACACGTCCATCAAGTTCAACCTTTTAACTTTTTTTTAACCTGCCTAACTGGCAGTTGATTGAAAAAAAACGTTGAAAAAAACATTGGAAAAAAAACTTGGATTAACCTAAATGATTCCAACAACATGTTTTAATGATCTTTATTCCTCTTCTTGTCATTTTAGGGTGTTGTAACTGCTGCAACCTCCCTGATCACTTCACTGGCACAGAAAAACCCAGAAGAGTTCAAAACATCAGTGTCCCTGGCAGTCTCCAGACTAAGCAGGGTAATGGAAACTGCTGCATTGTTGTCCTGCACATGCAAAATGACCATTCTAAATTGAGATTTACAGAAACTAGAATTGTCTATTGATGTTATTTGTTGCTTAGTTGCTTTCAATTTTATTTATACAGGTATGGGATCCGTTATCCAGAAAGCTCTGAATTACGGAAAGCCTGTCTGACATAGACTCCATTTTATTAAAACAGTCCCAATTTTAAAAAACGATTCCTTTTTTCTCTGTTGTAATAAAACCGTAGCTTGTACTTGATCCAAACTAAGTTATATTAAATCCTTATTGGAAGCAAAACCAGCCTGTTGGGTTCATTTAATGTTTACATGGTTTTCTAGTAGACTTAAGGTAGGAAGATCTAATTTAAGTAAAGATCCCCTATCTAGTCCCAAACATTCTGGATAACAGGTCCCATACCTGTACTACTTTCTGATTTTGATGAGGCCACCGTTGGAGAAAAAAGAACAGTTTAATGGCTAATTAATCCTTATTGGAAGCAAAACCAGCCTATTGGGTTTATTTAAAAAGAACGTCAACTCAAAAAAATAATGTTTTTCTTCTAATAGAAGAAAGCATAATTCTAAGCAACTTTGCCATATAAATTCATTAAAAATGTTCTATGGTTTTTAAGTACTGGTATGGGATCAGTTATCCGTAAACCCGTTATCCAGAAAACCCCCGAATTACGGAAAGGCCGTCTCCCATAGACTCCATTTTGTAAAAACAATCCAAATTTTGAAAAAAAAGGATTTCCATTTTCTCTGTAATAATTAAACAGTACCTTGTACTTGATATAATTAATCCTTCTTGGAAGCAAAAACAGCCTGTTGGGTTTATTTAATGTTTATATGATTTTCTAGTAGACTTAAGGTATGAAGATCACGGATAGACCCATTATCCGGAAAACCCCAGGTCTCAAGCAATCTGGATAACAGGTCCCATAAATTTCTGTGTATAGAAACTGTTTTTTTTTAATTAATGTTGAATTTTGCCAGCAAGGCAGCAGCTCTGTCAAAGAACCATGAACATTATTTCACTTGTTGACTGAATTGTGATTTTCCACACTCAGATTGTCACATCGGCTGCCACAGACTTGCAGGATTACACCTACTACTTTGTTCCTGCTCCTTGGCTGTCTGTGAAACTGCTAAGGCTGTTACAGTGTTATCCTCCCCCAGGTAATATTTGCTTGCTAAAGACGTGTGACATTTATTCTATCCACATCATTTCCCAGTGTTTAATAGATGTAACCCAGTGCAAGCGATGCAAAGTTATAGAAATGGCAGAAAATAAACCACACTTTGATTTTGTGGTTTATTTCCTCCGCAGCTCTCTGCATTTTTATACACAACCCATTGTTATTTAAACAACAAAACAACATTTATAGAAACCAGAAATATCTTGCCATGTGTAGGCGATGTTGTGTATTCTTATGTATCTTCTTAAAGGATAAGTAAATCTTTAAAACAAGTGAATGTAAAACTGATGAGGGGGCTATTCTAAACACTTTGGTAATTTACATTATTTAATTTGTTTTTATTCCAAGATATTAATAATTAAGGGCAGCGCCGTTTCTGGGGAAGGAGCCGCCTGAGGCGGCTCCTGCAATGCCGCCCCCCGCACCGACTTACCTGTCGGCGAGGGGAGGCAGGAACACGATTGCGGAGAGCGCAATTGCGCTCTCTCGCAATAGCGCAGCCGAATTTCCGGTTTAAAAACTGGAAATTCGGCTCTTAAAGGTGCAGGAGCGGCTTTTTGCCGCCCCTGGAATCCTGTCTGGCGCTGCCGCCTGAGGCGAGCGGCTCAGCTCGCCTCATTGGCGGAGCGCCCCTGATTAAAGGATACATGTACTGTTAATATGAACGAATTTGTTACAACATTGCCACCTGCTGGCCATTTTCCCACCAGTCTGACCACCAAGTAGTCAAGGAAGTTGTCAGGAGAAAGAAAGAGGCTGCTCTGATGTTCTTCTGCTTAGGGAAAATGCAAGAAATGCTTATTATTTTATTCCTAAATAGAAGAACGTCAGTCTCTTTCTTTCTTCTGACAACTCCTTGACTACTTTGACATTTTCCCACCAGTCTGACCACCAATTAGCCAAGGAAGTTGTCAGGAGAAAGAAAGAGGCTGCTTTGATGTTCTTCTACTTAGGAATTAAATTCAAAACCTTTCTTGCATTTTTCCTAAGCAGAAGAACATCAGAGCAGCCTCTTTCTTTCTCTTGACAACTTCCTTGACTACTTGGTGGTCAGAATGGTGGGAAAATGACCAGCAGGCGGCGCCGTTGTATCAAAATGTATTCATATTGACAGTATATGTATCCCTTAACATCTTGGAATAAAAACAAATTAAATAATGAATGTAAATTACAAAAGTGCTTAGAATAGCCCCCTCATCAGTTTTACTCCACTAAAGGTTTAACTATCCTTTAAAAGCCTAAAAATGAACATGGCTAGAAATGCCAAATCTTATATTTATACTGGATTTAATGCACCAATCTAAATGTTCAGCATGTCTATAGCAATAATGATCCAGGGTCAGCGGCATTGCACATGCTCAGGTCTAGGCAGCTTTTAGGGTTGTCACAAATCATCAAGCAGAAAACAAGGATTGACATTCATATAAGCAGATTCTTTTTCAATGCCTTCACATGCTCATTCAGGTGCTTTATTAATGTTTGTTTAAGATGCTCTTAAAAAACAGATATTGTGTGTGCTATGGGGGTGTAAGGTAACATTTTTATTATAATATCAAGTCATCAGTTTTTTGTATTAGTCTGATATCCTGAAGATGAACATTCAAAGCTGACATATATGTGTGGTTGCCTTTTAGAGGACCCTGCAGTCCGAGGCCGACTGACAGAATGCCTGGAGACAATCCTGAACAAGGCGCAAGAGCCCCCCAAATCCAAAAAGGTGCAGCATTCCAATGCCAAGAATGCTGTACTGTTTGAGGCGATAAGTCTCATAATCTACCATGACAGGCGAGTCAAATTATACATCTATTTCTATCTCCCGTTGTCTGAACTAATTTAAAACTGCTTTGTCTTGAATTTCCTTGCACAGGGTCAGTTGACAGTTTGACACATTGATATAGCCATCTTTTTTTTGGGCAGTTTTCACTTAAAACATTCTGTTAATATTTAAACACATAATTAAGTGTCATACTAGGCATTTAGATCAAATGGAGTCTGTGGGAGACAACCTTTCCGTCATTAGAACTTTCTGGTTAATTGGTTTTTGCTTAACGGAACCATACCTGTAGAATGATTTTGCAGGTACTACACTGCTTTTCAAGAGGCTTTGAGAATTGTTCATTCCGTCCTTTCCCTCTTAGTGTTGTTAAAGGAAAATTCAACCCGTAGATTAAAAAACCCCTACCCTGGGTAGACCCCCCCTCCCTCCTCCCCCCAGCCTACCTGCTAACCCCCCCCCCTAATATTTTACTCACCCCTCCGTGCAGATTCTGGCCTTGGAGTTCACGGCAGCCATCTTCTTTTTGTCTGGTAATCTTTGTGTATTGACGTCATTTTCAGCGCATGCGCAGTTGGAGTAAGTTTCTGGGCCCGAACCACTGCACATGCGCCCAAAGTCACGGAAATTTCCGCAAAAAATTTCGAAAAAGACAGAAGAAAGAAGATGGCACCTGTGAACTCCGATGCCAGAATCTGCATGGAGGGGTGAGTAAAAAATTATGGTACATTTGCCCGGAGGGCAGGTAGGCTGGGGGTCTACCCAGGGTAGGAGGGGAGGGTTTTTTTTTTATTATGGGTTGAATTCTCCTTTAATAACTGTTAATTATTAACGACCAGTGACATGAAACCAAAAATGCCGCCTCCTCTACATACATTTTTATGTGGTCACTTTGATTTAAGTGTGGGGATGACTGCATGCTGTGTATAGTCTATTTTAAGGACATTGCTTTCATATCTTTGAATATTTTAACAAATTATTCTAATAACCTTTTTTTTTTTTGCTTCAGTACTTGACAACTGTTTTTTTTTCTTCTTTCTATTGCTGAGCATGAGCAAACTTTGCACCTGCTATTAAATCAACCCCATTAACTCTTCTTTCTTGCACTGCAGTGAACCCAACCTCCTTGTCAGGGCGTGCAACCAGCTTGGACAGTTTCTTCAGCATCGGGAGACCAATCTGCGGTACCTGGCTCTGGAGAGCATGTGCACATTAGCCAGCTCAGAGTTTTCACATGAGGCAGTTAAGACGCATATAGAAACTGTCATCAATGCACTAAAGGTGAGAAGAATCTCTTGTGAAACATAGACATGTTCCTTCTATGAAACATAGAAGCTGCGGGTTCAGTTGCAACCTAACCAACACCGTGAACTTGAAGTACCAACATGTTCCACTGCTTATTTAAAACGGTAGTTCACCTTTAAAGGACAAGGAAAGGGTTCAATGTTACACTCCAGTATATTAAGGAGCTCCCTTGCCTGTACTTGATCGCTAACTTCTTTTTTTAAAATAGAGATCGTGTCTCCTGCAGTCGGCTTCCAAACATTTCCCCTTTCCCTGTCTATTGTGGCCGCCATTTTAGATATGTAGATGTCATAAGAAGGCACCGCGTCACGAAATGTGTATGCTCAAAGCTTTAGCCTCCCCCTAGACACGAGCACTATACTGCATGGTTACAAAGAGCAGCTTAGGATGCGCAGCACCAGACAACACACAATAATCGTCTCTGAGAACAAAAAACTTTTATGAGACAGGCGATTGTGTGTATAAAGGCAGCTGATGATCAGTGCGGGTGAGTGATCCTTTGCAGTTCTGCCTCAGCATGACCTATAGGTAACTTTTAATGTACATCCATATTTTAAAAAATAGTTTTTTTAGTGTCAGTATCACTTTAAATGAAAAGGTGACACCACCAAAGGTATGCCTCTTTTATTGCACTTTCCTTGCCCTTTAAGGTAACTTTTTGTATGTTATAGAATGTCCAATTCCTAGCAACTGTGCAACTAATCATCATTATTTACTTTTTACAGTTTTTTGTAGTCATTTGCTTTCCTTTTCTGCCTCTTTACAGCTTTCAAATGGGGGGGTCACTGACCTTATCAGCCAAAAAAACTATTGCTCTGTGATGATACAATTTTATTGTACTGTTACCTTTTATTACTTATATTCCTAGTCAGGCCCTCTCCTATTGATAGGCCAGTCTCTTATTAAATAATATGTGTTCCTACCGCACACTCGCCTTTCCTCTCACTGCGTTGGTGGTGCTGGTTCTCCGTCGACCCCGGCCAGGTCCCTTAGCAACAGCAAGCAAGAAACGGATCCGCACACACGCTATGATCAGCAGTTGGGGGGACACCCCTCTTTATTATATCACCTCGTGATCAACGTTTCGGGGGGATAAACCTCCCTTCATCAGGATGTGAAGGGAGGTTTATCCCCCCGAAACGTTGATCACGAGGTGATATAATAAAGAGGGGTGTCCCCCCAACTGCTGATCATAGCGTGTGTGCGGATCCGTTTCTTGTTTGCAGTCTCTTATTAAAACCATTGCATGGTTGCTAAGGAAAATAAGACCCTATCAACCAGATAGCTGTTGAAATACCAAAATGGAGAGCTGCTAAGCAAAAGCTATAAAAAGACCAATTGCAAATGATCTCAGAATATCACTATCTACATTATACTAAAAGTTACTTTTAAAGGTGAACTAACCCTTTAAGCAACCTTATCCCTTTTAACATCAATAATGCTCCAGGTACACTAGGTGAGTCTGCTGAGAAAATAATCTGTCACTTGTGTCTGTGTTTTCAATTTTTCTATAAGCAGTATTTAAAATGGTTGGATGCTTTATGTTTAGGATTATATACATTTTTATTTGCTTGGAGTCTTCTTAAACTAAATATGCCAGTCTTCTTAAACTGGAGCAATAGTGTTTAAAGGAGAAGGAAAGCTACAGAGGCATTTTATTGCCAATAAATTAGCTACAATAGTGCAAGCTAGAATGCTATATTTATTCTGTAGAATGTTTTACCATACCTGAGTAAAAAGCTCTAGAAACTCTCTGTTTGTTTAGAATAGGAGCTGCAGTATTAATGTGGTGTGACATCACTTCCTGCCTGAGTCTCTCCCTGCTCTGGGCTCAGATTACAGTAGAGAAGGGAGGGGTTGGGGGAGAGGAGCAAACTGAGTATGCTCTTGCCCAGGGCAATGAGGTTTAAGCTGAAGGCAGGAAGTCTGATACAGAAGCCCATGTGTACACAATAGAAGGAAGGAAATGCAGTATTTCTTTTAACAGGGACTCAGAGCAACATTACTTTGGGGGTTTACTGGTATATTTAGATGGACCTTTCTGTTAAGGCTTACTTAGTTTTAACCTTTCCTTCTCCTTTAACTTACATGTAACGTTATGATTCACATGTGCACCAACTAGTTCTCCTGATTCAGTAACAAATCTGTGTTCTCACTTGGGAATAACCAGTTCACCATTTTCTTTGCAGACAGAAAGGGATGTTAGTGTGCGACAGAGGGCGGTTGATCTCTTGTATGCAATGTGTGACAGGAGCAACGCACAGCAGATTGTGGCAGAGATGCTCAGCTACCTGGAGACGGCAGATTATTCCATTCGGGAGGAGATTGTAAGGACCAAAATCAACAGATTGAGGAAGTTTCTATGTACTTGAAAAGGAGCTTTTTATATAGAGCAGTGCTGTCCAACTTTTGTGGTACTGAGGGCTGGAATTTTTCTGACCTTCATGGTGGAGGGATGATAATGCAAGCCCGTGTTGACCACTCCTATTTTTAAAAACCACACCTACTTTAAACCACATCCATGTTACCACACGGAATGTTAAGACCATGTTAATAGTGGTAGCTTACCAAAAAACAAATATTTGGTTTTCACTGCAGGGATATCATGTATCACTCATATGTGAAAAAATGTAATGTCCTATTAAGACATACCCTTAAATCTCTATGCCTCCTCCTCCCCTGTGGATAACTCAGCACACACAGCAGAAGGCACAAAGAGTATGGCACATACAGGGAGCATAGGGCAGACACAGGGAGCATATGGCAGACAGAGTATGGCACACACAGGGAACATATGGCAGACAGAGTATGGCGCACACAGAGAGCATAGGGCAGAAAAACTATGGCACACATGGCGCCTAGGGAAGGCAGAGTATGGAACACACAGGGAGCATAGGGAAGACAATTTCGAATTGTTTTCAAATTTGAATCTAATTTGTACTATTCCCTAGTAGAAGAAAACAAAAAAATAGCTCGAAATTTGAATTTATTGAATTTGAAAATTCATCTTGACCTTTGATAAATCTGCCCCTTAGTCATTTCTAACTCATCTGACCTAGCATTGGTTTGGAGTGTTAAATGTGAGCGTAATGCCTTTATTTAACTATTTTTATTGTTTGATATGATGTTTTACAGGTAGGGAGTGAACTACAGTATGTTGTTTTGTGCAAACCTGAATGAATCATTATTTGTTAAAACTTGTGATCTGTGGGGGAAATGCAGATTACACCAAAATGTTCTCACATAGCCACACAATTTGTACTTCCACCCCCATTCGTCCTTTTCCTCATAGTTTAATTGGTCAAACTGATACATGCTCAGCTCATATTTAGCATTTTGTAGAAAAAAACGTTACTGTGCTGTAAAATGTGCTTCTTCTTAACAATTTTTAGCAACAGTTGCACTGGTTCTAAACCAGTAATAGTTAACATGTAGATTTGTGAATACAAAGGGGTCCTGTTGCTTGGCACTGAAATGGTTTAGGCATCTGTTTCTTACTGAGCTGTAAACATAGGGTGCCTTGTCTTTCTAGAAAATCACTGATCATGGCTGCGAGCTGGTATCTAAAGCTAGTCATATAGGGGCTGACTACGAGCTTGTTGCTTCTTTGTCCAAATCACACCACTCTGTAGATTAGTCAAATGATCGTTACATGAGGAATCTTAGTCTTAGGTGTCCCAATGAAACATTTTAGTGGCTATGACGGCACATTTTGATCTCTGAAGGAAATTGTGAGAGGGCCGGACAGAAAGCTCCGAATTATAGAAAGGCCATCTCCAGTAGACTCCATTTTAAATCAAATAATTTACATTTTTAAAATTGATTTTAAAACAGTACATTGTACTTGATATGAGATATAATTAAAAAAAAATTGGTCCAGGGGTTTAACAACATTACACATTTTTATGCTTTTGTTTACAGGTGTTAAAAGTTGCCATCCTCGCTGAAAAATATGCCGTTGATTATACATGGTACGTGGACACGATCCTAAACCTCATTCGTATTGCTGGGGACTACGTCAGTGAGGAGGTTTGGTACCGTGTCATCCAGATTGTCATCAATAGAGATGATGTGCAGGGGTATGCAGCCAAGACTGTGTTTGAGGTGAGAACATAGCTCAAGCACTTACACTAATGTAATTGCAACCCTTCTCCATATTGAATTACACCTTAAAGGAGAAGCAAAGTCATTTAGCACTGGGGGGTGCCAAATGTTAGGCACACCCAAGTGAACGTATTTACTTACCTGAAACCCCGGGCCGGTGCTCCTATCAGCAGAAAACTGCACTGGCTCGGGGTTATTCCAGTGAGCACCACGGAGCGCTTCTCTACCGGCTTCTTCTCTCTTTGCGCGGCTGCGCTTGCGCATTAGAGTGAAAAGCCGAACTTTAACTAAAAAGACGGCATTTTCATTCTACTATGCATGCGTCTGCCGTGGGAAATTTTAAGAAAGAAGAAGCCGGAAGAGAAGCGCTCCGTGGTGCTCACTGAAATAACCCTGGGCCGGTGCATTTTTCTGCTGATAGGAGCACTGGCCTGGGGTTTCAAGTAAGTAAATACGTTCAGTTGGGGGTGCCTAACATTTGGCACCCCCAAGTGCTAAACAACTTTCGTCCTCCTTTAACCTCTTGCTTTTGCGAAGAGAAAGCAAGGCCGAAATACAAATACAATTGTTATTTTGTATGTCATTTTTCTTTTATAATCATTTAACAATAGCATGGTTTCTATCAAAAGTGGCTTAATGCAAACCTCTCTGTTCTTCAATTACTCTGGGCAAACATGGCTCCCTCACATGGGCAATAATAATAATAGAGGAAGGGCATTAAATCAGTAGGCATTCCTCTGTAAGAACCACCTAGAAAAACAGGTACACTGTAGCACTCCACAAACTTGAAGATTAGTGCATCAAAGTTGATTTATTGGCCCCAAAAAGTAGATATATACAAGGCAATGTTTTGGACCCCACTGGGGCCTTTTTCTGTAAGTCTGTAAGAACCACTAGCTGTGCTGCCATTCTTAACTTGCTTTCAGTTTCTTTCTCTCTGATCAGATACTATAACATTTCGAGGTCATATTTTTTTAACAAATATGTTTACTAGGCTCTCCAAGCCCCTGCATGCCATGAGAATCTTGTAAAGGTTGGAGGATACATCCTTGGCGAATTCGGAAACCTCATTGCCGGTGATCCCCGCTCTAGGTGAGTGGGTAAGATTTTATTCAGGGTGGGAAACTTCAAGCAGAATGATTCACATGTTCACAGAAAGTAGAGTGAACAAAACAAGAAGAGACAATGAAAGGCTAATTCATTATTATTCATTAATATGCTAGACACTTTCAGTGATTTCCGCAGTCTTGGGGGGAAAATGTAGCGCAGAGACACTTTCCCAGGCATCCCTACAACAGATTTATAATCGCACAGGCACAATGAAACCCAAATAATTTTACTTTACTGTGCATGTGTAAGTCTGCGGAGGGACATCTTGGAATGGTAAGAAACATGGCATGGTGCTACTTTTCCCAGGCCAGTGCCTTTTTTTTTTTTTTAGAGCACCAGCACTGGGAATAAAACATAGAGGGTTAATTGAATTCACTGGAGGGTAAATCAGACTGGCCTGTTACTGCATAGCAAAGACATGTCTGCTGTCCTTCAAGCTGATACAGACAAGATTTCCACCTGGTTTCTCTAGACCCTAAAAAGAATATGGCTCGAAATATTTTTATTTATATTTTTTTATACAGGTATTGGATCAGTTATCCAGAAACTCCTTATCCTGAAAGATTCGCATTACACAAAGGCCATCTCCCATAGGGGTAGATTTACTAACGGGTGAATTTTCGCCAGCGACCTTGCACCACTTTGCCAGACACAAATTCGCTAACACTGCGCTAATTCACTAATATGCAAAGCTGCATCCTGGCCGGCAAACGCTGGCGACTGTTCGCTAGAGTTAATTCGGCAGTGCGAGCATTGCAAAGCGAAATTCCCCTAGCGTTTGTTTGTGCCTAGCGAGAATTTGCTAGTGATCTTACGCTGAGATCAATTTGATTAGAGTGGGTTCATTAAAGTTGTATGGACGTCTTTATTAGAGATGGTGCAAAAGCTTGAAGTTACCACTTTTTATTGAAAATGTCCAAGGAACCTTAATAAAGACAAAAGAGTTAATATTATGCCCTACACATGAGCCCACTGTAAAATGAATGTTCCATATGTTCTCAAATGTCTGGGGGAAAATGTTAAGCCAAAAATGTTAAGACTTTAACAGGCAATCCCACTTAAAAAAAAAAAAAAGTTGCCAGCACATTTTAAACTTTAATGCATTTTCGATAGACAGAATATAATGTAACTGACATCAGACTGAGGAAGATGTAGCTTCATTTTAGCACTTCGTCTGGTCTGAATTGGCGAAGTCAACGCTGTCGAACGTTCAGTAAAATCTGCACTTTACTGAATTTGCGGATCAACGAACATTCGCCGGAGCGAAAAGTTGCCTGTCGATAGAGTGCGAACGAACGCTAGTGACGTTCCCGTTCGCTAGCAAATTGTCGTCTGCGCCGGTTAGTGAATTGGTGATGTCCCTGCGGATCGGATTTCCAGCGAAAAGTAACTACCATTAGCCACTTTGCCCTTTAGTGAATCTGCCCCTTGACTCCATTTTAAACAAATAATTCGAATTTTTTAAAACGAATTCATTTTTCTCTGTACCTTGCACTCGATTCTAAGATATAATGAATCCTTACTGGAGGCAGAACAATCCTGTTGGGTTTAATTCATGTTTAAATTATATTTTAGTAGACTTAAGGTATAGAGAGCCAAATTATGGAAGGACCCCTTATCCAGACAACCCCAGGTCCCCTGCATTCTGGATATAACTGTACTTACTGTACCAGCTCATATGTTTGGCAGAAATACCTCTGTCTTATATTTTTATGTACAATCAAATATATGCCAAATTTTAAGTTGTTTTTTTTTTCTCTCCATTTCTCAGTCCTTTAATTCAGTTTAACCTGCTCCACTCCAAATTCCACCTGTGCAGCGTTCCTACCCGGGCGCTACTCCTCTCTGCCTACATCAAGTTTATAAACCTGTTTCCGGAAATTAAGCCTACCATACAGGATGTGCTACGCAGCGACAGCCAGCTCAGAAATGCTGATGTGGAGCTGCAGCAAAGAGCTGTGGAATATCTTCGTCTTAGCTCCATCGCCAGCAATGATATCCTGGTAAGTCTCCTTATCCTTCAATGTGTCCAGGTGGTCTAGATTTTATAGCTAATCTTTTCACACCATGATACTCTTCAGCGGCCTTCAGTGATTTCTATATTGGATGAACGGTGCAAGTTACAGCTTCGGTCATTCAGTAATTAAAGGGGTTCTCCTTCTAGAGGAGTGCTCAGATGTTGGTTCCACCTCACTCCAACTAGAACCTCTACCAATTCTCCGTACTCAGGTGGAAGTCATGTCCCAGTCTTGCAAAATTCGAAACCTGCTATCGGCACTATTCTTATATGCAAACAGCCATTAATTGGAAATCAGCTCTAGCACTGACAAAGGAGCAATGGACCACAATGGTTAACGACAATATCCCGCTATACAAATTGACATATTTACAAAGGGGATGCCCAAACAAATTTGACAAGGTCTGGAATATATGAATGGACAAATTTCTCATTGCTCACTAAATAAATCTCATAACTAAAAATAGGCAAGTCGCACCAGGAAGCAAACCAGATATTCCTAAATAAACAATTCACACTACTACCACCAGACAAGTTCCTCTCGGATACAGGTAAATCCTAGGTTTTATGTTTTAGTTAAGTTTAGAAATCAACAGGTTAAAAAAAAAAAAGGGATTCTCCTTCAGCAGGTTTGCTTGTTCTTGCTTCTAGCATTCGGAGCAAATGTACCGGATGCTTTTCCTACACTTCTGACACCACCTTGTGCAGGTTTCTCTATATATAATCTGTGCATTTGTCTCATAAGGTGATTGACTTGCTCTGCTCTCTGTTGTTGATGTAATAGACCCTAACGGATCCTCCTCAGAATATTTTTTGACTTTTTATGACTTATTTTTATTTGAAGGCCACCGTTTTGGAAGAGATGCCTCCATTTCCCGAGCGAGAATCTTCCATCCTGGCAAAGCTGAAGAAGAAAAAGGGGCCCAGCACCGTTATAGATCTGGAAGATACAAAGAAAGAGAAGAGTAATTCTGATTTAAACGGGATCACTGAGCATGCACCTGTCAGTACATCGGTACGTTCCAAGGGGGAGGCGAGAAAGTCTTTATGGAGGCTTCTGCATTAAAGGAATTGTTCAGTGTAAAAATAAGAATTAGGTAAATAAATAGGCTGGGCAAAATAAAAAATGTTTCTAATATAGTTAGTTAGGCAAAAATGTAATGTATAAAGGCTGGAGTGACTGGATGTCTAACATAATAGCCAGAACACTACTTCCTGATTTGCAGCTCTCTTGGTTTCCACTGATTGGTTACCAGGCAGTAATCAAATCAGTGACTTGAGGAGGGGCCACATGGGTCATAACTGTTGCTTTTGAATCTGAGCTGAATGCTGAGGATCAATTGCAAACTCACTCAACAGTTATGTCCCATGTGCCCCCCCCCTTAAAGTCGCTGATTAACTCAGAGTTAGAGAGCTGAAAAGCAGGAAGTTGTTTTCTGTTATGTAAGACATTGTTACTCCAGCCTTTATACATTACATTTTTGGCTAACTAACTATATTAGAATTTTTTTTATTTTGCACAGGCTATCTGTTTACCAAGTTTTTATTTTTACGCTGAACTGTTCCTTTAAAATATTGTCATTTATTTCAGTACAAGATCTTTTATTAATGGCTGCTTCCAGGTTGGGACTGATATTCAAAATCGGTACTGGGATTTCAAGTACACGGAGGCCCAATAATTAGTGACTAACTATGTTATCTTACAGCAGCCCCTCTGGCCTTTGTCACAATGTGCAGATTGCCAGTTCAGGCCTGGCTGCTTTCAATTATTTAGAATAATAATTCAGAATTTGAAGAGATAAAGAAAGATGCCTTTCATTTGATGCAGGGTACATCTCCAAATGTCAGTCAAGGCAAAGGGTAGGGCCCCACTAGTGGATTAGTCAATTGGGACCACATTGATGCTCTTCTGTGTACCACTTCATTCAGCTGTTTCTGGCGAGACATGAATAGAATGAAAGAGTAAATTAATAAAGCGTAAAACCCGTTCAGTGGTAGAAAATCAGACCAAATACTGTGTTAAGGAATCTAGTTACAGCGTTAATCATTTATTAAAAAGGAGAAGGAAAGGCTAAACTTAAGTAAGCTTTATCAGAAAGGTCTATATAAATACACCAGTAAACCCTCAAAGTAATGCTGCTCTGAGTCCTCTGTCAAAAGAAACACTGAATTTCTTTCCTTCTATTGTGTACCCATGGGCTTCTGTATCAGACTTCTTGTTTTCAGCTTAAACCCCCAGGGCTAGGGCTTGAGCATGCTCAGTTTGCTCTTCTCTACCCCTCCCTCCTCCTCTCCCTGCTGAAATCTGAGCCCAGAGCTATGAGTGAGCAGGGAGAGATTCAGGCAGGAAGTGATGTCACAGAAAGCTAATATGGCAGCTGCTATCCTAAACAAACAGAGAGTATATAGAGCTACTCCGGTATGGTAAAGCATTCTGCATATTAAATATAGTCTTATAGCTTGCACTATGGTGGCTAATCTATTGGCAATAAACTGCCTCGGTAGCTTTCCTTCTCCTTTAAAACGGTTATAAGTTTTCTTGTATCTGTCCTTTTGCAATCCTTATTTTCCATCTCTACTACTGTAAAGCAACAGCTTATTGTTGAAGATCAAGTCACTTACGCCGTCCGTCAACGTCCACTTTCTCTTCTGGTGCCCACCCCATCCAGCAGCCATTGCCTATATTCTGGGACCAGTCATCTTGCAGCAGCTCTGCCAGTCTTCCAGGTCCAAAGCTATAGGCATGGAATATGATAATTAACTTTGCATCCCTTCTGTATAAACATGCTGTATGCTAATGAGAATTGAGTTTGAATTCCTTGAGACCAAAATAACAGAGTTTGCTTTGCAGCCGGCTATTCTAAATTTAAGTTCTTAGTAATGGAGTGTTTGTGTGTTTTCAAACCGGCCAGTCAGTTTATTAACCTACATGGATTAAAGGCATTCCTTTGTACTGTGTGATTGCTGTCTGCTCATATATGGTTACTGAACTCAGAAAGTCTGAATCTCTAACAGAAAATACTTCAACTAGGATTTTATAACGGGAAAGTCCATAAATCTGCCGCTCTTTACATGTTGCCAGTAGCGTAACTATAGAGGAAGCAGACCCCACAGTCACAGGGTGCCCCGACCGCGGTGTTGGCTTCCTCTATAGCCAACAAGAACCCCCCCCTTCCCCAGCCTCTCTCTTACCTGCGACTGGGAAGCAGAGCGCGTTGGCATGGGTGTAGTGGGTGGAATCTGGGTGCATGAATGGGTGGGGTCTGAGCAAGGAGTGGACGGGGTCTGAGCAAGGAGTGGACGGGGTCTGAGCAAGGAGTGGACGGGGTCTGAGCAAGGAGTGGACGGGGTCTGAGCAAGGAGTGGACGGGGTCTGAGCAAGGAGTGGACGGGGTCTGAGCAAGGAGTGGACGGGGTCTGAGCAAGGAGTGGGCGGGGTCTGAGCAAGGAGTGGGCGGGGTCTGAGCAAGGAGTGGGCGGGGTCTGAGCAAGGAGTGGGCAGGGTCTTGGCAAGGAGTGGGCATGGTCTAGGCGGAAAGTGGGCAGAGGTGAGAAGTGGGTGGGAGGATGGGGATCGGAGTGCGCTGACTGCTGCACTTTAGTTGTAAGCAGGGGAATACTGGGAACTGAGGAATTTGCTAATGAGAAATTTGTATAAGGAGTATGAATAACTAACACAGCATGAAGTGTTTTAATAGAATGGTTCTGTGTTTCTTAAAAAGCCGTCACTGAGCACTTGGCAAAACTTCCTCTTCCTTTTCTTTTACAGTCCACTCCATCTCCCTCCGCTGACCTGCTGGGTTTGGGCGCTTCCTCTGGTTCCAGTTCTACTGCTAAAGCCGCTCCATCTGCTGGCAATCTACTTGTTGACGTCTTTGCAGATGCCTCCCTCCCTGTTGCCGCTGTCGCTTCAGAGGCAGAGGATCATTTTTCAAGGTATCGAGAGCCGCGTCAATGTATAAATGGGTGTGGCGGAGGGCGTCAACTAAGAATGGCAAAATATTCCTTTAAAGGGATATTATACAGGTCACCTGGAGTTTTTTGAATGGAGCCTGAGCAGGCAAGGGGTAAATTGTATTTTTTATGTTTGCGGGTATTATGTCGACTAATTTTGCTCCATGTTACTGCCCCTTTCTCCTCTCCTTCAATTCCTCAATGCCTACAATGGCTGTAAAGTGATGTTCAAACACCTTTAGAAGGGGCATCAGGGGAACCAGACCCCTCTGTGGACGATGCAGAGGATTCCTTCCACAAGTAAGCAACCAAGCCAAAAAACCCAGCAAAACCATCAACCCATCTTGCACCCTATACCATCATTCTCTGCCTTCTACCCTCTGATGACATCATACATCATGAAGCCTCATTTCCACAAACTGTTTGATTAGACTGTATTGGATGTTGCAGGCTTCTTTAAAGGGGAAGGAAAGTCTAAAATAGAATAAGGCTAGAAATTCTGTATTTTGTACACTAAACATAAACATGAACTTACTGCACCACAAGCCTAATCAAACAAATAATTTATGCTTTCAAAGTTGGCCACAGGGGATCACCATCTTTGTTAAACATCTTTGCAAGACCAAGACTGTGCACATGCTCAGTGTGGTCTGGGCTGCTTAAGGATCGTCATCAATTATCAAAACAGCACAGGTCAAATAATATCTGTCAGAAGCCGATACAGCAAGACTGATTAATAAATAGAATATACAGGCTGCACTGGGTCCTGTGTTGTCATGTAATCTAATGTGGATTTTATGGATTTTTTATTGTTTAATACAAACTTTTTCCAATTCTGCAGAATCAGTGGCTGCAGCAAAATAATCCTCCAAATAGAATCCCAGTTTATCAGTTTTAATCTGGTTCCATTATCTTTGTCCCTGCAGTTGGAGTTGGAAACCGTAAAGGGGATGTAAAGGCAAAAATAAAATCCAATACAAATCTCTACACAGTCGCCGACTGCTCTACAGGGAAACAAACAAAGCTGCTTGAGTTCCGCATGACTGGGAAGTAAGGTGGGGGCTCCCCCTGCTGTTCATAAGTATGATTGTTTCCCCTGCAGAGCAGTTAGGGACCGTCTGCCAATTCGTATCCACAGCAGTAAATGAAGGGAGAATTTCACTGCATACAGTCAGGTTTCTTATAAAAACGGTAAACATTTTTTAAGTATATTGGAGATATTTTCTTTCTAGCATCTTTCTGCCTATTAACAACAAAAACATGATTTCAGGTGAATATCATTCCTCTGCCCCAGCTGTGCACTCTCCCATTATACCAATGTGGATTTCTTTTGCAAATTACACTCACCCATGGAGTAAGTGGAGTTTGCAAAAGAAATCCAAAGGTTCTGTCATTGTGATGCATTGAATGTTGCATTAATGCACCACAACCAATGCATTTCAATTAGAATTTTTTTTTTTTTTGAAACCTTATTATTTGGTTTCAGCCAAAACCAAGCACCTTTTGCAGGATATGGCCAAATTGCGTGATTTTAAAGGTCATGGAAAGAGAAATTAACTAACCAGGTGCCAATATTGTACGTGAATACAATCACATATTTATTAACCCAGGCTCTGGGTATCTTCTGTAAAAAATTCACCGGCCTGGCAATTTTTTTTCCCACTTTTTGCTGCCATGTTGTCTGAGTTAGAAGAGGACAAAACCTGGATAAAAAGTGACAATTCAGTTTGGGTGCATTTTATAACTAAAGCTGCTGATATACAGCCCAATATGGCTCTCATTGAATGAAAAAACATTGATATGAACTTAATATAACCAACCAGATTGTCTAAATGAGGCCTTAGTGTGTTTACTATTAAAGGGGTGGGTCACCTTTAAATTAACTTTTAGTATGTTATAGAATTTCTAATTCTAAGAAACATTTCAATTGGTCTTTATTTTTTTATAGTTTTATAATTATTTGCCTTTTCTTTCTGACTCTTTCCAACTGAGGGTCACTGACCCCATCTAAAAAAAAAAATACTCTGTAAGGCTACAGATTCATCATTATTGCTACTTTTTATTACACATCTTTTATTAAGTTTGTCTCCTATTTATATTCCATTCAAAACCATACACGTAATGAGGACCCTAGCTACCAGAATGCTGAAATTGCAAACTGGAGAACTGCAGAATAAAAAGCTAAATAACTCAAAAACACAAATAGTATAAAATGAAAACCAATTGCAAATTGTCTCCAAATCTCACTCTCTACTCCCTACTAAAAGTTGACTCAAAGGTGAACAACCCCTTTACAGCATCAGTAAGTACAAGTTTGGATAACGAATATAAAAAGATCTCTGTAGAGGAATTATAAAATTCAGAGTCTGCATATATGTATATAATGTGACCCCAACAAATGGGGAGAAACACTGGCAACCAAATTAAAATGCAGCAATTATAGGAATTGACTATTGTAAAGGATGAATCCATTGTACAGCAAAGCCCTCCCTGTACCACTTGCTGGTTTCCTTGGGAAATAACTGGAACAGGAGCAGTTTCATTTCTCCAGGATCACTCCAGGGTTCCATTGTGTCATTTAAAGCTCTAATATTTCACTGCTGCTTTAAACAGTTTTGTTTTTTTTACCGTGCACATATCATGTGCTTATGTGTGTTTTTTTACTCTTTATGATGAACTTAATAAGACGGCAATCTTCCACTCTTATTGATTATATGTATGGTATGTGTGTGATATGTGTGTGCATGTCTGGGTGCTTCTACCATTTCACCCTTTCATTACTTCAGCAGCCTCTGCCATATAAAGTATATTTGTGTGTGTGTGTGTATATATAATATACACATATATATATATATATATATATATCAGACAGGCACGTCCTCATCCTACAATTTGCATTAGTGTTTAGACAAGTTCTTTTGGAGCAGCTCTGGTGGACTGTTTGTACCTCTCGTTTGTTTATTCTGCTGAATTTATATCTGAAACTTCCATTCTTGCTCAGATTTCTGCGATGATTACTCTTGTTCTGTTATTTTGCATTTCTTGTTCAATTTCCCACTTGTTTTTTAAGGCTTATCTGTAAGAACAATGGAGTCCTCTTTGAGAATCAGCTGCTGCAAATTGGTGTGAAATCAGAGTTCAGGCAAAATCTAGGTAAGGTAACTTAAAAACCAAGGTTACAGAAAGTACAGACATTCTCGCACAATCAAACCTTTTTTTTAACTTGAAGGGGTCATAAACCATCTGGCAAACATTTGAATGAAATTGCTCTTTTGAGAGCTGTTGCAATTTCCATAGCCACCGAACACAGGCAGAGCTATATATATAGGGGAACACAGACAGAGCTATACTTAAAGGGGAACACAGGCAAAGCTATATTTATAGGGGAACACAGGCAGAACTATATTTATAGGGGAACACAGGCAAAACTATATTTATAGGGGAACACAGGCAGAGCTATACTTATAGGGGAACACAGGCAGAACTATATTTATAGGGGAACACAGGCAAAACTATATTTATAGGGGAACACATGCAGAGCTATATTTAAAGGGGAACACAGGCAGAGCTATATTTATATGGGGGCACAGGCAGAGCTATATTTATAGGGAAACACAGGCAGGACTATATTTATAGGGGAACACAGGCAGAGCTATATTTATAGGGGAACACAGGCAGAGCTATATTTATATGGGGGCACAGGCAGAGCTATATTTATAGGGAAACACAGGCAGGACTATATTTATAGGGAAACACAGGCAGGACTATATTTATAGGGGAACACAGGCAGAGCTATATTTATAGGGGAACACAGGCAGAGCTATATTTATAGGGGAACACAGGCAGAGCTATATTTATATGGGGGCACAGGCAGAGCTATATTTATATGGGGGCACAGGCAGAGCTATATTTATAGGGAAACACAGGCAGGACTATTTTTATAGGGGAACACAGGCAGAGCTATATTTATAGGGGAACACAGGCAGAACTATATTTATAGGGGGGACACAGGCAGAGCTATACTGTACTTATAGGGGAACACAGGCAGAGCTATATTTATAGGGGAACACAGGCAGAGCTATATTTATAGGGGAACACAGGCAGAGCTAAATTTATAGGGAAACACAGGCAGGACTATATTTATAGGGGAACACAGGCAGAGCTAAAGGGACCTCTAACCAAAGGCAGTTACTCCAAGTGCAAAGAGGGGAATTACGATGCTCTGCCTTCTGCAAATGACCCCTAAACATTGCAGGTAACATACATTTGTATCACACTCACCCCCTGCTTTTCTCATCAGGTATGGACCACCATGTGACTCAGATTAACACACACCTGCAAATATGTTTATATTAATTTTTTAATACATTCCCAGTATGGCACATATTTACATCCATAAATAGGTTTGTTGTTTATAGTCTTATAGTGCTTGGGATGCCAAAAGTTACACACCCACGATGGTTTGCTCTTATCAGCAGAAAACTGCACTGGCCCGGGTTATACCAATGAGCACCACGGATCGATCCTCTTCCGTCTTCTTCTTTTTTCTCACGGCTGGGATTGTGTAGTAGATCGAAAAGTCGAACTTTAACGAAAAAGCCGGCTATTTCGTTCTACTGCGCAGAATGAAAATTTTTATAAAAAGGAAGAAGCGAAAAAGATAACTCTGTGGTGCTCGCTGGCGGAACCCCAGATCGGGGCATTTTTCTGCTGATAGGAGCACCAGCCCAGAGTGTAAGGTAAGTAAATATAACCATTTGGGGGTGCCTAATGTTTAGCACTCCCAAGTTAAAATGATTTTCCTTCTCCGTTGAATAGCACAATAACAGAATTTGCTCCTTCATAGACAAAAGGAGATGCTCTGACCCTGCTGGTACACTGGGGCTCTGTTTTTTTTTTTTGTTCTATACAGTTTTACCCTAGGGTACAAGATTCAGATCATTATAAGTATCATTCTATCAAGATCACTTCATATACCCCCCTCACCTTTTTTTTTTTTTTTTTTTTTTTTTTACAGGCCGAATGTTTATCTTCTTTGGAAACAAGATGTCCTCACAGTTTCAGAATTTCACATCTACTGTTATATGTTCCGATGAACTTTCTGCCAATATCCTTCTCTGAGTAACTCCTATAAGTATATCAATGTGTTCAATTGTTTGTAGAACTAAGGTAGGTACGTTGCATCCATATCAAGAACTCCGTGTAACACTCGGCTGTATAAGAGCCTTGCACAAAAGAAGCTGATGAGTTTTGCTACAAAGCAAGAGAGTGGCCTGGCTACAGAGTAGAAAATGTTTTATGGTGATACGGGATAGAGTTTTTTTTGTTTTTTGCAGTATTCAAAGCGTTGTGGTTGTGGGCTACACAAAACTAAACATTGCCATTGAAAAAGAAATCATTTAAGGGAGAAGGAAAGGTTAAAACGAAGTAAGCCTTATAAGAAAGGTCCATATAAATATACCAATAAACTATCATGCTGCTCTGAGTCATTTCTTTCCTTATATTGTGTACACATGGGCTTCTGTATCAGACTTCCTGTTTTCAACTCAAACCTTCTTGTCCCGGATGTGAGCATGCTCAGTTTGCTCCTCTTCCCCCCCCTCCCTTCTCTGCTGTAATCTGAGCCCAGAGCTATAAGTGAGCAGGGAGAGACTCAGGCAGGAAGTGATGTTACACCAAGCTAATACTACAGCTGCTATCCTTAACAAAAACAGAGGGGTAAATTTATCAAAGAGTGAAGTTCTGCCACTAGAGTGAAATTCCGCAGCTCTCAATTCATTTCTATGGGATTTTGAAAGGCTTATTTATCAATGGGTGAAGTGAAAGTTCACCCTTTGATAAATACGCCTATAAAAATCCCATAGAAATGAATGGAGAGTGGCAGAATTTCACTCTAGTGGCGGAACTTCACTATTAACTTCACTCTTTGATAAATATACCCCAGAGAGCTTCTAGAGCTTTTACTCAGCTATGGTAAAAAACATTCTACAGAATAAATATAGCATTCTAGCTTGCACTATTAGAGCTAATCTATTGGCAATAAAATGCCTCCATAACTTTACCTCCCCTTTACAGAATAATGATCCAAGTCCAAAATAAAATTGGATAATAATTTGCATAATAATATTAAAAACTGAGGTAGGCAAACATCCTCTTTCAAACATGAACAACGCGGGAGCCAATCTGCCCCAGAAGAATGGCCCAAAATTCCAGCAAAGTTGGTACCCCAAAAAGTTTCACACTGTTATTGCTACAAAATACTAGAGGATGGGGAGTAAATACTTGTGCACAGGGCAAAGGTCTGAGTACTTTGGCAAGGTACTGCTACTGAGAGACCAATGACTTCTTCTTTCATCCTCCCCCCCCCCCCCGTTGACTTTTGTCTGTGATGGGCAAATTCAGTTTTTGTTTACCTTATTTATTCATAATTAGCGGTATATTTTTTTTTAATCCTATAACCTTTGCTCACTTCGCTTCTGTTCATCGATGCCGGCATTTTGGAATTATGAATCGCAAATGTCTTTCTTAAACATCAATGGCTCAGGTGCAGTTGGAAACCCTTCAACTAGTATGTTCAACAATGTCCCTGTCTGTAAATGTAGGGATGCACCGAATCCACTATTTTGGATTCGGCTGAACCCCTGCATCCTTCACAAAAGATTCGGGCAAATATCGAATCCTAATTTGTATATGCAAAAAGTCATGCACTTTCCCTCCCACCCCTAATTTGCATATGCAATCCAAATCTTGCTGAAAAAAGCCGAATGCTGGATTCAGTGCATCCGTAAAACGTTCCTAATACCCAGAAAATCTATCACTTTTTCCTTGACTCCTGATCATGTCTGAATGTGCAGTCAAAGCCAGCAGAGGACACTGTCGATGGAGGGGCACAGGTGCAGCAGGTGGTGAACGTTGAATGTGTGCAGGAATTTACAGATCATCCTCTTCTAAACATTCAGTTCAGGTATTTGTGTGATCAACTTGCCTTCATTATTACCTTCTTCTAATCATGGCACACGTTACGTTTAGCAGCTGTGGAACTACATAACTTGCTACTTGCTACAATAGCCCGTCAAAACAAAGGGCCAGAGTAAACGAGATTCTGCCCCAGGTTCCAAGGGCAAAAATCACAACTAACGCTGGCCATAGATGTAAAGGTTTTTAAAAGATCTTTACATTATCGTAAGACCACGATTATCTCGAAACGATTGTTTAAATTTACGATGTGTCCCATCAACTAAAAAGACCATTTCAAGCGATATTGCCAGGAAAACTAAAGGGTAGCTGCCTGCTTGGCCCTGCAAACATAGATTGGACCAATTACCAGACCAAATCTGACCATATAGGGCCACCGTAACATGGTCATTATTTAGTAAAAAGCATTTCCTTTAAATGAGCAGAAATAGGCTGTGAGCAGACACGGGCACATAGATAGCGTCCTAAATAATGTCTCATTAGCCGTTTGCCCAATAAAACTGTATCTTAGCCTTTGAGGCCAGCCAAACTTGTTGTTGACAAGGCTCATGACAGATGTAACGGATCTCAAATCCTCTCCTCCACTGTTCCATGTGCCTACACCTGGATACATTTCCTCCACTTGGGTGTAGGCAGACATGGTCAGATTTCCGCTCCGTTTTTAGGGGCCACATTTAGCACAGGGCAAGAATCCACTCTTCCACTGCTGCTCTGCTGCCACTCACATACAATGCTAAATTCTGCATTCCACCGCCTGCACCAGAGCAGAGGCAATGTATCCGGGTGCAGGCACATGTATTATTGCGGCAGGAGCGAATTATTGGCCTGCATCCGCTATATCTGTCCCTAGCCTAAGGGCTGAGTAGAATAAATTGCATTAGTTGCTGCTACTTCTTCATGAAGGGCCCAAGTTCCTTTTGTCATTTGTAAGGCAGAATATTGCAAAACAGTTTCTCTGCTTTCAACTTTTTCTTTGATAGAATTTACAGGCTTATCACAGTAATGTTTATGTGTCATATTTGGCAGCCTCCATGTCTACAGTCCGTTCTGATGGAGCAATAGACTTTTCTATAGAATATAAATTGTACTTTTGTTGTCCTAGATACGGAGGAGCATTCCAGAATGTGTCAGTGAAGCTGCCTATCACACTGAATAAGTTCTTTCAGCCGACAGAGATGAGCTCTCAGGATTTTTTCCAGCGTTGGAAGCAGCTTAGCAGGTACAGAGCTATGAAGAACTTGAATGATAGAATCCTATATATATATATATATATAATAATAATATAATATATATATAAAATACACAAAAGCCATAAATATCTTGTACTTGTGTATTATAATAAATAAAGTACCCCTTGTTGGAAAATATGAGGATATTAGAAGTTACCAAGGAGTTCCATGTATAAAAACACTCGGCCTCGGTAACTTCGAATATCCTTATAATTTACAAGAGGGGGTACTTTATTATATATAATTACTACAAGAAGGTCCGCACTCTCAGGACTTCTAAAAATCATAATATTTATTATAAATGACTCATTTAGTCAAGTCCTGAGAGTGCAGACCTTCTTGTAGTAGTTAAGGATATTTTAAGTTACCAAGGAGTTCTATGATTATATAAAAGGCTGTTTTTATACAGGTTATGGACAGAAATGATATCAATCACTAAGCTCTGATTATAACTGATGGCATCACTAAGCATTGTTTATATAGTGAAGTACTCTTTATTGTAAAATATAAGGATATTATAAATCACCGAGGAGTTTCATGACCATATAAAACCACGAGGCCGAAGGCCGAGTGTTTTTATACAGGTCATGGAACTCCAAGGTTACTTATAATATCCTCATATTTTACAACAGGGGGTACTTTATTTTTTATAATACACAAGTTTTAGTGAGTCATGTGACAGAAATGACATCACTACTCACCATTTATAACTGATGACATCACTACTCACCACTTATAAGGATATCATTTACAAGATATTCATGGCTCTTGTGTATTATAAGGATATAACCTAAGAGCTTTGGGATGCTTGCATTAAGCTAGAAATAAGTCTTGTTTTTGTGACGTCTCCCGCAGCCCAAATCAAGAGGTCCAGAAAATTTTCGAGGCAAAGAATCCAATGGATACAGATATTACAAAGGCCAGGGTGAGTCCACAATCAGAGTTTAAAGAAGCAGAATGATGGGATTCCACTAATAAAGTTTATTAACACTCAAGTTTAAAATGTAAATGCAAATGTTTTTCTTGGTCCTTTTTTGTTTAACTGATACTTGATGGTGATGTGATGCCCTGGGGTCACTCTCACTTTTCTGCTGGGATTGGGGTTCCATCTGTTACAAGCGTCATGATTCGGGGGGGGGGGGGGCTCATTCACTGCTCTTAATAAACACACTGTTTCCAAAATGTAATACAGGTATGAGATCCGTTAGCCAGAAACCCATTATCCAGAAAGCTCCAAATTACAGGAAGGCCATAGTCCATAGACTCCATTTTATCCAAATAATCCAAATTTTTAAAAATGATTTCCTTTTTCTCAGTAGTAATAATAAAACAATACCTTGCACTTGATCCAGACTAAGATTTTATTAATCCTTATTGGAAGCAAAGGCGGTGGCGTTTATGTAATGTTCACATGATGTTTTAGTAGAGTTAAGGTATGATCCAAATTATGAAAAGATCCGTTATCCGGAAAACCACAGCTCCCAAGCATTCTGGATAACAGATCTCATACCTGTATAGCATGTCTGTTTTTTTATTCTCCTGTCTAATAGACTTATTCATAATTCTCTTTCCATGTCAGCTCATTGGATTCGGCCCAGCTGTCCTGGACAATGTGGATCCAAACCCGTCCAATTACGTAGCTGCTGGAATCATCCAGACCAAATCTCGACAAGTTGGGTGTCTCTTAAGGCTTGAACCCAACGAGCAGGCCCAGGTCAGTAATAACAGAGAGGCAATTTTACCTTTTCTTAGTTTAAATTGGTTAAGTTGTGGTTTTTGTGTAGTTCAGTGATCCCCAACAAGTAGCTCGAGATCAACACGTTGCTCTCAAACCCCTTGAATGTTGCTCCCAACAAAAGCAGGAGCTTATTTTTGAATTCCAGGCTTGGAGGCAAGTTTTGGTTGTATAAAAACCAGCTGCACTGCCAAACAGAGACTCAATGTAGGTTGACAATCCACATAGGGGCTACCAAATGTCTAATCGCAGCACTTATTTGGCACCCCAAGAACATTTTCATACTAGTGTTGCTCCCCAACACCTTTTACTTCTGAATGTTGCTCACGGCTTCAAAAGGTTGGGGATCCCTGGTGTAGTTCATGGGTGAGATTGGGGTGTGAGGACCGTGCCGTAACATTATTTTATCTTCTCTCCCATGTAGATGTACCGGCTCACTATCCGCACAAGCAGAGAAGATGTTTCCCAGTCGTTATGTGACCTGCTTTCTGAGCAGTTTTAATCCACCATCATGCTGGCCCTGAAACTCCTTGTCTTTGTGATGTCCCACTCCTGCCTTCCAGTCTTTCATCTCAGTGAAAATAAATATTACGTACACAATGGTGTCTTCCAGTTATTTAGAACCATTAATCAATTATCAAAGCTCCACTGAGAATGATCAGCTCCTGATACAAGTCTTTCCTTCCTGCTGACATTCATGTAATCCTTGGTTCATGTATCCGAGTAGAAGCAGAATTATCACATTACAGGTATGGGACCTATTATCTGCAATGCTTGGGACCTGGGGTTTTCCTGGATAAGGGATCTTTCCGGAATTTTGATCGTCGCACCTTAACCTTTTGCTGCCAGCTGATTTTGGTAATTTTATTGCCAGACCATTTTTGTGCTCTTTCACTTTAGGGACCTTTCTTGGGGGGGGGGGGGTCTTTTAGTTTACAACCTGAGCTTTCAAAACATGATAGAATTTTGGTGTAATTCAACTTCTGTAAAAAGATATAGGCTTCTAAGTGTCCAAAAATATATATATAGTTTTTTTTGGAGATTTCTTACTTGTATAGGTCAAAAACTCCAAGCAGTACACTACCAAATACCCACCGCTGTGCTCCACAAAACAGTAGGTTTACCCTAGAAAACTACACATTATTAGAAAGAACAGATTCTGGTGAATCCAAAATGGGTAAATACCCCATTTTACATTTTTCAAGGGACTAGAAAAAAATGGTGTAAAATCCAGGAAAATGTAAAATCAGGGAAATGTTTTATGCATAATATATAGGTGGGACCACAAAACAACAATGTTAAATGAGGGAAAACTTAATCAGGGGATGTAAAATGGGGGTTCTACTGTATGTCTATGTACTTTAAACTACCAAGTTGCAATGCTTTCACAATTTGTGAAATATTTGAAAAATGACCTCAAAGATTCAAAGAGTCTACAGCATCATATCTCCCACATATCATTAGGTAACCAGATAAAATAGCTTAAATATAAATGTCAGGGGTCTGCTGAACAGTTTGATGCCTAATATGTATAGGTTTACCTAAGTATGTGACATATAGGGGCCCCAAAATGAAGACACCCCTTAAGAGCCATCCGTTTTGTAATTCCAGATACTGCAAAATCAACACATTTACATGGTTTGGGGACGGCAAAGGTAGAAAAAATATGTTCACCCCAGAAAACCGTATATTTTTTGAAAGTACACATTCCTTCGAATCCAAATTGGGTATGCATGTCTTTCTACTCCAAAGTACCAAGTCACAAAGCTTTCCTACAATTGGTGATTTTGGTGACATTTACAAAAATCACCTCAAAACTTCCATTTTGCAGAATCTTATCTCCCACATATCATTAGGTACCAAGATAAAACACCCTAAATATAAATTCCTTGTGTCTGATGAACAGTTTTATGCCCAATGAACATCGGTTTATCGAAGTGCATGTCCTGTAAAGACCCCAAAATCTACCTGTGCATACTTCACAGTGCAAAAATAGCAAAGTGCCTATGGCAACAGAGAAATCAGGAGCTCATATAGTGTCGTATTTTCAGTCACTTATATATATATATATGTGTAAGCCATCAAATAAGTATGAAATAAATGTGTAGCCTTACAGAGCATTTGTTTTTTTAGATGAAGTCTAAAAGTCAGAAGAAAAAGAAGGCAAATAATTATAAAACTATAAAAAAAAGAAAAAATGAAGGCCAATTGAAAAGTTTGCTTAGAATTAGCCATTCTAAATATACTAATAGTTAACCTAAAAGTGAACCACCCCTTTAAGTCTACTAGAAAATCATGTAAACACTTAAATAAACCCAATTTGCTTCCAATAAGGATTAATTATATCTTAGTTGGGATCAAGTACAAGGTACTGTTATATTATTACAGAGAAAAAGGAAATCATTTAAAAAAAAAATGTGGATGATCTGATTAAAAGTCTATGGGAGACGGCCTTTCCATAATTCGGGGCTTTCTGGATAATGGGTTTCCGAATAACGGATCCCATACCTGTACTGGATTATTTCATTACCTTTACCAGAAGACAGGCTTTCAGGTTGGTTCATCATAACCATTTTATATTACTGTTATGCGGTAAATTGTGCCTTTATAAAAAAAAAAATCAGGTTTTTAAGCAATAGGGGTTTATGGAAGGTATCTAGCCGGTGGCAATTTTAAAGCAAGGGGACTTGCAGAGTGAGTGAAGTCGTTGATCCGATGCGAAACGACTGTCGGATGCCAACGCTGCGATTTTAACCATCATTTCTATCTCTTACCTTATTTCCGTCGCTGGCGTTTTGTCGCAACGTGTCGGATCGCGCCGAAAACGTCCATGTAGTCCTGCCCTTAGACAGCACTAGATACTGGGGGTGTCAATCAAAATTCCAACAGATTAATCTTTTTCCCATTCCCTTCAGGAACTGACATATAAAGCAAAGCTAATTAAAGTGTCCGTTCCTCACAATGTGTTAGGGTAGGACTAGATGGACATTTTCTGACGCGCTGCAACAAAACGCTGGCGACAAATCACATGCGGAAATAAGGTAAGTGAATGCATTGTTGGATGAAGTCGCAGCATTCATCCGACGCGACATGACTGTCAGATGCCGTTGGATCTACACTGCGACTTCATCCGGCATTTCCCTCTCTCTTACCTTATTTCCTTCGCATGTGACTTGTCGCAGGCGTTTTGTCAAAAACGTCCATGTAGTCCTACCCTACTTGTAAGCAGCCAAACACTTACATTTCCTACCGGGTATTGGTGCTTACAATCAAAGCGCAATACCCTTGTAAATTCTTACTCTCTGCAGACTGCATGCAAGGAGAAGGGATTCAGATAAAGAAATGGTTAAATCCAAAAGGTTTTACTGAGCTGTAACTGTCAGCCCTTAGCAAAAATGACTGATAGATTATAAATTGGCTCATCGATCTCATCAAACAAAACATAGATTCACTCCAACTAGTAAATGTTTCCTTTCTGACCACTGGAGGGCAGTCATGTTACTCATGTGCTGTGTGTGGCTTCCCAAAAGCAATAAAGACCAAGTTCAAAAGTAGTTTGTGCAGTTAGTTTGAACTGATATGGGAAAATGCCTTTCTTTCTGCAGCTGTGACTGCATTGTACCTCCACCCACTATGCGTATGAGTACAGATATGGCATCCGTTATCCAGAAAGCTCCTAAGGCTGTCTCCCATAGACTCCATTTTATCCATATAATCCAAATTTTTCAAAATAATTTCCTTTTTCTCTGGTATAAAAAAACAGTAGGTTGTACTTGATCCAAACTAAGATATAAGTCTATTGGGTTTATTTAATGTTTATATGATTTTCTAGTAGACTTAAAGGACAAGGAACGTTAAACTAATGAAGTAGCTAGAAATGTTGTACATTATGTTTTGTGCTTCTGTACCAGCCCAAGGCAACCACAGCCCTTAAGCAGTAAAGATCAGTGTCTCCAAAGATGCCCCAGTAGCTCCCCATCTTCTTTTCTGCTGATTCACTGCACATGCTCTGTGCTGCTGTCACTTACTGAGCTTAGGGGCCCACTCACAATATACAGTACACATAGAATAGAAATGTCACAATATAAGGCTGATTAGTAATTAATACAGATAATTACTACATGGCAGCAGAGAAACCAGTGCAATTAGCCTCAGAATTTAATAATCAGCCCTGTAGCATCAGCTTATATTACAGGCCAACCTCATTTTCTGCTTGACAATTAGTGACGAGCCCTAAGCTTAGCTTCTCAACAGCTGCTCAGAGCCCACTGAGCATGTGAGTGTCACAGACACTTTCCAAGATGGTGACCCCGTGTGACAAGTTTGAAGTCCTGGATCATTGCTGCTATTGACAAGCTGACACTTTAGGCTGGTGCAATAAGTGCAGTATATAAAATATGGCATTTTTAGCTCTATTAATTCTTAGGGTTTAGTTCTCCTTTAAGGTATGAAGATCCAAATTACGGAAAGGTCCATTATCTGGAAATCCCCAAACATTCTGGAGAATTGGTCCCATACCTGTATATGTTTACGAACAGATTTCCCCTCGAGTATGGGGATCCCTAAAAAAAAGGTGCTGGAATTCCATAGTGATATTGTGTATGACCTCCGTTCTTTTCCATTAAAAGGCTTAAAACACAGAGACGTGCGAGATAGAAACTTTATTCTTTCAAAGGAAAGGGAACAATTCATTATCCCTTAACAAATCAGGTATTTGACATGAAAGATTAGGAGCAACAGTCTACCCTAAGGATTATGGGTAAACTTGGACTAATACTATTAGGACATTTATTCTAGGTTACAAGGATTACCATAAAGATCAGGCTATGTTCTATAAATACAGACTTTAAGAAGAATGCTCACTGGCAACATAAATAACAAGGATAAGAGGACAGGGCACTGGTCTTCCAGAGAAAAATGCAGCTGACAGTTTCTTATGTAGGATCTTGTCATGCTCTGGGCCCGGTTACTGCTCCTCGGAAGCCTATGCTGGAGGTGGAGTGGGATTAGCGCATGGCTTAAAGTTGCATATGCATTCAGTGAAGATCTTGATGGTGACCGTGACTGATTTTGTAGGGTCGGGGCACTTCAGATCGACATCCTTGCTTTGTGCGGTGCTGCGGACGGGCATACAACATCCACACCTTTCCTCCACTGACGTGAAGTCCTCGTTGTACCTGTTGAACATGCGGCAGAGCGTTACACAGACCCAGAGAACTGATCAAATAGAACTTTAATAATAATATGATGTAGACGGCAAGTAAGAAGATTTCTGGGGGGAGGGGCACTAGGAAACCAAAAATAAGGCCCCACTTCTATCACTGACCATGTTTTTTTGGTTAAAAAATAACTTCTGTTTACTTTCTTCTTTTCTCTCCTGTTTTTCTTGAATGTTCTATTTTTTCACTTCCCTTCTGACCTCTTTCCACTTCCTGTCCCAATGTCCTCTGCTTCATTTGTAATGTGTTGTATATCAATTTAAAGTGGTGGTTTCACCTTCATATTAACTTTTAGTATGTAACAGAATGCCCAATTCTAAGCAACTTTTCAATTGGCCTTCATTATTTCTTTTTTTTATAGTTTTTGAATTATTTTCCTTCTTCTGACTCTTTTTCCAGCTTTCAAATGGGGGTCACTGACCCCATCTAAAAACCATATGCTCTGTAAGGCTACACATGTATTGTTATTGCTACTTTTTATTACTAATCTTTCTATTCAGACCTCTCTTATTATATATTCCAGTCTCTTATTCAAATCAATGCATAGTTGCTGGGGTAATTTGGATCAGAATTTGCAAACTGGAGAGCTATTATAAATAATAAACCGATTGCAATTTGTCTCAGAACATCACTCTCTACGTCATATTAAAAGTTAATTTAAAGGGGAACAAGGCCTTTGAAGGAGATGCAGTGCTTGGCACAATCTCAGTTCAGCTCGTAGTTGAATTCATTTGTGTTGGGGATTGGAGGCTCCACTGATACTTGGGCCTACTCTGAGCTCTCCTGACCAACCACCATAGCAATGTATACTCTGTTTGAAAGCATGCAGTATGTGCTAAATTATGACCTCTGGTCTGGTCTAAAGATTGCTCCCCTGGGCACAACATATTATGCCAGTATATTATACTTAGTGCCAAGGACAGAGTTTTAATTGGTGGCCTGAGTCATAAAAGATATATTTTGTTCAGACTTCAACCCTTGCATAGTAACTTTAGTTGAAGGCTCTTCTTCACATGATCCCATTGGCTTTGACTTCTAACCATGAGAGTAGTTTCAGCCCAATTCACCATAACACTGCCCCACCTGAGAACGGTGAGTGTAGAGCATCATCTCATCATCGCCTCTGATGAAGTGCCAGAATGAGGCATGAAACGCGTCAGGTGACTAGACACGTGATAGTTTAGCTAAAGGTCTCAAGATGGATACCTGTTCATGTTTTTAATGCAAACTTGCCAATAAAGTTTTTCATTTGAATTTCACCCGTGGCTTTGTAAGACTCCCATTCATCTTCTACTCTATTGAACATGAGTGATTTGGGCTGCGGAGTCCAGTCGGCGGGAGGCCACGGCACGAGTAAAGCTACAAAACCTTATGACATGTAAGTCCTCTAAAGCTAATTGACTGTAGAGCATCATCAGCTGAGAGTTTCTACAACTACTGTTTTGTGTACTGAGTTCTTACCATGACTCGGATTCACAGAAGCCACGGCATTTGGTGAGTGTGACACTGGCAGAGCAGCTACCATTTTTTATTGTGTGCTGGAAATGGTGGATACTGCATACACCTGTGGCAATAGAAACAGAAAGTTCATTTTTCGAAAACGGAAAAAACATGTTCAAAATATCAATGACAATAAAAATGTCACTCTGGATCAATGTATTTGTTTAATTGTTGGTGTCAATGATTCCTTAACCGCCAGTTGTCTTCTCCTGCACAAGGTTCTGGAAATGGTTTTAGTGATTTCTTCTTCATCTTGTCATGTTCTACTACTTTCTTATAATGAAAGAAGGGAAGATCCTCTTTCATCACTATTAGAGCTTACTATGGGGAGACAACAAAGAGGCTTCTTCCATTGTTACTACTGGGACATCTGCCTAAGATGAGGATACATTAGAACCCTGCAAGGGTGCCTAACTTCCTTTTCACTCAAGTTCATTTATACTCTGCGCCTTCACTGCTGAGAATCTACTCATGGTTCTCATTTGGTAGAAACAGTCCTATTTTATATAAGAACGATTTCTCTTTTATAAGTGCATGAATGGCACTTAACTTTAATCTCAGAAGTTGAAAAAGCCCTCAAAATATTGGAGCCAGCTATTTTTTTGTTGGCCCACACCACAAAAATAAATATTACTTACTTGCTGGGGCAGTGCTCGGAATAAAGTCAGGTTTTGTGGCTGAAAGAGAGACGTCACGCAGTTATAGTTAAAAAGTTATGGATACTTGAAAGGGAGTTTTTATTTTTATTTATAATAGTGGGTTCAATAAGAAAAGGTATTTCACAAGCATAAAGTTAAATATTATCTCATAATTTTTAACCAGAAAAAACCTGCGTTGAGGCCACATGGGGCAACATCCAATGGGTTGTTCAGTAACATGTTGCTCATAAGCCACTGGTTGGGCCACATCCTACTAAAGTGTAATGATTATGATGTTATAGTTAGCCTCTTCCTCAGCCTATAGTTAATAGGATGTTTTACAATGAATTCTATTACCGCTGAATGTCACAATCTACCCCATGTCAAGAACACCAACTTACCAGGAGAGGGCTTGGATGAGGACTCACTGGTATGAGCTGTTGTGTTTTCTTTGGGAGTGCTGGAGGTAACTGGTATAGTAACAGTAATGGATGGGGAAAAGGTGCCGATTGTTGTGGTATGAATGGAAGTATCTGTATGTTTTGTTTGAGTGGTTGTTGCAGTTGAGGTGGCAGTTGATGTGATTGGTGTGACTGTTATGTTGGTAGTGCTAATTGGAAGTGTAATTGTTGATGTCAAGGAGCTTGAGGGATATGTTGTTTCTGAAGTTGTTAACCTTGTAGATGTTATAGGACTGGTGGTGGTTGCAGAATGCGTTGTATTACTGGTTGGTGTTGTTTTGACTATGACAGGAGAAGTTGAAGGCCTTGGAGTCACAGTAGTGATTGTTGTTGATGTCCTTTCTGTTGACAGGCTTGCTGTAGAATAAAAACAAAGATACTGAATTCTGCATCAATCATTCAGCAGAACCAGGTGTAAAGGAAAATAATGGTAGCACCATAAAAAGAACCCTGAGTCATTATTTGCCATTTGCAACTTGAGGCTCTCCAAGGCTGGTAAAGTGCTGGGACTGAGCTGAGAACCCATATCAGAGAAGTACTGGAAGAAGTATGCTTTGGCCACCACTTAGAATTGTGGTCTAAATATAAATAGAGACTTTTTATTACAGGTCCGTTTGAGGTGAACCATTTTTAGTCAACATTTTCCAAAACCTATGCCGATTATAAACATAGGCTAAAAATAGTGAGCAGTACTGTAAGGGGCAAATTCACTAAGCGCCGGACGCTAGCGTCAATTCGCTAGCGTTGGGCATTTTCGTTACTTCGCAAATTCACTAACGAACGCTGGCGTAGATTCGCTAGTGTTACTTCGCACCCTTACGCCTGGCGAATTTTCACTACGGACGTAACTATGCAAAATCACTAACGCGTGCAGTGTACTGAACGCTACCTTTTACGCTAGACTTCCTTCGCCACCTCAGACCAGGCGAAGCGCAATAGAGTAGATAGGGATTGCTTCCAAAAAAGTTCAAAAAACGCTGGCGTGTTTTCTACATTATGGGTGATAGGCTGAAAAAGATCGAAACAATTTTTGGGGCTCCCCTCCTTCCCCAATACATTTCCTAACTCATGGCAACTTAACTATACAGTGGGCACATGTGTAGGGCAAAGAAAAAATTTATTTGATGTTTTGAAGGTTTCCCAGGCATTTGTAGTGATTCTACGTATTCCTCCATTGAAATTTGAATTTGGGCCGTATGCAAATTAACCTTCGCTAGCGTAACTTCGCTTCACTTAGCGAATCAACGGTAGCGCAACTTCGCAACCTTACGCTACCCCTGTGCGCAACTTCAGATTTTAGTGAATTTGCGGAGCGCTGGCAAAACTACGCCTGGCGAAGTGTGGCGAAGTGCGGCGAAGTTGTGCCTGGCGCAACTACGAATCTTAGTGAATTTGCCCCTTAGAGACAAAGGGGCAGATGTATTAAACTGGAACTCGGGGAAACCAAAAACCTTATTAAATTGATTTATTCAACAAAGTGTCTTATTCCTCAAAGTAAATGAATGGGTGAAGTCATGAAAATGCGTAGATTGCTTTGCATACTCAAACACCAGTCTATTCTAAGGGGTGTTATTGGCAGCACTGAACTCTATCACTTCACCACATCAATAATCCAAGGAAATGCAGAGCAAAAATTCTTAAATCACTACCTAAATTTTGTGCCTTGAGGTTATTTGTATAAATAATTCAGAAAATGACATACCTGGTCTAAATTAAATTGATGTAATACTCATTGGGTTATATAATAAAAGACACTATGTTTGCCCATGTCCAGTAACTGAAAGCAACCAATCAGCAGCATTTACTAGTCACCTGTTTAAGAGCAAACATCTTATTGTCTGGTATGGGTTGTTAAACCTCTGCAAACTTCCTTTATGCAGGCAGTAAGTATAGGCCTCCTGATGAGCCCCGCACCCACATTCTCCATTATGCATTTATAATGTGACACAAACATTTATATCTGATAGGGAGAGTTGCAAATAAATGAGGGCAGATTGCATTATGGGTTAAATAAGAAATAAGAAAAAGTAGAATAGAATAGCATAAAAAGAAGAAGAAAAAGAAGCTGTAGAATATAAAAAAGAAACACAACATTGCATGTTATAACACTAAAATAAATACAAATATTCAATCCCAATAGTTTAATTAGATCTTCTCTATGATTAATGGAATACAGTTAATAAATAGCTGGATGTATTCAAGTAAGTCACAGGAAAATTTCCCAAGTAAACAATAAACATTAAACTTACTTGAATAAAGTGTTGAAGTTGGAAGTTCAATAGGAGCTGTTGGGGGAGGATGGGTTGAAGAAGGATAAATTATGGTAGGGGTTATTGGATGGGTGATTAAGGTTCTGGTGGGAGGTACGGAAGAACTGCTTGTTGTTGTATGAACTGTTGATGTACTGCTTATTGTTGAACTGGTAACCGGAGAAGTAACAGGTGATGTTGGATGCAGTGGTGAAGTTGTTGGTGATGTTGATGTTGTTACAGGAGAAGTAGAACGTGTGCTTGAAATGGTTGTTGTATAAGAAGTGAATGGTGTATGCGATGTTTCAGTTGTAGCTGTAACTGGAGTACTAGTTGTCACAGGTGATGAATGAGTAGAAGAAATTGTAGTTGGTGTTGAAGAAGTTGTTGTTGTGTGAGTGGTGCTTGGAGTGGTAGGTGCATGGGGTGTGGATGGGGTTTGTGTTGTTTTAGTTGTAGATGTAATCGGAGAACTGGTTGTCACAGGTGATGATGGATGACTAGAAGAAGTTGCTGATGTGTGAGCTGTAGTTGGAGTAGATGTAGTTACAGTTGTAGTTGTTATTGGAGAGGTTGTTGATGCTATTGCATGAGTTGAAGTTGTGCTCGGAGTGGTAGTTGTGTGGGATGTGGATGGTGTATGTGTTGTTTTAGTTGTAGCTGTAACTGAAGTACTGGTTGTCACAGTTGATGTTGGATGAGTAGAAGAAGTTGTAGTTGGTGTTGAAGAAGTTGCTGATGTGTGGGTTGTAGTTGGTGTAGATGTAGTTACAGTTGTAGTTGTTATTGGAGAAGTTGTTGATGCTGTTGCATGAGTTGAAGTTGTGCTTGGAGTGGAAGCTGTATGGACTGTAAATGGGGTTTGTGTTGTTTTTGTTGTAGCTGTAATCGGAGTACCGGTTGTCACAGTTGATGCTGGATGCGTAGTAGAAGTTGTAGTTGGTGTTGAAGAAGTTGTTGATGTGTGGGTTGTAGTTGTTATTGGAGAAGTTGTTGATGTTGTTGTGTGAGTGGTGCTTGGAGTGGTAGGTGTATGGGATGTGGATGGGGTTTGTGTTGTTTTAGTTGTAGCTGTAATCGGAGAACTGGTTGTCACAGGTGATGATGGATGACTAGAAGAAGTTGTTGATGTGTGGGTTGTAGTTGGTGTAGATGTAGTTACAGTTGTAGTTGTTATTGGAGAAATTGTTGATGTTGTATGAGTTGAAGTTGTGCTTGGAGTGGAAGCTGTATGGACTGTAGATGGGGTTTGTGTTGTTTTCGTTGTAGCTGTAATCGGAGTGCCGGTTGTCACAGACGATGCTGGATGCGTAGTAGAAGTTGTAGTTGGTGTTGAAGAAGTTGTTGATGTGTGGGTTGTACTTGGAGTAGATGTAGTTACAGTGGTAATTGTTATTGGAGAAGTTGATGTTGTTGTATGAGTTGAAGTTGTGCTTGGAGTGGTAATTGTATGGGATGTGGATGGTGTATGTGTTGTTTTACTTGTAGTTGTAACTGAAGTACTGGTTGTCACAGGTGATGATGAATGAGTAGAAGAAATTGTAGTTGGTTTTGAAGAAGTCGTTGATGTGTGGGTTGTAGTTAGAGTAGATGTAGTTGTTATTGGAGAAGTTGTTGATGTTGTTGTGTGAGTGGTGCTTGGAGTGGTAGGTGTATGGGATGTGGATGGGGTTTGTGTTGTTTTAGTTGTAGCTGTAACCGGAGAACTGGTTGTCACAGGTGAAGATGGATGACTAGAAGAAGTTGTTGATGTGTGAGCTGTAGTTGGAGTAGATGTAGTTACAGTTGTAGTTGTTATTGGAGAAGTTGTTGATGCTGTTGCATGAGTTGAAGTTGTGCTTGGAGTGGTAGTTGTGTGGGATGTGGATGGTGTATGTGTTGTTTTAGTTGTAGTTGTAACTGAAGTACTGGTTGTCACAGGTGATGATGAATGAGTAGAAGAAATTGTAGTTGGTGTTGACGAAGTTGTTGATGTGTGGGTTGCAGTTGGAGTAGATGTAGTTGTTATTGGAGAAGTTGTTGATGTTGTTGTGTGAGTGGTGCTTGGAGTGGTAGGTGTATGGGATGTAGATGGGGTTTGTGTTGTTTTAGTTGTAGCTGTAATCGGAGAACTGCTTGTCACAGGTGATGATGGATGGCTAGAAGAAGTTGTTGATGTGTGTGCTGTAGTTGGAGTAGATGTAGTTACAGTTGTAGTTGTTATTGGAGAAGTTGTTGATGCTGTTGCATGAGTTGAAGTTGTGCTTGGAGTGGTAGTTGTGTGGGATATGGATGGTGTATGTGTTGTTTTAGTTGTAGTTGTAACTGAAGTACTGGTTGTCACAGGTGATGATGAATGAGTAGAAGAAATTGTAATTGGTGTTGAAGAAGTTGTTGACGTGTGGGTTGTACTTGGAGTAGATGTAGTTGTTATTGGAGAAGTTGTTGTGTGACTGGTACTTGGAGTGGTAGGTGTATGGGGTGTGGATGGGGTTTGTGTTGTTTTAGTTGTAGCTGTAATCGGAGAACTGGTTGTCACAGGTGATGATGGATGACTAGAAGAAGTTGTTGATGTGTGAGCTGTAGTTGGAGTAGATGTAGTTACAGTTGTAGTTGTTATTGGAGAAGTTGTTGATGCTGTTGCATGAGTTGAAGTTGTGCTTGGAGTGGTAGTTGTGTGGGATGTGGATGGTGTATGTGTTGTTTTAGTTGTAGTTGTAACTGAAGTACTGGTTGTCACAGGTGATGATGAATGAGTAGAAGAAATTGTAGTTGGTGTTGAAGAAGTTGTTGATGTGTGGGTTGTTGTTGGAGTAGATGTAGTTGTTAATGGAGAAGTTGTTGATGTTGTTGTGTGAGTGGTGCTTGGAGTGGTAGGTGTATGGGATGTGGATGGGGTTTGTGTTGTTTTAGTTGTAGCTGTAATCGGAGAACTGGTTGTCACAGGTGATGATGGATGACTAGAAGAAGTGTTGATGATGTGTGAGCTGTAGTTGGAGTAGATGTAGTTACAGTTGTAGTTGTTATTGGAGAAGTTGTTGATGCTGTTGCATGAGTTGAAGTTGTGCTTGGAGTGGTAGTTGTGTGGGATATGGATGGTGTATGTGTTGTTTTAGTTGTAGTTGTAACTGAAGTACTGGTTGTCACAGTTGACGTTGGATGAGTAGTAGAAGTTGTAGTTGGTGTTGAAGAAGTTGTTGATGTGTGGGTTGTAGTTGGTGTTGAATGAGTAGAAGAAATTGTAGTTGGTGTTGAAGAAGTTGTTGATGTGTGGGTTGTAGTTGGAGTAGATGTAGTTGTTATTGGAGAAGTTGTTGTGTGACTGGTGCTTGGAGTGGTAGGTGTATGGGGTGTGGATGGGGTTTGTGTTGTTGTAGCTGTAATCGGAGAACTGGTTGTCACAGGTGATGATGGATGACTAGAAGAAGTTGTTGATGTGTGAGCTGTAGTTGGAGTAGATGTAGTTACAGTTGTAGTTGTTATTGGAGAAGTTGTTGATGCTGTTGCATGAGTTGAAGTTGTGCTTGGAGTGGTAGTTGTGTGGGATGTGGATGGTGTATGTGTTGTTTTAGTTGTAGTTGTAACTGAAGTACTAGTTGTCACAGGTGATGATGAATGAGTAGAAGAAATTGTAGTCGGTGTTGAAGAAGTTGTTGATGTGTGGGTTGTAGTTGGAGTAGATGTAGTTGTTAATGGAGAAGTTGTTGATGTTGTTGTGTGAGTGGTGCTTGGAGTGGTAGGTGTATGGGATGTGGATGGGGTTTGTGTTGTTTTAGTTGTAGCTGTAATCGGAGAACTGGTTGTCACAGGTGATGATGGATGACTAGAAGAAGTTGTTGATGTGTGAGCTGTAGTTGGAGTAGATGTAGTTACAGTTGTAGTTGTTATTGGAGAAGTTGTTGATGCTGTGCTTGGAGTGGTAGTTGTGTGGGATGTGGATGGTGTATGTGTTGTTTTAGTTGTAGTTGTAACTGAAGTACTAGTTGTCACAGGTGATGATGAATGAGTAGAAGAAATTGAAGTCGGTGTTGAAGAAGTTGTTGATGTGTGGGTTGTAGTTGGAGTAGATGTAGTTGTTATTGGAGAAGTTGTTGTGTGACTGGTGCTTGGAGTGGTAGGTGTATGGGGTGTGGATGGGGTTTGAGTTGTTGTAGCTGTAATCGAGAACTGGTTGTCACAGGTGATGATGGATGACTAGAAGAAGTTGTTGATGTGTGAGCTGTAGTTGGAGTAGATGTAGTTACAGTTGTAGTTGTTATTGGAGAAGTTGTTGATGCTGTTGCATGAGTTGAAGTTGTGCTTGGAGTGGTAGTTGTGTGGGATGTGGATGGTGTATTTGTTGTTTTAGTTGTAGTTGTAACTGAAGAACTGGTTGTCACAGGTGATGATGAATGAGTAGAAGAAATTGTAGTTGGTGCTGAAGAAGTTGTTGATGTGTGGGTTGTAGTTGGAGTAGATGTAGTTGTTATTGGAGAAGTTGTTGATGTTGTTGTGTGAGTGGTGCTTGGAGTGGTAGGTGTATGGGATGTGGACTGGGTTTGTGTTGTGTTAGTTGTAGCTGTAATCGGAGAACTGGTTGTCACAGGTGATGATGAATGACTAGAAGAAGTTGTTGATGTGTGAGCTGTAGTTGGAGTAGATGTAGTTACAGTTGTAGTTGTTATTGGAGAAGTTGTTGATGCTGTTGCATGAGTTGAAGTTGTGCTTGGAGTGGTAGTTGTGTGGGATGTGGATGGTGTATGTGTTGTTTTAGTTGTAGTTGTAACTGAAGTACTGGTTGTCACAGGTGATGATGAATGAGTAGAAGAAATTGTAGTTGGTGTTGAAGAAGTTGTTGATGTGTGGGTTGTTGTTGGAGTAGATGTAGTTGTTAATGGAGAAGATGTTGATGTTGTTGTGTGAGTGGTGCTTGGAGTGGTAGGTGTATGGGATGTGGATGGGGTTTGTGTTGTTTTAGTTGTAGCTGTAATCGGAGAACTAGTTGTCACAGGTGATGATGGATGACTAGAAGAAGTTGTTGATGTGTGAGCTGTAGTTGGAGTAGATGTAGTTACAGTTGTAGTTGTTATTGGAGAAGTTGTTGATGCTGTTGCATGAGTTGAAGTTGTGCTTGGAGTGGTAGTTGTGTGGGATATGGATGGTGTATGTGTTGTTGTAGTTGTAACTGAAGTACTGGTTGTCACAGTTGATGTTGGATGAGTAATAGAAGTTGTAGTTGGTGTTGAAGAAGTTGTTGATGTGTGGGTTGTAGTTGGTGTTGAATGAGTAGAAGAAATTGTAGTTGGTGTTGAAGAAGTTGTTGATGTGTGGGTTGTAGTTGGAGTAGATGTAGTTGTTATTGGAGAAGTTGTTGTGTGACTGGTGCTTGGAGTGGTAGGTGTATGGGGTGTGGATGGGGTTTGTGTTGTTGTAGCTGTAATCGGAGAACTGGTTGTCACAGGTGATGATGGATGACTAGAAGAAGTTGTTGATGTGTGAGCTGTAGTTGGAGTAGATGTAGTTACAGTTGTAGTTGTTATTGGAGAAGTTGTTGATGCTGTTGCATGAGTTGAAGTTGTGCTTGGAGTGGTAGTTGTGTGGGATGTGGATGGTGTATGTGTTGTTTTAGTTGTAGTTGTAACTGAAGAACTGGTTGTCACAGGTGATGATGAATGAGTAGAAGAAATTGTAGTTGGTGCTGAAGAAGTTGTTGATGTGTGGGTTGTAGTTGGAGTAGATGTAGTTGTTATTGGAGAAGTTGTTGATGTTGTTGTGTGAGTGGTGCTTGGAGTGGTAGGTGTATGGGATGTGGATGGGGTTTGTGTTGTTTTAGTTGTAGCTGTAATCGGAGAACTGGTTGTCACAGGTGATGATGGATGACTAGAAGAAGTTGTTGATGTGTGAGCTGTAGTTGGAGTAGATGTAGTTACAGTTGTAGTTGTTATTGGAGAAGTTGTTGATGCTGTGCTTGGAGTGGTAGTTGTGTGGGATGTGGATGGTGTATGTGTTGTTTTAGTTGTAGTTGTAACTGAAGTACTAGTTGTCACAGGTGATGATGAATGAGTAGAAGAAATTGAAGTCGGTGTTGAAGAAGTTGTTGATGTGTGGGTTGTAGTTGGAGTAGATGTAGTTGTTATTGGAGAAGTTGTTGTGTGACTGGTGCTTGGAGTGGTAGGTGTATGGGGTGTGGATGGGGTTTGAGTTGTTGTAGCTGTAATCGGAGAACTGGTTGTCACAGGTGATGATGGATGACTAGAAGAAGTTGTTGATGTGTGAGCTGTAGTTGGAGTAGATGTAGTTACAGTTGTAGTTGTTATTGGAGAAGTTGTTGATGCTGTTGCATGAGTTGAAGTTGTGCTTGGAGTGGTAGTTGTGTGGGATGTGGATGGTGTATTTGTTGTTTTAGTTGTAGTTGTAACTGAAGAACTGGTTGTCACAGGTGATGATGAATGAGTAGAAGAAATTGTAGTTGGTGCTGAAGAAGTTGTTGATGTGTGGGTTGTAGTTGGAGTAGATGTAGTTGTTATTGGAGAAGTTGTTGATGTTGTTGTGTGAGTGGTGCTTGGAGTGGTAGGTGTATGGGATGTGGACTGGGTTTGTGTTGTGTTAGTTGTAGCTGTAATCGGAGAACTGGTTGTCACAGGTGATGATGAATGACTAGAAGAAGTTGTTGATGTGTGAGCTGTAGTTGGAGTAGATGTAGTTACAGTTGTAGTTGTTATTGGAGAAGTTGTTGATGCTGTTGCATGAGTTGAAGTTGTGCTTGGAGTGGTAGTTGTGTGGGATGTGGATGGTGTATGTGTTGTTTTAGTTGTAGTTGTAACTGAAGAACTGGTTGTCACAGGTGATGATGAATGAGTAGAAGAAATTGTAGTTGGTGCTGAAGAAGTTGTTGATGTGTGGGTTGTAGTTGGAGTAGATGTAGTTGTTATTGGAGAAGTTGTTGATGTTGTTGTGTGAGTGGTGCTTGGAGTGGTAGGTGTATGGGATGTGGATGGGGTTTGTGTTGTTTTAGTTGTAGCTGTAATCGGAGAACTGGTTGTCACAGGTGATGATGGATGACTAGAAGAAGTTGTTGATGTGTGAGCTGTAGTTGGAGTAGATGTAGTTACAGTTGTAGTTGTTATTGGAGAAGTTGTTGATGCTGTGCTTGGAGTGGTAGTTGTGTGGGATGTGGATGGTGTATGTGTTGTTTTAGTTGTAGTTGTAACTGAAGTACTAGTTGTCACAGGTGATGATGAATGAGTAGAAGAAATTGAAGTCGGTGTTGAAGAAGTTGTTGATGTGTGGGTTGTAGTTGGAGTAGATGTAGTTGTTATTGGAGAAGTTGTTGTGTGACTGGTGCTTGGAGTGGTAGGTGTATGGGGTGTGGATGGGGTTTGAGTTGTTGTAGCTGTAATCGGAGAACTGGTTGTCACAGGTGATGATGGATGACTAGAAGAAGTTGTTGATGTGTGAGCTGTAGTTGGAGTAGATGTAGTTACAGTTGTAGTTGTTATTGGAGAAGTTGTTGATGCTGTTGCATGAGTTGAAGTTGTGCTTGGAGTGGTAGTTGTGTGGGATGTGGATGGTGTATTTGTTGTTTTAGTTGTAGTTGTAACTGAAGAACTGGTTGTCACAGGTGATGATGAATGAGTAGAAGAAATTGTAGTTGGTGCTGAAGAAGTTGTTGATGTGTGGGTTGTAGTTGGAGTAGATGTAGTTGTTATTGGAGAAGTTGTTGATGTTGTTGTGTGAGTGGTGCTTGGAGTGGTAGGTGTATGGGATGTGGACTGGGTTTGTGTTGTGTTAGTTGTAGCTGTAATCGGAGAACTGGTTGTCACAGGTGATGATGAATGACTAGAAGAAGTTGTTGATGTGTGAGCTGTAGTTGGAGTAGATGTAGTTACAGTTGTAGTTGTTATTGGAGAAGTTGTTGATGCTGTTGCATGAGTTGAAGTTGTGCTTGGAGTGGTAGTTGTGTGGGATGTGGATGGTGTATGTGTTGTTTTAGTTGTAGTTGTAACTGAAGTACTGGTTGTCACAGGTGATGATGAATGAGTAGAAGAAATTGTAGTTGGTGTTGAAGAAGTTGTTGATGTGTGGGTTGTTGTTGGAGTAGATGTAGTTGTTAATGGAGAAGTTGTTGATGTTGTTGTGTGAGTGGTGCTTGGAGTGGTAGGTGTATGGGATGTGGATGGGGTTTGTGTTGTTTTAGTTGTAGCTGTAATCGGAGAACTAGTTGTCACAGGTGATGATGGATGACTAGAAGAAGTTGTTGATGTGTGAGCTGTAGTTGGAGTAGATGTAGTTACAGTTGTAGTTGTTATTGGAGAAGTTGTTGATGCTGTTGCATGAGTTGAAGTTGTGCTTGGAGTGGTAGTTGTGTGGGATATGGATGGTGTATGTGTTGTTGTAGTTGTAACTGAAGTACTGGTTGTCACAGTTGATGTTGGATGAGTAATAGAAGTTGTAGTTGGTGTTGAAGAAGTTGTTGATGTGTGGGTTGTAGTTGGTGTTGAATGAGTAGAAGAAATTGTAGTTGGTGTTGAAGAAGTTGTTGATGTGTGGGTTGTAGTTGGAGTAGATGTAGTTGTTATTGGAGAAGTTGTTGTGTGACTGGTGCTTGGAGTGGTAGGTGTATGGGGTGTGGATGGGGTTTGTGTTGTTGTAGCTGTAATCGGAGAACTGGTTGTCACAGGTGATGATGGATGACTAGAAGAAGTTGTTGATGTGTGAGCTGTAGTTGGAGTAGATGTAGTTACAGTTGTAGTTGTTATTGGAGAAGTTGTTGATGCTGTTGCATGAGTTGAAGTTGTGCTTGGAGTGGTAGTTGTGTGGGATGTGGATGGTGTATGTGTTGTTTTAGTTGTAGTTGTAACTGAAGTACTAGTTGTCATAGGTGATGATGAATGAGTAGAAGAAATTGTAGTCGGTGTTGAAGAAGTTGTTGATGTGTGGGTTGTAGTTGGAGTAGATGTAGTTGTTAATGGAGAAGTTGTTGATGTTGTTGTGCGAGTGGTGCTTGGAGTGGTAGGTGTATGGGATGTGGATGGGGTTTGTGTTGTTTTAGTTGTAGCTGTAATCGGAGAACTGGTTGTCACAGGTGATGATGGATGACTAGAAGAAGTTGTTGATGTGTGAGCTGTAGTTGGAGTAGATGTAGTTACAGTTGTAGTTGTTATTGGAGAAGTTGTTGATGCTGTTGCATGAGTTGAAGTTGTGCTTGGAGTGGTAGTTGTGTGGGATATGGATGGTGTATGTGTTGTTTTAGTTGTAGTTGTAACTGAAGTACTGGCTGTCACAGTTGATGTTGGATGAGTAGTAGAAGTTGTAGTTGGTGTTGAAGAAGTTGTTGATGTGTGGGTTGTAGTTGGAGTAGATGTAGTTGTTATTGGAGAAGTTGTTGTGTGACTGGTACTTGGAGTGGTAGGTGTATGGGGTGTGGATGGGGTTTGTGTTGTTTTAGTTGTAGCTGTAATCGGAGAACTGGTTGTCACAGGTGATGATGGATGACTAGAAGAAGTTGTTGATGTGTGAGCTGTAGTTGGAGTAGATGTAGTTACAGTTGTAGTTGTTATTGGAGAAGTTGTTGATGCTGTTGCATGAGTTGAAGTTGTGCTTGGAGTGGTAGTTGTGTGGGATATGGATGGCGTATGTGTTGTTTTAGTTGTAGTTGTAACTGAAGTACTGGTTGTCACAGTTGATGTTGGATGAGTAGTAGAAGTTGTAGTTGGTGTTGAAGAAGTTGTTGATGTGTGGGTTGTAGTTGGAGTAGATGTAGTTGTTATTGGAGAAGTTGTTGTGTGACTGGTGCTTGGAGTGGTAGGTGTATGGGGTGTGGATGGGGTTTGAGTTGTTGTAGCTGTAATCGGAGAACTGGTTGTCACAGGTGATGATGGATGACTAGAAGAAGTTGTTGATGTGTGAGCTGTAGTTGGAGTAGATGTAGTTACAGTTGTAGTTGTTATTGGAGAAGTTGTTGATGCTGTTGCATGAGTTGAAGTTGTGCTTGGAGTGGTAGTTGTGTGGGATGTGGATGGTGTATGTGTTGTTTTAGTTGTAGTTGTAACTGAAGTACTGGTTGTCACAGGTGATGATGAATGAGTAGAAGAAATTGTAGTTGGTGTTGAAGAAGTTGTTGATGTGTGGGTTGTAGTTGGAGTAGATGTAGTTGTTATTGGAGAAGTTGTTGATGTTGTTGTGTGAGTGGTGCTTGGAGTGGTAGGTGTATGGGATGTGGATGGGGTTTGTGTTGTTTTAGTTGTAGCTGTAATCGGAGAACTAGTTGTCACAGGTGATGATGGATGACTAGAAGAAGTTGTTGATGTGTGAGCTGTAGTTGGAGTAGATGTAGTTACAGTTGTAGTTGTTATTGGAGAAGTTGTTGATGTGTGAGCTGTAGTTGGAGTAGATGTAGTTACAGTTGTAGTTGTTATTGGAGAAGTTGTTGATGCTGTTGCATGAGTTGAAGTTGTGCTTGGAGTGGTAGTTGTGTGGGATGTGGATGGTGTATGTGTTGTTTTAGTTGTAGTTGTAACTGAAGTACTGGTTGTCACAGTTGATGTTGGATGAGTAGTAGAAGTTGTAGTTGGTGTTGAAGAAGTTGTTGATGTGTGGGTTGTAGTTGGAGTAGATGTAGTTGTTATTGGAGAAGTTGTTGTGTGACTGGTGCTTGGAGTGGTAGGTGTATGGGGTGTGGATGGGGTTTGAGTTGTTGTAGCTGTAATCGGAGAACTGGTTGTCACAGGTGATGATGGATGACTAGAAGAAGTTGTTGATGTGTGAGCTGTAGTTGGAGTAGATGTAGTTACAGTTGTAGTTGTTATTGGAGAAGTTGTTGATGCTGTTGCATGAGTTGAAGTTGTGCTTGGAGTGGTAGTTGTGTGGGATATGGATGGCGTATGTGTTGTTTTAGTTGTAGTTGTAACTGAAGTACTGGTTGTCACAGTTGATGTTGGATGAGTAGTAGAAGTTGTAGTTGGTGTTGAAGAAGTTGTTGATGTGTGGGTTGTAGTTGGAGTAGATGTAGTTGTTATTGGAGAAGTTGTTGTGTGACTGGTGCTTGGAGTGGTAGGTGTATGGGGTGTGGATGGGGTTTGAGTTGTTGTAGCTGTAATCGGAGAACTGGTTGTCACAGGTGATGATGGATGACTAGAAGAAGTTGTTGATGTGTGAGCTGTAGTTGGAGTAGATGTAGTTACAGTTGTAGTTGTTATTGGAGAAGTTGTTGATGCTGTTGCATGAGTTGAAGTTGTGCTTGGAGTGGTAGTTGTGTGGGATGTGGATGGTGTATGTGTTGTTTTAGTTGTAGTTGTAACTGAAGTACTGGTTGTCACAGGTGATGATGAATGAGTAGAAGAAATTGTAGTTGGTGTTGAAGAAGTTGTTGATGTGTGGGTTGTAGTTGGAGTAGATGTAGTTGTTATTGGAGAAGTTGTTGATGTTGTTGTGTGAGTGGTGCTTGGAGTGGTAGGTGTATGGGATGTGGATGGGGTTTGTGTTGTTTTAGTTGTAGCTGTAATCGGAGAACTAGTTGTCACAGGTGATGATGGATGACTAGAAGAAGTTGTTGATGTGTGAGCTGTAGTTGGAGTAGATGTAGTTACAGTTGTAGTTGTTATTGGAGAAGTTGTTGATGTGTGAGCTGTAGTTGGAGTAGATGTAGTTACAGTTGTAGTTGTTATTGGAGAAGTTGTTGATGCTGTTGCATGAGTTGAAGTTGTGCTTGGAGTGGTAGTTGTGTGGGATGTGGATGGTGTATGTGTTGTTTTAGTTGTAGTTGTAACTGAAGTACTGGTTGTCACAGTTGATGTTGGATGAGTAGTAGAAGTTGTAGTTGGTGTTGAAGAAGTTGTTGATGTGTGGGTTGTAGTTGGAGTAGATGTAGTTGTTATTGGAGAAGTTGTTGTGTGACTGGTGCTTGGAGTGGTAGGTGTATGGGGTGTGGATGGGGTTTGAGTTGTTGTAGCTGTAATCGGAGAACTGGTTGTCACAGGTGATGATGGATGACTAGAAGAAGTTGTTGATGTGTGAGCTGTAGTTGGAGTAGATGTAGTTACAGTTGTAGTTGTTATTGGAGAAGTTGTTGATGCTGTTGCATGAGTTGAAGTTGTGCTTGGAGTGGTAGTTGTGTGGGATGTGGATGGTGTATGTGTTGTTTTAGTTGTAGTTGTAACTGAAGTACTGGTTGTCACAGGTGATGATGAATGAGTAGAAGAAATTGTAGTTGGTGTTGAAGAAGTTGTTGATGTGTGGGTTGTAGTTGGAGTAGATGTAGTTGTTATTGGAGAAGTTGTTGATGTTGTTGTGTGAGTGGTGCTTGGAGTGGTAGGTGTATGGGATGTGGATGGGGTTTGTGTTGTTTTAGTTGTAGCTGTAATCGGAGAACTAGTTGTCACAGGTGATGATGGATGACTAGAAGAAGTTGTTGATGTGTGAGCTGTAGTTGGAGTAGATGTAGTTACAGTTGTAGTTGTTATTGGAGAAGTTGTTGATGTGTGAGCTGTAGTTGGAGTAGATGTAGTTACAGTTGTAGTTGTTATTGGAGAAGTTGTTGATGCTGTTGCATGAGTTGAAGTTGTGCTTGGAGTGGTAGTTGTGTGGGATGTGGATGGTGTATGTGTTGTTTTAGTTGTAGTTGTAACTGAAGTACTGGTTGTCACAGTTGATGTTGGATGAGTAGTAGAAGTTGTAGTTGGTGTTGAAGAAGTTGTTGATGTGTGGGTTGTAGTTGGAGTAGATGTAGTTGTTATTGGAGAAGTTGTTGTGTGACTGGTGCTTGGAGTGGTAGGTGTATGCGGTGTGGATGGGGTTTGAGTTGTTGTAGCTGTAATCGGAGAACTGGTTGTCACAGGTGATGATGGATGACTAGAAGAAGTTGTTGATGTGTGAGCTGTAGTTGGAGTAGATGTAGTTACAGTTGTAGTTGTTATTGGAGAAGTTGTTGATGCTGTTGCATGAGTTGAAGTTGTGCTTGGAGTGGTAGTTGTGTGGGATGTGGATGGTGTATTTGTTGTTTTAGTTGTAGTTGTAACTGAAGAACTGGTTGTCACAGGTGATGATGAATGAGTAGAAGAAATTGTAGTTGGTGCTGAAGAAGTTGTTGATGTGTGGGTTGTAGTTGGAGTAGATGTAGTTGTTATTGGAGAAGTTGTTGATGTTGTTGTGTGAGTGGTGCTTGGAGTGGTAGGTGTATGGGATGTGGATGGGGTTTGTGTTGTTTTAGATGTAGCTGTAATCGGAGAACTAGTTGTCACAGGTGATGATGGATGACTAGAAGAAGTTGTTGATGTGTGAGCTGTAGTTGGAGTAGATGTAGTTACAGTTGTAGTTGTTATTGGAGAAGTTGTTGATGCTGTTGCATGAGTTGAAGTTGTGCTTGGAGTGGTAGTTGTGTGGGATGTGGATGGTGTATGTGTTGTTTTAGTTGTAGTTGTAACTGAAGTACTGGTTGTCACAGGTGATGATGAATGAGTAGAAGAAATTGTAGTTGGTGTTGAAGAAGTTGTTGATGTGTGGGTTGTAGTTGGAGTAGATGTAGTTGTTATTGGAGAAGTTGTTGATGTTGTTGTGTGAGTGGTGCTTGGAGTGGTAGGTGTATGGGATGTGGATGGGGTTTGTGTTGTTTTAGTTGTAGCTATAATCGGAGAACTGGTTGTCACAGGTGATGATGGATGACTAGAAGAAGTTGTTGATGTGTGAGCTGTAGTTGGAGTAGATGTAGTTACAGTTGTAGTTGTTATTGGAGAAGTTGTTGATGCTGTTGCATGAGTTGAAGTTGTGCTTGGAGTGGTAGTTGTGTGGGATGTGGATGGTGTATGTGTTGTTTTAGTTGTAGTTGTAAGTGAAGTACTGGTTGTCACAGGTGATGATGAATGAGTAGAAGAAATTGTAGTTGGTGTTGAAGAAGTTGTTGACGTGTGGGTTGTACTTGGAGTAGATGTAGTTGTTATTGGAGAAGTTGTTGATGTTGTTGTGTGAGTGGTGCTTGGAGTGGTAGGTGTATGGGGTGTGGATGGGGTTTGTGTTGTTTTAGTTGTAGCTGTAATCGGAGAACTGGTTGTCACAGGTGATGATGTATGAATAGAAGAAGTTGTTGATGTGTGAGCTGTAGTTGGAGTAGATGTAGTTACAGTTGTAGTTGGTGCTGAAGAAGTTGTTGATGTGTGGCGTGTACTTGGAGTAGATGTAGTTACAGTGGTAGTTGTTATTGGAGAAGTTGATGTTGTTGTATGAGTTGAAGTTGTGCTTGGAGTGGTAATTGTATGGGATGTGGATGGGGTATGTGTTGTTTTAGTTGTAGCTGTAACTAGAGTACTGGTTGTCACAGGTGATGAATGAGTAGAAGAAATTGTAGTTGGTGTTGAAGAAGTTGTTGATGTGTGGGTTGTAGTTGGAGTAGATGTAGTTGTTATTGGAGAAGTTGTTGATGTTGTGTGAGTGGTGCTTGGAGTGGTAGGTGTATGGGGTGTGGATGGGGTTTGTGTTGTTTTAGTTGTAGCTGTAATTGGAGAACTGGTTGTCACAGGTGATGATGGATGACTAGAAGAAGTTGCTGATGTGTGAGCTGTAGTTTGAGTAGATGTAGTTACAGTTGTAGTTGTTATTGGAGAGGTTGTTGATGCTGTTGCATGAGTTGAAGTTGTGCTTGGAGTGGTTGTTGTGTGGGATGTGGATGGTGTATGTGTTGTTTTAGTTGTAGCTGTAACTGAAGTACTGGTTGTCACAGTTGATGTTGGATGAGTAGCAGAAGTTGTAGTTGGTGTTGAAGAAGTTGCTGATGTGTGGGTTGTAGTTGGTGTAGGTGTAGTTACAGTGGTAGTTGTTATTGGAGAAGTTGATGTTGTATGAGTTGAAGTTGTGCTTGGAGTGGTAGTTGTGTGGGATGTGGATGGTGTATGTGTTGTTTTAGTTGTAGCTGTAAGTTGAGTACTGGTTGTCACAGTTGATGTTGGATGAGTAGAAGAAGTTGTAGTTGGTGCTGAAAAAGTTGATGTATGGGCTGTAGTTGGAGTAGATGTAGTTACAGTTGTAGTTGTTATTGGAGAAGTTGTTGATGTTGTATGAGTTGAAGTTGTGCCTGGAGTGGTAGTTGTAATTGGAGAAGTTGTTGAGGTGTGGGCTGTTGTTGGAGTGGATGTAGTTACAGTTGTAGCTGTTATTTGAGATGTTATTGTATGAGTTAAGCTTGGAGTGGTAGTTGTATAGGATGTGGATGGTGTATGTGTTGTTTTAGTTGTAGCTGTAACTGGAGTACTGGATGTCACAGTTGATGTTGGATGAGTAGTTGAAGTTGTACTTGGTGTGGAAGAAATTGTTGATGTGTGTGTTGTAGAAGGAGTGGATGTAGTTACAGGAGAATTTGTTAATGTTGTATGAGAAGTTGAAGTTTTGCTTGACGTAGTTATTGTGGGGGATGTTAATGGTGTGTGTGTTGTTTCAGTTGTCGTTGTAATTGGAGAAGTGGTTGTCACTGTTGATGTTGTTGGATGAGTAGTGGAAGGTGTGCTTGGCAATGTTGAAATTGGAGTTGAAGTTTCATGGGCTGTAAGAGGAATAGTTTGCATGAGTAATGAGTTCATTTATTGATTTTTGAAAAGAAAATGAATTTTGTCAATGCTTAAGGATATATTACTCTTATCCCTCTGTAACCCAATTCCTCTCCTTAAATTTTTTGTAGCTTAATCCTCCTACGATTCTATCATCTGATTTATTCATGAATGAAAACCCTTCTTCTTCCCATCATATTAGTAGATTCTCAACGCGTCACTTTTATATAATCTGTTTTAGATGCAAAACAAAGTGGCTGTACTTGTGAATTGTTGAATTAGTATTTTCCTACCTTTTTAGTAGCTGGAAATGCACCGCCGGGAAGAGTTTTCTTCAATGCGGCACTAATTAACATTTCCTACCTTTTCCGAGGAAAGCCATGAATTCTATTGGCCGAAACGTCGGTTTGGGTTGCAGTGTTTTCACTTATTGTCTATAGGAGATGTTTAGATGCTAATGCCAAGATTGTTATTTCATTATGATTTTTTTAGTTTTTAGTTTTTCTTACCTTATGTACCAGGTTTGCCTTATATAGAAGTACTCTAGATAAGATGATGAAAAGAATCACTTAAGGTAGAAAAGTCAAGATATGGTGTACACTGAGATTGCGTTACCGGTATCAGTCCGTTAGATTGTAGGCTACATGTCACTTCCTCTGAAGATCATTTATTCTGGATTTGAATAATTTTCTAAAAATCTATAATACATGCTTTACTGCCATATAAGTGATATTCTAGAGCGTGCTCGTTGGCTTGATACATCAGAGGATGCAAAAGGGATGCTACACTGCTAATGGTCCCTTATCCCCTAGTCCGACTGCCTATCTATTTACCTTTGATCAGAAACGATTTGAGAGGATTATTTACTTTTATGTTGGGACAATATTTACACAAACAAATTCACCTCCTGCACACAATGTGCCTGTCTGTGCAGGGGAGCTACGCCAATGTGGTCAGTGGAGAAACTTGCCTCAGGCAGAAGCACCCCACCAGTTACCAGGGGAGGCAAAAAGATGCTCCGGGTAACTTTACGAGCCATATTTCCGGTTATCAAACTAGAAAGTGCAATTGAGCTTTCTACACTAGAGTCGTGGTCCCAATGGAACCGTGAGAGCAGGGGCAGGAGTGTGCAAAAGCCACCTCAGGGCAGGGGTGGGAGAAGAATCGCCCCAGTGTATCTGTTAATGCATAAAATTTTGGTCCTAAAATTGGTGGTTTTAAAGGAATGTTTCAGGTAGAAAATACAGATCTTGCCATGTGATGCAGACGAAGTACAAAGTCCCTTATGCGCATTGAGCTGAAATTTCTCACTATGAGAATTGTGCACAACTAAGGCCCTAGTAAGTACTCATGGCCGAAGAACACCCAGTCGTTTGGATGTATAGCTTGCATACGATTTACTAACACTTACACGGGTTGCGGCTGTGTTGCTGCAGGGCTTGTGCTTAGCTCAGTTAATAGACATAGACAGTAGGGAGAGAAAGAATAGACACAGAGTAGATTGCAAGCCCCTAGGTCACATCATTGCAAATCATCTATAGAAAATGTAAGCATAAAACATTAAAAAGAATAGTTCAAAAAGAGGAAAAGCCCAAACTATGGTTCAAATGTGCAGGAGAACAAATGCTGAAGATATGATCAATAAATCCAGATAATAATGTGACTGGGTCTAGGTAAACTACAATGACTTATTTTTAGGCACGTGGGGGAAACATCTAGGGGCCCATTTACTTAGCTCGAGTGAAGGAATAGAGGAAAAAAACTTTGAATTTCGAATGTTTTTTTTGGCTACTTCGACCATCGAATGGGCTACTTCGACCTTTCGACTACGACTTCCACTTCGAATCGAACGATTCTAACTAAAAATCGTTCGACTATTCGACCATTCGATAGTCAAAGTACTGTCTCTTTAAGAAAAAACTTCGACCCCCTAGTTCGCCACATAAAAGCTACCAAGGTCAATGTTAGCCTATGGGGAAGGTCCCCATAGGCTTCCCAAGCATTTTTAGGTCGACGAAAAATAGTTCGATCGATGCACATTTAATACTTGTTTGATCTTTCCCTTTTAATTTCCTGTAAGCCTCATTTGTTAAAGGGGGTGAACTTTTAGTATCTTATACAATGGCCAATTCTAAGCAACTTTTCAATTTGTCTTCATTACTTATTTATTTATATTTATAGTTTTTTGCCTTCTTCTTTTGACTTTTTCCAGCTTTCAAAATTGAAATAACAAATGCTCTGAAAGGCTACAAACATATTGTTACATATTGTCTTTCTATGTAGGTCTCTCATTTAAATCAATGCATGGTTGAATGGGACCATATGCATATTCATTTTTTATAATTTGTGAATTATTTAGCTTATTTTAGCAATCTGGTTGCTAGGGTCCAAACTTCCCTAGCAGCCATGCATTGCTTCAAATAAGAGACTGGAATATGAATAGGAGAGGACCTGAACAGAAAGATGAGTAAGTAGCAATAACAATAAATTTGTACCTTACAGAGCATTTGTTTTTTTACACTGGGTCACTGACCCCCCTCTTGAAAGCTGGAAAGAGTCAAAAGAAGAAGGCAAATAATTAAAAAAACTATATAAAAAAAATAATGAAGAGCAATTGAATAGTTGCTAAGACTTGGCCATTCTATAACATACTAAAAGTTAACCAATCCTTTTTAGACCAGAACCCTGTAATTTCTAAAAACAGAAAATAACAATGATAATCCAGAATTCCAACAACTGTCATTCTTACCGTTGGTAGCATGGTGGGTGTTTTCCAAATTCTTTTTGACTGAAATACTCCAAACTCACCTGAGGTTCCCCGTATACCTGTATACTTGTTCCCAAAACCAAGGTGCAAACTATCAACTCTATAGCCAAATACACTTTTTTTTGCTGGTCGTTTTTCTGAATGACCAGCAAGAGTAGACATATTGCATTCCTACGTCTCTCTTGTTGCTCAGTAAGATCTTGTTTTTGTGGTTCTGCAAAACTGGATTCAGTCTAGTCACTCTATGGGGTAAATTTATCAAAGAGTGAAGTTCCACCACTAGAGTGAAATTCCGCAGCTCTCAATTCATTTCTATGGGATTTTGAAAGGCGTATTTATCAATGGGTGAAAGTGAAAGTTCACCCTTTGATAAATACGCCTATAAAAATCCCATAGATTCACTCTAGTGGCGGAACTTCACTATTAACTTCACTCTTTGATAAATATACCCCCAGGAGTCATGTCTATGTTCGCATAGGATAATGTAGACAATGATATTTTAAAAAAATGTGCTATTGGTCTTATATTTCTTTTTTGTGTTTTGTTTTGTCCTCTTCTGTTCACTTTACAGTTTGTCACTCAAACCATATTCTGGCTGCTAGTATAAATGGAAACAGGGACATAACTATAGAGGAAGCAGGTCTGCTTCCTCTATATCTGAAAACAATAACCGCCATTACCCAGCTACTCTCTTACCTGCAGCGGGGAAAGGGGAGCAGGTGCTAGGAACTCTGGCAAAGGGCAAAGAGTTGGTGGATGGGGGCGGGAAGTATAAGGTTGTAGGGTGGGGAAAGGTGGGGAATGGGCGGAGAGTGGATGGGCGGGAGGAAGGTTGGGAATCACAATGTGGTGGGTCCCTCCAAAGATTTTTTTTACACCACTGAGTGGAAACATAGCAACCAGGTAACAGTTTAAAGCAAAAGCTACAAAAGCGAAGTGTAATGAATCAAAAACCACAAAAAATAAATAATGCAAATTAGAATCTTCCCTTCTACAGTATCCTAGAAGATCATTTTAAAATGAAGATGACATTTAGGAAAAAGTGAAAATGCTGGTCCTATATCATGAAGTACGGTTGGCCATTTTAGTCTTTATTAGCCAAATTAGTTAACCGTGGACTACCACATGATAAGTGCCCAAAGGGATTGGTCACTTAAAAGTTACATACCATCCAAATGTATGAATAACCAATCACTGTGAGTAGCTTCAATCCATCAATTTCTAGCAACCTAGCTGCCAGTTTTTTGTTGACAATATGTTTACTTATGCTGGCATCTTTGTATATAGGTAATGCTCTTGTGGCAGAAATGTCTAAAAACATGCCGGTACTTACTTGTTATTGTGGCTGGTGGGCTGGATGAAACTGAAACAAAACAATAGACAAAAGTATTAAATATAAATAAAGGTATCTTCAATATAAAAGCCAACTTCCCAATATTCACAAGCCTCCTGTCAAATGATGTTTATTCATGTTCCTCACATATTGAACATGGTTCTTTTACAACTTTATCCATTTTTATCATACACATTATTTGATCAGGCTGATCAAATTTAAGGCAGTATGTTAGAGAATGAATAAACAAGACAATCTGAAGTGCAAATCTATTCAAAATCCATACAAACTGCAGGTGGTGGCATCTAGGTCAGGATTAGGACCTGGCCACTACCCAAAGGACTCCAGTGGTGCTAGCTAATAGTGCTAGCCACTGAGGCACTGTATGCCCATTTTAGCATCTTTTACTCTGTAATAGGAAATTGTTTAACAACGTGAGTCTTTTTTATAGGCAAAGGCATGGCAATTTCCTGTACTGGCATGAAAATGTTGATATGTGTATTCATGTAGAAGATTAATGTTACAGTTGCTTATGCTGATGTTTCACATGATTGTCCTTGGGACAAGAGAAGGCATTTGGCTTTTTAACACACAGTTTTAGCAAAGAAAAAACAAGCCTGTCAAAAACCTTAAAATTGCCATTGCCCTAAAAAGTCTAAGGAGGCCATATGTTCCAAGATATTGTAAATGACTGCTCGGGTTTTAAAGAAGATGTAATTCACCTGGTGTTGTAGTTGCTGATGTTGATATGGGCGTTGTCTCTGATGTGGAAACTAAAAAACAAGGGGGAAATTAAAAATCAAACAAGAACCCTATTCCTAGCCATTTATTTGTAAGTCTGGTAGAACATTCACCTTCTTAAGCATAACAAATAATATCTAAAAATGTTAGAATGACTTCCATTAACAGTGTTTTATTGCATTAGGTGGTGTCTCCAAGGAAAGGCAGGTTAAAGTCGAGATCAAATCTATACATTTAAAGTAACATTTGCCAAATTAAATACACAACTTCTTGTGAGTTTATCAGTGAGATTCACATTATAATCGTCTATGTTGTTGTTTTTCATGATTGCCATTGGGTCAATCACAAGAGGAATGGGCATGACACTACATTTTTAGGAAAAGACATGGCCGGAAAAATTCCTGAAATCGCCCATGTGCCATTGGCCCAAGAAGTTGAAGCAAGCAATTTGTTCTACTTTGTTCAGGTTATGTATTGGTGAATGCCATGAATGTTGGAATGGTTGATTTCAATTATGTATAGAGCCATTGTAACAATGTCACTTTCAAAATATTCTAATTGCTGCAAACACACAATTCACAAAACTATAGAGTGCTAATTTAACAATTCTTCTGCTACAGAGTGCAAAATGCCATCAAGAGAAAAGAAGCCCTGTATTTAACATCTGCTGTAACTAGATAGAAAGTTTAGGGCTCCCCTGCAGATTACGTACCCCTGCACACCTTAGCTTGCCCAGCCATAGGATGCCAATGGGGTGACCACTTTTTACCCCTTTGAAGTAGAGTAAGGCACAAAGTTCACCCGTCATGTCTTATGAGCGTTCAATTTTTAAAGAAGATGCCATTTACCTGATATTGTAGTTGCGGATGTTGATACTGGAGTTGTGGAAACTAGAAAGGAAGTGAAACATTAAGATACAGAAAAAGCAAAGGAACCCTACTCCCTACCCTGCATTTGGAGGTTTGTTAGAAGAATTTCCATGTTTAGCATAAGGAATAACATATAAACAATGTTATAATCCAGCTCAAGTTAAAACATCTTGTGACATAAATATTAGGAGCTTTGCTTTGAATCACGCATTGAGCCTTTTGTAGCAAAGTAATTTTTAAAGGATTTAGGGGAAAACTTTTATGTTCCACAAGGAAAAAACACAACATTTTTGTGGTGGATGAACCCTTGGGTTTTTAAAGAAGATGTAATTTACCAGTTGTTGCAGTTGCTGGTGTTGATACTGAAGTTGTCTCGGTTGTTGAAACTATAAAAAAGGAGAACATTAAAAAATTGAAAAGCAACTCCTAGAATATGCTCAAGTTCATATATTTAAAATGTTTCCATATTAACACTCTATTTTATTATTATCAGTTCATTGGCCTGCCATCACATGCCACTTATTGTGCAACCATGTGAATTTTAAGTAAGAATCGCATGCCAATTTTCCATACCAGCACCTCAGGACACAAGAAGTAGAGTAAGTGCATAAACCATGACTTTTTTTTACCCCCTATTGTAAATTACTGCTCTGGTTCTAAAGAAGATGTAATTTACCTGGTGTTGCAGTTGCTGATGTTGATATGGGCGTTGTCTCTGATGTGGAAACTAGAAAACAAGGGGAAATTAAAAAACAAACAGGAACCCTATTCCTAGCCTTTTATTTGGAAGTCTGGTAGAAGACTCGCCATGTTAAGCATAACGAATAATAGATAAAAATGTTAGAATGTCTTCCATTAACAGTCCTACATTGCATTAGGTGGTGTCTCCTAGGAAAGGCAGGTTAAATTCCAGATCAAGTCCATACATTTAAAGTAACTTTTGTCATATTAAATATGCAACTTCTTGCGACTTACATTATAATTGTCTATGTTGGGTCAATCACAAGAGGAATGGGCATGACACTACATTTTTAGGAAAAGACATGGCTGGAAAAATTCCTGAAATCGAACATGTGCCATTGGCCCAAGAAGTTTAAGGAAGCAATTTGTTCTACTTTGTTCAGGTTATGTATTGGTGAATGCCATGAATGTTGGACTGGTTGATTTCAATTATGTATAGATCCATTGTAACAATGTCATTTTCAAAATATTCTAATTGCTGCAAACACACAATTCACAAAACTATAGAGTGCTAATTTAACAATTCTTCTTCCACAGGGTGCAAAATGCCATCAAGAGAAAAGAAGCCCTGTATTTAACATCTGCTGTAACTAGATAGAAAGTTTAGGGCTCCCCTGCAGTTTATGTACCCCAGCACAACTTAGCTTACCCAGCCATAGGATGCGAATGGGGTGACCACTTTTTACCCCTTTGAAGTAGAGTAAGGCACAAAGTTCAAAAACATGCAACTTTTTACCCGCCATGTCTAATGAGCGTTCAATTTTTAAAGAAGATGCCATTTACCTGATATTGTAGTTGCTGATGTTGATACTGGAGTTGTGGAAACTAGAAAGGAAGTGAAACATTAAGATACAGAAAAAGCAAAGGAACCCTACTCCCTACCCTTCATTTGGAGGTTTGTTAGAAGAATTTACATGTTTAGCATAAGGAATAACATATAAACAATGTTATAATCCAGCTCAAGTTAAAACATCTAAAGTAACTTGTGACATAAATATTGGGAGCTTTGTTTTGAGTGACGCATTGAGCCTTGTGTAGCAAAGTAATTTTTAAAGGATTTAGGGGAAAACTTTTATGTTCCACAAGGAACAAAATGCAATGATGTCAGGTTAAAGGAAGGCCTTTATTAAAACCTGTCATATGTAGATACGTTCAGGGCTGCCCTGCTCCTTGCATCTCCCAGTATTTCCTAGCTTGTCATCCATGGGATGCCCATGTGGTGACCTAGAGCAGGTTCTCCTCTGTAACACTTGGAAGGGATTCCCCTAGGAAGGTTAAATAAGGAAAACAACAGTGTGCCTCTTCCTTTTTGGCTGATGTGAGAAGAAGAGTGAAAGATGCCAGAGACTCCCCTTTTAGACCCCCCCCGTTTCAACCCCCCTATGCAGTACTACAAAAGGCATGGAGTTTTGCCCACCGAGTGATGCTCAACTCTTTGCTCTCATACTGGGAGTGCAAAGAGTTTTGTCTCAGGGTGTGAGATGGGGAGTAGAGTACGAAAAAACACAAAATTTTTGTGGTGGATGAACCCTTGGGTTTTTAAAGAAGATGTAATTTACCAGTTGTTGCAGTTGCTGGTGTTGATACTGAAGTTGTCTCTGTTGTTGAAACTATAAAAAAGGAGAACATTAAAAAATTGAAAAGCACCTCCTAGAATATGCTCAAGTTCATATATTTAAAATGTTTCCATATTAAATACACTCTATTTTATTATTATCAGTTCATTGGCCTGCCATCACATGCCACTTATTGTGCAACCATGTGAATTTTAAGTAAGAATCGCATGCCAATTTTCCATACCAGCACCTCAGGACACAAGAAGTAGAGTAAGTGCATAAACCATGACTTTTTTTTACCCCCTATTGTAAATTACTGCTCTGGTTCTAAAGAAGATGTAATTTACCTGGTGTTGCAGTGGCTGATGTTGATATGGGCGTTGTCTCTGATGTGGAAACTAGAAAACAAGGGGGGAAATTAAAAAACAAACAGGAACCCTATTCCTAGCCTTTTATTTGGAAGTCTGGTAGAAGACTCGTCATGTTTGCATAACAAATAATATATAAAAATGTTAGAATGTCTTCCATTAAAAGTCCTACATTGCATTAGGTGGTGTCTCCTAGGAAAGGCAGGTTAAAGTCCAGATCAAGTCCATACATTTAAAGTAACTTTTGTCATATTAAATACGCAACTTCTTGCGATTCACATTATAATTGTCTATGTTGGTGTTTTTCATGATTGCCATTGGGTCAATCACAAGAGGAATGGGCATGACACTACATTTTTAGGAAAAGACATGGCCGGAAAAATTCCTGAAATCGCCCATGTGCCATTGGCCCAAGAAGTTGAAGCAAGCAATTTGTTCTACTTTGTTCAGGTTATGTATTGGTGAATGCCATGAATGTTGGAATGGTTGATTTCAATTATGTATAGAGCCATTGTAACAATGTCATTTTCAAAATATTCTAATTGCTGCAATTCAATTCACAAAACTATAGAGTGCTAATTTAACAATTCTTCTGCCACAGGGTGCAAAATGCCATCAAGAGAAAAGAAGCCCTGTATTTAACATCTGCTGTAACTAGATAGAAAGTTTAGGGCTCCCCTGCAGCTTATGTACCCCTGCACACCTTAGCTTGCCCAGCCATAGGATGCCAATGGGGTGACCACTTTTTACCCCTTTGAAGTAGAGTAAGGCACAAATTTCACCCGTCATGTCTTATGAGCGTTCAATTTTTAAAGAAGATGCCATTTACCTGATATTGTAGTTGCGGATGTTGATACTGGAGTTGTGGAAACTAAAAAGGAAGTGAAACATTAAGATACAGAAAAAGCAAAGAAACCCTACTCCCTACCCTTCATTTGGAGGTTTGTTAGAAGAATTTACATGTTTAGCATAAGGAATAACATATAAACAATGTTATAATCCAGCTCAAGTTAAAACATCTTGTGACATAAATATTGGGAGCTTTGTTTTGAGTGACGCATTGAGCCTTTTGTAGCAAAGTAATTTTTAAAGGATTTAGGGGAAGACTTTTATGTTCCACAAGGAACAAAATGCAATGATGTCAGGTTAAAGGAAGGCCTTTTTTAACACCTGCCATATGTAGATACGTTCAGGGTTTCCCTGCTCCTTGCATCTCCCAGTATTTTCTAGCTTGCTCATCCATGGGATGCCCATGTGGTGACCTAGAGCAGGTTCTCCTCTGTACCTCTTGGAAGGGATTCCCCTAGGGAGGTTAAATAAGGAAAACAACATTGTGCCTCTTCCTTTTTGGCTGTTGTGTGAAGAAGAGTGAATGATGCTAGAGACCCTCCTTTTCGACCCCCCCCCTTTCATCCCCCCTATGCAGTACTACAAACGGCATGGAGTTTTGCCCACTGAGTGATGCTCAACTCTTTGCTCTCATACTGGGAGTGCAAAGAGTTTTGTCTCAGGGTGTGAGGAGGTGAGTAAAGTATGAAAAAACACAACATTTTTCACCCATTGTGGTGGATGAACCCTCGGGTTATTAAAGAAGATGTAATTTACCAGTTGTTGCAGTTGCTGGTGTTGATACTGAAGTTGTCTCTGTTGTTGAAACTATAAAAAAGGAGAACATTAAAAAATTGAAAAGCACCTCCTAGAATATGCGCAAGTTCATATATTTAAAATGTTTCCATATTAAATACACTCTATTTTATTATTGTCAGTTCATTGGCCTGCCATCACATGCCACTTATTGTGCAGCCATGTGAATTTTAAGTAAGAATCGCATGCCATTTTTCCATACCAGCACCTCAGGACACAAGAAGTAGAGTAAGTGCATAAACGATGACTTTTTTTTTTTACCCCCTATTGTAAATTACTGCTCTGGTTCTAAAGAAGATGTAATTTACCTGGTGTTGCAGTTGCTGATGTTGATATGGGCGTTGTCTCTGATGTAGAAACTAGAAAACAAGGGGGAAATTAAAAACAAACAGGAATCCTATTCCTAGCCTTTTATTTGGAAGTCTGGTAGAAGACTCGCCATGTTAAGCATAACAAATAATATATAAAAACATTAGAATGCCTTCCATTAAAAGACTTACTGTACATTGCATTAGGTGGTGTCTCCTAGGAAAGGCAGGTTAAATTCCAGATCAAGTCCATACATTTAAAGTGACTTTTGTCATATTAAATACACAATTTGTTGAGATTCACATTATAATTGGTGTTTTTCATGATTGCCATTGGGTCATTCACAAGAGAAATGGGTATGACACTACATTTTTAGCGAAATACATGGCTGGAAGAATTCCTGAAATCGCCCATGTGCCATTGGCCCAAAAAGTTTAAGGAAGCAATTTGTTCTACTTTGTTTTAGGTTAAGTAGTGGTGAATGGCATGAATGTTGGAATGGTTGATTTCAATCATTTATAGAGCCTTTGTAACAATGTCATTTTTAAAGGAAATATAATTGCTGCAAACACAGAAACATTTTACCTGCCACAGTTTATGAGCACTCAATTTTTAAATAAGATGCCATTTACAGTACCTGATACTGAAGTTGCTGATGTTGATACTGGAGTTGTAGAAACTAGAAAGAAATTGGAACTTTAAAAAATAGAAAAAGCAAAGGAACCCTACTCCCTACCCTTCATTTGGAGGTTTGTTACAAGAATTTCCATGTTTAGCATAAAGAATAACATATAAACAATGTTATAATCCAGCTCAAGTTAAAACATGTAAAGTAACTTGTGACTTAAATGTTGGGAGCTTTTTTTGAGTCACGCATTGCAACTTCATTTTTGGCTGATGTGAAAAGAAGAGTGAATGATGCCAGAGACCTCCTTTTTCCACCCCCTATGCAGTACTACAAAAGGAATGGAGTTTTGCCCTCCGAGTGATGCTCAACTCTTTGCTCTCATACTGGGAGTGCAAAGAGTTTTGTCTCAGGGTGTGAGGAGTGGACTAAGGTACAAAAAACATGACATTTTTCACCCACTGTGGTAGATGAGCCCTCGGGTTTTTAAAGAAGATGTAATTTACCGGTTGTTGCAGTTGCTGGTGTTGATACTGAAGTTGTCTCTGTTGTTGAAACTAGAAAAAAAGGAGAGCATTAAAAATTGAAAAGCACCATCTAGAATATGCTCAAGTCCATATGTTTCCATATTAAATATGCTCTATTTTATTATTGTCAGTTCATTGGCCTGCCATCACATGCCACTAATTGTGCAACCATGTTAACTTTAAGTATGAATAGCATGCCAATCTTCCATACCAGCACCTCAGGACACAAGAAGTGGAGTAAAGAAGTATAAACCATAAATGTTTTTACAACCTATTGTAAATTACTGCTCTGGTTCTAAAGAAGATGTAATTTACCTGGTGTTGCAGTTGCTGATGTTGATATGGGCGTTGTCTCTGATGTGGAAACTAGAAAACAAGGGGGAAATTAAAAAACAAACAGGAACCCTATTCCTAGCCTTTTATTTGGAAGTCTGGTAGAAGACTAGCCATGTTAAGCATAACTAATAATATATAAAATGTTAGAATGTCTTCCATTAACAGCCCTACATTGCATTAGGTGGTGTCTCCTAGGAAAGGCAGGTTAAATTCCAGATCAAGTTCATAACTTTTGTCATATTAAATACACAATTTGTTGAGATTCACATTATAATCACATTATAATTGGTGTTTTTCATGATTGCCATTGGGTCATTCACAAGAGAAATGGGTTGGACACTACATTTTTAGGGACAGACATGGCTGGAAAAATTGCTGAAATCGCCCATGTGCCATTGGCCCAAGAAGTTTAAGGAAGCAATTTGTTCTACTTTGTTTTAGGTTATGTAATGGTGAATGCCATGAATGTTGGAATGGTTGATTTGAATCATTTATAGAGCCTTTGTAACAATGTCATTTTCAAAGGAAATATTATAATTGCTGCAAACACAGAAACTTTTTACCAGTCATGGCTCATGAGCACTCAATTTTTAAAGAAGATGCCATTTACCTGATATTGAAGTTGCTGATGTTGATACTGAAGTTGTGGGGACTAGAAAGGAAGTGAAACATTAAAAAACAGAAAAAGCAAAGGAACCCTACTCCCTACCCTTCATTTGGAGGTTTGTTCCATGTTTACCATAAGGAATAACATATAAACAATGTTATAATTCTGCTCAAGATAAAACATCTAAAGTAACTTGTGACATAAATGTTGGGCGCTTTGGTTTTGAGTGACGCATTGAGTCTTTTGTAGTAATGTCATTTTCAAAGGATCTAGGGGAAAACTTTGATGTTCCACAAGGAACAAAATGCAGTGCTGTCAGGATAAAGGAATCCCTGTATTTAATACATGCCATATGTAAATAACTTCAGGGCTGCCCTGCTCCTTGCATCTTCCAGTATTTCCTAGCTTGCCCATTTGTCTCAGGGTGTGAGCAGTGGAGTAAAGTACAAAAAACACAAAATTTTTCACCCAATGTGGTAGATGAGCCCTCAGGTTTTTAAAGAAGATATAATTTACCGGTTGTTGCAGTTGCTGGTGTTGATACTGAAGTTGTCTCTGTTGTTAAAACTAGAAAAAAGGAGAACATTAAATAATTGAAAATCACCTCCTAGAATATGCTCAAGTTCATATATTTAAAGTAAATGTTTCCATATTAAATACACTCTATTTTATTATTGTCAGTTCATTGGCCTGCCATCACATGCCACTAATTGTGCAACCATGTGAATTTTAAGTAAGAATTGTATGCCAATCTTCCATACCAGCACCTCAGGGCAAGAAGTGGGGTAAGTGCATAAAGCATTCATTTTTTTGCCCCCTATTGTAAATGACTGCTCGGGTTCTAAAAAAGATGTAATTTACCTGGTGTTCCAGTTGCTGATGTTGATATGGGCGTGGAAACTAGAAAATAAGGGGAAAATTAAAAAATAACCAGGAACCCTATTCCTAGCCTTTTGTTTGGAAGTCTGGTAGAAGACTCGCCATGTTAAGCATAACGAATAATATATAAAATGTTAGAATGTCTTCCATTACATTGCATTAGATAGTGTTTCCAAGGAAAGGCAGGTTAAAGTTCAGATCAATTCCATACATGTAAAGTAACTTTTGTCATACTAAATACACAATTTCTTGAGATTTACATTATAATTGTCGATGTTGGTGTTTTTCATGATTGCCATAGGGTTAATCACAAGAAGAATGGGCATGACACTACATTTTTAGGGAAAGACATGGCTTGAAAAATTCATAAAATTGCCCATGTGCCATTGGCCCAAGAAGTTGAAGCAAGCAATTTGTTCTACTTTGTTTTAGGTTATGTAATGGTGAATGCCATGAATGTTGGAATGGTTGATTTCAATTATGTATAGAGCATTTGTAACAATGTCATTTTCAAAGGAAATATAATTGCTGCAAACACAGAAACTTTTTACCCATCATGGCTTAGGAGCACTCAATTTTTAAAGAAGATCCCATTTACCTGATATTGAAGTTGCTGATGTTGATACTGAAGTTGTGGAAACTAGAAAGGAAGTGAAACATTAAAAAAAAGAAACAGCAAAGGAACCCTAGTCCCTACCCTTCATTTGGAGGTTTGTTAGAATAATGTCAATGTTTAGCATCAGGAATAACATATAAACAATGTTATAATCCAGCTCAAATTGAAACATTAAGGGGCTCATTTACTTAGCTCGAGTGAAGGAATAGAAGAAAAAATACTTTGAATTTCGAATGGTCGAATATGGCTACTTCCACCATCGAATTGGCTACTTCGACCTTCGACTACTACTACGACTTCGAATCAAACGTTTCGAACTAAAAATCGTTCAACTATTCGACCATTCGATAGTCGAAGTACTGTCTTTGACCCCCTAGTTGACCCCCCTAGTTCGCCACCTAAAACCTACCGAGGCCAATGTTAGCCTATGGGGAAGGTCCCCATAGGCTTCCTAACAATTTACTGATCGAAGGAATATCCTTTGATCGTTCGATTGTAGGAATAGCGCTAAATCCTTTGACTTCAGTATTCGAAGTTGAAGGATTTCAATTCGGCAGTCGAATATCGAGGGTTAATTAACCCTCGATATTCGACCCTGGGTAAATCTGCCCCATAAAGTAACTTGTGACATAAACGTTGGGAGCTTTGTTTAAAATCATGCATTAAGCCTTTTGTAGCAATGTCATTTTCAAAGGATTTAGGGAAAAACTTTTATATTAAGTAGGAATTGCATGCCAATCTTCCATACCGACATGAAAGTTCTGAAACATATGTTTATTGATGAGAATCCTGTTACAATTGCCTAAAGTGGGGTTTGCATGTATTTTAGTTTTTTAGAGCAATGAGTGCCATGAATGTTTGAAGTCATGTATCAAGCTTTTGTAGCAATGTCATTTTCAAAGGAGTCTAACTGCCATCTATAAGCAGAAAAGTCATTGATATTATATGAAGATTTCAGAGGGCTTATTTGCCAATGCTAAGGCCACAAGATGCAAAGATCTGTGAGTAGCAAGAGGGCCATTGCACCATTGCACCATACTAAAGAGCTACTCCTCAGGGAGCAAGAAGTGGAACTACGTACAAAGTGCAAAAGAATATAACAATTTAAGTCCCTTTATGATATACCTGGTGTTGCAGTTGCTGATGTTGATACTGGAGTTGTCTCTGGTTTGGAAACTAAAAAGGAAGGGTAACATTAAAAAAAAGGAAACCCTACACCCAACCCTCCATTTGGAGGTTTAGTATAGGACAAAGCATGCGTCACATGAGAATAATAAAAACATGCATAATAAAATCCAGTTACAGTTCTACATTGCATTAGGTGGCACCTCCAAGGATATTCAGCTTTAAGCTACTGTATATTTTCAGTAAATTTGTATTTGCCAGCAGCCACATACCACTTGGACAAAGCTTCATTTCGCTGTGTCACCCCAAGGAAAAATACCTCTATACATGTGCATCTCCTGCGCCTTGAGTGATGCTCTGTTCTATAGGTCTGCACTGGACATGGGAATTTGGTAATCATTGCTTGCAGTATGTACTCCAGTGATACTCATATGACAACACCAATTTAGTATTACAGTTTCTTATTACCTTGTTCTTTGTCCAAATGGTCTTTCTAAGCCTTTATGTAATGACCTCATAAACTATAGACCAGTGATCCCCAACCAGTAGCTCGTGAGCAACATGTTGCTCTCCAACCTCTTGGATGTTGCTCCCAGTGGCCTCAAAGCAGACTATTATTTTTGAATTCCAAGCCTGGAGGCAAGTTTTGATTGCATAAAAACCAGGTGAACTACCAAACAGAGCCTCAATGTAGGTTGACAATCCACATAGGGGCTACTAAATGGCCAATCACAGCACTTATTTGGCACCCCAAGAACATTTTTTATGCTAGTGTTGCTCCCCAACTCCTTTTTCTTCTGAATGTTTCTCACGGGTTCAAAAGGTTGGGGATCCCTGCTATAGACATATATAGCGCACACACACATATACTGTATATATACACACACACACACACACACACATACATACACCGATAAACAGACCCAAGTACAATTATTTCAGGCTCTTAGATCTGAGCTCATGGAGGATGAATGAATACAAAATGTACCTGTTGTTTCTGTTGTAGTAGATGGTCCTATTGTTGTTGTGGGTATTTCTGGAAAAGAACAGGAAAGTTTAATGATGAGTCTTTACAGGACATGATGATGCTACACAGTAAACACAATTCACAGCCCTAGCTAATAATTAAAAATAAAATGGCAATAATGAAAAAACAAATACAAATCAAACACCACCCAGGTATGCACACTTGATGGGAAACAATAAAAGCTCAATTCATTTTGTTGAATAGGTATTACTGCACTCAGTACACTGATGTTTATGCATTTTGCAATGATGAGATCTAAGAAGATTGATTGTTAAGATTGCTCTAGTAAAGCAATGGTCCTGGATGTTTTCTGGGAAAGTATACCTCCACTCATAATACTAATAATAATAATAATAATAATAATAATAATAATAATAATATAAGTCTAACATGAGGCAAGTGAATACCTTCTGCTTAAAAAAATATTTGACTTTCCTTGCTCTAACCTCACTAGGTCTTTTCAGACATCTCAAGCTCCATGATTGCTGCTTGTAATGAGTTGAAATGGTTTATTTCTGTAAATAGTGTTATTTTGTTCTCAGTCACTAGATGGCACTGCTAAGTAGGTGATCTCCTTGAGGAGGTTCTAGGGAATGTTTTCCTCTGTGGCACTTGGAGGGGATGCCTCGGGGGGGGGGGGGAGTTATAAAAGGGAAAGAACAGCATGCCAATGTGAGAAAAAGGGTGAAAGATGCCAAGGAGCCTTCAGTTTGCCGCCTCAGTAGGGTACCATTGGGAGTCAAGAGTTAGGGTACATAGTAATAGGTTAGATTTGTGGAGCTCACTATAGGTGGTGAAAGTTAGTGGCAATGAATTTGAATAAAGAGTTTATTCAAGCATTGAATTTGAATAAATTCTATATTGTGAGAATAGGTTCCTTGATAACACTGATCTTGCATCGGGATGGCTCTATTGGTAGTGATCTTTATTGAAAAGCTACTGCTATTAATTCTATACATTATTACTATTATTATTATTAACTTGTATTTATATAGCGCCAGCATATTTTGCAGCACTGTCAACTTTAAGTTAACTTTTAGGGCTCTTACTGACGAGCGGTTGAAGCTGCGCTCCCCTGCGTTCCGTTTTTCAGCGTTCAGCCGCAGGGGAGCGCAGGAATAGACGTATTGAGCTTTTTTCAATAAAGCTGTACTCACCCAGGCGCGTGTAGGTGCTGAACGCAGGAAAAATGCAGCATGTTGCATCTCAACCTGCGTTCGGTGCCTACACTCGCCTCTGTGAGTACAGCCCCATTGAAAAAAGCTAAATGCGTCTATTCCTGCGCTCCCCTGCGGCTGAACGCTGAAAAACGGAACGCAGGGGAGCGCAGCTTCAACCGCTCGTCAGTAAGAGCCCTAAGTATGTTGTAAAATGGCCAACTATTCATTTGGTATTCATTATTTTTTTTATAGTTTAATAATGATTTGCCCTTTTCTTCTGACTCTTTCCAGCTTTCAAATGACCCCATCTAAAAACAAAATGCTCCTTAAGGCTACAAATGTATTGTTATTGCTACTTTTAATTACTCATCTTTCTAATTGGGTCCGCTCCTATTCATATTCCAGTCCCTTATTCAAATCACTGCATGGTTGATAGGGTAATTTGGACCCTAGCAACCAGATTGTCTAAAATAATGACAAATTACTCAAACGCTATAAAGAATAAATAATGAAAACCAATTGCATTCTATAACATACTAAAAGTTTGCTTAAAGGTGAACCACCCCTTTAACTGTAGCTCTCCCACTGCTAACACTCCTTGTTTTGATAAATCCTTGTTCAGCAGCATTGCAGTTCTATACGCAATGCTGGCAAGACTGATAAAACAGATGCAACTCTATCTACAGTTGTTTGTCATTTTAAAAAAAACACCATAATATAAATCCAGCAGACTTAAAGTTCTGGGCCATAGAAAAAATCAATCTAGGCATCAGAACGGGTGATCTGGAACAAGCACTTCTAAGAAGGGAAAGTTACTGGATTTTTAAATTAAATACAATCTCTCTTAATGGCATAAACGAAAATATGCTTTTCCAGACATTCATCTAAGTCTATATACACCCGTATTAACGGTTTGATTAAAATCAGTGAACCGAAATGTTACTTCTGGACATTATATTGGTTGCCATGGTAAATCTCGATGGTAACCCTTTTCCCCATAGATCCGTGGTAAAAACCCTGACGTCCTCCCCTTATGGGAGGAGATTACCTAATCATTGAGCCCGGTTGTTTTCCTGAGACAAACTGGAGTGATTGACATGTTAGGAAAGCTGTGAGTATCATGCTGACAGGTGAGCAGCAATGAGGCTCCACTTTGTGAGAATCCCGCGAGATCTCAATGACGTCAGACGCTGAAGCTTTAAAAAGCCATGGGACGGATGGAAAGCCCATTTGCCTTGCTTATGTGATACGAGTGTCGGCGAGCCTTCAAACCTTTTTTCTTTTAAAAAACTTATTGAAATTTTCCCTTTTTACACTTTGAATCTCAGATCCAGAGAAATGTAATTGAATTGTAGCGCTACTAGCGCAGCATTCATTCCTTTTATTCTCTATTATCTCTAAGGCACTGAGGATTTGTTGGTTTTATAGCAAAGTTAGCTCTCTTTACCAGACAGTTAAACGTAGTAACGAGACCACAGTCCTCAGTGTTCTGCCTTTCTCCCACGTGTGGTGTCCCAGGGCTTAGAACAACGCAGCCAGTTTCTTTGGGACAACTCCACCTCTATACTATTTTCCAATTTCTAACTTTTATTCATGAATTGCTGACGCTTTATTTTTAATGGTTTGATACCATGAACTCACTTTAAAATTATAACTACAGCACTAGCACCTTATTTAATCCATATAAGAACCATGAATTTTTAGATTCTTCATCAATTGTGTGTAGATACATTTTATTGAAAGTCACAGCACCTAATTTATAGCACTTAAGCACTGTAATCATTTGTATATAACACAATCGATTGAAATATCATTAATTGAATGCTAAATTGATTGAGAACTAAGCATATTATTATTATTATAATAATAGCACTAAGCACTTTTATAATTAGGTCTCAATTCATTTTAGTAAGGTAGTGTGGGGTTTTACTGCTTTTTCTGGTTTTTAGTATCCCTATTCTGGTTTAAATAGCTCTACACAGCCTGAATTTGGGTAATACAAGTGAGTGAACATTAATTAGAAATGAACTATATTTTTGTTTGTGATCAAAATCCTGGTGATCTGTTTATAGTTTTCCGTGGCATCCTATTTATTTATTTTGTTGAACAGATATACCTCTTATTTTGCCTAGTTAGTATTGGGCAATTCCAAAGGATTTGGAACACTTTGCTTCCGACTTATGTTAATAGGGAGCTATTAGGGAGAATGTGGTAGAGACACAGAGGAGGTGTGGCTATTCAATCTCTATGTCTATGATGAGTAAGGAGGTGGTACCAAGGAATGCGCATACTAGACGATGTATTATGTGCACTTATTGAGGGTGTTTAAATACGGATGTGGTGGTGGGCGGGACACCTTGGAGAAAGCTTTGTTTGAAACTAAACGTGTGTCAGGTGTTGCTCTTAGTGGTTCTCTTTTTAATAGCATTGAGTACCAGGCAAACAACATTTTGCCACCAATAATTAATTTTTAAGGTCTAAATTTTTCCCACAGGCTATTTGGGCACTTGATGCTTTTATCTTAACTGCAAGGCCTTACTTAGCTAGGGGATGGTGGGTTATAAGCACACTGGGGTGCAACTGGGTAGTCATGTACACAGCTAGGACTCTTTCCCACCCTCCACTTTGCCTGCAGTAAGATGATGCCTTGTGGTAAGCCTGATTTTGTAGCTCTCAACATATTTGTTTGGAGCGTTTTGGAGTGTTACTGCAATCAGAACAATTGCTGAAAACTCATAATATTTTCTGCCCAAAAAAACTTCTTTTGGCTGTTTGGCCACTGGACACTCAGCTGTGGTGCTCACACTGTATGACTTTAGCTAGATAGGGGTTGGGTGGGTGAAAAGCACACTGGGGTGCAATTGGGTAGTCTCTTAACCGTCAGAACTCCCTCTTCCCTTTGCCTGCAGTGTGATGTGCCTTTATATAAGCCCGTCTTCCATACAACGTCCAGCTATAACTCCCAGTCTTTTCTCCGAGAGTCTGATAAAAAGTCAGGATTCACAATTCTGTCCAATTTTGTCCTATTCAGTTAGATATACTCAACTGGCGCAGTAATACAGGATAACAAAATACGGTTATCCGTATAACAAGTTTATATTTGTGGTGGCTACTACAATTATAAGTGAGACACTTAAGGAGTACTGGAGGAGTGTTGGAGTTCACTCTCTGGTTTAGGGTGCCGTATACTTTGCTACGCTTTCATAATGCACCTTGGTGGTGTTTTTAACACAAGTTAGTTAATTTTAGTATTATAAGTTAGGTTTAAACTTTATTGCCATAGGAATCCTATCAACTGCACATTTCTCCTTTCACTTTAATATCATGAGAGTATGGTGCAGGATTCCCTGTGTTTTGTAGAGTTGGTGACAGGCCAATTTGTTGAGTAGCTGATACTTCATTGAGGAGTAATAAAGGAGCCAATGCCCTGGTGATGCCCAGACAGACACCCAGAGAGTTCTGGTACTGTGTTCATCTGCAAGGCCTTGTGGACCTCTAGGTTATTATCCTCTAAGTGTGCAACTATAAATTCCCTCTGTATGTGACAGTGGTGCTTATCATAAAGGGGTTTATTAAGCCTGTGATTACACCATAAAAGATATTTGGGGCACGTCATTTCATGCTGATGGTCTTCATATTAATTCATGAATATATACTCCTATACAGGCCAATAAGTTAAAGGCACATATATATGTAAAATGAAAGGTGGGACTTCTACTATTAAGTCATAAGCATATACACACAGGCTTACAAAACATACACAATGAGGATTGCATTCCTTTTCATGTGAAATGAAGACACTGCTTTGAATGTAGACAACTTACCACATGGCACACAAGTATTTTTTTCTGGGTCAAAGAATTTATCGGGTCCACACTGGTAGCAACCTGTATGGAAAGACAGAGTTAAACCAAAGCTATTAAAAAGCATTACTTGGCACAATAACAAATACTTAAAATATTTTCTATGGAAACAGAGAGAGAAACAGTAGGCTCATGATTCATGGTAGTGTGTAATGGGAGAGGGGGGTCTAGCCTCATGATATTGGACTCAGTAGACATTTAATGGACATCTGAGAAAGTAAATCCCTAGATACCTGACTGATATAAATTAAATTCAACATAACTAGTCAGAAAGACAATAATCTGCCTCAGCATAGAAAATAGCCTTTAATAAGGAGACGATAAATGCCCTAAATGTTATCTTTTTATATTTAATGTCCACATTGGGTGAAGAGTAACGCTGGGAACCGCTGAACATCTTTTAACAAACTCCCCCAACTTTTTTTAAACCCCTTGATCTGGTGTTACAGTTATGTACCTTCAAAGTTTTGGTTTGGATAGGCATGAAGAGCAAAAGGGCACTGGCAAGGCTGGTAATGCCACGTGCAATTAACATCAGGACTGTAGACATATCCATTCTCTGTAGCAACGTGTGTGTTCTTGTAGTCACAATAAACCGCTGGAAGACACAAAGAGGAACATGCTGACTGACATACTATATTTCTGAATTTCAAATAGCTTCATTAATAACAAGCATTTGACTGTAATAAAACCAAGTTAGGGGTAGAGTTAGATTCTACTTGCATTATATGGCACATATATTTATATATCTAGGGGTCAGACTGTTTGGGATAAGTCTCCATGGCCAAGAGTGAAGAAAATTCTGTTGTGAAGGTGTTTATATAAGCAAGGTTACACATTATTACTTGTCACTCCCATAAGTAGATTTTTCTACTTTGCAATAGGTAGTAGTAGAACTGACCCGTCCTTTATACGTGTTAAAAATAATGTGATATCACCAAGTCCTGGGTTCCTCAAAAGGAACAGGGAGCAAATCCCAGTGTTTTGTTTTTTTCTAAACAAAATGTAAAAAACTTACGGCAGAAGTCTGGTGTTCTCCAGTCAACGCAAATGCCAGCAGCCAGGCAAGCTTTGGCATAGGCCTGTACAGCATCACACATGCAGGTGCAATCCCCTCCTGTATCACAACCACAGGCGTCATTCACACAGGAATCATAGTATGACTGACTGTTTACCTGAAAATGGGATAAGAAGAAACTCAGTGGCAACCTACATAGGAGTCAAAAGCATGCAATGTTCATTGTATTGTAGATATAATTCACAAACAAATGCAAAACAAATAAAATAATTTAGCAGCCCTTTTTTTTTGCAGTGGAAATTTAAAGTCCTTACTGTATTACCTTATATCATTGGTGGTTCTCTTTCTTTGTAGCCGAGTGCTGTCTTTGCCCTTCCACACCAAGCACTAATGTATACGATATTTTTGGTATAAATGTGCAGGTAAAGTTTGGCAATGAATGTCAGGAAAGGGGTTATGTTGAAATGTGTGTGACTATGTAGTGCATGCTATTGTTGGCTTTGGGAGTACCTTAGGTACCAGGGATGCATAACTTACTACTCTTGTGCTGCCCCTGATCAACCCTAACAAGTAGCTAATACCTTTAAGTTCTACAAGTTGGACATCCGTATATGCTTTCCATTAATATGTTCTAGTAAGGTGGTTCACTATTACATTGAAAGTGTTAATATAAAGATCCATGCTGGACCAGTATAACAAAGGATTTCTCCTAAATGCATTAAACAAAGACAAGTGCCTATTTAAAAACACAGACTAGTAAAGTTTGAATGACAAAATCAGTCTTACCACTTTCTGGCAGGCTTCAAACGTTGGGCTGTTTATAACGGAGCAAGAGTTTACAGCCCAAGTCTTGCGCTGCGGATTTGCATCACACGGGCTTACTATGAATCTGACATTATTGCACATTGGACTTTCCCTCCATGAATTGATAAAGTCCAGTGCATTTGAGGTTACATACTTGCTCCTTGTTTGATAGTCATCCTTTATGTTCCCGTTATAATTGCCACACAGGCCACAGACGGATTGCTGAATGATTGCAAAGAGAGTTTGTTTCTTTAATTCTTGAACATATAAAACTCATAGAACCTATTTACCAAGGGGTTGATACATTAAAAATTAAATTGGGGTATTCTAAAAGTTTTCCCTTTTTATCAAGTATTTTTAATGTTTTTACTAAGGCTCATTCCTTCCCAAATGATCAGATTTCAGCAGTGAACTCCATCTTATTGTGGGGAACTTTGAAGGTACCCTACTCCCATACACCATGCTCCATGCATGTGTCTTGGTATTAAAAAGATGGGTTTGATGATTACAGATTAATTTGGAGATAATGTACATTTTTATAAAGCAACTAAATCTAGGTCATAGCCTGTAAAGAAATATAATAAAAGAACTATGGGTAGCACAGGTATTCCATTATTAAACACCATGCAGCAAAAACGTTTAGAATAAAGTGTTTTTGAAAGCCACCACATTTAATTGGAGTCTTTCAGAGACAGTTCCTTATGCAATATTAACTTACTTATCAGAGAAACTTACCTTGCCAAGCTTGAAAACCTTGATGAATACATTCATATCTTTATTCCACAGAATGGAGATCCGAAACTTATTGGGTATGGTGATCACAAATTCGATGAAGAGAGTGTTGTTTAGCACGTTAATATCTTTTGCATCTTTACCTCCTGTTATGGTGTATTTTTCATCAAACATTTTCAAGGTTGTGTCCTGGCCAACATGAAAGTTACGATTAATCATATTCTATATAATGAACTTAATTCAATCTCTTAATATATAACTCATTTCATGAAATATTGTATGGAAGATTAAGGCCTAGAAACATTTTCTCACCCCAATGGATGCAGTGATTGCTCTAGAACAGGTGACACCAGTTGTGCCACAGACTACATTCTCTGTCACTATCTTGAATGAAGACAAAGAGTTGTTGACCCCACATCCATCCTAGAGAAAGAGAGAGAAAGACAGACTTGGTCAATCATGTTTGTGTGGGTGCACTGTATGGATTATGCAATAACTATTTCACTGAGCCACTCTAAACAAACATGAAGGTATCTGTGATTGCTTCCAGAGTAATATGGTTTGGCTTACTATGGTTTCCTCTCACGTATGGGCACTGTAGTAAACCATAGCCAGAGCATATACGTTGGGGTGGCAGTTTGAAAAGTATAGAGTCCTGGTATATTGCGTAATTAATATGCAAGTTTGCTAAATACGTGCAAATAGAGCAACACAAATTTTGGGGGTCTTAACATTTATATTGTTAGGCCTAGCAACATGTTATTATGACTTTGACCAATAGTATTTACCCCCCCCCACAGGTTGTAACGTATTGTTGTGCCAATAATTAAGTCAATAGCATGGGTTGTTCTTGGAGGGGTTAAAACTGCCCCCATTTTTAAGTGAAAATAAGTTTAGTTAGAATGGCAACATACACTACAGCGGAGAATAGCAGCAATGAGATGGGGAAGTAAAAATTATGAGACATAAGTAGTCCCAAAAGTTAAGAAAATCATTTAAAATTGATTCAGTTACCCAGTAAAGGCTATTACTTTAATTTAAAGTAAAAAAAAAAAAATGGTTAAGTTCCACAAAGTTGTAGGTATATTTTTTACAATTTGTTTTGTCATTTACCGTCACTAGGGTATATTCACAGTTTCCCTCAAACACATATTGTTGCCCATCAAAGGTTTTGATGTGGCTCTCTCCATACAACACACAAGTGGACGCACAGTTTAGATTTGCCTCACAGTTCCACTGGCCTCCATTACATGTGCTGGAATAACAAGGAAAGAATACTGTAGATGAGGTCTGCTTGGTGTCCATATATAAAACACATCATTCATGTATCAAATCTGTCACTAGCTCCATCAGTAATGAAAAATTATATATGTCATAGAACAGTGGTTGTCAGGCTTACTTTTGAGGCCTAACATTTGCCCATGGCCCACCTTAGCTCCTAACCAAGGTATATATATTGTATATGAAGTGCTGGCCATTCAGCTATACAGTAGTTCAAATTATGTAGAGAACAGCAAATATACCTTCATGCCAAATTTTGCTCTTATTAACCTTAATGCATGATTTTCAGGTGTATCTAGGAGAACAAACAGGCATTCACCCCAAATTTGTCCTTATTGGGCTCCCTGAATAAACTATGGGATCCCAAAACAATTCATATAATATTGAGCCATTAAATCTACCTTACAAAATCTATTCCTAGAATATCCAGGAATCTTCTGGATTTTGGTCTCTCTTACCACTTAGCTTCTCTCCAGACCAGCGCAGCTCTCTAAACCTCTTGCCACTTTGAGCTGGGTTATGTTGGTTATATGACATGGGACCAATACACTTTTTTTTAAAGAAGTGCATGTATTGGATCCATGTAAGATTACTTGCATAACCCAATATGAAGAAACAATACTTTTCCTGATGCACATGACTGATACTATCTGCTCCATGTTACTGCCATTGTATGGTGGTTGTACAACCGCTTGTCTTCTTCTTACCAGGTCTGGCATTCACTATGCATAGTTTCTCCTGTTTTATAGATCTCGCCCCCGAATTCACATGAACAATCAGTGTTTGCCACACAGCTGCCATCCAAGTCTTCATATGTACCAGAAGGGCAAACACATCCACTTACACACTTAGTGGGAATCTATGGAAACACAACAGCATACATTGTTATGGCAAGTTTTAGCTAAACCAGCAGTAAATGACTCCTAATAATGGTATAAGTGTGTTTATTCTGTCTTTTTGCACCAAGGAGTTTATTTAATGACACTTATTTAATGCATCTGTGGTGCATTAGGCCTACATTTCAGACTAGATACTTACACAGCTAATTCCTGTGGCCAGGAGTTGGCATGTGGGGGCACAGGCAGCACCAAACTTATCCGTCAGGGAATCACATGTCTTCATCACCTTAGGAGCAGGGCAAGTTTCTTTAGGAGAGAAAACAATGATGGAGTGAGTATAGAGAAACAGTGAAATGATTGTATTATTGATAATGCAGTGGCGCCAGCACTGTACCTTGTATATCTTGTAAAACTCCAATACAGTTCAGGGATCCAGATGAACATAGGCTACGAGACAAACATGAAACAGAAAAGTAAAGTTTCTGCAGGTCTCTATAACAATAAATATAATAAAATATCCCATATGTTTCTTCATTTTTTTAATTATTATAAATATACTTTTCTAGAAGAATGTGCCATTAGATAATCCCACATTGAAACATACTAAAGTCAGCCCTGAAGCTTGGTGCTCTCATACAAAACAAGGGCACACGTGCATGCTAAGTTACATTAGCCAATGAATAGACAGAGCTGTGCCTTTACCCCTCGCACTTCCTGTTTCAGTTAGAACCTGCATTACTTCCTGTCAGACCCTCGGCAAAAAACACTTTTGCCCATTTATTAAACCAGTCGCCCCTAAGTAAGGTTGTCTCTAATACAGTTTATGAAACACTGATTTGGTGGCTGATTTATTAAAATTGAAATCATGTTTTCAAGCAATATAAAAATATTGCCTAGAATAAACACTGGTGAAACTCGAATTTTAGAAATGTATCAATTGAGAAATTTCATGGGGGGGGGGCATATTTTTTAACGTTTAAGCTATTTTATCTTTTGAGTATTCGTAAACAGTCGAAGTTCTAAAAATGAATGTGCTTTTTGTTGCTGTCAAGTTTTCTTCCACAGCTTAATTTGATTGAGCTTTTCCAATTCGATTTTCTAACATAAATAGGCATCCTTCGAGCATGAAAATGTAATCACGGAAAAAAAAATATTATTATGGTTTATTATTATTGTTGAATTTTATTTAATCTAAAATTAAAATATAAATAAATCTGCCCATTAGAGGGTGCTCATGTAACTATTCTGTTTGACATTAATGAGAAGTTTGAACAAGTATCTTTACTCAACAAAAACAGGTGCAAAGAGTGCAATCAGTTCATGGGTATATTTTGGTATTTTTTTTACAAAAGAAAGCACAATTTATAGTACAATATCAAACTATTATGCAGACAAAATACATATTAAATCATTAGAAAATATGCGTTATCTACTTTATATTACATAAAGATTTCTGTCCCAGTAATTAAGCACTGTATACATTCCACCAATGTCTTACCATGTGAGGCCGTTATAGGTGGTTTGTTGTTGGGGTAAGAGAATTGTATTAGAATCCAGGTAACAAGGGCAACTCTCTTTCTTTACACAATTATTTTTATTATCCAGATATAATCCTGTGGGGCAGTTGCAGCCTTCCACTGGGATGTCATAAGGGTAGCATTCCAGTTCTTTGTTTGACAGGGATAGGCAGGTTCGACCACAAGAGGTGGTGTTATAGCTGTAAGTCTGATTGCCAGGGCACTGAACAACTGGAACAGAACAAAACAGTTTCATCTTTATTTAACAAAATGCAGCACTGATATAGTGAAGACTTACCTTTAATCAACATCAACAACTCAGAACATGAGTGGAGGCCAGAACAAAATAGGCTAGGTTTACTCATTCATGTGCCTCAAAAAATGTTTGTTGTGGAATTGCATCCTGTCTGCTAGTCCTCTATTACTAACTATTGTAGCTTATTGCATATGAGTTTAACCAAGTTTATAGCAAAACCCATAAACAAACTACCTACGTATATATGTTTTTCTAATGAAAATATACTAGGCTCATTATTTCTAAAACAACTGTAATATAAAAATGAAAAATCCTAGAGCCATGACATTGCAACTATATACTACTTACTAAAAAAGTATAGTAAGTCATTACTATTACAAATATGCTGAAGTGAACACTCACTACAGTTGGTGCTTTCTCTCCAGTTCTTTAGAACGACCCCTTTAGTGGCACAGGCTCGAGCATAAGAGGCCAAAGCAGAACAGATGAAGTTATTGGTCTCTTGGTAATTGCAAGCTTCATAGACACATTTCTGAAAGACAAAAGTAAAAATTGAAGTGCCAGTTTTCATTTTTTTTAGCAAATGCTTTGCACTAGCTTGTAGGCCCATTTCTCAAAATAGACTTGTGACTAGCTAATTTTGATAAAGGGAGCATCCCTTTCTTTTAGTATACGTGTTGCTCTAATCTTGTATTTATAACTACAGTAGAAACCCCATTTTCAGGGGACCAGAAAAAAATGGTCTAGAATCCAGGAAAATGTAAAATCAGTGAAATGTATTATGCATAATATATAGGTGGGACCAGAGAACAACAATGTAAAATGAGGGAAAACTTAAGGGGATGTAAAATTGAGGTTCCACTGTATACATATGTAAGGTTGCGCTGGGCAATATAAATCTTCCATAGATCACATTTTTTCTACCAGTCAAAGAAACAATGACCCTGTTGAAGGTATCAATGAAGCGACTCAGCGTGTGTAAAGGCAAAATAAAGTCCCAACACTATATCTACTCAAATGATTTTTTTCACTTAAACAATCACTGATGGAACCTCTATCAGATTTAAGTAAACATGTGGGCATATCTCTCGGGACCATGTCTATGAAAGCTTTTCTGTGGCTTTTACCTTGTAATATTGTTCAGGGTTCACCAGAGCACTGCAGGCTGCAAATGGGCTTTTGTCGTCCATCAGTGCAGAGCAGTGACTTTTTGCATAGTTTTCTATAAGAAACAAACAACTTGGCTCATTAAACATATAATTTTATTATTTACACCAAAATATAAGAATTATAATAACACAGATGATGAAACAAACAATGAAACACAGGGAAGAGGTGTGGGCCATCTGTTTCAGAGTTGCTGGATAATCGATGACTAAACTAAACAAAGGCAGCAAAAAATCATTCTGTCCACACTTACCATTAGAGATACTCAAGGAGCAAGGATTAATATCACTGTTTTGTGCTGGTTGGCAATTTGAAGCTGCTTTCCATGAATCTACAAACGTTGGTATTGTTCCTTCTATAACCCCGGAGCTGGACAGATAGTCATCCATGGTCTCACCATTAAAGTTACCGCACAGACCTGAATGAGAGCATCAAACGATAAAATAAAAGTTTGTGTCCTCCAGCTGAAGGCTGAATGAATTATATGCTGTTTGCTGAAATGTACTTTCTGTTGGTTACTGCCTATGAGTATATAATGTGTAGTGGTTACTTCTCTGTATTATAGTGCACTTAGTAACTTATCTCTGATTCTTATGATATTATTACACATATGGACTGGTTGTTGTTGATGGAACTGCTAAAATCTGGATAGAGGTCCAGTGTCACATTATTTGTGTTTGCTAATTGTATTATTAATAGTTATGTCATCAAAACAAACAGTATTGTTACTTGTTCTAATCCTTGCAAACTACTTTTCTTTTTTGTTTTTGAACTCTTTTGAACAGTCAAAACTTTTCAGTTTTTCTTGGCAAAAATCTGTAGACAAATTGTTTTATGTATGTGTGTGTCAAGCAGTTACCTTTGGTGGTGCGAAAATAGCTTCTGCTCAGCTTAATGTAGACATTCATGACTGGGGATCTCTGAATTACAATCTCCAGACCAAAGGGCGTGATAAGGGCAAAGATTGTAGAGGACACTCTGAGAACATTGACCTCCGCTATAAACAAAACACAAAATAACCTTTAGGAACCAATTGCTTTAGTATCCATTATATTGATATTAAGACAAAACAGGACATTGTTTCTGGATCATGAATAGGGGATCATATATTGTATCTCACAAAACATTTAACTTACCACTATTAAAAGGCAGCTGTTTAATCTGGCTGTCCACTGTAATGTGATCTTCTTTGGATATTACTATAGCTCCCTAAAATACATAGAGAAGTGTTACAGATTATCTCAAGGGCCATAAATGCAATATTCGTGTTTGGAATGTATAATGATTCAATTTATTAGGCAGAGCAAGGGGCCATAATAGTATTGAAGACGCAGCCCTCTTTCTATATTTATATCTGCTTTCTATTTTTTCTAATCAACATGCAAGAAGCCTGGCTAGCTGAAAAACCACCCAAGGGGCAGAAAACTAGATAGAATTAAATTACTATGGGGTCAGACACCTTCCTGATTTCCTGTTGCTAAATAGAAGTCACTATATGACTGGGGTCATCTACTTATGTCACTCCCCTTCCACACCAAGCTACCTAATGTTTACCTAAAGTAAGAGCACACTGCCTACACATGACTAGGTATAGGATCCTATGAGATTATGGAACTCAAAGGGAAAAAAACAGATACTTTTTTTTAGAAGGTATGATTTATATTTAGCTGTAAAGTATGTCTGTTGCCAAAGTAAACTCTAGCCAGAAATAATTAAGACTCACAGTTGACGCTGTATAGATGATATTTTCCAGACAGGTTTCCGTGTTGCTTGTACCGCACTTTTCAAATGTTGCCATGACAGTCCATTGGTTGTCTGGATTTTGGCTCTGTTTTAGAATAGTGAACATTCATTTATATCAGACACCATATATGTATACATGGAGGTGGAAACATTTGCAAACGTGTAACAATAGATGAATGATAGTACAAAAATGACTCCATTTAGCATCTCCCTTTAATAGAGTTAATTGTAATAAATAAAGGCTCAACCGCTGTTTAGGTTATTGCTGTATAGGGTATTCCTAATCCAGATAAAAGTAACATGCAGGAAGTATATAATGATACACTTGATTTTACCATACTCTCACACACAGGCTAACAGCCTTGAGCAGAGCTATTTTTAGGGTATGCTATTTCTGGTGAATGCTCTGGGATATAACTATAGTGGGGCCCCACAAAGCAGTGCTAATAGTTAGAACTGGGAAATTGTAGGTATAGTGTTGCTGTACTACAAATCTCCTTACAAGTCCCTGCACTCAATGATGAAAAGCCGTAGACTTTATGGTCCACCTTATTTAAGTAGTGGAGCCCAACAAAGCCTGTTTCACCATGGGTCTCTCCTCAACAAAGACTGCTGTGGTCTATTTGAAGTCACAGTAAGCAGGTGGTGAAAGGTTAAATGAAATATACTAATATTTCAGTACTCTGTACAGTCACTCTTGATCACTGAGATTCCAAAGATGCCTCAAAACAATAATAACAGAAATATAAACAGAAGGCCCATCCAAATTAAGAAAACCAGTTAACTATATACCATCTTCATATTTCTGAGTATAATGAAGACCCTTGAAGCTAATCGTCGACTTACAGTGACAAGAATGTAGACACAGTCTCCGTGGAACCGATACATATTTGTGTCAAATGTTGTAACAAATGATCCCCCTTCTAAAGCACATCTCCCAGGACAAGGGGTGCTGGTGCAGCTCCACTGGCCCATACGGCATTTGCTATAAATTTTGAAAAGAAAGAGCAATTTGTCAGAGAATGCTGCTTCTTAAGATACCCTGCTCTTGGTCTTGAAAATGGTCACCAATCATGACCTCTTTGATATATTTTTGAGTTATTATTATAGTTTTTAGATAAGACTCAAATAGGTTAATGCACATCCCTGTAATGTAATTCTAACACAATGGATCAATCACACAGGTGCATGAATAGCAGCTATGCAGTAACTGTTTATGAAGAAGGGGTGGTGCACAACATGGGATGAAACCATACTTGATGGAGTTAGGGTATGATCCCTGTGCTAGGTATTTACTACTGGCATAACAGGAGCAATGTACTTGATTGCCCTCATACAGTCATTTTTCTGCTATAAACGTATTAATATCAGGTCAGACATGATTGCACTAAGCTCTATGATGACTGGTTTTGTTGGTGTAGCCATAAACTGAAGTTCCTGCTACACTGATTCAAGCTCTAACTTTCAGGCACTACTATAGAGGTCTATTTAAATCCCCTCAAATATCTCCTTGGAAGGCTTTTTGAAGATGTGGAGTTAAAGTATGTTTATATTCCAAGATATAGACATCTTTTTTTGTAGTGGTTTAAGCCTGTCCCTATTCACCTATTGGTGGAGGCATGCATAGAAACCTGGCATAACTAATCCTTTTAGCTTTCACTCATATCCAGCTCACCACAGAATTCATGCTATGTTTTAGGTGTAATAACAGTTACTCATAGTATGAGAAGGCAATTAGTAAGGAGCTGGATAAAACCAAATATCTGATGGGTTGCTTTTACTAGAAAGGAGGTAATAATAATTATAAGGATCATCAGAATATGATATATTCAGTTTTGCAGCAGCATATTAAGTATTTAGGGTTAAAATATCTATGAGATATGTATGAGAATATCAAAGATTTACTCTAATACATGTCTTGAAACTCAAGAATGTTTTTGTCTGTCAAGAACATAATAAGGTTCACAGGCTCTGGAGTCATTGTTAGCAGCCAGGAAGAGTAGTTTGGTTAGTTATGTCACAATAAGCCCTGAAATGACATACTTACAATTCAGGAAGTTGATCACATAATGGCGTATTGTGAAATAAAGAGATAAGCTGCCACAGTAACCCAAACTGGACAGAATGGCAAACTGAATGGCTAATTGCTGGGAAAAATTGTATTTGTCAACCTGCTGAGGGATGTAAAGCTCCTATGAGTCAATTACTTAGGCCGTTGTTGTAACAGCTGAGGTCTCAATATTTATCACATGGTTTTAGAGATTGCAACAGATATTTACACTACAAAGACGATAATGGACTGCAGATCCTTTTGTGGCAAAAATGCCAGCCTGTAACCATGGTTAGAAATAATAGGAAGTTGCATGGTTCCCAAACTAATCGAATAAAGTACTACTTGACTTAGGAAATGTGTGCCTGTTGGCTACATTTTTTCCATGCTATTAGGAGTGCACAATTCAAATTCGCAATGCAATATCAGTTTAAGGAAGAATATTACATTGGGAAATACAAATTTTTATTCTTATTGGTTCAAATTGTTTTTCTCTTTGCGACTTTTATTTCATTCCCTCAATGGTCTTGCTGAATTGGAAAGATATATACTACAGAAGAGGGTTTTATGGTGCACGCTATAAACTTGGTAAATTCTCCTTTTGAAGTGGTTGTATTGGCAGTTAACATATTCGTTTCGATAAAGATTTGGCTGCCTTTTTAGCAAGTGAGAAAATATAAAACTAATGAGATTAATACTCTAAAATGCTGATCTTGGAACTGGTCCAGTTGCCGTTTAAGATTTTAGTAATAGATTTACTTTTTGTGGCAGACTGTAGACAGCTACAAGTCTAGTGTTTTTCACCTTCTTCTGGGTCAATAAGAATGTAGGGAGGGCTTATTTTATCCAAAGGTTGAGTATATTGATGATTAAGAAGTAGTTTTTTTTATGCAATAGCGATGTACCTCCTTTCTTTATGTCATCTATCCCTACTTACCAGTCACTGCAGTCAGATTTCATTTGTTCCCCCGGGGTGTACAGTTTTCCATTAACAACACAGGGGCATTGGCTGACGGGAACACAGGTGAGATTTTTTGATAGGTCATCAAGGACAGTGCCTGTCAGAGAAGAATAACAAAGTTCATGCCAACTGGATCTCTTCTATAAATGAATGCACCCTGTTTCATAACATCACTGTGATATTTTTTGACGATATCACTTTAATGAACAATATATATAATTTTGAAAGGTAATTAGTCATTCATTCAGATTAATACTACACAACAGCTCAGGAACCAGTGCATTTTTCATTAGAAGAAAAATCAACACTGTAGCATGAGATTTTATGACAGATGAACCACATTTTCTGCTGAATAATTCCGGACAATCCCTAAATCTAGCTTCTCAACAGTTGCCTGGAGCACAGTCTGCATGTGCAGTGTCACCGACTGTTGTTGTTCAGAATGTTTTGTAACGTAGGTAATAATATGTCACCACTAATTTGTCTGTAGATAGAGGTGGTGTTTAGTATAGGTAGTAGATATGTTAATTCTCGCTATCATTCTTGTATTACCTGGTGGGCAAAAGCATCCATGTACACAGTGTGATGAGCAGGTATAGGTAGGATTAGAGCAAGTGGGACTGCAGGGTGCTGCACACTCCTTGTATATCTGGTTAGATGGACATGCTTCCATGGCTAGAAAATTAAACAGAAAAGATAATTATTGCTGATTAGTTTCCACCTATTGGTGATTGTGTGTTTTCAGTTTGTGAAGGGGGCAAATATAAAAGATATAGAAAGGTGACCCTCAATTAATGCTTAAAACATTGGGTTGATAGTATTTCACACAGTCTTAGTTATCATAGGTTGAACACAGGCTCTAGGGTCTTATCTACTGATGGGTGGGAAACATTCATTTGCCTTCCTCATTCTGTACATTGAAAGATATAGATGGGATACAAATGTACACTATAGGAAAGGCAAGTCAACAGTAACCAAAGCCAGAATGTGCTGCAAATGCTATAATTAACTGGAAGGACAAAGCCTATTCTCATTGTACGGTAAATGCCATAGTGTATGATTCACAGATTACTTAAGTAGATCATTGGTAAGGGGCCAATGTGCCGTTAACAGCCCCCAAGCTGAGGTGGAAAGGAGAACTGTTTCATAGTATTTCTATGGTGCAACAGGACTAGGCTCAATTTATGTTATAGTGCAAAGTGAACCGTCTTCATGGTTTGGGACTGTTTCTACAGGGTATGTATATCTAACCTGAATCTGTGGCCATCCAGCTGTCCTTTGGTAACTGAGAGCAGTAATTAACCAACATCTGGAGAACCAAAGATGAATCATTTTACAATGGCCCAAAGCTATTACTTACGGCATAGCTGGCTGGTCCTCCAATTACTGATGGGTTGGTTGCACATGGAACACCGCATAGAATACTGTGCAAGGGTTGCACAGGCACAGCTTTTAGCACCAGGTTGGGCACAGTCTTGCATGTCCAGCTGGCACAGTTTCAGGAAAGGAAGTTTGGACACCGCACATGAAGAGGAGACTTGCTTCAGAAGAGCAAAGCACTCATCGGTCTAAAAGAAGAACATTCAGATTTTCAAAATTGGTTACAAATCCTCTACATGTATCCAATATTTCTCTTTGTCCAACTTATGCTGAAATGTATAATTATGGCATTTAAGCTAGGGCATTCCATTGCACACCCATCTGCCTCGTAACCCTTCGCTCTTATGCAGTGGTACCAAACACATCCAGAATTGGATGCTCAACCAGAAAATTTCAATGTGTCAAGACAAGTTTTTTTAAACAAGATAATACATTGCAAGTGATAAGTTAACTACAAGATGTCACTCTATTTCCCAAGTGCATTCCCATATCTGTCCTTCAGTTTATCTTATTCTTGGATTTTTAAATACTTTTGTAAATTGCTAAATATAGAGAATACATACATAGCTTTTTTTGTGTGCAGTTTTGACTGGGGGCAGTTGAAGGGGGCATATTACACCAGGGTCGTCAATCTGGTGCAAGTTAGCAAACTGGTATGGCATCGCTAACTTTCCTGAAAAACAAAAAAATTATTGTTAGTGGAAGTAGAAAGAGTTTATAAAAAGTCGTTTGTCCTGCCACATGCTTCTCCTGATAATTTTCAACTATTTAGAGTTGCTATAATCCAGCTATTTATTTTAAGACAGTTACTTACAAATATCAAGCTTTATGAACAGTTCCTGCATTTACATGCTAGTAGCATGTAAAGAATTAAGCAGCAGGGTAAACCCTCAAACTTAAATCTTTGAAAATTTCGCAGACATCAGTAAAACTAGTGCTTGATTTTGGGCAGGTAGATGGTTTCTAGATAAAAATGACCCCATCCCAGAGGTGCCACACATGTCTATACATAATGGTTGTCACTAACCAGTACCACCAAGTCTAGGCATGTATGGCCATCTTAAGGCCTGTGACACAGGGGTTGCTGTTGGTGGTCAAGTGGTAAAAATGTCCCTATCTGCTTTCCATACATCTCTAAAAGTTGCTCACAAATGGCAATGGCAGGTGAATCACCACTCAGGAAACATTTCTAAGCGATTGTCCACCTGCAACTATCACATCTGCATTAGCAGAACATTTCCCTTACACCTCTTTGGTCTATAGCAGGAGTATGGCACATATGGTCCCTTTGACCACCTCCATTTTCTGCTTGATAACAACAGTGGTCAAAACATCTCGTGGGCTATTGGCTTGAGGAAGAATGCAGTTAAAATAAACATTTCAGACAGCTATGCTACAGAATAGGTAAGCTGACCCCCCCCCCCCCAGTAACAAATATACAGCTTTTTAATCAGGCTTAGAATAGTCTACCTGTATGTATAAATATTGAAAGACCACAAACCACATCAGATAATAGTGACTTACCATCCACCATAAAGTCATCCCTGGGGATACCATTATAGTTTCCACAGAGTCCACACGTTCTGTTAATAAATTTCTTGTCCATTTCCACCTGTTGTAAATATGTATATACATGATATACTTATGATAAAATAATTGGAGCTAAGGTTGCCCCCAAATCCAGCAATTCACTTTACATTTTTTATGTTTGTATTAAATCAGCTTATATTAGTCTGTTTAAAATGAACTTTTAATCCCTTCCCAGCTCACCATGAGATTTCCGTTTGTGCTCCATGTTACTATGAGCTCAAAATCCTTTTGTTTAGCATAGAGTCTGGTCACAGCTCCAGTTTTGGTAATCTCAATCCCATTTGCTGTGTAGGGCAAATTAATTGTCCTGCAATAAAAAGAAAAGCATAACAAATGGCTTCCCAGTAAAGGTTTTGGTCACTTCCATCACTCATCTGTCCATGTGTATAACCATAACAGGCAAATATCACATTACAGAGAGCTTTCCATGTCTCCTTTAACAGGCCTAATCACAATTAAGGTTTAAGAAAATAACTTACCTTCCCAATACTATAACTGTACTCCCTTGGATCACCACATTGATAAGGCCAATCTGAATGATGGTTCGGGTTATGCTGGTTCCCCCTGACCTCTGCACTTGGATGTTGAACTCTGGAGTGGTACTGTGGCAGACAGTAGCTAAAACATAGTTGCAGGAACCACTGAACTGATAGAGGTCATTGTCAAAGGTAAAGAAATGATTGGCTCCCCATGTAGAGCAGATTCCTTTGTCAGAGCCTGGAGACATATAGATGACAATAAGTGGATGATGTTTGCAAATATACATGATAGGCTAAACACAATTTAAAGGAGAAGGAAAGTCTTCTTCCACTTCCACTTGACTGTATATACTTACCTACTATCAGCAGAAAACTGTAACTAAAAAGTCTGCTATTTAGTTCTACTGCGCATGCGTGTGCCCCGGAGAAATTTAAAGAAAGAAGAAGCCGGAAAATTATCGGTCAATGGTGCTCGCCAGATTAACCCCGGGCCGGTGCTGTTTTCTGCTGATAGGAGCACCGGCCGGGGTTTCAGGTAAGTCATTACAATCACTTGGAGTGCCTAACATTTGGCATCCCCAAGTGGAAGAAGACTTTCCTTCTCCTTTAATACAAAATATTGCTCAGACAATAACATTGTTAAAAATCACTAGTTTGGCAAATACAACAAAATAATGTGAGGTTTTAAATACATTAAACTACATAGGGCAATGGTTGTCAGACATTTCTCATTCCAAGCCCCCTTTGGCCAGGGTTCCACTAAGCTCATGACATGGGTACTAATATAGGAAACTATCCGTGTATCTGTCATTCAGCCATAGTTCCAAGAATATTAAGCACAGCAAATACATATTCACCCAAAACCTCACCCTAAATTGACCTTACGGCTGGGCTTTCACTTATATCTAGAAAGGCAAATGGCCATTCTCACCAATACTCAACCTAGCTGGCCTACTGGTTGATCTTTCCTGGCACTTCTCCAAGGCTACCCAGGGAACCAGCTCCACAGTTTGGTAACTGCTAGTATAAAGGAAATGTTTATTTTTATATCACACCAAGTTGTGTGCTTCCTGTCCTTTTTATTTCTGTAGTCTTTCCATTGGTACTCCAACCTAAACTTTTCAGATGAAAGTACCCCATCCATTTTGCAGTTACATACAAACAGACTTTGCCTAAGCAAACTAGTAAACATTTGGCATTATTTAATAAAAACTAATTGCATTAATGAATAGCAAGTAATTTAACAGAGAACACTTACATCTTGAAAAATTGGCAGGGGCCACTTCGTGTTTACGAAGAAGATATTCACCTGGTATAAAGCAAAAGGGCCAAGCACATGAGTTTATCTTGTTTATCTTGTCAGCTGTCATATACATATATTAATTATATAGGGAATAAGGTACCCTCTGTTGTAAAATACATGGATAATAATAGTCATCAAGGAGTGCAGCGACCCTATAAAGACATGGGGCTAAAGGTTGAGTGCTCTGGAACTCCGCAGTGACTTCTGTAATACTCATATGTTACATCGGTGGTACATTATTTGTTATAATATACAAGTTTCAGTGACATCGCTAGTGAAAACACCATTTACTATCTGAATTCCTGGTTCTTGGGTACAATAAGGATATAAATCCCAAGATATTATTGACTCTTGTGTATTATAAATGTGTGTATTCTAAAATTAATTTTGCTAACAATGAATGTTCTTTTGTGCTTTTATGGAACTGACATCAAGGCCAATAAAATATCTTGAAATATCAATGGACAAACATTTGGATGAACTAATGTGACCAATTACATAAGATATAAAAAAAAGGGCAATGTAAGCAAATATTTGATATATATATATGTATATATATATATATATGCAGGTATGGGACCTGTTATCCAGAATGCTCGGGACCTGGGGTTGTCTGGATAACGGATCTTTCTGTAATCTGGGTCTTCATGCCTTAAGTCTACTAGAAAATCATCAACATTAAATAAACCCAATAGGCTGGTTTTGCTTCCAATAAGGATTAATTATATCTTAGTTGGGATAAAGTACAAACTACTGTTTTATTATTACAAAGTATAAGGAAATAATTTTTAAAAATTTGGATTATTTGGATAAAATGGAGTCTATGGGAGACAGCCATTCCGTAATTCGGAGCTTTCTGCATATCGGGTTTCCGGATAATGGATCCTATACCTGTATATAGATAACTAACTGTGTGTAAGATAGCACCCTTTAATGCAAAATAAACTTTATACGTCATTCAAAACTTACTTTTATAGGAATCATATTCTTTTTCTGCTGGATTTTTGGTATCTGTAAATAGAGAATTGGAAAGGGGAAGTAATTAGTAAAAAAGGAACAAACCATCCCAAAATGTTTCCTTTCAATCAAGTTTTACTCAGCACCTGAATTGATCGGGATTGTTTCTTGCTTAAATTTACTTTGAATACACTCTAATGCATTACAGTATATTAGGTATAATTTGAATGGCATTTACCCTAGGCCCTAAAGCCTATAAAGGGTCTGATTTATCAGAATATGAGATTAGAGCTCACTACAAAAAAAAATCACTCACTTTCCATGTATTCCTGTGGGCTTTATATCATTGTATTTATCAAATGATAAACTTTCACCAGTTGATAAATGTGATTCTAATATCCCCATAGGAATGAATAGAAAGTGGGTGAACTCTAATCTCAGATTTTGACTGAGTGACTAATGCAAGTGTGAGTCTTTCTTCACTCGTCTGTTCTTTCTTTACTTGATCTTCACTAGAGATACTAAATTAATTTCTTCCACTCTAAACAACAAGTCACCCCTCTGATGTTTGAATACAGTACAACATTAGCATACAAAACGTAGCACAGGTAAAGATTATGCCTTTGGAATAGCTTTTAAACTTTTACTGCCTTTTTGGACAGGTAGGGAACAAATAGAGTTGCAAAAAATGAGAAAACAATCTTCAATGTTCTAGTTATGAAACAACTTGATTTTCGGAAAGCACTGAATGCATGAAAAATATCCTCATCTCTACTTAGCAGAAAGTTTATGTCACTCACTATTGGTGAAGGTAATCAGGTGCCTTTGGAATCCTAAAGGACACAAAGACAAAGAATGAGTTAAATTAATAAATATAACCAGTAGACACCGAAAACTTGTGATAATTATCTTTTTCAAGGAATTTTTCAGAGAGCAATTGAGAAGAGCTTCATTTGGGGCCTGTAGTGAGGTCAGAAGGCTATTAACTTGGTCAAGTGCAGCCATATTGGCATTTAACACCTGCACATGTATGGGTAATTCAAATGTCTAAATCTTCTTCCGTTTCAAAAAAACTATAACTTATTTATCAGATATCTTGATAGCATAGCAACATAACCTGCTAACAAATACACACTGTCCTAAGGTTGGAGAGAATCAAAACAGAAGGATAATTTCAAAAAGCAGAAAAGTTGGTTGCAGTTCCCAATTTCATTTGTCATAATATTCTAAACATGCTATAATAAAAGGTGCAGGCTCTACGTAATACTGACATAAATAGTACTTACCCAAATTGGTGTTTATGCTTGAACCTGAAAGAAGATGGACAGTTTGTAGTTTAAGAATGATTTTGCCTGTTTCCTAATAACTGTAAATGCAACAGCAAGCATTAAAGCAGGATTGGGTCTGAAGTTCAATAACCATTGAATAATTCACAATTAAACCTTTCCAAGTCATTCTTGGGCATTGGCCTGGTACAATATAATTGACCTTGTGTACATTTGTCTGTCTTTTATTGGTTTAAGAAGTCTTTGCTGAAGGCAAAAACTGAACACTATTTAACCACCCATCACTGCTGAAGCTTGATTACAACGTAATATTGGCAAGAAAATATTGCAATGTACTCTGGGTATGTTAGATAATGAGATGATTGGTGTAGCACTATTGTGATTAGTGAAAAAAAAGTCTTTCATAAAATGTTCTCATTTTTGCCTCTCTCATGTAGTCACCCCAAACATATTTGCAAATGAACGAGAATTTTCTAATGAGAATAATCCCTTCCAAAAGTCATCTTGTTTTGATATAGCATATACATAGCAGATGTCAGACATATTTGATGGGAGGATTTAGGGCTCTGGTGGTGAATGCGTAAAAAGAACAAGAAGCTAGGACAGTACAGACAGGAATCTGTTAGATGATGCTCTAGCATTAAGAAGGTATCATGAGGATTAATTATAATTACAATATCACTCACTGCACTGAATATAACTGGTATAGTTAAAAAAAAGGAGTTTCTAAAGGCTTTAAACAGTAAACTATGGATGAGTTTGGCACACATCTCTAAAGTTTTCACCCAACTCATCTATCTCTTCATCCCAAGGAAGCAAGAAATGAAAGGAAGAATGTGGGGTTCAAGTCTTAAATAGCTTGTATTATAAGCTTTTTGCAATTTTGCCATTACATTATCTATATTTTTCTGTTGGATATTACTAATCATTTGCTCAACAGTTACAAGTATAAAGTAGTCCCAGCCTCCTCATTCTACTACCAACATTCAACAAACATATATTTCTAAGTAGAATAATGGCCTATTCAATGTTTAAGTGATACTAAATAAAAATAAGGCTTACCTGGTCTGTAATAACTGTTAGCTGCTGAATTCCGAACATTATGGCTCCCTGCTGTCAATAAAAAAAAAAGATTATGTAATTAGTTTTGAAATTTATGGATACGAACACTTTGCACTCTCCTTGGTGCTTCTTGATGTTAAACTTGCTCATCTTGAATATAGTGCTGCCAATTGCAGGCCCCGCATCGGAGAGGCAGGATGCAGATCTCTAATGGGGAACTTTCATGCACCTCGTGCCTTCTCTCTGCTCTCAATTTTGGAGCACTGATTTATGCTGCATTTTTGCTATGTGCTGGGCAGGGTGCAAAGTACAAAAAAATGGTGGATTTGCACTTTGCACCCTGCACTGCAAATTATAAATAACCCCCTATAAAGTATCAGGGGAAATACTGGTGAAAGGAAGATCTTTTGTGAGCCAGTGGTTCCTAGGCTTTTTCATCCAAGCCTTAAAGGCTTACCATAGGCAACCCACAGGTTTCACCCACATCAAACTACACTACTATTACCTTATATACATTGTTACATACATACATTTGGGTGGCTATCCACATTGCACAATATTCAAGGGGGGCCAATTAGAAAGATAATTAAACAGCGGACCAGTGCATGAGCCCTTTTAGATATAAGTGCACAGTTCTGATGGGAATGTTTTATCCCCAGCCTTTTGTAATTTAGCATATTATTAATAGCCTTAATAAAGAAGAAATTATATCCTGGAACATTGTGGATCCATGTATAAAAAAATATAATATAAAACAAGCCATGTATAAACAATTTGAAACTAAATAAAGCCGGTTTGTGAAAAGTTGTAGTTGAAATGAAAAGATTTTGATGGGAAATTTTGACTGATATCAGTTGCATTTGTATTACTTTATTAGGTATCCTATCAGGGTATAAATGTTTTGTTTTAATTGAAAAAGTAAATTTCTCTTTTCTGTTGTAATATAAGACAGCCATCACTTTGTAGTTCCTCATTCATCCTAGGGTCAGTTTAATAAGAAAAATCTACCTGCCCGGAGGCACCATAAAATAATACCCTGGTCAGAATCAAACTAATAATCCCACCACAGAAAAAGAGAATTAAAGGAGAAGGAAAGCTATTGAAGCAATTCATTGCCAATAGATTAGCCACAATAGTGCAAGCTATAACACTATATTTATTCTGCAGAATGATTTACCATACTTGAGTAAACAGCTCTTGAAGTGTTCTCTGTTTGTTTAGGATAGCAACTGCCATATTGGCTTGGTGTAACATCACTTCCTGCCTGAGTCTCCCCCTGCTCGCTCACAGCTCTGGGTTCAGATTACAGCAAGGAGGGGAGGAGGGAGGGGGAGAGGAGCAAACTGAGCATGCTCAAGGCCATGCCCTGGAGGTATAAGCTCAAAAAGGAAGTCTGATACAGAAGCCCATGTCCACACAATAGAAGGAAATAATTGTGGTGTTTCTTTTGACAGAGGACTCAGAGCAGCGTTACTTTGATTTGGATTTACTGGTGTATTTATAAAGACCTTTCTAATAAAGCTTACTCAATTTTAGCCTCTCCTCCTTTAAGTAATAGTTATAGCTTTAGTTCTTTTGTACAGACAAGCTGTCACTTTTTGCACATAAAAGAAGACTCAACCACAGCACCCAATTTACGTCTTACTTACATAATATTCTCAAAAGCTGCAGAACTGCAAACAGCTAGTTTTGGGATGCTGTGAGAAGATGCTCAGTAACAGCAGAGATAACTATAGTCTGTCCGTATAGCATCCAGTGCTCAATGATTCATACAGAACAATAACAATAAATACAAAAACTACATTACCAGTGACAAAATGTATAGTAGCTAGATAGAAACTAGATCAGTGTCATAAGTATATGCCATGCAGCACCATTATATCTCAATTGATTTACACTTCCGTGTGTAAAATGTTAAATAATCCCTGTAGGCAGCTGTGATCTGTGCAGACTGACCCTGGGCAGTGAAGTATGCAAATTTGTAGAACATGAGTTTGAGAGAGGTGTATGGGAACGAGTTAGAGTGTTGTTTTTGGCCCAAGGAAAGCGATTGTTCCAATTACACATTGATTAATGCTTACCACATCAGAGGAAATTAGCAACAACCGATTACACAGCCCATTTCACAGAAATGTGTTATTTTTCTCAAGATTGTGCCAGCTCTAACATATTTGTAAGTAAAACACAAAGGTCTTATTCCTCAACATATGTTCCTCATTGCACCCACTAGCTCTTCAAAATAAATTACCCAAATTTTATCACAAAGTACAGGTATGGGATCCTATCAATTCTGCATCAGTTAGCTTAATGCTATCTAGCATAGGGAGATTATTATGTCATTTTGACATGGGGACATTGTACCATAATCAAACAGAGCATATTTTAATTTAGTTGCTCACTGATAGAAAGATGTCTGTGAAGGGTCTCATTCATGGTATATCTATTCTGAATTGAGAAAGCCAGTCTGATAACTAGTGAAACATCTTCAAGGAAAAAGAAAATACAGCAAGTCCAGTTGATGTGACTTATTACTATAGGTGATAGAAAGAATGTATTTAATGCCCTTCATTTCCAATCACAAGAACAAAAGAACAGGAAAGTGGTGGTATGGAAATCAGGCAGGAACCTTATTGGAAGATCTTCTGGGCTCAAACATATTGCTAAAATGTTGGTGGACTATCTCAACATTCCCTAACTTTCCCCAACATACTATCAAAATTAAAGGCATGCTGGAAACTGTAGTGCAACAACATTGATTTAGTGTTTATGCAACAATGTGCCCCTTTCTTAAAAGCTTGGCATTGCATTCAAGTTTCCAATATAGAATTCCCAGAATTCAGTATGGATGCTAGAGAATTCATCAGTGTAAATCATGCGTATCAACACTACTGCAATATAACTGTGCCATTGCACTGCCAATCTGCCCAAGATACTGTAGGTGTCCCAACCTTAATTACATATGCACCTAGCTGTATTGCTCTGATCTAATATAGAGAGATTATAGTGATAATTTGGATTGCTTCCAGCTCTACATACTGAGCTACAATTCCCACCATTTGCCATCACTTTTACAATATGAATCCTTTTGTTTTCTTGAAACTGGTTTCCATGTTCATGCACTACTTTTGTGTTTTATGAACAAACTGAGTAGTTAATAATCATTAGACTTCACTAACAATCCCCTGTAAAACCAGCTCATGGATTTGTACATGCTAGTTCCCCTTTAATAATATTATGAGAGTTGTAGTACACCAGCATTTGGATAATGTATGGTTGAACAGAACTGTTTCAACTTTAAGGATTAAATCACTACCCAGAACAAATTCTTCTAATATCAACAAAGCTCCCATTATCACTGATCTTAAAGACTATCACAACCGGCACATTTATTGGTAATGACTATGCGGCAACTTTTGTCTCTTGATGCAATGTTACAACAAATTCTTGTGCCATGAACAGCAAGAGAGATTTCATTCATTCTGACCCAAGATTAATGTGTTTTTTTTAGTTTGTTTACTAGCAACTGGCAAACACACTAGGGATATCCATCTGCTTCTAATGCAAGTGTTGTCGCTAAAACAGTTCTAATGTGCCTTGTCCTTTGAAGGCCTATTATTAACATTTTTGATGAATTTATTCAGCATTTCATCACAATAGTGAAAGATAACCAACGTAAATAAAGCTTCTTAAACAAGCTGGTTGTCATATCTTCTAATTATAGTATCTTTTGTATGATATGTGCTGTTGTTGCTGTAAAGGAAATATGTTTAGTTATGCAGATATTACTGTTCTGTAAGGATTAAATAGATATTTACATATCAGAACATCATATAGACAGTTGTATACTAACTGTTTCTATATAGTAAGCCAGTTATACCTTATTTTACATCTTCATGGTCTAGGTTTTAATATAATAATGATGCCATCCGAATATGTAAGTGAAGCTCTTGCGAAGTCTTGGTCATTTCATTTATTGAGGCTTTCAGTTCAACAGTATTGTCCTTCTTACTACTAAAATATCTGCTTTACAAATAAGAATGCCAGGTCCTGAAGATCTTTTGCAAATACTCTTGTATCCTATTCTTCAACATGTCAAATTTCACCACCGATATTTAAAGCACCATTGTCAGTTTTACAAATATATTGAAATGACTCCACCACTGATATTGTTGCAGGCCAGACTGCAACACACTATTTGCAGTGTTTCACCCATCACTGAAGACAAATAGTTGACTTCTAAAACAGGCCTGAGCCTTTACTAAACTTGACAAATATCATAGTGATGCACAGACTTGAACAGATTCATTACTGAGAGCAAAAAGTTTATTTCAAACTAATTTTGGTGTGTTTAGGTTAATATTTGTATCATATGAACTTTACTCATGCTTGTAACTTAACTCACATTTTTAGGTTTCATTTCCATTTTTTCTATGTGTAAAGCTCTTGGGGCATGTGTTAAGATATGCTTCTTTTGTTGTAGGACAAAGCCATAAGTCTTTCTTTTGTTTTAACTTTACTTGTGTCTGTTGGAGGCATTTTCATAGTTTTAATAAAATGCCTAATTATCAAATTACCAAATGATGTGGTTTTTCAAAGATGAGACTACAATAGAGAGAGAGCTGATGCTATGTTTTAAAAACAAATCTGAATGTTTCTTGACAGTGCCTTCATTTTTTGAATTCCTTCTTTTTAAAGCAATTTAATATAATATTTATTTTGAATACAAAATATAATTATATTTGGACAAGATGAAGTGGAAAAAAGAATACAAGCAACAAGAAGGATGGCCTCAACAACAATCTTGAAGATGCTATTGAGAAGTGGAAGAACCAAAAAGAAGATATGACATTCTGGAAAAACACTATCCATACAATGACTAGTAGTTATGATGGCACTCAATAATGATACTGACCATAGAGAAAAACACATGATGCCAAATATACATTAAACCCTAAACATTCAAATCAAAAGCCCTTTGTTAATAGGGGCCATCTCAACCATAAGAAGCAATGAAATGTACACCTTTCTCCTCCCAAGTAGAGATATATACATTCTGCACCATCTATTCTAGTCAACTTGGGCCAGTAGTGATATACTGTATGTTGTAGAACTTCTAATTATATTCACCTAAAATAAAATGTTATCATTGGTACACAAAATAAAAAAATATATTATCTTTGGTTCTGAATATTGGTCCTAATATTTTGTGTTGATACATACCTGTAGTGCCCAGCAAAATGCTGAAGCAAAGGAGAAAAGAAATAATCATGGTAGAGTCCTTGAAACCACCCCTTTGTCCAGTGGTAAATAATCTGTGGTCCAAACACAAATGAAAGTATGGCAGTTCTGCAGCTGCCCTTCGCAGTGTTAGACAACTCCCATGCCAACTCCAAATATTATATATAGTTTTTTTTAGCACCTCCCTTTATACTTAGAGCTTTGGGTCTTCAAGGCTAATCTAGCAGGATCGGTTCCTTATCAGCACCCATCCTTGATGAAAAATATCAAATGCTTTTACTCTTTTGAAATGTATTAATCTGTTATTTGAGTTTCTTAACTTACACCAGGATGCGAATTGTGATTAGTGCTAATGTGTATGCACTTGGCTTCTTGTTTAATGTCTAATTGGAAAGATCAACTCATTTCTATGAAGCAAAACATGATGGATAACACTCAAACTAAGTGTTTTCTTGAATCATTGTTGGGAGCAGACTGTCATCAGAAGTCAATGCATGTAGAGTACTGAGACTTCTAATACAGTATCTGGAAAACTCCAGGTCCTGAGTATTCTGGATAATAGATTCCATACTTGTGTACTAAACTGGTTTTAATACCTCTCTTGCTGGCAAACTAATTCACTTTTTATGAAATACTTAACATGTGATGCTACTGATATAACCACATTCTCTCTATAAACCTGTACACAGGATCTACCACCATTGTCAATGATAATTGTGCTTTTTTTGATTGTCTTCACCATTCCAGGAAAGCCATCTTTGTTGGTAGATCTGGCTTATGGTCAACCTCTTATTTCTTGGCTGCCATCATCAATATTTATTTGATCACTGCTTAGAAAGCACAATGTACTATACTGTAAAGTAAAGTTACCATTTTCTTAACTTATTGTTGTTTAGATCCTTTAATGTTGTGTGCTATACCTTAAAAATATTAAATACATAAAACTTCTATTAAATTAAAAATTGTGGTTACTTTTTAACACATACGGTTTTGGTAGATGGACCAGATCCAGAAAGTCCAACGATGATAGTCTACAGCATTTCCAAAGTTCAAAATTCTCATAGCATCGTTCACCATTTGTTGCCTGGCCATATTTTCTGTGTTTAAGGCGGCACTTGGAAGAAAAAGCAGCAAAAAACAGGATTATTGAATTTACGATTCAGGCATACTGTAGAAATTCCACCATCAGTGTTTTAATAATTATCGCTCTACCAGTCAGTGCTATGATTTAAAGTGCAGCACAAGTCTGCAAGAATATTTTATGTTTTGTGAAACTTTTTAACGAGTGCAGCCAAGCATATATCCACATCTGATAGGAAAAAATACAAAAAATTACTTAAATATAGACTTATATTGGTGATCCATATAAGAGTTTTGAGCTAGTTACACAACTGAAGGAAATGGGTGCTTTACGCTGTATCCAAGCTTTGTAAATCCTGCATGCAAACTGCTGAAAGAATGAATTGCTTGATGTTTCTCTTGAAGCCTTTGTCCAACTCTTACTGGAGATCAGTGAGGCCTGAAAAGAATGTATGAATTACTGTACTTGAGAAATTTTGGTTTACAGGGATGGTTAACATTTAAGAAAACATTTAGTATGTTGTAGAATGGCTAATTTTTAGACAAAAAAAGATGTTTTTATTTAAGGGAATTTTATTTTACTTGCCAGTCCATATAGGAGCTACGAAATAGCCAACCAGAGCCCTCATTTGGTGCCACCCAGGAACTATTTTCATGCCTGTGTTTCTCCTCGACTTTTTACATTTGAATAGACCCCGATCTATATCATACTAGAAGATATTTTAAAGGTAAACAACCCCTTTAAATAAAATATTCATAGAATCCTACACTTTATGGGGAACATGATGCTGTAATGTAACTTGACATACATATTTCTAAATATTGGTTCCAGTGTGACGAGAGACCAAGGCATTAGTGAAACCCTGACAATGAACATTTTACTTTTTCAGGTACATCCTCTAGACAATTCACAATTCAGTACTTCATTGATGCTGCCTGAAGATCTTCATAACTATTTATCAGTTTGTCAAAGTATATTCGTTTTGAATGGTCCTGCCAGATTTGCTGAATCTGGAATGCAGGTCAGAATTGTACAAAGGGGCAAAATTACAGAAAGAACAGAAAGGTTACAGTGTGCAATTTTTACATTGTATTTTATCCTTGATAAAGGCCCTATACGTTGGATACACAAGTAAGAATAAAAGTTAATATAATCACAACATTGTAGTAGAAAGACAGTGCAACTGTTTGATTCCTGACAAAGGTCCCTGTGAGGGACTGAAACGTTGAAAAAAATAAACTTTTGGAAGACTGATTCAGCAAGTCCTGTGCGTGTTGTTCTTCTGCTTGTGTTGTTTGTTAGCTCAGGCACCCAGGTGAAACAACTGTCTATGGTGTGCACCTTATGTCTCTCTCTTTCTCTCTTATATACTATATATATATATATATATATATATATATATATATATATATATATATATATATATATATATATATATATATATATGTATATATATATATATGTATATATATATATAGTGTCTGCACTCTATCGCTTCTTTTTTTTCGAGGTGCATGGTCAAAAATGTGTACAGTTTTGCAGGTAGGACCAGCACATTCTAGTGAAAAATGTTGATTTACATACCATTCGTATTCACCGTTTCAGTCCTCTTTAGGACTCTTGATACATATATACACACACTAATATATATATATATATATATTTATATACACATTATTTCACTGATAGAAGGTGAATGTGGAACAACACTACACTATATTACTTTCTTCTTGTTTTTTTCCCTTTTGCCCTTTATTGAAACACTCATGCCCTTTTTGGATTTTGGAGTCAGAACTATCTTGGAGTTGGAAAACACTTCCCACACAAATCTTTTTCAAACAAACAGAGAAAAAGAAAAAGATAGTAAAAACCCCCGCACTCTCAAATGAAATTAATTGATTAATATCTAAATTATACCGTGAACCATTCAATTAATATGAATTAAGTGCATGTGCTAAAGTAGAATTAATTACTTGTTTAAAAAAGCAAAAAAAACCTTCTAATGAATTAATTAAATGTTAAGCAAATTTCAAATGACCAATTCAAAAGGCAGAAAATTGCTGTTTGTGTATGTAACAGCAATTTTCTGCCCTTTGAATTGGTCATTTGAAATTTGCTTAACATTTAATTAATTCATTAGAAGGTTTTTTTAAACAAGTAATTAATTCTAGCACATACACTTAATTCATATTAATTGAATGGTTCACGGTATAATTTAGATATTAATCAATTCATTTCATTTGAGAGTGCGGGGATTTTTACTATCTTTTTCTCTCGAATAATTGATAACAGTAATCCACGCCTCCGAATCTCCACGAGGTAATAGTATTATTAAATTAAAAAGACTGCCTTCCTTCCTTGTTTTTTGTAACACTCACCAGCTACTCTGGCCCCAGTTTACAGAAAAGCATTCAACACTTTTTTTCACATTTCAAATTCACCAGCGACGGCTTTGTTCACAACGTAACACTTCGCCAGGTGTAGATTAGCCAGGACAACGCTAATTCACTAAGATTCAAAGTTGCGTCCAGGGCACCAAATGCTGAAAGACGCTAGCGTTTTTTGTAATAATTTTCAACTATTTTTTTATCTACTCTATTGCACTTTGCCTGGTCTGAGGTGGCGAAGGCAAGTGTGGCACAAGAGGTAACGTTCGGTAAAATTCACATCTTAGTGAATTTGCGTAGTTACGTCCATTTTCCAGAGCGCAAATTCGCCTGGCGTTAGGGATCGAAGTACTGCTAGAGTCTATCTCCTTCGCTAGCGAAATTACTCCAGCGACCGTTAGTAAATTGGCAAAGTTCTGAAATTATGTCACGCTGGCGAATTTTCGCCAGCGTTAGTGACTTCACCCTTTAGTAAATTTGCCCCATAGAGCTGTATAATAAAGGTGATGTTAAAATTAAACATGAAGCCCACAATATTTTTTTTATTAAAACGTTCATACCTGTAATAAACTGATTTTAAACTCTCAGCTGTCAATCATATATTGCCTGCCCGTCCTCTATGCCTTAAGCAGAGAGGTGGGGCAACCAATTACTTTCACTTTCCATTCTGCACTTCCTAGATTTCACTGCTCTCCTTAAATTCCCCCTCCCTCCTCACCATCTAACTCTATAGTAAGTGCATGGGCAACAGGTACACCATTCTACATACCTCCCAACATTTTGGAAGTAAAAAGAGGGACCAAAAAAAATTTTTCGCACGTAGCGCAGCATTTTTTGACCACACCCCCTTCTGTGACCACACCCCCTAATTACCATGTTTGTTTTAAAAAACAAAAGTTTGAAAATATTTCTCCTTATCTAAACTGTGTTTTTATGTCTCAAAATTAAAGTATCTTATTTTCACCTGTTAGCTGTTCTGGGCTCTCTGCTAAAAGCCAATTAAGTGAGAAACTTTGTTTCTTTTTCTGGCTGTTCAGCACATAAAAAAGAGGGACTTTCCAGTACAAATGAGGGACTGCCATTTGAGCTGTCAAAATAGCATTAACCTGAACATGATGAATATTTGTCCACTCTCAGAATTTCCCTCTGGGTAAGTCAGCAATAGATGTTCCGGATATTGGGAACCATATCCCCCCAAGATGAGGGGTATTCTGGGTGGTTTAGCTCTGAAACTGGCTGCAGTGCTTTATTATCTGTAAAATATAAGTTCAATGGACAAGGGATCACAGAATTTAAAAACCATGATGAAATAAACACTACTGAACCCCTTTAAAGGGGCTGTTCACCTTTGTATTAACTTTTAGTATGATGTAGAGATGAATATTCTGAGACAGTTTGTAATTGATATTAATTATTTATTAATTGTGTTTTTTTGAGTTATTTGTTTTTTATTCATCAGATTCCCAGTCTGCAATTTCAGCGATCTGGTTGCTATGGTCCAAATTACCTTAGCAGCCATGCACTGATTTGAATGAGACACTGGAATATGAATAGGAGAGGGCCTGGATAGACGGCTGAATTATAAAAAGTAGCAATAACAATACATTTGTAGCTGTACAGAGCATTTGTTTTTAGATGGGGTCAGTGACCCCCATTTGAAAGCTGGAACGATTCATAAGAAGAAGGCAAATAATTAAAAAACTATAAAAAATAAATAATGAAGACTAACTTTAGAATTAGCCATTCTATAACATACTAAAAGTTAACTTAAAGGCAAACCAACCCGTTAATGATATTAGCTCTTCTCCACTGCTCTATTCCTTCTATCTAGATAATGCTTAGCATTGGAAGTTATCAGCCATGTTTGCTTATACAGGGTGTGGAAACATTGTCCTCCCTGAATCCCCCCCGCTTCAAGAAAAGGTATTTGTAGCCCCCAAATCCATTCAGGAATAAAACTGGCTAAGCACAGGCCTATATTGCAGTCAATTTGTGGTCCAAGCTGCTGGTTTCAGGAATAAAATGGGAATATCAGGAACAAAATTTAAAATGACCATAATATGGCTCCCCAGTTTCCAATGAACTGTACTAGATAAAATGACCTTTTACTATGACCTTAGTTCAGGAGGGCCTATACTTTACTAATGCGAGATCTACTTTTAGTGATGTTGTCCCATTATGATCTACTTCCATAAAAGCATTGTTAGCATTCTGTTCCATGGAAAATATTACGGTACTTAAATATTATATTGATTCATGGGAGACTTTATATTGCTATATTTTAAGAAACAACCTTACCATAATTAACATAATTAATATCTGAATGAAATAGTCAAGCTGTTTGTTGACAGTGTATTGAGTTCTACTGATCACCAGCTAAAGGTCTACTGGTGGATCCCGAACTACCATTTGGGCACCCCTGCCTTAGTTACTTAAGAAAATGGAAGAAGAACCTGACTATTTTATAGCATGGGAGTGTAGATCTTATAGCTGCATCATACATTGCACTCATTGGATAAAAAAAGAATGACTGAATATCCTATGGCAATTTAACATGAGCTGCTTCTTTCATAATGATCGCAACATACGTCTTTCAAATACTTTCCAGGATTATAATAAATTTAGATTTCGCACAAGGCTTAAAACAGATATAATCCATTTCAGAAAATATGATCTGCAATTCAAGAATGAGTGTATTGCTATGGTTTATTAAGCATTTTTTTTCCTCTCCAGACACATTGTTGCCTTTTCTCCCCAATACATCTCACGCTGAGAAAGGATTTGCCAGGTTAAACCTGAATGATTAGTAGGATCGGCACAATGCATGATGGGGAGTGGAAAACTGTGTAATTCAACACTATTGTTCAACTCCCAATTCTGCTTCAAGATACAAAGGTGTGCTAACGTTTTGTACATCAGCTTGTGTGCAGATATTTTTAACCAGCATCTGCAGCAGGTTTATCTGTGTTGTGCATTACTGTATGAACTTCTAGTGCTGGTGTGTATGCCGAATAGCTGACCTATGTTTAGAATTTCTATAGCCTTCAAATGCTTCTTGAACTCTTGTTGTTAAGCCAACTATTCCATTAGGACAACCCCACAATTGACTGTGGGAATTAACTCAAATAGCAGTGGCAATACTTTTTTAATGCCTCCTATTTAAGAAGGTAGGCACCTGTAGTTTAGTCGCAGCAGGATTTTGCTCAAATACACACTTTCCAGTTTATACATCATAGGAAAAAAATAACAAAGTAAAGCTCATTCTTCGGACACCAGAACAAACTGGTCTACTGGCAGTCTGGATATCTTACAGTGACAGTGCCTCAGCAACTTAATCCAGGAAAAAAAAAATGTAATCACAGTCTCTAAGAGGTTTTTTTCTTTGCTGTGCCAAAACTGCATAAGATTATCCTTTCCACTTCCCAGTTCCTATTATACAGCCGGAGTGAACAACGCCCCTGTTATTCTACACATCTGCTGTGTCTCATAGAGTATTTTGAGAGAGAGAGTATTTAGGAAGGGTAAATCGTAAGTCTCCCATTTATCTCCTAGCCTATATAGATCAAAAAGAACTAATTTAGAACCAGTTTGGCTAAGGTATAAGGGTACATATAAATGTGGCCTCACTAGATGCAAAACCTGCACAGTATTGAATGTTTCTACTGCCTTTATAAGTAAACATACTGGGGATACCTTTGCACTGAAGAACACTGGGGCCAGCAAAAAAAAAATGATGGTGAATTATGACTTTTAAAAGTCATAATTATGACTTTAAATCTCATAATTATGACTTTAAAAAGTCGAAATTATGACTTTTAATCTCATAATTATGACTTTTAAAAGTCATAATTCACCATAATTTTTTTTTTTGCTGGCCCCAGTGTTCTTCCGTAATTATGAGATTAAAAGTCATAATTTCGACTTTTTAAAGTCATAATTATGAGTTTAAAAATCATAATTATGAGATTAAAAATCATAATTTCGACTTTTTAAAGTCATAATTATGAGATTTAAAGTCATAATTATGAGATTTAAAAGTCATAATTATGAGATTTAAAGTCATAATTATGAGATTTAAAAGTCATAATTATGAGATTAAAAGTCATAATTTCGACTTTTTAAAGTCATAATTATGAGAATAAGTCATAATTATGAGATTAAAAGTCATAATTTCGACTTTGTAAAGTCATAATTATGAGTTTAAAATCATAATTATGAGATTAAAAATCATAATTTCGACTTTTTAAAGTCATAATTATGAGAATAAAAGTCATAATTATGAGATTAAAAGTCATAATTTCGACTTTTTAAAGTCATAATTATGAGAATAAAAATCATAATTATGAGATTAAAAATCATAATTTCGACTTTTTAAAGTCATAATTATGAGTCTAAAAGTCATAATTTCTACTTTTTCAAGTCATAATTATGAGGATAAAAGTCATAATTATGAGTTTAAAAGTTATAATTTTGACTTTTTAAAGTCATAATTATGAGTTTAAAAGTCATAATTATGAGATTTAAAGTCATAATTATGAGATTTAAAGTCATAATTATGACTTTTAAAAGTCATAATTCACCATAATTTTTTTTTTTTGCTGGCCCCTCTTCCGTACTTCCGTACCTTTGCTATGAAACAATATTTCAAATGTTGTTCCAAAGGGGTTATTTATCTGACCACCTGTACCTGCGGAGTGCAGTACGTAGGTAAAACCACACGTTGTGCGGGAACCAGGTTTTTGGAACATTTATCAGCTGCTGAGAGGGGTGATCAAAAATCGGCCATTGCCAAACATATTATAGAACAACATAACGGTGAGTCTAGGTTTACTTTTCAGGTAATTGACAAACCCAGATATAATGTGCGACAAGGTGATAAAGATAAGATTCTGTCTAGGATGGATGTGTTTTGGATGTATCATCTGAAAACAATAGATACTCAAGGTGGCCTCAATCGCGAGTGCGATCCAACATGTTTTTATTAACCTATATAATTAATATAAATAATTACCATGCTAAGTGTGGCCAGTAGTGGCATTGGCATCACTAATCATCAGCAATCCTGTACTTGCAATTTAAGCTATCCACTATGTGAAGGAGATGTCCGTTTTGAGAATATGTTGAATTTATTGATCAGTATTATGTAATTGTATTAACTGACTTGTTTGATTAGTTGTACATGATTAACTAATTTATGAATATTAAGAACTTTTGTCCTCCCCCTTTTCTGTTTTTTCCCATTATGAATTGTGTTTATGAACTTTATTTAATATTTATTAATTATTATATACAGGATATCTTATTGATATGACACCCTACCTACTTACAGTATGTAAGTTACGATGATGTCAATGAACATAAAATGATAAGAGAATTATGTTTAATATGAATAAGTCCATTGTAATGTCTAGCTACATTTGTTGCATGGGCTAGTAACGCAGGGGTTAATGTTTTTACAGGGGGTGGGGTGTTATCTTTTAAATGTTCACATGGTTAGTTTCAGCACAGCTTTTGAGAAAGTGGCTTAGCCCACGAAACGCGTCAAGCATGCTCGGGAATGTATGTCCTGCTTTAATTTTTAAATGAAGACCTAATAAATTACGGATTTTAAAGTCTGCTGGTGCTCCGTGTTCAAATAATTATCAAAGAGTGAAGTTAGCGATCACCACAGTCTGCTAGAATGAAATGCTGCTTCTCTCCATTCATTTCTATGGGATTTTTAAAGGCGTATTTATCAAAGGGTAAAAGTGAAAGTTCACCATGTAATAAATACGTTTTTAAAAATCCCATAGAAATAAATGGAGAGAGGCGGTTTTTCACGCTAGTGGACTGTGGCTATCTCTAATTTCACTCTTTGATAAATATACCCCAAACTCTTTAGGGGTTTTACCAGTCACTGGGGTATATTTATCAAAGCGTAAAGTTAGAGGACACCACAGTCCTCTAGAGTGAAATCCCGCCGCTCTCCATTAATTTCTATGGGATTTTTAAAAGAGTATTTATCAATGGGTGAAAGTTAGGGGGAGTTAGGGGCAGTGTATTTAGTGAGCAGTTTTCTGGTTCCAACAAGAGAGTTGTTGGGGTTAGCACCCTTGTGGTGATCAAGCTGCCAGACAGGGACACAAGTGGGTGAACTCAGGGGCCTTATCCCCTAAGAGCAGCAGTCCCCAACCTTTTTTTTTTTACCCGTGAGCCACATTCAAATGTAAAAACAAGTTGTTGAGCAACACAAGCATAAAAAATTCCTGGGGGTGCCAAATATGGGCTGTGAATGGCTATTGGTAGACCCTATGAGGACTTGCAGCCTACAGGAGACTCTGTTTGGCAATTCACAAGGTTTTTATGTAACTAAAACGTGCCTCCAAGCCAGGAATTTAAAAAATAAGCACCTGTTTTGAGACCACTGGGAGCAACATCCAAGTGGTTGGAGAGCAACATGTTGCTCACGAGCCACTGTTTGGGGATAACTGCCTAAGAGGAACCTACTTGCAATATCTCAAAGTGTTAAGGTTTTCCACTAATTGCACTGAAAGTATCACCATTTGAATGCTGTGACTAAAATTTACTGCGTTGTTCAATAAATAAGTTATTTGTTTGAAGCAACCACTGGACTGCTGTTATTTTCAAGTCGGTTGGTCTGTGTACCAGAGACCAAACCAGAATCCACCTGAGGGTAAGGTTCTTAAAGGACCATTACACACTGCTGGGAGTGGCGCACAGCCTAAGTGTATCTGGGGTACACTGTCAGCAAGCCACACTACTCAAACATATATCTCAGGTCCACCTATGAGTGTGCTACATATATTTCAAGTAAACCAGATATTTTTGTCATATTCTCTGCACTCACCCATATCAATATATTAAAAGATGTTCTAAAGATGGTATTGTAGCTTTACAGCGAGAGGAGTTCAAAACTAACTATACTCTGAGCATCATAACTCATTATTCTCTATTGGGGTTCCGATGTTCAGAGAAGCCATTATTGACCTTTATTTTCAAGCTGCCGTACCTCTGAAAATACAGTGATTTCCATAAAATAAAGTGCCACACCAAGACATTGGTTCCTGAAGATGGAAATACTACATTACTACATTACAATTTTACATCACAATAATGTTTCTTTAACATTACAATTTTAATCATTTGCACGAGATGTAGTATAGGACAGGCTAGATCAGGGATGATGTTGACACACCTGGCCATCTTAAATATATGCAAATATATGTACAAACAAATACAGTGTTTCTTAAAAGGGAGGCTATATTTTAGTAGCTTTTTTTATCCTTTATTATATTGATATTGGGGAGTGCAGGCATTCTAACCAGGCTCATATTATTGGCTTCAGATTAGCATTTCAAAGGAACCAAAGAAAGCATGAAGGAGTGATTTCCCATGGTGATAAGCTCATGTGCAATATACATTTGTCATTTTAATAGCAATGCAAACAGATTTTATTTCTAGATCATTGTTTGTCCAAAAAATCATTAATTTAAATTGCTCAACTGCAGCTACTACAGGTTTAGTTATTCTGTTGAGTGCAGAAGAATACATGTTGTGCAGGGGAGGAAGGAATCTTAGGCATCATTAGGCATGGTCAAAGTTTTGTAAGCTGCAAAAGAAAACCTTTCACGCAGACATAAGAGTCCTGCATAGTTTGTACACTGGAAAGCCAATGGCGAAACAGTGTGCAAAGTACAAAAAATGGTCAAAAATCATTAATTGTTGCAGCTCTCTATCATCATTTTTGGAGAGCAGCGACCAAATGGGCATCCTCACGAATACAGAGCTGGTTGCATTTGGCATCCATCTCCTAACTTGCAAGTCATTCAGATGCACACGTTTTGGAGCACCAGTAAAAGCAGGTCCTATCCCAGGTCCTGTTCTTATAGCCTGCCCTGGGGTAAGGAAAGGACTTTTTTCTTGCACCCATAAGAGCACTTTCTTTGCAGGTTCTCAGTCTGATGCAGGACTGTAGTGTTGGACCTTATCAAGCAGAGAAGACATTCTTTTATGACTGTCCAATAAGCAAACCCAACACAACCTTTGGTAAGGACAAATTTAATTTAATGTTGAGGTCAAACTCGTTGCTTTACATTCTAAGAGGACAAAAATTGTGTTGTGGCTTGGGAACCAAGAGAACATGCAAGGTGCAAAATAACACGGTGCTTTTCATCATTCTTTTGCATTTGCATTGTGCACCTTGCCTCACCAATGGTAATTTAAACATATAGCCTTTAAAATAACTATCTAGGGGGCACATGTAGTTAATTTATTTGCATGGAGTATGCCTCAGTCATAAATATTATAAATGTGCATAAGACATACTTAAACTTTCCTTTCTGTTAGGAGAGCAGCAATAGACGTAGTCTTCTTAGAAGATAATACAAAATACTTGCTATTTGCTATAGCAACCATGCTGTGAACTGGCCAGAGACATTGTAAATTCATATTGTACGTCACACATCTTTAGAATACACGGACACATGGAAATATGTTCCAGGACCTCTTTTAAATATTCTACCTCATTCAATTTAATTTGAACAGCTGATAAAGCTGCATGTTAAACATTACTTAAGAGATAAGATTTTCCTTGTTCCTGCTTGATAGCTATTATACATGTGTAAACAGTAGCAAGTTAAATAGAGCAATGACTTCCACTGAACACTCTAAAAACATATGCTGGAATCCTTACAATCACTAAATAAGTGAAATTCTACTGGCAACGTCTGACTCTATTTACACCTTCAGGCTTACGGCTTTAGCACACAGGCAGATTCGGGGAGATTTAGTCGCCTGGTGACTAATCGCGACAATCTCCCCGAACTGCTAAAGGTGGAAGGCAGGGAGAAGGCAGTTTGGCGAGATTGTCGCCCCGAAAAAGGGGCGATTAGTCGCCAGGCGGCTAAATCTCCCTGAATCTGCCAGTGTGCTAAAGCCCTTAAAGGTGGCCGTAAGGTGGCTGCACGCAGGTAGTTTTTAGCTGCCAGTTCCGCCCCTTTAGTCCAAGCAGGCAGCTAATCTGCCCATGTATGGGGCACTCCAATGGACCAACTTGAACTATATCTGGATGAAAATTAGCCACATATTGATTGGACAGGTTTAAAAGTCCTCTAAGGTGCACGGTCTCTGTTGACTATGACAGCCTGTATCCCTGTCATTTTGATCTGCTTGTTTGGGGCCACACATTCGGATCAGCTGATATTGCCCACCTTGGTTCAGTCAAAATGCACTTCCCTGATTGAGACCTCTTCCTAGTCAACCACTCTGTTTATGGCAGATGTTCACAATACCAGGAGGGAATGGTCTAAAACAGGGATCCCCAACCTTTAGAACCCGTGAGCAACATTAAGAAGTAAAAGGAGTTGGGGAGCAACACAAGCATGAAAACTGTTCCTGCGTGCCAAATAAAGGCTGTGATTGGCCATTTAGTAGCCCCTATGTGGATTGTCAACCTACATTGAGGTTCTGTTTGGCATTACACCTGGTTTTTTTACAACCAAAACTTGCCTCCAAGCCTGGAATTGAAAAATCAGCACTTGCTTTGAGGCCACTTGTAGCAACATTCAAGGGTTTGGGGAGCAACATGTTGCTCAGGAGCTACTGGTTGGGGATCACTGGTCTAAAAAATGCTGATTTCAGTCCCTCTACCTGACATTGTCAGTGTCTGCCCTAGGCCATTCATTTGTTGGGGAAATTCAGTTACTGGAGACCATTTGTGGTGAAAGACAATGTTTATTTGACATGAGCTTCATGGATTCTGAGCTCACCAAGAGTCAAAACTCACAGGGAAATCACAGGGAAATATATATATTTTACACTTTATGCAAAGAAGTACGGGAGTGAAAGGGATCATTAAAGGGGTCATTCAGTTATCTTTTATTATGTTATATAATGGCTAATGCTAACAACTTTTCAATAGGTTTTTCTTTTATACAGTTTTTGAATAATTTGTCTTCTTCTTTTGACACTTTCCAGCTTTCAAATGGGGAGTCACTGACCCTATCTAAAAACAAAGGCTCTGTAAGGTTACAAATTTCTAATTATTGCTACTTTGTATTACTCGTCTTTCTAGTCAGGCCCTCTCCTATTCATATACCAATCTCTCATTCAAATCGATGCATGGTTGCTAGGGTAATTGCAAACTAGAGAGCTGCAGAATAAAAACCTAAATAACTCAAAAACCACAAATAATAAAAAACGAAAACCGATTGATAATTGTCTCAGAACATCACTTTCTGCATCATACTAAAAGTAAATTCAAGCATGAACCACCACGAAGGAGTAAGAAGAAGTTACTAGTGGGACCTTATAGAGAGAGCTTTTCACAGCACAGAAAAACAAAGAACTGCTCTTACAGCTAAACAGGTGACTCTGCCCTCAAGGTCAGGGTAGTAGTGACCAAGGCTAGTTTGAGAACAGACTTCATCCATTTCAGGGAGGTGCATATTGGAATCTGCATACATGGAATTTTGTTCTCTGTGACATTTAACTGGAAATTATGTCAGATTGGGGGGAAGAGTATTTTAATGCCCATAGGCCTCTAGAGTCTAAACAAGGCATTCGATTTACAATCAGCCTGATGCTTACCTGGCATGGCAAGAGGTGGTAAAGGGTGAGACACAGGGGTCATTTACATATCCCTCTGATGTAAGTGCAAATGTATATCCCTTAATTATTATTCAAATTCACTTGTGTCTGGAGTCTGAGCAAAGAGCTTTGTGTTGTGTAGAGCTCAGCACTAGCTTGTACAAGGCAGTTCTATCCTTTCCTACTGCCATAGAGAAGATGGTAAGAACAGGCTCCAATGCAGCCTCACTTTTTGACACTCTCTATCTTGTGTGCATGGGTAGGGGGCAACCACATGCCTCTCCCAGGCTTGGCTCTCAGGAACACCTAGGAGCAGATTTACTAAGCTTGAGTGAAGGATTCGAAGTAAAAAAAAACTTAGAATGTTGAAGTATTTTTTTGGGTACTGCGACCATCGACTAGGCTACTACGACCTTCGACTACGACTTCAACTCGAACTAAAAATCGTTTGACTATTCGACCATTCGATAGTCGAAGTACTGTCTCTTTAAAAAAAAAACTTCAACTACATACTTCGGCAGTTTAAACCTACCGAGGTACAATGTTAGCCTATGGGGACCTTCCCCATCATTTTTCTAAGGTTTTTTTGATCGAAGAAGAATCGTTCGATCGATCGATTAAAATCCTCGATCAAATGATTTTTACTTTGATCGATTGATCGTAGTATTTGCGGTAAATCCTTCAAATTCGATATTTGAATTCAAAGGATTTTACTTCGAGGGTCGAATTCGAGGGTTTATTAACCCTCGATATTCGACCCTTAGTAAATGTGCCCCCTACATGTAGGCAGTGCTGTACTCATAGGGGAAATGCAGTGTATGGTGGACCACAAAGTGCAGAAAACATGAAAATATTTTTGTACATTGTACCCTGCCCTGCGCTTGATATAAGACCACAACAGTGCCATACAGTAGTGGGATCCAGTAATACAACAGTTGGGCTTCACTTTATACAAATAAAGCTATTTTAGGGGAACCACACAAGCCTATGAAAAGAAATAAAGAATAACTATGGAAGAAAAAGTTTACATAAGAAAAGGTGGAGTTCGTTGTTAATCATTACCTGTGCTAGATGTTATCTTTCATGATTATTTTAGTCAACAAACAGTTGTCTTTGTATTACAGAAAAATACAGTCTCAACTTTTGGATTCCTAAGAAATTCCTGAGAAAATCATTTACAGATGGAAGCTCAACTTATGACATACAGAGGGACATTAAATAATGATTTTGAGAAAGCTCATTCAAATTGCAGGGCAAGGGACATACTATAAAAGAATTTCCTGCACCTTATACAGCTTTACAATTTTATGGAACATGGGATTCTCCCTATAGCACACATTTAAGGAATTATATAAAAGTACAGCTATGGGATCTGTTATCTAGAAACCTGTTATCCAGAAAGGTCCGAATTACATTGGCTCACTTTTAATAAAATAACCCACATTTTTAAAAATGATTACCTTTGTAGTAATAAAGCAGTACCCTGTACTTCATCGCAGCGAAGATATGATTAATCCTTATTGGAAGCAAAACCAATCTATTGGGTTTATTTAATGTTTACATGATTTTCTAGTAGACTTAGGGGCTGATTCACTATGGGTCGAATATCGAGGGTTAATTAACCCTCGATATTCGACTAGGAATTGAAATCCTTCGACTTCGAATATCGAAGTCGAAGGATTTAGCGCAAATACTGTGATCGTACGATCGATGGATTATTCCTTCAATCGAACGATTAAATCCTTCGAATTGAACGATTCGAAGTATTTAAATCCAACGATCGAAGGAATATCCTTCGATCAAAAAAAGTTAGGCAAGCCTATGGGGACCTTCCCCATAGGCTAACATTGACTTCGGTAGCTTTTAGCTGCCGAAGTAGGGGGTCGAAGTTTTTTTAAAGAGACAGTACTTCGACTATCGAATGGTCGAATAGTCCAACGATTTTTAGTTTGAATCCTTCGATTCGTAGTCGAAGTCGAAGGTCGAAGTAGCCCATTCGATGGTCGAAGTAGCCCAAAAAATACGTCGAAATTCGAAGTTTTTTTTACTTCGAATCCTTCACTCGAATTTAGTGAATCGGCCCCCTAAGGTACAGTATGAAGATTTACGGATAGATACGGTATTCGGAAAATGCCAGATCCAGAGTATTCGGGATAACAGGTCCCATACCTGTATAAGGTAAAAAGCAATACCTTTCTACCAGAATACTTATAACCATGTACAACTGCTCAGTAAGAACATTATTTATAGTGTAGCAAATAGTTGGCTAAGTCTACACCTTTCTCCCCATGCAGTCACTTCCCAAAGATATGGCAGATGCTGGGCAAATAATGTTGTGTGTGTCTCTGTGAGCAAATAAATCACTTTGGGCACGTTTCAACACAAATCCAATGTGCTACTCATTTTTTGCAAACTACCTGCCAGTTTAATAACTTGGGTTAGACTTCGGTAACGCAATGTGGTAACTACGTCCTCCCCTAATATAGAGTGGGGCCACCTGAGAAAAAGAGTCCCATGTTAACACATTCTCTACCAGGAACTGCAGTGAGATGTGATTTTGTCTGACCAAGTGTGAGGTTTAATATCTGAAGGTAATACAGTTTGAGAACTCTATCTTCTAAATAATGTTGCATAAAAATGAAAAGAAGAGAGGCAAAGGTCAGAAACAGAGCATAGATTGTGTGAAGGACTGTATTTTGAGATCAGAGCTGAAATATAGGAAGATAACTTTATTGTTAAAGGACCAGTAACATCAGTTTTTTTTAAAAAAAAAAAATTGGTTAGTATACATCGAAAAAAAAGAAGAAAATAACTTAACGAAACTCTGCTTAAGCTCCACTTCAGGAGGAAACATCATTTGGCGCTCGATTTCTCCTCCCTAGCTTCCTTATAGGAGATAGCCAGGGAGGAGAAATCGAGCGCTGCACAATGGATCGTTGCCTTTTCTGAAGAGCAGCGCAAGTGGATTTTCGGTAAGTTATTTCTTAATAAAGACTTTGTGATTTTAAAGTTTCATTTGTCTTGGTGGTTTTTTTTCTCAATGTATACTAATGAATATATTTTAAAAAATTTTTTGGATGTTACTGGTCCTTTAAGGTCATGGAATGTGAATGTAAGTAATCTAAATTTGATTCAAGGGAAGATCAGGAACGTCTTCATTGATTACTCATCAAGTTCAGTTGTTTTTAGATTTACCTATACAAGATATAACATGACCTGGATGAATGAAAATCTTCATAGTCATCAGGAACCATAGTGGTGCAGCTGAGATAAATGGATGAGCCTAGCAGTAGAAATTTAATATGCTGTGGTTTACTAGCATCCATGGAATCCCCATCAGCTGATAACTAACATGGAATTATTGTTCATACGAAAATGCTAACTGTTTTACACGGACAATAAACTACGCCCTCATACATATAAAGCCACTTCATTAATACATTAATACTAAGCTAGTTCACTCTGATTACATCCAGGGATGACATATATTTCTATGGTATAATTTCACATTTGTATTTGACAAGGGAGGATCTCATGTGGTGGGAATTTTGATATAACTAGTAAATAATGAAGGCGTTTGTACATTTTAATAAGTGAATTGTTGGCCTCCTTCATTTGACTCTTTGAACTGATAAGTTGCAGGTTGATGGATGTCTGAGTTTGGAAAATGCCAGAAAAAAAATTAACTGTCTCAATGCATAATCCCAACTATGCAGAATAGAGCAGGAGGAAAAAGGTCTGAGGCTATTTTCCATGGCTTGGGATAGGAGCACAGTTTGAAGTGAAAACAAGCTACACATCATTACAGTATACAATTACATTCTTGACAACTCTGTTTCATCAAAAAAATGCCTCATGCCCAAATAAACATCTGTACAGAATGGGATTGCTGGGATGGGAGCAAAAAACCTGACTGGCCTGTTTAGAGCCATGACCTTAACCCAAATGAACACTTGTAGGATGAATTGGAGCACTTCCTGTGAGTCAGGCTTGATCTCCATCATCTCCAAAGCTCCTGTGGTTTTGGAAATGAATAGCCTTCCAAGAAGAGTAGCTTCTGTTATGGCAGCAAAACATCTTTATATTATTTCATTGGTTTGAAAATTAAATGTTTAATGTCTGTATATGATTGGCCATATTTTGGCCGTATAGTGTATTTTTTTTTACACACTCATTAAAACAATTTCTTTTGCTTGATCCTTAGAATATATGTATCTAACAAATGTGTTTTGTTAAACAGCCAAACGTTATATATATATATATATATAATGAAGAGGAAAAGCCAGCACTCACGAAAATTGCATAAATGATGCCTGGGTGCAGTCCTTGTGGAGAGTAGGATGTAGAGTAAGAACTGAAGATCGCACTCGCACTCTTTGAGAAAGGCTGTTGTATCAGCCGAAACGTCAGCGACTGTCCACTGAATAAATGGATACTTTTCGCTCATAAGACCTGCGAGTGCGATCTTCAGTTCTTACTCTATACTGTATATATATATATATATATATATATATATATATATATATATATATATATATATATATACAGTGGATCAACAGGTTCCTGTTCAGGTGTGAATAAGGGTTTAGCTGAGGCAAGCCTGTAATGCCAGAGCTGTGTTCTTGTGTCTAAACAATGCCAACAGAATGAGTGATGTGCCTCTTGTAGAGGGCATTGTCAGTGACCAAGAGCGCTGTGACTCACCCACAATATAAAGAGAAAGAATTAAAGCACAATGATGAGTACCATCAATTAGAAAAGCTAACACTCACTCTTAACATAGTTTTTGCAGTAAGTTTGCTGAAAGCTTTTCAGTTTTACCACACTATACAGACCTTCTATGTTATAAATATATTTATGGCAGGTTCAGAGGTTGATGTTAGCTTACATACCTCCGAGAGCAACCCCCCCCCCCAAGTGCTCTCTCTCTCATGGCCAATAAATGTCCTGTAAGGTGCCATTAACAGTGACTATGTAGTGGGACTCTGTGGAGGGGGCTGCTCGTCTCTTTGTGTACTTGAAATGCCAAGGCCTATTTTGTTTTCCAGTCCCCCTGGACATATCAGTAATTCCACGGTTCCCACGGTGTGTCGGACCAATAACTTTGCCAAGCGAATTGCATGCTAATGCTGTTATTAACCCTGTGCACATAGGAGTGCTCCCCAAGTGACCCCCACATCTTGCATCTGATTCACTGCAAATTTGCATGGGCCAGATTCAATTTGGCGAGAAAAAGATTTATCACATGAAAACGTATGGACAAGATTAAATTTGATGAGAAAAAACTTTTCTCCTAATTCGCTTCCAGTTTTTTTCCCCATAGACTTTCGTGTGATAAACCATGACATAAGATTGTCTGAATTGAATTGCATCTTAAACTGAATGTCATCAATGAGTTTTCCCGTCATAAACCTTTTTCACAGTGAATTGAATGTGGCCCATTGTTGGAGTAAAAATATACGGTACATTGCAACCAATGAAGTGCACTTTGCACCTGCATTCGTAAAGGAGCTTTTTCAAATAACAAAATTTTCTTTATTTACCTTTCTCTTATGCAGCATTACAAAAACACCCTCTGGTGGCAGCTGGTAAGAATTGCATTGCAGGATAGATTAAGATTTTCTTTACATTAAAGAAATTTGAGACGCCTGTTTGTCTTTTATCACCCTGGATCGGAGGTTACTACAGGTGCAGACAGGTGTGAAAGCACAGAGCAACATTTACATTTGCAGGAAGTATAAACTTAAAGTCAGCTGATAACCTTAAATTTACAGCTATAACCTTGATAACCTTAAATTTACAGCTATTTACATTTCAGTGGTATGCCTCCCACCCTCCATTTTCAAAAGTGAATATACAGTAAGTATATTCAATCAATGTGGACTGTGCCTTTGTCCTTCAATTTGGATCTGGGCAAAGCACCTATACAGGTACCCGGGCTCCAGCTGAACTGTGCATTTTGATTGGCTGGGCAGTTTTAAAGTGCTGTATCTTTGGGGTATGGGGATTTATTTTAGTCTCTTTTTTTCTTTATAGTTTTTAAGTGAGGTTACCTTCGTCTTAAAAACTATTCCCACAGGTAAACAATATATACAGATAAATAAGGGAAAAACATATAATAATCAAATAAAATGAGGTGTTCAATATAAAGGACACTGACTGAGTACTTCTGAACAGCACATGAAGCTCCAAAGTACCTTTTTTTATTTTATCTCTTATGCTGAATGTTTTGGGACCTGGGGTTTTTCCAGATAAGGGATCTTTCTGCCGTTTGGATTAAATAAATCAACAGTGATTGTTTTGCCATTGATATAGATTCATGCAGCTTAGTTAATAGGAAATCATTTTTAATAATTCGATTTTATTTGCTTAGCATGGAAGATTGGCTTCCCATAATTAGGGGCTTTCCGGATATCAGGTTTCTGGATAAAAGTTTCCATACTGTAACTTCAGTTCCAGTGGTCGTCAGGCTGTATGAATCAACTCTTTTGGAACCATGCTGGGGGGCGTTACTACAGAGGAAGCAGACCCTGGGGCTGCAGGGGGCCCCAGGAGTGTAGAGGTCCCAGTCAAGCCTTAATAAATGAGCATTTTTAATATAGCTTGGTAAAATAGGCCAACTAATGTTTTGAGGCCCTAAAATGAATTTGCTGTGGGGCCCATTAACATCTAATTACGCCACTGGAACCACGCCTTACAACTGACGTAACCCAAATTCCCATTACAAACAAGCTGATCTTTGATTTTGTCTTTTGACACTGTAACCTGTACAACAAATATTACCTGACACATACAATGACAATATATATGATTGTTCCAATCTATAAGACAATCTGTAAACATTCAGCAATACTGGGTGGATGACCCGATCAAGCTTATCTGCCTATGTATATTTGTTTGATAGGACCACACCATAATCTTCCTCATGCACCTGGTGCTTCCCCTCCCTGTTTTATTTTGTAAGCTGCCCTACACTGGCAATTATATTTAACTTAAACTCATGCTCAAATATAGAAAAGGTTCAATTGATTAAAAAGAAATATTTATCAAAGGTATTGTTACGCCAGAACACGCATGAAGACTCCTTTTGTATTGGAAGGTACAAGAACTAGGCATGTTAAAGGGTGAGAACATGCAGATATTATATTATTATTCATGTAATGGTTTATGGAACGATGGCCATTGTGTCTGTGCTTAGATTAGTGCATCAGATGCAGAGCAACAAAGCTCTCTCTCTAACTGATCTGGCCCTGTATCAAATACTGGGGTCTTTGAGCATTTTGCACCCAAGAAATCAGTTTCTTTGAATAGCATGTAGGTAAGGGATGTTCTCATAAACCTCATGTACCACCAGAAGACATTTTTCTGCCAGGTATAAATTTGTGAGCCTCTGGGAACTGGAGTACAGGAGCAATTGCAATGCCATGACGTGAAAATAAAATGCATTGTGGGAGAAAAAAAGCACCATTTCTTCCCCAAATTTTTGCTCCTCTTTGCAAATGAGCTCTTTGGAGTACATTTTATTACATTGCCATTAAAATGCTGTAGAAGAAAAAGCTGATTTAGTATGAGGTTAAGGTATCGGTTGCCGGGAACACCATCCTAATGAGGATTACACAAAGAAGGAAAATTAGCATATGACCCCAAATGTGTAAATTTAATTTGAGTAACTTCTAAAGTTCATAAGCTCCGGAAAAAAATGGTGGAGTCATAAGTCCCAGAGGCTAGTGATGTTTTCTAAATTTCTAAATTCGAAATTTCACGATAAGCAGTTGATGTTTTTCCCCCTTTACTCTGCTTAGCACCCATAGAGGAAGCAAGCAAAAACACTTGTACTGTAACTCAGAGCAACCTAGCCAGCCTTTTAATTTGATCAGCCCTCCTAACTGCTCCTGCCTAGTCATAGCACTATAGGCTACTCAAAATAAATCATGGTGGCACTATTGCTCCAAGTTTTTGGCTGTTGACTCAAAATACACATGTGGGTATAGACAACTACCAGGGGTCATTTACTGTGACCCTGGAAGTAAGTACTTGAGAAGTAAGAGGTGCAAAAGCACACCCTTTGCTGCTATTTTTAAAAAAGAAAATGTCTGGGTTTTGCCCACACTCTGCACTTAGTGCAGGTTTTCCACTGCAGAGTACAGCATTATCAGGTGTAAGGCAACTTTGCCCTTGTCATTTAACATAGGACAGACAACACCTACAGGGTCCATTGTGCCCTGTACCCATGGGTGCTCCCTAAATTGTGCATAGTTAGGGGACACTGCCTCCTCCCAATGGCCACCTATGAATACAGCACTGGCTAGAGAAGGCAGTGCTGTATTGATGAAAGGCACATGAAGGTCAATGCTCCAAAACAGAACAATTCAGTAACAAGCAGGGCAGGGTGCAAAGTGCAAAAAAACACAGTGGTTTGCATCCACTTTTGCATGTTGCACCTTGCCCTGCACTTAAATGATTCCTGCCCGCTGGGATGAGTGACACCCATTTCAAAGCTGGAAAGTGTCAGAAAAAGAAGACAAATGATTCAAAAACTATAAAAAACAAAATAATGAAGACCCATTACAAAGATAATTGAAATAGGGCATTCTATAACATATTAAAAATGAACCACCCCTTTAAGAAAAGTGTTTCTCTATGAAAAGTTTAGTTGCATAACATAAGACCAATGGCAGAGAAGCCTACTTCAAAAATTGGCCTACCAGTTATCAGCCATGGTCTGTTGCATCATGGTCAGTGCATGGTGGGCATGGTCTATTGGCTTGCATCCCTGAATGCTTACTGTGTATGCGCATATCTTCCTCCAAGAGGGAAACTGTAAAAACCAGGGGAATGGCCTATAATAATGGGGGTGGCCGGATCCAAAATTACACAATTCCCTGAACACTCAAAGCTAGGTAATGCCTGGGACACCCGGGGGAGTTTTCAGATATGGTGCAAAACCAGTCTTCTGAATTTCTTCTTGGAAGCCTTTTATCAGTTTTGAATCTGAACCTTTAGTCCATCATATGCTTCAAATCCTACACATAGGGGCCCATTTACTTAGTTCGAGTGAAGGAATAGAGGAAAAAAGTTTGAATTTCGAATGGTCGAATATGGCTACTTCGACCATCGAATGGGCTACTTCGACCTTCGACTACGACCTTCGACTACGACCTTCGACTTCGAAATGAACGATTCGAACTAAAAATCTTTAGACTATTCGACCATTCGATAGTCGAAGTACTGTCTCTTTAAAAAATTCTTCGACCCCTAGTTCGCAACCTAAAACCTACCGAGGCCAATGTTAGCCTATGGGGAAGGTCCCCATAGGCTTCCTAACAATTTCCTGATCGAAGGAATATCCTTCGATCGATGGATTAAAATCGTTCGATCGTAGGAATAGCGCAAAATCCTTCGACTTCGATATTCGAAGTCGAAGGATTTTACTTCGACAGTCGAATATCGAGGGTTAATTAACCCTCGATATTCGACCCTAGGTAAATGTGCCCCATATGTTTGCTGAGATGGTGCAGTCACAAAGTCACCCTACAAGGGCCCAGTAAAATCCACAAACTCTACAACCCCAGGAGTAGGCAAACCTTAACCTAATATACAGTATATAATACTCTAGTTACATATTTAACATATCTTCATTAAGATGCTAATGTAAAGCAAATAACATATATATATATATATCCACAAGTGTTATAGAGTTTGTCAACGTTTAGGGAGGCATTAGTGGCCTTACATTTAATCCTACTTTACCTGTAAATGTTATCACTGCCTTTACAAGTTAATGTTGTTTTCCAATGAAAAAAAACACAAACTTCAAAAGTGATCATGGCCAGTTTTTAAAATCTTGATTAATTTTACCATTGCAAATATTTATGAAATATCAGAGAAGTACAGAGAAGACATTGTCACGTTGCCCAGAGTCTTTCATCCAACACTGTCTGAGTTTAATAAATAACTAGAAAAATAGATATAATAAAGGGTGTGCGTTGAGTGTTCATTTGTCATTTTTAACTTCTGGCTCTGAAAGCTACCAGAAGAATCTATTAGTCACCGAAAGGCGCAACCTAACATATAAAGTCCTTTATTATAAAGGATGCGGATCCTGCTATAAAAGTTATCAAGAAGGAGTTACCTGATCAAACAGGCTCACAGAGAACAGCTGTCACTTGCACCTTCCAGGGTTTCTCTGTTTGTTGCTTCGGGTATGCTGGAGGCAAATGTCTTCTTTGGTGTACACAAAGGAAAGCTAGACAAACACCGGAAGAACCATCAAACTCCTTGCAGATAGTGTCCATGTTAGAAACAAGCTCAGTTCAAGTTCAACAAGGCAGCAATTCTAACCACTGTGTAGAAGAAGATTTATTGAACAGCACCACCAATAGCACCATCGATTCTCACTTTTCTTTAGAAATGGTGCACGTTCTACAATGGCCACTTTCCATCGGCAAAACTGAGTAGCAGAAGATTAGTTTAACAGCACCACCAACTCTTCAAGTAGTTAAAAAGCCTTTATTAATGCTTTTGTGGGCATCACCGCATGCTGCCTTTTATCAAGATTGAAATGTTGCAGTGATGCGCACAAAAGCATTAATAAAGGCTTTTTAACTACTTGAAGAGTTGGTGGTGCTGTTCATTTAATCTTCTGCTACACAGTTTTGCCTATGGAAAGTGGCCATTGTAGAACTTGCACCATTTCTAAAGAAAAGTGAGGATCGATGTGCTGATGACTACTCCTCTTCTACAGCATTTCTACCCACTGCCTGAAGCCTGATGTATTATGTTCTGATGTTTTCCCTGATTTCCAAACAGCCTGGACTATTGCACAAACTTAATATGCAGGCCTCTTTATGATTATCACTTTCGTATAACAGGCAAAATACACTCAACCCTTTATATTTCTTGAGAAGGGTGCTTGATGCCTACTGGACTCCAGTCCAACTGTGGGATAGAATTAAAAAAAATACCTTACCTGAGAAAGCCATTCATTAATATATATATATATATATATATATATATATATATGTATGTATGTATATAAAGATTTTAAAACAAATAACCTGTGTCTTCATGGCTGTACCTTGGACCCATTTGGGCAGATTTTAAAGGAACAACCTCTCCCTTAGTTAAGCTCAAAATCATTTGAAAGACTTATAACTAGGCTTGAGTTAACTATGATCCTGTTACCCCTTCAAAGCATGCCTCGAGATTCCAGCAACAACACATTTATATATAATAGGCTGACCTGATTGTAATTCAACATATTTATAACTGGTTCCCTGAAACTGACTGCAAGTATGCTGAATTACAGCTTTGCACCCACTGTACATCCATTTATAGTTTAACGAGAAAATGTTTAATAACGGGCTGCAATAACAGCAAAAAACATGTTTTTTTGTTGTGTGGTCCACTACAGCTCCTTTCAGTTGTGTACTTGTAACTACGAAACATACCCTCAATGTTAATGGCGCCTATTTATTAAAATCTGAATTTATCTAATCTATTTCTCTAATATTCTCTGACCAAATCCGCACAGGTTATTTCCACGTATTTATCAATTCATTTTCCCGAAAATTTCCTGTGTGGGAAAAAACTCTATTTTTCTTCGGATTTTCCACATGAAACCAAGCGCAGATCAGGATATCTTTGAGACTACTCCCATTGACTTATATACAATTTCGGCAGGTCTGAGATGCTGGATTTTTGGATTGTGACTTTTTCCATCCTCGGGGTATAAATGTTTTTTTTTTTTTTTTTAGTTTTTGGCATTCAGACTTTAAAAAAATAACCCCCTTACTGTACCCTATTACCTTGTTTCCTAATCCTATTTTTTCCAAAAGAATCTAAGCCCCAAATTCCTTTCCTTATACTTGAAGTTTACAGATGCACTAAAAAAATGTAAACAACTCTTTTACAGAATATAATGCTTCCATCAATTAGATATTTACATATTTAGGTATTAAGGGGTAGAGACCCCCAAAATTAAGGGGTAAAGAGCCCACAAAATCAAAGAAATATCAATTAATGTAATGCGGTATAAAGGGTAATTCAAATCTGAATTCAAAATATAGGTATGAGACCTGTTATCCTGACTAATTGGGGTTTTTCGAGATAAGGGTTCTTCCTGTAGTTTGGATTTCCATAATTTGTCTACTACAAAATATTTAAACATTAATTAAACCCAATAGGATTGTTATGCCACCAATACGGAATAATTACCGGTATATCTTAATCTGGATCAAGTACAAAGTACTTTTGTAAAAATTTGAATTATTTTATTAAAACTGAGTTTTTGGGAGATGGCCTTCCTGTAATTTGGGTTTCTGGATAACATATTTTATGCCTGTGACACAAATTGTTCTATGCTAATGGTAGTAAGCAGGTCTCTAGGGATTAAATGAAGTTTCACATCAGTGTATAGGGATGTAAACATCAGTGAGTGTACAGTAATTTGAATGCTGAGTGATGACAGAGTAAATAGGGTCCTGTGGGTATTGGCTCGCAGCCTAATTGAAAAAATAGAAACTTCTAAATTTTGTGAATAAATGGCATGATTAAGCTGAAGGGCATTACTGGGGATAAGGAAGTGACCAAAGCTGCACCTTTCAGCTGCAGGAACAGAAGAGCAAACAGCACTTTGCAGCTGTTGAGGTGGTGCCAATACCAACACAATGCTGTGCCAGCAACACAGAGAAAGGTATAAGATGTGAGTACCCCCACCTGGCTACAAGGGCGAGTGCTGGAGATATTCCAACCTTTGTTACACAATTATGTGCAATGCTATTCTACTGCACCTGAAAACTCCTAACTCACGTATATAGAATTACGCAAATAAACTCCTATTCAGCTGGTTCTAACGTCAAAACTATTTCTGTTCCCCATGTTACAGCTAATGCGTAAGGAAGGCTGAAAGTGATACTGAAACACTCTTTTTGGGTAGTGATGCACAGGTCGAGAAATTCCCATCCAACACCCACCCCTTTTTCGACCCCGACCTGAACCAAATTGATGACGGCATTATATTCTGTAAGAGAGTTGTTTACATTCGAACATCTCATTTACTGGGAAGTGTAAACTTAAGTCAATTTCCAGTGAAGTCAATTGCTAAATTTGTTCCCAAGTCAGTGCTAAAGGGAAAAAAAATACCCAGCCTATGAAACTTCCTAAAGTGGCACAGTGAGGCCATCTTTAACATCCATTGAGAAGAATTAGACTTGTAGAATTGGGAAACTTTACTCTACTGCATATTTGCAAGTCTTAAGTACTTAGGTATTTATTTACTAAAATCCGAATTTAAATAAAAAAAAACTCACATCCACGATTTTGCCTTTTTTATTAAAGGGGAACTGTCAGGCAAATGAAAATTTAAAGAGATACTGAAAAATTAAACCTTTTCTACATCTATCATATTATTGTCTTTGCACGCTATTTATAATTTTGCCATAAAAGTATTTACCAAGTGCATTTATATTACCTATCTGATCCCCAATGTTCCTCTACGAGAGGGCAGTTCTCAGTTAGCATTAGAATTCTTGACAGGTTGAAAAGGGACAGTCAGATTGGCAAAATGGTCAAGTTTAGGAGCTTTAATTAATAATTGCTCACAAAAGCAGACATATCAGCGACAAATAAGCAAAATTACCTATGGGTAACTTTTAATAGACTTTTAATAGACATTAATATTTTGAAGAGTAGTATTTTAAATGTCAGTATCACTTTAATTCATCATATTGATATAAGAAACTTTTTTAAATATAATCAGTGAAAAATTCTGTACCATTTCTGAAATAATCAAGTTTATCTTCACTATTCCTCTCTCAGCATCTGTTTCTCTTCATTCTCTCTTCGTGCAGCAGTTGGGTGTAGTTATTCATTGACACCCAACCCATTCCTTTCCTAGCAGATGGATTAGCGCTCACTCAAATAATGGATTCCAGTAAAAAACTAAATCAAACAAAATAACTGCCTTTTGAGTATTTATCAATGGGTGAAAGTGAAAGTTCATCTTTTGATAAATACGACATTCAATATCCCATAGAAATTAACGGAGAGTGGTGGAATTTCACTCTAGCAGACTATAGTGATCTTTAACTTCAATCTTCGATAAATACAGTATACCCCCTTGTCTCTCTACATGTTGGATTTGTGCAAAAGGCAGTTGAGAGCTTTTTAGCTTTTAGATGCCGGAGTTTTGGATTCTGAGTTTATAGCCCATCAGACTTTAATTTTTTTTCTCTCCAAAAACCACAAATTATTCGAGGTTCGGACCTTGGTAAATAACCCCCAAGTGTTGCAGAGAAAATTACAATCATAGTCTCCAATGGGTGAAAACAATTGTCACGCGACAAAAAAAAAAATTGTCACCCATTGACTTTAATGCATTTTGGTAATTTTTTGCCATTTTGCAACTATTTGGTGAAGAGAAACGGGTCAGATTCGCATATCACTAATTGTGAGCTCTGGCCTCATGTTTTTATGCAGTCGAGGAATATGTAATTTTCAATATCCTTGTAAGTTTTACATCCTTACATGTAAGAAGTTTCAGAAAATAATAAACAGTGTAGTATTTTCCCATCAAGAGTTAATGTATATGAGTATGGGATTGTTTTGGAAGGTGTCCTTTGTTAATTATCATGGGAAATAGAATGTTCATGCATGGCTGTGTAGAATCAGAGAGCACAATGTAGCAGCTAGGGGTTTACGTCATATCTGGGTATTTAATATTATGTGCCATTCTAGGGAGTAGAATACTGATTACTTTAGAGATACAGTAGAAGTTTGGAATTGGATCCTTCAAAATACAGCATTTTTCATCTGCACATTGAATGGTTTTCTGCTTTTTTCTGCTCCACTGCACTTTTTAAATGACATGCGTGGCCCCGTTAAGCTAGGCATTTTTCTGAGAGCAAAATGGGTACAATGTAGAATGTCACTGATATACCTATTGTGCTGAGTCTGGAGGCCAAACAACATTTCCAGTTAACTACAACATGCAATCAACTCCTAAACACATGGATGATTTAAAAAAATAAATGCATGGCAGAATGCAAAGTTAATGCCAAGCTGCTACTTTTGCAATCTGCCCAGCAAATTGCACCTTAAGGTGGCCATACATCCTTTAGACTGATTCGGCAGGTTATTTGTCTGTTTATGGGGGTTCCGATGGGCCTCCCCGATCAATATCTGGCCAAAAATTGGTCAGATATCGATCAGACAGGTTTAATTTTCCCTTACAATTGAGGAGCGTATCAGCTAGTTGATGTGTTCCTCGTCCTGTCAGTGCCCATTGCCATCATCATAATCCAATTGTTTGGCTCAAGGGCCGAACGATCGCATTATCCTGGTATCGCCCTGTCGTTGATGGGCATATAGGGAAAATACATGCTCATTTGGCAATCTCGCCAAACGAGTGGATCTTATGGTGTATGGCCACCTTTAGGCACAGATCTCTGCACTCCAGAATTGTGATCTGGAATGAGGTGCAGAGCACAGATATACCGCAGATGCAAGTGCTTAACGAATAATCAATGATGCAACTTAGAGTGGGCTATGTGTGGGTTTCAAGGTGCTCTTAATAAGTTTGCACCTTGTTTTTCCTGTTGTAAATTATTGTTCTTCTTCATAGCTAAATACATGGCCCAGCATCTAATTAGCAAATCTGTCACAGTATGTCATGCAATATGTATTTATAGTACAGTAACAAACCACATAAAACCCACATACCACATAAAATAACATATAATATCAAATTAAGGGGCATGCTTTTGTAGGCATTGCAAGCGAATCATTAAAAATTTTATTTTTATGTAAAAGGGAGGATTAAAATATGGGAGCTGACCCCTCTTATCGCCCTTTACTCACAATGGCTATGTTTGCATGAGGAAAATGTGAGTCTTTGCTCTCCCGATAATAAATTTGGATAATAAATCAAGATGTTTGTGGAAAAGCAAAACACATACAACCAAAGCAATACTAAGGGGGTTATTTTTATAAAAATACGAATTTATTTTCTGAAATATACTGCGACCAAATCCGGGTGGGTTATTATTTATTTATCTACATTTTTTCCGAAAAACTCCAGTATTTTTCAGATGTTCCGCCCCAAAAAGTCTGATTTTTAAGGATTTTTTTACCCCGAAAACCATTAAATCTTCGGATTTTTGCACAAAACCCAGCGCAGATCAGGATATCTTCGGGACTTCTCCCATTGAGTTGTATACAACCTCCGCAAGTCTGAGATGCCAGATTTTCGGATTCTGACTTTTTCCATCCTCAGGGTATAATAAATCACAAAATTTGGATTTTACAGTATTTTGTTTTGGGCATTGGGACTTTAATAAATAACCCCCTAATTGTTTATATGCAGTATATGGAGTAAACTGCTGATTTATAACAACAGTTAGAAATTGCAGTGCAAAACATGGCAAGACATGAAACTGCCATCCTAATCCAATAGCTCATTGCTGTTACATGGTCAAGTGCTGTCTGTGTAATATTTGCTCTTCACCTATCATGCTGTGGAGTTCCTCTCCTAGATTTATGTTTTCTGCAACTGGTTTCAGGATAACATGGAGAATTGCTGGTGCTCGTTACATGATACAGAGGAAAGTGACACCGTTTGCTACTGGCCCAACACAACTAGTATTTCTAAGCTTGTTTAAGAGTGAATAGGCAGTAAAAAGTATTACAAACAATAAATCATTTTAGCACAAAAACTATTAAATAAGCATAATGCATTTGAAAAAATCTCAAATTTAGCTTAAATTTTAAATAGAATAAAATATATTTATTTCAAATATTGCCTTTAGTGCCGTTTTATTATTCTAAGAATGCATATGAAAGCATTTTATTTATAAATAATGTTATTGTATTATTGATTTTGTCTTTCCTTTGTGTTTATGCAAATACATATTTCTACTGGCGTCATTAATCCAGTCTTTCCTATTACAGCAGGCCTTATTTTCAATCGCAAGGTCAAATGCAAAGTGCTAAAATGAACCCAAAGTTAAGCATGCATTGGCCCTATTCACAAGGGGACTTGTATCCATAAATGCTCCTAAGAACATGTAGCAGCACCAATGTGCCCGTACAGCCTGCTATGATTAATCATGCAAGGAGAGTCAAGCAAGTGGGTATAAAAATTAATATGCTACATGGCAATTTATAGCATGGATAAAGTATCTATTATCTGGATTGCTTGGGACTTGGGGTTCCCGGATATTGGATCATCTTTGGATCTTTTGGACCACCTGCTGAAAATGATTTAAATATGAAATAAACCCAATAGCATTGTTTTAATACCAATACCATAGTGCGGTGCTCAATTTCTCCTCTCTGCCTTCTGTAGGAGATAGCCAGGGAGGAGAAATTGAGCGATGCACGATGGATCGTCGCCCTGTTGCCGTCTCTGAAGAGGAGCGCAAGTGGAGAATCAGTAAGTTATTTCTTAATAAAGACTTTGCGAATTTAAAGTCAAAAGTGTCTTGGTGTTTTTTTCTTTCTTTAAGTAGAAACAAATTTTTTTAACATTTTTTTTTCATGTTACTGGTCCTTTAAGCACAAGCACAACATTCCCAGCTACAGTAATCCTAGTAATGGCCAATAAAAGGGCAACCATTTGAGAGTTTGAACCTTGAAAGCAAGCAAGTTGCAGGTAAAACTTGGTCCCATGTTTAATGAAGCACTATAATTCTATGGGTCAGGGCAAAGATTCGGGGAGATTAGTCGCCCGGCGGTTAAAATTCGGAAAACGAATCACTTCCAGTGCCTCCCCACCGGCGATTTACATTTTAGCCGGCGGGAAGGCAGGGGAGGTATTTCGGTGGGATTAGTCATCCCGAAGAAGATGCGATTTGTCACTGGGTGACTAATCTCCCCAAATCTGTCTGTGTGCCCTGACCCTAAATGAATCAGATGAAAGTGAGTGTAGGACTGACCAGACCAATGTATTGCAATATATTGACAAACAATGGCAGAGGGCTTTTTTAGTACCTTTATGTACATAATGCCTTAATGTAATGATATTAATGTAATGATATATAATGATATTGGCTAGTGCAGAGGAATTCTTGACTTTGCATACATTTTGTGGTCACACCCTCACTGCACCCCCATTTAATGATTTAAAATTATTTAGTGGTGAGCACAACTTTCCCTTTTTTTTGCTATAGTACAACCATTTCTGTTGTCCAGGTGATGGCAAGCCAAGTCCTAATTACATTCCTTCTCTTTTATTAATGTACTTCAAAAGAACTAACGCAGTTCCTTTTTATTATCTTAGTGACAACGGGTATTAAAGAGGTATATAATCTAACTATATCTGTTATACATCAATGATACTTCATAAAAATTTACTAGGGATCAGTCCAGCCCTGTGTGTTTTAAACAGCTGGTGACTAAGACATGCCAATTATGATATTAGCATTAAAGGGGTTGTTCACCTTTGAGATAACTTTCAGTATGATGTAGAGAGTGATAGTCTGAGATAATTTGCAATTTGTTTTAATGTTTTATTATTGAAGGTTTTTGAGTTATTTAGCTTTTTATTCAGCAGCTCTTCAATTTGCATTTTAAGCAATCTGGTAACTAGGGTCCACATTACCCTAGCAACCATGCATTGATTTGAATAAGAGACTGGAATATGAATAGGAGAGGCCTGAATAGAAGGATCAGCATTAAACAGTAGCAAAAACAATACATTTGTAGCCTTACAGAGCATTTGTTTTTTTAGAAGGGTACAGCCCATTTGAAAGCTGCAAAGAATCAAAAGCAAAAGACAAATAACTCTAAAACAATAAAAAAATAAATAATGAAAACCAATTGAAAAGTGCTTAGAATTATAACATAATAAAAGTTACTTTAAAGGTCCAAGGTAAAAAGGCTTAATGTCCCATGCAGTTTGTTTTAACGTATCAAAAGTTAAATGATTTAATTTCTCTTAAAGGACAAGGAAAGTTAAACTAGAAGTAGAAGTAGGTTAGAAATGGTGTACATTATGTTTTGGGCTTCTCTACCAGCCCAAGGCAACCACAACCCTTTAGCAGGGAAGATCTGTGTCTCCAAAGATGCCCCAGTAGCTCCCCATCTTCTTTTCTGCTGATTTACTGCACATGCTCTGTCCTGCTGTCACTTACTGAGCTTAGGGACCCACTCACAATATACAGTAAACATAGAATAGAAATGTCACAATATAAGGCTGATAATTACTACATGGCAGCACAGAAACCAGTGCAACTAGCGTCAGAATTTAATATTCAGCCCTGTAGCATCAGTTTATATTACATACAAACCTCATTTACAGTCGGATCGTGTCGGATCAATTTGCATGCGTTTTATCGCCGCGCGTCGGATCGCGACAAAATCGCTCGTGGAGTCCTACCCTAAAAACGGGACAGTTGGGAGGTATGCATGTGCAGTACAATGAAAAGCCAAACTTAGAAGGAAAAAGCTGACTTTTCATTTTACTGTGCGCGTGTTCCTGGCCCGGGGCTACAAAGTACAATGAAGAAGCAGAAGAACACTATAACATGATGCTGCTATAAAGGTACCCTGGTTTGGTGCAGTTTTCAGTAAACAGGGGCGCCTAACATTTAGCACCTGTAAGTGAATATACTTCTTATTCTACTTTAAAGTGTGACATTTACCTTTACTGGACCTTAGTAAATAACAGTAGTGTAACTACAGTACAAGTAAACTTGTTTTACAAAGGTAGTCAGCAAGTGCATTCCTGTCATGTCTACTGTGTTATTTCTGTGCAAGATGGGGAGGAGAACCCTGTGAGCTGGCAGGAAGAAGGAAGGCCTGCACAGGAAGTGCTGGTGGGAGAGGGAAGCAGCAGAGTCAGAGAAAGTTGCTGCAAGAGAACTGTGTATGTAAAGTCCGTAGAGAACCCCAGTGGCAGAAAAGTGCACTCTATTTAGGGTGTGGAAGAAAAGGGGGTCCTGTCAGGGCTCTGAAGAACGAAGTGTGCTCTTTTAAGGGAACAGAAAGTTGTTGCTGACTGGCACACTGTATGTGTGCATGTGATTTAAAGATACCGTGCCCTGCAAATAAACCTACCCCTCAGGGGCGCTATGCCAATGAGGCGAGTTGAGAAACTCGCCTCAAGCAGCAGCTCCCCACTAGGTACCACGGGTGTCAAAAATGCTGCTCCTGATACTTTAAGAGCAGAATTTCTGGGTTTCAAACCTGAAATTCGGCTCTTCTAGCATAGAGAGTTCAATTATTAGGGATGCACCAAATCCACTATTTTGGATTTGGCCGAATCCATCTTGGAATATTCGGCCGAATACCGAATCCTAATTTGCATATGCAAATTAGTGGTGGGAAAGGAAAAAGTGGAAAAAATTGGTTTACTTCCTTGTTTTGTAACAAAAAGTCATGTGAAATCCCTCCCTCCCCACAATTTAAATATGCAAATTAGGATTCAGATTCGGTTTGGCCAGGCACAAGGATTCGGCCGAATCCGAACCCTGCTGAAAAAGGCAGAATCTTGGCCGAATCCCGAACTGAATCCTGGATTCGGTGCATCCCTAGCAATTATGCTCTCTGCACTAGTGTTAAGGTTGCCACCTGTCTGGTTTTGACCCGGACAGCCTGGTAATTTGGCGGTTTTTCAAATTAGGAAAACCGGACAGGATTCTCTAAGATTGACATGGTGATCGGCCAAATCCCGCATCATAGCCCCGTCCCTGATGTCACGGCCCGCTCCCTCCACATTTGGGCCTCTCCCCTATGCATCATAGCCCGCCCCTTCGATGGCACAGCCCTGCCCCCTGCCCGGTCTCCATCGGGCTAAAAAGTGGCAACCGTAATTAGCGTCCTCTCTGCAGGTGACGGAGGGGCCAGGACCGCCCCTGCTTCCTCTGTGTGTGTCTGATTACAGATCAGAGAATTTTCCAGGGAAGGGTATTACAGCCCAGTCTGTCCCGACCCTGGGAGGAAGTGTACAGCTTCTTAGCAACATGCATCTGTCTGCACTCCTAACTTGTGCTTCTGGAAAGTATCCATGAATCTCTACCATCATTTTTGCCACTACATTGGTTGAATTGGGCTATTAATATGTTGTGCACAGCATATTATTACACTAAGGGCTCTTACAGAGGAGCGTTATTACCTGCGCTCTCCTGCGTTCCGTTTTTCTGTGTTCAGCCGCAGGGGAGTGCAGGAATAGACGCATTACATTTTTTCCAATGGGGCTGTACTCACACAGGCACGTGTAGGCGCCGAACGCAGGAAAAATGCAGCATGTTGCGTCTCAACCTGCGTTCGGCGCCTACACGCGCCTGTGTGAGTACAGCCCCATTGGAAAAAATGTAATGCGTCTATTCCTGCGCTCCCCTGCGGCTGAACGCAGAAAAACGGAACGCAGGAGAGCGCAGGTAAAAACGCTTGTCTGTAAGAGCCCTAAGGGGCATATTTATCAAGTGTCGAATTTCGAATTGAAAAAACTTTGAATTCAAAAAGACCAACTAAAATTAAGTTGAAGTTTTTTTTTGGTAGAATAGGTCCGTATTCGGCCGAATTCGAAACGATTTTTCAAAGTCCACTTGACTTCAAAAGGGTTCTAGGAGGTCCCCCATAGGCTAAAACAGCAATTTGGCAGGTTTTAGATGGCGAATGGTTGAAGTCTAATTTTTAAAGAGACAGTTCATAAAAAATTTCGATATTCAAATTTTCACATTTTTTCAAATTCTGATCGAATTTGGTCTATACCCTAGTCGAAGTACACAAAAAATAGCTTGAATTCCAATTTTTTTCATTTGACCTTTGATCTGCCCCTAAGTGATCATTTAGACTACAGAAACAAAGTGAAAGTATGTGTGTATAGGGGAGTACCTAATGACAGGCAAAAAATGTAGGTAGCTATTTTTGCTCAAAACTATCCAGCTGGTGCTAACCCAGTGGATTCCCCTTTATTTAATAATGGTATTTGCCAATTGACCACCATATGTGGTCAGTGGTGCTTTACCAAAAGTTACATATTATACTGGGTAACATTACGGGAATATGGGACGTTAATGAGTAAAAAAAAATGTTCCCTTTGCCTTATAGCTACTTTAATAAAATAATACTGTATGCGGTTGTTCTGCCATTTGTATATTGAAACAGCGGGCAATTTTTAAAATAGACCAATATTTTAATTAACTAATTAATTAATTAACTTAGTGTATCCTTCTTAATAATGCCACAATTCTAATTGCACTACCAAAAGTAATATATATATTATGCCCTGATGGGGTTTCTTCTGTCATAATCCCTTTAGGAATACTGAACACCTTATTAGTTTTCATTATAATCCTTAAAATAATTAATCTCAGCTCTTTGCAGATAGCACTCCTAGTAAGTTACGTAAAAAAAAGACACATGACCATCAAGTTCAAGCTTTTAAGTCTATTTTAACCTGCCTAACTGCCAGTTGATCCAGAGACAAAAAAAACACATCTTCCTGACTCCAAAATGACAAAATCAGATCAACTTATACTATGAGCTATCTTCCATAACCCTGTATTCCCTCACTTTCTTAAAAGCCATCCAACCCCTTCTTAAAGCTACAGTATCTAATTTATCAACCAACTATTTAAAGGGGATGTAAAGGAAAAAAATTACATTTTTACTTTATTTAATGAAAAAGAATCCTATCTCCAATATACTTGCTCTGACAGCTGCAGTTAGGCAAATTCAGACGGTCCCTAACTGCTGTGCAGGGAAACGATCATACTTTCAAACGACAGGGGGGAGCCCCCACCTTATTTCCCAGAACTCGAGCAGCTTTGTTTGTTTCCCTCTCACAACTGTGTAGATTTGTATCCACAGACCCAGTGCAGTCTGTATATTCTGATTATTAAGCAGTCTTGCTGTATCAGCTTCTGATGGATATTATTTTACTTGTGCTGTTTTGATCATTTATGACGATCCCTAAGCTTAACCTCCCAACTGAAGCCCAGACCACACTGAGCATGTGCGTAGTCTTGGTATTGCACAGATGTGTAACAAAGTTACAATATGACAGCCCCCTGCGCCAACTTTTAAAGCATAAATCATTTGTTTAATTGGGTTTCTGGTGCAGTAAGTTCATGTTTATATTAAGTATACAAAATACAGCATTTCTAACATTATTCTATTTTAGACTTTAGTTGCCCTTTAATGTATCAGCCTGGGCGGGATAATTGAATAATCTGATGTAATTATCATGCCCAGTCTGTTACTTTTGGAATCCCTTTAATTATATTCAGATAAAAAAATATATATTTTTCTAACTCCAACTATCAAACTGGAACTTTTCGCGACTTTTCGCGACCGTTTCAATCTTTTGGCCTTACAGTTTGCATTTTACAGCATCCTATATTCTACATGACTTTAAGTACATGGATCAAACATCCTAAACGTAAAAGCCAATGCTCTTCTGAACAGTTTGATACTCAATATAGTACAAGTTGGGATTGGGACCTGGGATTTTCCGGATAAGGGATCTTTCTGTATCTTGGATCACCATACCTTAAATCTACTAAAAAATCATTTAAACATTACGTAACCCCAATAGGATTGTTCTGCCTCCTATAAAGATTAATTATATCTTGGGTGGGATCAAGTACAAGGTTTTTATATATTGAACTGTTATTACAGAGAAAAAGGAAATCATTTTAAAGGAATTGTTCAGTATACAAATAAGAACGGGGTAAATGGATAGCACATTTTTCTAATATAGTTAGTTAGGCAAAAATGTAATGTATAAAGGCCGGAGTGACTGGATGTCTAACATAATAGCCAGAACACTACTTCCTGCTTTTCATCTCTCTTGGTTTACACTGACTTGTTACCCTGGTGATCAAGCAGCAACCAACCAGTGACTTGAGGGGGCACATGGGTCATAACTGTTGCTTTTGAATCTGAGCTGAATGCTGAGGATCAATTGCAAACTCACTGAACTGTTATGTCCCATGTGGCCCCCTTCAATTCGCTGACTAACTCAGAGTTAGAGAGCTGAAAAGCAGGAAGTAGTGTTCTGGCTTTTATGTTAGACATCCAACTACTTATATTAGAAACATTTTTTATTTTGCACAGCCTATCTTGTTTATCCAGTTTTTATTTTTACACTGAACTGTTCCTTTAAAAGATTTAAATTATTTTGATTAAAATGCACTCTGTGGGAGATGGCTTTCCTGTAATTCAGTGCTTTCAGATAATGGGTTTCTGGATAACAGATGGAGATGGACTGATTTCACCATATGTAAACACTGTTTCAGCCTCATGGCTCTATTTCCCTGCCATGAATACAAAACTTTCCTTTTGTCACAAAATTGAGCAAATTAACTATGTTTTTTAAATCACTAAACATCACCATTACAAAATGAAGCACAGCAGCTAAAATGATTATTTTAAACACATTTAGAATAGAATAGTACAGAATTCATCCATCATCTAAGAGGTCCAAGTCCAAACACTAAGGGGCACCAAATCACAGCTTGTAAGATAATACAATAGATAAGCCAACATATATAAGCCAATATACATACAATTACGTGTATATATATATATATATATATATATATATATATATATATATATATATAAGTAATAGAGGATTCGCACTCTCATTTTCATTTCAAAGTGATAGCTTTTATTTTTCACATCACAATCCGACATTTCGGTCCCTCCTGGGGACCTTTCTCATCCTTGAGAAAGGTCCCCAGGAGGGACCGAAATGTCGAATTGTGATGTGAAAAATAAAAGCTATCACTTTGAAATGAAAATGAGAGTGCGGATCCTCTATTACTAATTCCTTAAACATTGATCGAGCACCTCGAATCAACCATTGTCAGAGGTGCGGGCACTCCAGAAAAAGTTTATATATATATATATATATATATATATATAGTAGTCATGGATCAGCACACTCGTAGAAGTAAATAAAGTGTTTTATTGGTAACACAGCATTATTATCCGACGTTTCGATATGACAGCATGCCGAGTCTACAGGGATGATAAGCATTTAATCAGAAGTAATAATAAAGGGGCAATAGGGTCAGGCTGTCTTTCTCTCTTGAATTCCATCTCTGTCTTTCTTCGTAGAGAATACTCTCTCAGCCTCTTCTTAAATGACCTCACTGGTTTAGCTCTTGCATTACTGCAAAGGGAGTTTTGTATTTTGCCATAGATGCCACAGATGCAAGTGCAAGAGCATTTATTTGTGCAGGGTTTTTTTTTCGCCCCCCCGTCCGCTGAATGAAGTGCTGCCAAATTCAGGCTTGCAGAGCAAGGTGCAATGCACTTCTAGGACCTTCACTTTTGGGCAAAAAACACAACTTTGTGTATGTTTTTGCTCTTTGCACATTGCTTCGGATTTTTATAAGGTCTAATGCCTCAACCACTATGAATTATCTTCCTTTGTGTATGTTAAGTGTACACTTAGGGGGTTATTTACTAAAATCTGACTTTATCTCATATTTAATAATATTTATTAAATAACCCCCTTAGACTGTGAGTTCTACAGGGCAGGTGATGCTTAACACGTAGCATCTGATATGCAAAGCAGTTGTATTTGTTGTTTATACTGTATTTATTATCTGTATTATTCTGCACCTGTAAAATTTCTGTATTGCTTTAATAAACAGCACTGTGTATACAAGTAGCCTTAACCACAAAAAAATATACTTAAATAACTCCTGCAGTAATTCTTTTTGGCTTTGCATTTTATTTTGACTCATAACACCAACATATCTTACCTCCAGGCTCTACAGCATCTTATGGCACTTTATGTAAATGATTGTAATAACAGCTTTGCCTCTGTGTATCATTTTACATATGAAGGTAGAAAGATTTTCTTTCACCTGCCTCTTCATCTACATATACTAAAGACTGAAATGTTAATAAAGTTCAATGAATGACGTGCATTTCTTCTTTCTATGGACACAGCAAGGTATCAGGACATTAATGCCTTGCATGCTGATTGGATAAAATGTAACAAAGCATGCCCAAATATCACATTTCACCCTTTAAATGTTTAAAATTATTTTGTTTAATTCCTCTCTATAGACATTTTATTATATTTACCATATGTCAATAATATTGTATTTTTATGTTTACATTTGGTATTAATTTTTATGGTGTGTACAATTCTATATTTACAATACTTATCAAGTAATCTATATTTTGTGATTTGACTTAGATAATAATATAGCAATTTTAGGACAATATACATTTTCATGTTCTATAGTGCAGAGTGATATTTTTCTTCTCCAGTCATTTAATTTCTAAGTTCTTACTTCTTATAGTTTGAATTTCACAAAGTGCTATTGCCCAGTTCAGAAAGGGAAGGGTTGAGGAAATAAATATCTTTCCGAAATAGCAGGGAAGAAAAAAGTGGTGTTTACCTTGACTGTAAAGATTAAAGATTTGTCCAGCCCCTCCTGTAGTGAGGTCAGTAATACAACAAGTGAGCCTTATAAATAGGGATGGTATGTCAGCATCTAATACTCTCCAATACATAGCCCTAAGGGCATACAATGGGGGACAATATAGCCAGCCTTTTCTTGCTCTTGCTGGCACTTACCCTCACAAGTGCCTACGAAGTCAAGACAGGTAAATCTCATCTTCTATATATCTAACTATGCTCAGTTTAGAATTAATGAAGACATGCAATGACAGAAAGACCATTTGGAAATTAAGGACATTTGTTGACAATGAAAGAGTAGAAATGCTTTTAGAATTCCATAGTTGGATCGGAGGTAGGTCTTGTTAAGTCCTAAATTTTTCTATAACCCATGGCAAAATGATCAATATATTCGCCTTGTTGTACTTGATAATCTATAAGGTGAAGGTGATAACTGTTCACTTTGATAGAAGGGAAACGAGCATAGATTCCCAGGAGTTAAAATAATCTTGATGTTTCATTTATAGCAATAAGTATTAAACCACCAAAAGTAATGATCAAATTCTGAAATTTTACAGGTCGAATCCGTAATCACGGTAACTACGTCTGCAGCACATGGGGGAACTTTCACTACAAGACCTTTGATGGGGATTTTTATCAGTTTCCGGGCCTCTGTAGCTATGAACTGGCTTCACACTGCGGGGGACCATACAGCGAGTTCTCTGTCCACGTCAAACATACCGACACCACTGGTCACCCACTCATTGAAAAGATTATTGTAACTGTCAAGGATGTCATAATTCAGCTCAAACGTAACTTAGTGGTGGTGAATGGACAAATGTGAGTATTAATTAAACTAAGATTATCGCTTCTTCTCTTTATCAAGAGGCCTATTTTGCTGATTCCTCTGTTCAGTTTTATTGTTCATAAAGATGTCTGTTCCTGTTCACATGTTCTGTATGTATCCACTCATCAGTGCTTTCTGCCTCCAAATCTGCCCCAAAATTGTCTTCTTACACACAATCCCCTTGGCCACTCTGTTCTTAATACTAATCCTCATAATAAATATATACAACTACCATTGTTATTGATTCAACTCAATCACATACTTCAATTAATTTATTTTGCATAGCAAATATGTAAAAACTTATTTATCCAGGGAAATTTTACAACTCTCTCGCTCTATCAATTGCTAAAGGGCTGAAGATAACTGAAGTTTTGTTACATTTTGTTTTGGAAACGTGAATTTTGGCCAATCAAGGCTTAACTTGAGGACGTCTGCTTTATAAAATATATAGTGTTCTAATTTGTCATCTCTTAAATGATTGTTGGTCCTGCTTCATTTAGAAACTATAAGTTGCATGTGATGCTTACCTCTATGTTTCTTTAATGCAACCATAGTTTACAATTTGCTACAGGTATGGGATACATTATCCGGAAACAAGTTATCCAGAAAGCATCAATTTATGGAGAGGCTGTCTCCCATAGACTCGATTTTATCCAAATAATCCACATTTTTAGAAATGATTTCCTTTTTCCCTTTAATAATAAAACAGTGCATTATATTTGATCCAAACGAATTAATCCTTATTGGAAGCAAAACCAGCCTGCTGGGTTTATTTAATGCTTACATGATTTTATAGTAGACTTAAGGTATGAAGATCCAAATTACAGAAAGATCCATTATCCAGAAAACCTCAGGTCCCAAGCATTCTGGATAACAGGTCCAATACCTGTAGTAAGGCTCCCCCACGGTCCAAGTGTGGGCAGTAGTATTACTGATAACTGTTCTATTGCAAGTCTTGGTTATGAGCAGAAGAACACTCATACTGGAGGAATGCTCTCCAGCACTCAATTTACAAGTAGATGGTTCCTCCAAAGAGTAGGCTTTGAGTGGTGCCTTTAAAGGATACCATTATCGCAAGTTTTTATTGTTATACACTGTTGATCCATATTCCAATTTAAATCAGCATTTTATAATATCCAACTGAGGTCTAATCTGCACAAATATGTCATATTATGGTAAGGTACAGTAGTATGGTAAGTATCCTTGGTCTCCATTATTACCAGTCAAAACCAAAATTTGCTGGTCCTATAATTACATGGTTTTCAACACCAACCCCCTCTGACAAACACACTGCCGTTTATGTTAAAATGCATTGCAATGGATTACACGACAGGCATAGAATACAATAGTCTTAAAATTGCTTTTGCAACCTGAGATGCAGTTGGATCAGTTCCACTCCTAATGTGGTGCTTTATCCTTTGGATTATGTTATTTCCAAGGTCACATAGAAATAATATTTTCTTCGGCTGCCTTCATACTACCACAAAGGTAACAACTGAATATGGCATGAGAATTTTATTTTTTGATCTGAGAGATCATCAACTGTTGCTGGGCATAAACAAGCCATAAATAAAATGCTTACCCTTTTTTTGTGCTCATCTATAGTAATACCATGCTCCTATTTACCAGTTACGTCTAATTTGGTGCTGTCCTTTACCTGCCTGGACATGGTAAAATACTGAACTCCCTTTACATGCTGCACCCCATTCATGTGGTGCACCTTACTCTGGAGGTACAAGTGATGTCTTTGCATAAAATGAGTTTCCATTAATTTTACTAACCAACATACATTTGTGTGATTCCAGTATTTGGTGCAATGTTTTCAAAGTTGTATGTTCAGAGACACAGATCCAGTGGCTTAAATATCAGGGGCTGTACGGGCGTAACCCTCAATAGTGCCTGATGAGTGGCCCAGTGATTTCACTAGCACCTCATGGTAGGCCGATGTCAAATAGGGATTTAGGCAGGGGCAAATGGTAGCTATACCACTTCAAAATTTTTTGCTTCTAAAGTAAAAGGGTGAAGCAGAAATTCACAACACAAGGTGTTTGATTTCTAGCCTAATACTTGAGCTTAGTTATTCTTCATAAGAGGAAATTCACCTTCATTGCAAAATGTTATCCTGTGTTGCTTTCATTTTCTGAGAATAAAACATTCCTTTGAGATATTCCTACTCAAACCTTTGGTTGACAGTAACCAAATGGCCCAATCAAGTATGCCCAAAGTCTGTGTAATAGACAAGCATTATGGCATGTTTGTGGTTCTAGTAGATAAGTATGATGCTTTTGGATTACCAGTGAAACATTTACTGTAATGGGCAATGTAATAAAGGCACAGTGAATTTTCTATTTTACATTCCTTCATTATATGTATTCCCTGTGGTCTTCAATTGAAGTCACCTATCAGTGTGCACATGGGATGGATATTGTCTCAAAAAATGCACACCAGCAGCATTAAATACAGCTCAGCTTGAGGGGGGAGGGGTCGTAAAAAAATGATTACTTAGTCCTGCATTAATGGTGATCGTGATACATTTCTATGTATTATAGGAGTATATCAGTATGTCCAACGCTATGAAACTCTACTCAACTTCTCTAATGGCTATTGCATGTATGCTCCTTTCCTAGCAGCAGAAAGGGCCATTATACATTTTAGGATCTACAGTATATCTATTTCTATTTTTACATCTATTCCATCTATTTGCATCTACTGTAAACTTAAATGAATTAAAGTTAAAATGTAGAAACATAACCTTCATACAACGTGAGATATACTGGGCTGGAATTTAGATCATCCTGTTCAAAGCGCATTAATGAGTTTAATGATTTCCAGAACTTACAGTCCTGACAGCGTTGTAAATTCTCAGTGCACACAAAATCAATTTCTGTCCTGTGCGCCCTACTGCTTCCCATTCAGGGAAATGCAGATGTTCTTCATAAGTTTGTACAAGGTGTTTCCTATGGTTTAGGTATACAATATTATTGAGAAGCTCCTCCATGATTACACATAGCTGCCTACATTGGAGCATATGGTATCTACTAAGAGGAGTAGCCCATCAGATGGGACAACTAATGACGGTGCCATAAAATGTTTAAACAATTAGGTAATAAAACCTCTAACATTTCAGGAATTGCAGCTATGCATCATAAGACTGACCATAAAAAATGCATACACTTCTATATGCAGTAATATACTGTTTTAGAAGCTCTATAGACTGCATATTTTGTATGATTTAAATTGAAATATAGAATAAAGCATCAATTAATGATAATGCTGGAAACTCTGCTAAAGTTTGTGGGTTCAGCGTTTAGAGTGAGGTTAGAGTGAAGTAAATGATTCTAGCAAGGAATTGATCGATGATAAGAGAAAAGTTTATTGGATAAATATTGACAATATGCTTAAAAAATAGTTGTGCTTCATGTGAAAGGAAATGTTTATTTAGCTCTTGTACTCAGTAATCCATGTTCAATGTTTGAGGAGGGATTATAGAGTTGAGCATATAGATGCTGTACAAATACTGTACAAAACTTCATTTCCTAGGTCTTGAGTCTACTGTTTTACTTTTCAGAGCCAAGACCCCTTACTATAGCTATGGAATCCTGCTTCACAGCAATGATGCCTATATTAAGCTCTATACCAAGACCGGTCTTACGCTCATGTGGAATAAAGAAGATGCTATTATGGTGAGCACCTCTTTTGGTTTTAGTGTAACCGGGCAACCGTATCTCCTCCTGTATAGCAACTTATCGCTGTAACCTAAGCATCTAAAGTGGGCATATTGTTTGTAGTAGGTCACTTTTTGGTAATGTTTATATTTAGCATATGTAATAAATTAACACAAAGCATATGCATTTGAGCAAGTACATGCACCAAATGAACTGACACCACTAGAGATTTATGTCCTGTTTGGGAGTGTCTAATGTATCATGATACAGAAAGGATAGGATAATTTCACTGCCCTTAAACTATAAGGCTAGGACTACATGGACGTTTTCGGCGCGATCCAACGCGCTGCAACAAAACGCCGGCGTCAAATTGCATGCAATGGAAAAAAGGTAAGTAATGGAAATGGCGAGTCGCGCTGGATCAACGCTGTGACAACATCCGACAATGCATTCACTTACCTTATTTCCGTCGCATGCAATTTGACGCTGGCGTTTTGTTGCAGTGCGTTGGATCGCGCCAAAAACGTCCATGTAGTCCTACCCTAAGTCTCATTCAAAGTGGAGCAAGTTGCAAGATGAAAGAAAACCCCAAACAAAACAAAAATAAAGCGACCATGTCCATTGAGCTTTCTGTACAACTCCTAGGTACTGCAATGCCATACAAATTTTTCCTGGTATTCTTTATTTTCTTGGAGGCCTATTAATTAATGGTCAAATTGTAGTGGTTTTAAAGATTTTTAAAACCGCTACTAAAATCATTTTCTCTAACATCATGAATGTATTAAAAAATCCAAAAGCACAAACTAGAAAATTCCCACTAAAAGTAATGAAAACTGCAACTTTTTTGTATTGTTGCACAAAGGCCAATTCAAAAATACCCGAAAACTGCTAAAACCAAAATTCAAAAAAATATCTTCCAGTTGAAAAAAGGGACAAATTATTATTGTCAAATTAGCAATGACCGGTTAAATAGTAAACATAACATAAAGAGTTTTTGCAAAATTAAAAGAATCTATTTCAATTTCAATATATTGTATTGTTACCTTGAACCTATAAAATGTAGGCTATGGAACGTTAAATATCATTTAAGGGTATTGCAGGGTTGTAGGGCCCCATTTGTTGGCAGGTTACAGAAAACTATTCAGATAGCAACGCAAAGCAAAAAGTGCAATTCTGCCTACAAGCAGCCAATTTGCAGGCAGCATTTATTTGTTATCTGTTCAAAAGCAAGAAGCATTGGTTGCAGTGGGCTACAAGACCTTACTGCGTTTGGTAATATTAGTATTTCAAATAGAATTTGAACCTAACAAAGGGTCAGGATAAAAATCCTGTGCATAATTTAGAGGCTCACTGATTCATACCTTATGCTTTCTCCTGCTTGTGTTTCTAGTGAGGTGCAATGTTTTATTAAAGGGGTTGTTCACCTTCCAACATTTTTTTCAGTTCAGTTGGTTTCAGATAGTTCACCAGGAAAAAAGACTATTTTTCAATTACTTTCTGTTTTCTATGTGTGATTGTTTTTCTGGTGAGAAATCTGAAAACAATTGAACTGGAAAAAGTGTTTGGAAGGTGAATAACCTGTTTAATCTGCCGTCCATGATATTAGCAGCAAACAGCATAAAATTCTAGACCAGGGGTGTCCAAACTGCGGCCCGAGGGCCACATGTGGCCCAGGATGCATATGAATGCGGCCCAGCTTGGTTCCCGAGGAAACGTCATGTCGCAAAGGATATAGGAGGAGGAGGGACTCTGCCCATTGCCCAGTTAGTAATAATAATATAACAATAAGTCTATTTAATGTCCAGGTGTCCCATATTCCAGTTTATAGCTCCATCGGGTTATCCATCTGGCATTGCAGTTCTTTTCTGTGTATTTTCTTTACTTTAACAAATCAAACATGTTTGTGTATTTAATGTGTGGCCCCAGACAATTTTTCTTTTTCCGATGTGGCCCGGCGAGCCAAAAGTTTGGACACCCCTGTTCTAGACTGATGCATATTTCAAACTGTATTGGGTCCTGTGCTGCAGTTCAATACCCATCCCCACTAATGACAGTTTCTTTCAACCCTGCAGCATGTAGCTTTTATAGGCATTCTGTATCAGAATTTTAACATTTTACTATATTGGTATGATACAGGTTCATCTGCGACAAAGGAGCTACGTTTTATAATGGGTAGAGCCTACATGAACATCAACACATTGTATTCAAATGTAAATGCAGTGTTTTCACTTGACCTTTATAAAAATCTTTCATGAATATTAGAGGTGTGACTAACATGTCTTTTCTCATGCACCACAGGTGGAGCTTGACCCCAAATTCAACAATCAGACATGTGGTTTGTGTGGAGATTATAATGGTGTACCTTTTTATAATGAATTCATCAGTGGAGGTGGGTACACTCTGGATCTACGTCCTTTGCACCAATTCTTGTGTCATTTGGTTGTAAATAAGGCTCCCATTTTAGATGTATTTAAAGAAAAACTATAAAGGCAACCCCTTTGGTTCAGTTACCACAAGCGCAATTTCTCTACCAAAAAGAACATGTAAATGAAAAGGCCTTGCATTTGTTTTATATTGTTGTATCTAGTTAGCTAAACCTCTCAATGGTCCTGAGTCTGACAGGAACCCATAAAAGGGTGAAACTTTATCTAATACATCGAATTTCAAGCAGATCTGGGGTGTGTCTGCATATAACAAAGCATGGCTGGGGTGGTTTGGGGGTGTGGAACGGTGCTGTATTTTGATTTAAGCACTGGACCTCTGATTATCTCCTCCCCTTGCTGCGTCCAGCACCCAATACTGTCCACCTAGGAATGGCCCTCGGGTGCCTATGTAGAATATACGGTCCTGGAGTAGAAGAGGAAATTGAAATGTATCACTTATTTCTCTCTCTCATTATTTACTTGTCTGTATTTTGTATTTATACAAGGTCCAACCAGGTTATCTGTACGATACTTGACCTTGTACTGTTTACTGCCAACAAAAAAATAGTCAAGCATGAGTACATCGACCATAGTGTAGAATATAAAGATATAGGATTGCTCTGTGGGAGCTGTTTTGGGATTCAGCTATATGTTCGGCCACAGTAACCCATAACAAACAACTTCAAATATATATATATATATATATATATATAGCATCTACAGATGTGTTCATTGATAATTATTCGTTCTCATCATTTTATTATTTTTCATCATTTTATTATTCTCATCAGACTTCTTATTCTTTGGTTCAGATTCCAGCAATGTGTTTTTTTTCTGTCCAGGGAGGGAATGGAAAGAATCATTGCTGTACTTGTTGAACGTGTTACGGTTCAGTACCCCTTTCCATTTATGAAGTAATTAGAGAATAAGAAGTTAAGAATGTCAGGAACTTATTGATTCACGCAAGCCTGTGTGTTTTACTGCATTTTTCATTCTCAGGTGTGCCAAGGCCTAATGAATAAACAAATAATTAGGGCAGTTATCCGAGAAGGTCTATACTATGCTTTGTCCCGGTAGGCAGGGGTTGTGCAATAATTAGGAATCAGAGCAGACAAAGCAATTTATTTAATACCATACATTACCATGCTTCACTGACAAAAACTTTTAAGCGGTTAAAGAAGGTGAAATATTGCATATTCCATTGGCACACACTCAATCATTTGCTGTGTTTTGGATTGAACGTCTATTGTGTGCTTAATTCAAGCCTTTTAGGTATGTTACACTGGCAACCGTATATCTACTGTTGTCTGCTAGTATGCCACCCAGTTTTAAATGCAGGGGGGTAACATGACAAAGCATTTGAATTATCAGATCGATTATCGATTGAAAGTGTCGAAATAAATAATTACGTTAAATTCTTGTCCTGTACTTTTACCATCAGGTATTCATCTCACTCCTTTGCAATTTGGAAACCTGCAGAATGTCTATGATCCATTTGAGCACTGTACAAATCCAGATGAAACACAGATTGCTGACACCTCTCAATGTTCCCAATATGTGAGTGTTTTGATATCACGCATACATCTGTAAGAATAGTTATGTTAACAATAAGTCCGTTATCAGCTAAGGGGCCTTGGCAAATGGCCTCAACAGGCTTAAACTGAATATTAGGGATGCACCAAATCCAGTATTCGGTTAGGGATTCAGACTTTTTCAGCAAGATTCGGATTCTGCCAAATCTGAATCCTAATTTGCATATGCAAATTAGGTGCAATGAGGGAAATCACATGACCTTTTGTCACAGAACAAGGAAGTAAAAAATGTTTTCCCCTTCCCACCCCTCATTTGCATATGCAAATTAGGATTGGGATTCAGTTCGGTTTTCAGGCAAAATCTTTCACGAAGGATTGGGGGGTTTGGTCGAATACAAAATAGTAGATTTGGTGCATCCCTACTGAATATGTCTGAAAATTACTGAACTAATAGAAGTGATTTTTTAAGTCTTACTTTTAGGGGCACATTTACAAAGCTCGAGTGAAGGATTCGAATTAAAAAAACTTCGAATTTCAAAGTGTTTTTTTGGCTACTTCGACCATCGAATGGGCTAGTTCGACCTTCGACTACGACTTCGACTACGAATCGAACGATTCGAACTAAAAATCGTTCGACTATTCGACCGTTCGATAGTCGAAGTACTGTCTCTTTAAGAAAAACTTCGACCCCCTAGTTCGGCAGCTAAAAGCTACCGAACTCAATGTTAGCCTATGGGGAAGGTCCCCATAGGCTTGCCTGTGTTTTTTTGATCGAAGGATATTCCTTCGATCGTTGGATTAAAATCCTTCGAATCGTTCGATTCGAAGAATTTAATCGTTCGATCGAACGAATAATCGTTCGATCGTAGGAATAGCGCTAAATCGTTCGACTTCGATATTCGAAGTCGAACGATTTTAGTTCCTAGTCGAATATCGAGGGTTAATTAACCCTCGATATTCGACCCTTAGTAAATATGCCCCTTAATATAGAACCATATAAGTGAAATCCACCAATATCTTTGGAATGCACTTCCTGTCTCTCAGAATTATTAATCATTATGTTTGGATATAAAAATCAGATGCACAGGCACTTGCACTCACACAGAGTATTCTCTGCAAGCAGTCACAACTACTTCTATCACATGTAAAACAAAAGTATAGAGAAGACCTAAAGCTTACTATCCTTTTACTGTCCTCTTCATTTTCTGTGCTAATAAGGGTTTCAGGAACATGAAAGAGATTGCTCAGGGTCATTTTGCTTAGTAAATGTTAAGGAAAGGGACAGCTGTATAAGAGAGGGAATTGTGTTTTAACAATTTCTGTTTTCAGGCTTGTTTAGGCTATAATCTATTCTGTATGCCAAATGAAAGCATTAGTTACCCTTCCCATCTGCATTAAATCTAATTTTTTGCACTGTAAATGTACTAAAAAGGCCATGTGATAGTTGGCACAAAGTAGTGTTTGGAATAGTTTGGACACAAGTTGCACCTACTGTATATCTAAAAACAACAAGCAAAACCCAGTACATTGTAGGGAAGAACTTATCTAATTGTCTGATTGTCTTTGCAGTTAGCCCTTGAAGTCAAGAGATAAAGACAGAGGGTCTGAGTGTTGAATTTTTCCATGGGGCAATCGACCACAATGCCTTTATCAATTAATAATTAACCACAGTGCGGTGTCAATAATTAATATATAATATTCCCTGAATTATTATTCTAGCCCGAACAAAATTAAAACACATATTTCTATATGATTTATAAGATGTCGCACAAATTATTTACTGCTAGTGATTTAGTTTAGACAGTGGTTAATTAACAAAGCCATTTAGTGATTGACTATAGTAGTTGCAACATCAATTTGGCCTTGTGGCAGCCAGATAGAGCTATTTCAGATTAGGGGACCTAATGCCAAACAAGATTTTTTTATTTTTTTATTTTCTAAACATCCTCCATAATTTATTATACAGTACATACAGCAGGGGCCAAGTAGATTATGACTGTGTTGCCAGTATGTAGGTGCTGAGATAATAGAGATTGAGGTTGGTCCTCCCTTTTAATGCTTAGCTGTAGATGCATGCAACACCCCTACTGGTGAACCAATACAATTAGTACCATATGTAGTATCCATCCTTATGTGCTCACCCATCCAGATTGTAGTAATAGCCTCCTTTAGTAAGAAAACAACCAGCAAAATAAGCCAGATGAGTGGGGGGAGGCTACGGTGAATTAATTGTGCTATTATATTATCTCAAGACAATTAATTCTACTATATATGTTATTACTGCTTTTGTAAAGACAATAACCCATGGGCTAACACACCTAAATTGGTCATAAATGCCAAGATTTGGCTGAACAAGTGGCTGATTTTGACCCTACTGCTCAATTGTAGGGCATGTATTAAGGGTTGGAGTTGGGTTTTAAAAGAACATGGCAGATTACTGAATGATGGTCTTATACATGTACAGTATGGCCCATTGTATAGTATCCATCCATTGACAAGTGTAGATTCATGTCTATATGTGCAAAGCCATAATGATTTTTCACATTACCTGGTAACTTTACCTTAGGGAGTGTTTCTCATGTTTATGTTCTCTTTCCAGCGCTCCGTTTGTGAGGAACATCTTACACACCCTGCATTTGCAGACTGTCAGTCCCTCCTGAAGACAGAATCTTTTATCCAGGCTTGTATGCTGGACATGTGCTCCTGCGGCCAATCACAAGATGCCTTCTGCCTCTGCAGCACAATCTCAGAGTTTTCCAGGCAATGCTCTCACGCAGGAGGACGCCCAGGGATATGGAGGACTGAAACCTTCTGTTGTAAGCATCATCTAAATATCCTAATGCTAATGTGTTTATTCCACTACTCCTTTAAGGAACTGATTTCCATAAAAGGCCTAAACTTGCTATTGCTACCTAATTTGGTAAATGCAGTTCATGCATCCACAGTGAGGTCAAACAAATAAAGGAACCTGCCTGCCAAAAGGTTTGTCAATAGTCGGTTGTATGACTTTGCTAAGTTTTGCTAAGGTTAACCATAGAACCATTATTCAATGCACAGTGGTCAGTTTCTTCATGTAAGTCTGTACAAGCTTGGCATTAACAAACTCTTTCATTCTGCTTTCCCCCAGCCAAAACCTGTCCAGGGAACATGATTTACCAAGAGAGTGGTTCCCCATGTACAAGTTCATGTTCCCACCTTGAGATACACAGCCTGTGTGAAGAACATTATATGGATGGCTGTTTCTGTCCTGAAGGTAAGTCTGCTTTGGAATCACACATCAGGTCTCAGTTATTAGGGTCACTATACATTCATTAACATTTTTTCCATGGATTTACAAAAAGGAAACATTAGGCTGGATGTTTCCCCACAGTTCTGTAAAGGTGACTGGCTCTGCAATTGTAGAGCAATAGCACATGGGGCAAAACGCTAGACAAAACCTTACCATTGCTTCATTGCAGATGGCAGGAATTACCACATTATTTCTGCATTTTCATGTGATTATGTGTTTTGGGGTATTTTTTCACCAGTGATATCCCCTGAGTGACAATGTGCCATTGTTCTTATCCTTGTCCTGTGCAACCATTGTGTAAGTAGCATCTAACCCACAAGGTTTCGCAAAGGCACAAAAATAAAATCCCATTTTTACTTTCTTTAATGAAAAAGAAACCTATCTCCAATATACTTTAATTAAAAAATGTGTATCGTTTTTATAAGAAACCTGACTGTATGCAGTGAAATTCTCCCTTCATTTACTGCTGTGGATAGGAATTGTCAGACGGTCCCTAACTGCTGAACAGGGAAACAATCATACTTATGAACAGCAGGGGGAGCCCCCGCCTTACTTCCCAGCCATGCAGAACTCAAGCAGCTTTGTTTATGACGATCCCTAATCAGCCACACTGAGCATGTGCACAGTCTTGGTCTTGCAAAGATGTTTAACAAAGTTACAAGATGGTGACCCCCTGTAGCCAACTTTGAAAGCATAAATCATTTGTTTGATTAGGCTTGTGGTGCAGTAAGTTCATGTTTATATTTAGTATACAAAATACAGCTTTTTTAGCCTTATTCTATTTTAGACTTTACATGCCCTTTAAAGAGATTCTGTCGTGATTTTTATGTTGTAGTTTTTATTTCTAAATTACACTATTAACATTACATATAATTCACTCTACAATATAAAATTTCATTCCTGAACCAACAAGTGTATTTTTTTTGTGTGTAGGCAGCCATCTCATGTCATTTTGCCTGGTCATGTGCTTTCAGAAAGAGCCAGCACTTAATGATGGAACTGCTTTCTTGTAGGCTGTTGTTTTTTCTACTCAATGTAACTGAATGTGTCTCAGTGGGACCTGGATTATACTATTGAATGTTGTTCTTAGATCTACCAGACAGCTGTTATCTTGTGTTAGGAAGCTGCTATCTGGTTAACTTCCCCTTGTTCTGTTGTTAGGCTGCTGCGGGGGGGGAGGGGGGGTGATCCCACTCCAACTTGCAGTACAGCAGTAAAGAATGACTGAAGATTATCAAAGCACAAGTCACATGACTGGGGGCTTCTGGGAAATTGGCAATATGTCTAGCCCCATATCAGATTTTAAAATTAAATATAAAAATCTGTTTGCTCTTTTGAGAAACGGATTTCAGTGCAGAATTCTGTAGGAGCAGCACTATTAACTGATGTGTTTTTCCATGACAGTATCCCTTTAAATTACAGGAAGTCAGAAAACAACTTCACAAGTACAATAACAAAGCATGTTTTATATTTTCACAGGAACTGTACTTGATGATCACACTGGCAAAGGATGTGTACCGTTAAGTGAATGTAGCTGCAAACATCAAGGGGCACTGTATAGCCCCGGAGCAACAATACAAAATGATTGTAATGAATGGTGAGGGAAAATTACCAAAGAAAGTTTTAACTTTAAAGTAACGTTTGTGTTTTAATTACAGTACTTGCCCTTGTTTTCTAATAACTATTAAGCTTACTATGCCATCCAGAGCAGATCTTTACTGTTACTTTATTCTTTTTTAGGCCCTCTGAATTATACCCTTACTTCTGACATTATTATTATCATTAGTAGCATGCATTTCTTAAGCACCAACATATGCCACAGCACAGTACAATAAAGGGGTGTAGGTAAAAGTGACATATTAATACTGATTAATACAAGGGGTAAAAAGTGTAAAGGAGGTAAAACCCCCTGCTCAAATGAGCTTACATTCAGTGGGGCTAGTTACCATGTATCTATCTGAATTGAAAGGCTATGTACTTTTGAATACATCCAATATCCTGGTTGGCCTCCAGCCATTATAATTTAAAATAATATTAAATATCCAATACTGAGGATTCCTTCCAGTCCATAGTCATTTCAGCTACGAGATCATATAAAACCATGTCCAGAATGTTTTTTTTCTTTTCCAGTAACTGTAATGCAGGAAAATGGAAATGCACCAACCGGCACTGTCCTCGGGTTTGTTCCATTGAGGGAGGAGCTCATTTTAACACTTTTGATGGGAAGAAGTACACTTTCCATGGCAACTGTTACTATGTTCTTTTAAAGGTGAGACTTTTTAAATTATACTGTTGAATGAAGTAGGGATGCACAGAATCCAGGATTTGGTTCCGGATTCGGCCAGGATTCGGCCTTTTTCAGCTGGATTCGAATTCGGCCAAATCCTTCTGCCCGGCCGAACCGAATCCGAATCCTAATTTGCATATACAAAGGGAAATCACGTAACTTTTTGTCACAAAACAAGGAAGTAAAAAATGTTTTCCCCTTCCCACCCCTAATTTGCATGTGCAAATTAGGATTCGGTTCGTTATTCGGCTGAATCTTTCGCAAAGGATTCGGGGGTTCGGCCGAATCCAAAATAGTGGATTCGGTGCATCCCTAGAATGGAGTGGGATTATATCAATCGCCTTAGGAGCTGGCAACCAGTGTACAATACAAAGTAATATTTTAGATAATAAAAGGGAAGATGAAGAAGATCAAACATCCTACTTAAAAGTCACCTAATGTTTTGAGCCAATAATGGATTCAACTGCCAACAGTACAGTACAGGACTGCTATAATAATTCTCAGTATCAGTGCAGACAGTGATATGCTTAGATTTCTCCCCTTTGCCCATATTGAAGTAGACTCAGGCTGTAATCCTCTGCGGGTATGTGTGGAACTAGTAGTGTACACAAAGTGACCATTGAAGGGGAAGGATCTTAACTATACAATATTGCAACCCAAGAAGTAAGAGGGACCTCTGTCACCAATGAAGAGTAAATGTATACTGTTTTGCTGTTAAACTTCCTTCATTTTGTGTTCAGGGTGAGAGGAATGAGTCTCATGCTCTATTAGGAGAGCTAACTCCATGCAGTTCTTCACCGAGGGAGACCTGCCTTAAGACAATCAAGATGCTCACAGATAACATGCAAAATGTAAGTTTCCTTTGAACACATTTTTAGAGATGACCAAAAACAAAGCATTTGGCATAAACACTGCCCTTTACTATATCCATTAGGTTGTGACATTCAATGCAGACCGTACTGTATTACTGAACGAGCTGGAAATAAGCTTGCCTCATGTTACAGGTAGGATTATGGGTTATAAGGACAGTACTGGGTAAACAAAAATCTATGTAGCCTATTATTTCTGGCAATTGAGGGATGCCAATAGCTGTTGTGAAATCTCCAAAGTACCAACCAGATTAAAATACAAATTTTTCCATCCCTTAAAAAGACATAAACATAGGAGATGGTCTAATAAGGAGATAATGTAATGTTTTCTAAAAATAATTGTGTTTTCTAAAAATATGTTCTCAGTCATAAGGCCAATAGAATGCCTAATGATTCCAGGGGTTTTGAGGCCCAGACCATGACAGCTGCTAACATTACAGCAACACTGTAGTTGATGTTTCCAGGTTATAGATAATTTAGTGCTTACTCAACCTCTAATTATACATTTTTAAAAATCCAGCTAACATAATGTAAATTCCTAGAATAGTCAATGACATGTTCCATCTAAAGAAAAATACATCTACCCGTTTTTAAATAAGAATTGAAGCCCCTGGCAAATGTCTCTACACCTGAGGTCTACTTATGAACTGCTTCAATGACACTTGCCCCCACTGTAGAAAAGTCAGGACTGCAGAGCTGCACAGTGGCTGCCATATTAGCTACTATGTTTGGCTGTTTTGTTTAGTGAGCAGATTAGAGCAGGCTTACTTGGCCACCCAAGTGTTTGGGCAAATAGAGTTTATCAGATTGCTGGGCTCTCAGTCATAAGGCCAATAGAACGCCTAATGATACCAGGGGTTTTGAGGCCCAGACCATGATTAACTTATACATTAGGTGGGTAACAATATACTTGTAATTGTGATTTGAGCAAAAATTACTTGGAATCAACCAGACCAACAAAATTCCTATAATTGTCACATGAGCCATTGACCTAAGCATGGCAGAACAGCTGCTCACATTACAGCAACACTGTAGTTGATGCTTCCAGGTTATAGATAATTTAGTGCTTACTCAACCTCTAATTATACATTTTTAAAAATCCAGCTAACATATTGTAAATTCCTAGAATAGTCAATGACTTGTTCCTCTCTGATTACTTTCCAGCCAGCTTTTCTATCCTTCAACCCACTGAATCTTACATCATTGTACAGTCCAGTTTTGGTATTGAGCTCCAGATCCAGCTGCTGTCCAAGACACCCATGATGCAGCTCTTTATTAATATGGATAGGCCCATCACTAAAGGTCTGAAAGGTGAGTTTAGCTGCTGAGAATTCCTCACTGAATAAACAAACCTTATGCCACGTACCTCCCTTGAGGTCACTTTTCATAACAACCATGAAATATGGTGTACTTTTTTTATCTTATAATGAACAGGCCTTTGTGGTAACTTTAACTACATGGAAGGAGATGACTTTAAAACATCTGGTGGACTGGTAGAAGCAACAGCTTCAGCTTTTGCCAATACTTGGAAGGCCAACCCCACTTGCCCTGACCAGAATGAGTATCTGGATGATCCATGCAGCCTCAACATCGAGAGCCGTAAGCTTCCACTCTACCAACATCTACCTTGTGTTATACTTTATATAACCCCACCACTCTCATTTCATTTATATTCCTTTATTTGCTTCAAGTTATTTAATTTCTTCATGTTTGGGCTAGTTAATGGTTATTTTTAACGTTCTTTATTTTGTTACCTATCTTCAGTATTATATATTCCTTCATTATCTAACACTTTCCCCATTCATTTTGTGTTTCAGTATATTATTAGTGACAGTATTTTGTATTTCTCTCCAACAGAAAGTTATGGTAACCATTGGTGCACTCAGTTAGAAAAGCCAGAGTCACCTTTTGCCAAGTGTCATTCAACTGTAGACCCAGGGGATTATATTAAGGTAAGGTATTGACATATGTACTTGGGCTCATATGAAGGATTAGCAGGTGAAGGGGCCTCTTCCTGTTCTTAGCTGCTAACATTAGAATGGGTAATTCAGTCTATGAGTCTATGACAGGAAGATGATCTTTTCTGGTCATCAGTATTCTAAAATGCATGCTTGGCATTAAAATGTTTTCCCTGGAAATTAGGCTATTTAGCATTGACCAAAGCACTGCTGCTCATTTCTCTCTTTTATAATTAAAAAAGGCAATGATTTTAGGCAACAAAGGCACATGTGTATAATACTCTCTTTGCAAGAAAATAATATTTTTTTTCATGTTACAGAGATGTCAATATGATGTGTGCAACTGCAAGGACAGCGAGGCCTGTATGTGTGCTGTCTTCTCTTCTTATGTAAGAGCTTGTGCAGCTAAAGGGATCATCTTGTGGGGCTGGAGATCAGGAATTTGTGGTAGGTATATTTTGTTGTGGCTATTATACTGCACATTATTCCCAGGTATTTTAAGTTGTCAGAATATATATATATATATATATATATATATATATATATATCACGGTCCAATGAGTATCCGCACTCCAAGGCACACTGTTGTAGCTTATCCAGCCGGGATGCACGGTTAAAATATATATCGAAATTTTCAAAAGAACCAGCACTCCCATATATAAAAAATATTTGCTTTTATTCCTGTTGCATTCCTGTTTCTCCCTTGAGAAAGGTCCCAATGTTGGAATGCAACAGAAATAAAAGCAAATATTTTTTATATATGGGAGTGCTGGTTCTTTTGAAAAATTTCGAGATTAGAACAGGCTTATTTGGCCACCCAAGTGTTTGAACAAATAGAGTTTATCAGATTGCTGGGCCCTTGGGTCAGTGATCTGAGGTAAGGGGATATAGTGACTACTGAAAATATGGGTACACTGGTTTTTATTTTTGGTATTTTCTTTTACATAGAGGGAGATGTGAAATCATGCCCATCAACCCAGATGTATTTGTACAACCTCACTACTTGCCAGCCAACTTGCCGTTCCCTGGCAGAAGGAGACAAAGCCTGTAGCAGTGAATTCACTCCTGTTGACGGATGCGGATGCCCAGATGGAGAGTACTTAAATGAGAAGGACCAATGTGTGCCAATATCGCAGTGTTCCTGTTATTATCAGGCCACATACATTAGACCACAGGAAGTCATCTCTAAACAGAATGAAGAGCGTTGGTAAGGGCTTGTATATATTTTTTATATTTTATCTATAGCAATATGCAGTGATTGTATTCTCTGCTGTGCCACTGTAGCAACTTGGAGCAACTTGGAGCATTTTTGTTGCCACATAAATCACACCGTGGGAATTGGCAACTGCAATTATTTTGAACCCCAATCATTAGGTGGCAGCATTACCTTCTGCAGTGGGAGCCAACTGAAAATCAGTAAACATGACAAATAAGAGTGAGGTCACTCCTAGATGGTGTCTGTAGTCATTGACGAATGGCTCCCACTGCAGAAAGGAGACAAAGCAGCCATTGATAGCTTGGAATTTACGGAAAGAACATGTGGTTGGGGGCACTGGAAAGAATATCTAGTGGTGCATTGGCAATAGTTTTTTATGAGGCATTCTACTAAAATCCATAAGCTTTCTAAGAACTCTTTGGTTCCTCTCATTTAATCTAATATTTTAGAACACAGCTAATTAAGACTTGTTTTTACTCTTTTGTAGCTCCTGCCATAATGGTAGACTAATATGCACAACCTCTACTGGTGAAAAAAGTAAGTGAAAAATGCTTAATTTTCGTATATCTATGTCTTTTTGAGCATCCTTTTCTTTTGAGATTTGTATGCTATTGGGAACAAGTGCCCAAGTTATTCCTGGTAGCACTATATTAGTAGAGTCAGATCACTGTGTGGAAATAACATGCACCAACACAAAGCACAAAAAACTTTTAGAAGCAAATGCAATGTTTTTTTTCCTGAAAGGGACACCTTACAATCAGAGATATGAATGGTACCAAAAGGTGGCCAGGCAATTCTATCTCAGTTGACAGAATACATTGTATAGCTAGAAATGATTAAGAATTATTAATTAACATTATTAGGAATGTACACTACAGATGCCCCCTGCACTAACTATTAACTCGTCATGTGTTACATTAACTCTTGCGTTCCTGACTTATCAGCTGGTAGAATTTACTGACTTGCTGCCTTTAAAATAGTATCCACACCAGTTTTTCTCTTATTTTGCTGGTGTTTTCATGGCATGTTAATTTGCAGGTTGCCCAAAAGGGAAAATCTACAATGACTGCAACAAGATACCAGCAGATGGCAGAGTAACACCAGTTCACAGAAGTTGCAAGACTCTAACTGTTGACTATGTATGTTTATTTTCTAATTTGTTTCTACTTGGATTATTTTGTAGAAACTCTACTTCAATTATTTTCCACTTATTTCCATTAATCCCATCATGTAGAAAATGAGCAATTGTGTATTAATAATGATTCCTTAATTATATGTAATAAAGAGTCCTGCTATATTTTATTTTAAAAGCTGTATTTGTTAAAGCGTTTCTTCCTTTTTAATTAACATTCTGATGACTTGATGACTTTATTGCAATGGAAGTGTACATTTCTTCTTGTTGCTATTTCAAAACATGTACAATGTACAGATATTTTGTACTCAACACATTTTTGCCCTTTTACAGTTCCAGACAGAGTGCAGATCAGGATGTGTATGTCCTGATGGGTTGCTGGATGATGGGATGGATAACTGTGTGACAGAGGACAAATGCTCTTGCATGCACAATCAGGAATATCACCATCATGGAGAAGAGATCAAGGTGGACTGTAACACTTGGTGAGAAAATATGTCTTTACTGTGCTATTTCAGTGTTTCTCTAGGTGTAAGTGCAATCATTTGGTTGCTCTTGTTACCTCATGTTGTACATGTATGTAAAACAAATTGAATGAATTGAATGGCTGAACCCAGCTTGTGGCCCAATCCAAACATAGATGCTATCACAGTATCTTACTTATCCTATCAGGAGAAGAACATCAGCCTCTTTCTTTCTCCTGACAACTTCCTTGACTACTTGGTGGTCAGACTGGTGAGAAACTGCCCAGCAGGTGGCGCTGTTGTAACAAAATTCGTTCATATTAACAGTACATGTATCCCTTAATATCTTGGAATAAAAACAAATTAAATAATGAATGTAAATTACAAAAGTGCTTAGAATAGCCCCCCTCATCAGTTTTACATTCACTTATTTTAAAGGTTTACTTATCCTTTAACTAAAAATTGGTAAAGTAATTTAACACAGCTGTGAATTTGTATTTTATTTTAATGAATATATTGTTTTCATAACTCTAGTACATGCAGGAGCGGCACATGGTACTGCACCAATGTAATGTGTTTTGGCACATGTACAGTCTATGGAAGTGGCCACTATATCACCTTTGATAACAAAATCTACGACTTTGATGGAAATTGTGAATATGTGGCTGCCCAGGTAATTCAATTTAAAGTGTATGGAGCTGTGACAGATTTCCATTAAAAAAATGCTCAGTTATGTTTCCCCGGACTACAGCGGCAGTGAAATGCACCATAGATCTGGTTTTCAAACATTCCATACTTGGCCTCAGCTGGGCTAATCCATTAGATAATCAATGATCTTTCTATAAGATTGTGATTCTTATGCGGGCTATACAAGGTCTTCAGGCCTTCTGGCCTTCCAGAATATGTATAGGAGCCTCCCATTCTCCCACCCAGTGGTAAACAGATTAGGAGAGATCAGTTTAGTTTCCAATTCTAACGAAAGGAAACCTGACCAAATGCACAAAATATACAATTCCTCTTCACATTCCAGTAAGATTATTTCAAATATCTTTTGAAGCAGATTAGGGCCATGTGTTGAAATTGTTAGATATGCATATGGTGTAAAATTTGGGAAACTGTAAAATCAGTGAAATGTATTATGCATTATATTTTGGTGGGATCAGAGAAAAACAGTGGAAATTGTGGAAAAACTTAAAATCAGGGGATGTAAAGTTGACTTAGGTTTCTAGTGTATTTGTTTGTTCTGTGGTATCCAGCTAGACCTGACCAATGACTCGCATGCAAAATATTACTCATCCCTACTTTGATGTTGCTCCCAGTGGCCTCAAAGCAAGTGCCCATGTTTACTTTCTGGCTTGGTGGAAGTTTTGGAGGCACTAAAAAATGTTGCCTGGGAATGAGATTGTTAGGTTTCTATTTTCTTTATAAATAAATAGTAAAAATGATCTTTATTATTCATGGTTTCATATTTATTTGGTAGGACTACTGTGGGCAACACCAATCTCAAGGAAATTTCAGTGTCATAACAGAGAACGTCCCATGTGGCACCACTGGAGTAACATGTTCAAAGTCCATTAAAGTCTTCCTTGGTGTAAGTATTTTATTGTCTCTGCAGGATCCAAAAAACGCCTCCCAATGATTTACTAAAGCGTTTTCCCTAAATCTACAACAAACTCAACTATTCAAGTTCATAAAATTTACTCTCATGTAGTGTATCTGACTGTGTATCTGAGGACAGGTGTTAAAAGAGCCATAGACTTAAAATGAAGAACATTTATAGGTGCAGCTTCTTAAACAATGTTGCTATTTCAGAGTACAGAACTGAAATTGACAGAACAACATGTAATAGAAACACTGGGAGATGCTGAAAGACGTGTAAATTATATTAGTCGTGAGGTGGGCCTTTACCTGGTGATTGAAGCAAGAAATGGAATTCTGTTGATCTGGGACAAAAGTACTACAATATTAATCAAGGCATCTCCTGCGTACAAGGTAAGAAACATAGAGCACATCATTGATTGTAGAAGATAAAACTTTATTAATCCTATTGAATGGCATATCACTTTTTTTGACTGTTCAGTCCAATAGAGTTTAGCAGTTGTCGTTATATCCAGCGAACATGATTTATTTGCATATGTTTGCTTATTCATATCCATTGGAGCTACCACACTTTTCCTTGTTAATATAAAAAACATATCTAAAAAAAATGTTTCCCACTTAACGGTACATATTATAGGGGTATTTCTGGTACCAGGATAGTTTGATATTTTCCCTTTGTATGGGATTTGGGAAAATGTTGGTTGCAATGTTGATAGCCATTTGTGCATACTTTTAGGGGATCATGAACTGTGGGGTTGGCCACCCTGGGATGGGTTTACAGCAGTGGCAAACAGGGCTCAGCGTGAAGGTCTAGAATTTGGGAATATTTGCTCTACTAGATACAACTGAAATGCTAATTTGAAGGTTAGTTAGGGTGATATTTGGAGCGGGAACGTATTTGTTTTAATGGGTACAGTATCTGTAACTAGGTTATCAGCTAACCTAAGTCCTGGCCCAAGGTTTGACCTCTATGGGAGGCATGAACTGAACAAGTCCAATAACCACTGCATTAAAGCATACCCCTTGAGTTGTGAGGACGTCATCTGTTAGTTTCTTTAAAATGTATCTGGTAAAATAGGATTTTTACTTAACAATAAAGGGCTTTAAATCATAAAAATATTTTGGATAGCCCAGTTCGATAAAAGATAATTGTGATCCCTGGAGCAGTATCTAGCAGGGCAGCACTCCATATCTTTAGCATAGTGGGCTGCTTATATGATAAATGGGATGGACATTGAAGGCCTGGATTATATTAAAATGATGATCTCATGGTGTCTGTGGAAATCTTTCACAGGTTGGAGCCCATAGAATGGGGTTAGGCTACCAGTTTGCCGGGCCCTACACTAGGGTATGGAGGATTTGATAACAGAAAAGCCACCATCATCACTTGTACATCAATATTCAAGATAAATCCACCTTAACACCAAAATCTCAACATTTCCTTCGCACAATATACAATTACACAGATTACTGAGTAGGGTGATACCTTCTCTTTGGTATCTATTTGCTTTAATGTCTCATGAACACACATTTTTTCAGGGTACAGTCTGTGGTCTGTGTGGAAATTTTGATGATAAATCCAACAATGACTTCACAACCAGTCACTTGATGCAAGTCAACAATGTAATGGAGTTTGGAAACAGCTGGAAAGTCGATGCTAAATGCCCTGATGTGACTCAGGATATCCACCCTTGTACCTTAACACCACATAGGAAAGCTTGGGCAGAGAAGCAGTGTGGCCTCATCATAAGTGAAGCATTTGAAAAATGCCACAGTAAGGTGAGAAAATAAAGTGTAGTTAGTTCAAATACAACACACAAAAACTTCAAGGTAAATCCTTCATCCTTATGATATAACATGTCTTTAACATATTTGAAGGTACAGGGTAGCGTAATAGAAAATCAAGCAAAGACATATATGAATCTGAACAATAAGCACTACCTGATAGGTCAATAAATACTATTGTAGGTTCACAAAACCTATAAAACATATAAAAAATATATATGAAACCATTATGACACATATACAAAGGAGAAAGTGTTTGTATTGGCCATATTATTTGACATTCACAACTTTTAATACTTTACTATATATTTGTAGGTACCAATGTAGAATGTGTCTCATAATATAATAGTATATTACTATTAAACTGTATGATTAACGAGGAACTATTTAATTTCTTAAGGTTGACCCAACTCCATTTTATGAGTCCTGTGTTAATGATGCCTGCTCATGTGACAGTGGTGGAGATTGCAAGTGCTTCTGTACTGCAGTTGCTATTTATGCACAGGAATGCAACGAGGCAGGGGCTTGTGTCAATTGGAGAACACCAGATCTATGCCGTGAGTAAAGAATAAATATAGCAATTACAATACACATGTTTTTTATACTAGGAACCTTTGGGTCTCCTCACTGTTTTCATATGGGTCTCTATTGCTCTTTATTTCAACAAAATCTCCTGCTTGAATACAGAAAAGCAATTAAAAATAGGTATACAATTAATTCTAAGCAATTCTTGGCTTGTGAAACTGAGTTCAAGCTTTAGGTGATTTAGATGACGGTATGCAAATTATTTTCTGAAAAAATTGGGGTTTGAAAAAAATTGGGTAATGCAAGAACCTCCATTTTTTTACAAATGCGTGAATTAATGTTGTGCATCACTGTCATACATTAGCCAATAAGATTCCGACCCTGTTCCTAGAAGTATGTGTAGCAAAAGTCATGTCATGTTAATTTTGCTACTGTTTTTACATATTGACTTAAATACTTACCACCCCTCTGCATTATATACCAAAATAGATTTATAATTTTTTTTGCTTTGTTATTCTTTTTTTAGCTGTATTTTGTGACTACTACAATCCTAAGGATGAGTGTCAATGGCACTATTACCCATGTGGCTTTCAACCATATAAAACCTGTCTCTCCATAAACAACTGCTTTACCAATGAAACAGTCACTTACCTGGAAGGTGAGATTATTACTGCATTATGTCTACCAGCCGTTATACTTACTCTACTAGCAAACATTCATGCATTGCGTATCTAGGAGTAGTGCTCTAGGTTGGCTGAATGCATTTTCTCTTTAGAGTAAAATTGATTTTTTTATAATGCAACACAAAATATAGAAAATTATATATACAGTACCTTGTTGATTCAGGATTTAAGTTAATGCTGTTGTTATTGTCTGAAGGTTGCTATCCAAGCTGCCCACCTGACAAACCTATTTTTGATGAGATAAAGAAATTATGTGTAGCAGAGAGCCAATGTGGCTGCTACATCAATTGTATTCACTACGAGTTTGGTGTGCTAGTACCAACGCCGGAGCCATGTCAGTCATGGTAAGCATTAGCAATGTATTAAATAAATAATGCATATTGGATGGGGGTTAAATTTTTCATAATTTTTTTGTATCCTTCATCCCTAATTAGAAGGATGTTCTGCAATCAGAGTGCAACAGAATCATGGGCAGAACTACCGGTAGAGCAGCGGGTATAGGTGGACTGGGACCTGTCATTCTCATTCAGTATATAAACATTTTCCTTCCTCTTCCTGATCTGATAAATAAGAACCAGGAATTTTCATGCAGTAGGGGATTATTTACTAGAACTGGGCAGATTTTCAATTATAGCAACCAACCAACCAGGAGGTTGCTCTAAGAAGTCTACTGCAAGTAGATTAGTAGTACATCTCTGGGTTAATACAGAGTACTGAAGCAGCAGGTGTTTAACTTGACAATTACAAGGTGCAAGTTGAATTCCCTTCCTGCAGGAAAGAAATGTAAAAATTGCTTTCTATCAATTAATATGTTGCAACACTTATTTTAAATCTATCTTTCTCCAATTATAGCATTTGCGGATCTGACTCCAATGTAAGCTGTCATTTTAACCAATCAGGTATGGCCTCCCTTCGGTATTTGTAGCATATCTTGTGAAATTGTTAACATATTTACTGAAATCAATGCATTTTCTTTTTGCAGCTTGTGTGTGTGTTATCAATGGCACTACATATGAAGAAGGGGCGAGTATCTCTAATCATACACAGTCAGGAATCTGCATTGAAGTGAAATGTATCAATGGAACCGCTCAACCTCACATAACTATCTGTCCTACCACACAGTCCACTTCCATTCCCACAACTTCTATTACCACTACTCCAAAGGGCTCCACCTCAACAGGTAATGCTTCCATAGACAAGGCAAGCTGTACAAGTCAAAATGGGTCATTTACTTAACCAAAGGCAGTGTGCAAAGTGCAAATCTGCAATTTTTCAGCACTTTGTGGCACACTTCAGATCTAGTTTGGAGCACCTCTCTATTCCACCTCCCACTACTTCCCATCTTTTAACTTGCACGTCATTCAGAAGCAGCGAACGCACCTGCTATGGAGCCTTGTCCTTATCACCTGCCCTATGGACAAGGTAGGCCTGCAACCCTTGGAACTATGGTCTACCTCATCACAGATTTTTTTATTTGCCATGAAATGCTGACCACATCCAGGTTGGGGAAAGAACTGCTTTGCTGAATGAGCACTAAGGGGCACATACTCAAGCTTTTTCCCCCAGTCTATTGTAAATTACCCCCAAAGTGTAATTTGAAGTTGGTGAAATCAAGTAATTTGGTGTTAAGTAAAGAGAGGTCATTTCAGAACTGGAAGGCAGGTTGCACAGTGCAAAAATCTGTTCCCAGCCTTAATGAATTGTAGCAGATGTCTACATTCCATTTCAGAGCATAGAGACCTGTGGCCATCACCATAAATACAGTACTGCTTGTGTTCAGCAAGCTTGTAGGCATGTATGTTCCCCCCTACCCACCCCTACTCGTTTCATAACTTGCAGGTAACAGGGTGTAACATTAATTTGTATCTTTTAAATTGTGTAATCTTATGGTCAATGTACCACTCAGAAGAAACAGGTTAGTCTCAGAGCAAATGCTATATTTTATGAAGGAAAGGCTATTGACTTAGAAAACTAAAAAAAATATTTTTCTTCTCTTGACAGTTACTACCACAACTCCTACTTCTGCTACGAGTAAGTCATTAGTGCTAGCTGAAAAAAGGGGGGGTTTCTCTAAATGTAAGGAATTTGTTTCACCAAACGTATATAAAATTATTAAGTAAATACAGGGCTTTATATAACATTTACTTGCTCAGTACATGCAGAGTTAATTAACTGCATTGTCATGCCATATTTGTTCAACTTGAATGTGCTTGCCTATGAGTGAAGCATCATGTCATTAAAAATTAGCAACATTTTGTACAACTTTAAAAATTTCATTTTACAATTTGTAGAAGTTAGAGGGGACCCACCCTATTTTTTAGGATGAAAGAAGATATAATTCTGAGCAACTTTCTTATATGCATCAATTAAACATGTTCAGCCATTGTAAGTTATTCACAAAAACAATTGCTAATGAAAGCAAATCACTGTCCCCTTTTTAGTCTCTGCACTACTGGTTGTTGCTAAAAATTGGCAGAAGCCAGCTGATTAACAAAACAAAAGCAAGGCATTGTGGGAGTAGAATTCTTGGCGGGAGAAAAGCTGGTTTCTGCTATGTTCAGAACCAACATTGCAGAACTGGACAAATACATTAACAAATGACACTGGAAATGTTTCCTTAATGTATGTTGCGGAAAATGCAATTTTCTTTCATTATGCAAAAATATTATTCTTTTTGTGGGTGGAGCTTGCCTTTAATTTGCATTTGAAATTTTTAACTATTTTCTTTCACTATGCAAAAATATTATTCTTTCATTGGGTGGAGCTTGAATTTAATTTGCATTTGAAAGTGTGACTTCTGAATTCTTTAATGGCTGCATTTTTCCCTGTTCAGCTTGTGTTGCAGGATGGGTTTGCAACTGGAGCCAATGGTATGATGTTAGTAAACCACAGGAGGGACTAGATAGTGGTGATTTTGAGACATACGAAGAAATAAAACGACATGGATTCACAATCTGTGAAAAACCGGAAGACATTCAGTGCAGAGCAGTGTCTGCTCCTGATGTCAGTTTGGATCAGATTGGGCAGACTGTCCACTGTAATTCATCATATGGATTTATATGCAGAAATAGTGAGCAGAATCAAGATGCAAGCTTTTGGCAGAGGTGCTACAACTATGAGATCAGAGTGAGCTGCTGTGTTTGGGATTGTTTGACTGCTACCACCACTAGTACTACTGTTGTAACCACCACCACAGAAAGAACTACACCACCTACCACAACTGAATCCACAACTACAGGTGAGGATGCTCTTAAGAAGAAAACGACACACTCTTTTTGTGTTCAGTAGCGGCTCTATAGAGGGCAGAGTAGAAGAAGGATCCTATGGATATTATAGCTAAAGTCTGATCACTAAACTTTTTGGTAACTTTTTTCACCAAGAATACAATGTAATGGTCTTATGTAATACAAGTCTGCAACTTCATAACAGTAAGGTGGCTAAGTTATTTCCTCAAGAAAGTCACCAAACTGGTCTCAGTCTAACGGTAAAAAAAATCAAAGCCTAAAATACTTTTGGTTTATTACTCTACCAATAGTCATCTTTTTTCATAGCCATAACTATAGACTTAGTAACTCCATGGAACTGACAGAGTGAGCAATCAAATATTTTTATCTAGCTTATCCAGACATTAAACTTTAGAATAAGAAAGAACCTTCAAACTTTAGCTAGACATTGGCTTTCATGGCTGGTAACTGAGAACTTTAAATATTGATCAAACCTTTTGCCAACAAAATGAAGGCTCTGGCCTCTTTAATGTGCTCTGGTGAGCCATGTGATGCCAATACAAAGTTTACACCTTGTATGTATTAGCAAATATGGGACTGTTTATCCAGAATGCTCGGGACCTGGGGTCTTCCAATAATAATAATGGATCTTTCTGTAATTTGGGTCTTCATAGTCTACTAGAAAATCATGTAAACATTAAATAAACCCAATAGGCTGGATGAATTATATCTTAGTGTGGCTCAAGTACAAGGTACTGTTTTATTACTACAAAGAGAAAGGAAATCATTTTTAAAAATTTGGATTATTTGGAAAAAAGATGGCCTTTCCATATTTCTGAGCTTTCTGCATAATGGGTTTCCAGATAACTTATCACATACCTATATATTATATTTGCATTGAGCTTGCATTTTAATGTACTAGGTGCCTTAATCAGAAGACATAAAGTCAGTGACTTAATAACAGCTACTAATTCAACGCACTGCATTACTTTTATAGAAACTACTATGAGCACAACTACTACTAGTGTGACAACTACTACTATTCCAGGTAAGTCAGGAGAACCAACCTGTATCCCTGAATTAAGTTAAATTCTGAGCATGAATACCCCAGAAACATATGCAACTTAGATGACTATGGTTTTGTCATAGTCAAGTATGAAACATAGGACTTCTGACTGTTTCAGTTACCCTAGAACCCCCATTTCACATTTTTCAAGGGAACCAAGCAAGTGGTGTAAATTCTGGGAATATGTAAAATCAAGGAAATGCATTATGCATTTTATATTGGTGGACCATAAAAAAATGAGGGAAACCTTAAAAACAGGGAATGTAAATTTGAGGTCTCACTGTTTCAGATTAATATTTACTTCTGTGACCCTAACTGCACATCTATACCTTCTTAAGGCTCATCAACAACCACCTTCCATGAACCTACTACAACATCATCTACCAGTACTCCCCCATCTTCAACAACTACTACATTACTATCGAGCACAACCAATGGAAGTACTGCTTCTAGTACATCTGTGACATCTCCTACTACAAGTAAGAGATTATATTTAGGAGTTTAAGAAATATTTGGTTAGGAATATAACTTCATTTCTAAAGCTTGTGGAAAATGTAGGAAAATAAAGGAAGTCATATGGAGTGGAATGAAATATTAAAATAAAATCAGATACAGGAGTCGCACCTTGCTTAATAAAGAAAACAACATGGCCCTTCATGGCAAATGACAATTACAGGATTAAGATGCCATTGGACTTACATAAGAACAAGATTTGGTGCACTGTGATGTGCAAAATTAAGGTTGCAAGCTATACCTGTCAGACATTTTTTTTGCTATGAGTTACTAGACCAGTATACAACTTTTTATTATATTAACAATTAATCAAATAAGATGGTTATATTTCTTTACACTGTGAATGAAATCCATCTAACCTTCCCAGCTTCCAAGCTGAGTGTGCCCCCAATATGCTGGTGGTCGGAATGGTCTGATATACTGTAACTATTTGGATAATGTACACTGCATATATACTGTAATTTCATACAAATCAATCAATTACCAATACAAGAGGTGAATACTAGAGGGCCATGACCTATGGAGCTTATCCTTATATATTATATATTAATAGGAATTTCATTAAGTTCCACCAAATAAAGAGAATTATCTATATACTCTCATTAACATAGCTATAAATAAAGGTTAGAAAAAAAAGTCATTAAACTCTTTTTCTTTAAATTTATCCTCTTTAGATGTATTTAGCTTTTGAGCTTTGAACACATTAATAAAAGGGATCACTAGCCAAGCCATTGTCCTTTTATATTAAGTTTTAAAATACACTAATTAAATTACATATATATTTACATCAACTTAGTATGGGCCACAGCCATGATAGAGTAGTTAGCTTCCAAGCCAGTCATACATAAAGTGGTACCGTACTTTGTACATTGCTTTTAAAAGGGATATTTTCATAGGAAAAAAACATTTTTTTCAAAACACATCAGTTAATAGTGCTGTTCCAGCAGAATTCTGCACTGAAATCCATTTCTCAAAAGAGCAAACCGATTTTTTTATATTTAATTTTGAAGTCTGACATAGGGCTAGACATATTGTCAGTTTCCCAGCTGCCCCTAGTCATGTGACTTGTGCTCTGATAAACTTCAGTCACTCTTTACTGTTGTACTGAAAGTTGGAGTAATATCACCCCCTCCCTTCTCCCCCCAGCAACCCATCAGAAGAACAATGGGAAGGTAACCAGATAGCAGCTCCCTAAAGGTGGCCATACACGGGCAGATTAAAGCTGTCGATATCAGTCCTTTAGACCTATTCGGCAGTTTATCTGCCCATGTGTGGAGGCTCCCAACGGGTCCTCACAATCGATATGAGGCCAAATATCGATCGGTCAAGTTTGATTTTTTGTACGATCCAGGACGATGCGGTCATGCGACCCGTCGGAGCCCATTTGTATTATCGTAATGCGATTGTTCGGCCCCAGGGCTGAACGTTTGGATTCATCCGATATCGCCCAGCTGTTAGTGGGCATATCGGGTTAAGATCCGCTCGTTTGTCAACCTTGCCAAATGAGCGGATGTTATAGTGTATGGCCACCTTAAAACAAGATAACAGCTGCCTTGTAGATCTAAAAACAGCACTCAATAGTAGAATCCCGGTCCCTCTGCGACACATTCAGTTACATTGAGCAGGAGAAACAAATGCCTGCCAGAAAGCAGTTCCATCCTAAAGTGCTGGCTCTGTCTGAAAGCACATGACCAGGCAAAATGACCTGAAATAGCTGCCTACACACCAATATTACAACTACAAAAATACACTTGGGCATACTCTCTACGTCTGCTAATTTATGCTGTCATATTAATTTTTCTTGTTTATGTAAAATCAAATAAATTAGTGAATTATTTGCAGTGTAATATAGAAATAAAAATCATAACAGAATCCCTGATGAGCAGCCTCTGCACTGATTTCCTAGGGCACTAATTACATTTAGGCTGTTCCAGTTGCTACATTAGTTGAAAGACAACTTTAAAAGAACATATTTATTTTACATTTTAAAATTAGGCCGGACGGGATACTTTCTAATAATATGGCTTTGAACATGTGGATTCCAATTTAGAATTTAACACAAATGGATTGTCTGATGGTTTGATGGTCCATTCACAGTCTACTTACCTGTAGAGTTGACTTTACCATGCATTTTTAACTCATGACTGCATGCATGACAAAATATGATTGCACTGCCAACCTTAGCTTTGATTGGCACTTATGGAAAGAAGCACAAATTGTGAGCTGATAAGGGTTTCAACTGTTTTTGCAATGTTACAGCAACAGCTTCCACCACAACCCCTATTATTGACTCAACCACAGAATGTACAACAGAAGTGACAGAGGAAACAACTCTAGAAACTACTACTACTACTACCAAGAAAACAACGCTAGAAACTACACCTGCAACTTCTAGTGAGTGAATAAAATTCAAGCCATTTTCTGAATGAAAGTATTGCTTAAACGCCTTCTTTTAACAGGAAGCAATACATTCAGGGTTTAATTAATTAATTAGATATTTTCGTTTTACTTTTGCATTCCATTAATGTTGATTTTATTATATGACTTCTTCAACAGAACAAATTTTGAAGATGAAGTAGTCAAATAAGTGTATTTATCTATGTGTGTATTTATTTTGAGTTGTTAAACAGTACAAACATTATACATTATATAGTACCCCTAATAGGAATGCACCAAAGCCACTATTTTTTGGAAGGGAAAATTTTTTCACTTCGTTGTTTTGTGACAAAAAGTCACGCGATTTCCCTCCCCACCTCTAATTATGTAATGCAATCTTTAATATAAATGAAATAATTTCTTTTAACTACTTTAAAAAGATGAATAAGTATGAATTTAACTTGAATTTTGATTAATTTGCCCCATAGTGTTAGCCTATCTTTCCATAATGGTTTAGCAAGTCATACATGTTTGTGTATATATTTGGAGTATTAAAACTGTATGAACACCATACACTATACAAATATATAACATATGAGGTTTCCATGATTTGCTTTTTTTAACTATTTCTATTGTTCTTTAAAATAAACCTTTTAAACAGCACCTACAACAAGTACAACCACCCCTATATTTACAACAACTCCAACAGAGACCTCCAGCAGTCCCACATCAACCTCAACTTCTACTACTACTACTACATCTGTTACCACAACTCCTCCTACTCCATGTATGTAATATATAGGTTATTATATAGAATTTAGATGAATTTTGTTGAAGAATGTTTGTTAATTTATTCTGTTCTACTACAAAAACCTCTAAAACAGCACCACCAACTCAAGGAACCAGCAGTCCCACGTCAACCCAAACTTCATCTGCTACTACATCTGTTACAACAACTCCTACTCCATGTACGTAACATAGACTATTATGTAATACAATCTTTAATAGTATTTACATCTTTACTTATGTCTATTGTCTTCTTATTCAAAGAATGTTTTTTAGAGTTAAAGTTTACTATTTTCCATAATCATTTAGTAAAATATATAGACATCTGCTTCTATATTTATTTAGATGTTGTTAAACTGAGTGAACACTATACATTTAGCAGTACCTTTAAATATTAGGTTTTTAACTTTTTCTTATTTTTCATTGCTCTTCTGCAAAATAAATATTAAACAGCACCTACAACAAGCACAACAACCTCCATATTTACAACAACTCCAACAGAGACCTCCAGCAGTCCCACATCAACCTCAACTTCTACTACTACTACTTCATCTGTTACCACAACTCCTCCTACTCCATGTATGTAATATATAGGTTATTATGTACAATTTATCTTTTAATAGTAATTACATTATTACTTATCCATTACATAGTTCCTTTACATACAAGATTTTCATGGTAGATTTTTGAAGAATGTTTGTTAATTTATTCTGTTCTACCACAAAAACCTCTAAAACAGCACCTCCAACTCAAGAAACCAGCAGTCCCACGTCAACCCCAACTTCATCTGCTACTACATCTGTTACAACAACTCCTACTCCATGTACGTAATATAGACTATTATGTAATACAATCTTTAATAGTATTTACATCTTTACTTATGTCGATTGTCTTCTTATTCAAAGGATGTTTTTTAGAGTTAAAGTTCACTATTTTCCATAATCATTTAGTAAAATATATAGACATCTGCTTCTATATTTATTTAGATGTTGTTAAACTGAGTGAACACTATACATTTAGCAGTACCTTTAAATATTCGTTTTTAACTTTTTCTTATTTTGCATTGCTCTTCTGCAAAATAAATATTAAACAGCACCTACAACAAGCACAACAACCTCCATATTTACAACAACTCCAACAGAGACCTCCAGCAGTCCCACATCAACCTTAACTTCTACTACTACTACATCTGTTACCACAACTCCTCCTACTCCATGTATGTAATATATAGGGTATTATGTACAATTTATCCTTTAATAGTAATTACATTATTACTTATCCATTACATAGTTCCTTTACATACAAGATTTTCATGGTAGATTTTTGAAGAATGTTTGTTAATTTATTCTGTTCTACCACAAAAACCTCTAAAACAGCACCTCCAACTCAAGAAACCAGCAGTCCCACGTCAACCCCAACTTCATCTGCTACTACATCTGTTACAACAACTCCTACTCCATGTACGTAACATAGACTATTATGTAATACAATCTTTAATAGTATTTACATCTTTACTTACGATTTACTAAGGGTCGAATATCGAGGGTTAATTAACCCGTGATATTCGACTAGGATTTGAAATCCTTTGACTTCGAATATCGAAGTCAAAGGATTTAGCACAGATAGTTCGATCAAAGGATTATTCCTTCGATAGAACGATTAAATCCTTCGAATCGAACGATTCGAAGGATTTAAATCGAACGATCCAAGGAATATCCTTCGATCAAAAAAAAAAGACAGTACTTCGACTATCGAATGGTCGAACGATTTTTACTTCGAATCCTTCGATTCGAAGTCGTAGTCGAAGGTCGAAGTAGCCCATTCGATGGTCGAAGTAGCCCAAAAAAAAACTTTGAAATTCGAAGTTTTTTAACTTCGAATCCTTCACTTGAAGTTAGTGAATCGGCCCCTTAGTAGTACATTTACACATGATGTTTTTAACTTTTTCTTATTTTGCTTTGCTCTTCTGCAAAAAAAATATTAAATAGCACCTACAACAAGCACAACAACCTCCATATTTACAACAACTCCAACAGAGACCTCCAGCAGTCCCACGCCAACATCAACTCCATCAACTACCACACCTCCTCCATGTACGTAAGATCGAATATTATGTAATACAATCTTTAATGTCAAAATATATTTTTTGTAGTTAGTGTTTTCTTTGTTTTTTTTCTGACCATTTTGCAACATATATAGAAATTCAAGTTCGTGTATTTATTTTGGAGCTGGTAAATAGTATGAACACTATGCATTACTCCTCACCTTTTCACATGAGGTTTCTATGATACATTATGACACTTTTCTCATTGGTACTGTTCTACATGATATGTATTTGTTATCCCCTAAATGTAAAATTATAGTTGCAGATTGATTAATAATCATTATGGGTAAACAACTTAATATAGCAAAATGTTTCAGACCAAATCATTCTGAACTGATTCAAATTGTTTTGAGGATCAAATCTGGCGTAATAAACAATGCCAATATCAAAACCGATTGAGTAAAAAATTGGCTTTGCCGCAGCTGTAAAAAGGATTCAATATCAGTGATGGGTGAATTTCTCCGGTCTCGCCGAAAAATGTATTAAAATCCGAAACGATGAAAAATTTGCAAAAAGCAAATTTTGCCGCTGGTGACAATTTCAGCGCCGGAAATGTTGCCAGCGTCAAAAAAACCATTTTGACGCTGAAAACAGCGAAATTCTTAAAGGAACAGTTCAATGTAAGAATAAAAACTGGATATATAGATAGGTTGTGTAAAATAAAACATGTTTATAACATAGTTAGTTAGGCAAAAATGCAATCTATAAAGGCTGGAGTGTCTGGATGTCTAATATAATAGCCAGAACACTACTTCCTGCTTTTCAGCTCTCTAACTCTGAATTAGTCAGCGACTTGAAGGGGGACCACATGGGACATAACTGTTCATTGAGTTTCTAATTGATCCTCAGCATTCAGCTCAGATTCAAAAGCAACAGTTATGTCCCATGTTCCCCCCTCAAGTCACTGATTGGTTACTGCTTGGTCACCAGGGTAACCAGTCAGTGGAAACCAAGAGAGCTGCAAAGCAGGAATTAGTGTTATGTTCTGTTATGTAACACACAGTCACTCCAGCCTTTATACATTACATTTTTGGCTAACTAACTATATTAGAAATATTTTTACACAGCTCAGCCTAGCTATTTACCCAGTTTTTATTTTTATAGTGAACAATTCCTTTAAGCATATTTGGGGGAATGAAATCTGTTTTGCTATCACAAAAAAACTGCCGCAATTACCATTCCCTACATTAGCAACTAAGATTTTAATTGTTTGCACCCTTTTTTGACAGATTTCAGACCTCAACAAGTTCCTCACAAAGTGTGCCAACAAATGGCTTTTGCAAATATATGCAGTGCATGTAATAAAATTCGCAAGCTCAAATCATTTTTTTGTGACAAAATATTTAACAAAACCACATAGTAGGTATTGCTAAGCCATAATGAGCTATGTAATATTCACCAGCCAATGATATTACATTGTGGGCAGTGCCAAACATTCACAAAAGCTCCATTTTAAACATATTCAATTTTAATTACATTGCCCAATTGGGATTTCTTTAGGAACAAGATTTAAATCATAAGCATTTTGAAAACATTTAGTTAACTGATAAAATTTTGTATTTCTACTTCTGAAAAAGCATCCACAACAAGCACAACCATGTCCTTGTCCACGACCACTCCAACAGAGACTCCAACCAGTACCATCACCACCACCTCTACCACAGTATCATCAACTTCAACAGGTAAGTCATTGTAACATGACAAACACAAGCCTGCAAAACCCAAATCTTCGGAAGATAAGTGTGGATATAGGATATTTTTCCACTTTTGTAAATGAGCCCTCTGGAGACTAGGATATAACTGGGTCTATTTAAAACTTTCACGCCAAGATTAGGTAGGATATAATCTTCAGGCTCTTATGATCCAGTACTCCCAGCACCCAAACTTACTGTATTATGCAAAATTCTGAAGTGGAATCCTTTCTTAGAAATATTTCAGTCTGCGGGTTTATGTAGAAAGAAACCAAACATAATTAACAGATAATATCTATGTAACTGTTATTCTGAAGCTTCCCGACATCATATAATACACTTTGTAGTATTAATGTGGAATTGTAAAGGAAACAAATGCCAGTTGTCTTAACAATATGTAAAAGATCACCTTCTATGCAAAATACACTCATATTTGTATGGTTTTATTTACAAACGCAAGCCCTAGTGCAAAGCCCTGTAATGGAAGAAAATTGCAACTTTAATACAATTTACATTGTATTGGTGCATCATATGCAAGTTAAGCCTGATGCTTTACTTCTGTATTGTGGGTATAAAACAAACGTGATTAGCTTCCAAAATTGCACTTTGGCTTGTCAATGAGCCCTGTAGTATTGATATCTCCATGGGGATATCTCCAAGTGGGCAGGAAAACACATCTAGACAGGAATGTTTTATGTCAGAAAGGTGACACAATCGTTAATTATTTGATATCTGATATACAGTAACTGATTTGCTCATGTACAGTGTGTCAAGGATTAGGTAGGGGGTGCTGTGGAGACTGATGAGGGAAAGGTGAGTCCTTGAGGCAGGAGCTGTATGTGCCTAGGGAACACATAAAGGGAATGCAGGGACCGGATGAAGAGGGTGATGAGTAAGACTGGAACAGGTGCAGAGCGGAACAGGACGGAGAGGGTGAAGATCAGGACTGGACTAGACAGGATGAAGAGGGTGACAACTGATGACAGGAACAGACTGGATGGGACAGGATGGTGCGGGCGTAGATCAGATCAAACTGGGGATACATTGCAGAAGGAGACTGAAGCAGAAGGAGACTAGAGCAGAAGGAGACTAGAACAGGATAGCAAGAGGACTGGATAGCGAGAGGATGAGAGCAGTTAGCAGGAGAGGACTGGAGTGGATAGTAGGAGAGGAATGGAGCAGATAGCAGGAGAGGACTGAAGCGCATAGCAGGAGAGGGAGGAAAAGGCAGGGCAAGATGAGGAAAGATATAGACAGGGTACAGGTCAGAACAGAACAGGAAGCAGGAACCAGAAAGGCAAGATCAGGTCAAGTCAAACAAGACAGAGTTTAAGCAAGGAAAGATCATGGTTTTAAGCAGGGTCGGAGCAGAACTGGAAGGGTGAAGGTAAGGCAGATCAAGACAAGGTTCAGAGCCAGGCAGGACAAGACAAGGCAAAGGAAGACAAGATAAGGCAGAATAGGAAGGAGAACAGGAACCCATAGCTAGTGAGAATGCACTGCTAGGATGGGAACCAATGCTCAGGCAAGGAATACATGGAGGATTGGTCTGATATAGGGCAGAGTCAGCCCTGATTTGCCCTGTAGAGGCCAGGTAACATATAGTGAGCAACCCTACAGCCCCAATGGTTAAGGCATCGAGGCAGAAACCCAAATGTCCCTGGCTCAAATCCCAGCAGAGCCTGACACAGTGTATGTTAAAATCCATTCTGTAAGTGACATAACCAACTGCTCTCTTTCCCAAACAGCTTGTCTCCCAATATGCAAATGGACAAAATGGTTTGATGTATCCTATCCAACTTATCAAAATGGTGGTGATTTTGAAACATATGAAAATATACGGAAGGCACAGGAAGAAATATGTGAAATCCCACTAAACATTTCCTGCAGAGCAGAGAAATTCCCAGATAAACCACTGGATCAGGTGGGACAGATAGTGACCTGTGATGTATCTGTTGGACTCAGATGCTATAACAAGGACCAAAGTTTGATTCCTGTCTGTCACAATTATGAAATTAGTGTTTACTGCTGTGAACCTAGCTGCACATCAACAACCACAACTTTAACATCTACTTCTCCTCCATCTTCAACAACAAGCACAACACAGCCTCCCAGTAGTACAACAATTCTTACTCTTCCAACAAGCACAACCCTGGAGACTACGACTACTCCTTTATCTACAACAACCTCAGGAACCATTCATACTGAAAGTACAACTGTGTCTACAACCACTTTACCTACAACTACACTTGAGACATCTACCAGCCTCACTACAACTCCCCACACCATACCTACAAGTACAACCCAGGGAACTACTACACCATTACCTACAACAACTGAAATAGTGATCATTACAACCACATCACCAACTACAACAGAAACAACAACTACCACTTCAGGTAAGAAAAAGGTTTAATTCAATTAAATTGTTATTGTTACAGAGAGATTAAGAAAAGATCATTATAAAAACAGATCATTATTAATTATTAAAGGCTACTTAAGCTTTCCTGGAAGCATTCCCATATGAACCTATCTGCTAAACCATCATTTTAGAGACAGAACACTAACCAATAAAGTGCCCTACCAGCAATACTACAGTCATCTTGCTGTTTATTATTATTATTCAAAGCGTGACAAGTAGTTTTACATTTTAGTGGTCCCACACTCCAATATTTTTCAGGGTTATTCTCGACAGAGTAGTGGCCCCGTCCAAGCCACAAAACTTCCAAAATCAGCATAAAAATAAACTCTGGAGAACCACATCAAATTCAGCGTCTTCTATTTCTCTCAACATGTTTGCACCTGATGAAGGATATGTATATCCGAAACATGTTGTGAGAAATAAAAGACACTGAATTTGCTGTGGTTCTCCGGAGTTTATTTTTATGCAAAACTTTAAGGGGCAGATTTATCAAGGATCGAATTTCGAAGTAGAAACAACTTTGAAATTCGACCATAGAATAGAATCCTCCGACATTCAAAGTCGTATTCCAATCGTAATACGATCGTACTCCGATCGTACTCCGATCGTACTTTGAATCATACGTTTCAAACGATTTTTTCGTACGATTTGACTTTGAAATCTAAACACTTTGAAAAATGTTGGCAATAGGTTGTAGAAGGTTGTAGAATAGGCTAACATTGCAATTCGGCAGGTTTAATTTGGTGAAGTATTGAAGTCGAAGTTTTTTTAAAGAGACAGTACTTCGATCATCGAATGGTCGAATAGCCGACCGATTTTACTTCGAGTCGAAGTCGTAGTAGGCTATTCGATGGTTGAAGTACCCAAAAAATTACTTCGAAATTTTAACTTTTTTAACTTGAAAATTCACTTGAACCTTAGTAAATCTACCCCTAAGTGTGCCCTTGCACTTCTGCCTGGGGTTGTCATAATTTACCATTATTTTCTTATTTTCATACAATGCCACCCAACATCTTAGTAGCTGTTAGATCAATAGAAGAAACCCTGCTCTTTATTAATGAGGGGCTTTGAAAACTTTTTTCTAGTAATAGCAATATTTAAGAGGATGTACTGAGATTTCTTCATCTTTCTTTATGTATCTCCCCAGCAATCAATTTAACCGACCTCACTCATTTCACTCCCAGATAATGATTTTAAAATCATGTTAGACTTTAAAAATCATTTTTCTCTAACCAGAGAGCTGTGTCTGCAGATGTATCCTAAAACTGAAAAAAACAGAAATAAGTTTGGTGGCCTTTACTGTGATCTTACAGCTTTGTGGATTAATACAATATGACCATGTACCGTATATACTCGAGTATAAGCCGAGTTTTTCAGCACCCAAAATGTGCTGAAAAAGTCTACCTCGGCTTATACTCGAGCCAGATGTGAATGGCTGCGCTTCAGGACATCTTCAGCAAAACACACGCTCCTGTGGGCGCTCTGCTAACTCTGTTCAGACCCTGCAAGGTGTAATGAAGCCCCCACCTCCCCCAAACAGGGCTGAGGACCAAGTAATGAGGGGGGAGATTACAACAGCAAGTGTGGACAGCACAGAGGTGTGACTGCAGCCTCTTCGGATCAGTGAGTAGGAGCATGTGTTCTGCTGAAGATGTCCTTAAATGCATTTCTCACCCTAGGCTTATACTCGAGTCAATAAGCTTTCCCAGTTTTTGGAGGTAAAATTAGGTACCTCGGCTTATACTCGAGTATATACGGTATGTCTCCAGCCTTGCACACAAACTGGTTGTTTAGTCTCATAACAAACATTGCATTGCTCCAGAGTCTCTCTGTATATGGCAAGACTTAAAAGAAAGGAGCATATCTCAGACTTTTGCAAGCAGAAAAGTAGTTTACTGTTGAGCTGGAATGATCATTAACTGTATACTTTAGAAATAAAGAATATTCTTATAAATTATACAAAATAAGCCAATTACTAAGAGGTGGACATAGTACAGCTTTTTACTGATAACAAATTTGCACCAGTGCCGTAAACAGTGAGATATTTACTTTTTAATTCGAACTATAGTAATCTGATCAATTAGGAATTGGTTGCCACCCCATTCTAAATATTTTAAACAGCAGCACTTTTGTTGGTATTTATTGTTTTTAAAGGGGGTTGTTCTCTTTTTAATTTACTTTTAGTATGTTGTAGAGAGTGATTTTCTGAGACAATTTGCAATTGGTTATTTAGGTTTTTGTTCAACAGCTCTCAGATTGCAATTTTAGCAATCTGGTTGTTAGGGTCCAAATTACCTTAGCAACCATTCATTTATTTGAACAAGAGAGTGGGATATGAATTGGAGAGGGCCCGAATAGAAACATGAGTAATAAAAAGTAGCAATAACAATTCATTTGCAGCCTTATAGACATTTGTTTTTTTAGTGGGGTCAGTGAACCCCCCATTTGAAAGCTGGGAAGAATAAGAAGAAGGAGGCAAATAATTAAAAAAAACTGTAAAATATAAAAACTGAAGACTAATTGCAAAGTTGCATGAAATTGGTCATTCTATTACTAAAGTTAATTTAAAAGTCAATAACACCTTTAAGTTTTATATAGGTGTTTCACCTCTGTGACTAATATGAAAGATAAATTTAACTTGCATGCTTCATACATGGGGAGGAAGATTTATTCGAATTTCGAATTCATGTGAGTTTTTTTTAACTCACATGAATTTGATTTTACTCAAAATTCAATTGGGGGGGGGGTCATTTATTAAGAAAATCGAATATGCAAAACCGAACTGAGAACTTGAATCAAATTCGACCAAACTCAATACGAGTTTTTTCTCAGGAAAAAGCTTGAATGTCAGGAAAGCTACAAACATCTCCAAATTGGTCACTGGACCTCTCCCATTGACATATACATTAATTCGGCAGGTTTTAGGTGGCGAATAGTTTTAATTCTTAAAGGGTCAGAGTATGATGATAAAAAGTCCACCATAAAAAAATTTGAAAATTCAAATTTTCAATTCCACTCTTAATAAATCTGCCCCTAAGAGTAACTTCATTGTGCATCTAAAAGGCGAGAGGGCATAACAAAGCAGAAATACAGTATATGGTGCTGTAATGTTTAGTGGAGAAGGTTTGCTCACTGGGACTTCAGTCACAGGGGCCACCCAACCCCTCTAGGCCCCCCTTCCTCTGCTGCAACCCCCCTACAGGCCCCTCGCCCCAGCCACAACCCACTTCCGGGCTGTAGACGGTGTAGGTCTGGATCTATGTGGCATACTGTTTTTTTTTACCCAGTTCGACCCTGGAGAAAACTCTTTTTATTTGAATTCTAAGCTTAAACAACAAAAGAAAGATTTATGGGATGCTGCTGCTCTGTATTCTACACCAATGTCCCGATGCAATTGTACTCTCTTCACTGCCAGACCCCTGTTTTCAGTTGAAAAAGTTTGGTTCTTAAACTTTGCTGCACCCTCCAGTGATTGAATATTTATTTATTATTCGGTAAATGCATTCATTCAATAGTGGAAACATAAGGCTAATTTGCCAGTAGCCAGTCATTATAATGATTATAATGATGGCCATGTCTGTAATGGTTACTAAGGATAGCCAATTTTTGTGATATCATTCGTTTTTACACCATGTATTTGCCTTGAAATTGACTAAATTATTTTTAAGAAACGCATTTTTTTACATTTCTTCACACGTTTACAGAAAGAACTTCTAGCACACCTGGACCAACAACTACCAGCGTAAGCCCTACAACTTCTGAGAGCCTTACTACAACAGAGTGTACAACAGAGGAGACAGAGGACACCCCCCCCACAACTATCAGTACAACTACTCCCAGCCACACTACAACTACCCACACAATACCTCCAACCCAGGGAACTACTACTTCTTTACCAACAACAACCTCTGGAACAGTGACCTTTAAAAGCACAAGCACAACCACATCACCAACTACTACAGAGACAACAACAGAGGAAACAACAACCACTTCAAGTAAAAAATTCATATTTTTTTTATATTGTTGCAAAGGAATTCTTAAAGACTTCAGACAAATAGAAAGCAGACTATTAATACTTATTATTGATTACAGCTTTCCCTAAACTCTCCCAAATGAACCTTAACCATTACTATATAGACATAAGCACTAACCAATAAAATATATTCCTACCTAAAGCAATACAGTAGTCGCTCTGACAGTTTTGTCAGATTTTGCAATTATGAACTGATGACATGTTTATCTTCACATATTAACAGAAACAACTTCCACCACACCTGGACCAACTACTACCAGTGTAAGCCCTACAACTACTGAGAGCCCCACTACAACCGAAAAGACAATATCAACATCACAAAGTACTACATCCGTAACTGTGACTACTTGTACGTGTCTCTTGCAAAACATATTTTACTATTGAGTATGACATTGTGTATGTATGGTGAGGTTACCTTGCTTATAGTTAAAATGGTAAATCTAGTCATTGGAGCTAGGACTAATTAAATATATATATTGTTTCCATGGCCTCCACTTTTTGCCCTTCTGTCCAAACCCCTACCTAAAGGCTCATCCACCAGCTGTGATGGTGTGGTGTTTTCAGTTTAATTCATACTCATCAGTTGTACTTTGGGTTCCACTCTGCACCTTGCAATGGATGTTAATGCACTGACCAATTCAACAAGTTCACAGCTCCCCACAGAATATGATTTGCCAGCAATTACGCCCATGCCGTTGGTGTTTTTAGATTTTACTAAAATATTTGTTTTCACATAATTTAACATAAGAATACTCATTTACCAAATTTGGACAAGGTACAAAGATACTATACTGATACTGAGGGGGTTGTTTACTTTCCCCCCATGTCTGTCTTTTTGGGGGGAAAAACTGAATTTTTCATGGAAAAAACAACCTTGAATTTTTCAAGATTATTATACGCTGATGCTGCGTAAAGCCTGCCATCTTAGACCTGTTGAGGTCCTGTATAGGTCAATGGGAGAGGCAACTATCGCACTTTGAAGATATCATGGTTTGCACTGGGTTTAGTCTGAAAATCCTAAAATTTGTAAACTCACTGCTGTGTATTGACTTGGGACCCATTACTTTTGTTTAAACACCGATAGTCAGCATTCATACATTTTCAACAACTTCGTCTACAGGTTCAGAAGGTAAGGTAAGGGGAAATGATGCAAAAAAGGACATTTATAATTATATGTAGTTAACTAATACTGATTTTTTTTATGACAATTCCTGTAACAGTTCGCTTCCCAAGTACAACTCCTGAGACATCTACCAGCCTCCCTACAACATCCCACACAATACCTACAAGTACAACCCAAGAAACGACTACTGCTCTACCTACAACAACCACTGGAACAGTAATCTTTACAACCACAACCACACCACCAACTACAACAGAGGCAACAACCACCACTTCAGGTAAGGAAGAGTTGTCATGAACAATGTAATGTTACATAGAATGTTACAGTTCTGTAATGTCAGAACTTGGCCCATTGTATTTTAAATAAAGAAGCTCTTAACACTTTTTTTTATTTGGAAGCCATATACAGAGGAATTGTATGAATCTGTTCTGTTTTCTACCTTAAAGGGGTGGTTCGCTTTTAAGGAACATTCAGTAGCAAATTCTCAATCTTCATTACTTATTTTTTTATAGTTTTTTTAATGATTTACCCTTTTCTTCTGACTCTTTCCAGCTTTCAAATGGGGTCACTGACCCCATCTAAAAAACGAATGCTCTGTAAGACTACAAATGTATTGTTATTGCTACCAATGGAACTAGGATTAATTAAAAATGAAATAGTTTTCCCATTGATACCAAGTCCTCCACACTCTTTTTGCCCTTTGACCCTCATTAAATAATAACCACAACACTCCTTAAAGGTTAACTAAACCCGAAAACTGAATACGTTAAAAATATTGTATTTTATATACTGAACTTATTGCACAGCCTAAAGTTTCAGCTTTTCAATAGCAGCAATGATCCAAGACTTCAAACTTGTCACAGGGGGGTCACCATCTTGGAAAGTGTCTGTGACACTCACATGCTCAGTGGGCTCTGAGCAGCTGTTGAGAAGCTAAGCTTAGGGGTTGTCACTAATTATTAAGAAGAAAATGAGGTTGGCCTGTAATATAAGCTAATATTACAAGGCTGATTATTAAATTCTGATGCTAATTGCACTGGTTTGTGTGCTGATATGTAGCAATTATGTGTATAAATATTAATATAATCAGCCTTATATTGTGACATTTATATTCTATGTGTACTGTATATTGTGAGTGGGTCCCTAAGCTCAGTAAGTGACAGCAGCACAGATCATGTGCAGTGAATCACCAGAAAAGAAGATGGGGAGCTACTGGGGCATCTTTGGTGCCACAGATCTTTACTGCTAAAAGACAGTGGTTGCCTTGGGCTGGTGTAGAAGCACAAAACATAATGTACAACATTTCTAGCTACTTCTTAAGTTAAGCTTTGGTTCTCCTTTAAAGGCTCATTCACTTAGCTGTTATGATGCGGGTGTCTTCATTTTTTATTTATATACCCACAACCTGAATTATAATTTGGGAAGTCCTAGGCCACCATAAAGGATGCAACACAAATTTATGCAAAATACACATTTACCAGTTTGCCCCACTTCTGCCCCGTACAGGATAAGATGACTGGAATATCTTTAGCTGGTCATCCAGCTGGTGTTTCTGAACTAGAATCCTAGCATCCTCAAGCAGCTAGAAATGATTGCGCACTATTTCTGTTATTATGGTAGTTGCTGCTTTCTGCAACTCTAGCAATGCCATTGAATTATACTCAGAAAGCCCTGTTGTTTGTCACTGATCCATTGCATTCATAAAGTTGGGTACAAATACTAGTTAGTACGTATTTTCTGGATATTTAGTCAACATACATTGATCTTTTCTACAACTCCTGAAACAGGGCCCTCAACAAGTACATCTACAAAAGAGACATCCAGCCCGTCAATATCTTCAACTCCGAAAACATCAAGTACGTATGAGAGGTTTTCATATAATACACTTTGTTGTATATTACAGAGGCTAAGAAGGAACCAAATACTGTTTATTTCCACACTACTTCAAAGATACCTACTATACGAAATACACTTAACATTTGTAAGGGTTCATTTATAAACAGAAGCAAGAGCAAATCCCACAAATTAAAACAAAATGATGTGCACATTGACACTATTTACAAAGGTTCTTTCATTCAAACATGCTCCTTAGCAAACTTGCAGTGTGCATCATTGCTCGGCCTGCTCCAATGTATCACATGCAATTGCGTGCAAGGGAACCTGCCAGTAATTACAGCAGTGATGTTGGGAAGCTTGTGTATGAATTTCCAAAATGGACACAAATTTCTGTCCGTATCGGAGCATCAGTTGCAAGTTACGGTGGACACTGCTTATAGTGGGGGATTTGCATCCAGCTATTGCTCTTTGTACTGGATTTGTAAATGAACCTTGTAGCCTTTATATATATGTAAGCCTTTATATATATGTAAACAATTGTGCATAGAGATTTTTACCAAGATTATCTCATCAAACTGAACCTGGCTATTTGTATGATGAAAAACACATACAGACAGGAATGAAAGGTGACATAATGGTTACTTATTTTAAAGCTGTTATATTGTGATTGATTTGCTCATGGACAGTGCATGCTAAAACCAACGGCTTTCTCTTCCAAACAGCTTGTGCTCTACATATGTAGAGTTTATTATTCTAGAAATGTTGGAAATTCTGCATAAAGAAAGGAAAACACGCATACACATTTGTCTCAAAAAGTCAGCATTATAGATACTTATTTCTGATGTACTGTAACTATTTTGTTTGTGTATTGTTCATGCTTACAATATTCATTCTCTATCTGACAACCAACTTGTTTCTGTCCCCAACAGCTGAGTGTCCCCCAATATGCAAGTGGACAGAATGGTTTGATGTATCCTATCCTGTGTATGAACCAAATGGAGGCGATTATGAAACATATGAAAACATTAGCAAGGCAGGACATGAAATATGTAAAAAACCACTAAACATTTCCTGCAGAGCAGAGAGATTCCCAGATAAACCACTGGATCAGGTGGGCCAGATAGTGACCTGTGATGTATCTGTTGGGCTCATCTGCAACAACAAGGACCAGACAACAGGTTTCATGCCTGTCTGTTACAATTATGAGATTAGTGTTTACTGCTGTGAACCTGACCCTAGCTGCACAACTACATCTATTCATACCACAACTACAACATCTACTTCTCTTCCATCTTCAACAACCAGCACAACACAGCCTCCTAGTACTACAACAACTACTACTGCTACTATTCCAACAAGCACAACCTTGGAAACTACTACTCGTTTGCCTACAACAACATCATCTATTACAACATCGATTACTCCATGTACGTAAGAGACATTATCATGTTATACACTTTTTTTGTATTAATAAGGAATTGCTGGAGGCCTGGTAGGGACCAAATACCAATTATTTGAGCTGTATAACAAATGCAAAATATACTCACATATGTAGAGTTTATTATTCTAGAAATGTGGGAAATTCTGCATAGAGAAAGGAAAACACACATACACATATGTCTCAGAAAGTCAGCATAATAGATACTTATTGCTGATATACTGGAACTATTTTGTTTGCATATTGTTCATGCTTATATTCATTCTCTATCTGACAACCAACTTGATTTTTCCCCAACAGCTGTGTGTCCCCCAATCTGCAGGTGGACAGAATGGTTTGATGTATTCTATCCTAAATATGAACCAAATGGAGGCGATTATGAAACATATGATAACATTAGGAAGGCAGGACACGAAATATGTGAAAAACCACTAAACATTTCCTGCAGAGCAGAGAGATTCCCAGATAAACCACTGGATCAGATGGGCCAGATAGTGACCTGTGATGTATCTGTTGGGCTCATCTGCAACAACAAGGACCAGACAACAGGTTTCATGCCTGTCTGTTACAATTATGAGATTAGTGTTTACTGCTGTGAACCTGACCCTAGCTGCACAACTACAACTACTCATACCACAACATCAACCACAACTTCAACATCTACTTCTCCTCCATCTTCAACAACCAGCACCACGCAGCCTCCCAGTACTACAACAACTGCTACAACTACTATTCCAATAAGCACAACCCTGGAAACTACTACTAGTTTACCTACAACCGTGATTACAACCACTACATCTACAACTATACTTGAGACGTCTACCAGCCTCAGTACAACTCCCCCCACAATACCTACAAGTACAACCCAGGGAACTACTACTCCTGTACCTACAACAACTTCTGGAACAGTGACCTTTACAAGCACAACCACATCACCAACTACAACAGAGACAACTACGACCACTTCAAGTAAGAAAGACAATGTTTATTGTTGCAGAGGATTTGCAAGGGGATTTATAAAAATTAAAACAGATTGTTACTTAAATGTCATATTGCTGTTACTTAAAAAAAAGTTCACTACCCAAAATCTGACATGCCAATATTATTTGACAGATTTATCAAAAATCGCTGATAATAATTGTTACTATTCAATAAAATACTAATCATTCCCTATTTAGCAAACAATGTGTTTCCAATGTAGGGAAGAATTGTCTGAATGCTCTTACTCTCTGCATGCGATTCACATCAGGGATTAAGGCTATAGGTTTAGTACTCAGTGCTGTTAAGCTGCTCTGAGTACTGATACCCATAAAAAAATGAATGGGTTGTACTGCCCAAAGCAGTGGAGTGTTAAATAGGAAATACAGAACCTAATTTATTTAAAGGACATTTATCAATTAAATATTTTCCCCCACTGCAGGTAGATGGGGGAAAGTATTTTTCTAAGAAATCTCCCTATCAAGTAATTTGTCCCTACTGGGGCATGTCAGGATAACATGAAACATGATGAATCAGAAAACATTATTTTAAGGTTTATCACATGAAAACTTATGGGCGAGATTCAATTTGAGGTGAAAAATAAAACCTTTTTTCTAAATCAGTTCGACTTTTTCCCATAGACTTTCATAGAGTTTTCAATTAATAAACAGTGACAAAAGTTATTCTGCCTGAATAGTTCTGGCTCTATGAGAAAATGTATTAGGAGTTACAGTATGTATTTTTCATCAACCTGAATCTGGCTATTTGTATGATGAAAAACACATACAGACAGGAATGAAAGGTGACATAATTCTTATTTATTTTATAGCTGTTATAATGTGATTGATTTGCTCATGGACAGTACATGCTAAAACCAATGGCTTTCTCTTCCAAACAGCTTGTGCTCTACATATGTAGAGTTTATTATTCTAGAAATGTGGGAAATTCTGCATAGAGAAAGGAAAACACACATACACATTTGTCTCAAAAAGTCAGCATTATAGATACTTATTTCTGATGTACTGTAACTATTTTGTTTGCGTATTGTTCATGCTTATACTCATTCTCTATCTGACAACCAACTTGTTTCTGTCCCCAACAGCTGAGTGTCCCACAATATGCGAGTGGACAGAATGGTTTGATGTATCCTATCCTGTGTATGGACCGAATGGAGGCGATTATGAAACATATGAAAACATTAGCAAGGCAGGACATGAAATATGTGAAAAACCACTAAACATTTCCTGCAGAGCACAGAGATTCCCAGATAAACCACTGGATCAGGTGGGCCAGATAGTGACCTGTGATTTATCTGTTGGGCTCATCTGCAACAACAAGGACCAGACAACAGGTTTCATGCCTGTCTGTTACAATTATGAGATTAGTGTTTACTGCTGTGAACCTGACCCTGGCTGCACAACTACAACTACTCATACCACAACTACAACATCTACTTCTCTTCCATCTTCAACAACCAGCACAACACAGCCTCCTAGTACTACAACAACTACTACTGCTACTATTCCAACAAGCACAACCTTGGAAACTACAACTCGTTTGCCTACAACAACATCATCTATTACAACATCGATTACTCCATGTACGTAAGAGACATTATCATGTTATACACTTTTTTTGTATTAATTAGGAATTGGTGGAGGCCTGGTAGGGACCAAATACCAATTATTTGAACTGTATAACAAATGCAAAATATACTCACATATGTAGAGTTTATTATTCTAGAAATGTGGGAAATTCTGCATAGAGAAAGGAAAACACACATATACATTTGTCTCAAAAAGTCAGCATAATAGATACATATTGCTGATATACTGGAACTATTTTGTTTGCATATTGTTCATGCTTATATTCATTCTCTATCTGACAACCAAATTGATTTTTCCCCAACAGCTGTGTGTCCCCCAATATGCGAGTGGACAGAATGGTTTGATGTATCCTATCCTGAGTATGGACTGAATGGAGGCGATTATGAAACATATGAAAACATTAGCAAGGCAGGGCATGAAATATGTGAAAAACCACTAAACATTTCCTGCAGAGCACAGAGATTCCCAGATAAACCACTGGATCAGGTGGGCCAGATAGTGACCTGTGATGTATCTGTTGGGCTCATCTGCAACAACAAGGACCAGACAACAGGTTTCATGCCTGTCTGTTACAATTATGAGATTAGTGTTTACTGCTGTGAACCTGACCCTAGCTGCACAACTACAACTACTCATACCACAACATCAACCACAACTTCAACAACTACTTCTCCTCCATCTTCAACAACCAGCACAACACAGCCTCCTAGTACTACAACAACTACTACTGCTACTATTCCAACAAGCACAACCCCGGAAACTACTACTAGTTTACCTACAACCGTGACTACAACCACTACACCTACAACTACACTTGAGACGTCTACCAGCCTCAGTACAACTCCCCCCACAATACCTACAAGTACAACCCAGGGAACTACTACTCCTGTACCTACAACAACTTCTGGAACAGTGACCTTTACAAGCACAACCACATCACCAACTACAACAGAGACAACTACGACCACTTCAGGTAAGAAAGACAATGTATATTGTTTCAGAGGAATTGCAAGGGGATTCAGAAAAATTAAAAAAAGATTATTACTTAAATGTCATATTGCTTTGTTTTCTTAAACAAAAGTTCACTATCCAAAATCTGACATGCCAATATTATTTGACAGATTTATCAAAAATCGCTGATAATAATTGTTACTGTTCAATAAAATACTGATCATTCCCTATTTAGCAAACACTTTGTTTCCAGTGTGGGGAAGAAATGTCTGAATTCTCTTCTCTCTGCATGCGATTTACATCAGGGATTAAGGCTACGGGTTTAGTACTCAGTGCTGTTAAGATGCTCTGAGTACTGATACCCATACAAAATGAATGGGTTGTACTGCCCAAAGGAGAGGAGTGTTAAATAGGAAATACAGAACCTAATTTATTTAAAGGACATTTATCAATTAAATATTTTCCTCCACTGCAGGTAGATGGGGGAAACTAAAGTATTTTTCTAAGAAATCCCCCTATCAAGTAATTTGTCCCTACTGGGGCATGTCAGGATGCAAGCGAATAGCAAGGCCAACCTGCTCTTGGAACATTATAATGGACTCCTGTTTATCTGTGCACTGGGAATCTAAATACTGTATCTTCCTTGCATGGGTCAAACATGGAGTAGCTTCAATTTCCCTGTTTGTCCTGTTTAGCTCAAGAAATAACACATCTTCACAAATTTACAGAAACAACTTCCACCACAACTGGACCAACAACTACCAGTGTTAGCCCTACAACTACTGAGAGCCTTTCTACAACAGAATGTACAACAGACTATGAGGAAACAACTCCAGAAACCAGCCACACAACTGGTAAGTGGTCTTTCAAAGCAGATTTTATTGTGGTATAGGCCATTTTGTAAAGTTTCTGATGTTTACCTTCCCTGTAGTTTGGATGGTTATTTAGTTTTAACATCTAGCCAAGGGACATCTATTTATGAATGGATGAATGAGAATCTTCACAAACGATCAGATATATGGTTTGTGATCTAGACAAATGGCAGATTGAAGCTCAACATCTTTGCCATAATTTGTTACCAAGTAGTTCTGCAATGCAATATAATGGTGCAATTGGTAAGGTAATTGGTCAAATAGTATCTGAACACATAAACAAACACATAACTGACACAGTAACACATGTGTTCTATGGTGTCTATTTATTCTTTTTATTTTACGGAATGGGCCAATGCTATGGGTGTATGTGCTTCATACATGGGCACAATTTTGCATCTCATAGCATTGCAGCACTTGTGACCGCGTCATTAGCAAATGAGCTGCAATATCTTTAGATTTGACCCAGTTCATGTTATTACACAATTTAAGTGAACAAAAAAAATCATCATCGCTCAATTCCAAAATTTGAGGTCAAATTGCAAAATACATCTTTCCCCTATTGGATTTGCTCCTTCGGCCCTTCAGGCACAGACACATTTATGTATATATGTAATATATATAATAACAAAATAATATATATAACAAAATAACAAAAAAGTACCATAAGCAATATATATATATTGCTACTCCAAACTACAACCAATACTGTATAGTATTAATATTCCTAAGTGTTACTCACTACTATTTATTGATGTGAGAACCATTATTTTTGTTTTTTAGAATCAACTATCACAATTCGTACATTCTCTACCATTTCTTCTACAATTGCTACTGCGCCACAACAAGGTAAGGTCAGGGGAAAACTCGTACTCCCCCAATGTGTTATAATCCAAAAGCCAAACCCCCCTATATTATCCTAAAGGGTGCATGCCATAGAGGTCTACTTGATATAATCTAATATCTTTGTGGGTGTAGTCAATTAAATGGTCCATAAATTAAGTTCCTCATAGTTGAAACCACTCTGCACATATTTCTAAGTTCTATGCAGGATTCTGATGGACAAAATATGAGCACAGTGGTCCATTAATATTCTAATTTCAACAAATCCTTGTAAATCTATTTACATACAGGACATTTAGATCCCTTAAACTGTAGGTGTCCACCACAAATTCTTTCCCATAACCACAGGCTGTCTCCTAAAACTATTTTGGTCAAATCTCACCAATGCAGGGCAATTTATGGTCCTTGCCAATAATTTCAGATGGCTTAGATATAAGCAAACAGGGCTGCAAGGCAAGGGGAAAGTCAAATGAAATATGAAGCTGTAGAGGAAGTGTCAGTGGTGCTAGAAAGACATATTACTGCATTTGTATTGGTTATCATTGAGGCCTCGCCTTGAATATGCAGTTATGTTGGGATGCCCAATCTATAGAAAGATATTACCAGAATGACAAATGTCCGAAGGGCACAGAGTTAATAAGAGAAATTAAAAATGCCTAGAATTAATGAACATAAAGTTGGAGGAAGGAGATTAAAAGGCAACATTAGAAGTCACATACAGGAAGATAAATCCATTGAACTGCCTACATAAGTGTCCGGGACTAACTCAGCAAAGGAATTGAAATAATCATAGAATAGATGAAAAACAAATTTAAAGACGTTAAACCAAATTAGACTTAAGCACATAATGACTAAACTAGAGGGACTAACTGCCATTTCTGGGATCCCTCATTTTCACAGTTAAAAACAAACAAACAAAATGATCCAAACAGATGAAGTGTACTTGGTCTGAAAGGAGAACTAAAGCTTAAGTAAAGAAGTAGCTAGAAATGTTGTACATTATGTTTTGTGCTTCTGTACCAGCCCAAGGCAACTACAGCCCTTTAGCAGTAAAGATCTGTGTCTCCAAAGATGCCCCAGTAGCTCCCCATCTTCTTTTCTGCTGATTCACTGCATATGCTCTGTGCTGCTGTCACTTACTGAGCTTAGGGACCCACTCACAATATACAGTACACATAGAATAGAAATGTCACAATATAAGACTGATTAGTAATTAATACAGATAATTACTACATGGAAGCACAGAATTCAGTGCAATTAGCACCAGAATTTAATAATCAGCCCTGTGGCATCAGCTTATATTACAGACCAACCTCATTTTCTGCTTGATGATTTGCGACTACCCCTAGTGTCACAGACACTTTCCAAGATGGTGACCCCCCTGTGACAAGTTATGGATCATTGCTGCTATTGACAAGCTGAAACTTTAAGCTGGTGTAATACGTTAAGTATATGAAATATGGCATTTTAACCATATTCATTTTTAGTTTTTAGTTCTCCTATAAACATAAGTGTAGATTTTTATTGCTATACCTTATTAAGAACATATGTTGCCACAGTGATAGCTCAGCTCACCAGGTATGTAACTGCACTAATCCTGTGCTTACTCTCTTATCCTTTTTATGTTTGTTCATACTACAACAAAAAGAAGCTACAACTTCTTCTACCACAACTACAAGAGGAACCACAACCACATCAGTTACTACTGTATCAACGTCCTATCCCACAACAATTACTTTCCCTACTTCAACTACAACTAAACCCACTGAAACATCCAGCCCTTCACCTACGACTTCTACTGAATATACACCAACGCAAACACCCATTGCTACTACAACCACAACACACACACCCTCTGAAACAACAACAACAACAACCGTTTCTCCTACAACCACAACATACACACCCTCTGAAACATCAACAACAATTTCTCTTACAACCACACCCATTTCTACTACAACCACTACACACACACCCTCTGAAACAACAACAACCATTTCTCCTACAACCACACCCATTTCTACTACAACCACAACACACACGCCCTCTGAAACAACAACAACAACAACCATTTCTCCTACAACCACAGCATACACACCCTCTGAAACACCAACAACCATTTCTCCTACAACCACACCCATTTCTATTACAACCACAACACACACACCATCCATTTCCTCTACAACCACAACCGTTTCTCCTACAACCACAACATACACACCCGCAGAAACATCAACAACCATTTCTCCTACAACCACACCCATATCTACTACAACCACAACACACACACCCTCTGAAACAACAACAACCATTTCTCCTACAACAACAACCATTTCTCCTACAACTACAACAACTGTTTCCTCTACAACCACAACCATTTCTCCTACAACCACAACATACACACCCTCTGAAACATCAACAACCATTTCTCCTACAACTACAACAACCGTTTCCTCTACAACCACAACCATTTCTCCTACAACCACAACACGCACACCCTCTGAAACAACAACAGCAACCATTTCTCCTACAACCACAACAAACACACCCTCAGAAACATCAACAACCATTTCTCCTACAACCACACCAATTTCTACTACAACCACAACACACACACCCTCTGAAACAACAACAACCATTTACTCTACAACCACAACCATTTCTCCTACAACCACAACAAACACACCCTCAGAAACATCAACATCCATTTCTCCTACAACCACACCCATTTCTACTACAACCACAACACACACACCCTCTGAAACAACAACAGCAACCATTTCTCCTACAACCACAACACACACACCCTCAGAAACATCAACAACCATTTCTCCTACGACCACTCCCATTTCTACTACAACCCCAACATACATACCCTCTGAAACAACAACAACCATTTACTCTACAACCACAATCATTTCTCCGACAACCACAACAAACACACCCTCAGAAACATCAACAACCATTTCTCCTACAACCACACCAATTTTTACTACAACCACAACACACACACCCTCTGAAACAACAACAACCATTTACTCTACAACCACAACCATTTCCCCTACAACCACAACAAACACACCCTCAGAAACATCAACATCCATTTCTCCTACAACCACACCCATTTCTACTACAACCACAACACACACACCCTCTGAAACAACAACAAACATTTCTCCTACGACCACTCCCATTTCTACTACAACCACAACACACATACCCTCTGAAACAACAACAACCATTTACTCTACAACCACAACCATTTCTCCTACAACCACAACAAACACACCCTCAGAAACATCAACAACCATTTATCCTACAACCACACCAATTTTTACTACAACCACAACACACACACCCTCTGAAACAACAACAACCATATACTCTACAACCACAAGCATTTCTCCTACAACCACAACAAACACACCCTCAGAAACATCAACATCCATTTCTCCTACAACCACACCCATTTCTCCTACAACCACAACAAACACACCCTCAGAAACATCAACATCCATTTCTCCTACAACCACACCCATTTCTCCTACAACCACCACACCCATTTCTCCTACAACCACAACACACACACCCTCAGAAACATCAACAAACATTTCTCCTACGACCACTCCCATTTCTACTACAACCACAACACACATACCCTCTGAAACAACAACAACCATTTACTCTACAACCACAACCATTTCTCCTACAACCACCACAAACACACCCTCAGAAACATCAACAACCATTTCTCCTACAACCACACCAATTTTTACTACAACCACAACACACACACCCTCTGAAACAACAACAACCATATACTCTACAACCACAAGCATTTCTCCTACAACCACAACAAACACACCCTCAGAAACATCAACATCCATTTCTCCTACAACCACACCCATTTCTACTACAACCACAACACACACACCCTCTGAAACAACAACAGCAACCATTTTTCCTACAACCACAACACACACACCCTCAGAAACATCAACAACCATTTCTCCTACGACCACTCCCATTTTTACTACAACCACAACACACATACCCTCTGAAACAACAACAACCATTTACTCTACAACCACAACCATTTCTCCCACGACCACAACATACACACCCTCTGAAACAACAACCTCAACCATTTCCCCTACAACTACACTACACCCACCCTCTGAGACTACCACAATCTATACGCCAACAGAAATTACAACCACTTCAACTGCACAAACCACCTCCTCACCCTCTGAAACATCAACCTCTTCAGTGATCTCCACGCCATGTTTATGTTTGTATTCTGGAGCAACATATCATCCAGGTAAAGAAATGCATTTCATCTGATGGTTCTAATATTTAAAGAATGCTATTGATGTAGAGGTTATATTACAGAAGTTCCTAATATTCAGAATCATTGCATTTTTCCTGCCTATTTTTATACAGTATGAATGAATAGAGGTGAGTTGCTCTGACCTGATGTAGTTTTGGACTTGTGTTTCCTTGCAATAGCCCATGCTACCTCTGAAATTTAAATTGCTACAAACTGCTTCCATCTGACAGCAATATGTTCATAAAATGTTGAACCTCATAGGGTCATTAAGCAAAAACTTTAGATAAAATAAAGGGCAATTTGTAACAAGCCATAATGTAGCACCACTCTGGGTATGTTTATGTTATGGTGAATCACTTGGTCAGATATCCAAAGGTTGACCTTTATAAAGCAGATTACAAATACAGTATTATTTTGTTTATATGTGGTTATTTTGCATATTATCTAAAAGTTACTGTATTTGTTTAGGCCACTTAATTGAAGAGCTTTTTAAAGGCCTCAGTATTTAATAAGTGTTAATATGCAGTATATTTAAAGTGCTTGTAGTTTGAACATCTGCCAATATTACAAGGCTGTAAATTGCAAGGGTTTACTAATAACTTTGTTTATATAAAAGGTGAAGAAATAACTAGTGGTGTTGTCAATGGAACCTGGTGCTACAGGGTGATCTGTAGTGCAGAGTGTGAGGCAAAGTTAGAAAATTGGATCTGTGGATCCACTACTACACCAACTACTCCTACAACTACGCCATTTACTACAACCTCAGAAACAATATCAACATCACAATCAACCACTCCAGAAAGTACTACAGTGATCTCAACTACTACGTCACCACTGTCATCCACTACAAACTCGAGCACAACAAAATCCACATCAGTAAAATCAACTACAACATCGATAGCATCCACGACAAAAACTGGATGCCCATTTGATCCATACCGTGAAGTAAGTACGTTATTTTTTTCCAAGAAATAGCTGTATCTCTCAAAAGGAACCAAAAAACATGCTGACATGGTAATGAGAATTCTTACCTGTATATGGTGTATAATATATTATTTAGCCTTCAGTTGAAGATGCTGATGCTGAGAAATAAGAAATTCAGGGGTCTGTAATACCCCTGGACACACAGAACCATATTTTTGTTTAACCATGATGCATAGTTTTTTCATAATTTCTTCCATGCTCCCTATGGCGGTAAATCCAGGGTTCTCCGCTGTCAATAGGTGCAGTTGCACTCCATTCATCAAAAGAGGCAGAATGGATAGATTGGCAACCATCTGGCAGTGCAGAAGAGGGTTTGAATGCAATATTCACTCCACATTAAGTCCATTTTTGAGAGTGTTTGTCATTGATCCCTATAAGATATAAAGACTCAGCACAGAATGCCTTTTGCTGTATTGTCTTATTGTAACTAGTATTATCAGCATTATTATGGTGCTTGTAAATAAACCTCTCAGTAACCACATACCGTAAACCCACAGCACAATGAAACCTGGATGCTATGTAACTGCACCATGGCCAGATGCTTGGAAAACAACGTTGTAGAAGTTATCCAGCTAAAGTGTGAACCTCCTCCTATGATAACTTGTGCCAATGGACGCCCACCAATTGCTGTTCCTGATGATGACCTTTGCTGTTGGCATTGGGAGTGTGATTGTGAGTATATATTTCTACTATTCACTTATAGCCCCATGGTAGTGTCAGTTTTTTATTACATCAGATCACTCAGAAATACTTTCTGAAATGGAATGCATTAAACGATTTTAACCTACCCCTTTAATGATATTGTCCTACCCCTTTATTCTGTCACCTCTTTATTCAGTGAACTAAAGCTTAGTAAAGAACGTGGGAGTAATAAATTCACTTGTATGGTCACACAAAGTCTACTTTTCTACACACATTTAAACAAACTGGTGTTTTGCAGGTGTGTGTTCTGGCTGGGGAGACCCTCATTATGTCACATTTGATGGAACGTATTATAGTTACCAAGGGAACTGCACGTACGTCTTAGTTGAAGAAATCGAAAAGAAAGTTGATAACTTTGGCATATACATTGATAACTACTACTGTGATGACAGGGACCGCGTTTCATGTCCACGTAATATCATTGTGCGCCATGAAAGCCAAGAGATACAGATTTTGGCTAAAACATTGACACCTTTGTCTTTAGAGGTATGATTTTATCATATGTTATGTTTGTGAAAATACACAGACAGCATTAAATGGTAAATTAGGCACCACAACAATGTTATTATCTGACCCCAAAACTCCTTTCCTGAGCAAACAGCCCAGTATACTTATTATACCCATAGTGTAAAACAACCATAGCCCTGTATGACTTTCTACTAGATCCTGTTTCCATATTCCTTCATAAGCCTCCATCTAGTGTAAACAGTATATAAGTTCCCCTATGTTACTGTGAGTTATATTCATATAATACACAAAAGCCATGAATATCCTGTAAATTATATCCTTATAAACGGTGAGTTCTGATGTCATCAGTTATAAACGGTGAGTTCTGATGTCATTTCTGTCACATGACTCACTTAAATTTGTGTATTATAATAAATAAAGTACCCCCAGTTGCAAAATATGAGGATATTAGAAGTTACCTCGGAGTTGCATGACCTGTATAAAAACACTCGGCCTTCGGCCTCGTGTTTTTATATGGTCATGAAACTCCTCGGTAACTTATAATATCCTTATATTTTACAAGAGGGGGTACTTTATTCACTATATATACATACAGTAATATGTGTACAGAAATGTAGGGGAAACCACAAGGTAGTTTTTTTAGGTACTTATATTTAACTGTTGAGAGGAAGGAAGACAACAATGTGCATATGGCCTGGTGCTTTATACTGCCGATTTTTACTTATATATTTAATTTAGTTTAACTCCAGTGTAGGTCATAAAACACCCATCATGATCCATTAGTAAACATATGTCAGCATCACATTATGCTAATGTGACCTTATGTAATAATGGCTAATAATTTCAGGTCCTGGTTAATGGGGAAATTGTTGGAGTTCCATATAAAAAATATGGCGTAAAGATTTACACATCTGGTATCAATTATGTGGTGGAAATACCCGAACTGAAGACCAATATCACCTTCAATGGAATGTCATTTTCTGTTAAGCTGCCTCACAATCTCTTTGGAGGCAACACCCAAGGACAATGCGGTGAGTAAGCACGAGTATGTTAATCATATAGGCCAAACAGGCCCGGGTACAGCGTTCAGATTGGCAACAGGGTTCACTGTAAACATTGAGAAATTGTGCTTTTTTAACATTATTTATCTTTCAAGGTTTATTTAGGGTAGGGCTAAAATGGGAGCCATTTGTGGAGTTAAAAATATTTGAGGGAAATTAATAGCCTAATGCAAGAACAAGCTATAATTACATCCCTGTTATTAGCACAAAATAAGATGGGAAACTGCTTGGACGTTCCTGAATGACATGAAATGTGAGAGGAAAATCATATAAACGCTTCCTTATTGGCTGGAAACCCAATGAATACTATTCTGTTATCAGATTCATCATGTCAATTCATTTTTCTAGGTACCTGCACCAACAACAGAGCTGATGACTGCATGATGCGTAATCATACCATCACATCTAATTGTGAGGCCATGGCTGACACATGGATTGTGCATGACCCAAGGAAGCCTGAATGCATTACCAAGCCTCTGCCACCATTAACTACTCCTTCAACTTCCTGCAAACCTTCTGCTCTTTGTGAACTTATCAAGAGCCAGTAAGCAATGGGCTCAAGGACTGGGATTAATTATCTGATAGTTATCTTATATGATAGAAATGTTTTTCATGGTTCTTGTTGGGTCTTGCTAGTCAAAGCATTTAATGTTCTAATTGATATGCATGTGGCTTTCTTAAAGGGCATTCAAGGAGTGTCACAATAAATTGAATCCTGAAGACTTCTACCAGGCTTGCATTTTTGACAGCTGCCATGTGCCCCACTCTAACATTGAATGTACCAGTCTGCAGCAATATGCACTACTCTGCGGAGATCAGGGAATATGTGTGGAGTGGAGAAGCCAAGCTCCAGGCTGTGGTAGGTTGTCTGTTAAATAATAAGCAATTTAGAACAAATTACACATGATATTTTATATTTATAAAGCATTCACCTATGTTAATACATTTGCAATTCCTTCCCATTGTAGCCATTTCCTGCCCAGCCAATAAAGTTTATAAACCATGTGCTTCAGTTGCAACTCAAACCTGCCAAACCACGTAAGTTATCATGATTGCTCTGTTAATGGTATACTATCAATGTAAGTAGGACATATCATTCAACTAGGGACACTAAGGTTTAAATCAATAACATTGGATGAAGGTACAATACTACATTTAAGTAAGGATTAACAGTAGGATTGTCTGTGGACTTCATTTCATGTGCTAGAATAAAAATAAATGGTCACACATTGTAATGCATTGTAGGGTTTTTGCTCCTGCTCTTGCCAGTTGAGGGAACATGTATAAAAACCTAGTGCATCCTACTTGCTTATTTTCAATCTCCCATTTTTATATTGGAAAAAATGTATGAAATTCTACAGCTTTTTTTCCATATTGGATAGTAATTAATATTTTTTATTTACTAAATATCCTAATTTATCTTACCTAGAAATGTATCTCCTGTTAGGGGGCATGCAGGGGTTCATCAATTCCCTCTTAAAGCCAGAGAATGAAATAGGAGAAGTTTACAAATGTAGTGACTAGAAAGTCATCATGAAAAGAAACTAGAAACATGGAACTTATTTACTAATGGAGGACTATGCATTTTATTAATAAACTGCCTGAATCCCTTCTTTTTTCCCCAGCATGCCAGCCAGTTTACCAGATATACTGGGTAGATGTGGGACTGCTTACTATTCTTATTTTACGTGTTGGGCACTAATTTAATAGTTTAATAAGGTGCCCATGTGTGCAGGCAATGACTTTTTAAATATTTCTTTAATCACTGGACAAACTGTCAAAAACAAAAAATCAAAAGGTCTGGGCTAGTGGTGAAGGGTTTGAAACCAGAAACAGGCAAATGTGAAAGTACTAGGGTATTATAAGAAAACGAATATAAACCCATATTCTGCAGTATTATTATTATTATTATTATCATTAACATGTATTTTTAGACCACCAACATATTGAGCAGTGCTGAATCATTGAGCATATTGAAAATATGCCAATGAATATATGCTTCCAACTAAAAGTGAATGCAGGGGTTATTATTATATATTGTATTGTAAAATAAAATCTGTGTGGCATTAACTTTTAGCCCAGAAGAGGATGCATTGATGAAAGAGGACAAGCGCTTAGTAGAAGGATGTTTCTGCCCTCAAGGCACCATGCCGTTCAGCACAGAAAATGATGTCTGCGTTTCAAGCTGCGGTAAGATGGGTTCTTTAAAATAAATAGAAAGCTAGATTTGCAGATACCTTCAATTAGGCCTAACCTTTAATACAATAGCGGATTATCAATCACATTAACATCACATTAAAGCAAATTGTTATTACACATATATATATATTCTGAGTCTATTGGTTAGACTCAGGATCAGACTCCAGACCTCTCCTGACCTAATTTACATAATGGCACAGACCAACTGTATGAATGATTTATAGTTTATAAAACCAAGCGGACAGCAGTATGTTCTGTAACTACAAATGGTGAGTAGCTCAGGGAAGGCCTTAAATACTGCTCTGGACAATTTGTTACTTTATTATATGAGTAAAGACAATTTTAAATTAAAATGTTTAGTGTGCCATCCTGAAGCTAATTTGCTGTTTAGTTTGATGGTAAGTGGCCGTCAAGGGATGGGTGTCTGTTACTACAAGTTAAATCTTAAAACATTAATGACAATGTTGCTTTTATCTTCTGTTATTGCAGGCTGTGTTGGACCAGACAACATACCCCGAAAGGTGCGTATAGATCTACACACCACAAGGTTACACAGTACATATCATAGTGTAACACAGTGATCTCAGATATACAGTAAGGGGTGCAACGTTTCAACCAGGCTCAATTGAATTCAAATGCAATATTATGACCAAATTAGACATGTGCTTAGATGTAAAATGGTCATAGAAAAATGGAATATATTGGTAAATAACATATCTGCCAGTCATCATGTCGATTCGGTCATAAATAAGCCTTTAAAAATATCATCTTACAAGTTCCTCCCAGCAAGTGTGACACTTGAAACTGTTTTTGATTTGCAGTCAAGACACATTATTGAGAACCATAGAGCTGACAAGTATAATTAGGGGTAATCAAGGGTAATTAAGGGTAATCTGTCCTGCAAGTGAATAATAGAAATGTTGAGCTGATGAATGTTTTCCCCCTACAGTATGGAGAAATGTTTCAGTTGGACTGCCAGGACTGTGTCTGTAGAGAGGGTGGAAGTGGTATCTTTTGCCAGACGCACTTCTGCAAGGACACTAAGAATACGAAGACATGTGATCTGGAAGGATTTGTTGCTGTGATCCAGCCGAGCTCTACAGACAAGTGCTGCAATGAAACCATATGCCGTAAGTGCAGTCCTGTATAATTCCATTACAGGCCAGACCATTCTGGTTAGCATTCTCCCTGTCTCTTCTTCTGTTATCTATCATCTCTCTCCATCTCTCCTTAGCACTACATTTATTAAAATAGTCCTCCTTTGTTCATACCTACTTATAAACAGACAGTTCTTGAAGAAAACCTGTAAATGAAGATGTAAATTAATAATGATGTTGTCCTTTGTAGGATGTGATACCAGCCAATGTTCTAATGCATCTCCCAACTGTGGCCTTGGATATGAGATGGTGGGGAGCATTCCTGAGGGACACTGCTGTCCTATATACCAGTGTGGTGAGTTATGGATTTTTTTGGAAGCAGATAAGAGCTTGATGTGTTGCACAGTATTTGGTAATTCACAATCCACCCTCCTCTTTTGCAGTCCGTAAACAAGTCTGTGTGCATGCCAATGCTGAATATCTGGTGAGTATTAAAGTTCAGACAATGTTGTATATGGATGTGGGAATGTCTTCCCTGTAATTTCAAATCATTTCTAAAGGTGTATTTAAAAGCATTTAATTAAAAGGGAATAAGAGGTAGGGAAAGAAAAGTAGAGCACGCTCATGCAAATCATGCATTGTTGTACTCCCGACTTTATCTGCAAAGGTCTGGATTTTGTATGTACTCTAATCTATATTATATAATACACAAAAGCCATGAATATCTTGTAAATTATATCCTTATAAACGGTGAGTTCTGATGTCATCAGTTATAAATGGTGAGTTCTGATGTCATTTGACACATGACTCACCGAAACTTGTGTATTATAATACAGGTATAGGATCCCTTATCCGGAAACCCGATATCCAGAAAGCTCCGAATTACGGAATGTCTGTCTTCCATAGACTCCATTTTATCCAAATAATCCAAATTTTTAAAAATGATTTCCTTTTTCTCTGTAATAATAAAACGGTAGCTTGTACTTGATCCCAACTAAGATATAATTAATCCTTATTGGAAGCAAAACCAGCCTATTGGGTTTATTTAATTTTTAATTTAATTTCTAGTAGATTTAAGGCATGAAGACCCTAATTACGGAAAGATCCGTTATCCGGAAAACCCCAGGTCCCAAGCATTCTGGATAACAGGTCCCATACCTGTAAATAAAGTACCCCCAGTCGCAAAATATGAGGATATTAGAAGTCACCTCGGAGTTCCATGACCTGTATAAAAACACTCTGACTTCGGCCTCGTGTTTTTATATGGTCATGAAACTCCTCGGTAACTTATAATATTTTATATTTTACAAGAGGGGGTACTTTATTCCCTATATATTACATTATAGACCATCTCATAGGAGCAATGCGCCCTTTGGTTTTAGTTTTTCTTTAAAGGTGTCCTTTATTCATCAGTTTCGTACTTGCTCAGTGAGATTTTTGGGAATATTTAAATTATAGTCATGAAATGTTAAAATGACTGTTTTTCTTCCCAGCCTGGATCTCCTGTTTATTCAGACAAGTGCCAGACATGCGTGTGTGGGAACAGCAGTACAGGACTGGAAATACAATGTCAGCGCGTTGCCTGCAACGTACAGTGCCCACCTGTAAGTACCACATTTTTCTTCTTTTTTTTTCAGATTTAATGTTACATTGTCTATCACTTATTTCATATGTATGTGACTGTATGTATCCTTACATTAGCAAATGTATAGTTGTGTCAGTATATATGTTCTGAAGTCTATTAATTCTATAAAAGCAATAGCCACACCCATAAATAGGCAATAAAGGACAGTCTTGCCTTGATGTAATCTGTGTGAAGATTTGAGGTAAATGATTCATTATCTGTGCCGCACAATATAGGGCTTTACACTGAAGGAGAGCAAACAAGACTGCTGTGGAGTGTGTGAACAGACCCACTGTGTCTTGAACTATGATGGAGTCTACCAACTTCTGAATGTAAGTGGGCAGCACTGTATGTTTAAAGGGTCCATTAAAAAAACGGAATATTTGGGGGGGGGTTCGGTATCTTAATGTTTCTCTTATGTTCTAGCCTGGGGACACCGTGCCGGCCCGGAATGATAACTGCACAGTGTACAGCTGCACAATGATTAGGAAGCAGTTTATCAGCTCTGTCTCACAGATCTCTTGCCCTCCATTTTACCAGGACGACTGTGAACCGGTGAGTGATCAGTAAGGCCATCTCAGCAGGTCACCTTGAAAATTCAGTCATGTGACCTAAATTTGGGATATTGGCAGTGATGTCTTTAGGGTTGAAAAATGTAATTGTGTGTTTATACAACGGCATAAGCTAATTCCATGTTATCACTCTCATTCACAGGGAACTATTCAGTTCTTACCCAATGGCTGCTGCAAAATATGTAAGGATATTACTCAAATATTAATCCCGTGGCCTAATATATTCACGTTTTCTTTGTTGTAATCCAATATATCAATAGGCTGGACCTGTTGCTAGGAAATCAATTGGTGTATTCAAGCACAGATTTGACTTTTGCTATGTACTGAATAATAAAGAGGGGGATCTTCATTCTGTACCAGTAGTAAATGATGGTGGCAGTGTCGGACTGGCCCACCAGGTACTAGAAAAACTCCCGGGGGCTCAGGTGCCTCCTGCTTCTAAGAATCTATAACAATTTCATGTTCATTCCCTAATTCTTTATGGAAACAAAGGGGCCAAATAGATGGAAAATAGAGTAGATCATGTAAAGATAAGTACTGAGAAAATAAAAAGGTTGAGTGAGAAGTGGAAGAAAATTAGCTTGACGAATGGGCCCATGGGCTAAGGTTTTCTGGTGGGCCCCTGGCATTCCAGTCCGACACTGGATGGTGGCAACATAAATGTATTTATTAAAAAAAACCTCAAACTTCTCTTTCTATTAAATAATGATAATGATAATAATAATAATAATACCCCTACCTCTTATTCTTCCAGGTATTCAGAAGTCCACTTCTTGCAAGCTCCAACCATTCTTTGACTATCTGTTTCATAATAACTGCCGATCTCTCCAGCCTGTCAAAATGTCTCGCTGTGAAGGAACCTGTGATACATTTTCCATGTAAGAGATCCACAGAATATATATTTATGGCTACTAGATGGCATGGATAGACATATAAGTGTTGGGAATGGGAAGGCGGTTGTGTAAACTGATTACTCAACAGGAGTAAATTTGCTCATATCCTGCATAACATGTGATAACCTGGTAGTAAGTACAATTTAGCAGAAAACTTGAATGGAATACTGACCCTTTAATACCTAATTAATATTTGTAATACTATATTGTTTCATTCAATTACTTCATCTCCAGCACAATAAACCATTGATATAATTAATGTAACAATATACATTTCTTCCAGGTACTCAGCCAAAGCGGGGTCCATATCACATAAGTGCACTTGCTGCCAAGAGGTGCTCACCAGCCAGAAGTCAGTAAAACTCCAGTGTAGCGATGGGGATGTTGTTGACCATCAGTACATTGATGTAGAAGAGTGTAACTGTATGAATACCGAATGTGGGCCTGTCCAGTCTCAGGACTCCGAACTTAATGTCCGTTCAAGGAGATCTTTGCGAAAAAGGAGACAGCTTCACGGTGGGGATTAACCAATGCCGCAAGCTTATTTAACCAAAAACATTACTCTTAAACATAACTAAATGTGTTGTTTATTTTCTTCTTTAAAATAAAGCCCTTTTCTCTTAATCATATTTGTGCATTGATTGAATTTCTGATTTTATTTCTTCTCGCTTACTGTGTTAATACAAAAACTAAATAAGCATCAATCCAGTAGTCTTAATACCCAGGGTGCAGAAACTGTCAGATGACCCACTGATAGTAATTCTGTGATACCAGCCGGAAAGGTAAAATAGATATACACACACATATACATTGATCTTATAGTGACATGCTGATGATAAGATCAGCTTAAACAGTATTTTATTTCTAGGCAGACTGTGGGACTAATTGTGTTACGGGAAATCAGTACAAGGTGCTGAAATGAGGCATAGACATCTGGGTATACCCAGTAATTTATCCCAATTTAATCATATTGGGTCCTTGCACTGTAGTGCTATGAGCAATGACTTTGGGTACCGTCTATGCCACAAAATTTTACCAATCCTCAATAATATCTCCAATGCATTGCCTTATAATGGTCTTACAAAATTTTTGGTTAACAGTAGGGATGCACCAAATCCAGGATTCGTTGGGATTTGGCCAAGATTTGGCCTTTTTCATTAGGATTCAGATTCAGCCAGGAATATCTCAAATAATACATATAATATATCTAAAATCCTAAACTGGATCCATTGAATCTTTCCCCCCCATTAGTGAGGCCACCCTGACAGTTAGGAAACCACTGATCTAGGGTGTGACATCAGCTCCATATTCCCAATCAACTTCCATTGTGAAGAACTCCTTGGCAGTACTGATATTTTTATTTTCATAACATAATTATTAACATGCTTCCACTTGTGGCTCTTCCCCAGATTTCTCATTTCCACTCAATAAATCATTTTCAAACCATAAGCATCTAATTTATTATAACTTTTTCTTGTAAATTCATTGGGTATTGGAAATCCACTTGGCCCTGCATTGCAAAGTCTCAGACACAGTTTGCTCGTCTTTTTATATTCTCATTATACAGCATCCCCTCCCGTGTCCTGTAGCCCCAATCCTCTTGTACCTATTTATATACAATAATATACAAATCACCTCCCCAAACATAGATTTGTCTACCTACCTGCTTGTTGTATTATTCATTCTGCTTACTGGTCCTGCAAAATACAGAAATTGATTATTTTTACTGAGTATAAACCACATAACAATCCTTTTCCAATAAACACAAAGCCCATTCTCATCTTCACCCATAATAGTTTGTCAGTTCAGCAACTGCAACAGTCAATGCGTGTATCAATATAGTGATGGCTCCTTTATATGTGCTGTCAATGCTTAGGGGCAGAAATGCTCATACACCTTGAAGTTAAAGGGCCTGGCTTGAAACACAAATATGAGGAGGCAAAACACTGTCACCGTATGTCAGAACACATACACATTGCTCTTTTTGACAATGAAAATTCTTGTGTTGTGTCAGATGAATTCAAAGTAATACATTATGTTCCATACAGTAGAAATTGTCTACCTATCAAATAAATGCCAGTTCTTAACATTACAGGCTAAGTACACAATAAGCTGTTTGAGTTCTCATATCTGAGCCTGGGTCATTTAACTACAATTGAAATGGTGTTATGCACAGTATAACTAAATAAAGACTTTCAATGCATTGCAACTGGCTGTTCACAGTCTCATCTCAAGGTTTGAAGTGTTCCTCCACTAGACCCACCACTACTTCCCTATCACTTCATGTACTCTCCAATCTGAATGCCAAAATAATATAAGGGGAGAGTACAATGTTGCTAACTAGTCTCAGAGCCAAATACATACAATGTCATCTGAGTTGCGTTTAGGTAAAATATAACATTTGGGGGGCATTGTTGGTTATGCTCTTTGGATCAGTCTTGTGGCACCCTACTTACAAATCAATATGTTTTTGCTGCACTCATCAGCCTGTAGTCACAGGAAGCATTGTGGCCTATGCAACTACTAAGACATTGTTTTAAGGAAATTCCATATCAAGTATGATCTCTAGGCTTTAATGGTGCTATCCTTAAAGCACTCAAAGCACTGCTCAAATATACATGCACACAAATGATTATATCAATGTGTAACAACTATGGAGTCCACAGATAATGAAGTACTTGGGTCCACCTGTTGTACAGCTGCTCATTTACCAGGAAAAATTGTATCTGGACAGTAACTGATACAAACCAACCACAAGTAAATCAGACAGAGCAAAAATATTATTGATTACTACCGAGCTGCAAGTATAAGACCTGTTATCCAGAATGCTTGGGACCTGGGGTCTTCTGGATAAGGGGCCTTTCTGTAATTTGAGTCAACATATTTTATGTCTACTAACTAAAAAATAATTGAAACATTAAATAAACCCCATAGGATTGTTGTAATTTGATTTGATGGGAGGAATTTACCTCCTGTAAAGGCGAGTTTGGGAGTTTATTATCCATTGTAAGGGGCCCACTAATGGTCTTGCCCTGTCAAGTGTAAAAATCACATTTGGAAGAGGACCACATGCTCTCTTTCTTGTTACGATCCTCGTTCAGCAGGCCTCCGTAATCCCCAGTACATTACCTGATCATTGGCCACAGGATCAGTCCAATTTGTCCCTACATGGGGGTGGCAAAATTGGGCCCAGATCTGCTCATTTGGCAACTTCATCACAAGTAGATCTGGAAGTGTATAGGTTTGATTTAAGTTGGCCATAGACAGGTAGATTTGGTAACCAAGTGGTGGGCTAAAACAAGCAGATTCACCTTAGGGCCAGTGATTGGATCACATAGAGGGCCCACACAAACCCATTAGACTAATGAAGTCCAGCCTCTCATGTCAGTATCTGACCAAGACCTAATCACCAACAAAGACCTGGGGTCTAGAGCTGTTTACCCCACCCCCTCATTCCTGCAGCTCACACCATAGCCAGCAATATTACTAATAATAAGCAATGCTTCGATGCTTGTTTTAGCAGGAGAAAAAAATTCTCCTTGACGCCAATGCAATTAGCGCAAAAAAAAAAAAAAATCCAACCAATAGTTTCAATGCATTTTGAAAAAAAGAAAAACCCATCGACATGAATGCATTATGCAAATGTACTTCATTACGACAATTTTTCAGCAAAGCAAAATAGGAATGACTCACTCTAAAGTGCTTAATGCTACACCAAATTGTCACAGCCCCACGTGGCTATGAAAGCTGTGCTTAAAGGGGACCCGTCAACCAAAATAAATGATTCAAAATCTTATTGTATCACATCAGTCAAGCAAAATGAACTTTAATTACACTATATAAATTATTTAAATCTTGTTTCCATCAGTCTGGGAATTTATAATTATAGCAAGCAGGCAGGAGCCATTTTGTGGACACTGTTATTAAGACAAGCCTTGTATCATCTCAGAATCTTGTTTGTGCACCAGAATGGGGGACCCGATGTCCATCCCCATGTACTAATTACACAATTAAACGGTGAAGAAAACGGGGGGATTTTTGTGGAGAGCAGTGACATTTAGGAAGTGCTGAATGGAAAGTGAAAGTAATTGTCTGCCCTGCCTCTATGCCTAAGGCATAGAGGAGGGGGAGACAATATTTAATTGACAGCTGAGATTTTTAAATGAGCTTACAACAGCTATGAACGCTTTAATAAAAAATTTAAATTGGATTTCATGTTTAATTTGAAAAGGACTTTTATTATACAGTGTTTTGTATCTGGGTGACAAGTCCCCTTTAAAACAGGGCACTGTTTCTGAAGACAAATCCCCAAAATAAATACATTTGGAAACAATATGATGCAATTTAAGAAAAGAGATTTATTTGAAAGGATACATTTTTTGAATAAGAACCACATATTTTAATGTTTTTAATTTAAACAATAAAGGACATTCCATTTTTCTATTCTACTGATTTGAGCAAGAATTGTTCCACAGGGCCATGTTTTTCATCTCATAGAAAAGTCAGTAGAAAAAGGTAAAAGGGTAAGATTAAAGGACAGTATAATGTACAGGCCAGGAATTTGATCTATATTTTATGGCACTAAAACACATATTTGTGAGTTTATTGCCCAGTAATTCTTGAGTAATTAATTAAACAAAGCCTCTCATAGATCTCAGGGTTGAGTTTTTGGCAGGCCACACACGGTGCCCATACATCCACATTGGTCTATGCCGGTGTACATGTAGCTGATTTGGTTTCCATCCTGGCACAGCAGTGTTGTACTTTTGATACTAGTCTCTGTGTCTCGACAGCAGTTGCACGTGTGAGAGATTTCATTTGCGGCAGATGAGTACCTGGAAGGAGGGGAAATTAGTTACTGGCCTAGAAATAAAATCTAGCAAAGGAGGTTGGGACAATTTAGCCTTGTCTCTTAATCTGGCAAGATTACACCTCTTCAGTCACACCCTGATTCATGTAGCAATAACAAAGAGAAATCAGATGGCACTCACCAAGCAAAATGTGCTGAATTTTTATGATTTATTCAGATCTCTGCACAACGTTTCAGGGGATCAACCCCCTTTCTCAAGTGCTCTTGAGAAAGGGGCACTTGATTCACCCCTAGGTTTATTCACTTTTTGGTAAAATAAACTAATGTAATAGTCGGTTCCTCTCAAGGTAGCACATCTACTAGCAATCCCTAAACTTCTCCATAAATATTGTGAATCAAGTCTGGTGCACCTAATGATGTATGCTCTGGGAACCCTGAATTAATTGACATTAAGGGGGTTATTTATCAAAGTCTGAATTTATCTGCTACAAACTCCGATCAAACCCAGTCGGGTGTTTTACGCTTATTTATTATTACATTTTGCAGAAAATTTGCTTTGCAGGAAAAAAATCAGATTTTCCCAATTTTTTCGAATGTATTATCCGATTTTCACAAATTTTTCTGATTTTTTTTTATCCAAATTTCATGATTTTTACGAATTTTTCACTTGAAAACTCAGAAAACTTCTGGGTATTGCACAAAACCAAGCGCACATCAAAAAATCACTGGGACGTCTCCCATTGACTTGTATGCAACCTTGACAGGTCTGAGATGCCGGATTTTCAGATTCAGACTTTTCCATCCTCACGGTTTAGTAAATTCCGAAAAATTCGTGATTTCTTTAAATTCCGACTTTATAAAAAAATATCACGCATTTTTCATGATTTTTACTACATGGAGTAAATGAGCCTTAATAGGAAATTGCTTCTAAAACCTTGAAATTGGGGACAATAACTGTTAGATGTTCAGAAGCCCAGACTGAAGGTTTGAGATAACGTTTACTTGCTGTACTTAAAGGAGAAGGAAAGCTACTTAAGCAGTTTATTGCCAATAGATACAGATAGCTACAATAGTACAAGCTATAACACTATATTCATTCTGGAGAATGCTTTACCATATTTGAGTAAACAGCTCTTGAAGTGCTCTCTGTTTGTTTAGGATAGCAACTGCCGTATTGGCTTAATGTGACATCATTTCCTGCCTGAGTCTCTCCCTGCTCACTCATAGCTCTGGGCTTAGATTACAGCAGGGAAGGGAGGAGGGAAGGGGAGAGGAGCAAACTGAGCATGCTCAAGACTGTGCCCTGGAGGTTTAAGCTGAAAACAGGAAGTCTGATACAGAAGCCCATGTGTACACAATATAAAGAAAGAAATGTGGTGTTTCTTTTGACAGAGGGTTTACTGGTGTATTTATATAAACCTTTCTAATAAAGCTTACTTAATTTTAGCCTTTCCTTTTCCTTTAAACACTGAATAGGTTTTAAAAATAGTGTCTTCATAGATCTGTACCTTGTTATAAGCTACGGGGGAGTCCTGGCCACATGTTACACCTCAAAGGGGGTTTGTACATAACCATAAGCATTATTTAAACCCATAAATTGACACTCTTACATTGAATAGGTTTCACATAATCCTTCGCAGCGAGTCATGAGGACCTGTGCTTGGCAGTTCTCAGAAGTCACATTTTGCAGATACGTTTTTAACTTGCATCCATTCTTTTTATTACCTATAGGCGAAAAATTTTATAGTTAAGAGCAAGAAAATAAAAGTCTAAATATGTGATGAAATTAGGGGTGTGTGGTCAATTAATGTCTTCTTACTTAATGGGATAACTTTGCCAATGTAAAACAATAAAAATAGCCTGCTGACTATATTGGCCATGATGGAACCGCCATACAGGTATGGGACCTGTTATCCAGAATGTTTGGAACCTAGCGTTTTCCGGATAACAGATCTTTCTGCAATTTCGATTTTCATACTTTAAGTCTACTAGAAAATCATGTAAACATTGAATACGCCCAATAGGCTTTGCTTTCAATAAGGATTTATTATATCTTGGTTTGTATCAAGTAAAGGATACTCTTTTATTAGCATAAAAAAAAGGAAATCGTTTTTAAAAATGTAGATTATTTGGATAAAATGGAGCCTTTGGGAGACAACTATTCCATAATTCAGAGCTTTCTGGATAACGGGTTTCCTGATAACAGATTCCATACCTGATAGTTAAGCTATTTTGAGCACTGGACCGTCGTGTGATTCATACATGTCGCCTCTCATTTATTAACTATATACCATTTTCTTAAAATCAGTTGAAAACAAGGTAATGAGAGAAGTGGAGAGATAAAACAAGAGTAGCACAGGAAACAGAATGGGACCTGGACAAGCATGACTAACCCAAATGGTAATGTAACGGAAAATGAAAGAGTTCTTACATGTTTTACAGCAACCATCGTTTGACAGTTGGATATTTTCCTGTGAAATCAATAGACACAGCTTGTTAAATATGAATAATAACATGGTAGGGTTTGATGGAACAGCTTAGCTAAACTCATAAGTAGTGATGGGCGAATTTGTCCCGTTTCCCTTCACCACGGATTTCGTGAAATTCCCAAAATATTTGCAAAACTGGCTAAAAATTCGTGAAACATTGATTTTGACGCAGACGACAATTAAAGTTAATGGGCGTCGGTTAATCATCGCCGGCGTCAACATTTTTTGACACTGGCGAATTTTTGCAGCATCTGGTGCATTGTGCTGAATTTCCCCTGCTGCAAGTAGGATGTAAATGAGTACTAGATGGCTGCAGCCCTTAGTGCACTTGCAGCAGTGGCATTTATAAATGTGTAGACATAGAAGCACATTTATAAAGATTCGAATTTCGAATTCACGTGAGTTTTTTTTAACTCGCATTAATTCAGTTTTACTCAAATTCAAGTGGAGGAAATTTATTAAAAAAAAAATAGAATATTTCAAACTCTGACAATTTTTACCGACCCAAAAACTTGAATCGAATTCGACCAAACTCAATTCGAGTTCTTTCTCCAAAAAAACCTTGAATGTCAGGAAGGCTAGAAACATCTCCAAATTGGTCACTGCACATCTCCCATTGACTTATACAGTAATTTCGACAGGTTTTAGGTGGCAAATAGTCAAATTCGAATTAAAGGGCCAGAGTATGATTAATCTCGAAAATCGAATTCGAATTTTTTTAAAAACTCGACTCAAGTTTGTATAACTCCCTGTCACATGTGACAATTTTGACCATAAACAAATTCGACCCTTAATAAATCTGCCCCCAGTGTAATATTCATAATGAGACGGTGTCTGTTGTTACTTACAGGTCTGCATTCATCTTCATCAAACGGTGGACAGATTATGTCGGATACGCCAATCTCAAACCCCACTCCTGATGAAGGGCAACTGAATGTTGTGCAATCTCTGGTAATTGACTCTCCCGGCTAAAAGGTAACGATTACAGCACATAGTCAGATACACAGGAATATACTATTTTGAGTAATGCTGTGTTGAAGTATATGTAACCCTATTAGCTACAGTATTCCTGAGCTGCCTGAATTTCACCTGTAAGGACTAGGGTATCATGGTGGAACAAGTTGGAACAGCAGCTACTCCTTTATTTGTCACTGTAGAAGGTAAAAAAACACCTTTGACTTTTACTGGCATCCTAATCACTTTTGCTGCTAATACTCTGAGGAAGTGCCGTGGAAATGGGTGCACGAAACGTGTCAGTAGCTGCTACATTCACTGGACCCATGCTGACATGCTTTTGTGTTTAAATAAATAAAAGAAGAATATATTGATCCCGGAAAAACGTGTTAAAGAAGTCAGCTTTTTTGATTCTGTAAAAGGTTCCGTTGCCGGGAATTGGGATGAATGGACACATGATCGTCTGGAACCAATCGGTGAGCTCCACACTAGCGAGGAAATACTTTCACTTCTGCTGCTCACTGATAACAATGGAAGTTCCAACGCCATTACTCTAAACCATTCCCTTGTGTCCATGTGGCTGAGGATACTAATATAAACGGTTGCTTATAAACTCATTGATACTTAGCAATATAATTGTGCCCCAGTTATACATCTTACTCCCTTTTATCCTCTTGTTAACTCACTATCATTACCCAAACATACCTCCCAATATTTTGGAAATAACACGAGGGGCAAAAAAGTTGGCGTGTGTAGCTCGGCAACATTTTTGCCAATGCCCATTTTTGTGACCACACCCCCTAATTACCATGTTCATTTTACAAAATTTGGCATTTTGAACATATTTCTGTGTTTTTTTCCAGTTATTACAGTTTTGCTAATGTAGGCGAGTTGCCCTTTAAGCTGTGAGTCTAACTTTTCCCAAGGGACCTGTTTTCTTATATTGTTACAATTACTTATTTGCTTATCTCAAAATTGTTACAAAATTATCTTATATGCAGATGTGGCTTTTCTGGGCTCTCTACCAAAAGCCAATTAAGTTAGAAACTTTGTTTCTTTTTCTGGCTGTTCAGTGCAGAGAAAAACAGGACTTTCCAGTACAAATGAAGGACTGTGGGTTGAGCTGTCAAAAGAGGGACTGTCCCTCTAAAAACAGGAGAGTTTAGAGGTATGCCTCAATAGGGAACTTACTTTTATTAACAAAGTCGATCCATTGATGTTCAAAACGCACTGGGTCTGAATACACTCTGGGCAGCAGCTGCTTGAATTGTACTGAGGTTCAAATCCCTAAAACAAGCGTTCAAAGAAAAATTGTTGATTTCAGAAATGTGGGAATAGGCGCTTTTTAAAAACAAGTGTAAATTTTTTAAACATATAGGAATGCATTTGGTCGCTGCAATTAATTGCTATGAAATGAAATGACTAAAGGGGCCATTTGGGATACCAAAAAAAAAGGCCCTAGTCCTTGTGGGCCCCCGTAGCCCAGACCCTTTCCAAGCCACAAACTACTGGCTGGTCAGCTTACAATTGGGACAAGGGGGGCGTGGCTATACATGAAATCAGGTTTTATACCATGAGTTAATGATAATACTTACAGTGTCACACTGAGCAGCACACTTCACAGGGTTGCATCTTACTTCTAGTGATGAGGAGAGGCACTCACAAACTGTACAGTTTTCATAGAACTGAGTGTCTGGCTGCAGAATAACGAGACAACATTAAAATGAATACAAGAAATTCAACTTCAGTCGTTATCAATCCATGGGGTTTAAATGAAATAATGAAGATCAACAGAGTTAATAAAGCACAAGTGAATTCATCTTAACATTAAACACGGTCTGGATCAAATTTTCTCCAGTGCTTAAGCTGCCCATACACGGGCTGAATGACAATCAGGCCCCTTTAGACCAAGTTGGCATTTTATCTTCTGTGTACGGGACCTCTTCAAAAATGCTCAGATATCTCCATCATTGGTTTGGTGGCCAAACAATTAGATAAGCTCAATTTTGCCCAGAATGTAGGTGATTACAATGTCAGTTTAGAAGCCAAAGGAAGCCTGCTTACCAAATATTCAGCATTATAATAAACGCAGACATTCTTTGGAACTGCAAGAGACAGAACATGGTATCAGCTATTAGCAATGACAGAAGTAGTTTACTTCTTCTATACTCATTGTTACTATAGGAACCATCTCACCCTACTATACCTGCTATCCCACAGTCACACTCCCTTCCCAGAGACTATTATCCACTGTTACTATAGGCACCATCTCTCCCTACTATACCTGCTATCCCACAGTCACACTCCCTTCCCAAAGACTATTATCCACTGTTACTATAGGCACCATCTCTCCCTACTATACCTGCTATCCCATAGCCGCACTCCCTTCCCAAAGACTATTATCCCACTGTTACTATAGGCACCATCTCTCCCTACTATACCTGCTATCCCACAGTCACAGTCCCTTCCCAGAGACTATTATCCCACTGTTACTATAGGCACCATCTCTCCCTACTGTACCTGCTATCCCACAGTCACACTCCCTTCCCAAAGACTATTATCCACTGTTACTATAGGCACCATCTCTCCCTACTATACCTGCTATCCCATAGCCACACTCCCTTCCCAAAGACTATTATCCCACTGTTACTATAGGCACCATCTCTCCCTACTATACCTGCTATCCCACAGTCACAGTCCCTTCCCAGAGACTATTATCCCACTGTTACTATAGGCACCATCTCTCCCTACTATACCTGCTATCCCACAGTCACAGTCCCTTCCCAGAGTCTATTATCCCACTGTTACTATAGGCACCATCTCTCCCTACTGTACCTGCTATCCCACAGTCACACTCCATTCCCAGAGACTATTATACCACTGCTACTATAGGCACCATCTCTCCCTACTATACCTGCTATCCCACAGCCACAGTCCCTCCCCAAAGACTATTATCCCACTGCTACTATAGGCACCATCTCTCCCTACTATACCTGCTATCCCACAGCCACAGTCCCTCCCCAAAGACTATTATCCCACTGCTACTCTAGACACCATCTCTCCCTACTATACCTGCTATCCCACAGCCACAGTCCCTTCCCAAAGACTATTATCCCACTGCTACTATAGGCACCATCTCTCCCTACTATACCTGCTATCCCACAGTCACACTCCCTTCCCAGAGACTATTATCTGACTGTTACTATAGGCACCATCTCTCCCTACTATACCTGCTATACCACAGTCACACTCCCTTCCCAGAGACTATTATCTGACTGTTACTATAGGCACCATCTCTCCCTACTATACCTGCTATCCTACAGCCACAGTCTCTTCCCAAAGGCTAGTATCCCACTGCTACTATAGGCACCATGTCTCCCTACTATACCTGCTATCCCACAGCCACAGTACCTTCCCAGCAGCTATTATCTCTGATTCTACTACAGCCATCATTTTACCCTATGATACATGCTATCACATAGACAACGTTTCTACCTAGATGAGATGATATTAACACATATATTTGTTTTGGCGTATTTAGAAAAAATTCTAACTTACCACACGTATAAATAGGGCAGCAGTGTCCTTCAGGAAAGGTAGCATTTAGTTGGAAACCAGGATCACAGTTGAGGGGACTGTTAGAGCACAGGCTGGGATTACACCCTAGGGAAGTAAACAGCTAGCGTCAAATGGAAGGTTCTTTGCAGGAATTAATTTGCTCATTAGGAGATGTGGGTCTCATTCATGTAGGGGCACCCAGCACAGTTTAGCAGAAGCCCAATAAAGCAACATTTCATGGTGAATATTTTACTATGTTAAATATCCCTGCAACTATTATAGAGTGTCTGCTAAGACCTTGGTTTCATATGTCTGTCATTTTATTTTGATAGAAAAGGATAGATTGAACTCAAACCTCTGGTGCATCTCTACCAAAATAACTTGTGCTTTCTGTGATACATAGAATTAAAGAGAAATAAAGTAAAGAAAGAAAGAAATACTTTTTGATTTGGAGAATTGCCATGACTTACTGCACTCAGTCTTATTGCAGCACATGTCTTCAGAACTAATGTAAGTCACCGGGTAGAAACCTTCTTCATCGCAGGTGGTTTCCACTAGAGGGCACTCATGCGGAGAGCAAGTGATTTCAAAGTGTCCTTCCCTGCACTCACAGTCCTGGCACTCCAACACAAATCTGTCTCCATACTGTAAGGGAACAAATATGGAGTTAAGTATATAATATATATATATTGGGCATGTCTTTCTAAGTAAATATCTCAACTGATTAAGCTAAAAACAAACAAACAACAGGCTCGTTATCTAGAATGCTCAGCATCTGGAGTTTTCTGGATAAAGGGATCTTTCTGTAATTAAGATCTCCATACTTTAAGTATACTAAAAAAATGAAATAGGATTTGTTATGCTTTTAATCACATATCATTTTATTCAGACCCTGTCCTAGTCATCTCCCAGCCTGCCTGGTTACTTGAGTATGTGGCACCCTAGCAACCAGAATATAATAACAATGTTCAATTTTAAACCGAAGAGCTGCAAAAAAAAAAAAACAGTTAAATATCCATATTTATATGCATTTATGCTGATTTGGGGGCCCTTTAGTGTTTATTTGCCCGTGCTCATCTGCAGTGGATTTTTCATGCTTTCCACTACAGGCATGGGACCTGTTATCCAGAATACTCGGGACCTGGGGTTTTCCAGATAACGGATCTTTCCGTAATTTGGGTCTTCATGCCTTAAGTCTACTAGAAATTAACTTAAACATTAAATAACCCCAATAGGCTGGTTTTGCTTCCAATAAGGATTAATTATATCTTAGTTGGGATCAAGTACAAGCTACTGTTTGATTATTACCGAGAAAAAGGAAATATTTTTAAAAAATTTGGATTATTTGGATAAAATGGAGTCTATGGGAGACAACCATTCCGTATTTCGGAGCTTTCTGGATATCGGGTTTCCGGATAAGGGATCCTATACCTGTACAAGGGAAGTCCAGAATAAATACAGTCCCCCTTCAAGTAAATGGAACTGTTCTGTGTTTTCCTGCTTCGCTAGAGAAATCCGATAAGATCCCACTGACCTGATGCACCTGAGCCCTTATGATTAACAGGGCTGTGGATGTGTACATATTATTTAATGCATACTGCAATACATTTTTATTTCCATGTTCTACTTAAACAGCGCCCACAGTTCCAAAATTATATGAGCTATCGGCTGCTTGTTGGGTACTGCCCAAAAATTAATTTCCTACAAATCATTTTTTATAATTGGTTGAAAGATTTCCTTTGGATGCCCATGCCCCTGCGTCCCTCTTTCTTTAAATGTATGGGGGAGTGTGCTGCACCAGGATATAAGGTACATCAGTATGGAGTACCATAAAAACCTGGGGCACGAGGGTCAAGTTATTATTTTTGTAATAAAAAGTAGAGAATGCACTGATAGCACTAACATAAATGGGTATATGTTGAATGCTGGCCAGATCTAAGATCCATCTGTAGGCTTCTTTATTGGAAAAGTATAATTCTGTACTGTTTAACCCCCTCAAATGTCCTGCACTTTCTCTGGAAAAGCACATCTGGAAAAAAAAAAGTCTCCATCCAAACAGAAGCATATTGTAGGCTTGCTTACCTTGTATTCAGCATTATTATAAATGCAGACGTCCTTTCGATCTGCAAATGTACCAAACACAGTACAGTAAACTATTGACCTTATACTATACATTCAATTACAATGAAATTGAAATGAAATAAATGCTACACAATATAGTAAAAAAAAAATCATCTATAATTATACACACATATATGTATGAGTTAGTAAGTGCAATACATTATAAGAAAGTAGAAGTGTCATTCTTTATTGCATTTTTGGACAATATTTAAACATATTGTTTTTTATGCTTAAAGGGGACCCTAAAAAATGATTTAAAATTCTATTTTATCATGTTAGTCAAGCAAAATTAACTTTAATTACACTGCATAAATTATTTGAATCTTGTTTCCTTCAGTCTGGAAACTCATAATTATAGCAAGCAGGCAGGAGCCATTTTGTAGGCACTGTTATTAAGACAAGCCTTGCATCATCTCAGAATCTTGTTTGTGCACCAGAATGGGGGACCCACTTTCCATTCCCATGCACTGATTACACAATTAAATGGTGAAGAGAACTGGGGGAATTTAGGGAGAGCAGAGACATCTAGGAAGCGCTGAATGGAAAGTGAAAGTAATTATCTGCCCCGACTCTATGCTTAAGGAATAGAGGAGGGGCAAGTCAATATTTGATTGATAGCTGAGATGTTTAAATGAGTTTACCACAGCTATGAACTCTTTAATAAAAAAAAAAGAATTTGGATTTCATGTTTAATTTGAAAAGGACTTTCATTATACAGATTTTTATGCCTGGGTGACAGGTCCACTTTAACAACCAATTTGCAATTTATTAATTGGTTTGCAATTTAGCAGCTATCTTAGTAAAACAGCCCCTTGTATTTTATGAATGCACACAGATGGGATTGCATGCACATTTGCAGTGACTATTTATAATCAGTTGATCTATTTAATTGAAAAAGGAGCACTTTGCAGGTACTATAAATATTGCTTTACACCCTGTACAGTGATGCACACGTGCTGGCTTATTTCTAAATATAAGAACTTACCGCAGGTATATTTGGGACAGCATTGTCCGTCAGTATAAGTGGTGTTTAGTTGGAAACCAAGATCACAGCTGAGGGAACTGACAGGGCACAGACTGAGATCACACCCTAGGGAAGAAAACAATAAGTGGCAAATGGGAGATGTAGAATGGTGAATTTCGAGATTTCTCATAGTGATATACAGTTACTGACATAATATGTTCACTTATTGGAGTGAAGGATTCAGGGAAAGATCAGGATGGAAGATGAAACCTTGACAACATTGTCAGTCCCCAGTGAATTAAAACTGGCCTTTATTGAAATGATTCCCTCCATGTAAAGATGATTGAGTGGAGGAAGATCCCCTCTTTAGTTTGTTCTACCTGTCACTTGCTGACCCTATTTTTATACTATCCAAGGCCTGGGACTTTGTGTTCTTCCCACCAATCCAGGCCTGGTGAGATATGGCAAATGCAACCAAAGAAAAAATAGAATGAGAGTTCTACACACACACACATACAGTAAACATGCACACTTCATTGCTGGTGTTTGTTTCCCAAACTGTGGGCCTGCCATGCCTATTGGTCCCCAAGTTAGTGGAAAGGATGGGCAGCCATATAAGTTAAAGGGATCCTGTCATCAGAAAACATGTTTTTTTCAAAATGCATCGGTAAATAGTGCTACTCCAGCAGAATTCTGCACTGAATACATTTCTCAAAAGAGCAAACAGATTTTTTTATATTCAATTTTTAAATCTGACATGGGGCTAGACATTTTTCAATTTCCCAGCTGCCCCTGGTTATGTGACTTGTGCCTGCACTTTAGGAGAGAAATGCTTTCTGGCAGGCTGCTGTTTTTCCTTCTCAATGTAACTGAATGTGTCTCAGTGGGACATGGGTTTTACTATTGAGTGCTGTTCTTAGATCTACCAGGCAGTTGTTATCTTGTGTTAGGGAGCTGTTATCTGGTTACCTTCCCATTGTTCTTTTGTTTGGCTGCTGGGGGGGGGAGGGAGGGGGGGTGATATCACTCCAACTTGCAGTACAGCACTAAAGAGTGTTTGAAGTTTATCAGAGCACAAGTCACATGACTTGGGGCAGCTGGGAAATTGACAATATGTCTAGCCCCATGTCGGATTTCAAAATTGAATATAAAAAAATCAGTTTGCTCTTTTGAGAAATGGATTTCAGTGCAGAATTCTGCTGGAGCAGCACTATTAACTGATTCATTTACAGACAGTATCCCTTTAACATTTAAATGTATTGGTTATTAGCTATGTTAAATTTCCCTGCCCCTATCATGAAGTTTTTTATGCTAATGGGACCTGACCAAATGCTTGATTGAACAGGGACAGCATGAGCCCAAAAAGCCAAGCGCAATATTTCTTACTCAAGAATTCTGCAGTTACTCAAACAATATATGGAAACTAGATTGCAAATTAGAGGGGATTTTTTAGACCAGTCGTGGATTTGGAAACAATTTAATGCACAACTTTAGCCTTGAAGAAGAACATTTCAGGTTTCTTTCCCAGGCTGTTGCGTGACTGCAGACATTCAGTAGCAATAAAATACAGAATAGGATCCTAGTCTAATTTACCCTTATTCTAATAAAATACAGAATAGGATCCGCAGGGATGGGCGAATTTGACCTGTTTCGTTTCGCCAAAAATTCGCCGCCTGCAAAATGTCGCAGGCGACCATTAAATTCTATGGGCGTCAAAAAAAATTTGTCACACGGCGAAATTGTTTTGACGCGCATCTTTTTTTTTATGACGCACGCCGCCATACAAGTCTATGGGCGTCATTTTTTCGGAGAAACGAGGCGAAAAAATTCGCCCATCCCTAGATCCCAGTCTTATTTACCCTTATTCTAAATACTGGCTGGATGGCAACCCTATCCACCACAGAGTCACCTGGACAATAGTGATGTGCAGGTCGAGAAAAACTCAACCCACACCCGCCTGACCCTCCCCCAACTTCCGCCCTCCATTTATAGACCTGCGCCCACACAGCCGATGAAGTCACAAAAGGAGTGGAGCAGAGAAGTCACACGCCTATAAAACTGGAAGTCGGAAGCCGGGAGTGTAACGGTGGGGAGAGCAGAAGAGCTCAACCCGCCTGTGACCCACAAACAGCACATCGAGGTCAACCTGAACCTGTGGGTATCGGGTCGGCCTGCACATCACTACAGGACAAGCAATAACAAATTAGTGAGTGGTGGTTCTTGAAGCATGAGTTCCTTTTTTCTGTAGGCCTTTTGTACTCAGAATTAGTACAGGTATGGGAACTTTTATCCAGAATGCTCGGGACCTGGGTTTTTCCGGATATCGGATCTTTCCATAATTTGGGTCTTCATGCCTTAAGTCTACTAGAAATTAATTTAAACATTAAATAAACCCAATAGGCTGGTTTTACTTCCAATAAGGATTAATTATATTTTAGTTTGGATCAAGTACAAGCTACTGTTTTATTATTACAGAGAAAAAGGAAATCTTTTTTAAAAATTTGGATTATTTGGATAAAATGGAGTCTATGGGAGACAGCCATTCCGTAATTCGGAGCTTTCTGGATATCGGGTTTCCAGATAAGGGATCCTATACCTTTAGTAGTTTGGGAAGCATTTGATTTACTTTTTTTGGTAAAACTGACTTTAAGGCTGGTAGAACACTTTTACAAATTCATATAGGGACAATAAAAGAAACTCTGCTGAAAGTGACTTGGGTTTAACTGTTTTATAGTATTAGTACTGTTGATAGAAAGCTATATCAAGACCTTTTAAAATAGGAGAATTGCTTGACTTACTGCACACAGTCTCATTGCAGCATCTGTCTGTAGCGCTAATTTGTGTCACAGGGTATAATCCTTCCTCCGTGCAGGTGTTTTTCACAATTGGGCACTGACGTGGCTCGCAAGAGATCCCAGCGCCACCTTCCATGCAGATGCAGCTCCGGCAGTCGAACACAAATGTTTCTCCAAACTGTAAGTAAAGAAATATGGAGCCTGATTAAACTGATTTCATACTGCAGAACGGGATCAGCTTTTGCTTTAACAGGCTAACACCCTAAAACAAAGGACATACAGTACGTATGTGAAGAATTTCTAAAGATGGATCTTGGTTTAATTTATGTTTAAATAATTAATGTTTTTTTAGTAGATTTAAAGGAGAAGGAAAGGTTAAAACTAAGTAAGCCTTATCAGAAAGGTCCATCTAAATATACCAGTAAATCCCCAAAGTAATGCTGCTCTGAGTCCCCTGTCAAAAGAAACACTGCATTTCTTTCCTTCTATTGTGTACACATGGGCTTCTGTATCAGACTTCCTGCCTTCAGCTTAAACCTAATTGCCCTGGGCAAGAGCATGCTCAGTTTGCTCCTCTTCCCCCGCCCCCTCCCTTCTCTACTGTAATCTGAGCCCAGAGCAGGGAGAGACTCAGACAGGAAGTGATGTCACACCACGTTAATACTGCAGCTCCTATCCTAAACAAACAGAGAGTTTCTAGAGCTTCTTACTCAGGTTTGGTAAAACATTCTACAGAATAAATATAGCATTCTAGCTTGCACTATTGCAGCTAATCTATTGGCAATAAAATGCCTCTGTAGCTTTCCTTCTCCTTTAAGGTATGGGGATCTAAGTTATGAAAAGATACCTTATCCATAAAACCCCAGGTCTCAAGCATTCTGGAAAATAGGTCCTATACTTGTATAATAGAATTCCAGCATTTTTTAGGGGGTTAATTACTAAACTCGGAACGCAAAAATCATGATTTTTTTCTAAAATCGGACTTTTAAAAAAATTAAAAAAAATTTTTAAACCCCGAGGATGGAAAAGTCAGAATCGGAATATCGGGCATCTCAGACCTGCCGAGGTTTCATATAAGTCTCAATGATTTTTTGGTGTGCGCTGGATTTTGGCAATACCCCCAAAGTTTTTGGGCAAAATCCTGAGCTTTTGGGTGAAAGTAAAAATTGTAAAAATCTGATGAAAAATCGGAAAAAATCGTGTAGTAATAAATAAGCCCAAAATACCCTTGCAGATTTGGTCAGAGTTTTTTTCAGAATTTTTTCAGAAAATATTGAGATAAAATTGGATTTATCGGATAAATAACCCCCTTAGAGTACATTGGAGCAGTTATCAGCATTGCTGCCTTGCAGAGTGCTTGGATCAATTCCAGCCAGGACTGCACGAGTTTGCAGGTTTTTTTTCCATGTTTTCATGAGTTTTTGTCCACACTCTAATACATACATAAAGGCTATCTGTCTCCTGATGAAATTGACCATAGAGAATGTGATTGTAAGCTTCAGTGTTGCAGGGACTGATGTACATAATGTATAATCTCTGTTGAATATGGCGGTGCTATATAGATAAAGCATGAAAATCAAAAAAGAGGAAAGCACACTCTATAATTAAATAAAAACGAATTTTATTGCATGCTAGTTACCCCACATGGCAACAGCATGTCGCCCAACGCGTTTCAACCTATAGAGGTCTTCATCAGGGGCACAAAAATCAAAAAAAGGCAGGCCTTTTTTGGATTTTTGTGCCCCTGATGAAGACCTCTATAGGTTGAAACGCGTTGGGCGACATGCTGTTGCCATGTGGGGTAACTAGCATGCAATAAAATTCATTTTATTTAATTATAGAGTGTGCTTTCCTCTTTTTTGATTTTCATGCATGATTCTTTTGGAAACTACAGATGGGTAGTGTCCTGGAGGCATAGCACCTCGCTTATGTTTATTTTGGTTAGTTTTTGATTTTCTATTGGGGAGTGTGCGCCTTCTGCCTTTATGTTTTGTCTATATAGATAAAGCAGCACTCTCTTGGTATGGGATTTCTTAAATACAGTATTTGTTTTTCTTTACAAGGTACTTTTTTGGAATTTGAACTGTTATGTGGTTGCTAGGGTCTCAGTTATCCCAGCAACCAGGTATTGATAGGAATGACAGGCTGAACGTTGCTGAAATTAAAGACATGATGATTGTGTTTTGGGTTGTGACTTCCCAGCTACTGCTCCATACTCTTCTAACTGGGGTCAGACTCGCAGTTCTGGAGCCACTGCTGTGAGCTGTGCACTTGCACACAAGTCATTATACAAGTTTATACAATTAACTGTGATGTTCTTAAACAATTGTGTGTGTGTGTGTGCATCTATTTCAGGACTTGCATGTGCCCAACTATCTCTTTAGCAAATGAAAAAAAATAAACATGTTCACATATGGCCTCCAAGAAATGAAAGGGAACATTGCTCAGTATTTATGTCATTTCTGGATGCTGGGATCAGTAACTTCAGTAACCAGCCAAAATGTTTAAATAAAAGGCTCTAAAAACCCTATATAAATAACTACATCCATACATAAAGGACTAATTAAAAATGGTATTAGACATCACTAGCTACACACTACTAAAGGTTATTTTTAAGGTGAACTGCCCTTGAGTGAGCAAAAACATACCTTGCGGGCTTTCTTGTCAGGTCCAACACATCCTGAAAAATAAAACATGTGCATATTAAACAGAGAATAATTCGAGATATTCTCATCATTATGTACCATGTTTTTCTGATGTTATAGAGAAAGCAAAGACACATTTCTGACCCTGCATTTCATAGAAGGAAGCAGAAGTGCCCCTTAGCATTCACTTAGGCACCACTTGGGCTGCACTTTGCACTTTGCATTAGATAAAAAAACCAGAATGAAATGCCCCATTGCAGCTTGCATCTGAATTACACAAAATTTAGTGAATGTGTAGGTCCTGTTACTTGAGTCATATGTCTGGTACATGCTGAACATGCATTTTGAACATTATCAGTAAATTAGCCTATCATGAAAGAAGTAATAATATAAATTAATTGATAATTATGATTATTAATAATTGTGTAAATGATTAATATAATAATTATAAACTATATCATTATATTTCCTTGTGTTTTAGATACCAAAAAATAAAAATATGTCTAAAGCACAATTCTCACCACAATCCTTTACACAGACATCTCGTGCCAAACTGAAGAGCGTGGTATCCTGGGGGCAAAAGCATCCTTCTACCGTCTGACTGGAGCTTTCACTGAGTGATGCATCAACTGAACTGAAGGTGAGAGAAGCAGAGGTTTTGGATACTCACTGGTATGTTTCTTTGGTGTGTTTGGATATATAGCCTATATACCTTTTATCTAGTATCCCACAACAACCAATCAGATGCTTCATACAGATGACTAGGAAATGCTGCATTTTGATTGTTTGTTTTGAGTTACCATCCTAGTTTTGTAAATGTTATTACATTGCTATCTGGTTGGTTAAGTCCCCAATTACAGAAGCCAGGTAGTGGGGCCACTAAGAAAATGATCCAGGGAGTTTATAGACCTAGCAAGTCCCTTAAACCCATTTTTTTCATTACCCCAGCCTTGGGGGCTGATGTGTGGTATCATTTCAAGTAAAAAATTCAAGGAACCGTGGGAAAAAAAGATTGGCTAAAAAGGGGACTTATTACACTTTTCCTTGGTTTTAAAAAAATTCAGTTTCTTGGAATTTCATGCAGCTTGGGGATTTAATATGAAATAGATTTTAAAGGGATCCTGTCATTGGAAAACATGTTTTTTTTTCAAAATGAATCAGTTAATAGTGCTGCTCCAGCAGAATTCTGCACTGAAATCCATTTCTCAAAAGAGAAAACAGATTTTTTTATATTCAATTTTGAAATCTGACACGGGGCTAGACATATTGTCAATTTCCCAGCTGCCCCTGGTCATGTGACTTGTGACTGCACTTTAGGAGAGAAATGCTTTCTGGCAGGCTACTGTTTTTCCTTCTCAATGTAACTGAATGTGTCTCAGTGAGACATGGGTTTTTACTATTGAGTGTTGTTCTTAGCTCTACCAGGCAGCTGTTATCTTGTGTTAGGGAGCTGTTATCTGGTTACCTTCCCATTGTTCTTTTGTTTGGCTGCTGGGGGGGGAAAGGGAGGGGGTGATATCACTCCAACTTGAAGTACAGCAGTAAAGAGTGATTGAAGTTTATCAGAGCACATGACTTGGGGCAGCTGGGAAATTGACAATATATCTAGCCCCATGTCAGATTTCAAAATTGAATATAAAAAAAATCTGTTTGCTCTTTTGAGAAATGGATTTCAGTGCAGAATTCTGCTGGGGCAGCACTATTAACTGATTCATTTTGAAAATGTTTTTTTTCCCCATGACAGTATCCCTTTAAGATCTGGCGACTATAACATGCTAACCCCTGTATTGAGCAGAGCTTGGTTGACCTATATGCAGTACAAAATTTGGCAAATGCCATAGGCTTTGCATATTTTGATCTTGTATGAACTTATTAATATGGTGGGAGAAATGGTTTCTGTATCATTCCCTTTCCTGAAGCACTTCCTTCCTCTGGAAATCACTTGGCTGAAACCATGAAGCAAGGAGTTCCCATAATTTCAAATGAAATTAAGATTCTATGGGGGATATGTAATACTGTAGGTCATCCTTATATTTTACAATAGGGGGTGCATAATTAATTATATCATGGAATTTAAACAATAACTGATTCCTCGATGAAGGTATGATACTGAATATTCTTACAGTTTAATATTTATTTATGCATAACACATACAGTAGTTCTGTTACCCTTTGCAGGCCCTGGTACTTACTTGGATTCACAGGTTTGCTGTTCAGCTGGGCCACATGCCTTATAGACTTTGCCCGAGGAACAGTTTAGACCTAGCACAGGACAAATTGCAAACAGCAGTTCTTAAATTAGTAAATTATGCAAAAATATAACAATTCTATACGACATTGTCAAACGCAAACTTAGAGCCCGTTGTATAAAGCTCTGTAATTACTGTTATTTCGTATTGATAATTCTGCAAAAGGTTTCTACCTTGAAGGGAAGTGAAGTAGTAACTAAAAGAAATTTCCATTAAGTTTTAAAATATCATTGAAACGCTCTTATTTCAATGGCACTGCGTTAGGAAGGACTTCCTTCCTTCCTTTATCCATTAGTAATTCTGAAAGTTTTCTATTATGAATAGGCATAGTAAGAAAAACTGTGTGACAGTGGGATTAGCTGCATCAGTGTAAAATAGGAACAAAGAACAAAATAGGAACAAATAACCTTACGCGTTTCGTACCTTACAGACACTATGGGGCAGATTTATCAAGGGTCGAATTTCAAAGTAAAAAATACTTCGAAATTCGACCATCAAATTAAAATACTTTGACTTCAAATATCGAAGTCGAAGGATTTTTCACCGAATTTGGCCATGGCACGATCAAAGTAAAATCGAACGATTCGAACGATTTTAGCATACGATCGAAAGATTTTACTTTGATGTGTAAAGACTTCGAAAAATGCATTAGAAGTTCCCCATCGGCAGGTTTAATTTGGCGAAGTATTGAAGTCGAAGTTTTTTTTAAAGAGACAGTACTTCAATTATCCAATATTCGAACTATTTTACTTCGAATCGAATTAGAAGTGAATTCAAAGTCGGAGTATCCTATTCGATGGTCGAAGTATCCAAAAAAATACTTCAAATTTCGAATTTTTTTACTTCGAAAATTCCCTCGAATTCACTTCAACCCTTGAGAAATCTGCCCCTTAATCATAGGCTGAACAACACAAAATTTTGTGTTGTTCAGCCTATGATTAAGTGTTTGTAAGATATGAAACGTGTTAGGCTATGTCCTTGTGTACCAAATTTTGTGTTGTTCAGCCTATGATTAAGTGTCTGTAAGATATGAAACGTGTTAGGCTGTGTTCTTGTGTACCAAATTTTGTGTTGTTCAGCCTATGATTAAGGGGCACATTTACTAAGGGTCGAATATCGAGGCTAAATTAACCCTTGATATTCGACCTTCAAAGTAAAATTTTTCGACTTCGACTATCGAAGTCGAAGGATTTACCGCAAATACTTCGATCGAAGGATCGAAGGAAAAATCTTTGATCAAACAATTAAATCCTTCGAATCGAACTATTCGAAGGATTTTAATCCATCGATCGAATGATTTTCCTTCGATCAGAAAAAGCTTAGAAAACTTATGGGGAAGGTCCCCACAGGCTAACATTGTAGCTCAGTAGGTTTAAAGTGGCGAAGTAGGTAGTCAAATTTTTTTTTAAAGAGACAGTACTTCGACTATCGGATGGTCGAATAGTCGAAAGATTTTTATTTCGAATCGAGGTCGTAGTCGAAGGTCATAGTAGCCTATTGGATGGTCGAAGTACCCCCAAAAAAACTTCGAAATTCAAAGTTTTTTTTACTTTGAATCCTTCACTTGAGCTTAGTAAATGTGCCCGAAGTGTCTCTAAGATACGAAACGCGTAAGGCTGTGTCCTTTGAAGTGCCTGCTCAACTATAACATAGTTATCCGCTCCCTCAGCTGAAGGTTCAGGACGGTGTACCTGGACCTATCCCTGTAATTGGTGAGTTTTACTTTTTTAAGACCAAACACCTTTACTTATCAGCTTGTGATTATTACCTCCTTAAAATAGGTACAAAGCTTGCTATTTTCTGGCTATAATAGTTTTTGTTTTCTCTTTGACTACATTGTACACCTTGAGGGTCTATAAATAGAAGATACTGCAAGTACATACTGCAAGCTGGGGCATTTTTTCTCCAGTCAATACAGATGCCCTTTTCCGAGCACAGGCGGGCGTAGCGCTGTAGGGAGGAGCATTTCACCAATGCATCGTCAGAAAAACAATTGTCAAACATACAAGTTTTAATGAAATCAGAAGGATCTATTTTGCTGTGACAGGCCTGGAACACCCTGAAAAAAATAAATAAAATCAATTAAACATACAAATTACTTAAAAATGAAAGGGACACGGAACACTGCTGTACTGCATTGCTTAACGACACGTTACACATATTCATTGCAAATTCCAACATATTCTAAAATATTATCAAGGTTAAGTCATGCAGGGAGTTTTAGTCCAGCAACACCAGGGTTCTGCATTATTGCTCAATAAAATATCCACCACCTCTCTAGGGCCTGCGCATAAATTAAAATGCAAAATAATCCTCCTCCTTGGTCTGTGTTAATCTGGCTCAATGTTCTTTGTTCCTGCATTTGGAATTGTATGTATTAAAGGAGTTGTTCACCTTCGAACACTTTTTTCAGTTCAGTTGGTTTCAGATAGTTCACCAGAAATAAAGTGCTTTATATTTTAGTGCTTTTTAGTTTTTCTAATATTGAAGTGAAATTGTTCACCTTCTAAAGGAGCTCGGGGAGGGGGGGGTCACCGACCCTGTAAACTGTTATAAATTGATACATTTAGTTGATACATTTTTTTTATCCTTAGCCCTGCTGTTTAGAATCCCTGAGTTTCATTAAAGGCAGCTGTTAGAATTGATACAATCGTTGATAATATTCCAGAGATAAAACATATCAACTCATTTTTGCAAACTGTAACAGTTCAGATTCAGCACCTAAATTACTGAGCTGCCAGACTCAGAGACATTAAATGTTAAACTTAGATTTTGGAAAAAGATGGAAAGCAATTGGAGAAAGTCTTTATATCTTGGGAACCATTGAACCGAAAAAAAGTGTTTGGAAGGTGAACAAGCCATTTAAGAAAAATGTTCCTAGCACTAAACAAGTGTGTCCTTTATCCCCTTATCTGATTAGAATATCATATAATGAAGCCAAAATGACATACAGTGTATAGTATTAATCCCTGTATGCAAGATAACTAGTAATCCACATGATGATGCAATTCTCTTGCATTTATAGTTAGTTTTTGTTCAGTAGAATTCTCATTGGTTTTCCATGTGAATTTATCAACTTCTATTAAAGAAAATAGATGCTTGGGTTGGGATTGCACTTTTCTAACTACAGTGAAGCTGAAAGCTGAATTTCAATACGTACGTGCTGTTGAGAAGATTGCACAACGGTGAAGAACAGGGGGGGTTGGTTGTGGTTAGTTTTGTTGGGATTGTGGCTAGTTTGGGAGCGGTTGTAGGTTTATTGACTATACATCCAGGCTTGCTTGTGTCTGTAACAGCCCAGGAGCCGGCCATGAGCACACAGTCTTTTACAATTGTTCCATCAGGCAGCATGCAGTCATCTGCTTTGTTGTTTGTGCAAGTACCTTTGTCAAACACATAGATATTGCAGATACACATTAGAAGGGAAAGAGACAATAGGGGTAATTTACAATGGGGTATGCAACATAAACAGTGCTGCAAACTGCAATTTTTTGTGCTTTACACCCTGCCTTCCATGTCGCATGAATAGGAGCTCAAAGACCAAAGCCACCATTTTCATTAGGGGTGGGCAGGGTGAGGCACATAGGCACCTCCTCTCCCACCCCCTAGCTGGTGGACACAGGCCTTAATGGTGCCTTATACTTACAATTTTCCCTATAGAAGGCAGTAAGGACAGGGCTGGCCTGCACAGCCAGATGCCAGGCAGAAGTGCTATCTGTATTAGCATTATGGGTCACCCTTTAGTGTTCATGCACTTCTGCCTGGGGTTGTTGTAAATTAGACAATTATGCCTTTAAATTTGAAGGTTCCTGGCCGTTGATCTTTAAAATAAGGGTACATTCCTTATATGCATACAAGAATCATATATTTCAAATATCATAATAAACCATAAGATGCCCCTACATTGGAAGTTTTTATTTTGCAAGACATGAGGGCCTATTTATGACCTCTGAGGTCAGATCTGACCTTTGCCTCCAAACACTCCAGTCTGCTACTCATGATGGATTTTAAAGCTGGAGCATGGATCAAAATGGTGAATTTCTTGATGCACAATGATTAAATGACACTATAGGGAGTGCTCTTGGGTCCCTTGGTGCTCTAGTACTTGCACCCTTGGAAAAGTAAATGAGCTCTATGGAGTCAAAAAGATGGGCCCAGCCTTGCATTATGTCTTTATGGCTCCCCTTCTTAAAATATGATTTGGTGGGGCACATGGCCCCACATATTACGCAATAAATAGGCAACCATAGCACTCAGGCTTTAGCAGAATTACATTTAGGATTAAGGTTTTGATATTTATAGTTCTGCTGTTCTGGACTGTTGCCTGAGCAACTGATATTAACGTTGTTACTTTATTACTTTTGTTATGCATGTATCAACTAATTCTGCTCCATGTGTACATAATAATTGTTCCTTTCAGGTCAAAAGGGTTATTCACATCTACAAGTGCAAGTAATGCCAAACCAAAATCCTTGCATTAGCGTGTGTGGGTAAAAAAAATGGTATTTTGCTTCCAAAGTTTTACTTTAACTTACCACACTGTCCTCTTGTATTACCGGCAAAAAGCTTATATGGCAACTTCACAACAATCTCCTCATTTGAATTAAATATTATAGTGGCATTCAGTTTATTTATATACAGCTTTTTATCTTCTCCATTATTGCTAATAGTAAATTCATCATGGATAAAGGGTATCCCAACAGGCTGTCCATTGACAAGAATCTAAGACAAAAGCAGAAATTGTGATCAACAATGCAAATAAGCATACTGCTACAAGAGATTTTAGAACTCAAAATTCGAAATGAATGCCCGAATAAAGAAGCATACTCCTAATTCTATAGTAGACCCACCTGACATACATATAGAGTAGATATAAACATCTGAAGTGCAAAAGAAAACTCAGGAGATACTACTGGAATTCTGGCGCTTAAGGGCAGAGAAAGTAAGTTAAGGGTTTCAGCGTCTAAATAATTTTGCATCATGATTTCACAAGAAGTTTAAACTGTGTATTTCTGCTGTGAAAGGCTATAAATAATTAATGCAGAAATGCTGTATTGTAAACACTGAACTTACTGAAGCAACAGAGAGGTTCAGCAACACTTTAACAGTAATGATTCATGCTCACAAAGTTATCCATGGGAGCTCTCCATCTTGGATTTTGTTAGGCCATCTTTTGAGTGTCTTAAACTTAAGGTAACTGACAGGCGTTCAGAGAATGTACTATGCACCGGCATAAAAAGGAGATGGTATCTACTGGGGCTTCTTGAGAGGAACAGATCTTGACTACTAAAGGGGATTGTTCTCCTAGGGCTAGTAAAGAAGTCCGAAATTCTCCAAGCTTTAAGCCTACGTTCTCTGTCATTTACCATGAAACTCTCTGTATCATCAGGCCACAAAAATATTTCAGCACCAAAACCCATTGTCTTTCTCTGCTCTTGAGCACCATAATTACAGTAAGATCCCATTGTCTCAATGTGTATGTGTCTACTATGGATGAAAATCAGGTGAGTCTACAGTAGAGATAGGATGATTGCCATTCTTATGATGCATATTTCTCTAAATGTTCCTGGATAAATATATATTATACAATATAAGTGTGGACGTCTTTATTGTCAATGTTGGTTCAAATACTCAACATTTCCACTGTTAAACCACATGTCAAGGGAAACTTATTAAAGACAATAGAGTTATTTTAATGCCCTACACATGAGCCCACTGTAAAGTTAATGTTCCATATGTTGGAAAAAGTATGGGGGGGTTTACAAAAAATTTTTTTAGGACTTTTGCAGGCAATCACTATGGAAAAAGAAAAAGTCGCCAACGTTCTTTGAACTTTTCTGCATTTTACACTCACAGAATATGATGCAAGTGACAGAAGATTGAGGAAGATCTAGCTGCCTTATAGAACTTTGCTTAGTCTGATGTGGTGAAGGCCACTCTGTCGAATGAGGTAACGTTCTGTAAAATCCGTATTTTAGTGAATTTGCGGAGTAACATCCATTTGTCAGAGCGAAAAGTCGCCTGGCAATAGAGTGCAAATTACCGCTAGTGCTAGTCTCTTTCTCTAGCGAATTGGTGCCTGCACCTGTTAGTAAATTGGCGATCTCCCTGCAGGTGAATTGACGCTAGCGTCAGCCACTTCACCCTTTAGTAAATCTGCCCCCTAAAGTAGCATATGGTTCCTCAGACCATGTCCAGGTGGAGGAAGTTGTTTTTGTTTAGGGCTAGGTATGTTCAGTCAGCACCGGATTTAACAATAGTGCACCCCCAGGCCGTTCACACCCCTCACCCAAATCCGGGCCTGGGGTCAGTTGGAAATCTCTAATTGCTTATTTCAGAGGTGAGAGGCAGGTAGGTTAGCTAGCAGGAACAACTTTGGCTTTAAAAAGGATTACAGGGATCAGTCAAAGATGGCGGCTATTAGGTGTAATTTGGTGAGAACACACAAGACTGCACGTGAAGGCTGATAAGAATAGTTGTACAGTGGGTGTAACCACAAGACCCTTTTTTTCCCAGAAATTCAGGTTTACTAGAAATAGAATAGGAAGGCCAGCTCTCTAGCTTTATGTGCACATACTGTAAGTGCAATGACATATTGACGTGTCTACATCTCTTTATATTGTGCTAGCTATAGTTTTATTGCTCATGAAACTGTACCTGAAACAAAACCAGAGACTGCAGCATACAGCTACCCACAACATGCTTGTACTGATTCTAGGACCTACAGTCTGAATCCACAGGCAAGCTCCTGCTTTAGCAAAAAGTAATGGACGGTCCAATTTACCGTTATACTCTTTTTTTTCTGCATGACTTCAAGCTTCATTTCAACCCTTTGGTCTTCAAACTCAGTGATGAGTCTACGTGGACATGATGTTTTTGTTCCACAGTTATCGTTGGAAACGTAAATTGTAAAGTTAGCATTTCTCTTCTGAATCTCCTCCACTAAGACATAGGTACATGGACCTTGGTAGTCATAAAGGGTTCCATCAAAAGTTTCATAGTGGGGGTCCCCATAGACGGAGCATTCACCTGAACATAATAGACAGGCCTTGTTAGAATTATCAAAAGTAATTACATGGGTGAAATAACACAACATATGACCACACTGCACTATACACCACGACTCTTGTTTTGAGCTAATTTGGTAAAGAACACCCAACAGAGCAAGTATAACTGACATAAACCAGTACATTATAGAATGACTAATTCTAAGCAACTTTTCAGTTGGCCTTCATTTTTTCCCTTGAATAAATATTGTCTTTTTCATTTGACTCTTTCCATCTTTCAAATGGGGGTCTCTGACCCCATATGAAAAAACACATGCTCTGTAAGGCTACATATGTATTGTTTAGGGATGCACAGAATACACTATTTTGGATTCGGCCGAACCCCGGAATCCTTTGCAAAAGATTCAGCCAAATACGGAACCGAATCCGAATCCTAATTTGCATATGCAAATTAGGGGTTGGAAGGGGAATTTTTTTTATTTCCTTGTTTTGTGATAAAAGTTACGTGATTTCCCTCCCTGTGCCTAATTTGCATATGCAAATTAGGATTCGGATTCGGTTCTGCCAGGCAGAAGGATTCGGCTGAATCCGAATCCTGCTGAAAAAGGCCGAATCCTGGCCTTATCCCGAACCGAATCCTGGATTCGGTGCATCACTAGTATTGTTATTGCTACTTTTTATTACTCATCTTTCTATTCAGGCCTCTCCTATTCATATTCCAGTCTCTTATTCAAATCAGTGTATGGTTGCTAGGGTAATTCGGACCGTAGCAACCAGATTGCTGAAATTGGCAAACTGGAGATATGTGGAGAATAAAAAGCTAAATAACCATAATTAATGAAACACGTCGAGAAGTCGCCGAGGTCTGAAATCAGTCAAAAAAGGACGCAGACAATAAAAATCCCGGTTGCAATGGTCTTTGCAAATATTTTTTGAGCTAAGGAAACATATTCCATTTCTCAATAATGCACTAATCCCGCTCCTAGTATATCATTACACACTTGGATTCATTAGCGTAGTAAATATTATGTTTTTGAAAAAAAAAAGTTACAATTTGAGCTGAACTGAATCCAGGCTTCTATTCAGGATTTGGACAGGTCCTTAATGCATTTTAAAACCAAGGACTTAACTGGCAGCCTTATTTTTTTTATTTTTCAACTGATTTTTGGATATTTTTGGATGAAGATATTTCACAAATTAGTGATTAGCATAGCCATTGTATATGGTCAAATATTTAGTGCAAAATTCATTTTTCAGCCTAATCCAAAATTGATGGCTTCAGTTCATCTCTAGTGGAAACAAGTTGGCAGTCAGTATACTTACATGGGCACTCATAGTGCATACAACAATCCTCATCATCATCACTTACAAGTACAGGTGTCTTTCTATTGACACAAGATATTTTTTTCATACGTGGGCATATTTTCTTGGATATCTTTATATTGTTATCTCCTAGACATTGGGCTTCAAAGCAGCCAGGCATGGTCCAGATTTCATTGTACTGCAGATTTAAGACAAACACAATTTTGTAAATATATTGGCCAAATTTACAAACATTAAGGCCTTGGAGGCAGGGTCGGACTAGGCTGGCAGGATACCGGGAGAAAACCCCGCTGGCCCAGACCTGCTCCCCGATCTGCTGGCCTGGCGGCGTTTGGATTGATCTGATGTCTTATTTTTGTTTGCGCAAGACACGTGTTCCGTGTCACGTCTTTTCATGCGTTTACGCAAGCGTGCAGAGCGTCTTTCGTGGGAGGGAGTTTGGAGGTCAGAAGGGGGCCCCCGGTGACTGCAAGGAGGGCCCTCCACTTTGCAGTCCCGGTGGGGATACACAATACTGACAGTAGTGACAAAAAACCTTTGTGAATGTACAGGTATGGGATCTGCTATCTGGAAACCCATTATCCCTATAGCTCAGAAATTACAGGAAAGCTGTCTCCCATAGACTCCATTTATAGTGATGGGCGAATTTATTCACCAGGTGCGAATTCGCCTCTTTGCGAATTTCGCGGGAAATTCGTGAATTTTCCAGCGAAGCGAAACAGCGCAAATTCGCCCATCACTATCCATTTATCAAAATAATTCACATTTTTAAAAATGATTTCCTTTTTCTCTGTAGTAATAAAACAGTAGCTTGTACTTGATCCCAACTAAGATATAATTCATCCTTATTGGAAGCAAAACCCGCCTATTGGGTTTATTTAATGTTTATATGATTTTCTAGTAGACCAAGAGGCACATTTATTAAAGGTCACATTTCGAATTCATGTGAAAACTCTATTAAATTCTAATGAACTTGAAATCTAACTGGGGGTTATTTATAAAAAAAAATCTAATATCTAAAACGTTGGCACAGTTTACCGACTCGAAAACTCGAATTAAATTTGAATAGAATTAGACTAAACTCGATTAGAGTTTTTTCTCTGGAAAAAACCTGAATATCCGGAATGTTACTAACATGTCCCAGTTGGTCCCTGGATGTACTGACTTATACATGAATTCGGGAAGGTTTTCGGTGGTAAAGTGTCAAATCTGAGTTCTTAAAGGGCCAGAGTATGATAAATCTTGAAATTCGAAGTAAAACTCAAATCGAGTTTAGATAATTCACAATTCCAATATGAGAGTTTTGACCATAAAAAAATTTAGAAAATTTGAATTTTCAATTGGACCCTTAATAAATCTGCCCATTAATGTACACATATCCAAATGATGATGTCTCAGCTCAAGTATACTCCAATTAGTCTATGTTTGTCAAAATGTGCCAGCCCTTAAAATATTAAAGGAACAGTAACACCAAAAAATTAAAGTGTTTTAAAGTAATGCAAATATAATGTAGCGTAGCCCTGCACTAATAAAACTGATGTGTTTGCTTCAGAAACTCTACTATATTTCATATAAACAAACTGCTGTGTAGCAATGGTGGAAATTGAAAAAAGTCTATATGGCACAGGTTAAATAGTGGATAACAAATAACATTATGTTTTACAGAACTTATCAGCCTTTTCTCTTTTGAATGGCTGCCCCCATGGCCACACAGCAGCTTATTTATATAAACAAAAGTAATGTTTCTGAAGCAAACACACCAGTTTTACCAGTGCAGGGCAACACTGCATTATATTATTATTACTTTAAAACAATTACATTTTTTGATGTTACTGGTCCTTTAACAAGCAGTCCATTTGATACCTTATCTCTGCCAGTTCTGCATTGCCCCGTGTTTCACAATGCATGCAACACAAGTTTCTTGATCATTACTTTATTGCAGTATTGAGCAATCCCAACATCCCACCCAAGCTAAACGTTGCCCATTCTTGCGTCACTAACCTTACGTGGTGGACTAAGCTGGCATCCGGGAGTAACTATAACAGATGGTGTACTTGTTGGAGTTGCCAGTGTAGTTTCACAGCTTGCAATATCTACATTACAGTTCTCAAGACAGACAACTTTATAGCATTTGAGTTCATTGAATACAACTTCAGTTATTTCGGCACCTGTAGATAATGTAAAAAGGAAGATTTTTAGATATTCAGTATCCAAACATATGAGGGATAATGAAATCCATATGTGGGTTGTGCTTGTACTCAGAAGAACACAACATTAGTTGTGGCTTCACTTGGGGGCAGATTTATCAAGGGTCGAAGTTTTTTTGAACTCCCATAACTTCAAAATTTAAAGAAAAAAAAAAAAGACCAACCGAAATAGATAAAAAAAATTTTTTTTTGGGGGGTGAACATTCGGATCGAAGTAAGATCATATTCGATTTGAAGTATTTTTTAAAAAAACTTCGATTTCTCAAAGTCCACCAATTGACTTCAAATAGGTTCTAGGAGGTCCCCCATAGGCTAAAACAGCAATTCGGCAGGTTTTAGATGGCGAATGGGGAAGTTGAAGAGACAATACAATGTAAAAATTCAATATTTGAATAGTCAAATTTATTTCAAATTCAAATCGAATTTTGGCCTTCAATAGTCGAAGTACACAAAATTAGCTCGAAATTCGAATTTAAAATCTGCCCACAGAAGGCCCAATAGATAGAAAGATATACAAGATTCCTCCCAGAAACAAATGTTATAGATTTAGTGGCACTAGGGCAAAGAACATGGATAGAACACTATTGATTGCCATAATTTCAATGCAATAACTAACTTGCCTTGGCCACATTATAATGATCAATTTGCAACCCTAGATCACAGAGGGTATGTAGTGCTTCAGTTCTGTAATGTAACATACAAGAATCTACCAGAAATGTTTCTAAATTAGTCTAAAGCAGGGTTCCCCAAACTTTTTTCTACCACATTCAAATGTAAATAAGAGTTGGACAGCAATGCAAACATTCAAAAAGTTCCTGGGGTGCCAATTATGGGCTGAGATTCGTAGCCTACACGTTGACTGGGAGCCTACTGGAGGCTCTATTTGGCAGTACACCTTTTGCAACCATAGCTTGCCTCTAAGCCAGGAATTCAAAAATAAGCATCTGGTTTGATAAACATCAAAGGGGTTGGAGAGTAACATGTTGCTTATGAGCCATTGGTTGGGGACTTCTGACATAAATAATCTTCAGTGGACATAGACTGAGGCAAATAAAGTTTGGCTGGCAGACAAGAGCTAAGGACATCATTACAGAAAACATGGCAAGTGGCTTCCCATCGACTGTTAGTGAACAAATTTACAGAATTTAATACCATGAGTCCTATTTACAGAATAGGATACCTTCAGAGCCCATTCAAAAAGCACTTGCTTTTGCACCCACAGCCCAGGTGCAAGTAAGCCCTGTATTAAACCAGCCTTGGGCAGACTTGAATATAGGGCTCTGGTTGCACCTTGCATACAACAAAGCACTTGCACTATTATCCACAGTTAATGAGCATTTTGCTCTGCAATTTATGCTGTCTTAAGGTATAGAGCAGGGGTCCCCAACCTTTTTTACCTGTGAGCCCCGTTCAAGTGTAAAATAATGTTGGAGAGCAACATAAGCATGCCAAACGTTCCTGGGGCTTCCAAATAAGGGCTGTAATTGGGCATTGGTAGCTTCTCTGTTGACTTGCAGCCAACGGGAGGCTCTGTTTGGCTGTACACATGATTTTTATGCAACTAAAGATTGCCTTTAAGACAAAAATTCAAAAAGAAACACCTGCTTGGAGGTCACTGGGAGCAACATCCAAGGTGTTGGAGAACAACATGTTGCTCACGAGCCACTGGTTGGGGATCACTTGCGTAGAGCATATTACTCACAAGCATAAGGGGCTCCTCTACTTAACTTCATGAACAAGTAATTGGCATACTTGCTGATAACCAAGTGGCAGGTAAATGATATATTTGACAGTGTGCAGTTTGCAATAGATACCCCTTACCACCACAGCTGCTACAAAGATAATTGAGGGTAAGATTCATTGTGGGGAAAAGACAATATTCACCAGTCATTTGAACATTGTCCCTTAGTAAATTATCCCAAAAACTTTGATCCCTACAACAATGTTGGGGCTTCCCATCCTCCATTGTTCTACTGGTTCATGTCCTCCTCTTACAGAATACAACAATAATAGGCTCCAGACAGAAAGGAGAAATAGCAGAAAATCTCTGCTATTTAAGAAATAGAACACAGTTACCTGGAGAATATTGCTTGCCCTTATATTGACAGCAGCCTGGAGTTGATGGGCTGATAGACACAGAGGTTGTGGTTGAAAATGGTTTTGTGGTAAACAAGGTAGATGTTGGTAGTTGGGATGTTTCCACTATCTCACTGGTTTTAGTAGTATGTGGTGGTGTTGTTGATCCTTTTTTGTAGATTAAAGGAAAAAAGGAATAAAATAATTATGATAAATATATATATATATTCATTGACACACGCAAACAGTTTTCTGCTGTTTGCCTTTAGATGTCTATGCAGTTAAGGTCAGCTGAATGCAAATGCTGATGGGATCATCTATCAACTTGGTCAATACAGTGTGACTTGTCAGACTGCTAATTATGGGAATCCACATTCTGATTGACGATCATTCAGTTCAGTTCGAAATTTTATGAAGTTTGATTTATTAAACATTTCAGTGTAACCAACTACAACAATAGGAAGACATGCGAGAAGATCAGTTCAATGTTCTGGTCTGGTCTATCCCTACTTTATTGGGTGCACAACATTCTAGGTACAGTATCATCTCTTTTCTTTCACTTTTGGTATATCCAGCCCTAAACATATATTATAGGGTTGCAAAAACAAGCGGTTTTGTAGCACAGTAACCAACTGCACACAGGTTGTAAGTGCCAAAGATTTATGTAATTACTAGGATATTCCTTCTTGGTTATTCCAACTTAGGCTATTAAATCATGCTAGTAGTGGTACAATACTAGCTTAGGCTATTGTATCATGCTAGTAGTGGTCTACTGAGTAGCCAATCTTGCTGTACTTGTTATGGTCATTTTAGATCAACATATTTTATACATAAAGTCTCACATTACTTTTGTACAATCATTCTTACCTTGCTGAAGTTCATGCTCAGATACTGATTTTGTGGTGTAAGTGACAATCAGGACTGTTTCATAAGGAGTACCTAAAAAAGGTATATGAGTAAGATACAATTTGTAGTGCTGAAAGAGTATATTTAATAGGTACACGTAACCTAGACTTAATTTATGTAACAAACAGTCACACTCTTTTCCTATTAAAATGGTGCATCGGTGCTCCAATAAAGTCTGCAGTATGGCGTTCGACTACAGTACAAATATCTATACATCCAATATTAGTCAACAAAGTGAGTTGTCGAAATGTTATGTAGCACCATGTTAAAGAAAACGATATCAACTTATCCTTACTCTTTGACTGGACTTTAGTTAGTAGAGTTGTATGTGAATGAGAGTAATCTAGTTGTACACACATTTTAGGCCCAAATGCCCCTCCTACATGTAAGCCCCACCCCAATGAGGGGGAGTTATTCCTACTAATCCAAACCATAAAGAATTCCATCTTTATCTAGTTCTGAGTGCCCCCAGTTATGTCATACTATTAAAATAGGTCAACCACGGAATGCCCTCATTGAAACCAAAAATAGGGGCAGTATTTTCATAGCACCATTCCAAAAGGGAAAAACTAAGGGATGACATTCTTTTAAGTTAAAATGTACCCAGCAGGGGAAAATGTTACACAATTCCCTTCAACATGGTATGAGTGTGTGCTTTAAGAAGAAGTAGTCTTTAACAGTACATTCAATTTTAGCTTGTTGGGAGAGAGGGCTGTATTCACTTCAGGAAGAAAAGGTTGTATTATATATCTCAGTGTGTGTTGAGTAAATTGTGCACTTGCTTTATCTGAATATCTACATATAACTGTTGAAACACTACTAGGCATGTTTGATCCTCTTGTTCTTCAAATTTGACACATTTTTATCTGTTAGTAGGACCACTTTTGCACACCACTCATAATAATAAAGCTGCAGGGGTGTACCTACCGGGGGAGCAGGGGGTGCAACTGGGCCAGGGCCCGCACCCCTGCAGGGCCCCCCGGAAGATTGTGCGTGCTGCAGCCGGCTGGAGTCGGCTGCAGCCCCAGAGAAAAATCACGCAGACGAGGGTGGGGGCGGGCCCGGCTGCATGGCCCGCACCAGGGACCGCCCCCACCAAGTTCCGTTACTGTAAAGCTGGCTTATTCTAGCTATAATTCTATCCACAGGTAAGCCTTAACTCTTTACCCGTTCTAATATGGACAATGTGGCCTTAAGGGATATATGATAGGTATTTTTTGTAATTGCAATAGTACTTCTTCACCACCCCCAAAAATGATATCAGTAAGTGGTTATAGCACAAAAAATGATTGAATCCGGTCTGCATTTTCTTCACCAGTGTCCAGCTAGCAACCAGCAGAACAAATTTTAAGCATATTTGGCTTAGCTGAGTATTTAAAAAAGACTTGTTTTAGTTAGGCTGGTTTACCTATATATGTAGGGTGCTTAATAATATTAATAAGCATATTTTAATGTCTCCTATTACCTCATTCAGGGCCGGATTTACATAGCAGGCATCCCTAGGCCCAATGTTGTATGTCGTCCCCATCCCCTCCCTTTCATTCGCTTAAATTTTCATCATCGGGACCAGAGCAATGGGGATTGGGAGTGGCACGCAGGGAATTAAAAAAATAATCGTATCACCTGCACATCCCCAGTATTTCTGAACCAATGAGGGTGTGGTTGGGCAGCATGCCGCCCCTAAAGTCCTGCCGCCCTAGGCCCGGGCCTTGGTGCCCTCTCCACAAATCCAGACCTAACATCATTGTCTATACTTTTTATGTTGTATTTGTATGTTGTGCAGTATGGTACTACTGTATCTCTTTCTTTTTATACTGTACTTCCTATTTTGTATTTAACTTCTTACTTTTTCATAAGTCCACTGCAAGGGGAGTAGTAAGAATTTTAACTTTGGGATTCAACAGATGCTTGATGTTATCTGATTGCGTTTGTGCATTAAGAGAAAAACAGTGCAAGCACAGAGCCTAAAAGGAAGAGAGTCAAGTGATTTGGCTTATAATCCAAGCCAGTGCCAGCAAAATTGTAGATTTGTGGTATTGTCCATTAATAGTAAAAAAATCAGAACATATTAATAAGCAATTTAAACAAATGAAAATATGTTATTTCCCTTACTTTCTGTCTTTGAAGTAGTAGGTAATTCCGATATATCTGTTGCTGGTGTCAGTACTTTAGTTGTGGGAATGAATACACTGGTGCTAGTTGTCTCTTCGCCATAGCCAGATGCATCTGTGGTATGTTCTGTTGTTGGAGATATGCTCCTTGTAGATGCTGATGATTTCACTGTGGTAGTTGATGTTAATACTTCAGTTGTGGGAATGAATACACTGGTGGTAGTAGTGGTCTCCTGATCATAACCAGAAGCTTCTGTGGTAAGTTCTTTTGTTGAAGATATGATGCTCGTAGATGCTGATGATGTCTCTATTGTAGTTGATGTTAATACTTCAGTTGTGGGAACGAATACACTGGTGGTAGTAGTGGTCTCTTCATCATAACCAGAAGCTTCTGTGGTATGTTCAGTTGTTGAAGATATGCTGCTCGTAGATACTGATGATGTCTCTGTTGTAATTGATGTTAATACTTCAGGTGTGGGAATGAATAAACTGGTGGTAGTTGTCTCTTCACCATAACCATATGCTTCTGTGGTATGTTCTGTTGTTGGAGATATGCTGCTCGTAGATAGTGATGATGTCTCTGTGGTAGCTGATGTTGATACTTTAGTTGTGGGAATAAATGCGCTGGTGGTAGTTGTCTCTTCACCATGACCAGATTCTTCTGTGGTATGTTCTGTTGTTGGAGATATGCTCCTTGTAGATGCTGATGATTTCACTGTGGTAGTTGATGTTAATACTTCAGTTGTGGGAATGAATACACTGGTGGTGGTTGTCTCTTCACCATAACCAGAGCCTTCTGTGGTTTGTTCTGTTGTTGGAGATATGCTGCTCCTATATGCTGATGATGTCTCTGTTGTAGTTGATGTTAATACTTCAGTTGTGGGAATGAATACACTGGTGGTAGTTGTCCCTTCACCATAACCAGAGCCTTCTGTGGTTTGTTCTGTTGTTGGAGATATGCTGCTCGTAGATAGTGATGATGTCTCTGTGGTAGCTGATGTTGATACTTTAGTTGTGGGAATAAATGCGCTGGTGGTAGTTGTCTCTTCACCATGACCAGATTCTTCTGTGGTTTGTTCTGTTGTTGGAGATATGCTGCTCCTATATGCTGATGATGTCTCTGTTGTAGTTGATGTTAATACTTCAGTTGTGGGAATGAATACACTGGTGGTAGTTGTCCCTTCACCATAACCAGAGCCTTCTGTGGTTTGTTCTGTTGTTGGAGATATGCTGCTCCTAGATGCTGATGATGTCTCTGTGGTAGTTGATGTTAATACTTCAGTTGTGGGAATGAATACACTGGTGGTAGTTGTCTCTTTACCATGACCAGATTCTTCTGTGGTTTGTTCTGTTGTTGGAGATATGCTGCTCCTATATGCTGATGATGTCTCTGTTGTAGTTGATGTTAATACTTCAGTTGTGGGAATGAATACACTGGTGGTAGTTGTCCCTTCACCATAACCAGAGCCTTCTGTGGTTTGTTCTATTGTTGGAGATATGCTGCTCGTAGATAGTGATGATGTCTCTGTGGTAGCTGATGTTGATACTTTAGTTGTGGGAATAAATGCGCTGGTGGTAGTTGTCTCTTCACCATGACCAGATTCTTCTGTGGTATGTTCTGTTGTTGGAGATATGCTGCTCCTATATGCTGATGATGTCTCTGTTGTAGTTGATGTTAATACTTCAGTTGTGGGAATGAATACACTGGTGGTAGTTGTCCCTTCACCATAACCAGAGCCTTCTGTGGTTTGTTCTGTTGTTGGAGATATGCTGCTCGTAGATAGTGATGATGTCTCTGTGGTAGCTAATGTTGATACTTTAGTTGTGGGAATAAATGCGCTGATGGTAGTTGTCTCTTCACCATGACCAGATTCTTCTGTGGTTTGTTCTGTTGTTGGAGATATGCTGCTCGTAGATAGTGATGATGTCTCTGTGGTAGCTGATGTTGATACTTTAGTTGTGGGAATAAATGCGCTGGTGGTAGTTGTCTCTTCACCATGACCAGATTCTTCTGTGGTATGTTCTGTTGTTGGAGATATGCTCCTTGTAGATGCTGATGATTTCACTGTGGTAGTTGATGTTAATACTTCAGTTGTGGGAATGAATACACTGGTGGTGGTTGTCTCTTCACCATAACCAGAGCCTTCTGTGGTTTGTTCTGTTGTTGGAGATATGCTGCTCCTATATGCTGATGATGTCTCTGTTGTAGTTGATGTTAATACTTCAGTTGTGGGAATGAATACACTGGTGGTAGTTGTCCCTTCACCATAACCAGAGCCTTCTGTGGTTTGTTCTGTTGTTGGAGATATGCTGCTCGTAGATAGTGATGATGTCTCTGTGGTAGCTGATGTTGATACTTTAGTTGTGGGAATAAATGCGCTGGTGGTAGTTGTCTCTTCACCATGACCAGATTCTTCTGTGGTTTGTTCTGTTGTTGGAGATATGCTGCTCCTATATGCTGATGATGTCTCTGTTGTAGTTGATGTTAATACTTCAGTTGTGGGAATGAATACACTGGTGGTAGTTGTCCCTTCACCATAACCAGAGCCTTCTGTGGTTTGTTCTGTTGTTGGAGATATGCTGCTCCTAGATGCTGATGATGTCTCTGTGGTAGTTGATGTTAATACTTCAGTTGTGGGAATGAATACACTGGTGGTAGTTGTCTCTTTACCATGACCAGATTCTTCTGTGGTTTGTTCTGTTGTTGGAGATATGCTGCTCCTATATGCTGATGATGTCTCTGTTGTAGTTGATGTTAATACTTCAGTTGTGGGAATGAATACACTGGTGGTAGTTGTCCCTTCACCATAACCAGAGCCTTCTGTGGTTTGTTCTATTGTTGGAGATATGCTGCTCGTAGATAGTGATGATGTCTCTGTGGTAGCTGATGTTGATACTTTAGTTGTGGGAATAAATGCGCTGGTGGTAGTTGTCTCTTCACCATGACCAGATTCTTCTGTGGTATGTTCTGTTGTTGGAGATATGCTGCTCCTATATGCTGATGATGTCTCTGTTGTAGTTGATGTTAATACTTCAGTTGTGGGAATGAATACACTGGTGGTAGTTGTCCCTTCACCATAACCAGAGCCTTCTGTGGTTTGTTCTGTTGTTGGAGATATGCTGCTCGTAGATAGTGATGATGTCTCTGTGGTAGCTAATGTTGATACTTTAGTTGTGGGAATAAATGCGCTGGTGGTAGTTGTCTCTTCACCATGACCAGATTCTTCTGTGGTTTGTTCTGTTGTTGGAGATATGCTGCTCCTAGATGCTGATGATGTCTCTGTGGTAGTTGATGTTAATACTTCAGTTGTGGGAATGAATACACTGGTGGTAGTTGTCTCTTCACCATGACCAGATTCTTCTGTGGTATGTTCTGTTGTTGGAGATATGCTGCTTGTAGATGCTGATGATTTCACTGTGGTAGTTGATGTTAATACTTCAGTTGTGGGAATGAATACACTGGTGGTGGTTGTCTCTTCACCATAACCATATGCTTCTGTGGTATGTTCTGTTGTTGGTATTTTAATAGTAGTAGGGTGGATGGCTGTGGGAGAGAGAAAAATAAACACATAGAAGTAACATTTAAAATCAATTCTTGAAAGTAGTAGTTCTAGATGAATTGCAAAAGTGTTTAGTGTGGTGTAGTGGGTAATGAGTTGAACTACTGTGTGTAAAAATCTTTTTATTGAGTAGTTATCATAAATGAATGCTTGATTTTTTAAAGAAATGTGCATTAAGAGGTTATTTAGAGGGTGAAAGATTTGGAGAAATGTTGCTAGAATATGGAATGCAAATCAGGAACAAGGTGCTGTTCTAGCCAAGTTCTGAATGAGTGTATGTCAAGCACATGGGTGTATTAATGGGGATAAGTGTGCTACATCAGCCATGTTTTACAGTATGTCAAAATTAACTGAGATTATACTTAAAGGGAAACTAAAATATTTAAGTGTTTTAGGCAAGTGCATGCTAAGTGTAACTGGTAAGTTAATATTGCACAAAGTTATTCTATAAAGTTTGTTTGGCAATTTAGGCTGCTGAAAAAACAGCTATTTACAACTGTGGACCCTTAAGATTAACATTAACATTCATGTTTTTACCATAAATTTTATACCAACTTCAAATTTGGTTAAATTGTTACGACAGATTAGTCGGGCGATATTTGACTCTCCAAGTTCAAAAGTGGCTTTCAGAAAGACTGTTTGATTGACTTCTTTTTGACTTGAACTTGGGACAATTGTGTATTTCTGGAGTAAACTAAAAATTGGAGTAAAAATATTATTAGTGTTAAGTTGTTATTAAAAGAATGTCACATTCACAAAATCCTTAATCCATTTTGTGAATATGGCAGTTTTGTACCATTTGGCATTAAAATTGTCATTCCAGAATGCCACTTTAATGAATCTAAAGTAAAAAACGACTCCAAACAAATATGGAGTACCACCTCGGACAATCAGAAGTTGGTGTCCATTTTTCAAAATTATTGATATTTTGCAGTTGTTCATAAAGCAAAATTCAGAAAGATGCATCACATTGATGAAATTACTTTAATCCTACATGACTTAAAAAAAACCATTTTGGAGTAGGTTTGTGTAAATGAAAAATTAAATTGGTGTCCAGACAGTTGTGAATCATTTTACTCCAGTTCCCATTCATGCATTTTTTTGTGAATTGTAAGGAAAAGCAGTGCACAGACATTTAGGAGTTTGTTCACTAAAGGTCTCTTTGAAATAATTATCAGCAAAAAGGGGAAGCGATATCTTATCTCTCAATGTTTCAATGCAGCAACACATTGGTTATTTGCATTAGATATTGACTTGTGAGATATTTTAAACTGAAACCAACAAAATATAACTCATCATTTTTATCGCCTATTTGAAATTGGTGATAAGCTACTTTTTGTATATAAAAATGGTAATAATAATAATAATAATAATAAAAAAATAAAAAAAACAGGCAATTTTTGTTTATTCTGTGTTTTATGACGCCTAGGGGCAGATTTATCAAGGGTCGAAGTGAAATCGAGGGAATTTTCGAAGTTAAAAAATTCGAAATTCAAAGTAATTTTTGGATACTTCGACCATCGAATAGGCTACTACGGCTTTGACTTCGACCTTCGATTCAAAGTAAAATCGTCCGACTATTCGATAATCAAAGTACTGTCTCTTTAAAAAAAACTTTGGCTTCAATACTTCGCCTGCCGAAGTGCTATGTTAGCCTTATATGCTTTCCAGAGCATATTTCTAAGTTTTTTGTATTCAAAGGAAAATCGTAATACGATCGTACGATGCAAAAAATCCTGCGCATTCAATTTCGAATTTCGTAGTATTCAATTCGATGGTCGAATTTCGTAGTATTTTCCACTTCGAAATTCAACCCTTGATAAATCTGCCCCCTATTGTTATTTTGGGGTTAAACTGGGATTTGTACCCTGAGACCGAGCTGCTAATCACCCATATGTTAATGATATTTCTAAATTGAAAGAGGTGTGAAATGAACAATGGAAAGGTGGAAAATTATACAATAATAACACATACAAGAATGCATTTTATTGGAGAGACACAAGACCGCAATGAATTATTCAGTGCCTAAAACAAAAATAATGGGCCAAACGCTTTGTCATTTATCTCACACTCAACGCCACCACCAATGCTTACTGAGTTTCTGTATTCTTTTCATCATTTAAACTACAAGCATACTGGGGTTGATTTTCTAACATAGATGGTAAATTGCACTAGTGCAATTACCAGTATAACCCAATCATTAATAGGTTTTACTTAGACTAATACAAGTTTGAAAATGAAAGCAAAGATCTTATTGGCTGTGTTGAGTAACCACCCTGAGCACAGCTTTTTTGCACATAGTACTACAAAAAAATCAACATCATGAAGCCTTTATAACTGCATCAGGGAATGCACATTCTGCCCACTGTCAACAAACCCATCTGATCATGTTGGATTTATTTTCAGATGTTACCTGTGGAAGTGTAGGCAACTGTCGCTGTGATTTCAGTGGAGCTGCTCACTGGTGTTACGCTTGGAGTTAAACAAAGACGGGCTTTATGATCTAATGTTCCATTGATACAGGTTTGCTCATAACAAAGTCCGTTCTGCTCTTCTATGGAGATAGTTTCCCCTTCTTTATATATTTTACCATCAACCACGCAAATACAAGCTGTCAGAAATAAATTGTATTAAGATTTAAATAGAATGTCATATAAAATCTAGGCAAAATGACTGTTGAAGCCTAAAGCTAACTTTCTGTACCTTCGCTGTCATATGTACACTCCACCTTGCCTTCCTCGGTGCAGACACTGAAAGAATAAAAGCAAAAGAGAGATGAGTTTATAAAAGTCAGTTAACTCTAAGGGGGTTATTTATTAAAGCTCGAGTTGTGTTTTCTCAAAATAGGGATGGGCGAATTTTTTCGCCTCTTTTCACCGAAAAAGTGACGCCCATAGACTTGTATGGTGGTGTGCGTCAAAAAAAAAACGCGCATCAAAACAATTTCATTGCGCGACAAATTTTTTTTGACGTCCATAGACTTTAATGGGCGTCTGCGACATTTCGCCGGCGGCTAATTTTTGGCGAAGCGAAACGGGTCAAATTCGCCCATCCCTACGTCGAGTTACGTTAGGGTAGTTTCACAAAAAAACTCGAATTTAAGAGAAAAACTAAAAATACTTCAGCAAAACCTGTCAAGGTCATGTAGAAGTCAATGGCAGAGGTCCTTTTAACCATTTGAAAATGCTTTTTGCCTTCATGATGTTCTGGTGTTTTACGCAGGTTTGCACTTGAAAACTTGATAAATTCAAGGTATTCAAGGTTTTTTTTTTAGCCTATAAACTCGATAAATTCGTGGCATTTGAATTTTTCCCCCAATTGCATTCAATAGAGTTTTTTACATTCGGATTTTTTCATAAATAAGCAAACATTTGAGTTGTGAGTTTATTCGAGGTAGAAAAAACCTCACAAACTAGAACTTTAATAGATAACCCCCTAAATCATCAAAAAATAATTTATCAAAATTCTAACTTTGAACCCATTTTATGAAAAAAGTCAAAAACATGACTGCTTGATATTGTGTACAAAACTCACACTAAAAACACATTCTGCTCTTTATTTTCAAAATGAAATTTGCAGTAATTCAACTTATTATTATATAGTACACACGCTTACCCATTAAGAGCGTGTGTGTGATTTAAAACATTTTCTTCCAGAATTACTTACCATGCCTCACAGGATCTATCTGAAGGCACCTTCATATTATTAGGGTAGAGCATTTTGTTAACATAGCAACCACACTCTTCTTTTCTGACACATTTCTTCTCTTTCTCGTCAAAAATTGGAGTTTCAGGAGGACATCTTGGATAGCAGCCTTCAAACAATAACCACAGAACTGTTATTTATATGATATAAAGAGTGAAGGATGGAAATATGAACCCAATTCTTTTTCACGATAAAAAGTCAAAAAATTTCTTTCTCAACCCTTTCATAAATCTTCTCCTAAACTTTAAATTTAAATTGTTTGTTCCTTCGTCATCGACTAGTGGAGCTCAGAAACAGAAGTGAAAAAAGCAAGTCTTTTCATTTTTACGTTTTTCAGCCTTTCAATTACTTTTTTTATTTTATATATCTTTGTTTAATGTCATAGCAACACATACACATCATCTAAAATTATTTGGATCCATCTCAATTCCATGAAGCAATAAGTATTAATATTTGGGGGGGGGGTTAAGAGCCAGAATATGAACTCACCTTCAAGGTGGGTAATATTGGTATAAATCTTGTAAATGGAGTGACAAGTCGGCATCTGATCATCGCCGCATGGTTTGTAGTGCCATTCGCACTCATCCTCAGTATTGTAGTAATCACAAAATATGGCTGTGTTTAAAAACATTGGGATGTTAAAACATTTTTATACATATTATACAAATTTTATATTTTTCCTACATGTTATATATAATTTTGAATACACGGCATCATGCCTTTCACACGCTCACTCTTCTAAATCACATATTAGGTAATCTAATAACACACACCTAAATTCGATTCGAATTTGAAAAAAATTAGACTATTCGAATAACGAAATAGTCGAATGTACTGTCTCTTTAAAAATTCGACTTCAACCATACGCTATCTAAAACCCGCCGACTTGCTGTTTTAGCCTATGGAGGACCTCCTTGGAGTCATTTGGTGGACTTTGAAAAATGTAAGTTTTTGGGAAAAATCAAAGTACATTAAAAATGATCTTACTTAGATTCTAACGATTTGAATACAGCCTATTCACCCGCAGAAAAAAAAAATAGACATTTCGGTTGGTCTTTTTAATTCGAATTTCCAAGTTTTGGACGTTTATCAAAACTCCCATAACCTCGAAATTTGACCCTTGATAAATCAGTCCCTAAGAGGCTTATTTACTAACTATATTTTTTCTGGTCAGGTTTTTTGTGCAAAAACTGGAATTTTTAGAGGAAAAAACCTAAACATTTTGAGATTAATTATACCCTGAAGCGGCAAAACCTTACAATCTGAAAATTCACCATCTTAAACCTATTGGGGTCATGCATAAGTCAATGGGAGACATCCACTTTACAATTTGAAGATACTGTACCTTGGTTTTAGTAAATAACCGCTTAAGTTTACTCCAGGTCTAGTGATCCTAGCATCCAATCAGATGTTTGCTTTCATACAGTAGCTCCATAAACCCTACCTGCTTAATGGCTAGTCTGAGTTACTAGAAAAGGAGAAAATTCCAGTGATTTCAAGTTGCCTACCCCATGGTTCATCATGTACAATGGTCAATGTCTTTCTACCTATTACAGTCCAGCCAGTGATTAATATGTGTGATGAACATGCATTGTGCAAGCCAATGGGCCACAGTGTTGTACAAGAGCCTTATGGTCTCCAATACTCCTTCATAAGACACATCATTATATCAGACAGCCTTGTACATTACAAGATTGTCTACCTTCTACTCCAGGTGAAAAGTCTTTTATTTTTACATGACTTTTAAAGGGACATAATACATTATCAGCAAACATGTGGAAAATAATTAGTATTGAAGACTAGAGCCCAGTAAATTCTACTGATTAATCATTGGTTACTAGAATTAGAACACACTTCATAGCCTCATAGCAGGAGCAGACACACGAATACAATCTCTCACAATTTTCCCTGGATATACAGGTATGGGACCTATTATCCAGAATGATCGGGACCTGGGGTTTTCCGAATAAGGGATATTTCCATCATTTGGATCTTCATGCCTTAAGTCATTAAGAAAATCATGTAAACATTAAATACACCCAATAAGGATTAATTATATCTTAGTTGGGATCAAATACCAGCTACTGTTTTATTATTACAGAGAAAAAGGAAATAATTCTAAAACATTTGGATTATTTGGATAAAATGGAGTCTACGGGAGATGGCCTTTCCGTCATTTGGATCTTTCTGGATAATGAGTTTCCGGATAACCTGTATTGGCATTTTCTGTACTTACGGCAAATCTCAGGTGTTCTCCAATGGATACACGATCCAGCTTTGTTGCATTCTTGGGCATAAACAGAGACAGCAGTACAGAAGCACTCGCAGTCCCCGCCAGTGTCACAGGAGCAGACATCATTTACACAGGCTTCATAAAAAGTTATTGGATCAACCTATCGAAGATCAACAGGTCTCCATAAATATCAGAGAATAAAATCTTTTTATTATCACTTGTTCTTCGTAAAATATAAATGAACTAGTTGCTGTTAGCTTTAAAAGGTCATTATACAGAGTAATTAACGTTTTCTTATTGCTGCTGAGCCACTGTATAGTTTTTTATTGTTCAGTGGCATATTTATTATGTGGAGTAAAAAGGCAGAATAATTCGCCAATGGAAAAAGGAGGCACCGCTCGCACACCCTGGCCTACAAGCCTGATCGCCTGGTTGAAAAAGGGGTTCTATCCCAGAAACGTTGCACCTTTCTGCTTAAGAAAAACGCAAGGGCTTCACCCTGCTTGCACCTGCCTTCGAGTGCCAGTGAATCTTTCCTCGTAGAATAATTCGCCACACATCACCAGGCATCGCTGTGTAAAAAATGCCGTAAAAATGGCGTAATTTTTAACACAATTTTTCTTTGAACAACTTCCCCCTGGAACTTACTAACAAAGGTCAGAAGCAATGCAATCTATCAATACAGAACAAACATTGTCATTTGTAGTGCAGTGGTGTAAAACCAATAAAGTGCAGGAGTGCCAACCAACTGCCCAAAGTGTAATCACAATTTATAAACATTGATTTACCAATTCAATACACCCCAAGTGACATATTTCAATGTGAAAGAGAAATATGCTGTATAAAAAAGAGAAGGAGTCTTTGGCAGAAGATACCTTTTAGACAATTTTGCATGTAATTTGTTTTCGGCTAAGGCAACATTGTACAACCTCTTTTTTCATTCATAAAAGGATTGTTTTAAGTATATAATCGAGTATAAGCCGCCCCGAGTATAAGCCGAGGTACCTAATTTTACCTCCAAAAACTGGGAAAGCTTATTGACTCGAGTATAAGCCTCGGGTGAGAAATGCAGCAGCTTCTGTAAGTTTCAATCAAAAAATTGAGGGTTTCTGCTCCCATTGGAGGTGCCGGCGTCTCGCTTTTGGATGCCGGCGACCATTCTTGGAGGCCGGCGAATATTCTTGGAGACTATTCTTGGATGCTGGCGACTATTCTTGGACGCCGGCGACTATTTTTGGACGCCAGTGACTATTCTTTGGCGCCGGCGACTATCCTTAGATGCCGGCGACTATTCACCCGCGTATAAGCCGAGGTAGAGTTTTTCAGCATATTTTGGGAGCTGAAAAACTCGGCTTATACTCGAGTATATACGGTATATTCAATGTAAAGACATTTTAGTGTGTGTTCCCCCAAGTCAAAGTGATTGCAAGTAAAAGTTGTCCCAGACCCAGACAGAACTTCTTGATGATGATGTTTAATATACTAAAATTGTACAGTAGAGGATACTGTGGCCTGTCTCACATTTGATGATGTTTGTTAGATTCCGAATGTGCCAACTTACTTTGCTGTGACAGTCTTTGAAAACCTCACTCTTGATATGGTAGCACCTCTTCTCTGCCCACGCCATGCGGTACGGGTTCTGACTGCATGCTTTGATCTCTTTTTCGACATCCGGGCAGTTGCCTTTCAACTTCCAGCTGTTACCAAACTCTAGCACACTACTGACTTCCAACATATTGCTGGTTAGTAAGTCATTAGAAGACTTATCATCAAAATTTCCACATAAGCCACATACGTTACCCTGCAAAATAATTATAATATAGGGTTACTAGGGGCAAAAATGCAACAACCAAAGTTGCTATCACATGATACTGTAATTTAATGCTTTGACCTTATGTATATAGACATATTGATGCAATCTGCCAAGGGATAGTTGTAAAAAAATAAAATAATAATAAATAAAATCTATGTGTGTGCGTGTGTTATTTACACCCAAAAACAGTATGAACTGTTTCATTAGTTTAATGGGGAACCCTAACCAAACACTCTTGTAGCAGAGACTAAAGTAGAATCACAGCACTGGTAAAAAGCAGGTAACAGGTTAATACATGTACAGGTATAGGATCTATTGTTCAGAATGCTTATGACATGGAGTTTGCTTGATAAGAGACCTTTCTGTAATTTGGATCATCAAAGTCTGCTAAAAATCACTAAATGTATCCAACCAGGCGCGGATTTCCCCATAGGGCGGCCATAGGCCAGCTTCCTCCAGTGTCCCCTCCCTCCCGCAAGATTGAGCGCATGCGCATATTTTATTAGTGGAGCGATAAGCGCTTATCGCTTAGTGCTCTGGGATGAAGGTGACCAACCCTGCTGCAGCCTGGCATGCCGCCCCTTCATTTTTGCCGCCCTAGGCCCAGGCCTATGTGGCCTTGCCACAAATCCGGGCCTGAATCCAACATAACTTTTGCCACCAATATAGATTTTATATCTGTTCCACTGTCTATTGTTACCCTTGGCACTTCTCAACTGGCAAGAAAACACCAATACTTCCATAGTTTCCAGCATTACAAAAAAGAGTAACTATACTGAAAATTCTGTTGTCTCAATGGATACAGTATATCATTTTTTAGCAGCTGTGGTTACACTATTCTCAAATTATTCCTCAATTCAAGGGCATCTAGACCTATATAATAAATTGATCTGAACTCCATTAAGCGCTGTATAAATATTTTGAGTAGATTCTGATACCATCAGCTTTAGACTACACATACCAGGTTTTCAGCTAGTTGGGCTAAAATACCGAGATTACACACTTAGAGATTATTTAATATAGTTGGTTCAGTTTACAGTGATTTCTTTCTAACATTCAATTTTTCTTCACCTTGAATTTAGGCGACAGCTTGATGAAAATGCTGGTTTTTTTGTCCCAGATAAGAATGATACCATTGTTTGCTTCAATGACAATGTAAATGCCCACTTCGTGGGTCAGATATGTGATCTGGTTGTCTGATGGACCCTCAATTTCATGTAGATGATCATCTGCCAAATATAGCGTTGTGCTCTGAAAAAGAAGGAAACACCTTTACTTGAGCATCTTGCCCTCTGGCAGAAACTTTGGTGGTCATAATGCCCCCCCCGCTTCCATTGTTACTAGATGAGCAAAGCAAGACAGGTGCTTCTCATTTGGTAATATTACCAGCAGTGACTGAAGAACAGCAAGCCCAACATCCCTTGGCAAAAATAACTAGAGGCACTAGAACAACTAGAGGACCAACAGTTGGATATCAGTGATACAAATAGTATACTTATATATACATAAGTCATTACGTGATTTAACAATGGCTAATAGTACTTTTATCAATTTTCTGCATTACCCTTAAACCATTTGTTTCTTGGAGCACATTTCTTACAATGATTTAGCCTGTGGACTATTTGTTGCCTTTACACAACTCATTTACAGTATAACTTTATCTTGCCTGGTCTTCATCACCGGGCAAACAACCATCCAGTAAACACCTACCCCAAGTAGGACCTTGATGGACTTTGAGCAGGTAACCCCAGTTGTCCCACATGGTATGTTCTCTGTGATCACACTGAATGTGCCATCTTTGCTGTTTGGGTCACAGTAGTCCTTTAAAAAAAATCATATTTGGAAAAATTAATTATTGAGTATGAAAATACATTTTGCTTATCATATAATTAAGCACTAGTATGATGCAGATAGTTGTAGTCTACAAAAAAAGTGATTTTTTTTTTCTGGTGCTTAATTTATTGCAGCATTTTTTGGTAACTCTCCGAGTAGAAATTGATATCTGTTTACTTGGGCATTAGCGAGGAGTGGACAGCGAGGAGTGGACTTGAAGATGAATCTATCATCTATCTATCTATCTATCTATCTATCTATCTATCTATCTATCTGCCTATCTATCTATCTATCTATCTATCTATCTATCTATCTATCTATCTATCTATCTATCTATCTATCCTTCTATCTATCATCTATCTATCATCTATCTATCTATCTATCTATCTATCTATCTATCTATCTATCTATCTATCTATCTATCTATCTATCTATCTATCTATCTATCTATCTACCATATCTCTCCCCCTGACTTGGATGGGTTCTGTTCTCAAGCTAGTCTTGGTCACTTGAACTCTTGCCTTGAGGCAGAGCCACCTGCTTGGCTGTAAGAGCAGTTCTATGTTTTTCTGTGCTGTGGAGCGAGATCTCTCTCCCCCAGAAACTCCCTTTTTTGGAGTCTATAAAAACTCTATGATCCTTTGTTCAGGGTTCCGACTCTTTATGAGTTCAGAATACACGGAGCTCATTTCAAATAAACTTTGTCTTTTACCATCTATATCTATCTATCTATCTATCTATCTATCTATCTATCTATCTATCTATCTATCTATCTATCATCTATCTATCTATCTATCTATCTATCTCCATCTTTCAACTTTAGTTGATATCTTGATTTTCATTCACACCCCCCTACATTCTGAAAAGAATAAAATAATACCAGGACAAATTAATGACTAGTTTATTTTCTTACCTGAGCGAGTATATATTCACAATTGCCTTCAAAATCATACAGCCTGTTATCAAAGGTGGCATAATGTCCGCTAGGGATGTAGCGAACCGCCGCCGATGTGTTCGCGAACGCCGTTCGCGAACACCGGCATAATTTGCGAACTGTTCGCGAACTGTTCGCGAACTTCGATCATCCGAAAATCGTTCGATTCGAACGATCGAAGGATTTTAATCGTTCGATCGAACGATTTTCGTTCGAATCGAACGAAAATCGTTCGATTTTAGCGATCGAATGGTCGAATGGGCGACCGATTTTGACGCGAACGCCTATTGGCGAACGTCGCGCGACGTTCGCGAACTTGCGGCGGACGCGAACAGTCGAAGTTCGCGCGAACTAGTTCGCCGGCGAACAGTTCGCTACATCCCTAATGTCCGCTTCCATAGACTGTACAGGTTCCATAGCATTCTTTGCTTGTGCATGACCACTCTCCTCTCTGGCATGAACTACAGAGATAAAGCAGAATTTCATATTTGTAGGTGTTTACTATTACTGGTGGCAACGTATTCACATAAAAAAAATACTGACAAGTATTGATAGGTAAAACCACTGTGTCTTCAATCTATAACAAATTGCTGTTAACACACCGGATATCAGAACTCATCTACTAATTATTGCTGATGTGCAAAAATGGCTGCTTTTTATTGAGCTCTGGGTACAAGGGGACCCTGTTTTCCACATTTGAGTTTTTATAGCTTTACTAAGTGATCCTGCGCTAACCCCACAACTGAATTTTGCCTCCCTTCAGTTCTCCTCCGTACTTTATGCTCTGCACCTGCACTTTAGTTTTGTACCAACTAAATAATGTGAATAAAGTATGTAAAAGAATAGCCATTTCCCACTTGTGTGATGTCCTTATAGTTTTAACTGCAATTTCCGCATGATTTACAAATGCAGAAAATATGCACCTGTATTGGTACATTGGTCCCTAATAAACATAATATGTCACATGTTTACACTTACCATTTATTACAATCCACACCAATCTGATCGCCATGTTTGTAAAGACTGTTTTGGTAAACACATGGGCATTCATCCTGCGGCACACATTGACCTTGCCCATTATCCAGAAGTCCATCAGGGCAAACACAGCCAGAGACACATTCTGTCTGCAACTGAAAAACAAAGTAATTCTGGATCAGTCAGTTGGCAGAGGATCTTCTTCTAGAGGATAAGTGGGAAATGAAGTCAAGTGCTAATTGGTTTTGAGCATTTGCAGTTAGAAAAGAAAATAAGAATAATAAGAAAGTCTCAACATCCCTGATTTTGCCTCATTTATAATCAAAATAACTCCAATTAATCGGATCGGGAAAAATCTCGTTAAAATCAGAGAGAAACCTGAATCATAGAATTTTTTCAAATCGCTGGAGTGTTTGCCTGAAAACTCAGATTGTTTTGGTTTGTGGGGCTAAACCCAGCGCAAACCACAATATCTTCAAATTAGGATACAGACATCTCCAACTGACTTATTGGTGGATTTGGTGGATTTTCAGATTTGGCCTTTTTGCAGCATTGGAGTATAATAAATATTGAGTCACGAGTTTTTGCCACAAAAGCCTGACCAGAAAATTGGAGTTTTAGTAAATAACCCCCTAAAAAAATGCTTGTTCTAATTTTGATACCTAACAAATCGGTAATGTGCTTTCACATTTTTTCAAAGAAAGCCAAAATCATTTTAAAAACCTACATTTTGCGTCCTGCAGCTCCTCTGAACATAAGCAGTTTGGTCTTCCATTTTGCTGCAGTCAAAATAAAACATTCCTTCTGGGCAAGCTGTAAAGAGACAATTTATACAGTATAAAACTGTGACCCTCTACTTCAGAGTAATATCTGCATTAATATGGATTTTTATGTCCATTGGGTGTGTAAAGCTTCACCATAGACTGGTATGTTTTGATTATACAATGAAACCTCAATTTTACATTGTACATTTTACATTTAAGTCTTCCTACATTTTTCATTTTTTTTTTAAGTTTTTCATTGGGTGTTTTTCCCTGATATTCCTGAATTTTACACCAAAATGTTGTCCTGATGTTTCCAAAAATGGATCTTTGTCCTTTATGAATGTTATTATTATAATGTTATTATTAGTGAAATTAATAGCGGCCCATTCACTAAGTTCGAGTGAAGGAATAGAGGAAAAATAGTTCGAATTTCGAATGTTTTTTTTGGCTACTTCCACCATCGAATTGGCTACTTCGACCTTCGACTTCGAATCGAACGGTTCGAACTAAAAATCGTTCGAATATTCGACCATTCGATAATCAAAGTACTGTCTCTTTAAAAATTTCTTCGACAGTCGAATTTCGAGGGTTAATTAACCCTCGATATTCGACCCTTGATACATCTGCCTCTAAGAGGCTGATAATACTAGATGCATTTGTTTGCCTTGGTTCTGCCTGTAAATAGTAAAGTCCAGTTTGTCTGCACCTCATACTGTCATGTAGAATTCACTTATTGCTTTAGGACTTGCACATCAGTGTAACATTAATGTTGCAATGCTTAACCCTTGTCATTAATACAGTCAATATCAAACTAGAACTGACTCCTGTGCTGTGCTGAGTACTTAAAGAACAAGTTGATTTAACACATTTCACTGATTTTATATTTTCCTGGATTTTACTCCATTTTTCCTGGTTCCCTGAAAAACTTAAAATGTGGGTGCTACTGTAGTAGGTCTTTTTAACGCTTTCCCAGCCAATGATGTATATTCCACATCATAAAACCTAGAAATTCACCTACTATTTTAATCAATAGAAAGCATGAAGGAGTGGAATGTTTTTTAAAGGAGACGTTTGGAATACAGAATATCTTTGGATAAATATAACAAAATTAGGCATAGTACTTACTGTTATCGGAACATTTAACATGTCCAGCTTCACAAGTACTGTGGGTAAAATAAGGATACGAATGAGTGATAAAGAAGAAACCAGTAATAGCAGGATACTCTCTTAAAGTTTGGGAACTTAAAATTAAAAAAATAAGTTCTTGTGTAATTGTGTTCTTGTACAGCAACACCATAGACATATTCAGGTAGTGACACTAAAAATGTTTTTTTATGATAATGCATTTTTTTTTATTTATACAATGGTTTGATAGTATAAAGCCACTCAAAATCACTTATGTTACAAATATTGCTACCCGTTCTGCCATGAGCCACTAGAGGACAACACAGAAACATTCTGGAATGGACAGCTTGAATAAAAACCTTAAAGAGATACTGTCATGGGAAAAAAAAATTCTGCTCCAGCAGAATTCTGCACTGAAATCCATTTCTCAAAGGAGCAAACAGATTTTTTTATATTCAATTCTGAAATCTGACATGGGGCTAGACATTTTGTCAATTTCCCAGCTGCCCCTGGTCATGTGATTTGTGCCTGCACTTTAGGAGAGAAATGCTTTCTGACAGGCTGCTGTTTTTCCATCTCAATGTAACTGAATGTGTCTCAGTGGGACATGGGTTTTTACTATTGAGTGTTGTTCTTAGATCTACCAGGCAGCTGTTATCTTGTGTTAGGGAGCTGTTATCTGGTTACCTTCCCATTGTTCTTTTGTTTGGCTGCTGGGGGTAAAAGGGAGGGGGCGATATCACTCCAACTATCACTATGCCGAGAACTTCCCACACCAGTCAGTTGAACTGAAGAAGCTGCTCGGATGAGTAGTGAAACGTCTTCATTGATTACTCAGCAAGTCCAGTTGTTTTTAGATTGACCTATACTAGATATACTATGACCTGGATGAATGAAAATCTTCATAGTCATATCACTCCAACTTGCAGTACAGCAGTAAAGAGTGATTGAAGTTTATCAGAGCACAAGTCACATGACTTGGGGCAGCTGGGAAATTGACAAAATGTCTAGTCCCATGTCAGATTTCAAAATTGAATATCAAAAAATCGGTTTGCTCTTTTGAGAAATGGATTTCAGTGCAGAATTCTGCTGGAGCAGCACTATTAACTGATTCATTTTGAAAAAAATGTTTTTTCCCATGACAGTATCCCTTTAAGCAGCATTAGGATTAAAGTTTTGTTTTTGGATCTCATCTTGCATTTCCAAAAATGTGCTCTACTCTGCTCCAACAGAAAGTGAGAGACTGTGAGAGACAACAAAATCTCCAACAGTCGACCATTTAGCTGTATAAGGTGTAAGGATAAACACTTGATTAGGGTTGGCAGGCAGCTCATTTGTTCAACCCTTTAAATGGTGGCAGGGGCCACAGGATGAAGGACCATGTGCTGTCTAGAAAAGTACACAGCAGGGCAGTATATTAGATTAATGTTTAAGGGGCAGATTTATCAAGGGTCAAAATGAATTCGAGGGAATTTTCGAAGTAAAAAAAAATCGAAATTCGAAGTAATTTTTTGGATACTTTGTCCATCAAATAGGATACTATGACTTAGAATTTACTTCGACTTCGATTTGAAGTAAACATTGCTCGAATATTCGACCATTCGATAATCAAAGTACTGTCTCTTTAAAAAAACTTAGACTTCAATACTTCGTCAAATTAAAGTCTTTAGAGGTCGAAGGAAAATCCTTTGATCAATTGCTAAAATCTTTTGAATCATTTGATTTGAACGATTTAATCGTTTGATCGAACGATTTTTATACGACCGCAGGATTGCCAAATTTGTTGAAAAAACTTCCAATTCGATATTCAAATTCGAAGTTTTTTAATTTCAAAGTTTTTTGTACTTTGAAATTCGACCCTTGATAAATCTGCCCCTAAGTGTAGCTGATTTCTCACACTGGGTAAAATATGAAATGTTTCTATTCAAGAGATCCTAAGAGACTAAAGTGTCCAGGATATAAAATTCCAATATATCCATTTTGTATTAAAAGGGCAGCTACAGTCCTTAGGAACAAATCCGAGTTGTATGGCATAGGGCCACTCTACTGATTTCCAGGTATTCTGTAAATATATAGTAAGGCTGGATCAAGTATCCAATTAATTAAGGTCACATATGAACCGTTATTGACATCAGCACTTACCAGCTGTCCCCGTAGTACTGGAATGTTGAAGATGCTGGATAGGTTTGACCTTTGTAGAAACAGGAACACTCAGATATTTGCACACACAGGTGTTTTTCGTCCAGGTACTCTCCAAGTGGACACCCACAGCCTTCCACTGCATAGAATTCCATGTCGGGAACACTGCTATCTTCTCCAAGAGACCGGCAGGTGGGCTGGTAGGTTGTTATGTTGTACAAGTATATTTGGGAAGGTGGGCACTGAGTAGAGTCCATGTCTGTAAGAAAAACATATTCAATGGCCAAGTAGACATAGTCAGTAACGCAATAGCAAAATATTCAGTTAAAATTGAAACTTCCTCATTGGTAATTATGTGGCCGGTACTACTAAATTAGCAGGATCCTCTCTCCCCAAAGGGACCAAGTAATAGCTCTCTGGACACCTGGACTCCCTGGATAGAGGACCATGCCAATGAGTGGAATGGGGTCCCAAAGGGACAAAAATTCTCTGAACATGCATGGCCATGCCACTGACCCATCCCATCACACCCTAATCCCACCCACAATCTGCCCAAATCCTATGCACTCATTACAAGCTATGCCCACACCAGGAAACACACTTTCTCATCTCTTGCAGCCCTCATGGGGCCCTAACTGGATTACCCCTGTAAAGTAGGCCTGGTATCTGGTTTCTAAAGTCGCTGCTGATTCCAAAGAAGGATAGTCAGTAGCTTGATAGATTTGGAGTCTTTTTTTTGCACCAGTAATCATCTTCTTTGCATGCTTAAACTGGTACAGCTTCTTTGCATGCTTAAACTGGTACAGCTAGAGTGCAAAGTCTTATTCTTGTAGCTTTGCCTTGTATTAGACTGAAGGCATGTACTGTATGTAGACATACAGTTCTGAAAGTTAAGAAAAGACTTAAAAACGTAAAAGGGCCCCTACCGCACACAGATGGTCTCCAGTCTGACAATATGATGCAGTTATCAGCACAGGCCTTAACATAGGAGGAGATGGCTGCGCACATGCATGGTTCACTTTTAGGACAGCTACACGAGTCATAGACACATCTCTATGGTGAAAAAAAAGGAACAGTTAAAACTAAGTAGCATTATCAGAAATGTTAATATAAATACACCAGTAAAACCTCAAAGTAATGCAGTAATGAGTCCTCTGTCAAAAGAAACATCATATATTTTTCCTTCTATTGTGTACACATGGATTTCTGTATCAGATTTCCTTCTTTCAGCTTAAACCTCCAGGACTAGGGCTTGAGCATGCTCAGTTTGCTCCTCTCTCCCTTCCCTCCTCCCCACCCTGCTGTAATGTGAGCCCAGAGCTATGATTGAGCAGGGAGAGACTCAGGCAGGAAGTGATGTCACACCAAGCTAATATGGCAGCTGCTGTCCGTTACAAACAGAGCGAGCTTCTAGGGCTGTTTACTTAGGTATGGTAAAGCATTCTACAGAATAAATATAGTGTAATAACTTGCACTATTGTGGCCAATCTATTGGCAGTAAACTGCCTCAGTATCTTTCCTTCTCCTTTAAGTCCAATACCATGTCCATTAAGTTAAACATTTTGCTTATTTGGTTACTTTCTTTAGCTTTGAGTTGACCTACACCAGAGCCGTAAAATTTGACACTTCCAAGCTTTGTCATTTTTTCCTGCCATAAGCTTCTAGCCAATACCCTTGTTATTCTCTATTTCTGTACAGGTATGGCACCTGTTATCCAGAATGCTCAGGACCTAGAGTTTTCCAGATAAAGTGCCTTTCCCTAATTTTGATCTCCATGCCTTTAGTCTGCTAAAAAAAAAAATCATTAAATCCAATAGAATTCTTTTGCTTCCAATAAGGATTAATTATATGTTCGCTGGGATCAAGTACAAGGTACTGTTTTATTATTACAGAAAAAAAAACAATCAGCTTTTAAAAATTTTAATTATTTGATTAAAATAAAGTCTATGGGAGATGGCCATGCCATAATTTGGAACTTTCAGTATAACAGATCCTATACCCGTACATATATACCCAAAATTCAATCCGCTGGCGCTTTTCTGATTTTCCTATTATTCTCTTTCAAGTAACTGCACCCAGAGGAAGGAATATTTCTGTGACAGTTCCTGCATTCTCAGTGGCCATGTGACAATAAACTATTTAGAAATGTTTTCAGCTTTGCACTTGTGAAATTTCAAGAATGCGGCTGTACAGAAACATAAAGGTCATGTCTACAGCAAAATATAGAACAACACTTTGTGGCATATTACTATCCGCCTCATCTAAATCAGGCTAGTATTTTCCTGGAAAAACTGTTTCTTTTTTTCAGCCCCCCTAGCCATTTTCCACAGATATCTCGATGATACAGTATTTACCTCATAATATATCTTTGGATCAACAGTGGAATGGCATTTACTGAAGGTTGAGTCTTCATTTTTCAAATTGCCACACCATTCTTCAGCAAATATTTCTGAGGGAAGAACAAAAAAAAAAACTTTAAAGGGGTTGTTCACCTTTGAGTTAACTTTTGGGATGGCGTAGAGAGTGATATTATGAGACAATTTGCAATTGGTTTTCATTTTTTATTATTTGTGTTTTTTGAGTTATTTAGCTTTTTATTTAGCATCTTTCCAGTTTGCAGCTTCAGCCATTTGGTTGCTAGGGTCCAAATTACCCTAGCAACCATGCACTGATTTGAATAAGAGACTGGAATATGAATAGGAGAGGGATTGGATTGAAAGAAGAGGAATAAAAAGTAGCAATAACAATACATTTGTAGCCTTAATGAACATTTGTTTTTTTAGATGGGCCTGAAAGCTCAAAAGAGTCAGAACAAGAAGGAAAATAATTTAAAATCTATAAAAAAGAACTAATGAAGACCAATCGAAAAGTTGCTTAGAATTAGCCATTCTAGAACATTCTAAACGTTCATTTAAAGGTGAACCACCCCTTTAATTCCTATAAAACAAACATTAAAAAAAAATGAACCATTCTATTAAATTAACTATAGTATTATTTTGAAACAGAAATAATTAGAGAAATATATTCAGAAAAAAAGGAAAATTCTATTAGGAAAATACATTTTTTAATGGCAATGCAAAAGTGAGAACAATCGTATTGTTTTAGTGGAAGCCTGGGCAAAAAAAAACTTTGTGGGGACCGATTTGTGATATTCAAATATTAAATGCAAAAGACTTAAATATATTTAAAGAAAACCAGGTGTGTCAAAGTCAATAGGAGGTGTATTGTCAAAATTCAAGCAATTTTACAGTTCAAGTTTTCCAAAATAAGTCACATTTAAAATATATATACAATTTAGAGTTCAAATTCGAAAGAAATAAAACTACTTTAACTTGAATTTTGATAAATCTGCCTCTATGGGACCGATTTATTAAACCTTGACTTTTTCGAGTCTGGCTTTTTGATGCCTAAAATCTGGAAAACTCTTATTACGCGACAAACCTGCAAGAATTCCTACTACGAAAATATTCAAGCCAAATTCATGTAGGAGTCAATGGCAGTTGTTCTTTTTACCACTGGAAGATCTTTCTTTGATTTGTGGTTTTACAGGTTTTGGGTGTTTTTTTGACGCTAGCTTTGGTGAGACAATACCAAAAAAGTTGTAGTTATTGTGTGAAAAGTCAAAAAAGTTGAGTTTTTTTTTGAGACTTTTCATTAAACTGTTCATTTTCCCGTTCGTGCTTTTTTAGTTTGGGTCTTTTAATATATTTCATGAAAGTAGTGGTTTTAGAGAGAGTGAGTGCGTTTAGTCTTGGTTTCAGAAACCTTTAAAACCCCTAAAATGAGGCTGTTGATAAATGTTGACCCTATTTGTACCCCCTAAAGACAGACAAAAGACAACTCACAGAGATGCGTTGCAGCATTTGACCCTAATGGACAATTTTAAACAGGCAGCAGCATCTGTAACTATGCAGAATAACCACAAAGGTATGTTTTATGTTTTAACCTAAAAGAGCCTCATTCTAGGAATGTTTTATATTTCTGAATTTCATGCAAAGTAGACTATGTTCTTATATAACAAAGGATTTAACATATGAAATAAATATAGGAGAAAACATCACAACAGATATAGAAGAAGGAAGAGAAGGAAGAAGAACACCATAACACATTAAAAAAATGACAAGAAAATCGAATTACTATTCTCGATGCTTGAACTGCAGGGATCTTCAAAAATATGTGGTTGGTCTTTACAGTTTAGCGAGTTTTTCCAGGAATCGGCAAAGCTTGATGCTGTTTCGAGAAGACCACCCGAGGATATAAAATCTGAACAAAGACCTTTAAGAAAAGAAGAATCGTCTGAACATTGTTGTGGGTAATATGATTGCTTAAAATAGAATGCGACTACCCCCTTTTAAGCATGTGGGGCCTGAAAAGTTTTGGGGGTGTTTGAATTAGGTTTTTATGCATCTTAAAATGGCCAGTGACTGTAATGCTATCTTATGATGCTCTTGAGCCAAATGATGCTAGTATATTTTTATTATAACAGTTTTTCTTATGAAAAGTTGTTTCCAGGTTTTTCAATGAGTAAAAAATATTATTACAAAAGTAATTATCAAAAAATCTGTACAATTCTATTGTTTATTCTGTTATAGTTGCCCCTGCTGTATCCATGACATGGGCAGGGACAAATACCTGCCTTTTTCCCCCAAACTGGCCTAGGAATAACCAACTCGCTCACCATACATTTTATTTGTTGGAGTCTTTTGTCCATAGCTTTATTGCACAACAGATTATTTAACAATAGATAACACATATATCAATAACAATTATATTAACAACATTATAAACATACAAATATGAACAGTGATATACCATTAACTTTTTAATCCTCTGCAAGGCCCCTGGCAATGGACCCAATTAGGTGCATGCAATCGTTAAGCCACCAGCCGCTTGTGCCTTCTAGCATGATGGGTACGCAGGACTGCATGCTACCCCCAATACAACATACCTTAGCAGAGACCACCGCTCTTAGAGAGGAACACCACCAACCAAGTTCCATTAACCAACTTGGTACTTGGTAAAAACTCCACTTAATTAACTCTCCCCATTGCCAGGGACCCGCCGCCCGGCTGTGACAACGGGCTATTCCCTCTCATCACCTCTTGGTTAGTCAGCCCAATACTCACCATTCCACATCAATTTATCCTGTGCCCCACTACCCAGGCCACAATTGTGACAACTAGCACAAAGGGTAATACAAGGGAGGGAGGGTGGGACTCCTTTTCTTCTTCCAAAATGGATGCCCTCCTTAGCAGTTAGTGCTACACATCCCTTTACAACTCCACCCCCCAACTACGTCACTAATCCCATTGCTAATCCCCTGCCAGGCAGCTTTGTCCCGCCCCTGTCATGCACCCTTTGCCAGCATGCACTGTCCTGGGTTTCACTTAAACGTGATTACTACATCTGACAATGAACATCCATTTTTTTTCAATTCCCATTCTTTTTCGAAAAAACTAACCTTTTATGCTGGACATGTCTTCTCCTTTAAAATAAATATACAGCTGCACCTTGGGAGATAGCTGGATCTGCATTTGTAGGTCTAAAAATGACTGAACAATGATGGAGGAAGCAGTGGGATATATAATGGTAACATTTTCTGAAAAGAAAACAGAAAAGGAGAAGAGTTAATCCTAATTTGCAAAGATGGACAGTGCTCTAGCACTTGCACCCAGAGGCTAAGAAAATGACCCCTAAACTATTTAATCGGTATCTTACTTGTAATATAAGGAAGAAATAATGGCTGGTCATTCAGTAGCACTTCCACTGCATCATTTATTCTGAATGTAAATGCCTGTTGGAATAAAAAGGACAATCCACCAAATAGATAGATTATATATATACAGCTAAAATATCTAAAAAGGGGCAGTATACCTCCTTGTTCAACATCAATTGAATGAGCAGGATTTTACTGAACATTAGTGATGGGCGAATAAATTCGCCTGGCATGAATTCACAGTGAATTTCCGTGTTTCGCCGCCAGCAAATACATTTGCAAATCTCACGTGAAAATTTGCCGGTGAAAATTCAGAATCAGAATTTTTTTTCACTTTTTTTTCGTGAAATGTTTCGATTTCACGATTCTCCCAGCAAATTTTTTGCCATTACGCTAATTCCGCGGGAAATTTGTGAATTTTTTGGCAAAGAAACACGGGAGAAATTCGCTGATCACTACTGGACATATTTTTGACTTATTGTTTCAATTAATTTTATTATTACAGAGAAAAAGGAAATCATTAAAAAAAAATTGAATTTTTTGTTTAAAATGGACTATATGGGAGATGGCTTTCCTGCAATTTGGAGCTTTCAGGATAGTGGGTTTCCAGATAAGGGATCCTATACCAGTACTGTAAATATCAGTGAATCTTACGCAGACTATTGATAATCTTACGCAGCATATACTGTACCTACCAAGGCTCCAACCATCAAACATCACATTTCTTTAAGCATAAAAATATCTGTAGAACTAGTGATGAGCGAATTTTTTCGGCAGCCATGGATTTGTGGCGAAATTCAACATTTTGTTCAAAATTTTTTTTTCTATATGCATGCTCTTAGAGTAAATTTTTTTGATTAGATTATATTAATATATCAAAATCCCCACATGGAGCCTAACGCGTTTCATGCTTACCTAGCACTTAGTCATAGGCAATGACTGAGTGCTAGGTAAGCATGAAACACATTAGGCTCCATGTGGGGCTTTTGATATTTTAATATGATCTAAGAAAAATTATTTTTTACTCTACGAGCATGCATATAGAAATGTTTTTTTGAACAATATGGTATTCCTCTGTTTGGTCACTAGAGGACTCTAACATGCCAGAACTTGTTATTTATCACTTGTATAGCTCTGTATCCAAGACTCTCGCTATATGTTTGAAATTCCACATTTGTCATTTGCAAATTTTTTTGGCGAAACTGCAGAAAAACAATTTACCGCTACAAAGAGTTGCAATAAGAAAAAACACCCATTGACTTTAATGCATTTGGACAAAAAAGTCGCAGAGACAAAAACAGTTGCGTTTGTAATGAGAAAAATTGTTGCGCTAGTAAAAAATGATTGTGCGTAACATCATTATTGACACCCATTGACAAATTTTCTGCTGTTTTGTGAATTTTATCGCAGTTTTGTTAATTTTTCAGCTAAGTGAAACGGGACAGATTCGTTCATCATTATGTAGAATTGATTGTCTACTAATTCTACTAATAGTCTTTGGGGCATGATGAACCTGATCTCACGTCGTCATCTCTCCCAAAATTACGAGAAGATCTGCTTGAATGTAGCGATGCCAGTTGGCACACAACACAGCAAAAAGATATGTCCTAGGAGTTGAATTTGAATGTGACACACTACAATCTAAAGCTACAAGAAATGTTTTTATGTGCCTAAATATGTTTCCATTCTCCTTATAAAATAACAGGAGTAGGAGATTTGAATGTGCAAACAGAGGAGTGAATAGCAAAGTTGAATGTCTAAGAGAAATGACACAAGTGCAAAGCAGAGATAAGAGAACGAGAACAAGAAAGGAGGAGATGGGAAAGTGTTCAAATTTCAAATTTCTTTTAAGCAATAGTGATTATGCCTGAAATTCCCTTTACAGTTTAAGAAATCTGCACTCACATTTTGCATTTCATCAATAAATTTGATGTTGTTGAGGCACGTTTCTGTCCTTTGGTTAGTGCACGGTGTCAGATCTCCAAGGATAAGCCTGGATTGGTCATCGCTTTCCTGCAATTAAATAAACATTATCAACAGTCCAGTATGGAAATATAGAGGCTCCGTCTATCCCTGTGCCGGAGATCCTTCTGAATGACATATCATTATGCCAACTAGGTTATCGCTATCTTGATTATAAAGCTAATGCTGATAGTATTATACATATTGACTGTGTGGTGATCCCAGGTCATGCTTGTCCTTACCTTATACACACAATGCTGAGAAATATAAATGACTGCAAGCATCTTTGTGGGTCATTTATCAACACTGGGCAAATTTGCCCATGGGCAGTTACCCATAGCGACCAATCACTAATTAGCTTGTTAAAGCTAGCTGATTGGTTGCCACACAAATTTGCCCAGTGTTGATAAATGACCCAGACACAGATGCAATTTATTGCAATATCATATGGCATTATTAAGCCCAGTCTACAGAATTATCTCACTTCTGAATCTTAAAATATCCTGCAAAATATTAATATAATATTGGCGAGACTTTCAGATGGGGCACACTTTTTATTCGACACTCCTCCACCTGCTTTTAATACTAAAAAACACTGGGGGTCATTTATTCGCATATTTTTTCGCAAATGGTTGTATTGTCCATGTTTTTTCCTAAACGCTAAAATATTGCACTGCTGTGCCTGTCTTTCCGGTTTTTGTGAATTAGCATTGTGAATAAATTTTCGCGAATGAGACGGGTGTTTGCGTGAGTGCGCCTAGCGTGTGAGGTTGTTGTGCACGACAGTATCTTAAATTCGCAATTTGCCAAACTGTATTGCAAACATTTTCTCCACTACCAAATTTGTGGCGTAACTCAGGCGCAGAGTATTCGCAATTTGCATTTTTCGCCAGATTTAAAAAGGACATTCGCAGTGTGAAAAAAATTTGCAATTCTGTTTGCACATTGAGTACACCACTCTTAACCAGCTTTATAAATATAACCATGCGCAGGGCAAATATTTTCACGGTGCAAATCATTCTGCCCTGCGCAAAGTTTATAAATGAGCCCCAATGTGCTCCATCTACTTCTGTTTGTAGCTGGACAGGTATGGCTAGTTCACTTTCTAGTAGGTTTGTTAAATCATTATCATCGAGTATTACAATATAAATTTAACATAAAACCAGAGTTGGTTATGGTTCATTTTAAAGGACTGATTTATCAAAGGTCGAATTTAACCTCGAATGACCTTGAAACTCGAATGGTATCTTATTTAAGAAGAAAGGCGAACGTCTAAAATTCGAACGCATGTTACTGACCTGAAAACTCAAATAAAATTCGAATGCAAATGGAACGCAATTCGAATCGAGTTTTAAATGCTCTAATGTTAAGATGGCTATTAACTTCTTGAAATAGGTAAGTGGACCTCTGCCGTTGACTCTACATGAACTTTGCAGGTTTTAGGTGGTGACCTATCGAATTTGAGTTACTTCCAGGGTAGGGGGAAAATAAATCTCGGATTCGGATTCGAGTTGGTGGTTTTAAACCATAAATTGTGAATTTTGACCAAAATACCAACTTGAAAATTTAAATTTGAATTTACCATCCAAACTTTAGTAAATCTGCCCTTTATATCTGTGTAAAAAGTTAAAAACCAAAGAAAACAGAATGCTGATAGAATTGCAAAAAAAATAACTTGCCTTAAACAGCACATAGTTACAGTCTCCATGGAATGTGTACTGCTTCTGATAAAAAGTAGTGAAATGTGCACCACCTTCAATAGAACAGATTGCATTGTAGTCGTCCTTAGCACAACTCCACCGTCCAGAAAAGCATTGGCTAAAACAAGAAATAAGCAACTATGGAATTAGTGTAAATAATGGGGAAGGGCTGTGTTTGTTTCTGATGTTCATGGGAGGCAAACTAGAATAGATGAAGTGCATCAATGGAGCTCACCCACCAACATTTTTTCACAATATACCAAGAATCATAATAAATCAATTACCATTACCCATACCATCTTGCATGGCCACTCTATTTTCAGTTTTCTGTCATCCTAATTTATAGTGTTATATTGTCAATTTAAAGTTAAGTTTAGTATGTTATAGAATGGCTAATTCTAAGCAACTTTTCAATTGATCTTCATTTTATTCTTTTTTTTTATAGTTTTTAAATTATTTGCATTCTTCTGGCTCTTTCCAGCTTTGAAATCGGTGTCACAAAGCCCTTATCTAAAAAACAAATGTTCTGTAAGGCTACAAACTAGTGATGGGCGAATAAATTTGGCAGGCGCGAATTGGTGTCGAATTTCCACGTTTCGCCGCCAGTGAGTTCGTGAAACTGTGGAGAATTTTTTGGATGCCAATTGACTTTAATGCATTTCAACTAAATAGGCGTGCGTCTAAAAAAAATAATTGGCGCACGGTTGCTAGGGTAATCTGGAACCTAGCAACCAGATTGCAGAAATTGCAAACTGGAGAGCTGCTGAATAACTGAAAAACCACCGAAAATCCGAATTTTTTACGAATCTCTCGGAATGTCCACCCGAAAGCTGTTTTTTTTTGGATTGATCATAAAAAAATTTAATTTATATGCAATCTCGGAAGGTCTTAAATGCCAGATTTTTGGATTCTCACTTTTTCCATCCTCGGGGTATAATCAATTCAGAAAAATGTGTGTTTTTAAAAAATTCGATTTTATACTAAAAAAAACATGGTCAAAAAATAGTCATGGTCTTCAGCTATTTGTTTACATCAGTGAAGCAGCCCTTCACACAATAAGCATAGTTAATGAGATAAACAAAATGTAATCAAGGAAAAGGAAACAACTCTATGACAGATTTAAAATATGCATTTTTGTACTGGATAAAGGGAATAATGGAAAATATTATTTTTATATGTGGTTATATGAATGGGCATTATAAATGATGATTTTTGTTATAATTACCATTTTTGACAACCCATATCAACGGTTTCTCCTGATTCATACATATTATCTTGATATTTGCAGGGACACTCTTCCACAGATACACAGGTTGTGCTGTTATAATCGTATTGTACTGTGCCTGCATAAGTTCATCAAATAACCATAAATCACATTAAATGCATAAATGAGAATTGCAGTTATGTTAAAAATATACCGTATAAATATAAATATATGTATATAAAAATTAAACTTGTATGTAATTCTAAATAAAACTGAAATAATGCAACAATGACTTTGCTACTTTTTAAATGTAAAATTGTTTTGTAAAAATATATTTAAAAAACATCAAAATTGCATAAGTTTAACTAGTATACTATTTTTTATATGAGTAAGTGCCCCATCAGCCATGAAGCATGTCAGCCTCTTCCTTATGGCCTAATAAATAATTAGTGATGGGCGAATTTGTGGCGTTTCGCAAAATGGCGGAAAATTTGTGAAACGGCACCGGCGTGAATTTTCTCGGCGGTTTCGCAAATTTATTTGCCTTCAGCGAAATGCGGGGATTTGTCGCGAATTTTCGGCTGGCGAATAAATTCGCCCATCACTATAAATAATTTTTATATAATACCATTTTTGTTTTTACTTATTGGGCGATCTCACTAAGATTTTCCTTTTTCAGTTGCCAGTACTGCACCCTTAAACTGGGATGGACAGTGTGATTTCCTACTTCATTTTACTTGTGAACTACTGAATATATTTCAGGTGGTGCCATTGCTTTATTATTTTCTAATGTGGGCCATATGCACTGCTTCACAAAAATCCAACAGTATTATTGATACTATTACAATATTCCTAGGCAGATTTTATCTCTGTCAGCATAAAATGGTACAGTGACTTCCCAGTTGCCCCACCAGTATAAAAAAATGAGACCAGTGATGGGTGACATCTATTATACAGAGAAAGGAATCTAGTACAGACATACCCTCTGGACAGAAGCAGCCATCCATATTGTGTTCCACGCATAGACTTTGAGTATTCAAGTGGGAGCAGGTCAATACGCATGGGGAACCGCTCTCTTGGTAAATCATATCCCCAGAACAATTCTTTGCTAGAAAAACCAAAGACATTAATTGAAGTTGCACTTACATTATAGCAGATGCAACGTGCATGATTAAACAGCAGCATTTACTATGCAATTTACATAGAATTACAGATGGTGTAGACAACTTAGTTTTGACATCCCTTGAGAAAGAAAGCAGCATCATTCAATTTAAAGGGGTGGTTCACCTTTAAGACATTATGTTATAGAATGACCAGTTCAAAGAAAAAAATGAATTGGTCTTCATTATTTATTTTATTATAGTTTTTTGTTTTTTAACTATTTGCCCTTTTCTTCTGACTCCTTCCAGCCTTCAAATGGGGGGGCCACCTAAGAAACAAATGCTCTGTAAGGCTACATAATTCTAAATTATTAAAAAAAATATCATAATTGCTGCTTTTTATTACTCATCTTTCTAGCCAGGCCCTCTCCTATTCATATTCGAGTCTGAAATTCAAAACAACCCATGGTTGCTGGGATAATTTGGACCCTAGCAACCAGTTTGCTAAAAATGCAAACTGGAGCGCTGCTGAATAAAAAGAGAACTAATTATAAAACCAGAAAAAATAAAAAAATAATTGTGAATTGACTCAGAATATCACTCCCTACATCATAATAAAAGTAAACTTAAAGGTGAACAACCCCTTTGATAGGAAAAGGATGACATTGATTTAAAGGAATTGTACAGTGTAAAAATAAAAACTGGGTAAATAGGCTGTGCAAAATAAAAAATGTTTCTAATATCGTTAGTTAGCCAAAAATGTAATGTATAAAGGCTGGAGTGATTTGAGGTATAACATGTCAGTCAGATCACTACTTCCTGCTTTTCAGCTCTCTTGGTTTACACTGACTGGTTACCCTGGCTACCAGGCAGTAACCAATCAGAGACTTGAGGGGGGGCCACATGGGTCATATCTGTTGCTTTTGAATCTGAGCTGAATGCTGAGGATCAATTACAAACTCACTGAACAGAAATGTACCATGTGGCCCCCCTTCAAGTCGCTGACTAGCTCAGAGTTATAGAGCTGAAAAGCAGGAAGTTGGATTCTGGCTGTTTTATTTGACATCTGTTCACTCCAGCCTTTATATATTACATTTTTGGCTAACTAACTATATTAGAAACATTTTTTATTTTGCACAGCCTATCTATTTACACAGTTTTTATTTTCACACTGAACTATTCCTTTAATATGGTTGTGTGCTAACTTGCCAATTAGGGGCAGGGTGGGGATGCCTTTGTGTCTCCTCTGTCTGCTCATTTTGAATCTAGCATGGCCTAATGCAAGCCACACTAGATTTAAGTAACAGTAATTGGACACTGCATGGGGCATTGTATATGACCCATAATGATTACTGATGGGCGAATCTGGGCCGCAAAATTTGCAAAACCGCGAAACATTTGCAAACGCCATGGACGTCAACATTGACGCGAATGACGCGAATGACGATTTTTATATACATGACTATTTTGTCCAAACGCATTAAAGTCAATGGACGTCCGAATATTTTGATGCATGACAATTTTATGCGTGCAATTACTCTGACGCGAGACAATTTTTTTTTTCGCTCACCAATTTTTTCCCGCAGTTTAGAGCATTTATTCGATGCCGGCAAAACTTGGAAATTTGCAGTGAATTCGCGCCTGGCAATTTATTCTTTCATCACTAATAATGATATTTTGAGGCTTCTATTTAATCATTGTCTTTCTATTTTAAATAGGGATGCACCGAATCCACTATTTTGGATTTGGCCGAACCCCCGAATCCATCAAGTAAGATTCGGCCGAATACCGAACCGAATCCTAAATTACATATGCAAATTAGGGGTGGGAAGGGGAAAACATTGTTTACTTCCTTGTTTTGTGACAAAAGTTCACGCAATTTCCCTCCCTGTCCCTAATTTGCATATGCAAATTAGGATTTGGATTCAGTTCGGCCGGGTAGAAGGATTTGCCCGAATCCGTATCCTACTGAAAAAGACTGAATCCTGGCCGAATCCCGAACCGAATCCTGGATTCGGTGCATCCCTAATTTTAAATCTGCCTGGTTGCTGAGGTCAGTGAGGAATGGCAATCTAAGGCTAATTTTATTATATTGCTACTGGGTTGCTAGGGTATGTTGGACCCAGGTAATAGCCCAGATTCCATATGTGAAAACTACAGAACCAACAAAAAAAAATTAAATAAAAACATACACTATCACCATCCACGGCATTTTTGAAATACATTTTAAGGGCCACTTTTATTTTTCAACCACCTTATAAATACCGAAATTTTTCGATGAACTTGACCACTTAAGATGGGCCTTGTATTCTCTTGTACACTTACACTTCCTTTATGTCTTGGTCTTTATGTGCTAATGAATTGACCAACGATGATAATTATTAGCCGTCAGAAAAAATAAAATAAAAAGATCAATAAAAAAATGCTAAACTATTTATTAAATAAATAATATTAAATAAAACTCCTACGGCAAAATTCATCACTCCTCCAGTTCCCTGGACGTCCTCCTGCATGCAAACATTGTCGAGAGTATTCTGCAACCGTGCTGCAGTCACAGCCTTCTTCACAGACGCACAAATCCAGCATGCAGGCTTCGATAAAACCTTCTGTGTCCAGGATGGAGTGGCAGTCAGAAAATGCAGAATTGTTTAATTTCTCCTCGCAGAATGAACGCTAGAGCAGGAATGAGAAGAAATAAACAATAGCAATAATGGCAGTGTTTTCAGATAGAAAGAGCAATAATGATTGTTGATATTGATTGCTTAGGAAATGGTTGACGTAGTCTGTGGTGCCATAAACACTGGGTAAAACAATGAATTTCTCTCTCTCTCTCTCTCTCTCTCTCTCTCTCTCTCTCTCTCTCTCTTTCTCTATCTCTCTCTCGCGTTCTCTATATCTGCAAGTTTGTAATACAGAAATGATAGGTGAGTGGATAACCACAAAAATAAACTATAAAGGTGTCTGTCCAATTATTGCTTCTTCTCTTGACCAATAAAAATAGAAATTATTTTGTACTTGAAAAACGATGTACCACTACAAATGTCTGCACTGATATTTACTCACATAATCCGAGCAATCAGATAGAATTCTCCAGTGGTGTCTAGGTTCACAAGGATCCTCTGGATCATTGACTTCGTAGTCTATTAGAAATTCTTCAGGATGCCATTCTGAGATTGAAAGGAATGGTTATAAAGAGGAATAATACCTTATTGTAGCTATGTTCTCCCCTCCACATTTCTAACTTGGGTAGGGTTTTATTTAAAATTCTCAGTTACAATAAATCAAAACAAATACATCGTTACAATCATATACGAATGATCAAACATATCATCAGAAATCTTCCCACATTTTTTAAAGGATTTTGAAATATCACATTCCTGAGTCTTAATGAACACAATATAGTCTCTGCAAATGATTCCAATTATTGTCTCAGTTGATAAATGAATCTGACTGTTGGTCATCCTACATCTCATAAGCCACAAGTGATAATGTATGACAGCAATATAATATGATATATAAAGTCATTCTGTTTTTGTTATTGCCTCTGTGACTTCTGATGACCCTATAAGAAAATTCAGAAAAGTCTACGTTTTAATTAAACTTAAGTTTAGGCGATTTGCCACACTCTCTCTCAATGAGCGAGAGACTACACAGTCCCACAGAAGGTGCTCTTGTGATTCCTCAATATTATAAACCCCAAGGACATTCTCTATCTACAACATTCAGATATTTCAGGTTGCCCCTTACAAATAAATTTCCCTGCAATGATAGTCACGCTATGTCTCAAGAAATTTTTTTTTCGCATTCCTGTCTGTAAGCATCCTAATACTTTCTTCTAGCACTTCCTCTGGGCAATCTCTGACACTGATTGGAGAGACAAACCAGACATCTAAAATCTTCCAATACAAGGCTTTCCTCTGTAGTGATCTTACGTCCTCAGAATTTACACTCCATTTTTTCAGGATTTTTACCACCTGCCACAGGTAGTTGGGTACAAGGCCTCCGCTTATCCGAACCTCTTTCGCCCTGCGACCAAGTAACCAATCCTTAATAATAGGCAACGACCAATCTTTGATACTTATTTCCCACAAAGATTCTTTCCTCAGCACCACTCCTCCAAAGTTAGACTTCAAAACAATGGTGCAGAAGAAAACCACAGGACGCGGCATCTCCTATCCTCCCCTTTTCTTCTGTGGGAAAGTGATTCCCATTTTACCGGCTTGAGCCTGCTTCCCCAAAGCACTTGAAAAAATAGTCTCTGAATCCGGGTTTAGAGTGATTTTGGCAGGAAGAAGACATGAAACCAAAAGTAAAACCGGAATTAAAAAGGTCTTAATGATGTCAACCCTTTCTCTATAGATCAGCTTCCATTGTTTCCATCGCTGAGCCTTTGCCTGAGCAGTATTCAGTTTCTATTCCCAATTTACCTTTGTAAGATCTCCAAATTTGATCCCCAAGATTCTAACTAAGCCTGGGGCTACTGGAAATTTCTCAAGTCTAAAGCCCAAAAAGCCTCTGACTGTTCATGGTTGATCTTGAGAACCTGAAGCTCCAGAGTAACTTTTGATGCACTCCAAAACCTTTCCCTCCTCCTACTTTGGGTAGGATCTGCTTTATTGTTTTCAGTGCTTAAAAATGATAACTTTTAATTATTTTTTTTATGGCCACATTTTGGATCATCTGATGAATAAAAATCTCTGGAATGATTTCTAAAACAGAAAAAAACTAAACCAGTTGAAGATCTAGTTATATATATAACTCAACAAAAAATAGGTAACTCATTAAAATTCCATTTCCAAAAGCTCTGTGGAATAAAAGCCTGTGTTTACCTTCTTCTTTACTCCCATCATATAGATAACCGTTGTAATCCCCACACAAACCGCAAGTGTTGTTCATGAATCTGGATTCCAGCTCAACCTGTACAGGAAGAAATACAAAATGTAATCGTTTGCAGACGTCATCTTCATAGTCAATTCATTTCACAATAGAATCAAAACATTTGGTTTACTGTATACAGGGAGGCCTATTTAGTAAATTTGAACTTGGTTAGTTTAAGAGGTTTTTTCAACCACAACTGAACTCACATTTTAATAAAGAATCAAATGTATAAAATCCTGAATTCGAATAAGAATATTATTTTTGCAATTAATTCTTTTCGCGCTTACAAATGAAAAAACTTTGAAAAATTCTAAAACATAACTAAATATTTTAAAATTTGCTAAGGAGAACTCTTATTGAATTTTACATGACCTCAGCATCTGTTAGATGGTGCACTTTTACATTCTAATTTTTCATGTTTTTTAATGCTTCATAAATATCAAAAATGTTGTTTTAAAACCATTCTAAAAACTTGACTGCACTATAATTGCATTCTATTATTCATTTTCAATAAGCTTGAATTTAAAAAAACAAACCTCCTGTTAAATTCTACAGAAGTATCCAAAAAATTACTTTGAATTTCGTTTTTTTTTCTTTGAAAATTCCCTCAAATTCACTTCGACCCTTGATAAATCTGCCCCTAAATCTCTAATTTCCAGAAAAGAGATTTGACATTTGTGAGTGAGACCTGTATTATACTGTACTGTATGTTATGTAGAGCTACACCAATCATTAATTAGTATGCTAAGCCTACCTTTATTGTAACCTGTTTTTGAAACCGCAACTATTCTCACTTTCTCTAAAACCATGAATGTTATGAAATCAATAAAGTTTATGAATTTAAAACGCATGAATAAAAAAAGCACTAAACAAATTGCTAGCTAAAAAATGAGAAAACCTTTAAAAAAGCCGAAATCGATTAAAAATGGTCCGATAGGATCAGGGTAAGTCCATTTGACTTTTATAGGACCTCAAAAAATGTTACCTGGCAAACTTTTGAATTAGAGTTTTTCATTTTTATCTACACGTAATAAATCTCGAATTTGTAGAGATTTGTAGAAAAAAAATACAGATTCGATTGTTAGTAAATAGGACCCTAATAGTCAGTAGTTCAATAACAATATGATTTTATTTTACCGATTGGGAAAAACAGGAGAGGGACCAACTGTAGAATATAAACTTCATTTGGGGCAAATAAACTTACCGTAACAGCATCATCCTGGTTCCAAATAACTGTTAGGCCTATATTTGTAAGCAGCTTTATATAGTCATTGCTCTGTAGGATCTTGATTGCAGCAGAGTAATATGGTAGGGTTATACTGAAAAATAAAACACAAACACAGTTTACAGTGAACCTTTGATTTGAATAAGTAATACTTGAACTACGACTTGACTTCTAAAAGGGAAATTAAAGCCTTAGAAATGCTGTACCTTGTGTTTTGGGATTTTATACCTGCCCAAGGAAAACATTGCCTCTACATTCCAAGATCCATGCCTTCAAATAAGCCTATAGTAGCTCCCCATCTTTGGAGCAGAGTTACTAAAGGGCGAAGTGACTAACGCTAGCGACTTTTTGTCAGAAATCCAATCCGCAGGCACATCGCCAATTCACTAACAGGTGCAGAAGACAATTTGTTATGGAAAGAGAATGTCGCTAGTGTTTGTTCGCACTCTATTGCCAGGCAGTGACATCATAGCCTGTCTGCCGAAAATGCATTCAAGTTAAAAACCCTGGCAAATTTTCCTTTTTTTTAAGCGGGATTGCCTGCAAAAGTCCTAACTTGAACTTTTTTGGATTAACATTTTTCCCCAGACATTGGAAGGCCATTCATTTTATAGTGGGCTCACATTTAGGGTATTATATATTTTGTCTTTATTAAGGTTCGTTGGACATTTGTAATAAAAAGTGGACACTTCAAGCAATTGCACCAACAATTCTAATAAAGAAGTCCATACAACTTTTATGTACCCGCCCTATTCAAATTGACCTAAGCATAAGATCACTAGCGACTTTTCGGTAGGCATAAACGAACGCTAGAGAATCTTCGCTATGAAATGCTCGCACTGAAGAAGTAACGCTAGTGAAAAGTCACCAGCGTTCGACGCACCTAAGCATTTTAGTGAATTTGCATAGTGGTAACAATTTTGCTCCTGGTGGAGTGGTGCAAAGTGTGCGAATCGGTCACTGGCAACAATTTGCCCTTTAGTAAGTCTACCACTTCGTTTCTGTCTAGCCACCACACATGCTCAGTCTGCATGTAGCTGCTGTCAGTTAAAGGGATACTGTCATGGGAAAAATAATTTTTTTCAAAATGAATCAGTTAATAGTGCTGCTCCAGCAGAATTCTGCACTGAAATCCATTTCTCAAAAGAGCAAACAGATTTTTTAATATTCAATTTTGAAATCTGACATGGGGCTAGACACATTGTCAATTTCCCAGCTGCCCCAAGTCATGTGACTTGTGCTCTGATAAACTTCAATCACTCTTTAGGGTAAGGCCACATGAGGAGAAATCTATTTAATTTCATATTTAATTCAAAGGGACAATATTGGCAAACTGGAACCCATTAACTTAGAAGCATGCAATTACAATGCTCTCTTCTCCAGGGGATTTGCAGTTGTGCATAAAGATGCATTTAGATGTTAATGATTTAGCATGCTAGGGGTTTGTTTTGATGCAATAGGAATCCAGATTATCGGTTCAAGTGATAGAAGAGAATAATGTAAACCCAGATTATTCTGTTGTTCCATAAGGTTTATGTAAAACGTAAGGTTTATCTCTATTATTACTTTTATCACAGAGATGGGGGGGGAATAAATTATAAGTGCTCTGTATTTGAGAAACTACCAACTGCACTTACCCCGTGGGGAGAAGAATTGCTTACAATCACAACTGTTCGTAACTAGTTTAGAATTTCAATAGATTGAAATAGATTTTTCAAAAATGCCACATGTCTTTGCCTAGATATACGCTCACAGCTATAGACCTTTTCTTTACCATTATACTAGGTGGATTCTGTCCAGCAAACTCTCTATGTGCCTTTATAACTTGTATCTGTAAGGGGATCACTGCCATCTGATCTGAGTATTCTCATGGCTCTGCACAGCAACATCTCGGCAGCCCCAAAGATAAGTGTAAAGGGGTATATTTGTGCATTAACATGAATAGAACAAATCCCCCTTTAATTGCATTTAAGGACACACATTCTTCTGAGCACTGTTAGTGGAAGTAGGGAATCCGCGCTCTGCCAATTAGCACCTGATGAATGAATGCATCAATCCTCCCGAACAGATGTACCGAACATCCCAAACAATTGAACTTTCAATAGGAGAGAGGAGAGCACTCTGACGCAGATTAACTGCTTGTGAATAATATTTATTTAAGCTGCTATACACAACATGTTTCGGGCTGTAATTGCCCTTTCTTCTGAGCACATGCTAATTGAAAAGCATTTTACATTTAATATTTAGTGCCCATTTAATTTGTGAGTGATTATATCTTCTTTAAAACTACAATTGTAATGTTGCTGGACTACGGTTCGCAGCCTGATATAATCCTTTATAATACAGGTATGGGATCCATTATCCGAATTACAGAAAGGCCGTCTCCCATAGACTCCATTTTATCCAAATAATCCAAACAGATTCCCTTTTTCTCTGTAATAATAATAAAACAGTACCTTGGGCATGATCCCAACTAAGATATAATTAATCCTTATTGGAAGCAAAACCAGCCTAGTGGGTGTATTTGATGTTTAAATGATTTTCTAGTAGACTTAAGGTATGAAGATCCAAATTACAGAAGGATCTGTTATCTGGAAACTCCTGGGTCCCGAGGATTCTGAATAACAAATCCCATACCTGTATTCTAAAATAGGATGGGATTTATAATACAGCAAAAATGTAGTAAAGAGTTTAGATACCATTTAAGCTTTGGGTAATTGTGGATTGCTCTTGACTGAATGAAATATTCAGTTTATGGGCATGTTTGCTGACAAAGTAGAATAAACAAATATTTTCTATTAGTATATGTCATGTAGAACCTGTATTTTTAGAGTGTTGAATATCTATGTATCCTGTCAATGCAGAAAAGACCCAGTTTACAGATATGAGGATTGTTTATTACTTACGGATTATTATCAACCACCAATTCACTTGTCGCCATGTAATCCCTTTTCATTTGAACGGTGACACCGCTGACAGTTGCAAGAATCTTGTTAATGAAGGCCCGACTGCCAGAGCTTTGACGCGTGATGTGGACATGAAACGGCGTTTCGCCATGGCAAGCAGAAACCAAATTGTAGGTGCAGTAGCCATCATATCGGTAAATATCTCCATCGAATGTCTTGAATAGATAGTTGCCCCATGTACTGCAGACATTGTTCACATGGTACACTTGTTGAACTGTTAGGGAACACAACAGAGACATTTATAATGCATATTTCTGAATATATACAGTAAAAATATATATATACATATATATATATATATATATATATATATATATATATATATATATACATATATATATACAAAGTGTAACTTCAAGAGTTAAAAAAAGCTTTATTATTATAATTATTATTATTATTATTATTACTATTATTATTTATCTTATTAATATTAATTATTATTGTGATTCCTTGGTTTGGGAACCTGTTTACAAGAACAAGAACCAGGTAATTTGTCAAAGATGCTCATATATATCACTGGGACAATCAAAGCCAAAGTAAGACTTTGTCAAAGTAACAAAGTAACCCTTCTCTTATAGCAAAAAAGATTCTAAGCAACTAGGAGTATGAAAGGAGGTAAGACCATAAGCATTTACCTTTTACATTTTGAGATGAGCATGCAAGAGTGAATACCAGCAGTAGAACCCAATGGATGGTAAGTTGATGCCCCATGGCTGTCCGAGCACGTAATGGTAACAGGTAGTATCTCACCTTCCTATTTATAATATTCACTTAGAGCAGAGAAAAGGAAAAAGGAAATACTTCTTTGCCACTATCATCCCTATCAGTACAATGGAAAGTACTGTATTTCATTTCCTTATGTTCGTTGCTGCTGATGGAAACTGATATTCTTTTTTAAACTATTTCTGGGTAATTATAACTACATTGTTTTCCTAGAACATACAGTTGTGACACCAACCATGTTTGCTTTAAACAGTCTGCAAAAAAAGTTGCAAATAAATGTGATATTATTTCATCGTTAAAGGACAAGGCAAACCTTGCAATGATATTGTCTCAGAAGTCAAGCCTAGTTTTGCCTAACTTTGAAGCATCGAACTAGTCATAAAAATAAGCCAAGGTTTCTCTGTAGCTCCTTATTGCACTCGAAAATTTCCATAAATGTCCCAGAAGTCTCTGAGTATGGCTTAGGCCTCTCATTGACATTCAGACAACAACCAACCGTGTGCCTGTGTATAAAACTACATACAAAAAGCCTTTCAGCATGAAACTTGAGTGGTAATGTGAACACATGGGGGCAGATTCACTTAGGGGCGAAGTGGCCATCGCTAGCGAAAATTTGGCAGAAATAAAATCCGGAGGGACATTGTCAATTCATTAACAGATGCAGACGACAATTCGTTATCGAAAGAGACAGTCGCTAGTGTTCGTTTGCACTCTTTTCGCTCTGGTGAATGGTTGTTGCTCCACATATTCACTAAATTGCGGATTTTACTGAACATTACGTCTTTCACCAGAGTTTCCTTCGTCACCTTAGACCAGACAAACTGCTGATACGATCCTCAATCTAATGTCAGTGGCATCATATCCTGTACCCCGGAAGGTCATAAAAAGTATAAAAAAACGCAGGCGACTTTTTTATTTTTAAAGCAGGATTGTCTTCAAAAGTCCGAACTATTAAAGATTTTTATGTGAACAGTTTTTTAACACATTTGATGGGCATGCCCCATATATTTTAGGGTGGACTCATATTTAGGGCATTAGAGGAGCTTTTATGTCTTTATTAAGCTTCCTTGGACATTTGGAATAAAAAGTGGCCACTTCAAGCATTTACACCAACATCTCTAAAAAAAAAAAAAAGACGTTTATACAACATTTATGCACCTCCCCTATTCAAGTTGACCTAAGCGTAAGATTACTAGCGAATTTTCACTAGGCACAAACGAACGCTAGTGAATCTTCGCAATGAAATGTTCGCACTGAAGAAGTATCGCTTGCGAAAAGTCGCCAGTGTTCGGCGTCCATTATGCAACTTCGCATTTTAGTGAATTAGCATATTGGTAACAAATTTTTCACCTGACGAAGTGATGCCAAGATTTATCAAGGTCGAATTTCGAAGTGTAAAATACTTTGAAATTGGACCATCAAATTAAAATACTTCTAATTCGAATATTGAAGTCGAAGTATTTTTTACCGAATTTGGCCATCGAGCAATCAAAGTAAAATCGAAATTGAAAAATGCTGTAGAAGGTCCCCATAGGCTAACATCTGCCCCATAGTGTGCGAAGCGGTCGCTGGCGACAATTCGCCCTTTAGTGAATCTGCCCCATGGGCTTTAGCATCTGGATATTCAATGGGTTGCCCTGTCCTTTAAAAATAATCTAGAATGTACTTCACTTCAAAGGTAACAATTGGAAACTGAATTATAAATAAAAACTTCAGGACTCTGATTACAGTGGATCATTTTATAAAAGGATCATGGGATAGATTTAGAATGCTGGCATAGGCTAATAACACACAAGACATTTTTCGTGATGTAATTTTCTCTGCAGGAGAATGTGCAAACCTACCCATGCTGCCCATTTTTAGGGATCTAAACCCTGCTGCACTGCAATGCTCAAAAACACTTTGGTGGACAACATATTCCAACACACTTTAAAATCATCCAGGCTAAGACATGATGGGAGCTGTAGTCTAGCAACAGCAGTGTTGTATTCTCGAAGGAGAACTAAACCCTAAATTATAAAAAAAACCCTACCCTACATATACCCCCTCCCTGCTCCCCCCTGCCTAGCTATTACCCCCTGGTAAATGCCACTAGCTCTTTATTTGCAGATTCTGTGCAGCGTAATTTACGGATGCCATCTTCTTATCTTCGGTAATCTTTGGGAAGAGAGTATCTGGAGTATCGGCGCATCCACCGTTGGAGCAATCTTTCAGTTTGCGACAACTGTGCATGTGCTGAAAGCTGAATCACCGGAAGAAGACCCGAAGATTACCGAAGAGAAGAAGATGGCATCCGTAACTAGGCTGCACAGAATCTCCACCAAGGGGTAAGTAAAGAGGTAGGGGCATTTACTAAGGGGTGGGGGAGCAGGGAGGGATGTCTATGTAGGGTAGGGGGATAGGGTTTTTTTTTACAATTAAGGGTTTAGTTCTCCTTTAAAACAATATTTCTAAATAAAACTTCTCCTTAGCTCTTGACTAATTGAAATGCAAAATAATCCCCCAATGAGAATCCAAGCTGTAAATCTGGCTCCATATTCTTGGTTCCTGCAACTGGAGTTGGATGCTTTAAGCATAGTTTTCCTAGCACTAATGGCTGTCCTTTATCTCCATATTTAATGTAATAGTCTTTGGAGGGTTATGTAATAAAAGGTGCAACATGCTACAAATCTAATAACCAACCAGCAAGTGGCATTTACTGGTTACCTGTTAAAACGAAAATATCTTATTGGTTTCAATGATCTACTTTACGTAGACAAAATATAGTATGTGCCTTTAATTACATATGATTATAGTCTGAGATCAAGATGATGTGAGTCCTCATTGGTCAATTTTCTTGCATGTGCGGTTTTTGTTAACTTGTACAGAGAACTGTGGGGTGCGGTGGGAGAGCCTTATGGTGGGTTTACAACTTATTTAAGGAGGCAATACATGCCCAGGTTTGGTCAGGTGGTTTGGCTTTTTTTTTTCTAACTTTTTTTAACTCTACACAATGCTACTCTTTTCCTTTTAGAAGGATGTTCTCAATCCAAACTAAACTATATCAGCCATGAAAAAGATTATGCACTTTTACATTTTATTTATTTTGGTTATAATGAGTTGGGTATTCCATGTGAAATGATATCTTTATATCCAAGAGCATGGGGAAGATGTTCTGCAAATTATACACATGTTGACACATTTGTTTGTGCCAAAGTAGAAGGTTTATTTGACAAAATGTTGTGTTGTTTCAAATTCAGTTTTAAATTAAGAAATACCTAACAGGCGCAAATTTGCTCCGAATTTCTGTGTTTCGCCACCAGCAAATAAATTCGCGAAACTGCAGCGAAAATAATCCGTCGCATCAAACAAAAACTGGGTGCACATCAAAATTGTTGCGCTTCATAATTATTCTAACTCCCATTGACTTTAATGCATTTGAACAAAATAGGTGCGTATAAAGATTGTCGCCCATTGCGTTTCTCAAATTTTTTGCTGTTTTGCGAATTTCGAGGTAGATTCGCAAATTTTTCAGCAAAGCAAAACAGGACAAATTCGCCCATCACTATATGAGTCACAAGATGCAGCAAAGAGCAGGCTTTAGGCAATTTAATAGGGCAGATTTGCCCATTTTGGATTTGTCAGAATGTGTGACTTTTTGGGTCATAAACTACACTTGCAATGCAGGCAGCATAATTTAGCAGTGGCTGAAGGGAAAACCATGAAAATTCACTATTTTCAGTTTGAGTCTGAATGCCACACACTTTGTTATAATTCTATGCATATTGTTTTCAAACTGTTTAGATGACCCCCATTACCATCTTGTTCTGCCTTATCTAGTGCCTAACTATCTTGTACAGTGTTGGACTGGATGGTCCGAGGCACACCAGGGCTTCTGACCCAGGGGTCCCCAACCCCCCTTCAGGACCCCCCGCCCCAGCTACAACCACCCTCCGGGCCCCACCATACACCTGTTCTCTCGATCATGGCCAGAGGAGGGCAGGATCAGGGGGGAGTTCAGGCCGTGCATGCAACAGAAGCATGTGGGTCAGTTCAACTCATAAAAACATATATTCTTGGACCCTGAGCTTGTGTGGCAGCCCTATCAATGAGTGAAAACATGTTCTTAATATGAAATATGATTTCTATAAAGCTTTATTTGTTTCTGGGGAGAGGAACAATAAAAGTATATAGTAGAACCTCCATTTTATGTTTTTCAGGGGACCAGGAGAAATTGTGTAAAATCCAGGAAAATATAATATCAGGACAATGTGTTAAAGTAACTTATTCTTCAAGTACTCAAGGGATAGACACAGAGTAGTCGGTTTTACTTTTACCATTGCAGCATTAATGTTACACTATAGGGGTCATGTGCAAGACCTAAAGCAATAATTGATCTGTTGTGCGTGACAGTAAGGGGCATATTTATCACGGGTCAAATTTAGAGTTCATGGGAGCTTATAAAAACTCCCATAAACTCCCATAAACTCCCTTAAACTCGAAATTCGAAAAAAAACCAACCAATCGAAATTAATTAAAAATTTAGAATTTTTTTAATGTGGGTTAAAAGAATCGAATTTGACTCAAATCAAATTCAAATCAAATTAGATTTGAATTTATTCACCCACAAAAAAAGTTTTTTATTTTTTTTAAAAAATTTGATTTTTAAAAGTCCACCAAACTCCCCCATAGGCTAAAACACCAATTCAGCAGGGTTTAGATGGCGAATAGATGAATTCGTATTCCTAAAAGAGAATTCAACCCTTAACTAAAAAAAACCCTACCCCCTACCCTACGTACACCCCCCTTCCTCCCCCCCCCCAGCCTAGCTGCTAACCCGGGGAAATGTGCCTAACTGTTCACTTACCCCACGGTGCAGATTCAGGGATCGCAGTTTACAGCAGCCATCTTCCGGGTCTTCGGTAATCTGAGACCGAGACCGGGGAATCGGTGCATGCGCAGTTGGAACAATTTCCCGGTTTGCGACAACTGCACATGCGCCGAAATAGACGGAAATTGACGAAGCGCTGGAAGAAGACACGAAGACCTGAAAGATGGCTGCCGTGAACTGCACAGAGGGGTAAGTAAAAAGTTAGATGTATTTCCCCGGGGTAGCAGCTAGGCTAGGAGGAGGAGGGAGGGGGGTCTATGTAGGGTCGGAAAGTACGTTTTTTTTTTTTTAAGTTAAGGGTTTAATTCTCCTTTAAAGGGACAGTACATGATAAATTTGACATTTAATTTTTTTTTAAAACTCAAATTGAATTTGGACTATTCCCTAGTCGAATTACACTAAAATAAACTCGAAATTCAAATTCCTAAATTCAAATTTTCTATTCGACCCTTGATAAATCCTAAGAGATGCAGACTTATTGGACTTTACTATTTACAGACAGAACCATGGCATTTTGTATGCATTATACATGGTATGCATTTAGTTAGTATTTTAAAACTCTTAGGGGCAGATTCACTAAGCTCGAGTGAAGGATTCGAATGAAAAATACTTCGAATTTCGAAGTATTTTTTTGGTACTTCGACCATCGAATTGGTTAAATTCGTTCGAATTCGAACGAAATCGAACGAATCGAATGAAAAATCGTTCGACTATTCGACCATTCGATAGTCGAAGTACTTGCCCTTTAAAAAAAACTTCGACCCCCTACTTCGGCAGGTAAAACCTACCGAAGTCAATGTTAGCCTATGGGGAAGGTCCCCATAGGCTTGCTAACCTTTTTTTGATCGAAGGATTTTCCTTCGATCGTTGGATTCAAATCCTTCGAATCGAACGATTCGAAGGATTTAATCGTTCGATCGAACGAAAAATCCTTCGATCGATCGATCGAAGGATTAGCGCTAAATCCTTCGACTTCGATATTCGAAGTCGAAGGATTTCAATTCGAGGGTCAAATTTCGAAGTATTTTTTACTTCGAAATTCGACCCTTAGTGAATCTGCCCCTTAATTTCACTGATAATAACACAAACACTATTTTTGGGAACATCAGGACAACATTTTGGTGTAAAGTCCAGGGAAATTAAAAAGCCTTATAAATTGATGAAACCACAAAAAAAGGTGCAAAATGTGGGAAAACCTAAAATGAGGGTATGTAGAATTGAGGTTTCACTGTAGTTGTTTATATCCATAATACTTGGAATATGCCATTTCAGCAGTGCCTCTGCTGTCTTTATTTGGCTAAACAAAATGAGCCTCAGAGTGTGGGAAAGAATCCTATGACATTTAAAAAACTGAAGATATCGGACCTACCAGAAGCCAAAATATTACAGTTTCATCAAGTTTAGGAAAGTCTGTTTAATCTGCAAACCAGAAATACCTGTAACTGTATAACTGTGGAAAATAACATTTCTTCTATTTCTGGGTTAGATTGTTCATGTAGATGCTCTAAAGGTGAGATGTGGAAAGCACCGGAATCAACCAGTCATCACATTATAATCATTATAAAAATCTATTTGTCCATAGAATTCAACCGATTTGTTTCTGAATTCTAGCAAATGAAGTGTACAGTACTTGTCAGACTTCTGATGAAGGGGTCTGCTCCCGAAACTTTACATCACTTGATGTAATAAACGTGCAAGGCTTGTATGCCGATGCCCGAACGTGTTTGGCCCAACTAATATACTTGAGGGATCATAAACAGGGTAAATTCAATAGGACAATTTTACTAACATTCGTATTTCCTTTTTTTTCCTGAATCATATCGTTCTCTAAAAAAGCAGACCCTGTGGCTTCAGGTAGGCCCAGGAGGTATAGGGGGCCCCATGACACCCTACATAATGAACATTTTCAACATACATTGGTAAAAAAAAGGACAACCACTGGTTATTAGTGGGCCCTAAAATGAATTTGCTGTGGGGGCCAGTAACATCTAGCAGTGATGGGCATATTTGGGGCGTTTCGATTTGCCGAAAAATTCTCGTTTTTGACGCCAACGTCCGTTTTTGATGGTGGCGCCTGTTTTTTGGATGCCGGAGCCCGTTTTTTTTTCGCGGCAGTTTCGCGAATTTATTCGCTGGCGGCGAATCGCAGGAATTTACGCCTGCCGAATAAATTCTCCCATCACTAATATCTAGTGAGATATACGTATTTTATACAGAAATAGAGTTTAATTTCGATTTCATAAAGCTTTAATAAATAGGCCTCCTCGTTTGAGAAATAGCAAACTGTAGCCTGAATGTATGGATGTACAACTTATACAGCAGAAAATAAATTAATTGAACAAACAGAAAACAAAAGAATAATAAATACAGATACTGTACATTGAAAGAAGAGTTACATTTAGATTAGGAGCTAAAGGTCAAAGTAGAAGGAGGTCCCTGCCCTGTAGAGCTTACAATCTAAGTGGGAGAGTAATGTACAGACACAAACAGGAGGATATTAAGTGCTGCAGGTTACAATATTCTTTAGCCTTTATGAAACTTCATTTTATGCTTGATGATTAGTGATGATCCCTGAGCTTAGCTTCTCATCGGCTGTTCAAATCACACTGAGCATGTGCAGTGCCCCTGACACTCCTAACAAAATCCAAGATGGATCATTACTACTATAAAGATGCTGATGCTTTAGGCTGGTTCAATAAGCTCATTATATAAAATATGGCATTTCTATATTCAGGTTTAGGACTTAGTTCTCCTTCAAATACAGGCCCCATGGCTACTATGGAGATGCCCCACTGGCTTGAGTCTTGCATTTTTTTCAAGATAATATTCTTTATAATTTATATTTATATAATATTCTTATATATATTTTCTACAAACTCCACAGCCCTACATAAAGGAGCCATCAGTAGCGTCAGTAATTCCACAACTGATCCTGAAGAATCTAATTCTACTAATGCCATGAATCTGCTCTGGGGAGGCGGGGGGGGGTTGTTATTCCAGATACTAGTAATGCTAGCCTAAATCAATAGTTTTAGCATTTTAAAGATATTGTTATTCCTAAAAAGTTTACATGTATAGGGCTACTCAGGATCAGTTGGGATGGTATCAGATGGAAGAGGAAGTATATCACACCTCCCAACTGTCCCAAGGACAGTCTCAATTTTAACAGCTCAGCCCAAAGTCCCGGATTGCTACTGAATTTCTCTTTGTATCTTTTTCTGAAGTCAGTGCAGGGGATCAAAGTTTCTAAAACGTATTTATTATATAAGAGGCTTTTTTGACAAAGAGCCCGGGATACGCAGCACCTGCACTTAGATACAAGTGTAACTATTTAAGATAAGCAGGTCTCTTGGGAGAACTGAGACTTACAGCTTAAATGGCAATTCACCTTTTTTAGCAAAACTGTAAGAACACATAAAACATGTACCTAAAACCCCCAGAAATGTGTTCAAACTTTCCATAACCTGCCAAATTTTGTAAATTGTCCCTCTTTCTGATTTTCAAATGTTGGGAGGTATGGTATATAAACCTGCTTGGAGAGTTAGTCTGTAAATGTAAGAAGATAAAGCAAAAATGATGGTGTCAAGGAAAAAGCTATATCTTGATAAAGATGCTATCAAATCTAAGGCGTCTCTTATTTGTGTAACCTTTGGCAGGTTCTGATGGAATGTAACCTTTTATTTCATAAGGCATGTTCCATGTGCTCATATATCATAAAGGGAACCTGTTATCAAGAAAGCTCCTAATTATGGGAAGGTCATCTCCCATTGACTCCATTTTAATCAAATAATTCAAATTCTTAAAATATATTTTTCTATGTAATAATAAAACAGTAGCTTGTACTTGAACCAAACTAATTAATCCTTATTGGAAGCCAAACCAGCCTATTGGGCTTATTTTATGTTTAAATAATTTTAAATAAATCTTAAAGTATGAAGATCCAAATTACAAAAAGATCCGTCATTGTCCGTTAAAAAGCGGACTTATCTCCTTTTAATTCCATACATTTGACGTGGATAAGAAACAAAAATGTTATCCCAGGTCTCAATAACACAATATTTCAAACATGGAGACACAAGGCATACAGAATATAAAAGACATGATCTTAGACAAACACACCCAGCAATCAATCTCAGACTTAATACAAAAATATCCATTCGTACAAACTCATCAATTTTGCACTAAACCAATTAATGCATTTCATCAACCAACAATTAGCTAAACTTACAGAAAAAGACAAAAACAACCCATAGACTCTTTATGGCCACGGCATGACACTCCACCACTAGTTTTACAACATGGACGTCAATAATGCCACAATCTGATAACAAAGAGGTTCTCCAATATCATACACGCACCATGAAAAGCCTGTCGGCTAGCAAATACCAGGAGATGGCCTTACAAAGTCTATATCACGCATACTTAACACTGTTAAAAAGATTCCATATTGGTACTGCCAGCTCAGACAACTGTTTGGAATATGGAGAATCTAGAGCGGACATGTTACACTGCCTATGGTTATGTCCACACATCCAAAAATTGTCAGTTAGTGGAAAGACTTAAAGGAGAACCAAACCCATATCCATAAAAACCCCTACCCCCCCTACCCTACATAGTCCCTCCTGCTCCCCCCCCCAGCCTAGGTGTATAATTTGGTAAATGCCCCTAAGTCTTTACTTACCTCTCTTTGCAGATTCAGCACAGCAGAGCTCACGGGCACCATCTTCCGACTCTTAGGGTCTTCTTCCAGTGCTTTGGCAATTTCCATAAATTTCGAAGCATGTGCAGTTGTCGGTATCCGGAAGACTGCTCCAACTGCGAATGCGCCGATATGGTGCTTACTTCACAAAGAAAACCAAAGAGGCAAAGATGGAGCCCTTGAACTCTGCTGTGCTGAATCTGCAAAGAGAGTTAAGTAAAGACTTAGCGGCATTTACCGAAGTATACACCTAGGCTGGGGGGGAGCAGGGGGGACTATGAAGGGTAGGGGGGTAGGGGTTTTTATGGATAAGGGTTTGGTTCTTCTTCAACTAGGAAGACAATGTACACCACCGTTGCCTGGGCTATATTCAGCAAATTTTCATAGAACACTAGTGTTTCAAGACCAGAAAAAGCCCTAGGGGTATATTTATCAAAGAGTGAAGTTAATAGTGAAGTTCCGCCACTAGAGTGAAATTCCGCCACTCTCCATTAATTTCTATGGGATTTTTATAAGCGTATTTCACTTTCACCCATTGATAAATACGCCTTTCAAAATCCCATAGAGAGCTGCGGAATTTCACTCTAGTGGCGGAACTTCACTCTTTGATAAATTTACCCCCTAGTGTAATGAGTTGCAGCGGCAGCTAGGAAAGCTATTTTGCATAAATGGCTATCCCACTCCCCCCACCTATCTCTCTAGTATGACAAAAATACATCACATTTTTTATCAAGACTGGCTAGAAACTTTAACTAATAAAGAAAAAAAAACACAAACATTTTTTTGATACCTGGCTAACCTATATAAACACCTATAGAAAATCCAGGTACAAGGTCAGGGCTTATTGAATTCAGTTAGAATGTCACAGGTGTGCATATTAGTACAGTCCCTAAAACTGTAATTAATAGTGCCCTGTGTTACTTATGATTTGGAGACATTAGCCAAGAAACAGTAAAAATGTCAATGTAGTAAATAAACAGAATTTATTAAAGCTACCGATGAAGGATTCTTTGTTGACATACCCCTTTTATGTTAATGTCAGTGTGATTTGTGAAGTAGGCAAAATGGCAACAATTGTACAATTATCGCACTATGACAAAATATTTAGTAATTACTCCACTTAGAATAAAATGATACCCTCCAGTAGAAATAAATGAATGAATGCCTATACAATATTCTGCATAAAATGAGTTACAATGATGTTCAACTGGTTTTTCAACTGTCAAATGCAGATACTGATCTGATGTGATGGAATTATCTGCATGTAAAGGAAGTGATGTGCTGATAAAATACAAAAGTACTAAAAAAAAAACCCATTTGCTTGCGCTTCTGCAACCCCAGTGTCAAATCCATTTTACATTAGTACAGTAATACAGTAATACTTTGAGGACAGAGCAGAATCAGTAGATGTGGTTGAGAAATTTATAGCTTAGGGATCTTGAAAAGTCTTCACTCTGCAATGGTTGTAATGGACTTTTAGGAAAGCTGTTCTGTCTGTAACACTATCTTGACCACCACTTGTAGGATAGGATATACATCTTACCACTCACAGGTCCTGAATCTCCTTTACTAAATAAAAGGGTACTGGGAAATTGTCTCAATGGCAGTGCCTACACCTAGTGGGATCCTGGCATTACACCTACAGGTTGCCCCACTAGGACACACTAATTACACACAAGAGTGTGCTGATATCAGTCCTTAAAACAGATTCGGCAGCTTATCTGCCCATATATGTGTTGGCAGTCTTTTTCCTTATTAAAGCTAATGGCATGGAAATATTAAGCCTGCGACTGCGACCAATGCCCAGGTCAGGAGATCTTTTTCCTCAAGAAATGCAGCCATGCAGGGAGGTGCCAGCCTATGAAATTTATGACCAGAGGACCATCATATGGGGTTTACCTTGAGATGGTATGGTGACCAGTCATTTTTAAGGTCATAACTTTGTAACTAAAATCCACTGTTTTTGAAAATACAAGCACTTGCATAGGTAGTAAACAGGGGACCAGGGAATGCACATTGATCCATCACTTCTCTTCTGTACGTTTATAGCTAATTTGGCCAGATAAATTGCACTTCCAACCTTAGAGTGCTCCCACAACCCCCCTTTTGTGTAGGCAGAAGAGGCATGTGCCTAGGGTGCAGATCCAGCAGGAGCGCTGGGCACATACCCCTTCTGTTTGTCTGTTCCCCCCAAGTTCAGTCCCTGGTTGACTATGGGAACTGACAGAAGACAGAGTGAGTTCTGGCTATTGATGTTTTAATGATTTAAAGGGCAAGGAAAGCCTTTCAATTAGCTTTGTAGTATGTTAAAGAGGAGCTCATCCTGCCCCAGATCACTAGGTTAATTTTCATAAATACTGTTTATAAAGTCTGTGGTTCCCTCTTCAAAAAAATTTTTTCGTTCTCAGTTGCAAAAGTTGCAAAGGTCAAAGCTACTACACATGAGTACGGTCTTGGTCTGTGAGAAGAAGCAATGGCTTGTTGGAATTTTTGGTTTGTAGAGTGTATGCTTTTTTTTAAGTAAAGCTCTGCCACAGCTAAATGCTATTGCTATAATGATGTATGGGTCGTAATAAAATTCGACCCGCACCCAACCCTAACCCACCCTCCCTTAGGCCGTGCCCGACTTTCGGGTTCCTTTTATAGACCTGCGCCTGCCCTGCCGATGATGTCACAAAAGGGGCGGGGTGAGCATGTGTGCGTCTATAAAAAAGGAATCTGGAAGTCGAAAGTCCAAGGTGGCTGGCGGGGAGAGCAGATGGCGGTGCGAGGTCGGCCTGAACCCGCCAGACCCGCGATCCCGCAGGTATTGGGCAAGCCCGAACATCACTATATTGCAGACTTTCTTTGTCCTTTAATATGATTATTGCTATACACAGTCTACCATACCAACAGATGTCCCTTTCATTAAACTAGTATAGAGAAAGAACTTATGGAACGAGAAGAGTGTTTGCTATTGCAGTGTGATACGGTACAATTTATTAGGAGAGAAAAGTACTTATTTGACGTTCTGCTCATTCAGAAAACTGTCCTTTCCATGTGAGTGCACAAAATGATGTTTCTCACCAAGTTGGACAAGTGAACCTTTAAAAATGAATGCGGTGGCTAAAATCCAGGATCATGCAGTAATAAAGTTTCCATCATTTTAACACATAATGGGAAACTGACATTTTAAAAAGAGCTCCCATAATTGTGGTTCATGTTGCTCACTGATTCAGGTAACCATGATCATTGTTTATGACCTAAATTAGACATTCCCGTCATAAAAACACTATATTTCATGCATTTATTTTTTTATTAATTGTAACCATGTCTTAATATGACCCTGAGAGTAAATTTTCTGAGGGTTTGTAATTATATTCTCAGGGTCATGAAGCCCAGAGTCCCCATCATCAAGTTTTCCATTGATTTACAAATACTAGATTTATTAAAGAGGTTATTTATTAAAACTTGAATATGTCATCTTTTTATTAAACCAAGCTCGACCAAACTCCCATCCATGATTTTAAAATAACTTGAAAAAGACTTAAAAAAATCGAGTGAATACTCAAAGGGGGTTATTTATTAAGGTCGGAATGCCAAAAACTCCAAATAAAAGAAATCGTTTTTTTTACTATAAAATCCGAATTTTTAGTGGCAAAAATAAACTAGAATGTTTTGAGATTTATTATACCCTAAGGATGGAAAAAGTCAGAATCTGAAAATCTCAGGCCTTCCTTTGTTGTATATATAAGAAAAAACTCTCATTGTTTCATTAATATTCAGTGAGGCTGTAAAATTCCACTCACTATTCACTTCTATAGAATCTCAACTGTCGGAGTTTCTCAATTGCATGTTTGAGATTTTTTTATATTAATAAATCTCGAAAATTTGGATTTTAAAACCAATATCTGAGATAGTGTTTTTTTGTCACAATGTGAAATTTTGAAATGCAGTAACTCTGAAATCATTTACATTTTTTTAATATAATATTTTTTTTAAATTGTTTTAAATATTTGCATCTTTATGTATGGGCCATGATGGTGCGTTATCATAAAGGGACCTTAGTCCTGCTGCTCTCAAGCTACAATAGGATTGGAGGGCCCACATTGTACAGTACAGTATATCCAATGATTTAACAGGGTCAAATGTCATTCATGGATAATAGATTTCTTATATAAAATACAACCTATGATAGCAAGGAATCATTTATTTACTGATGCGATCAAACAGAAATAATCTTTAATGGGGTTATTTACTAAACCCTTAATTCTTTCTGGTCAAGGTTTTTTGGACAAAAACTCTAGAGGAGAAAAAAAACTCAATTTTTTTGAGATTTATTATAGCCTGGAGCTGCTCAAAGTCAGAATCTGAAAATCCTCCATCTCAAACCTGTCGAGGTCATATAGAAGTCAATGCCAGATATCCCTTTCAGAATTTGAAGATATTGGAATCTGTGCAGGGTTTCGTCTGACAATCCAAAAAATAATCAGAAAAAATCAAGAGATTCAGGCGTCAAATCTGAAAATATTTGTACTATTTGAATTTTCGCTAGATTTTATCGAGTTTTTTTTCCCGACCTGACTTTTTTGAGTTATTTTATTGATAAATAATATAAAATCGTGGATGGGAGTTTGGTCGAGCTTGGTTTAATAAAAATGTGAGATAAATTTGCGTTTTAGTAAATAACCCCCTTAATGTACAAGGGTACTATCATTTTAAATATTTGCAATTTTGAATTTGCTGTAGTTTTCCTTTTTGTTATAAGTAAACATTTCTGTAATAAAGGTATGGGATCCGTTATCCAGTGGTCAGCTCATTTATATTACAGTACAGGTAGGGGATTCATTATCTGAAAACCCGCTATCCAGAAAGCTCCAAATTATGGGAAGCCCATCTCCCATATCCAAATAATCCATATTTTTAAAAATGATTTCCCTTTTCTCTGTTATAATAAAACAATACCTTGTACTTGATCCAAACTAAGATATAATTAATCTTAATTGGAAGCAAAACCAGCCTATTGTGTTTATTTAGGGGCAGATTTATCAAAGGTCAAGGTGAATTTTTGAATGAAAAAAATTTGAATTTTGAGCTATTTTTTTGTGTACTTCGACTAGGGAATAGTCCAAATTCGATTCGAATTTGAAGAAAATGCAAAAATTTGAATATCAAAATATATCATGTACTTTCTCTTAAAAAATTCGACTTCGACCATTCACCATCTAAAACCTGCCGAATTGCTGTTTTAGCCTATGGGGAACCTCCTAGAACCTATTTGGATCAATTGGTGGGAAAAACGTTGAATCAAATTCGATTGAATGAGCTATTCTTTCGATTTGTATGATTTGAATTCGGCTAAATACAGACCTACTCGATCGAAACGGACCTAATCAACGAAAAAAAATCTTCGACTTAATTTCGGTTTGTCTTTTTGTATTCGAATTTCAACGTTTTTTTCAATTCGAAAGGACCCTTGATAAATATGCCCCTTAATGTTTACATGATTTTCTAGTAGACTTAACAATGAAGATTCAAATTGTGGCACGATCTGTTGTCCGGAAAACTCCAGGTCCTGAGCATTGTGGATACCAGGTCTCATACCTGAAGTTACTATGTGCTATGTAATCCAGTTAACCATAGTGAAGCTTCAGTTAACTTGCCCACTGGGTCTCCCATCCTTGTTAAGTGTTGTGAAGCATAAAATAGCAGAATAATCCTGTAGAAAAGTCATGAATCAGATGCCAAGCTTTTGCTAGACCAATACAAAGAGGGCACAAGAAATACAACCGGAATTCAGTGTCCTAATTAGCTGGGAAAACCACCAAGCTTGACATCCTTTACCTGAACACTCCTACCATTAAAAAAAGTCCTAGAGGACTGCAGAGCTGCTCTTGCCAGGTCCTACACCTATAAGAGTCGGAGGCGGGTGCACATGATCCAGTAGCAGTGCCAGCACTGTGAGTGTGCAGATAGCATGGCAAATGTTCTAACCCTTCTATCGTGGATCCTGTGCCTTGTTTATATGATTACTGGACAACAGAAGCTCCTTCGAGGTAGGAAAACACATTTGATGTGCAAAGTGCTTACAACCGGCAAAGAAGGGAACAATTCTTTTATCCCTCAATATAGTTCTTTGTTCTTTGCACTCGTATATAAGGAAGTGTTTATTGTTTTGTGTTACTGTGTTGGATTTTTTTATTCAAAAATTCTGAACACCGAGGAAATGTACAAAACGACAGCAGCGGTTGTAATTCATATATTTTATTTTTATAGTGCCAACATATTCTACAGCACTTTATAGAGATTATATTGATTCACATCAGAATAAAGGGTTAGTGTTAGCGCCCTTTCTTCTACCGACTAAAGGAATCAATAACATTCATATCTTATAGTGTTCTTTTTTTTTTTTTATAGAACAGCAATTTCTAATATTTTTTTTTAAAATTAATTGCCGTCTTCTGACTCCGTCCATCTTTCAAAAACATAGGTTCTGTAAGGCTACAAATGTATTGTTATTGTTACTTTGTATTACTCATCTTTATATTCAGGTCTCTCCTATTCATATTTCAATTACATATTCAAATCATGCATGGTTGCTGGGGTAATTTGGACCCTAGCAACCAGATTGCTGAAATTGCAAACTGGAGAGGTGCTGAATAAAAAGTTAAATAACTCAAAAACCATGAATAACAAAACATTTAAGTAAATCCTAATTCTCCGAATATCACTCTCTAGATCATACATAGGGGCAAATTCATCAAGGGTCGAATATCGAGGGTTAATTAACCCTCGATATTCGACTGGGAATTAAAATCCTTCGACTTCGAATATCGAAGTTGAAGGATTTTAGCGCAAATAGTTTGATCGAACGAACGAAGGAATAATCCTTCGATCGAACGATTAAATCCTTCGAATCGAACGATTCGAAGGATTTTAATCCAACGATCGAAGGATTATCCTTCGACCAAAAAAACTTAGGCAAGCCTATGGGGACCTTCCCCATAGGCTAACATTGAGTTCGGTAGGTTTTAGATGGCGAACTAGGGGGTCGAAGTTTTTTCTTAAAGAGACAGTACTTCGACTATCGAATAGTCGAACGATTTTTAGTTCGAATCCTTCAATTCGAAGTTGAAGTCGAAGTAGCCCATTCGATGGTCGAAGTAGCCCAAAAAGCACTTCGAAATTCGAAGCTATTTTACTTCGAATCCTTCACTCGAGCTTGTGAATTGGCCCCATAAAGTTAACTCAAAGGTAAACAACCCCTTTAACATGTTGGCTAAGCCATTTAGGAGCTTCAGTTAATTTAAAAATGTGCATTTGACCATGGGAAGGTTCATTCTCAGCACCCTCAGTCAGCAGTTGCCCTGCCACTCACCTTTGCAGAAATTAGGCACCCCATTATTTCATTTGGTTGGACCTTCTGTCTCTTTGTCTCCTACTGCTACTTGCTAATAATGCTTATAATGGTACAGGTAGGGGACCTGTTATCCAGAATGCTCGGGACCTGCAGTTTTCCAGATAACAGATCTTTCTGTAATTTGGATCTTCATACCTTAAGTCTACTAGAAAATCATGTAAACAGTAAATAAACCCAATATGCTGGTTTTGCTTCCAATAAGGATTAATTATATCTTAGTTGGGATCAAGTACAAGGTACTGTTGTAGTATTACAGTGAAAAAGGAAATCATCTCAAAACAATTGGATTATTTGATTAGAATGGAGTCTGTGGGAGACGGTAATTCGGAGCTTTCTGGATAATGGGTTCCCATACCTGTATTCAACCCATTCACTGCTGAGTGATGCTAAGGGCAGTACAGTATCATGGTATGGAGTAGGAAAGTTCCAGTCGATTGGTGGTGTTAAATGTATTTGTAATGTTGATGTCAGCAGTGTTGCTGCCCCCCTCCTCTGTTCAGGGATGGTTTCTCCAGTTTGGCATAAACTGTCACTTTCACACCATCTGTCTTCTCGGCTGGGGATTTCACAACAATTCCCACTTCCAATCATGTCCAATGAAGAATGAACACCTGCCTCAATGAGAATCATGGAACTGATGTCTGTGACTGTATCCTTAAAGGGGTGGTTCACCTTTAAATTAACTTTTAGTAGGTTACAGAATGGCTAATTCTAAGAAACCTTTCAATTGGCCTTCATTATTTTTTTTTAAATAGTTTTTGAATTATGTGTCTTCTTTTCAGCTTTTAAATGGGAATCACTGACCCCATCTAATAGCACATGCTCTGTAAGGCTACACATTAAGGGGGTTATTAACTAAACTCCAAAATGCAAAAATCACGAAAAATTTGTGACTTAAAAAAATCTAAAATTTATTAAACCCATTGGATGGAAAAGTCAGAATCTGAAAATCCGGCATCTCAGACCTGTCGAGGTTGCATATAAGTCAATGGGGGAAGTCCCAATGATTTGTTGATATGTGCTGGGTTTTGTGCAATACCATGAAATTTTCAGAAAAATCCGAAAAAATCTGGAAATCGGATGAAAAATCCGAAAAAAATCTTGAAAATCTGATTTTTCGGGACAATGTAATAATAAATAAGCGCAAAAAACCCAAGTGGATTTGTTTGTATCAGAAAATAATGAGATAAATTCAGACTTCGATAAATAACCCCTTTATTGTTACTGCTACTTTTTATTACTCATCTTTCTATCCAGGCCTCTCCTATTCATATTCCAGTCTCTTATTCAAATCAATGTATGGTTGCTAGGGTAATATGGACCCTAGCAACCAGATTGCTGAAATTACAAATTGAAGAGCTGCTGAATAAAAAGTTAAATAACTCAAAAACCACAAATAATTAAAAATGAAAACCAAATGCAAATTGTCTCCGAATATCCCTCTCTACATCATATTTAAAGTTAATGCAACGGTGATCATTCCATTTAAGGATTTAAATGCCCTCTCAGTTCAGTTGAAGAAACCACTCCGATCAGTGCCGAAACGTTTTGAAGAAAACTCAGAAAGTCCAGTTGCCTTTGAATGGTTTCTACTACAGGTATAGGATCCCTTATCCAGAAACCCGATATCCAGAAAGCTCCGAATTACGGATGGCTGTCTCCTATAGACTCCATTTTATCCAAATAATCCAAATTTTTAAAAATGATTTCCTTTTTCTCTGTAATAATAAAACAGTAGCTTGTACTTGATCCCAACTAAGATATAATGAATCCTTATTTAAAGCAAAACCAGCCTATTGGGTTTATTTAATGTTTAAATGAATTTCTAGTAGACTTAAGGCACGAAGACCCAAATTACGGAACGATCCCCTATCCGGAAAACCCCAGGTCCCGAGCATTCTGGATAACAGTTCCCATACCCGTATATAATGTGTATCAAGTGTGCAAAGCTGTAGTCAAGCAATGTTTCCTATGCGAGTGTGATTCAGCTTCCCAAATACATAAAAAAGTTTTTGTAGGTATAGGACCTGTTATGCAGAATTCTCTGGATCTGGGGTTTTATGGATATGGGATCTTTCCATAATGTGGAGCCTCATACCTTAAATCTGCTGAAAAAAAATAAAAAAGCCCAATAGGATTGTTTTGCCTCTATTAAGGATTAATTATATAATAGTTGGGATCAAGTACAAGGTACTGTTTTATTTCTACAAAATTTTTAATAATTGTAATTATGTCATTAAAATGGAGTCTATTGGGGATGGCCCTCTCGTAATCCAGGAATATTCTGGATAACTGGTTTTCGGATAATGGATCCCATACCTGTACCAGAAATTAAATTAGGGAATACTATTATCTCAATGAATTGAATCTGGCCCAATGTTTGTGCAGTAACATCTAACGGATCTCTTTCCATTACTTTTCACCCATGTTGTTGAAACATTTTTTCAACTAGGGTTGCCACATTTTCTGGAAAAAAATACTGGCCTTCCTATATATTTATCTTTTTTCCCTATTAATAACATTAAGAGCAACCATCATTTTTACCGGCCAGGCCGGATAACAGATCTTTCTATCATTTGGATCTTTATATCTTAAGTCTACTAGAAAATTATGTAAACATTAAGGGGCATATTTATCAAGGGTAGAATTTCTAATTGAAATTCAAAAAGACTAACCGAAATTAATTCAAAGTTTTTTTGTTTGAATAGGTCCGTTTTCGAATGAATAGGTCCGTATTCAGCTGAATTCGAATTGTACGAATCAAAGGAATAGTGCATTCGATCGAATTCGATTCAAAGTTTCTCCCCAAAGAAACTTTGATTTTTCAAAGTCCACCAATTGATTCCAAATAGGTTCTAGGAGGTCCCCCATAGGCCAAAACAGTAATTCGGCATGTTTTAGATGGTGAATGGTCAAAGTCGAATTCTTAAAGAGACAGTACATGACAAATTTAGATATTCAAATTTTCTAAATTTTTTTCAAATTGAATCGAATTGGGAGTATTCCCTATTCGAAGTACACAAATAATAGCTCGAAATTTAATTCAAACCCAATAGGCTGATTTTGTTTACAGTACGAATTAATTATATCTTAGATCTTGGGATCAAGTACAATGTACTGTTTTATTATTACAGAGAAAAAAAAATTGGATAATTTGGATAAAATGGAGTCTATGGGAGACAGCATTTCTGTAATTTGGAGCTTCCTGAATAACAGGTTTCCGGATAATACCTGTAGCTGAATTTGGATTTTCATGTTACTTAAATATTTATAATAAATGTATAGGTAAAGATTCTGTTTTTGGTTTATGGATTGATGAAAGTGAAACCAATGAATTACATATTGTTAAAAAAAAAACATCATATGTAAATAATGGCTTCTTAACAGTGCCGATGCGCACCCAAACAGTCCCACACAGCTTGCAGAGGTAGGAGGCAGAGAAGGAGCCAGAGGAGGGACCTGGTCCCCCCAGCTTTGCACCCTTGGAATGTTCCTACCCACTAGTTCCAGTCCTGATTCTTAAAGGACCAGTAACGTAAAAAAATAATAAGAAGAAGAATTCGTTAGTATACTTCGAAAAAAAAGTCTTTATTAAGAAATAACTTACCGAAACTCCGTTTGCACTCCTCTTCAGAAATTGATTGGTCGATCCATCGTGCAGCGCTCGATTTCTCTTCCCTGCCTTCCATATAGGAGAAATAAAGCGATGCACAATGGATCATCGGCGTGATGCCTTTTCTGAAGAGGAGCGGAAGCGGAGTTTCGGTAAGTTGTTTTAAATTTTAATTTGTCTTGGTATTTTTTTATCTATGTAAACTAACGATTTTTTTATATTTTTTTTGATGTTACTGGTCCTTTAAGGGGATTTGTTAATAGTTTAACCCCTGTGATTGCAGGATTATTTCAAATTAAAGCTGATGTACTTAGGTCATAAGGATCTTAAAAGAGCAAATTGGGTGCAATTGCTCATTAACCTTGATTTTTTCTGGTTGAGTTTTTAAAGGGGAAATTCAAGGGAAAAAAAAAACGTACATTTTTAGAGATTTATTATATCCCTGAATCGAATCTGAAAATGCTAACCCGTTGAGGTCATGTAGAAGTCAATAGCTGATGTCCCTGAAAATGTTTCTTAACACAGTAATCTGTACTGGGTTTTGTAGGATAATCTGAAAAAAATCGGGTTTTTCGGGCAGCAACGATAAAACTTAAAAAAAATCTGTATGATTTAAATTGTCATACGGTTTTGTTGAGCCTTTTCCCGCACCGTCTATTTCTAGCTGATTTCTTGATAAATGAGTTAATTTCCAGTTTTTAGTAAATACCCCCTAGGTGTTTTTATTATTGATATTTGGTGAGTTCTTCTATTGTAATCGATAGTCTCATTTCTACATGTTACTATCAGTGGGGTTCCTTCAGCTCATTTTGCTAGCCTCTTTTTTTATGGCCATTTTTGCCATGAGGCAGGGTGCTCCAGGCAGCAGTGGTGTAACTACGGGGGAGCAGGGGGTGCGATTGGGCCCCCGGCAGCTCGTGCGCCACTTATTCCGCCAAGTTCCGGAAGTATGGAGGGGGCGGGGGGACCCGGCTGCGCATCCCGTGCCAGGGCCCGTCCCCCTCTAGTTACGTTGCTGCAGGCAGCACTTTTATAGCTGCCCCGGTAACTTTTTGAGCCACATTTTAGTTTTTAACAGTATATTTCACTCTATTTTAGGGATGCACCAAATCCGGGATTCAGTTCAAGATCCGGCTAGGATTCGGCCTTTTTCAGCAGGATTTGGATTCGGCCGAATCCTTCTGCCTGGCCGAACCAAATCTGAATCCTAATTTGCATATGTAAATTATGGGCTTTTCGTCACAAAAGAAGAATTTTCCCACTTTTTCCTTTCCTGCCCCTTATTTGTATATGCAAATTAGGATTCGGATTCAGTTCGGTATTTGGCCGAATCTTTCACCAAGGATTCGGCCGAATCCCAAATAGTGGATTCGGTGCATCCCTACTCTATTTGAGCAGATTATGCAATTGTGCAGTCTCCACTAAAGACAAATATAAACATAGGGTGACATTGGGGATGATGCGTCAGATGATAGCAGCCTCAGTGTCCGACGCTAACAGGTGAAACCATTTATAAAAGCCACAATACCGTTGGAAGAAGCTGCCCATCTGTTTTATAAAGATTAAAATATTTGGAGACATTTTTTATACTAAAACAGACAAATACAATATTTTTGTGTTGCGATAGCCGATAGTTTAGACTTATATATATAACAATGTTACAGGCACAAAAAGACAAGCAGTATAGATTCTTGTTTCATATCCCTCTGGGAGCATAAAGGTTATATTCCAGTGTGTGTGTGAACAATGCAGAACATTGCTTAAATGCCTTGTGATTTAGAACAAGGGATCATCAGAATATGGCATTTGCAAGGTCAATGCAACCTGGGTTTTAAACAACTCAAAAGAAAATAAATAATAGCCAGGTCAGAAACACACCTATAAGGTTGCTCTTTAACCTGAGAAACTTATGGTAGCTGGAGCTAGAATGCCCAAGTACTAATATTAAAGGAGAACTAAACCCTAAAAATGAATTTGGCTAAAAATGCCATGTTTTATATACTGAACTTATTGCACCAGCCTAAAGTCTCAGCTTCTTAATAGCAGCAATGATCCAGGACTTCAAACTTGTCACAGGGGGTCACCATCTTGGTAAGTGTCTGTGACACTCACATGCTCAGTGGGCTCTGAGCAGCTGTTGAGAAGCTAAGCTTAGGGGTTGTTGCAAATTATCAAGCAGAAAATTAGGTTTGTCTGTAATATAAGATGATGCTACAGGGCTGGTTATTAAATGCTGATGCTAATTAAACTGGTTTCTGTACTGCCATGTAGTAACTATCTGTATTAATTACCAATCAGCCTTATATTGTGACATTTCTATTCTATGTGTACTGTATATTGTGAGTGGGTCCCTAAGCTCAGTAAGTGACAGCAGCACAGAGCATGTGCAGTGAATCAGCAGAAAAGAAGATGGGGAGCTACTGGGGCATCTTTGGAGACACCGATCTTTACTAGTGATGGGCGGATTTATTCACCAGGTGCAAATTTGCGGGAAAATTCCAGTGTTTCGCTGCTGGCGAATTTGCGCAAAGTCCATCACCGGTGACGATTCAGACATCGGTGACAATTCCAACGCCGGTGACAATTCAATGTGCCCATTGACTTTAACGTGCGTCAAATTGTCGCCGTCGACGGAATTATCAGAGGCGTTGGTTTGCGTAATTTTTTGCCGCTTCGCAAATTTCGCGGGACATTCTCTAATTTTTTGGCTAAGCAAAACGGGAGAAATTCACCCATCACTAATCTTTACTGCTAAAGGACTGTGGTTGACTTGGGTACAGAATCAGAAAACATAATGTACAACATTTTCAGCTACTTCTTTAGTTAAGCTTTAGTTTTCAAGTAAAAAAGTAGGAAAGTACTACAAAGGGCTTTTTACAAAGCAAGGGCAAAATGTGAAATTAGCAATCCACCATGTTTTTTTTTCCCCAGCGTGTAGTTTATTTACCAGAATTCCAATGTAATTGAAGGTGCCAGTAGAATATCTGTTGTGTATGATTTATCATTTGCAATTGTGGCAGGGTCACAAGGAGTTGTCATTAGCGATGAGCAAATCTTTACACCAAGCATAGATTAGTGGCAGAATTCCACATTTCGCCATCGGCGGATCTTTTCACAAAACTGGAGTGAGAAAAAAACCACCAAATGACGTTAATGTATATGAAGTGAGAAAAAACACCTATTGACAATGCTTTCGGAGTGAGAAAAAACTTGACAGAAAAATGGCCATTGAATTTAATGCAATTGGAGTGAGGGAAAAAAAGTCATCCATAGACTCTAATATATTAAGCTACAAAAAAAATTGCCACTAAAAAAGTGTCCTCAACAAAAAAAAGTCGTCAGTAGACTCCAATATATTTTACTTGACTTTTAGGGGCAGATTTATCAAGGGTCGAAGTGAATTTTCGAAGTAAAAAAAATTGAAATTCTAAGTAATTTTTTGGATACTTCGACCATAGGATATAGGATACTACGACTTCGAATTTACTTCGACTTCGATTCGAAGTCAAGATCGTTCGAATATTCGACCATTTGATAATCGAAGCACCATCTCTTTAAATATAACTTCGACTTCAATACTTCGCCAAATGAAACCTGCCGAAGTGCTATGTTAGCCTATGGGGACCTTCTAGAGCATTTTTCTAAGTCTTCACACATCGAAGTAAAATCATTCGATTGTACGGTAAAATCGTTTGAATCGCTCGTTTTGAACGATTTAATTGTTAGATCGAACGATTTTACTTCAATCGTTCGATGAACAAATTCGGTGAAAAATACTAATACTTCGATATTCGAAGTCGAAGTATTTTAATTCGATGGTCGAATTTTGAAAGTATTTATCAGTTCGAAATTAGACCCTTGATAAATCTGCCCCCTAGACTGCATTTTGGGAATTTTTTGCCGTTTTGATAATTTTTCAGCAGTTTCGCAAATTTTTCTGGAAACAGACACAGGGCAAATTCTCTCATCACTAGTTGTCACAGGAAGTTGAATCAGAGTCTCTTTCAAGAGATCCCACATTAAGAAATTCTTAGTCAAAGGTGTTTCATACAAGTCTGGTTTTTACAAGGCTCTTTCCCCTTTAAGATCTCTATCTCTTACACTTGGCTGCACACTCAAAGAAAATAATTAGTGAAAGGGAGTTTCCCTCGGGCAAATTGTTCTGAACTGTATTTTCAACCAATGAATACATACTGTATGGCCCCAAGGCTACTGTGTAATAATAATTGGAATTTAGTTCACATAAAGGGGTTGTTTATCTTTGAGTTAACTTTTAGTATGATGTAGAGAGGGATATCCTGAGACAATTTGCGATTGGTTTACATTTTTTATTATTTAAGGTTTCTGAGTTATTTAGCTTTTTATTCAGCAGCTCTTCCGTTTGCATTTTGAGCAATCCAGAAGCTAGGGTCCAAATGACCATGCCTTAATTTGAATAAGAGACTGGAATATGAATAGGAGAGAACCTCAATGAGTAATAAAAATTAGCAATTTAACACATTTTTTAGCCTTATGGAGCATTTGCTTTTTAGATGGGGTCAGTGACCCCCATTTGAAAGCTGGAAAGAGTCTAAAGAAAAAGGCAAATAATAATGCTAAATAATAACATTTCATAAAACCAATTGAAAAGTTGCTCAGAATTGGCCATTCTGTAAAATACAAAGAGGCAGATTTACTAACACCCACAGGGACATCACTGATTTACTAACAGGTGCAGGCGGCAATTCGCTAGCCAAAGAGATAGTCGATAGCGGTCATTCACAGTCTATCGCCAGGCAACTTTTCGCTCTCCGCAAATTCACTAAAATGCGGATTTTACCGAAACGTTACTAGTGATGGGCGAATTTGTCCCATTTTGCCGAATTTCCCGATAAATCGAAATGGCAAAAAATTCGCGAAATGGCAAAAAATTCACGAAACGCAAGTTTTGATGCCGGAGTAAATTCATGGGCGCCTATTTTATCCAATTGTATTAAAGGCAATGGGAGTGCAGTAAATTGTTGATGGCGTCGAAATTCGCCACAAATTCGCGCCTGCCGATTAAATTTGCCCATCACTAAACATTACCTCTTTTGCCAGAGTTGCCTTCAGACAAGACGAAGTGCTATAAAGTAGCTAAAACTTCTACAATCTTCTGTCACATATATCATAACCTGTGTGCCGAAAATGCATCTAAGTTCAAAAAACGATGATGACTTTGAAGCGGGATTGCCTGCAAAAGTCCTAACTTAAACTTTTTTTGGGTAACTGGGTTTTCAAACTTATGGAAGAATAACTATACGGTGGGCTCATGTGTAGGACATTATAACAACTCTATTGTCTTTATTAAGGTTCCCTGGACATGTGTTTGTAAAAGTGGAATTTGTAAGTATTGGCACCAACATTTAACATAAAGAGGTCCATACAACTTTAAATTTCCCGCAGTATGCAAATTGACCTAAACGCAAGATCACTAGCGAATTTTCGAAAGGCACTATGAAATGCTCTCACTGCCGAAGTACCACTAGCGAAAAGTCGCCAGCATTCGGCGCCCATGACAAAACTCTGCACATTAGTGAATTGGTGTCGCCTGAGCACATTTGCGCCTGGCGAAGTGTTGCGATGGGTACGAAACGGACGCTGGCGAAAATTTGTGCTTAGTAAATCTGCCCCAAAAAGTTCACTTAAAGGTCAACAACCCATTTATGAGACGCTAACAACCTCTTTAAACCAAGTTTGGGTGAATAACATCAGTATAAATTACGAGTACTTTAAACCACTAGTATTGGGTAGAACAGTGGGTGGCACTTTCACTCACTCCAATTTCATTCCTTGATAATTATGCCCTTAGGTGTAAGCTTCCATGATAGTTTTCTTGACATATTGAGGAGCTAACTAATTCAGAACCTAGTTGATAGATATGCCTCAATCAGGGGTATGGAATGTTTAACAATTGTCTATAGATGGAACAGCTGTTTTTGTGCATTTGGCTCATGCTCACACAGTTCATCACTAGAAGAGTAAAAGTTCACCATGTTATTCTGTCAGATTTATAAAATTATGTGTTCTCTTTTAACCCTAGAAACCATCACTATTTATTATTAATATCATTTTTGTCCACTAAACAATCTTTTTTTTCTCACTTTCGCAGTTGAAAAGTCTCATGGACCCAAGAACCACTGTGCAACGTGGGCCAGTAACCATTACCAAACATTTGATAAAGTTCAATACACTTTCTCTGGGCAGTGCATTTACCTGTTTGCGTCGGACTGCTCCCCGTCTTCCGTTTTTAATATCTATACCCAAAAGGTTCAAGTGGAAGAAGCTTACAGAACATATTTTACCATCATCATTGACGATCTGGTAATTAAAGTGGAAGATGAAGGGATCACTGTTGATGGAAACCCGTGAGTACCTACCTGGTGGTTCAATATTAATTGTTAGAAAGAATTTTTTTTAGCTGTTGTCAGTAATATTATTGAAAGGAAATAACCTTCTAATTGTCCTGTACACTTTTGTTAAGAACTTTGAACATTACTTATAGGTACAAGCTCTAGAAACTTGATTAAGCCACATTCACCTGGAAGAAACTAGAATGGTCATCTCTGATACAGAATCATAATTGTGATCATGAAAAAATGCATTTGGAGGGATAACATAACATGTATGGTTGCCCCTAAGCTAATAAATTCAGAAGCCACAATGAGATTGAGGTAGATCTTGCCTGGCAGAAGTACAATACAATGGTGCTGGAGTGATCAAGACCTATTCCCATTCTTTAACAGTAATAATAATTCAATTTTTTTGGGATACCCATCCACAAATGGATATGCAGTAAGGGTCAAAATGCTAAAACTCTCTAAAAAGTGGCCACAAAAATACAGAGCAAATTCAGCAGAGAGTATTAGAAAAATAACATTGAATTAGCTTTCTTCATTTGGCCATTTAATATCAAGAAGTGGACATCATACATTCCTATCCATGCAGCTTATTGTCTCCTGAGGCTCTGAATGGCCAATTCTAAGCAACCTTTCAATTGGTCTTCATTATTTATTTATTTTTATAATTTTGTAGTTATTTGCTTTCTGCTTCTGACTCTTTCCATCTTTCAAATGAGGGTCCCTGACCTCATCTAAAAACAAATGCTCTGTAAGGCTACACATTTATTGTTATTGCTATATTTTATTACTCATCTTTCTATTCAAGCCTCTCCTATTCATATTCCAGTCTCTTATAAAAATCAATGCATGGGTGCTAGGGGAATTTGGACTCTAGCAGCCAGATTGCTGAAATTGCAAACTGGAGAGCTGCAGAATAAAAAGCTATATAACTCAAAAACCACAAAAAATAAAAAATGAAACCCAACTGCAATTTGTCTCAGAATATCACTCTCGACATCATATTAAAAGTTAATTTTAAGGTGAACAACCTCTTTAAGAGAAGTTGGAGCAAGTTTCTGTATCAGTTTGTGGAAGAAATACAACTAGAACTGTAATTGCTTCAGAATGGCTGTCAGGAGCGCTCTGGAAAGGAGAGGGGTTAAATCTACCTGAAGCCTTCCACCAATCAACTGCTAGAGGAAGTTTAGAGACTTTGCCTCTCTTCTCACAGGTTTTGTGTGTTGAATTGTTGAATTGTGAGGGTTGGACGTGGAAAGCTTATTTGAGTTTGTCTGTGGATTCCAGCTATCAGTTAGTATTTGACCTTGGCTTGTAGAATTTGATTTGTGTGTCCTTGGGTACTGTGTTATCTAGTACAGGTATGGGACAAGTTATCCAGAATGCTCGGGACCTGGGGTTTTCTGGATAACGGGTCTTTCCGTAATTTGGGTCTTCATGCCTTATGTCTACTAGAAATTCATTTAAACAGTAAATAACCCCAATAGGCTGGTTTTGCTTCCAATAAGGATTAATTATATCTTAGTTGGGATCAAGTACAAGTTACTGTTTTATTATTACAGAGAAAAAGGAAATAATTTTTAAAAATTTGGATTATTTGGATAAAATGGAGTCTATGGGAGACAGCCATTCTGTAATTCGGAGCTTTCTGGATATCGGGTTTCCGGATAAGGGATCCTATACCTGTATATTGGTTATGACCCATTCCATCTCTTTTCTAGTAAATACCTCTGTTTAATCCCAGGTACTGCACTATCCCCCTTGTGAATCATCCGGCTAGCTTCCTGACTAAGCTCCTCTCACCCCTTAGCACCACACCTCCCTTGTTTATGAAGTGGCCTGTCTGACTACTCCTTTACGCTCAGTGTTTTACTTGACACTGCTCACTCCTAACCGCTCTGGCACTGTTGTAAGTTATAATATGGCACAGTGGCATAATTAGATATTGCTAGGCCCCACAGCAAATCATTTTTCAGACCCCCAAAATGAACAGGTTACCCTGTTTTACCAATATTTATTGAAATTGTATATGAATTAGGGCCTCATGGGGCCCCTATACCTCCTAAACCCCCGCAGGGTCTGCTTCCTTTGTAGTTATGTCCCTTGTTCAGCATCCAGCTATACAGGTATGGGACCTGTTATCCAGAATGCGCGGGACCTGGGGTTTTCCGGATAATGGATCTTTCTTTAATTTGGATCTTCATACCTTAAGTCTACTGAAAACCATGTAAACATGAATTAAACCCAATAGGCTGGTTTTGCCTCCAATAAGGATTAATTATATCTTAGTTGGGGTCGAGTACAAGCTACTGTTTTATTATTACAGAGAAAAAGGAAATAATTTTTATAAATGTAGCGCACCCGTAGGTGTATCTTTTGCTATGTATTAAGGCTGTGTGTGACCAGGCTAAAACTATTTGTAGTGTGCCCTGGACCCCCAGTGTACCCGTGCAACTCCCTGTAAACTCCCGGTACCTAGTGTAGATCAATGCAGCAGGATATTCAGCCAGACAATTGCTTTGCAGTAAACTAAAACTTATTAACAGAGAACAGTGGCAAGGTCGTTGTTCACAAGCACTTGGATGTTCACAGTAATCATAAAGTAGCTTCAAACAGTAGTATTCCCTCCAGAGGGTACAAGGTGCAGCAGACGGCTAATATTCAATATGTATCAAAGTTACAGCAACAATAGACTTGAGAAATAGTTACCACTTTCACTGGGCACTATCCCTCTGGTGAAGCACTAAGGCATGGGTTTCTCAGCCTGGGGTCTTGTATCTTGGCACCGGACTTGGTCCTTACCTCACCCACTGTATTCAGCCTGGGGTCTTGGGTCTTGGTATCCTATCTGGTCCTCAACTCACCCACTATAGTCCCTGCTCTAGTGGTTCAAATACCACGGAGTCCTAACCACACTATTTCTCCTCGTTGGAGCCACATCTGCTCACTAGCTACCCTGTGCTGACTTTCACTCCTAGAGCAACTATTACTGTGTTACTATCACTATCTTACACTTAACTAACTTTCCCGGCAGACCTGGACCTGTAGTACCTCACAGTGAGGCAAAGTCCCAGGACAGACCCAGACCGCATGATGCAAAACCCTTTTATATTGACAAACAGTGCCATCTAGTGGACAAACTCCATGAACTAATGTGGACCCAGCAAGGGACATAGCTGCCTGAGTTAACTAAAGGACCCTTAGGTGTCCTATTACCAAGGGGAAACTGCCTGAGATAAATACACCCAATTCTCAGGTTCTCTACATGAATTTGGATTATTTGATTATAATGGAGTCTATGAGAGACGGCCTTTTTGTAATTCTGAACTTTCTGGATAACAGGTTTCCAGATACCTGTACTTGTAAGCAAGAGCTGGTACTCACTAATACATACAGTTAAACTTGCAAGCAAGGAGCTGGGGCTTGCTAATAAAATTCCTGGCACTTTTGTGAGTTACAGTTCTTCTTTGAGCTATACTTGCAAGCAAGGAGATAGGGCTAGTTAATATAATACCTGGTACTGTTTTGGGATTATATTTCAATATGCATGTAAGCTTCCAGGGTCCCCCATTCTGTACTGGTATTACAGACACCAATACTTAGGGGCCTATGTATTAAACATCAAAATGTTCTGGTCTAGTTTTTAAATGGGAAAAAAACTTTTACAGGGAAAAAAACCTAAAATTTTTAGAGATTTATTATACCCCAAAGCTGTTAAAAATCCAAATCTGAAAATATTCCATCTCAAACCTGTCAATGTCATTTAGAAGTCAATGGCATATGTTCCTGATGGATGTTTCTTGACATCGTGATCCACACTGGTTTTCTTCCAATAATATAATAAATTTGAGTTGTCATGGCGACAATTTGGCGATAAAGTTGAGTTTTTGGAGCACCAGTCGTACGATTAGAATTGAGGCTCAATTTTGTTGCAACATTAATAGGTCGGCCCTTAATGTATAAGTGGAACAATTATTCAGTCTAGCCACAATGAATAGACATTAATTAATGTATTGGTTTAAAGACTATGCTTTCATCTAACAATACAGGTATGGGATCAGTTATCCGGAAACCCATTATCCAGAAAGCTCCAAATTACAGAAAGGTTGTCTACCATAGACTCCATTTTATCCAAATAATCCAAATTTATGAAAAAAATATTTCTCTTTTCTCTATAATAATAAAACAGTACCTTGTACTTGATCCCGACTAATATAATTAATCATTAGTGGAAGCAAAACCAGTCTATTGGGTTTAACATTTAAATGATTTTCTAGTAGATTTAAGGGATGAACATCCAAATTACAGAAAGATCCGATATCCGGAAACCCCCATATACTGAGCATTCTGTACAATACCTGTACTGGGTTTTGTTTATAAAACTTACTAAAACGTTATTCCAAAAAAGTATAAATATTGGTGTAAAATGATCACCATATTTCTAAGGCTCTGTTATTATCCTTATAGATAGTTGAACACCATGGTTTGCAATCATGAAAATAATCATTTCTACAAAGAGATAAGTTGCGTGTTTAAAGTTTATTTTTTTACACTAAAATAATGTTAATATTTTGCTCTCCTGGAAAAAAACAGTTGATGGGACATTCAGCTGCCAAAAGAAAGTAAAAAGTAGAGCTGACTATATGCCAGGAATGCACATTCTGCAAATCCAAAGAACCGTCGGCTCATACAAACACTTGAGTACTTGTTCTTTTCTGCTCCTTGAAGCTTTGGGTATAAACAGTAACTTTCCTGTACAGCACACCATACTCTATGTAATATAAGTCATATACCCGGTATGTCTTACAAAAAAAAAGAGGTCCTCTGCACTCTCTTAATGTTCTTATCAAGGACATAAAAACATTTTGTGCATTAAGCTACTAAAAGATGTCCTCCCATTTAAACAAAACAGGGAATGTTTGTCCATATATTGCAATATATTCAAGCTGGCCAACTACTTAAAACTCATTCCTGGTCTGGCCAGTCCTGCACTCACTTTCATCTAATTTATTAAGAATTCTGTTGCTTCATTATACATTTTACACAGGGACTATTTTACCTGCAACGTGATTTCCAAATGGTTGCCAATCATATTGACCACCACTGGGATCACCTGACTATAGCTGAATGGGTGGGAGCCACAACCTAGAACTGGCCCCTGCTTCTGTATAAACTATAACAAAGAAAGGAAAGTTGTGCTCACTACTACATTTTAATCCATTAAGCAGGAGTGCAATGAGACTGTTATTACAAAATTCATACAGACAAATACTAGAGGTCCTCTGCACTCAACCCATAACCAATATAATAAGGACATCTGATTTATAAAAGGGCAACAATTTGGGAGTTTTAACATTGAAAGCAAGTAAGCTGCAGGTAAAACTTAGTCCCTGTGTAAAATATATAATGAAGCAATAGAATTCTTAAAGAATCAGATGAAGTGAGTGAAGGACCAGGGGTGGATTTCCAGTGTCCTCCGGTGCCCCCCTCCCTACCCCAGGATAGTTAACAAGAGCATCCTTTATGTACCGGAGCACTAAGCTCCTATCACTTCGTTCTCCAGAATTGAGCAAACTACCCCTGTGGCTGGGGGCATGCCGCCCCTTAACTTATGCCTTCCTAGGCCAGGGCCTTCGTGGCCTCATCGCATATCCGGACCTGTGTAGGACTGGCCAGATTAGGGATAACTATTATATTGATAATGGGTTGAGTGCAGAGGACCTTTTGTCTTTGTCTGCATGCATTTTGTTGTCATACCCTCACTGCAGCCCCCCCCCCCAATGGTTTATAATTCAGTAGTAGGTGTCATATATGTCAAAAAGTCATAGAAGTCTTGTGGGGGTCCATAGGTTTAACTTTTCATATGTTCTGGAAATCCCATACTGGTTGGAACTCCCCTGGTTTGGCCATGTAACAGCTGAAGCTAATTTAGAGATGGGAGGGAGTTTTCTTTACTAGGACAGACCAAGAGGACCAGTGACCAGAAAGGGTCAGTGTTACTTAAGTTTCTCTATAGGAAAGGCACCAGGTGATCTTCCTCTTTGGCTGCTATGTGCTGAGGAAGGTGGATATCTGCTGAGAGCCTGGCACTTAGGCCCCAAGGAAGTTTAAACTAACTACCTATTAGTGTAGGGATCATAGTGGACTGGGAACCATGTTAGAGGTTTTCCTGGAGGTTCCACTGGGTGATCCAAGAACATTGAAGGGTGTTACAGAGGTCACAGTCATATACGTGATAAAAGTCAAAATATAATCTATGTCATATCCAGAACCAAATTTAGGACAGTGTGCCTCAGAGATGTGGCAAATGTATCATAATGTCCTTTACCCTAATTAATATTTCTAGTATGTACTAGTATGTACTAAAGAGCCATGGTCAGGGTTGGGCTGAGCTGGTAGGACACACCAGAAAAAAAGCATGGCTCCCAGCCTTCATGGGTCCTGAAGATACAAGACCAACTCCCTGATGTCCCCACCTAAAAATTTGGGTGCTTACCATGTGGGTGTTCTCCTAATCTAGATGCACAGTGGTGAAATACTGTCAGCGGTTGTGCTTTAATCATTCAAATGATAATCAATTATATCTGGCATGTTTTGTAGATTCGATTTTCCATACACAAAGAAGGGCATCGATATTGATGACGCGTGTGAAAATGTTAAAATAAAATCCAGAATTGGTCTGATCATATGGAACTGGGGAGATGACTTCAAGGTGAGTGTGCTGTATATTCAAGTCATATTTTTAATAAGTTCTTCTATTCTGTCTATATTCTATCTGTACAGATCCAGCCAGTATAGAGCTTGTATAAAATCAGTTGAGTGGCATAATGTGTAAAAATTAGGTTAGAATAAATCAGTTATAAGGTGTTTGCTCCATGTGTGCAGGATATATGCAGGTATGGGACCTGTAATTCAGAATGCTCGGGACCTGGGGCTTTTCGGGTAATCCATAATTTGGATCTTTATACCTTAAGTCTACTAGAAAATCATGTAGACATTAAATAAACCCAATAGGATAGTTTTGCTTCCAATAAAGATTAGTTATATCTTAGTTGGGATCAGGTACAACGGAGGACGGATCCCATACCAGCATAACTATTTGAAACCTATTCCTGCCTTATTTATCCCCCAAAGAGTTTCCCTTATTAAAGCGTAATTTAAATGTGATACTACCAGCATTGGGGCAAATTCACTAACCTCCAAAAATTCACCAGCAACGGCTTTGCTTACATTGCAACACTTCACCAAGGCGCCGAGCGCCGGCTAAGTAGCGGTAGCGTTACTGCTGCAAGCGAAGCGAAGTTGCGATATCGTTGGCTAATTTGCATACGGCGGCAAGTCAAAGTTGAATAGACGTATATGTTGCAGCAAATACATTACTCTACACAAGCCCGGGAAACCTTAAAATAAACTAGAGTTGTTATATTGCCCTACACATGAGCCCAGTGTATAGTCTTTGTGCCATATGTTAGGAAATGTAGGGGGGAAGCCGGGTACCCCAGAAAAAATGTATGCTCTTTTGCAGCCTATCACCCTGAAAAATGAAAAGTCGCAAGTGGTTTTTGGGACTTTTTTTTTTTTTAAAGAACTCCTATCTACTCTATTGCACTTTGCCTGGTCTGAGGTGGCGTAGGCAAGTCTGGCACAAGAGGTAACATTCAGTAAAATGCGCATCTTAGTGAATTTGCGAAGTAACGCTCTTTCACCAGAGTGAAACTTTCCCTGGCTTAAGAGTGCAAAGTAGCACTAGAGTCTATCTCCTTCACTAGCGGAGTTACACCTTCGCCCGTTAGTAAATCAGAGAAGTAACAACGTCACGCTGGCGAAGTTTCGCTAACGTTAGTCACTTCGCTCTTTAGTGAATTTGCCCCATTCTTTATCCACAAGATGTAAGGCCTTTTATTATAGATCTTTTATACTGATCTTATGATTTTGCAGGTGAATGTTTAATTAATATGCATCATTTTTTTCTAGTTAGAACTCAATGACATGTACAAAGGAAAGACCTGTGGGCTATGTGGCAATAATGATGGAAATCCCTCAAATGATCTAGTTTGGCAAGGTTAGTGTTACAGACATTGTTTTAGATACGAAGCTGGTGTCCTTTATGGAGAAAGCTATACAAAAACCATTTTAGGCTCATATTTCAATGCTGCCTTTCAACATGTACCTTTGCAATAAGCTCTGTTTGAAAAGGAAAACTTTTTAGGTTAGAAGTAGCATTATATACAGGTACGAGACCTATTATCCAGAATGCTCGGGACCTGGGGTTTTCCGGATAACGGATCTTTCCTAAATTTGGATCTTCATACCTGAAGTCTACTAGAGAATCATGTAAACATTAAATAAACCCAATAGACTGGTTTTGCTTCCAATAAGGATTAATTATAACTTAGTTTAGATCAAGTACACAACACTGTTTTATTATTACAGAGGAAAAAAATTGGATAATTTGGAATTTATTTCTGTAATTTGTAGCTTTCTGGATAACATGTTTCCAATTAATGGATCCTATACCTGTTTGGATTTTTAATATAAAAGATCAATTGATAGGTGAAGCTTCTGTTTTTGGTTTATGGAGCAATGAAAGTGAAACCAAAGAATGACATATCATTAATAGCGATGAGCGAATAAATTCGCCAGGCGCAAAACTCCCGTAAAAATTTGTATCAAAACATTTTGGAGGCGCCCCGGAAAAGTCGTTCACGGCAAAACTGTTGCGTGTCAACACTATTCAGATGCCCTTTGACTTTAACGCCAACGTCAAAATTAATGTAGGGCGTCTATTTTCAAGTTTCGCAAATTTTTCGCCGTTTCGCAAATTTCGGGGGAACTTCTCAAATTTTTCAGGGAAGTGAAACGGGAGAAATTCGCCCATCACTAATCATTGAAAAACCATAAATGCAAATAATGGCTTCTTAAGGTGACCCCCGTGATTGCAAGATTATTTCTAAAAGAACAGATCGGTTGCAATTGCTATTTAAGCTTGTTTTTTTCTGGTCAAGTTTTAAAGCAAGTAAGTTGTGGTAAAACTTAGTGCCTGTGTAAAATGGAAAATGAAGCAACAGAATTCTTAATGAACCAAATGCAAGTGAGTGTAGGACCAAGGGTGGATTTTCCCTGAGTGCGCCTGGAGGCCAGCGGGCCTCGGGTATTGTTTTATTTTTACAAAGAAAAAGGAAATCATTTATAAAAAGTTTAATAAAATGAAGTCTATGGGAGATGGCCTTTCCGTAATTTGGAGCTTTTTGGATAGTGGGTTTCCTAATAAGATTAATAATTTCCCTCTAAATATGCTCATATACTGTACTTAAAGGTGTTGAGGGTGTTTTGTATGGGGCTCATTTGGAATTGCAGATCCTGTGCCCTACATACAACAATAATGACACATATACCATGTACCTAAAACCCCCAGAAATGTGTTCAAACTTAAAAATGGACATTTTCCAAAAGTTGGGAGGTATGTAATGGTTTGTACGTCATCTTTCTAAAATTGTCGACTGAGTCTTGACAGTCTAGTGAAGATGAACATTTATTCCATTTATTTAATTTTACTGCTGGCCCTCTCCTGCTCTTAATAGAGGAACAAGAGTGGATTCTTAAACATATTGTTGAGAGATGCCCTGCTTCTTCCGATTATTGGAAGACTTTCATTTACATTTTTGTCGTTTTTTAGAACCAGCAACTTCATTCATCATCTATTTGAGGTTCCGGTTTTGCTGTTATCAGCCCTTTTTATCCGTTGTGGTCATTTGTGTTCAATGGCGCATTAGATAATACATTTACCTGAACTGCTACCAAACGCTTTACCAGATAAAAATTCAGGCAATTTCAAATAAGATATGTCATGCTGTATAGATATGATGCTGAACTTCAAGCTCAGTGGACATTATAAATAAATACTTGTGTTACTGGCCCATTTGGTAATTGTTTTCCATTTCCATTTATATTCTTCTTTCAGGCAAATGGTGCACGTAGCATTTGTTCCTCTGTTAGAGAACCCCCAGTCACTGTCCATGTTGCATGCCATTGGTATTTATGGTTGCTGGTGACACACAATATTTTGACCAAACTATGCTGGTTGAGTAAATGCTATGGGCACTATTACTCTAAGAAAATAATCATAAATGACCAGTAGTAAATGATTTAAATAATAATACTAAGAGGTATATTCTTGTCTTAGAACTGTATGTATTTAATTCTGTTGTGCAGGACATCCTGTCTTTCCAGCCCTATTTGGCAATGTTCACAAGGTCAATGGGCCTGAAGATGATTGTCCAGATGTCTCAGAATTTGAAAGTGAAGAGTCTGAAGAGAAAACTTGTAAGCAACAGGTAAGCAATGAAAACGCCAATGCTCCTTCTCTTATATTGCTCTTGCTTATATTGTTTTATTTCTTTTTATTTCCTGAAGTTTCTGTAGCAGGATTAATAGTAGGTCACAAAATAAACGTTATTAACATGTTGTCCTCTATATTATTGTTGGGAAAAAAGGGTCACCCCCACATTGATATGAGTTATTATGTTCCAGCCTCAACAAATAAAATCAGTATCAACAGTTTGATGGAGGTTCAGTAAAATCAGATTGAATGAGAACAATATAAAAAGAAGAAGGTTTCTCATGGCACTGTATTCAAGAAGCTTCATGATGTTCATTGCTTAAAGGAGAACCAAATCCCTTATTCATAAAAACCCCTACACTACATAGTCCCCCCTGCTCCCCCCAGCCTAGGTGTAAACTCCAGTAATTGCCCCTAAGTCTTAACTTACCTCTCTTTGCAGATTCAGCACAGAGGAGCTCATGGTCGCCATCTTCCAGTGCTTCAGTAGTCTTTGGGTCTTCTTCATTCCCTTCGGCTATTTTTGTGGCATGCGCTGTTGTTCGGTGCATGCGCCGATACGGCACTTACTTATTGAAGATTACCGAAGTGTTGGAGATGGCGACCGTGAGCTCCGCTGTGCTGGATATGCAAAAAGAGGTAACTAAAGACTTAGGGGCAATTAAACGGAGTTTACACCTAGGCTGGGGGGGAGAGGGGGGGTTACTATGTAGGGTAAGGGGGTAGGGGTTTTATGAATAAGAGGTTTGGTTCTCCTTAAAGAGGCTACATTATACAGTTGTAATATACAGGTACCATGCTTCTCTGTGACACTGAGATTTATTGTATTGCATTTAAAGGAGAACATAACTCCCCACCTGCTGTTTTAGCTGATCACCCTCATGTAGAAGCTCCTACCTCAACTGCATTAGTGCCACCCCCCACACATTAACCATAAAGGCACACAAAGACACATGTCTAGCCTAGGCCTTCAGATGCCTATATGGTAAATAAAAAAGTACACAAAAAAATCCAAGGGGAGCTGATAGGAAGGTTGGAGTAACTGTTTTTCTGGTCATCCGTGAAAGGTCCTTGCCCTTCCCCCTCATACCGAAACTGTAGAGTTGTGTACATTCAATCCAGTTTCTGGATCTTTGACAGTGATGAGAGCCAGAAGCAGGTGCTGTGCAAGCTCATGGTCAATCACTGTAGTTAAAGATGGTGCTTATGTGGGATTTGTTCTGATTTAAAGTATGTGTCATTTGTATGTAAAACTCTTTTCGTGACATTCTACTTAAATACGTTTTATAATATATATAATATAATTTTTCAATTTACACAATTTCACAAATATTTGTCGGAGAAACAGATTATTCTCTTCAAGGTTGAGGGTGAGGGGTGGGAATCACAAACCATTTTAATATGATGCCCAATAATTCCCAGTTATGTTGATGTGCAGAAATTACAGAAATATTATAAATATATATATATATATATATAAACACCGTGCTTTGTGCATACTTATTGTGAAGAAGACTACTAAATCTTCATGGTTTAAATCCAGCATAGTTGTCAGAAATATCATATTTAGGAATGTTTATATCAATAATAAAGCTTTCATATATATATATATATATATATATATATATATATATATATATATATATATATATATATATATATATATATATATATATATATATATATATATATATATATATACTGTATATATACACACAGGTATGGGACCTGGGATTTTCTGGATAAGAGTTCTTTCCATAATGTGAATCTCCAAACCTTAAGTCTACTAGAAAATCATTTAAACATTATAAATCAAATAGGATTGCTTTGCTTACAATAAGCTTAGATAGCTTACAAAGTACTGATCTTTTATTACACTGATAATGGAAATTTGTTTTAAAACTCTGAATTATTTGATTAAAATGGAGTCTATGGGAGCTGACCTTCCCATAATTCAGAACTTTCTGGAGAACAGATTTCTGGATACAAGATCCTTGGGTCTGGGATTTTCTGGATAACTGCTCTTTCCGTAATTTGGATCTTTGTACCTTAAGTCTACTAGAAAATCATGTAAACATTAAATAATAGGCTGGTTTTGCTTTCAAAAAGGATTAACTGTATCTTAGTTGGGATCAAGTACAAGGAACTGTTTTATTATAAAAAAAAAAGAAAATCATTTTTAAAAAATGTGGATGGGAAATCCAATGGGAGATAGCCTTTCCATAATTTTCTCAATTCTGAGCTTTCTGTATAATGGGTTTTTTGAATAACTGATTCCATACCTATATATGGCAACAGTCCATTCTATTTAACCATCCAAGAAATCTCGGAAGCTAAACCCAAAACAAATAGATCCAGAATAATCCTATTCATTCATTTATTCAGAGAATGGAATGTGAGGATCTCCTTTCAAGAATGGGTAACTGCAAAGACCATTTGGAGTCATATCTAGATTATCTCCAGACGTGCATGGAAGACCTGTGCGATTGTGCATCTCTAAACAAGACAATATGCATTTGCAGCACCTTGAACCAGTTCTCCAAAGAATGTGTCCTTGCTGGTGGGCATCCTGGCAACTGGCGCCACCCTGGTTTGTGCTGTGAGTAAATGTTTTCTGTATCTACAGTAGTTGTGTATTTATCTTTTGATCCTTTTATTCCACAATGTATGCGTTAGCTAGTCAACCACATACACAAAAGTATTTACTTGCTTTGATATATACAGTTCTATAAGAAAACATGTCATCCTGTTGATTTTAAGCTGCTGAGATCTTCTTATAAGTATTTTGTTAATCTTTAACAAAAGACTTCATTAAAATATTAGCTTGAATATAATGTGTTATGTAATCAGATGGGTGGATATTTTAAATTAGCCATGATTTACTTCAAAGCTGGATGTATTACAAAATAATCAGGGGCATTAATGAGTGTGCTTTAAATGTACTTATTCGTGGAAGAATTCCATCATATGCATTGGCCAGGAAAACTTTTGTTTATCATACAGTATATACTGGTGAATTGTTGATATAGGAAATGATACTGTTGAAAACAGTTTCATCATTAAACCAATATGCAAAAAGTATGTTCAGCACAAGCACTATTTATTGAACTCATGTTGAACAAAGGTACAATAATGTACTTTGTACCCATGAGGTGCCACCTTCTACCTTTCTACCTATTTCTTCACCAGTTACACAATGCCCAACGAGCATGTTGTTTTATGAATGTGTTTCACCCTGTCCCGACACATGTTCCAAACCTGATGCAAGTGAATTATGCAGTGAACCGTGTTCTGAGGGATGCTCCTGTCCTCCAGGTAGGGTGTGATTTTTTTTTTTTTTATTGTGTGTTGATGTTTTAGAATCTGAGGGTGCAAGGTGGGAAAACTGGTAAAATGCAGTTGTAAAATATATGGGCCACCTTACATGGATGTATCAAAATTAGGAAATAAAGATCAAGAAGGATTTAATGATGGGCATGGTCATTAGTTTTAATGGTGGAAGAGGGTGTGACCTCGTGTGTGTACTGCTTTAATTTAGGAACAGTAGTTTTAATGGTGGAAGAGGGTGTGACCTCGTGTGTGTACTGCTTTAATTTAGGAACAGTAGCATCCAACAATAAAAGTGTTTTAACGTAATTATAATATATAAAAAATAATATATATAGATAGATAGATAGATAGATATTCATTACATTAAAACACTTTCATCTTTTGGTGTTACTGTTCCTTTAAGCCGGCTCAGATTTTTTTATTTGGAACCTTAACTGTTTACTTAATAGTCCTGTAAAATACCAGATGGTGGACTCGGAATCTTGTTGATGTATTTTCCTAATAATTTGGTATAGAAAATATGCCATGAGAAGCAGACAAAAGTCCTGTTCGGGCCCAGTACAAATGGGGGAATGGTGAGAAATACTGAACCAGATATGTGGAAATCCAAAGAGATGAAGGGGGTTTGGGGGAACTTGTTGGGGGGGGCAATTTAAACTCTGAAACATGTTAGGTTTGCCACTTATTACCCTGACAAATCTTCATAAGCTGTGAAAGTGGTAGAGCTGGTGTAAGTGGACCTTTTCTGGTGGAACAGACCTGAATGGTAGTGGACCAATGTGCTGTAAATAAATACTTAAGTGAAATATTTGGGACATACCACTTCACGCAGTAACCTGCCTAGCTGCCTATCTATGTTTTTAAATGGCTGCTGTATGTTTAATAAATACTTTTACTTTTTCTGTAATTAAGTTTTAGATTTGTGTGTTCCCATCAGTTCCAATCACAGTGCAAGGAGGTCCTTTTACCATTCACTTGGGAATACTAATGACATCTAGTAAATGTTGTTGTCTCCATGTTTGGATTTCATTTTTAAAATCATATTGTCCATAGAACTTTAGAATTCAATTGTATATTTATAATCATTGAGGCCTTTATATTCCAGGAACTGTTCTGGATGATATTAATCACCATAAACAGTGTGTGAAACAGATCAATTGTCCTTGTGTTCATGGTGGGAAGATATTTGAACCGAATGAGAAATATTCCACTGCCTGCCATGACTGGTATAGTTTCATGTGTTGTTTTTTTTATTTTATTTCTGTATTTGTAGTTAGTGATGGGCGAATTAGCGCCGTTTCACTTCGCAGAAAAATTAGCGAATTTCCCGCAAAATTTGCGAAACGGCAAAAAATTTTGGACGTCGGCGTCCGTTTTTTTGACGCCGACGCCTGTTTTTGACCCTGGCGAACTTTCACCAGTGAATGTTCGCGCCCGTTTTGCGAATTTATGCACCGGCGGTGAAACGCGCAAATTCGCCGCAAATTTACGCCTGGTGAATAAATTCACCCATCACTATTTGTAGTGTTATGTAAGTGAAAACCATTTGACATGTGAATTCTTTTTCGATAAAAGTTTGTCATTTACAGGTATGGGATCCATTGTCCATTGAGGCCGTCTCCCATGAACTCCATTATAATCAAATAATCCAACCATTTGCTTTTTCTCAGTAATAATAAAACATTACATTGTATTGGTCTAATGTTAGATATAATTAATACTTATGGAAGCAAAACCAGCTTATTGGGTTTATTTAATGTTTACATGATTTTTTTAGTAGACGTAAGGCATAAAGATCCAAATTATAAAAAGATCCGTTATCTGGAAACCCCAGGTTCCGAGCATTCTGGATAACAGGTCCCATACCAGTAACTTGTCACATTTTGCACCTAGATCTACCAGGCAGCTGTTATCTTGTGTTAGGGAGCTGCTATCTGGTTACCTCCCCATTGTTCTGTTGTTAGGCTGCTGGGGGAAAGGGAGGGGGTGATATCACTGCAACTTGCAGGACAGCAGTAAAGAGTGACTGAAGTTTAGTAGCACACACGTCACATGACTGGGGGCAGCTGGGAAACTGACAATATGTAAAGCCCCATGTCAGATTTCAAAATTAAATACAGAAAAAAATCTGTTTGCTTTTTTAAGAAATGGATTTCAGTGCAGAATTCGGCTGGTGCAGCACTGTTAACTGATGCATTTGGAAAAAAACACATTTTTTTCCATGCACTTACCTGCAAGAGTACTAAAATATGTCCTTGGTGGGCTCCAGCAAATGTCAATTCCCATCAGCCCTTTCTTATTTCGTCCATAGGCCTGTATGTAATTTATTATATTTAGCAATGTCTACTAATTGTGAGAGTGGGCTCCTAGTGTGAGGTCCTCTGGTGGGCCTTAGTTCAACACTTAGGAAAATACACTTTTACTTTTATATTATATTATATTAATATATATAAGCACATTAGAAATCATTGTGGGGTAATATACATCCCTATTTTTATCAACTTGATATTATTACTAGGAAAAAGGTTCTTAGGAACACTTTTGCTATAAAGTAAACAAAAGCTATGCTATGATTTGAACTTATCAAATAATTTTAAAATTCAAAAGTGCGTACACCATTGGGTACATCATTATAATAAGTTGCTGAAAAGTAGAGATGTGTAAAATGAGAGTTTACTTAGAAAGAATATGGATATTTGATCCATTATCTGATTTTGGATAATGGGTGGAACTGGAAATGGGGTCAAATTAAGAATAAACCACATAGCATGTCCCACATAACCTTCATTTCTAAAATGAGTTGTTGGGCAAAATAAAACAGTAATTATTTACTTTTGTTGGTTTGGACTTTTAGCTATTTTTGGAATTTATTTGTTACTTTGTACCTGTAAAACTACTAGGGATGTAGCGAACGTCGGAAAAAAAGTTCGCGAACATATTCGCGAACTTGCGCAAAAATGCGAGCGGTTCGCGAACGGTTCGCGAACCCCATAGACTTCAATGGGAAGGCGAACTTTAACATCTAGAAAAGACATTTCTGGCCAGAAAAATGATTTTAAAGTTGTTTAAAGGGTGCAACGACCTGGACAGTGGCATGCCAGAGGGGGATCAAGGGCAAAAATGTATCTGAAAAATCTGCCTGTGTGTGCTTGGAAGAGATAGTGTAGGGGGAGAGCTGTTAGTGATTTCAGGGACAGATGATAGTAAGTTTGCTGGCTAGTAATCTGCTTGATAGTGCTCTGTATTGGAGGGACAGAAGTCTGCAGGGATTTGAGGGACATTTTAGCTTAGGTAGCTTTGCTGGCTAGTAATCTACTGTTCTCTTTAAACAACTGCCATACGTTGACCTTGTAGGCATTGTTTGCCCAGTTTTTTTGGACGCAGCCACTGAAGCACAGTTGCCAGAAAAAATATGCCATATAAATGCTGAAAATAGTCATTTTTCGCCATACGTTGACCTTGTAGACATTGTTTGCCCAGTTTTTTTGGACGCAGCCACTGAAGCACAGTTGCCAGAAAAAATATGCCATATAAATGCTGAAAATAGTAATTTTTCGCCATACGTTGACCTTGTAGACATTGTTTGCCCAGTTTTTTTGGTTGCAGCCACTGAAGCACAGTTGCCAGAAAAAATATGCCACATAAATGCTGAAAATAGTCATTTTTTGCCATATACGTTGAGTCAACGTATGGCAAAAAATGACTATTTTCAGCATTTATATGGCATATTTTTTCTGGCCTCTGTGCTTCAGTGGCTGTGGCCAAAAAACTGGGCAAACAATGCCTACAAGGCCAACGTATACACTACTACAGCGGTGGATACGGATTACGTAAAATATATGAATGCTGCTTGAAAAAAGTGACTCCGGTGTTTTTTCTGGAGACGGTAATATTATGGATATTTAGACAGAATGGGAACAAGGTCACACAGCTCGATGGCGGGTTGAAGAAAACAGTGTGCAAATAATGCCTACAAGGCCAACGTATACACTACTACAGCGGTGGATACGGATTACGTAAAATATATGAATGCTGCTTGAAAAAGTGACTCCGGTGTTTTTTCTGGAGACGGTAATATTATGGATATTTAGACAGAATGGGAACAAGGTCACACAGCTCGATGGCGGGTTGAAGAAAACAGTGTGCAAATAATGCCTACAAGGCCAACGTATACACTACTACAGCGGTGGATACGGATTACGTAAAATATATGAATGCTGCTTGAAAAAAGTGACTCCGGTGTTTTTTCTGGAGACGGTAATATTATGGATATTTAGACAGAATGGGAACAAGGTCACACAGCTCGATGGCGGGTTGAAGAAAACAGTGTGCAAATAATGCCTACAGGGCAAATAATGCCTAAAAGGTCAACTTATACACTACTACAGCGGTAGTAAAATAAAAAAAAGTAAAATAAAAAAAAAATGAATATTAAAAAAAAAAAATTAAAGTTGGTGCTGCTGAACTACTAGGAGCAGCAGATTAGCACACCAGTCCCACTCCCCAACACTGCTAGACTAATAGCACTGGGCTCTTATAGTAGTAGTAGTAGTAGTAGTAGTAAAACAACAAAAAAATAAATAAAAGCAGTCCTTACAAGGACTACTGTTATTGCAGCAGTCAGCAGATGAGATCAGAAGCAGGACAGCTGCCCACTGCAGCTACATACAGAGCACTGCAGTAGAAGGTAGATTACTAGCCAGCAAAGCTACCTAAGCTAAAATGTCCCTCAAACCCCTGCAGACTTCTGTCCCTCCAATAACAGAGCAGTATCAAAACGATTACTAGCCAGCAAACTTTCAACTGTCCCTGAAATCACTAACAGGCAGCAGCTCTCTCCCTACACTATCTCTTCAGCACACACAGGCAGAGTGAAAAAACGCTGCAGGGCTTCGGTTTTTATAGGGAAGGGGAGTGGTCCAGGGGAGAGCTTCCTGATTGGCTGCCATGTACCTGCTGGTCTGGGGTGAGAGGGCAAAAAAAAGCGCCAACAATGGCGAACCCAAAATGGCGAACGTCGCGCGACGTTCGCGAACTTCCGGCGAGCGCGAACACCCGATGTTCGCGCGAACAAGTTCGCCGGCGAACAGTTCGCGACATCTCTAAAAACTACTACCTAGTGTAGTTTATCTCTAAATGGCTACTGATAATTTACAATTAGATTATGTTGTTTTAAAGAAAAACCCTCAATGTTATTTTTGTTCAGCACTTGCAAGTTTGGTCGTTGGTCTTGTACACAATTTGCTTGTGCTGCAAACTGCACTCTGAGAGGAGGATCCCATATCAGCACCTTTGATGCAAGGGAGTTTACCTTCCATGGAAATTGCCAGTACTTAATCGCCAAGGTTTGTATATTATTTGTACATTATTCACGGTTATTTGGCTTAGCAGAGATGATCAAAATAATGAAAATAAGGCATGTACATAAAACAATTGCTGCTAATATCAAGAGCACTCTGACTTTTAAAGTAACTATGATGGCTTCATTTAATTAAAAATAGACCCCCACATTGACAATATCTGGCCATCTTTGGAGATTTTGATGTTTACGTAAAGTTGTATTTTTGTAGTCGGACAAGTCTAGCAAGATTTAAAAAGGCATTTTCATTCATACAAACAGGTTTCACCTCATTTTCTATGCTTATCTCCTTCGTGTTCACACCTTGCAAGTAATTTCACCCTCTCACATACCAGTTCATTCCTTGAAAGGCAGTCGAATATTTTCTTTTGTCATTAGAAGAGAGTGTCTTATATTTATATACCTTGCAAGGTCTATCTATAGACATTACCAAACTCGTGTATCTTATGATGTATGGCCACTTTTTTTTCTGGTATGCCCAATGGTTTGAATGATTATCATCCTTTATGAGGCCCAAAGAAAAGTGAGACAATGAAACGAATTATCTCTAGTGATGGGCGAATTTGCGCCGTTTCACTCGCGAATTTCCCCTGAAATTCACGAAATGGTGAAAAATTCATGAAACAGCGCAGGCGGCTCGTTTTTGATACCGCCGTCCATTTTTTTTTTGACGCCGGCGAATTTTCACGGCAGTTTCGTGAATGTATTCACCAATGGCGAATCGTGCAATTTCGCCACGAATTCGCACCTGGCGAACAAATTTACCCATCACTACTTATCTCAGAAATGTTTGGAGATCACATGGAAGGATAACATCTTGACCTTTAATAACTGTGTGTACTCAAACGGAAGCAACTTTTGACCTAAAGAAATGACATGGGCCCAGCAGGAAACTTTAGATCAAGAGGCACTTTCTCCTTATTTTGTTGTCATCTCACGTTTTGTTATTCTATTTTCTTGCATCATTGATCTGCTCTGTCTGATAATATATTGTTTGTTATTTTTTTATTCTGTATTTCTGATTTTCTCTTCTCAATTATGGCTGGTGGTAAGAATTACAAGGCAAAAACAGAAAACCATAGGCAGTTGACTAGCAGGTCAACCCAGGTAACTCCTGGGTATACCAAGTTCATTAAGGGGGTTATTTACTAAATTCCGAATGCAAAAATCATGAAAAATCCAGACTTTTAAAAAAATCACAAATTTTTCAGAATTCATTAAACCCCGAGGATGGAAAAGTCTGAATTAAAATCCAGTATCTCAGACCTGTCAAGTTTGCATATAAGTCAATGGAAGAAGTCCCATAGATTTTTTGATGTGCGCTGGGTTTCCTACAATACCCCAAAGTTTTCGGGCAAAAAGCACAAGAAATCTGTTTTTTCGGGTGAAAATTGAAAAATTCGTGAAAATCAGATTTTTTCGGAGTTCGATCGGAGTTTGTAGCAGAAAATATTGAGATAAATTCGGACTAGTGTCCTCTTAAACCAGCGAGATCTTATGTTCAACTGTTGTTTTGTTTGTTAATTGGTTACTATTGCTTTTTGTTTTTTTCAAACATCTTAATATTCTGTATAACGTCTTTTATCCACCCAGGATACTGATAAAAAATTTGCTGTATCTGCCAAGATTGTCCAGTGCGGACTTTCAGAAACTGTCACTTGCTTGAATGCTGTCTACATCACCATAGGGAAGGTGGTAAGTTGGAAGGAATAAAACTGTCTCTGTTTCTGCCACATAATATTACATTTAGAATACATTTTTAAAAAACGTTTTATTCTGTATTCATCTTAATTAGACCGTGGATTACAGCAACATAATAATGTTATTTTTATGTTTTGGTGCAGCACATCTGTCTTTGTCACAATGCTGCAGCACTAGCTTAATGATATAGTAGCCTATTGAGAGTATTGCTTCACCTGAGTTGTTCCTTGGCAACTCTAGATGCAATGTTTTCTTCACAGATACCTCTTTTGTACTGGTAGCTCAGTTGGTAGCTTTGGTTTGATGTCTTTTTAATTTACAAGGCTGTGTGTTCAGTTTGGATGTACTATTAAAATGACTTTCAGAATTTTACATCTGAATGCCAAAATATGTCAAATTAGTCAACAAGTTTGATGGATGGTAATTCTATTTCCTATATCTTTCCTGTTTTTCAGAATATAAAAATTTGCTATTGTGGCAATGTATACATCAACAATTTTGTAACTCTGCTGCCCAAGTATAAAGGTTTGCCATGTTTTTATTTATTCCTTTGTTGTTGTTGTGTATCATGGAAATGCTGAGAAGAGCCTGAAAAATGTTGTAAGATAAATTCATGCTTCACGTATGCATGTGAAGTATAGTTGCTACACAATTATTAACTCAATTGGAAAGAGGTTAAAAAGAAATAGAACCAAAAATATCAAAAAGTTTTCAGTACTGAGTGAGAAAGACTAATTTGTTACATATGGTTTTGTTACTTCATTAGAATTAATTAGTAAGACAAAGGTGTGATAAGACCCTGTAAACATGCACACTTGCAATACTAGATATATGTGCCAAAATCCTTCTAATGTCTTTATCCCATATTTGATATACCAACACAGCACTCTGCATATTTCACCCATCATCGGTCATTATGACATCTCCCTTTGTACCTGGCACATTACCAGACATGGAATAAAGACATTAGAGGGGATATTTGTGTTGATTGACCTTTTGTTATTGGTTTTGCACTTTTGAGATACATTTTATTGATTTGTTATTCTCCTGTAGTTATTTGTGTGTTAGATGAATAATAAAAATTATATATTTGTGATATTTATTATTGGAAGTGTGAATGTAGCCAAGGTTTTTGCTTACTTTGTAGGTAAGATGTAAATAACCAGATTTGTATAAGAAAAAGAGTGAAGATAACCAGCATTAAAGTGTAGAATCATCACCGATTACTGGATAGCACTGAAACCCAATAACCTTGGGGGGGCACATTTACTTAGCTCGAGTGAAGGAATAGAAGAAAAAAACTTCGAATTGCGAATGTTTTTTTTGGCTACTTCGACCATTGAATTGGCTACTTCGACCTTCGACTACGACTTCGACTACGACTTCGACTACGACTTCGACTTCGAATCAAACAATTCGAACTAAAAATCATTCGACCATTCGATAGTCGAAGTACTGTCTCTTTAAAAAAAACTTCGACCAAGTACTTTGCCACCTAAAACCTGCCGAACATGAATGTTAGCCTATGGGGAAGGTCCCCATAGGCTTCCTAACAATTTTCTGATCGAAGGAAAATCGTTCGATCGATGGATTAAAATACTTCGTTCTATCTAACGATTTTTCCTTCGATCATACGATCGTAGGAAATGCGGTAAATCCTTCGACTTCGATATTCGATTATAATTATAATTAACCCTCGATATTCTACCCTAAGTAAATGTGCCCCTAAATGTTTACATTAATCTCCTATGCAACTAAGTCACCATACTTCTTTTTATATTTTAATTCAAAAAGGGTCAAACTGTAGTTATTTCAAAGCTAACATTTATTTATAAATAACAGTGTAATATAATTATAATTATTCCATGGATTAATTAATTGTATGTGGCACTGGAAGTGTATAAACCACCTCGCTTTCAGTGAGTTTATGTGCGATCTAGATAATTCTGGAACCAGGGCAAGGAACTCTATTTGTGCAGCCTAGGCAGGTATACAGGAACCCTGTAGGGAATGGGGTCTCTTGGGAAGCCACCGAGAATTTTAGCAAATTGGAGGGGGGTCCAAACACAACTAATATATCAAATCGTAACAGTTTCGAGGCCCAGCTTACAAACACTGCAAAAAAATTTAAATATAAAACAACTGAAAACAAAACATTATTTGTGGTCTATTATTTAGAAGCAGTATATTTTGAGAAAGTTACATAAAGCCCCAAAAACAATGGACCACAAACAGGACCTTGGACCAAAAAAGTAAGAAAAACTACTTTAGATACATTATCCAGTAGAATTAAGTCATAGGCCTTGTTTATCAAAGTCCGATTTTTTTTTAATCAAAAAAGTCCGACCAAACTAGAATCCACAATTGGATTTTATTTATTAATAAAAAATCACAATTTAATCAGATTGGGGACAAACACAAAAAAATCTAGCGAAAATCTTAATAGTATGATTTGTTTTCCGAGTTTTTTTCCGTCTATTCCCCCGATTTTTGCCTGCAAAGTAGTCTGATTTTCGGTCTAATTCCAGCGCAGACCACAGAAACTTCCAAATATGATAGGGACCTCTCTTATTGACTTATATACAAACATGGTAGGATTCAGAGTTTTTCCATCCTCGGGTATAATAAAGCTTGGAAAAAAATAACACCCTTGGAGTTATTCTTGAAATCATTTAACCACTCATCCAAGTGACTTCTTCAGTTCTTCATAGACATATTGCTTTAGATATATTAGTTCTAACCAGAATTACTAAATTGTATTTCTAGCACTTGATTCACATTAGAGGGCTCAAAATAATACTGACTCATTTGTATTATGTGTCCAGAGCTAACAATCTAGAATAATGTGTATTCTTTGTGATTGTGCCAGTTGTATCACAATATCACATTTTTATACTTCATTTTATTTATTTATTATTTCATTTTTTATTTCCTGTAGATGGCGTCATTCTCTATAGGCCTACTTCTGATGTTGTCAACGTGATTTCGCCATTTGGCATGACTGTTCAGGTCAACATTAAGCCTGTATTTCACCTCTCCATTAGTGTTGAGCACACATTTAAAAATAAAATGACAGGTAAATGAATCAATTGGTAAAACGTTTTACCTTTGCAGTTGATTCTTAAATACTGTAAATGTAGTTAAAGCAGAGGCAGATGCTGACAATTCAGATTGAGGGCAGAGCCAGCAATAAGTTAACTGTATAGATGTTTAAACCTCCCAAGATGTTTCCTTGACTAGGGCATTCTCAATGTGCAGGCTTTATAAAAGAGTAGACTCTACCAAGGCCAATCCTTTTCATCAATAGGAAAAAGATGGACCACCAGGTTGGGATGTAAAGGAGCACAACCTTTTTGTAACATGTAGCGAAACTGTTACCAGCAAGTATTTTCATATAGTATTAATATTATAAAACAGTTTTAAAATACAATCTTTATCTCTGCTTATGACAGACCCCGAGTGGCCCTCTTAAAGTAGCTAACAATTTCAGATACCATGGAATCCCCAACACAAGGCCCTAGCTCTATTCTCCAACTTAACCTTCAACCACTTCATTGTAAGCTAAAAGAAACACTTAGTCCGGGGGTCCCCAACCTTTTTTTTATCTGTGAGCCACATTCAAATGTAAAAAGAGAGCAACACAAACAGCAAAAAGTTCTTGGGATGCCAAATAAAGGCTATTTGGTAGCCTCTATGTGGACTAGCAGAATACAGAAGGATCTGTTTCGCAGTACAGCTGGTTCTTGTCCAACCAAAACTTGCTTCAAGCAAAGAATTGAAAAAAAAGGTTGATAAGCAACATGTTGCTCACAAGCCACTGATTGGTGAACACTGACTTAAACACTGCGGCAAACTACCTCTTATAATAATTGGCAGAATAAATATATGTAAGATAATTTATCTGCCAAAATTTTTAGTATATACTAAGCAACAACCCTTGCCACATCCACAAGAAAACCCTGCAAGGCATAGACCACACACAGTCTCAATTTCTTTGGGGAAATAAGATCCTATTCTCTCTAGGGCTACTCTCAACAACCCCCGGGACTAGTAAGTATTAGTGTTACCCAGTTATGAAATGTGCTAAGTGTATTTTGCCTCTCAAAGCTCTCACAAAGCAAACTGGATGGTATTTGACACACAAAATCCAACCTCCCTTTAGAAGCCCTATGCTTCACCTCAACTGAAAACCTACACATTGCCTTTTAAACTCAGAAAGATATTAGCCGTCTTAGACCTCACAAAGAGGGCATGGAACACTATGGCACTCCTAACTAACAAGAAAGAGTTGCTGTGGTCTGACATGCATGTTGTGGAGCAACAGTAACTTCTCACACTTTGCTGCATTCCTGGAAGTTAGAAGTGAAATGAATGTATCATCTCTTTGTGGATAGTGTGCTACATACACCACATCACCTTAGGCTGATGCACTCCCTGCCTGACCTGTCAGAGTTTAGATACACAAAGATTAGACTCCTCTGTCCTAGTTTTTGAACACCTCACCACAAATCCAGCACACAGACCTTGAACACTGTACCCTTAACTCAACTCAAAACATATCTCAACCACCCATAAACTCTTCAATTCAGAAAGACCATAGCCTAGGATGAAGTACAAGTCCAGTCCAGTCCAATGGATCTCGAATAGACAAACTGTAGCAACCTTTAATAAGCTTTAGAGGCAAGTTAATACAATTTAAAATCATTCTCTAAACTTATCTTAAACCCCAAAAATGGAGGGTTGGAACGTTTTTCCCTGCTATCTTGCCCATTGGAGTGACAGCTGGAAAAATGTAAAGTGGCCATAATGAGACAATCCTTTCTTGCAGTTTTGTAAGTGCCACATTAATATCAATTGTATATAAATACATAACATTAAAAGACTCGGATTTCATATTATATATACATAACAATAAAGAGATTTGTTGAAGTAAAGCCAGGGCACCTGCATAAAAATAGTTATACATGTGTAATACTGGATTTCTCAATCAAAATCACATACTTCAGGAATCTGCGGGAACTTTAATGGAGCCCAGGCTGATGACATGAAAACGCTGAGTGGTGTTTTGGAGACATCTGCTTCATCCTTCAGCAACTCGTGGAAATCACAAGCTCTGTGCTCTGATGCGGCTGACAACTTTAATAACCCCTGCACCAACAGCATCGACAGAGGTACAGTTGTCCTTAGAACATATAACTACCATTGTAATACCCATGATACTTAATGACATGGAATATTTAGAGTTCAACTCTTCTGTAGCCAAGAGTCCATTCCCATTATGCCTTACATGCTCGGTGGGAAACAGTCCTGTAAAGAAGCACCCAAGGCATTATGGGAAATAGAGCCTTTCTGAAGTCAGGAGAAGCGGTACAAGGAATTAAAAGGGATAGGAAATTACTGCTTTCAATAGCAATAAACATTCACAAGAAACCATTATACATTTTTAATTAATTAATTAATTGGAAAATTCCTCCGAATTACATATTCTTTCATCTTAAATTCATTTTTTTGCTGTGGCTTTCCCCTATAATGAGAAACATAGGGTTTTCCTAAGTTCTAAGACTGCATCCATGTTTAACAGGAGAGGTGTGCAATTAAGTGGCAATTCACAAGTGGCAAGCTAATTGTTGGTTGGTGAGTTAGAGGTAGGGGGTGGAACAACTATGTGCTTTTCCCCACCCACTTCTCTTGGACAGAGTAAGCAGGTGTCTGTGCTCTGCACTATGATTAAGCTAAACGGGGTTGCTTGGGGTCTTGCTTTTGAGGTTCAGAAGTTTTTGGATGACTACATCACCAGTAGCATCGGACTAACCCCCCCCAGTCAACTTAAACTTAAACAGGGTTGTAGAATAATAATAAATAATGAGAAGAAGGTTTTGGGGAACAAGAAAGAAACAACAGAATTTTACCACAAGGCAGAAGAATTAGTTCGAAGAAGCCTTAAATATTTCTGGCTGAAAGTACAATTCCAATTAAAAAGTAAACTGTTTCTGGGATTTTTATCAGAACTTTCTTCACTGGAAATGTTTTATTTGATTTTAAATTTTAAAAATGATCTTGAAATTAATATAATGTGTCTAACTTTCCACAGAACAATTTGGAAACCATTGGTGCACACTTCTAACAAACACCAATGACGTCTTTGCAGGATGCCATTCATATCTTGACCCCCATTCTTATTTTAAGGTAATAAATATGATGCTATTCATATCTTGACCCCTCGTTCTTATGTTTTTATTTTACTTTGTTTTATTTGTTTTTTTTCCAGTTTACAAAAACCAAAACACTTTTAGATTTTTACCATAACAACGGGAGTGAAAACAGTTAGTAGGGGGAATGAGAAACAGGGAAGTTACGAAAGTCCCAGGATAGAAAAGGAGGTAGAAAAAAAGAAACAAGGGAAGAAAAATAGAGGAAGTTGGAGATCCAAAAAGGATCGAAAGGGTCGAGTACCACAAAATAATAAAGATAACCAAGAAAGCTGAGTGTTAAGTAAGCTTAACACTGTTACCGACAGGTGAAATGGTGAAAAGTTTGCGAAATGCACTGAAGTCACTGGGCGTCAAAATAATTTTGTTGTGCATCAATTTAGACGCCTGCGACAATTCAAATGCATTATAGTCAATGAGTGTCCAAATAATTTTGACGCACGACAATTTTTATGTGCTCAACTATTCTGACGCGTGCTTAAATTTTTTTAGCACAGCTGATTTTTTGCCTGCAATTTTCGCCACCCGCCGAAAATTCTCCCACCACTAACTACCAAAATGAGGTGCTGGTAATTCCAGGGGTGCCACAGCAGGTTGCATCAATCAGTACCATAGATGTATCGGACACTAATGCTGTTTTTAACACAAGGGCCAAGCTAACGCAATCCCCACTCTGAAAAAGTTATCTACAAATTGCACCTGATTTGCAACATGCATGTGCAAGAGTTTTCTATTTGTTTCATCTAGTGATGGTGGGCAAATAAATTAGTCAGACATGGCTTTGTGGCAAATTTCCGAATTTCGCTGGCTGCAAATAAATTAGGAAAACTGTGGCGAAAAACTGTGGTCAAAATTATACGGGCGCCCATTGACTTTAATGTGTTTTGCGAATTTGTCACCCATCACTAGTTCCATCTTGTGCCATTGATGTGTGGCTGCAATTACCCTGGAAATCTAGGAAAGAACATTGCCGTGTGCATAAATAAAAATGGAAATTTGCATCTGAAATTTACACTCTGCACAATGAATTTTTTTTTAAAGTGTCCCTTACATTTTCAACCCCCTCCTTCTCATTTTTGAGCATCAGTTCCATCCTTAATTAATCTTTTCATTCCTTCAATTCCTTTACATTCAGCGCTGCATGTATGATGTGTGCAACTCTGACCATGCTGAGAATTCTCTGTGCATGTGGCTGTCTGTGTACGTCTCAGATTGTAAACACAGAGGAGTAAACCTAGAGGGATGGAGAAAGAAAGTCTGCGGTAATGAAAATCACCTTTATATTATGGATGGGGAATAATAAGCAAAAAGCTTCTCATACTTTCCATGTGGTGAAGCTGACTAAAGAGTGGACAGGGTGTTAGACAAATTTCAACATGTATCATTGTAACTGTACATGACCAGGGTCATTTTGGACCATACAAATTTAAATTTATAGCTTGTTTAATGATTTACATTGCCAATTAAAGGAACTGAATTTGCAGAATAGTACTATAAGCATATTTCTCCGTTATTCGGGAACCCATTATCCAGAAAGCTCAGAATTATGGGAAGATCATCTCCCATTGATTCCATTTTAATCAAATCATTTTGGAAAACTATAAAAAAATATATAACTTTTAAAAAATATCTTTTTCTATTTACAGGTATAGGATCCGTTATCTGGGAAACCAGTTATCCAGAAAGCTTGGAATTACCAAAGGCAGTCTCCCACAGATTCCATTTTATCCAAATAATCCAAATTTTAAAAAATGATTCAATTTAGCTACCGGTATTGGCTCCATTAATTGGAAACACATCCAGAAAGCTACAAATTACAGAAATGCTGTCTCCCATAGATTCCATTTTATTCAAATTATCCAATTTTTTTACCTCTGTAATATTAAAACAGTACCTTGTACTTGATCCAAACTAAGATATAATTAATCCTTAATGGAAGCAAAACCAGCCTACTGGGTTTATTTAATGTTTACATGATTTTCTAGTTGACTTAAGGTATGAAGATCTAAATTACAGAAAGATCCTTTATCTGGAAAGCACCAGGTCCCAAGCATTCTGGATAACAGTTCCCATAACTGCCTTTTACTTGATCCCAACTGAAATATAATTACTCCTTATTGGAAGCAAAATAACCCCATTGGGTTTATTTAATGTAATCAATTTGGAAGACTTAAAGTATGGAGATTATGGCAAATTATGGCAAGATCCCTTACCCGGAAAACCGTTCCGAGCATTCTGGATAACAGGCCCCATACCTGTAATTATATTACGGCTAATAGTATATCTGTGATATTGAGTCTTACCCATTATTATTTGTACTTTGATACTAAAATTGCTGATAATGCAGTAGATCTCTTACAGATCCTAAGGAGACTTGTCCTGAGACCATGGTGTTCAGCTATAACCCAAAGCCCTGTAACTTTACTTGTGCCTCTTTGTCTGAGCCTGACCCTTTGTGCAAAGTCACCCATATTCCAGTAGAGGGTTGCACATGCCCAGAGGGAACCTTTCTGACACCGAATGAGAAGTGCGTGACTCCTAACAAATGTCCCTGCAATTACAAAGGTCGTGGTGTACCCCCTGATGAAGCTATTAAAGTGGATGAAATCCTATGGTACGTTTCCATGGTTTGTTGAGAAAACTAGAGACAGCTGATAGAATGGGATGTTATAGATAAACATGTGCAACCAGCATTGAGTAATACAGGCATAGAAATCAATTTTTTAGATGTCTATCACTTGTCTGGTTTTGACCTGGACAGCCCAATTTTTGGGAGGGCTGTCCTGATCAAAACTGCCTGCCCGGTTTTCCTAATTTCGAAAACCAGGCAGGATTCCCTAAGATTGATGCAGCGATCAACCAATCGCCACGTAATAGCTCCGCCCAGAGGGACAGTCCCTCTTTTGACAACTCAACCCGCAGTCCCTCATTTGTACTGGAAAGTCCAGTTTTTCTCTGCACTGAACAGCCAGAAAAAGAAACAATGTTTCTAACTTAATTGGCTTTTGGCAGAGAGCCCAGAACAGCCACCAGGTGCACTTGGAAACTTTTCAGATAAGCAAATAAGTAATTGTAGCAATATTAGATAACAGGTCCCTTGGGAAAAGTCTCACATCTTAAGGCAATTCACCTTCATTAGCAAAACTGTAATAACTAAAAATAAATCACAGAAATGTGTTCAAACTTTCATAATCTACCAAATTATGTAAAATGAACATGATAATTGGGGGGTGTGGCCACAAAAATGAGTGTTGTCAATAAAAATGTTGCCACGCTAAGCGTGCCAACTTTTTTGTACTTCTTTATGTTTCCAAAATATTGGGAGGTATGCTGACCCACCAGCATGACATTGCCACCCCACCCACAATGTCATCGCCCCACCCCCACAATCTCATTGGCCCACCCCCCACATCCAAGTTTTCCCAGTGGGGAAAGGTGGCAACTAGGGTTGCCACCTTTTCTACACTTGGAATCCTGGCAGAGGGCGGTACCTGTGATGCCAGAGGTGGGGCTGATGATGTGAAGGGGCGGGTGAGTGAGTTGAATGGGCGGGTCTGTGACGCTAAGGAGTTTTCAGACTGGTGTGAAGCAGGTGTAAAATCCTGTCTGTCCGGTTCAAAACCAGACAGGTGACAACCCTTGTGGCAACCCTACTATGATATCATATAAAATAGTACAAATGCTTGCAGATAGATGATGATGATTTTTGTTCGCCAGCGAAAATTCGTGGCGGAATAGTTCAATGTTGGCGTCCAAATATTTTTGACAACTGTGACAATTCTAGGCGCCCTTTGACTTTAATGGGCGTCAGAATTGTCGCCGACGTCGGAATTGTCGCAGGTGTCAAAAATATTTGGACGCTGACTTCAAAATTCACATTTCACAATTTTTTGCCGTTTCGTGAATTTCGCGGGAAATTTGCGAATTTCTCGGAGAAGTGAAACAGGAGAAATTGCCCATCACTAATTACCAGCAGAACAGGATGACAATATCTCTTTTACATGTAACAGCGCCGTCTAGTAATCTTACATTAAGAGGCACATTTACTTAGCTCGAGTGAAGGAATAGAATAAAAAATACTTTGAATTTTGAAGTATTTTTTTGGCTACTTCGACCATCGCATTGGCTACTTCGGCCTCCGACTACGACTTTGAATCGAACGATTCAAACTAAAAATCGTTCGACTATTCGACCATTCTATAGTAGAAGTACTGTCTCTTTAAAAAAAACTTCGACCACCTACTTCGCCACCTAAAACCTACCGAGCATCAATGTTAGCCTATGAGGAAAATCATTCGATCGATGGATTAAAATCCTTCGAATCGCTCGATTCAAAGGATTTAATCGAACAAACGATTTTTCCTTCGATCGTACGAACGAAGGAAATGCGGTAAATCCTTCGACTCCGAATATCGAAGTCAAAGGATTTTACTTCGACGGTCGAATATCGAAGGTTAATTAACCCTTGATATTCGACCCATAGTAAATGTTACCCTAACTGTCAATACATAGATATACAGACAGACAGACACATAGAAGAAAGATACTAACTTAGTATTATTTGCTGTATTACACTCAATATCAACCTTTCTGTTAGTTTTGTTGTGTTGAATAATCCTTATTTTAAGCAACAAACAAGTGTATTTATCAGTATAAGTAATAATGTCTGTTCCGTGATGCACTCTCACATAACAACATTGTTATTTCTTTTATAGCAAATGCGTACTGGGGAAACTTCACTGTCCTACACCTTTTGGTCTCACAGCCGGTATGTGGAAACTGAAAAAATTATTTTGTTCCAAATGGCATTGTATTATCACTCTGGGACCTTCAATACAGCTTTTCATAAACACATTTTCTCTTGCATTTCACTAGCTCAAAGGCCTTAAAGTGATACTGACACTAAAAAGAATTATTAAATGTAGAAATATAAATATAATATGTTTAAAATGTATATTAAAAGTTAGCTGTAGGCAGTGCTTGAATTGGAGTGAAAAAAAGTGGAGTGATGCTCTGTATGGTGAGCGTAGCGCGGTTTGCTAAAATAAGCCCCTCCCATAACCAAAAGCCACACCCATTGTTATAAAAAGAGTCACACAGCAATAGTTTATTCGCCAGACGCGAATTTGCGGACAATTTCCGCGTTTCGCCGCCGGCGAATAAATTCAAGAATTTGCCGTGAAAATTCGGCCAGTGATGATTAACGGATGCCCATTGACTATAATGGGCGCCGGCGTCAGAATCGGTGTTTCACAAATTTTTCACAAATTTCGCAAGAAATAGTGCTTTTATACAGGTCATGGAACACAGAGGTGACTTTTAATATTCTCATAATTTACAACAGGGGGAAAATGATTTATTATAATACACAAATTTTAGTGAGTCATGTGACAGAAATTACATCACTAAACACTGCTTATAACTGATCAAATTATTAAAGGGGTGGTTCACCTTCAAGTTCATTTTTTGTATTTTATAGAATGGATAATTCTAAGCAACTTTTCAATTGGTCTTCATTGTTTATTTTGTATCGTTTTTTTTTAATAATTGGCCTTCTTCTGGCTTTTTCAAGCCTTCAAATGTGGACCCCATCTAAAACAAATGCTCTGTAAGGCTACATATTTATTGTCATTGCTACTTGTTATTATTAATCTTTTAGTTAAGCCCCCTCCTCTTCATATTGCAGACTCTTATTCAAATAAATGCATTGTTTCTAGGGTAATATGGACCCTAGCAATGAGATCTAGAGAGCTTCTGAATAAAAAGCCAAATAACTCAAAAACCACAAATAATAAAAAAAATAAAAGCCAATGGCAAATTGTCTCAGAATATCACTCTCTACATCATACTAAAAGTGAATTCAAAGGTGAGCAACCTCTTTATGCATCCGCCATAGATCATGTACCGGGGAAAACGTACCCACAATCTGCTACTGCCTGGAAAAAAACTAAACGATAGAACGTTTGTGCCAAATCTTGCACTAGGGTATTTAATGTGGAGTTCTAACGCTGTTTGGTATCTTGATAAAGGTTTTCCTTAGGGCAAAAGGGGGGGGGGTCCTGGGCCACACCCGTCCCACGGGCCGCCAGTTGGACAGCCCTGCAATATTTTATTGCAATATTTCAATGCTGTCCAACTTTTATTCCAATATTTTATTCTAATATGTTATTGCAATATTTCAGTGCTGACCAACTTTTATTGTAATATTTTATTGCAATATTTTATTGTAATATTTTATTGCAATAAAATATTGCAATAAAATATTGCAATAAAATATTGCAATAAAATATTGCAATAAAATATTGCAATAAAATATTGCAATATTTTATTCCAATAGATAAATGTTTGTGATTCAGACCAAAATGTTTATATTAGTTTTTGCAATTTTTTGAAGACCTGAGTGCTCTGACTATACTTTAATATACAGGTATGGGACCTGTTATCCAGAATACTCAGGACCTGGGTTTTTCCGGATAATGAATCTTTCTGTAATTTAAATCTTCATACTTCAAGTCTACTAGAAAATCATGTAAACATTAAATAAACCCAACAGGCTGGTTTTGCTTCCACTAAGGATTAATTATGGGGCCGATTCATCAAGGGTCGAATATCGAGGGTTAATTAACCCTCGATATTCGACTAGGAATTGAAATCCTTCGACTTCGAATATCGAAGTCGAAGGATTTAGCGCAAATTCTGCGATCATACGATCGAAGGATTATTCCTTCGATCGAACGATTAAATCCTTCGAATCGAACGATTCCAAGGATTTAAATCCAACGATCGAAGGAATATCCTTCGATCAAAAAAACTTAGGAAAGCTTATGGGGACCTTCCCCATAGGCTAACATTGACTTCGGTAGCTTTTAGCTGCCAAACTAGGGGGTCGAATTTTTTTTTAAAGAGACAGTACTTCGACTATCGAATGGTCGAATAGTCGAACGATTTTTACTTCGAATCCTTCGATAGTCGTAGTCGATGGTCGAAGTAGCCCAAAAAAACTTCGAAATTCAAAGCTTTTTACCTTCGAATCCTTCACTCGAAGTTAATGAATCGGCCCCTAAATCTTAGTTGGGATCAAGTACAAGCTACTGTTTTATTATTACAGAGAAAAAGGAAATCATTTTGAAAAATTTGGATAAAATAGAGCCTAAGGGAGACAGCCTTTCTGTAATTTGGAGCTTTCTGGATAATGGGTTTTTGGATAACGGATCCCGTAACTGTACATATATTATATGGCACATTGATCAATGGCATTGGTTAATAGTTTAAAGAAAAAGAAAAGTACCCCACTTAAATCAAGTTATTGTAGGTCACTTAAAAATTACTATTATTCTATCTTTACCAACACATATAAAAGTTGAGAATTATATATGTGTTGGTAAAGATAGAATAATAGTAATTTTTAAGTGACCTATTATAACTATTATATACTTTTCTTTTTCTTTAAACTGTTACCCTTGTTATACTGCCTACGGTGCGACCTCTGCTGGAATCAAGAGGATAAAATGAGTAAGAGTTAATCAAGGGTATCCCTGTTCTTTTCCTAAAATAACTATGGTAATAGTTGCCATGTCGTCCACACACATACACACATACATGTACACACACACGTTATTATTGTAACAAAGCATCCATTATTTTACATTGGACTAATTTTCACTATTTGTTGTTACTTTTGCAGTGTGCGCCAAACCAATGTATTATTTTGACTGCGAAACAGCTGACCCAAATGCAGTCGGATCAGAGTGTCAGAAAAGTTGTAAGACACAGGACATGCAGTGTGTAAGGCAAACATTTCAGATCCATTCACCCTCAGAAATCAGTGGTAAATCCAACGTATGAATGTCATTCTCAGAAGCAGCATTCCCAAAGGCACATAGTAAATAAGTATAGCTTCACGTATCTCTATTCCATGCCGTATTTGTGAGGGCAGTGGAAGCATATAGCCTCAGAGGGGATTCAGAATCTCTGTTCTTTACATATTATTCCTTCATTGACAAAATGCAAATAGTCGAACCCTCAAACTGCTAATTTGGATGGTTGTTCAAGGAACTGACCCATGCATCTGTGTTTTAGAATTAGTAGAGTCACATGACCGTACTAGGTGAAATTTTAAGAAATATTAGGAGGTATGGCAGTGTAAGGCTGGAAGTACACGATGCGTCTTCATCAGATCCGACGCAATGAGAAGAAACGGATGCGATGAGATGGATGCGACTAAAAAAAGGTACGTAATAGAAATGGCAGACCTTGTCACTGCATGCATCTGACACGACATGACTGTCAGATGAAGATGCAACGTGCAACGTTCACATCCGACAGTCGTGTTGTGACGGATGCATGCAGCGACAATTTCTATTACTTACCTTATTTTCATCGCATCCGTCTTGTCGCATCCGTCTCGTCGCATCAGTTTCCTCTCATTGCGTCGGATCTGATGAAGACGCAGTTCCAGCCTAAAAGAGATATTGGTCAGTTATTTGACAGTACAGCAAAATCTTTTCCATTCCACCCAAACTTTGTCAAAGGTTCTTCTCATTCTTACAGTTGTACTAAAACTGAACATTAATCAGGACCCTCCCTACCCCTACCAGTTTTTATGGTTACCTAGACTTTGGGTCACATCTGGACCCAGTGGTCCCCTTAAATTATTAACTGATTGGGAAACTGGTGGAAAATACTAAAAATAATACATTTCGCTTGAATTTACTGAAGAAGGCATGCTGATTAAAAAAATATCTATTTTAGCAAGTTTTGGATTTAAGTCAGGTTTATGTGCAGGCCAGTTAAGTTATTTTAGTCCCATATCTTCAAACTAGTTATATATTGACCTTATTTGTGCATGGGGTCATTATCCCTAAACTGTTACCACAAAGTAGGAAGCATTAATTAAAAACTAATTCCAATCTCTAGAAGTAAGAAAGCAGCAAATCTATAGTTTTGTGGATTCAGCTGAATATTGAACCCAAATATTCAAATGTGAGGAAAATGTTAACAATCCTTCCAGTGACTTAACTATAGAGGACGCAGACCCCGCAGTTGCAGGGTGGCCCAGGGAACAGGAGGGCCCGGACTGTGGGGTCTGCTTCCTCTATAGCTAATTAGAAAACCACCTCCCCACCAGCCGCTCTCTTACCGAAGAGGAAGGAGACGCAAGTCGGGGCGGGCTGTGGGCAGAGTCAGGGCAGGCCATGGGTGGAGTGGGGCAGGATGTGGGCGAAGTTGGGGTGGGACGTAGATGGGAAGTAGGTGGGAGGATGGGGATAGCTACGCCACTGAATCCAGGGGCGTAACTATAGAGGAAGCAGACCCTGCGGTTGCAGGGGGCCCAGGAGTGTAGGGGGCCCAGTGAGACCCTAATTAATTAGCAATTTTAATATATCTTGGTAAAATAGGCCAACTTATAAATATTTTGGGGCCCTAAATTGAATTTGCTATGGGGCCCAGTAACAACTATTTACGCCACTGATTGAATCTATCAATTTAAAACAAAACATTTTACTTTCAGTTGTCCAGAGCCTTACAGTCTCATCATTTAAAGAATTCTAAGTCTGGTTAAACACTTTGGGGCAATTTTATTATTAGAAGGTTGGGTTCAGAATGATCTTTATCTAACTCATGTTTTCCATCCATTGTTTTTTTTTTTAAATTTTTTAAAAAAAATCCACAATGCTTTTTTTTTCACTTAAATAAAACAGTTGCAAGCTTTACATTTATTGAAAAATACCTGAGCATGGGTTTAAAAAATGATAACAAGGGAAAAAAAGCAGTTGATAGAGCAAAACATGAGAGAGAGAACAAACTGAATCTGTTGATTGGATTCAATGGATCCATAATTAGAAGGTGCAGTGTCAGACTGGGGGTCTAAGGGCCACACGAATCTGAGTCACCAGGGCTCACTGTTTTTTTCTCCCATTGTCCCGCCGGCTCAGTTTGACCGTGAGAATGTATGTCCATAAATGTTTGCCCTTATACTCCAAAAATGCTTCTTGACCTGAACTTGTCCCATTGAATTCAGTCTAAATGCCAGGCCTAAGGTTGGTCTAGAAATCTCCACCATCACTGTTATATATTATAGTACTGATAATAATAAGATTATATGTTTCAAAGCTACAGTATGTTAAATCAAACATTGGGCTTTCGTCTTTCTTTCCAGTACAGCAAGGAATGTGTACCAGGATGTGTCTGTCCTAGTGGTTTAGTTTGGGATGACAAAGGCAACTGTATTTTACCAAGCCAATGCCCCTGTGTATATGAAGGAAAATTCTACGAGACAGGAGAGAGCATTGATATACCCTGCAACACATGGTAGGCAACTGATGGCTACTAATAAGAACACTGCATATAAACAGCTTTGATTGCTAAATGAAATTACTGTATGCAGTGATATAAACATTCATAAATAAAATAAATTAGGAAACCTTGTTTTTTTATTGCTACTGCCTTTATATTGAATGTTTCTTATGTTTGGCTTTCTTTTTACCCACTAGCACATGCAAGAACAGAACCTGGCATTGCACGGAAAACCCCTGCCCCCAAACTTGCACAGTATATGGGAATGGTCACTACTCCACCTTTGATGGATCCCGATTTGACTTCAGTGGGGAATGTGATTATATCTTAGCCCAGGTGAACCCTTTCTAAACTAGTTATTTGAAAGGAAATATATTCCTATATTTAAAAGGAAACATTGCTTTCTCTTCATATATTAAAAGGGCGCTATATCCTAAAATGTCTCTGCTGAAGTTTTACTCTTTATAAATGTAACAACATATTTAACAGCACATTAGAGAGAATATACATCATTCCCTGTCCTGGTGGAGATTACAGTCTAAGGATCCTATCTATGGTCAATTTTATCTGTAAAATAACCTGCCTGTATATTTTTGTAGGAAAGTTCCACAAGCACAGGCAGAATATATACATTTCTTGCAGATAAGACCATGGGAGTTAGACCTCCAGCCTTAATCACCGCACAACCATGCTACCTGAATTAACCTTAATGCAGGGGGCAGAGATTCTATCCCATATCTAAAGTGATCCAGGGCATCTTTGTACTACCTGCCATATCCATTCTGCTCTTTCTCCATCCCCTGCCATACTTCCTGCTCCACTGCTTTGGGTAACAATTAAATGCATTTAAATGCAGCAGATAAGTTAAGTTTTGACTGCAAATTACTCCCTTTTAAATGTGGGAGACTGACCTGTGCAGGAAACTGGGTGAGAGAAACTTAAATGTGGGAGACTGCTGAAAAATAGTGATAGGCGAATAAATTCGCCAGGTGAAAAATTCGATGTGTTGAAAAAATTTGGACGCACATCAGGATTATTCGGATGCCCATTTGGCCAAAATAGGTGCGCGTATTACAATAATAAAAAAATATTTTTATGCCCATTGCCTTCAAAGCGCTTTGCAAATTTTTCACCGAAACGAAACGGAACAAATTCGCCCATCACTACTGACAAATATGACTTGAAGGAGATATCTATTTGAACACATTTTTATGGTATTTCCCTGTACAGAAAACAGGAGGTCTTCCTGCTAATATACCCATTATTGGCCGCATCCAGCTGGCCATGCACCAAATGAATACATGAATATATATACACTCACTTCGGGGCAGATTTACTAAGCTCGAGTGAATTTTCGAAGTTAAAAAAGTTTGAATTTCGAAGTAATTTTCGGAGTACTTCGACCATCAAATAGGATACTACGACTTCAAATTTACTTTGACTTCGATTCGAAGTAAAAATTGTTCGCATATTCGACCATTCGATAATCTAAGTACTGTCTCTTTAAAAAAAACTTCGACTTTATACTTCGCCAAATTAAAGCTACCGAAGTGCAATGTTAGCCTGTGGGGACCTTCCACAGCAGTTTTCTAAGTTTTTTTTAATCGAATAGAAATCCTTCGATCCCTAAAAATTGTTTGAATCGTTCGATTCAAACTATTTAAGCGTTCGATTGTATGATTTTTATTCGATCATTGGACTGTTCAAATATGCTAAAAATCCTTCGACTTCGATATTCGAAGTCGAAGGATTTCAATTCGAGGGGTGAATTTCGAAGTTTTTTTAATTTGAAATTTGACTCTTAGTAAATCTGCCCCTATATGTGTCCAAATTTCCTTTTCCTTTTTTATGTTCCTTATGACCATGGGTTCAGGTTCACTGTATATCAAGTTGGGCCAGAATGTAGGTGGCCAAATCAAGCAAAACTCTCATTTATTGACCAGAGAGGCGTTAATTCTAGTCCCGTAGTTCAATTTCACCTTACTACAAAAACCAAGCAATGCTTACAGAATCAGAAACACTTGCAGGGCAACTGGTTTATGGATAAGGGATCCTATACCAGTAATTACATATGTACCTTGATGCTTTTGTGTTTTATTATTTTTCTGTTTCCAAAGGACTTTTGCCCTGGCAATACAAATGATGGGAGCTTCCGAATCATCATTGAAAATATTGTATGCGGAGAGGCTGAATCCATCTGCTCTCTTGGCATCAAGATCATCTTAGGGGTGAGAGTTCTACTCTGTTTGTTCAATATATAAGTAGTATATACTATAGTTTAGTGCAAAGTAGGGTTTCCACCTTTTCCCCCAATGGAGACCAGGCAGGGGGTGGGCGGTCATTTTGAGGGGTGGAGCTGTGATGGTGAAGGGTGAAGCCATTATGTAGAGGGGCGGGCCGTGACATTGAGGGGCAGGTCTATGACGCGGCATTGGCCGATCACTGTGTCAGTCATGGAGAATCCTGCCCAGTTTTCCTTATTTGGAAAACCGGCCAGGAAGTTTTTACCCAGGCAGCCCTTCTATATATTGGGCTGTCCAGGTCAAAACCGGACAGGTGGCGACCTAGTGCAAAGCAAATACCCCTTTAAATAAATTGAATAAAGACCAGAAAATACCTTTTCCTAACATTAAACCACCATTAAGACCAATTGCAATTTATCTGGGAGTTGGTTCAAAGGGCAAAGGACCAAAATAATCATTGAATGTCAACACAAAAGTACCTCATCATAAGTCCATCAAATTGAATCTTCTGTTTACGATTATTACATAATTTGGGAAATGTTTGCCATGGTCTAGTGACCCACAGTAACCAAAAATACATGTGTCACAACTAATAGGGGGTTTTGTGGTAACTATGGAAATGTCTGCTCCGGTTAAGGTTCTTCGTTGAATTTCATGTGCTACTTCAAAGCCCCTGCTGCAATTTCTTAACATTACACTAATCCTATATTTTATTCATGCAGAATACAACCCTTGAACTCTTTGAAGGTCGGGTGGAAGAGTCTATCAGAGAGTCTAACAACAGCAATTTCTATACAATAGATATAGTTGGACTTTTCATTGTGCTGAATACCACTCATGGTCTCACCTTCATGTGGGACCAGAAAACCACAGCTATTGTCCAACTTTCACAGTCATTCAAGGTAAGAAAATAAAGGAAAATATATTAATTTTTAGACACCATTCCAATAACCCCTGAAATTTGCTCTCACATCACTTTACTGACTCATATCTATATCCTCTTATATAGGAACACCTTCTCAAACTGAACCTGACCTATTTTCTTTAAATCTGGTCTTACTGTCCCTTTAGTGATTACTGTTGATGGCATCCCTGCAGATTCAGCACACTTCCTTGGGGTAATCAGTGACTCGTCCAATTCTTTCTCTAGTCAAAAAGTTCACAATATAGTAAAGCTCTTTTTCTTGCTCAAGCAAATACTAAAGCACTTATCCATACTATTATCCTGTTCATCCTAGACTACACCAACTTTCTACTGAAAGGCTTCTCATTGCTCCATAGTAGTCAGTGCCCCAATAATACAGTATGATTCCTATAGGCCTCTACAACTGCAATCAACAATGTGATTATTATGGGGTCTGTATACCCAGGGCCTAACCTTGCCTTATATCATTAGAGATATTCATCCTTCTCTAAAAGCATAGGAGGAGAATCACTGACCTGAAAAATTCAGAGTAAGCCCATCTACTAGTAAAAACGATGTATTTTAAATAGGTTTCAAATTGCTTCTCTGACCTGCAGTGGCTTTGTAAATAAATCCTACCTCATTTTGCAAATAAACATTCATGCCAAGATTTTGATAAATGTAGAACTTGGGATCTCACATTTTGGGGGTTATTTACTAAACTCAGATTGCAAATATCCCGAAAAATTTGTGATATTTTTTTTAAATAAAATCTGACTTTTTCTGAATTTATTAAGCTCCGAGGATGGAAAAATCCAAATCAGAAAATCCAGCATCTCAGACCTGTCGAGCTTGCATATAAGTCAATAGGAGATGTCCCAATGATTTTTTGATGTGCACTGGGTTTCATGCAATACCCCGAATTTTTGGGCAAAAATCATAAGAAATCAGAGTTTTCAGGTGAAATCTGAAAAAATCGGATTTTTTCCCGCAAAGCAAACTTTAGGGAAAATTTAATAATAAGCGTAAAAAAAAGGGCGGATTTGATCGGGGTCTGCAGCAGAAAATGTTGAGATAAAATCGGACTTTGATAAATAACCCCCTTTGTGTTGTTACTATTTTTCTTCCCAGGGACACGTTTGTGGACTCTGTGGGAACTTTGATGGCCTCTCAGTTAATGACTTTACTTCTTCGTGGCAGTCTTTGGAGGAGAATGAAAAAGTGTTTGCAGACAGCTGGAAAGTGACTCTGAGTTGTAACAGTGCCGTACGGGAAAATAATTGTTTCACCAACCCCTTTAGGTTCCCCTGGGCTCAAAAACACTGCAGCATCATTAAAAGTGAAGTCTTTGCTTCCTGTCATGCAAAGGTAATGCAACCTTTCCGCTTTTTATGGACTGAGCTACAAACAGAAACAATATCACACATTTTTATTTGGTAGAAATATGCAGATAGGTGTTTTCAGTACAATATTAGTGCGGCTTGCAGGGGAAATTCTTCCAAAATTCAGATGCAACCAAAGGTAGGGTTTACAAGCTGATCATCGGGAAGGTGCTCAGTTTACATAAACTTTGCCCTTCAGATAAGCTGGCACAAAGCTTTATATGTATTTTATTATTTTAATGCCCCCTTTATTTGTGGAAAGGGGTGAAGAGATGACTTTGGTTGTTTTAGCGCCCCCACCCAAAAAAAGGTCTGCGATAAAATACACTGTTACGGGCACATTCACTAACCTCTGTAAATTTGCCAGCGACGGCTTCGCTCACAGCGCAACACTTCACCGGGTGTAGATTCGCCAGGACAATGATAATTCACTAAAATCTGAAGTTGCATCCAGAGCACCGAAGGCTGGTGAAGTTGCGCTAGTGTTACTGCACCAAGTGAAGCGAAGTTGCTCTAGCGCTGGCTAATTTGCATACAGTGGGAAGTTAAAGTTAAATGGACGTATATGTTGCAGCAAATTACATTACACAAGCCTGGGAAACCTTAATAAAATAAAATAAAGTTGTTATATTGCCCTACACATAAACCTAGTGTATAGTTTATGTGCCATATGTTAAGAAATGTAGGGGGAAAGCTGGTTATCCCCCCAAAAATTGCGCTCTTTTGCAGCCTATCACCCTGAAAATGGAAGTCGCCAGCGTTTTTTGGGACTTAGAAAAATTTTCAACTATTTTTCTAGGAACTCCTATCTACTCTATTGTCAGAATAACTCAAATTTTTAGACTTTTTTTTTAAGTTTTCATATTTTTTAGTGCATTGTTCAGTGGGATTTTTCATATCATTTTTCATTTTCGTTTTTTTTATTTGGATCTTTTAATAACTTTAATGGAATTTGTGTTTTTTGAAAAACAGAGTTTAATTGTGGTTTCAAAAACCTCTAGAACCACTAAAATGTGACCTTTAGTAAAGAGGCCTTCGATTATTTATTTTATATTTATTTCTCCTGAATAAAATGTTCCATTATTTTTTATTTTTACAAATGTTACAAATTTGAATGTTTAAAAAAAAATTAGCAAAATAAAATTGCTGGAAAGTTGAAAATATACCTATATAACCCATATAAAAATGTTCATCAGGTTTTAGCTGCTGGATTTGACCATTCCAATTTTCAAGAGTTTTTTTTAAAAAAAAAACCACAAAGAAAGAAGGGTAGGCACTCGCAGGAACTTCAATACAGGTTTGTCAAAACAAACAAGTAGTTTATTGTAGAACTCAATGATACAACCTCACCGCCTTACGCGTTTCATATCTCTCGGATACTTAATCATAGGCACTCCTGTGAGTGCCTACCCTTCTTTCTTTGTTCGGTGGTCCGCTCCCTAAGCTGAGGGTTCAGGGCGGTGCACCTGGACCTACCTTCACAAGTACCCAAGATTTGTTCTACTTTATATAATGACTTCTATCAAAAAATAGCATGTGATTTATACCTGACATTTTTTTAAAAAAAAAACTGGAAAAATTCAGTTTGGAAGAAGTAAGTCATAAGTGGTAACATTGGCCAAGATTAGCTCCAGCATTATTGAACGCTCATACACCACAACAAGCCACTATGATACTATTCCAAGCCAATATGATACTATTCAAAGCCAAACAAGGCTAAGTAAAGCTTGTGCTCAACCAGGGAAATATTGGTTTATGTTAAGCCCACCACATATTAAAGGGGCAGATTTATCAAGGGTCGAATTTCAAAGTAAAAAATACTTCAAAGTTCGACCATTGAATTTAAATACTTCAAGTTCGAATATCGAATTCAAACTTTTTTCATCGAATTTGGGTATTCTGTGGTCGAAGTAAAATGCTTCGATCGAACGATTAAATCCTTTGAATCGAACGATTCAAATGATTTTATCGTTTGATCGAACAATTTTTCTTCGACTTCAGAAAACGTAGAAAAAGGCTGCCGAAGGTCCCCATAGGCTAACATAAGTTCGACCATCGAATTTAAATACTTCAAGTTCGAATATCGAATTCAAACTTTTTTCATCGAATTTGGGTATTCTGTGGTCGAAGTAATATGCTTCGATCGAACGACTAAATCCTTTGAATCGAACGATTCAAATGATTTTATCGTTTGATCGAACAATTTTACTTCGACTTCAGAAAACTTAGAAAAAGGCTGTCGAAGGTCCCCATAGGCTAACATAACACTTCGTCAGGTTTAATTTGGCAAAGTATTGAAGTCGAAGTTTTTTTAAAGAGACGGTACTTCGATTATCGAATGGTCGAATATTGGAACTATTTTACTTTGAATCGAAGTCGAAGTCGTAGTATCCTATTCGATGGTCGAAGTATCCAGAAAATTACTACGAATTTTTTTACTTCGAAAATTCCCTCAAATTCACTTCAACCCTTGATAAATCTGCCCCTAAAAGTCCCAATAGTTTGTCTACTGTTTTTGGGTCTGTTTTTAAAGTTGAAAAGTGTAGTTGAAACAGACTATACAAATTTAGATATTTTTCTCGCTATAAAGTTATATTCAGACTTGTTGTGTTTAGGCCCCCTTGTTCTCAATCTTTGGCTGGGCCCCTAAGCTTATGACAATATATAAAAAGATTATTATATTATAATAAACATTTAACAACAAATCTCACCATGACTAGTCTTCACAGTAGGAACTAATTCACTGCTTGAAGTTCCTTCTCAGTCAACCCCACAGTTTGGGAACCACACTCCTTAAGAACATTATGCTTCTTTGCAGGTTGATCCGATCCCATATTATGATTCCTGTGTCACTGACTCTTGCAGCTGTAACAATGGTGGAGATTGCGAGTGCCTCTGCACCTCTATAGCAGCCTATGCTTCTGCCTGCAGGAGAAGCAACATTTGTATTGCATGGAGGACTCCAGACATTTGCCGTAGGGTGACCCTAAATTTTCTCTCTTTTAAATATTTTTTCTCTGTCTTGATGAATGCAAAATATATATATATATATTTATATTTCTGATTATGCTTTATTATTTCTCAGCTGTATTCTGTGATTACTACAACAAAGATGGACAATGTGAATGGCACTATCAGCCTTGTGGTGCTCCTTGCCTGGTAACTTGCAGAAATCCCATGGGAAAGTGTGATAATGAAACCCAGCAACTTGAAGGTAGCTACTAGATATTCCAACTAAAAGCAGAATGAACTATAATGCAAATAGAAAGACAGACCGAGTCAGCAGCTTATTGGCCGGTGTGGAGAGATTTGACAGGCTTCCCTGATCGATATCTGCCCAAAATTCGGCCACATGTCGATCGGGCAGGGGTAAAAATCCTAATGAGCAGCTGCATCTGTTCATTGATGCGGTCCTATAGTAAAAGGAAAACCAAAAAAAAAACTGCTTATTGATCTGTTATTTTTTTGTAGTTATTAAGGTGGCCATACTCTGGTATCCAAAGATTTTTCTTGCTGGATCAACATTAGTAGTCATATATGTTTATGGTCACCATCCTATAGTTCCAAACAGTTGAGCAAATATTACAAATGACTGGGACTTTAAGACGTGAATAGGAGTTGTGGCTTTTTTACATTTTCTCATCTGCCCATGTACTATTCATTTACCATCATGGTGCATCGGCAGATTCAATTATCAGGCATGTTAGCCCCTCTGTGATGTGATAGGATGGCTTGATGCTTTGTCCCTATGGCCCCAGACCTGTCATACATAATCAGATGGACTTATATCAATTTAAATAATCCAAAATGCTCAACAATATTGGTGCCTGCTATATTCTTGCCATTGTTCTTCTAGATATAAACTGTTGTGCTGACCATTAACTTAATCTTTGAGCACTGAAAGTTACTTTTACATCCTGAAAATTGAATCCCTTATTTTTATACCCTATATCATTATTACATTTTATTCAGCTAATTCTTGTTCTTATTACTCTTTAATCAACTTTTTGGGGCAGATTTATCAAGGGTCGAAGTAAAATCCTTCGAATTCGAATATCGAATTTGAAGGATTTAGCGCAAATGCTTCGATCAAATGATCGCATAAAAATCATTCCATTTTAAGCGATCGATCGAAGGATTTTTATTCGATCAAAAAAAGCTTAGAAAAGTGCTGGGGAAGGTCCCCATAGGCTAACATTGCAGCTCGGTAGGTTTAAAGTGGCGAAGTAGTATGTAGTTGAAGTATTTTTTAAAGAGACAGTACTTCGACTATCGAATGGTCGATCAGTCGAACGATTTTTACTTTGAATCGTTCGAATCATTCGATTCAATTGAATTTGACCCATTCGATGGTTGAAGTACTCAAAAAATACTTTGAAATTCAAATTTTTTTTCATTCGAATTCTTCACTCGAGCTTAGTAAATCTGCCCCTTTGTGTTGTTACTTATTCTAACTGAAAACAAAATGTTTAATTTTCCTTTATGATAAACCCAAATGTAATACCTATCTTTATCTTTGACATAGATAATGCATAGATAATATTATAAAAACAGATTTAGATTTTCTTCCCTTTTACCAGGATGCTACCCAATATGTAGTAAGACTAATCCTTATTTTGACGAGAACACCAAACACTGTGTCCCGGTTTTGAACTGTACTACTTGGTATGTATCTACTGAACTTGTGTTAATTAGTCTTTTCCATGGGGAAAAAACCCCCAATTTACTTTGAAATGTATTGAGATCATAGACTTATTTTAGTGAATAGTAAATCCAATGCTCACATATTGTTTGTTGTGATTTTTTTTTTTTGAAACTGAAAGCCAAATTTAGAAGTGAAAAAGTGAACAGTGATTGGGAGGATTTAGACAATTTATTTACTTCATTTGGTAAATAGGAAATCTTTGCTTTCTTTCTTTGAGAAGTATGAAATGGTACTACTCGTAACAAAAACATTTAATAAATCAGCCCATTAGTAAATGTCCCCTTAGTAAATATATAGTAATAATATGTAAGTATATTGAAGGCAGGTGCTCCCTTACAGGTGTGGGTCTGGAGTATTAACACTCCACCATGTTAAGGGTAGAACTCCATTTCGGCGCGATCTGACGTACTGCGCAAAAATGCAGGCGCCAAGTGGAATGCGATGGAAATAAGGTAAGCAACAGGAACGTCAGACGGTGTCGCAGTATTCGCCTGACGTGGCACGACTGTCGGATGCAGACGCTGCGTCGGATGAACAATGCGACTTCATCCAACATTTCCATCTCTTACCTTATTTCCGTTGCATACGACTTGACGCAGCGCCTAGGATCGCTCCGAAATCGCCGTGGAGTTCTACCCTTAAGGTCTGATATTATAATTCCAAGTAAGCAAAATACTGTGGCTTAATGGCTGCAGGAAGAGACCGTGAGGACCTTCGGAGACTATCTATTGTCCAGTCAATTAAGCAGCAACTACATGTGGAGAGGACTATTTTGACATGGCATATTTTTTTTAATATATGATGATTAAAGGGGTTTTACACCTTTAAATTAACTTTTAGATTTATAGATAGATTTCTTTATTTGTCACATATAGTGATGGGCGAATTTATTCGCCAGATGCGAATTTGCGTGATTCGCCGCCGGCAAATAAATTCGCGAAATGGCTGCGAAAATTCGCGTCAATTCGGTGTCAAAAGCGGATGCTGGCATCAAAAACGAAATGCCAGGTCGTTTTGCGAACTTTTAGCTGTTTCGCGAATTTCGCGGACAATTCTTGAATCTTTCAGCGAAACGGCGCAAATTCACCAATCACTAGTCACATAAAAAGTTATACAAGTAAAACCTGTAGTGAAATGTACCCTGATCATTCCAAAACATTAAACAATACCAAATATTGCGTCGGATGAACAATGCGACTTCATCCAACATTTCCATCTCTTACCTTATTTCCGTTGCATACGACTTGACGCAGCGCCTAGGATCGCTCCGAAATCGCCGTGGAGTTCTACCCTTAAGGTCTGATATTATAATTCCAAGTAAGCAAAATACTGTGGCTTAATGGCTGCAGGAAGAGACCGTGAGGACCTTCGGAGACTATCTATTGTCCAGTCAATTAAGCAGCAACTACATGTGGAGAGGACTATTTTGACATGGCATATTTTTTTTAATATATGATGATTAAAGGGGTTTTACACCTTTAAATTAACTTTTAGATTTATAGATAGATTTCTTTATTTGTCACATATAGTGATGGGCGAATTTATTCGCCAGGTGCGAATTTGCGTGATTCGCCGCCGGCGAATAAATTCGCAAAATGGCTGCGAAAATTCACCGGCGTCAAAAGCGGATGCCGGCATCAAAAACTAGATGCCAGGTCGTTTTGCAAATTTTTAGCCGTTTTGCGAATTTCGTGGGAAATTCGTGAATCCAAAACATTGACAATGACAGTCCAATGCATTAAACAATACTAAATATATAGTTAATAAAATGTAACCCACATTTTAAAAAAAAATAGGTGCAATATGCATATACATTTTCCTACCGTGTCCATAGACATTGAGTGCATTGTGATATTCTGAGACAATTTGCAATTGGTTTTCATTCTTTTTCATTTGTGTTTTTGTTTAGTTATTTAACTTTTTATTCAGCAACTCTATGGATTGCAATTTTAGCAATTCAGTTGCTAGGGTCCAATTTACCCTAGCAGCCATGCACTGATTTTAATTTGAGACTGGAATATGAACAGGAGAGGCCCTGAATAGAAAGATGATCAATAAAAATTAGCAATTAAAATACATTTGTAGCCTTATAGAGCATTTGCTTTTCAGATGGGGTCAGTGACCCCCATTTGAAAGCTTGAAAGAGTCAGAAGAAGGCAAATGATTCAAAAACTATAAAAAAAAAAATAAAAAAATGAAGGCCAGTTGAAAGGTTGCTTAGAATTCAGTAACATACTAAAAGTTAGCTTAAAGGTGAACCACCCCTTTTAACTGTCCTTGTTAGCTTAGATTCATTTTCATATGTGATCTTTTTTATTTTTATAGTGTTTCAGAAGAAGAGCTTTGCAATGAAAGATCTGCAGGTAATTTTCACTATTTGACTTAAAGGATGGCCACCATCATGGTGATTCTAAATCATAAATCACTACTTGAAGGAGTTTTGTAATTTTGGCAACATTTAGCATCAACAAATGTTCTTTTTAATTTAGCACGCTGTTAATTATTCTATTATCCTTCTTCAGAGTGCCTTTGCTGCCATGAGGGAAAGACATATCGTTTCTTACAGGAGATCTCTGTCATACACGAGGGAAAAAGCTGTGTGATTGGATATTGTGGCGCTGACGGAGACATCATTTTAACATCCACCATCTGTGGTGTCAGCACCACAGTATCTACACCTGCACCTGAAAGTATTCCAGGTACAGTAAACCAGAACAACAGAATCAGCTTATTTGACTATCCGGGTACTGCATCCTGAAATATGTGAGTAATCAAAGGAATTCATAAGGAAAAATTCAAAAAGCCTCCAATGGCTCAGCAAGTTGAATGCAAAGCCAGTTTGTTGTAAAGTCCAGGGTTTGAACCTGCACAAGCCTTAAAAGTAACCCTCAACCGTTTTTTTTTAACTGTGGAACAAAAGTACAGATTGAGGGGGTTATTTAATTAACTTCTTTTTTTCTGGTTGAAGTTTTTTTGGGCAAAAACACGAATTTTCCATGGAAAAAAAAGTTACATTTTTTTTGAGATTTATTATACCCAGAAGCAACAAAAAAACAGAATCTGAAAATCTACCATCTCGGACCTGTTGAGGTCATGTATACATTAGAAATCTGGCTCTCGCACACCCTTGAAGAAGATTCATACAATGATGTCTGGTGCACAATGGTAGAGGTCCGGCAACCCCAAATCCACTCTAGACATCTTGTCATCATTAACCAATCACTGTCATTACACCACTTTATTTGTTGTATTGCACTTCACAACCGTATGCTTGACAAAGGGGTGTGACCCTGAAACGTTGCACTTCCGCATTAAACGTGCAAGGTGTACCTTGCTTGCATCAGCTCTGTGTGAATTTTTTTGCTTCTAGAGGTCATGTATAAGTGAATGGGAGATGTCCTTATCCCAATTGTAAGTTATTGTGGTCTTAGTTGACTTTATCCTGACAATCTGACCAATTCTGGGTTTTCAGGCGATAGAATGATTCGGGTTTTCGCTCGTGATTTTTCCCGACCTGATTAATTTGAGTTATTTTATTAATAAGGCAATAAGGCAAAATCAGGAATGGGAGTTTGGTCAAGCTTTTTTTTTTAAATTTAAATTATGAGATAAAATCGGATTTTAATAAATAACCCCCTGAGTGTAATTTTTGTTTGCGTTGTGCCTTCTGTTTTTGGGCTATAATATTTCTTATAAATCACATGTATTTATTGCAAACTTTATTTTAGCTAATGTAGTGCCATTGTCATCATTTCTCCAACCAGGTTCTCCTTCTACAAGTAAGATGCCAACCTCAGAAATCTTGCTTACAAGCAAAGCAAGTTCTACTCTGTCTGCTCCCATGAAAACCTCTACTGTGATTCCTGGGATTTCAAGAACCAGTGAGGGAACCACCCATCTTACAACACCTTTTCAATACTCATCAACACAAATCTTTGTGTCATTGACAAATTTTTCTAGAGTATTAATTACAACCAAGGGTGTTTCATCTGCAACCACCCCCTCAATAGGAAATGAAAATACCTCTCCAACAACACAAGAAACTCACAGCAGAACCCATGAGCCTATCTATATACCTGTTACAACACAATATATCACAACTACTGTCCCAGCATCAGGAAAGAAATCAACCCTACTTACAACAATTCCAGCAGTCTTCTCCACAAGTGCCACTACGTCTGCTATTTCATCCAATTCCACAACATCTTTGAAGACTACAGTAAAAGGACTGAGTGAAAAGACCACGTTTACATTTACAACATCATTAGTCTCAAAAGAAAGAGAGAATGTTACACAACTACTTACAGGACCAACATTGACAGGTGAGTAGACCTTTTGCCGGCTGTTTTCATGGAAATTCTAGTGATGGATTTTCTACAGAATACAAAATTTAGTCTTATTAACACATACAAGATGAGTTTATATACAAATATATATATATATATTGTATTGTAAATTGAGGAACATTACAATAAAACAAGGGAGTCTTTCCAAATCAGCATTTTTCCACAAAAATGTTGCTGGACTATGAAACGAAGTGGCTCTGTTGTCGCTTATCTATAAAGTACATATTGCAGTTCAATAGCAAGGGCAAAAATGTGTCCCTCTGGTGCCTGGCACAAACCTTTTCACCTAACTGAAGTAAATGATATCTCTCTGGGATTCTTAGAGAGAATGTTGCATTGTGGGTGCAAATGCTGCAAATTTCACTGTTATTTTACATTGTGCACTTTTCCTTTGCAAAATTGCAACAGTCAATAGAACCTTCTGCTTCAGATAGGTACACAAATACATGTCCTTCTCCACTCAATCTTATGGACTGTTGCCTAAACCATCTCCCAAAATTCTCAATATTACACTATTGTAACAAATACCCGACTATACCAGCACCGAAATACCAGCACCGACTTTAATTTTTTAACTTAACTATATATTTATTGTGTGACTTTATATGCTGGATACTAGATTGGCTATGAAGTACACTTATACAAAATACTTTATCAAGTATAACTTGATAAATGGCCACGTTTTCCCTGGCACACTGTGAAAACCACTACAATACCCCCCCAAAAAAAATACTCTAAAGGCATTTCAGTTAAAATCATGATGTTCACAATTTTTCTGCACCAGATTGACATAAATAAGCAGTTACTGCAGTCATGGTATTCTCTTTACAAAATCAAGCTTGATTAACTTGTTTTCAGTAAATTAAGCAACATATGTAATTAGACCATTTAATAGACGTTTTAATTGTTTCTATATTCTTTTCAATTTAGCTTCGGCACCCCATGTTACAATACCACCAGCAGGTAAGTGAAAACATTTAGGCTTTAGGGATGTCCCTCCTGGGGGGAAGAGGGAACATGTAGTTGACAGAGACAAGTCCAATGTTAATTTAGGGTGAAATTTAGGATTTCAAGCATTCTTACAGACAGAGGGAGGGCCGGGTAGGGGTTTGTAGTGGGTTTCGCTGGCCTCCGCCAAAGTTTTTTTTAGCTGGAAGGGCAACAATTTAGTACAGGTATGGTACCTGGTTATCCAGAATGCTCAGGACCTGGGATTTCCCGGATAATGGATCTTTCTGTAATTTGGATCATCATACATGTAGGGGCAGATTTATCAAGGGTCGAATTTTGAAGTACAAAAAACTTCAAAATTCCACCATCGAATTAAAAAACTTCGAATTCGAATATCGAATTCAAAGTTTTTCAACAAATTTGGCAATCCTGGGGTTCGAACAATTTTAGCGATCAATCGAAGAATTTTCCTTCGACCTCTAAAGACTTAGAAAATGGTTGTAGAAGTTCCCCATAGGCTTACATAGCACTTCGGCAGGTATTGAAGTCGAAGTTTTTTTTAAAGAGATAGTACTTCGATTATCGAATGGTCGAATAGTCGAACTATTTTTACTTCGAATCAAAGTTGAAGTAAATTCGAAGTCGTAGTATCCTATTCGATGGTTGAAGTATCCAAAAAATTACTTTGAATTTGAATTTTTTTACTTAGAAAATTCCCTCAATTCACTTCGACCCTTGATAAATCTGAACCTAAGTCTACTACAAAATCATGTAAATATTAAATAAACCCATTAGTCTGGTTTTGATTCCAATAAGGATTAATTATATCTTAGTTGGGATCAAGTAAAACACACTCTTTTATTGTTATAGAGAAAAGTTAAATTATTTTAAAAATTTTGGATTCATTTATTATAATGGAGTCTATGGGAGACGGATCACAGGTTTCCAGATAACAGATCCCATACCTGTACCTATGAATAAACTGAAATGAATGACATTTTATATTGCATGGATGGTTTTAGCAACCACTACATGTTCTCCACCGTGGTCTCCACATGTCTAATCCCATTACTTGAAGAATAGTTGCAAATTTTTATTCCATTATTTTGTATTTGGCTTTTCCATCTTCAGCCAACAGATGTTGCTAAACAAATACTGTATATCCACTGCTGTAGGGCATCCAATTCCCTATTTAACCAACAGATGTCACTAAATAATATGGTATGCCTAGCTGTATTGCATTCAATCCTCTATTCAACCAGCAGATGGGACTATACTCTATTTCATTCTTATAGAAAGCACTTTCACCCTGTGATTTCCACTACAACCAGTGCCAGGACAGGGTTTTCTAAGAAACAATTAAAAACTGTGGTTCTTTTCACCTTAGAATAAATAATGCTGTTTTTTTTTCTAGAACCTAGGCTATTTATGGCATAACAACAGCACATTTCCTTCAATCCACTTACATTCAAATGCCTGCTATTGTAGTTACAAATAAGTAAATTCTATTCTGTATTTTATATTAATTCCAATCTTCTTTCCCAGGGGACTGCCTAATGGTGACAAATAATGAATATATATCAAAGGGAGAATGCACCACACAGGAGATGGTATCAGTGAATTATTGCTCTGGACATTGTGCCACATTTGCAAGGTATGTAACAAGCCTCGATTATTTTCTGTACAAAGACGACATCTCTTCAGACACTTTGGTTTCCTAGCAATGTGTCAACCATAGTTACCCCTAATATTAGGGGATGCAAAAGCTTGTGTGGATTCAAGTTTTTAGACAAGGGACATTTGAGATTGGAAATTTTAGACCTGTAAAATAATAGGAAGTTTTCAGATATTACATACAGCCATAATGATAGTGTGTCATGTGTTTACTAGATGGGTTTGACTTGGGCTGGAATTGAAGGTAAAATAAAGTGTACATTTCTTTTTTTTAATCCCAAATTTGAGGTTCTTTTACTACCATATAGTGGGCTAGATAGCTTATGTACTACATCAGTGATCCCCAACCAGTGGCTCTCCAACCACTTGGATGTTGCTCTCAGTGGCCTCAAGGCAGGTGCCTTTTTCCAGGCTTGGGGACAGGGTTTAATTGCATAAAATCTAGTAAAACCTTGTTTTATGCAACCAGTCCACATAGGACCATATAACAAATCACAACCCTTTTCTGGCATCCCCAGGGACTTTATTCATGCTTGTGTTTCTCCCCAACTATTGTTACATTTAAATGGGACTCACAGATAAAAAAAGGTTGGAGACCCCTGTATTAAATGGTTGAGGGCTGAATTATATAAAAATGGTGATGCCAGCAGTCTATGGAGTCCTTGGGCAGGCAGAGGGCCAAAAATACACTGGAAAGTCCAACTCTAGACTTAGTTTAGACAGTCCTATCCTAACCATAGTGAAGGGGGAGGTCTAAAGGCCTATAAATGGTGGTTGGATTATGCACATGACCTCTTCAACTTGCATGACATCTCAAATGGACACTAGAGGCCGGGAAGTATTTTTCCCTGTCATGGCAAGGCTCTATGGGTCCAGATGGATCGTGTAGCCAGGTTAGCCCTGTTATGGCTTAACTCAGACTTGAGAGGTAATTTGGCTGGTTAGCAAGGGCATCTATGACACAAAAAGAAGTTTAGTATGATAGAGACTTTGCAAAATACATCTCAAGTTAGGGAAGTCCAGTATGTAGGTGTAGATGAGGTCCAAGGATCTGTAGCAGACTGTTAAATGTGATGTAGTCTGTTTATGACAAAGTGCATAGGTGGAGAATGATGAAGGTTTAGGTAGGCTTGGCCTCCACAAAAAAAGAAGAGCAGTATATGCAGCAGTAACAGTTGCATACTCTCCCATGGACATCTAAAACCTATACCTCCCTCCCTTCACTTATTGGAGGTTTATGATATGGACTATTTATGCTCAGAAGGATGACAACAGCAAAGGCCTGAATCAGTGCTGCATTTCTAAATTGAATTGGTTTTAAAGTACCAAATAAATTAGCTGCTAGATTTTCTAAGGCCTGAATACAAAAATGAAATAGTAGACTTGGTGGTTCATAGCTAAAGACGATGCAAAAGCAAGTGCAAAATGCTAAAATGAACATGAAACTATGTGCATAGATGCTATTCAGAAAGGCACTTACCTCCATACATACTCTTTTTTCAACTTGTATCAGCCTGGGTTGCATCAGTAGCTGCAACTGACCACCAAGTGATTCGGATCAGTGCCACCAACTTTATTTTTCATCTAGTTTGATGCATTGTGTGCAGGGGCCTAATAACAGAGTGGCGGGCCCACCCAGCCAGAAATTTTTTGTGAAGGCCTGGCACTCATAGGCACTCCAGCCCAAACCTCAAGTGCTCCCCCCCCCTTGCTGTCTGTTCGCTCGCTTGATGAGGTGCGAGCCCATCGATTTAAAGAACAAGAAATTGCCGGGAATGGGACAATATGCAACATTGTCCTGCTTGGGCAGTCAGTACGATGAGGGCTGTTGCTTGGAACAGGTCTTGCGTTTTGCAGTGACGACCTTGACAGCTTTGTAAAGTATATACTGCAAACATTCATAGGCTTGATCCTCTTGCACATTCATAAACTTGTTGAAACCCCCGATTAGGTCTCCACAATAGGGATTTAAATTGCAGGCTTACTTTGCCAAGCAGCTCGCAGAACCAGGCCAACCCTGTTTGGCGCCCAAGCCAGCCCCCCCCAGTCTCATCTACCTCCTTTCACAACTCTCCCCTCAGTTTGGTAACTCCTTCCTCACCCTAAAAAACCCACTCCCCTCGCCAGTCCCCCTACTCATAAATAGCTTGTCTCTTCTCCCACCCTCTAACCTGGTGATATGCAAGGCTGGAGGGAGAGGCGGCAGACAGGTATGTGCCTAGCACTCTCCAGACCATTGTACACAATTGCCCCTTCTTCCTACCCTTAGTTCCAACCCTGGCAGATTCTTGTAACTTTGTTACTCAGTTATGATCATCAAAACTGATGATAAATGTGATTATGACATAATGCTTCCACTTTAATATTCTAATGGTTCTGCCCTCAAACAGAAACATAGGCAATATCCATCACAGTTCTTGGCAGTTGAAAATGTGTGGGCTTTACCAACAGGCAAGCTCTGAACCCAGAACATCAGCAGAGGCCACAACCTTTTGGCTGCACCATATAATATTGCAGTGTTAAATATGCTATAGCAAGCAATACACATAGAGAAATGAATTAAGTAGTGACTATTGCTGGAAAAATGCTAGACAAGTATGTCAGCTGGCACTCCCCAAATGCTACACAAACGTCTACCTCCTGGACTCAGCGTGGAAGCTTTTGTGCTACAATTAGGAAACAAGGAAATAAAGGTGAAATAATTGGCTGCAGTATAATTCTTCACGGGGCAAAGAAAACATAACTGATCTTTCACTTTGAAACTGCATTTTCTGCAATATGTTGTAAGGTACAGACATATCAAGGTCATCTAGCACAGACAAACAATAAAAATGGTACTGTATCAATGAGACGTATAGAGAATCATTATCCAATTAAGAACTGAAATTCAACCCTATTTTGTCCTCAAAGTCACACACAGCAAACTTGACCTGAATTGTTGTTCTAGATCACCTATATCAACACTAATTGGATTCACACAAAATAAAATATTTGAAAATCCAATCTTTAGATTGCCAGCGCCATTCTATGAAACTACGTCTCTCAGATCAGTCATTATTTTTTGAGTTCCGAAATAACTGATCTCCTAAAGTTTGGCATGGTGTTAATTTAATTTGGTTGAAGATGGAAAGGCCTATTAAATTGAAGGAATTAATAGACCCCTTTTATCGATCTTACAAAAATCCCTGAAAAGATTGAATGGCTTGGCATCCTACAAGAATACTGCAGAATATCCCATAGGAGAACTAAAGCTTAAAAAAGAAGTAGGCTAGAAATGTTGTACGTGAACAATGTAAACTGGTATATTTACCCTTATTAAAGTTCTTTAAGTATCTTATACCCCTGCTTCCATCCCAAGCACGAATCCAATAAATTCAAAGTGGGGGTAAAGAATACCATAAGGCCCAATAATCTGCTGCAACGGTGCCTTTATTCACCAACATGACATGTTTAGGGCTTAAAGCTATATAAAGCTATGTATACACTTGAAAAAGAGCTTTAAGCTCGAAACATATTGTGTGTCAGTGAATAAAGGCACTGTTGCAGCAGATTATTATATAATGGTATTCTATACCCACACTTTGAATTTACTAGAAATGTTGTTCATCATGTTTTGGGTTTCTGTACCAGCCCAAGGCAACCACAACCCCTTAACAATAAAGATCTGTGTCTCCAAAGATGCCCCAGTAGCTCCCCATCTTCTTTTCTGCTGATTCACTGCACATGCTCTGTGCTGCTGTCACTTACTGAGCTTAGGGACCCACTCACAATATACAGTACACATAGAATAGAAATGTCATGCACAGAAACCAGTGCAACTAGCATCAGAATTTAATAATCAACCCTGTAGCATCGGCTTATATTACAGGAAAACCTCATTTTCTGCTTGATAATTTGCAACAACCCCTAAGCTTAGCTTCTCAACAGCTGCTCGGAGCCCACTGAGCATGTGAGTGTCACAGACACTTTCCAAGATGGTGACCCCCTGTGACACGTTTGAAGTCCTGGATCATTGCTGCTATTGACAAGCTGAAACTTTAGGCTGGTGCAATTAGTTCAGTATATAAAATATGACATTTATAGCCATATTCATTTTTAGGGTTTCGTTCTCCTTTAAAGGGGAACTTTAACCGGGGCAGGGACTGGTGTAAATTATATATAAATTATATATTATCTCTGTAAAGCACTGTGGAATGTTGGTATTTATAAATAAATGGTAATAATACTATATCGTGTCCCTGAAGGCTACAGATAATCAAAATCAAATCAGCCTACAGTAGGTCAGTTTGATCAATTCAATCAAAACTGCTGCAAGATTGAATCCTACAGGAATTCTACAGTAAAATTAGAAAAAAGGGGGCCCAGCACACTCCAAAATTAGGATGTTGTGATAGCTTTGATTGTGACATACCACAAAGTATGAGAGGAAGAAGCTCCAATACAGTAAGGATCAAACTCAAGACAATGAAGGGATTATTTACTAAACTCCAAATGCAAAAATCCCAAAACATTCAGAATTTTTTATTTATAAAATCTGACTTTTAAAAAATTTCCAAATTTTTGGGAATTTTTTACACCCAGAGGATGGAAAAGTCAGAATCAGAAAATCTGGCTTCTCAGACCTGTCGAGGTTGCATATAAGTCAATGGGAGAAGGCCCAAGGATTTCTTGATGTGCGCTGGGTTTCATGCAATACCACAAAGTTTTCAGGCAAAAAAGCATAAGAAATCTGAGTTTTCGGGTGAAAAATTCATAAAAATCATGAAAATTAGATTTTTTTTTCGCACAAAGCAAATTTTCAGGAAAATGTAATAATTAGTAAGCCTGAATCAAATTTGCGGCGAATTCACCAGCGTCAAAAAAAATGGCTGGCGCATAGGGATGGGCGAATTTATTGCCTCGTTTCAACGAAAAAATGGCGGCGGGTGTCAAAAAAAAAAGACGCGCGTCAAAAAAATATCGCCGCGCGTCAAAATTATTTTCACGCCCATAGACTTTAATGGTCATCTGCAACATTTCTCCAGCCGCAAATTTTTGGCGAAACTAAACAGGTCAAATTCGCCCATCCCTACTGGTGCAGTTTCGTAAAAAAAAAAATTCAGCGAAGCTAAACGGCCCAAATTCGCCCATCACTACCCAAGCTTGAGCAAAAAAGAAATCAAATAACCACTGCTTTCTACATAATATATTCTTCATTACTCTTCTCTAAATGCAAGACATTTATTTCTCTAGATATTCACATGAAGCTGAAATGATCACTCGACGGTGTTCCTGTTGCGCTGAGACACAAAAAAGCAGTAGAAAAGTTCAGCTGCACTGTCCAAATGGAACTGTGTCATCCTATATGTACATTCATGTGGAGCAGTGTTCCTGCATACAAGTAAAGTGTTTCGAGGAAACTGTCGGCAACCCTTAAGAACGGGGAATGGACTGTCAAGCTCTTCTTATATGTTTCAAATCCTCATCATTTTTGTATGATTTGAGCAAAGGGAGAGATCAACATTACCATTATGTTTTCATTTAGAAAGAAAGATTCTCACATATGACATACCTTGTATCATGATAATACACACAAATTAACATTTTATTCAATAACATATACCTAAAATTTTAGAATTTCTCCTGCAAAATGTTTTGCAAATGTACAATGCTATAGTTCAATAAAAGATAATGTATTATATCTAGTTCATCAACCTACATTACTGTTGCTTTAATTATACAGAATTCTTGGGTGATCATAAGAAATGGCAAATATTGACTTATGCATAAAGGGAACTTATCAGTCGTATCCTTCAGTTATGCTATTTCCTTGTTATTTGTTATAGAAATAACAAGGAAATATAAAGCAATAATAAGAGGGCAATAACGGGAAACCAGACAAACTGGATCTGTAGAGTAAATGAAAATGTATAAATACTGTACAACCAATGCCCTGTTATTATCTTGCCTTATTTTTTACTCCTTAATTACACTTTGCATATTCAAAGGCCATTGACCTTTACATTTATAATGCTTCTTCTATAATTGCTTGGGTGATTGTAATTGGATATTAAAATGCCCATGAATGCTTAGTGTGTGCAACGGGTTTCTTATTTGCCCTCTTGTATCTTTTTCTATATAACTCATATTGAGTCAGTTGATCGTTTTGACTAATTGATCAATTGATTTTAGGAAGATACAAATCTTAAATTTTTTAAATAGAAAACTGAACTCCGAACCCTAATTTGATTTATGTTAATCATAAAACAGTTTGAAATAGTTAAAAGAAACTAGGATACTTGCTTTATCATGTGATTGAATAACAGTCTTCTTATCTATAAATACAAGCAATGGTTGGAGAATGGAGCCCAGCGACATGTGCTTTCCCCATGAAAGCAGTTTTCGTGAATTGAGTAGGGCTGTATTCTTGAGGGTCAGCCAGGGGAGCCACATAGGTGGCCCATTTCCCACCCAATATTCATCCTGTAAGATGTCCCCCTCTGCAGAGGAGCCCTCAGTGGACTGCCAGGACAAATCTTCTACCCTAGCTCCAAGCACTAAACTTATCCTGGTGGGTTACTCTCTTGCGGTGCTAATCCCATTAATACTACTTGGTGGATAGCCTAGATAGCCTTACTAAATTGTGCTCCTAGAACAATGACATATGCATTCTAAGTAAGGAACTAATTGTTATTCTTGCCCCTATATGGCCTCTTTAGAGTCTTCCCCAAGGACACACCATTCATTGCGGCCTTCCACCTCAACAGGTTCCATCCCATTCTCTCCATGTGGGGCCTAGATAGCCTTGATATATCAAGGCTATCTAGAACAACAACATATAAGTTCTAACTAAGAAACTAATTCTAATTCTTGCCTTCATATGCCCTCTTTGGATTCTTCCCCAAGGGCATACCATTTATTTGTATAAAGATCCAAATTATGGAAAGATCCATTATCCAGAAAACCCCAGGTTTCGAGCATTTAGTTTAACAGGTCCCATACCTGTAGTAACCATCTGCAACACACTAGATTATGATTTCCAAGAATTTACTGTAACCAAGCCACGTTAAAGGAATTAATAGAATCATCCATCACAACATCACCCACCAGGGTATCATCATCATCATCATTTATTTACCAAATCCTCACTGTCATCACCATGAAGAACCACCTACACTGCATCAAATGAAGGTCTTGTTCCTCTAGTCTAAAGGGGTGGCCTCTGGTTTGTTGATCTTTTCAATAGGAAAGATGATCCCCCGCTAGCCATCTATAATGTTCTCGAATGTACTTGTAAAGAGTAATCATGTCTCCTAGCAGGAATATTTTTTCCAGAGAGAACAACCCCAACCTTGACAGTCTTTCCATATAGTTTAGTTTCACATCCCTGCACTTTTTCCAGCTAATTAAAATCCTTCTTAATGGATAGGGCACAAAGCTGCAATGCATACTCACGATGAGGTCTGGGCAAAATTATGTTTTCAGTGCTCTTTTTATGCAAGAGAGTACTTAGTATTTAAAATAGCAGTTTTTCTATTTAGGATCACACAGTGGCACATACTACTAGAAAAGTATATTTTTCTGAAAATGGTCTACAGTGTTTTACATATAGGATGTATGCTCCCATTTAAAGTACAATTAGCATTTACTGTATGTTATTTTGCCCAGAAATAGAGACCATACTTACAATACCAACCTCAAGGTCATTGTGTACAAATTAAAAAGCAAAGGACCAAGTACATTGGCAACTAAGAGAAGCTCAAAAGGGGGCCTTTGTTACATTGCCCTTTGAAAGTCCTTCATTAATACATAAATATCCACATTTAATTATTAACATTTTTATTGCCTATAGCTTTATGTACACTGTTTTATGATTTGGGAATTTTTTAAGTGTTTTCTTTTAAACAAGAAGCCTTTTAAACATTCCTGTAGGTAATTACATGCAAAGGTTGTTTAATCCATATCTTTAAAAACATCTCCTTGATTCTTTAAAATAAGTTTGTTTAATGTTTCAGTGCCTGGAACAAATGTTGACTGGTCAGCTGAAACTACATTCAGCACTGAAGCTTTACAATTAGGAAGTGTATCTTTTTGAAATGTGGATGAGTCATGAAAGGTTTTCAGGATTACTCATTGAGTCCAGTTGCTTTGAGTAGTCAAACATCATTTTTAGGTGATTCTTGAAACAGAATTTCCTAATTCTTACCATTATTTCTTCTCAGTAAAATATATTGGGGCACAATAAAACAGCCTCAGAATTAGCACGATGGTGCATAAAGATTCCTACAGGTGTTTCAATACATTGTCTAGGGATTACCAATCAACACATTTTATAGGGATGAACTTTGACACCTGTTACTTGGTCCACATTCACCTCTGTAAACATTTTCATATATTTCCTTTTCTGGCTCATTCCATTTCTAGAACACTTGTGCATTCCCTCATCCATTATGGAAACTGTTAACTAGCTTCTGTAGCTATTTCAGAGTCTACAGTCCACCATAAAACCCATCAACTCCTAGAATTTTTCTACCATTACACAAACTTTTAAAAAATGTAACAGATTCCTTCCATTACAATTACATCTTCTTTCCTTCAAAACTAATTCTTGATGGCACCTCAATAAACTCTCCAACCTATATGACCCTTAAAGTCTTATTTACTACCCTTAAAGGAGAAGGAAATGCTAAAATGAAGTAAGCTTTATCAGAAAGGGCAATATAAATACACCAGTAAACCCTCAAAGTAATGCTGCTCTGAGTCCTCTGTCAAAAGAAACACCACATTTCTTTCCTTCTACTGTGTACACGTGGGCTTCTGTATCAGACTTCCTGTTTTCAGCATAAACCTCCAGGACATGGCATAAGCATGCTTGGTTTGCTCTTCTCTTCTTCCCCCCCCTCCCTTTTCCCCATCCCTGCTTTAATCTGAGCCCAGAGCTATATGAGTGAGCAGGGAGAGACTTTGGTAGGAAGTGATGTCACACCAAGCTTATATGTCAGTTGCTATACTAAACAAACAGAGAGAGCGTATAGAGCTGTTTACTCAGGTATGGTAAAGCATTTTGCAGAATAAATATGGTGTTATAGCTTGTACTTTTGTGGCTAATCTAATGGCAAGAAACTGCTTCGTTAGCTTTCCTTCTCCTTTAAAACTATGTCCTGCAAGTCTCTTGGCTGTTAGAAATGCTGCAATCTCTACACATCACTTTCAAATATGCACTTTATTTCTTACTTCGAAAAGGTAAAAATTTTATTGGTGTACTATCATCTGGAGCTTTAGAATAATCATCTTGTCCTATACATGTTCCATTCTCAGACAGGAAAAGCAATCTTAGGCAAGTATGAATTATTATGAATTATTAAAAAATATAAAGGAAAACAAAGTGTGAAAAGTATGAAGGGAGTATTAGTCTAATTTACTTAAAATGTTGCTAACTACATCCCTCAAGGAAACCAGGAAAAAGAGAAGTGAAAGCAGCAGATTTTACAGCCATACAAATCAATCCCTGTAGTTCAAATAAAGGAGTAAAGGCCAGACTTTTGAATTTTCAAGATTTTTGTTGAATTTGAAAAATCTTGAAAACTGGAATATCTTAAAATGTAATCACTTAAAACCTAAGATTTTTGAATTCATTTCAAAAACTTGAATTGGAAAATGGTTTAAAATTTTAATATGACTTTTTTTTTTTAAATTCTAATCTTGAGTTTGTTTGCAATAACAATTTCCTACTTTTGAAATAAATCTTGAAAGTTTGAAAAACTCAACCTCAAATTTGCAATATTTGCCACGAAAAAAAACCTCATATTGTGGTGAAAATTCTAATTCAAATGTTGATGAATCTGGCCCTAAAAGAGTCTTTTTAAGGGATCTGATTACTAAAATGAATAAGACGTCCATCAGAATCCTAAAACTAATTAATAGGAAATAGTAAACTACAAAATGATGCTAAAAGAATTAATAAGAAGTCTGCCAGCAATCCTAAAACTGATTAATAGGAAATAGTAGACTACAAATTGATGCTAAAAAAATTTGATAAGATGTCCACCAGAATCCTAACACTGGTTAATAGGAAATAGTAAACTACAAATTGATGCTAAAAAATTTAATAAGGTGTCCACCAGAATCCTAACACTGGTTAATAGGAAATAGTAAGCTACAAAAGTATGCTAAAAAAGACAGAAATAAAGAATAATATGCAGAAGACTAACAAGGCACAAGAAAATCATTGTCTGAAATGCATTAACTATGGGTTTAATCAAGGGCTAAAAGTGAGTACTGATGATTCCGGATACATTATGTGCTCTTAATTTTTGCTTATCACATAATGCAGCAAGTTATCAATATAATTATAAACTATTCATTAGAAAGTGAATATATCAACTTTAGAGTATCAATTTAGATCAGTGATCCCCAACCAGTAGCTCATGAGCAACATATTGCTCTCAAACCCCTTGGATGTTGCTCCCAGTGGCTCAAAGCAGGTGCTTATTTTTGAATTCCAGGCTTGGAGGCGAGTTTTGTATATATATATATAAAACCAGGTCCACTGCCAAACAGAGTCTCAATGTAGGTTGACAATCCACATAGGGGCTACTAAATGGGCAATCACAGCCCTTATTTGGCACCCCAGGATCGTTTTTCATGCTAGTGTTGCTCCCCAACTCCTTTTACTTCTGAATGTTGCTCACGGGTTCTGAAGGTTGGGGATCCCTGATTTAGATAATATCATGTTTTAATCAGATAAATATAAATCAAAGCAACGCAATTCCATTATTTTTGGAACTGGACTGATATGAATATTTCTTGCAGTATTACAATTTTCATGCACCAGCAGTTACTGTATGTTTTCCATAGACTGTTATCCAGACACTTTATTAATAGACACCTTTTAGTCTCACTGCTAAAAAGACAGGGTTGGACTGTTCCAAATAAATTTTTATGAAGTAGTACTGATGTATAGCAGATTATATTGTGCAGGAGGGCCTATATGCACTACTATATGCACAACAATAAAAGAACTTTGTGTTAGTTCTTTTGAGGCTTAATAATCAAAGAGAAAGAATGTTAATAGCACCCAGCTTTTCTTAGTGCTTATAGATATGATTATGTTAAACAACAATGCAACTTGCCACCACTCAGACCAGAGTATTGGGTGTATTCAGGCAGTTTGCTCATGGGCGTTTTATTAAAATGACCAAAAATCAAAACAACTAAAATAGTACTCCCGTCGATGCAATGGAAATCTTATGCAAATTAGTCATCATCAATTTTTATGTGATTCACAAATGAGATTGCACATGCCCAAAATACATGAAAATAGCCAACGCTAGGGCTTCTATAGGTGCAATAGACTGATTTTTTTATATTGAACATGCGTTCGGATTAGACTTAGAAGGTATATAACTGTAAGTCTGTGTGGTCCTCTCAAGACAGTTGGTTTGGGGACACACAAAGTATTGACTCTTTTTAATAGTAACAAACACAGAATCAGTGTATGGGGATAGAATCATCATTTTACTCTATCAACTAATATACTGTATATATAGTATTGCATTTTGTTTCCTGGTACCCAATAAATAACTAGTTCCTGGGATAATTATTGACAGGTATTTACTTAAAAGATTAAATTGATAAAAGCTAACAGAAGGTTAATGATTAACAGAATTATCTGATTAAAATCTTACCTGTAATAAAATATATAAAACAGTATAATAACACAGACTTACTATAAATGTCTCTGGGTGATAAGTAAATTGATCAAATATTTGAAATATAATTGATCAAAGAAAGGAAGTGTAAAGGCATAAAAGTACTCCATTCTATTCTGTATTTATCCCATTTCCCTAGCTTTCTTCAAAGCGTTTACCATTTGGCCACACAATGATTTATTAAAGATTGCTTTTGTAATTGGTACATTATGTGGTATATTTCCAATAGTTATGAGTTACTTTGTATGTGGGGCTGCTTGCTATTGCATAAACATTTTCAAGGTAAAATATAGGTCCTATTACTTTTCAGCTTTTCCAATAATTTCAGTTATCCAATTATACAGATGAGATCAGAGAACACTTTTCAAAGAGCAGGGGTGTATATATATATGTATATATATATATATATATATATATATATATATATATATATATATATATATATTTTGCCCAAAAATTATGACATTTTTGTGTTATTTCACGAATCCCAGCATAGGATATCTTCGGGACTGCTCCCATTGACTTACAGTATATACAACCTCAGCAGGTCTGAGATGCCAGATTTTCGTATTCTGTCTTTTTCCATCATCTGGGTATAATAAATCCCGAAAAATTTGAGGGTTTTTTCACTAATAATTCAGATTTTATAGTAAAGAAACTGAATTTTTAAATTTTTTGGCGTTTCAGACCCCAGAGCAGATCAGGATATCTTCAGGACTTCTCAAATTGATTAAATACATCAGCAGGTCTGAGATGCTGTTTTTAGTAAAAAAAAAAAAACTCAAATTTTTCACAGTTTTGTCATTAGGACTTTAATAAATCACCCCCTAATAAATCACCCCCTTAGAGTTTATGTGTTTGTACTATATGTGCATGCATTATGGCTCTTATACATGGGTGTTTTTTTTGTGCATTTGACACATGTTTGATCAGAGATATATTTCTTAAACTCCTCCCAAATAACTTAGCTAAGTTTTTGCATTAGAAGGTGAGTAAAAACTCCCAAGTACATGTAATCACATAAAAGAGCAAATCCTCACCCTTGTTATGTGGTCCCTGCCCAGTAACATTTGTATCATCTGTTGATCTTTCTGTATTGCTGCTGTTGTGGGGTGACATTTTAAAAAGCAAAACAAAACCTGTTTGACAATTGAGATGTTTTCATTTGCATCCAAAATTTCACATAAGGAAAATCATTTTTTTTAGAGTCATAGCAAATGCAGATGGGTCAATGATTCAAAACTTGTTTTTTTTTCCCCTATCAATCTTGCACCAATATTAGGTTTGGCAGTATCCATCTCACCTAAATGTTGCTCAAAAGAGATTTCTTACAAGTGTATTGTGTAAGACGCGCAGGGAGATTGCAGCACTCTCTTACCTCCCATCGCATCTCCTAGAAGTTCTGTGCGCAGGCACGCGCTTCCAGGATCCCGGCATGTATTTTACGCTGGTGCCAAGCGTCACAACGTCATGAAGATTCGCCAAATTTGAATCTTGGCACCAAAAACATCCTTAAAAGCCCAGTCCTCCATGTTGTGAGTGCCCAAACTGGTTCCAGTTTTACTGTACCTTCCAAAGTGTTTGTTTGTGACTTTGAATTCCTGGTTTTGACTTCTGCCTGACCCTAGACTACGAACCCTTTGGCTGACTTAGACTACGTCTTCTCTTTATCCCTGCCGGTACATCACTTATGGACTTGGCTTCCGCAGGAGAAATCCCGGGGCCCCAAAAGGGCGTAGGTGAAGACCGGAACCCACAGGGTCCATCTGTGTGTTCAAAGGTACTGTGGCTGAACAAGTTTCCTGATAATGTGGTCGTTCCATAATGTTAATTCTCTAACCATATCTTGCCACATAATATTATATAAAACACGCACTATAGTTTTTTTTAATATGCTATTATGTTAAGAGGCAACCTTGATATTGTTGATAATCCGCAGAAGGGATCCCCAGCCTTTTCAACTTTTGAGCAACATTTAGATGTAAAAGGAGCAACACAAGAATGAAAAAGTGCTGTGATTGGCCATTTAGTAGCCCCTATGTGGATTGTCCGCCTACATTGAATCTCTGTTTGGCAGTGCATCTGGTTTTTATAACTAAAACTTGCCTCCAAGCCTGGAATTGAAAAATAAGCACCTGATTTTAGGCCACTGGGAGCAACATCCAAGGGGTTGGTTAGCAACATGTTACTCAGGAGATACTGGTTGGGGATCACTGCATTATAATGTCAATAATGAGTAACACCCCCCCCCCCAAAAAAAAAAAAAAAATATATATATATATATATATATATACATTATTTTGGTACAGTTCATTTATTAAAAAGAAAACATGAAAAATAAGGACATTGAATGAAGTCATACAGTCGTACAAAGTTTTTTAACACAATTTTATGTGCCTAATACGCTATTGTTGGATCTGCAGGAATTATGAGTAAGTAGATATTTTATTAAATGGTCCAATATTACTTGTTTATGCAAAAAAAAAAAACAACTCAAAGTCCATTGCATTCAGGATTCCCCAGTATCATCAATAGGTGCACTTTGCACCAATCACAAGATCAGGATGGAAGCAATGTTCCCCTATATCAAACTGCAGGAACATTTTGGAGGAAAGTACCTTAATGAAACACGTCAACATGTGCTCTCCACTGTGTCTATTTTGGAGCATGTGACTTTCTGAGTGTTTAGAAAGGACCTCTATAATCTACCACAGTGTATGATAGTGGTAAATATGTCATCACATTTCCAAGATGATCAGTTAAAACATATGATTCATGAAATGATTATATGGGAAAGATGGAAAGAATAGGATCTGAGACTTTAAGGTTCTCTGTCTAATACCAACCACAGCATTGTCAATACATTAAAACATAATAATAAGAGAATCTTTCAATAATGTAGTCGGTACCCAAAATGCCTCATGTGCATATTGGTGCAAAATGCCATGTTTTTTTAATGTCTTTTTATTTGATTTTCTTAATACAGTGGAAAAACATTTGTCAAGGTCGGCACCCAACACCAGAACAAACACCAGGCACCCTGGTCTCGGCTCGTGTTTCACCAGTAGTGCGACCGCCTTTGGGCCTCGGGAGGAGCCCTCGGCTTACTTGGATGCCACCTGGATTTAAACGAGAGGTGCAAGATGAGAGTTCTGGATAGGCAGAGGGGCACGACTGTAGAGCAAAGTCTTTGGACAGAAGGTCGTAGTACAAGGCGTTAGGCAATGGAGTAGTCAGATCAGGCCGGGTCAAGGCAGGCAGAGAATAAACGTAGTCAGGCAGGCAAGGGTTAAACCAGGAAGTCAATCAGAGGGGTAGTCGGTATACAGGCAAAGGTCAGGATCCAGAAGTCAGAATAGTCAAAAGCCAGGCAGGGGTCACAACAGGAATCACAAAAAATGCTGCGAGACGTGGGTGTGCGCGTCCTAAGTAGCCGCAATGGCGGCCGAAGAGGCTGATTATCATCCAGGGTCGGACTGGAGCATTGGGGGCCCACCGGGGCTGCAAACTAAAGGCCCTCCTGGCAGTCCCCGGGGCCCCCCTCCCAAGCTCCAACTCCCTGGCCTGCCGCACACTGTTCGCGCACTGTTCGCGCACTGTTCGCACATGCGCGGACACATCCCGCTGCTCCTGAATGCTAATACTGAATTTCTTAATGGCACATCCGGTGCGGGGGTAGCAGGTCTGGGCCGGTTGGGCCCATGAGGGCCGGGCCAACCGGGTATTTTTGCGGTTTCCCGCCGGCCCAGTCCGACACTGTTATCATCACAAAAAAAGTAATTAATAAAGCAAAATTAAACTTTATGAATTAGAAAGTGAAAATAAAATAAATAAAAATACATATAATAAATAAAAGACAAGGTTAGATCAGTTACTTGTCCATGGAACAATATAAGCTATGATTAAATCTTTTTCTCTCATCTGGATCTAATTTTTGGGAAAAAATTTTCCAAACGGAATCAAACTTTATGCATTGTATATCAAACAATGCATATAGAACTATTGCCGATGCCGATGCTAATATCAACTTTAGGTATTTCGAAATATGTTAAGAGCTCCATTCTTTAGATTGACATTCACTTGAAAATAAATTTATGTTACTAGTCTCACCTAAAAGGGGCGTAAATGAAGACAATGACAGTTGTAAATATAGGTCGGTATTTAAATAACTTTCAATGTCGTTCCAAAATTTTTTAATTAAAGGACATTCCTAAAGTAAGTGAAAAGAGTTTGGAGAGGGATAGTCACATTTAGGACAACTCCTAAGGAACTTACTACTTTTTAAATAGAAATTAAAGTTTTATATGACAAATGTATGCCATGTTTTTTGCACACCCTTCATTGCATTTTGCTGAGTAGCCTCACATCATTGTTTGCAACATGGAGCACATAGACCTGTGTCTTCCCCCATGAATATAGCATTGTCTGTGTTTGACCACAATTTATTCATGAGGGCACATAGAGGTCCCTACTCCTATTCATCACTGCCCATCCTCTAACCTGCAAAGCATTTACCAGTGCAAGGTGCAAAGCACAGCAAACCCAGGGGGCAGGTGCTTCTTGAATGAACAACTCTAACCCTGGGGTCCAGGTTCATTTCAACCCTTGCATGATATGGGTCAAAGCCCTTTATCAAGTGTGATAAAGGGATATGACCTGAAACATACTGTGTACTCACTATGAAAGATGACTTGCAGTAATACTATTGAGACACTCCTTCTGAAACAAATGAATCAGTTTGTGGTAACGGTGTTGCAAAGATCTTCCCTGAGGCTACAGCAGGTGGATCCTCATATTTTCACGCTTCTTGTTCTTGATAAACAGAAACACTGAGTTTTGCAAAAAAAATTGCCCGTAAGGTACATTTGTTCATTCACCTGTCTATTGTTCCCTGTTCATTAAAGTGTTGTAATATTGTTACTTTGATGAAGAGATGCCAATGAATTCTTCTTTAATGTCTGTAAACTGCAAATTAATATTAATAGGCATGGGACCACCATTAAAGGGGAAAAAAATATTTAAATGACCTGTCCAGATTTCCTGATTTGGAAATCCAGTCAGGTAGTTTCCACCTGGACAGCCCTTCCCCCAAAAACGGTCTGTCCTGGTGAAAAATGAACAGGTGGTAAAATAACCCTAGTCTGGACTTTGTACGGTGTTGTGCTGAGCCCTGGAATTCTCCCTGCAGGGCCGAGCCAGGCAGGCCGGATGCCCTAAGAAACCTGGCCGGGCGCATGCACGAGGCAGAGTGAAGAGACAGACGGGGAGGGAAGGGTAAGAGACGGGGGGCAGCAATGGAGGGGAGGAAGGGCAACAGAGGGGAGGGCCAGCAACAGAGGGGAGGGGAGGGGATGTGTCAGGAGGGAAGGAGTATGACTGAAAAGTGCGGACTAGGGGTAGGCAGAAGACAATTTTAGAGATAGCTGCCCAGGGCGCCCCTATTATTGCACCCTAGGTGCTTCTTCTGCTTACCCCTAGTTCCAGCCCTGTCTTGCTAGCAAGCCTTTTAATCTGTCTATTAACTCTGCTTGGACCACTGCCTACCTTCTGCCTTGCCTTTTTAATACTGCCTTTGCTTCAATAAAGTGTTTTTGCTTGCCAAGCATCTGTCCTACCTGTTTCCCACTCAGCTTCCTCCATAGTCCCTAAAATCCAAATGCACTCAGTGGCCCTGGGCCCCTTTTGTGCCCCCTGGTGGTCATTTACAGTAAGAATTTGCTACTTGTTGTTACACTTTTCCATGTTATGGTATAATTGAATTACATAGTGTGACATTTAACCAGACCATGTATAAAGATAAATATGTCCCAATGATACATTGTTAGATGTCCAGTTCCTGTACTGACTGCACATATTTTGCTATTTCATTATTTTTCTTCATTTCTTAGAGCTTACATTTGCGATAAGAGATTTTGTTCCGGTGAAGTCCATGTCATTATATTGGCACTGAATTCTTCAGTTAAAAAACTCATTGCCCGTTTTTAGGTCTAACTTGTTAGTTCCTGGTGTGATTTTTGTCCTGTTTAATTCCTGTCCTGACCCTTGCCTGCCTGACTACTCTTAACTCTGCCAATCCTGACCCTTGCCTGTCTGACTATTCTGATTCTACCAGTATTGACCCTTGCCTGCATGACGATTCTTTGAACTTCACCTGCACCGACCCGGCCTGTCTGACCTTGCTTGAACTCTGCCCGCTCCGACCCCAGCCTGTCTGACAATGCTTTTGTCTATTCCTAGAACTGTACCTTCCATCCAAAACCTTGCTAACGACAGTGCCCCTTTTCCAGTCCATAATTCTTGCTTGGCTCCTCTCTTATTAAGACCTGGTGGCATCTGATTAGCGGAGGGCTCGTCCCAAAGTGAAAGACAGCTGCTACAGGCAGAAACAGAGCCAAGACCAGGGAGCCTAGCACCTGTTCTGAATTTAGGGAACCAATCATTACACAGTTCCTCTCAGCAGATATCTTCTTATCTATTATGATGGTATTATAAGTCTGAATACATATACAATAAGTCTAGATACACAAGTGGCACTTTTAGTCAACAATGCTGCAACTAGATGGGCATCATTAGTCCCATGTGTTCTCCATCCCGTAATCAGGACCCTTTATAAACCTGTCCCTGGCCAGGTCCGAAGTCACCCCTAATTGCCTCACTTCGGAACGACTTCGGAAAACTAAGCGATCCTTGTTCCTGCCCCCAGGCGATTTACATTTTAGCAAGTGTAAGGCAGGGGAAGGCAGATCAGGGAGATTAGTCGCCGCGAAGAAGAGGAGATTTGTCACCTGGCGACTAATCTCCCAGAATCTGCCAGTGTGGCCAGACTCTAAAGGGTAACTGAAGTTTATCAGAGTCACGTTACTGGGGGGAACCTGGGAAACTGACAATATGTCTAGCCATATGTCAGATTCCAAAATCAAATATAAAAAATCAGTTTGCTCTTTTGAAATACAGATTTCAATGCAGGATTCTGCTGGTGGAGAACTATTAAAGGGCATGTAAAGTCTAAAATAGAATAAGGCTAGAAATGCTGTATTTTGTATACTAAATATAAACATGAACTTACTGCACCACAAGCCTAATCAAACAAATAATTTATGCTTTCAAAGTTGGCTACAGGGGGTCACAATCTTGTAACTTTGTTAAACATCTTTGCAAGACCAAGACTGTGCACATGCTCAGTGTGGTCTGGGCTGCTCAGGGGTCATCATAAACAAAGCTGATTGAGTTCTGCACGGCTGGAAAGTAAGGCAGGGCTCCCCCTGCTGTTCATAAGTATGATTGTTTCCCTGCTCAGCAGTTAGGGACCATCTGACAATTCCTATCCGCAGCAGTAAATGAAGGGAGAATTTCACTGCATACAGTCAGGTTTCTTTTAAAAATGGTACACATTTTTAATTAAACTATATTGGAGATAGGTTTCTTTTTCATTAAAGAAAGTAAAAATGGGATTTTATTTTTTTGCCTTTACATGCCCTTTAATTATATAATGCAATGGTTTGAACTGCGCTACAATAAGACTTGAAGATATTTTTACAAATGATATTTCAACAATATTTCAACAAGGAATTATAAATTGATGGATTTTGTAAAAAGAAATTTCCCTTGACAGAATACCTTTAAGTAAATTACCCACTAAATGTCAATTGCCTACAATGTATTTTTTTTCCGTTAGTAATAACCATTATATTTGTTAATTGGACAGTGCCCAATGAATTATTTGTTTTGGTGTTGTTAAAAAGGAAATTCTGCTTGTAGCCCATGTTACTCATATAAAAGAAAGACGTAAAGTTGAGAAGAGCAAACAACTCACCAACCCAAAAGCACTTGTGAAATCTGATTTCTTTGTCACTAACAAACATACACTCCTCTCCTGCCTTTGTTTGTTTGTCGTGCTTTGGTCAACATAAGTCTTCCTTGTGGAGGGTGTTGATGGGGGAAAAAAAAGTGACTCATTTCAACAATTGATCAGTACTGAGATTTGTTCTTATTCAGCAGCTCTTCAGTTTGCAATTCCTGCAACATGGTTGCTAGGGTTCTAATTACCCCAACAACCATGCATTTATTTGATTAAAAGACTGGAATATGAATAGGAGAGGGACTGAATAAAAAGATGAGTAATAAAAAGTAGCAATAACAATAAGGGGGTTGTTTAGTAAAATCTGAATTATCTCATATGTTATTAAAAAACCGTCAACCACGCTTCCATGCTCGATTTTAGCTTCTTTATTGATAAAAAAATTAAATTTAACCAGAAAAACTTGATAAAATCTAGGAAAAACCTGAAACGCTCTTTTTGTTTCGTTTTTTGGCTTTTCCCCCAAATTGCTTTAATGTTTAGGCTTTTTTTTTTTTTTTTTTTTTTTAGTTTTTGCTCGAAAACCCAGAAAAAGGTCTGATTTTCAGCCTAAACTCAGCACAGACCACGAAAACATCAAATTGAGATAGGTGCCTCTCCCGTTGACCTCAACAGGTCTGAGAGGGCGGATTATCAGATTCAGGCTTTTTGTAGCATGGGGGTATAATGAATCTTGAAAAATTCTAGTGAAAAAAAACTTGCATTTTTCGAGATTTTAACATGCAGATTTTAATAAATAACCCCTAAATGTGTTATTTTTAGATGGGGTCAGTGACCCCCATTTGAAAGCTGGAAAGAGTAAAAAAATAATTAAAAAAACTATAAAAAAACAAAGGCCAGTTAAAAAGTTGCTTAGAATCAGCCATTCTATAACATACTAAATTAACGTAAAGGTGAACTACACTTTTGACTATCTGTTTTAAACTGGTTGTAAACCTTAAATTGACTTTTTATTAATTTAAAAATGTAACTTTGTAGTATGATACATGAGACAATTTGCAGTTGGTCTTCATTTTTTATTCATCATTTTTTGAGCTTTTTGTTCAACGGCTATTCAGTATGGTATTTCAGCAGCTATCTGGTTGCTAGGGTCTTGTGTACCTTAGCAACCAGGCAGACACTGGAATATGAATAGGAGAGGGTTTGAATAGAAAGGTGAGTAATCAAAAGTAGCAATAACAATACATTTGTAGCCTTACAGAGCATTTGCTTATATAATGGGTCAGTGACCCCCATTTGAAAGCTGGAAAGAGTCAGAAGAAGGCAAATAATTAAAAAAAACTATAACAAATAAAGCAAAAAAAGTTAATTAAAATTGGCCATTCTATAACGTACTAAAAGTTAACTTAAAGGTTAACCACTCCTTTATGAACCATCGGAGCATCTGTTCTGTGTTGTGAAATTAGCCTGGTTAACCCTTTCTCCATCCTACAGTGTGGGCCACCATGTAACACATGATCAGGAGTTGCGGGGAGTTGAGTCTTGCTAAGTCTGAGTAGGGTAAGAACTAGAAAAGCCTTCTGTTCTGTTTCCTAGGGGTGCTGAAGTGTCCAAATTGTTTTATACATGCATATTTGTATTAACATCGTGCTACTTTTCTACACAGTGCTGTAGAGAAGGCAGTCGTATATCTACATATATCATATATCTATCGCCGTGTTTATACCACAAGTGGAAGGAGGTCCTTGCACCTGTAGAGCTTACAATTAAGAGGGTGAGTCATTTTCAGACCCAAATATGAGGATAATAAGTGCTGCCATTCATGTAAGCATGTGTATTTTCTGTTTACAACTTTCATTACGTTATTACGCTTAATTAGCTGAAAGGAAAAGCTGTTTCTTTGTCTTTTTTGTGACAAACCTTGTGAAAGTAAGGTGTGAATAGATAATTAACAGCGATCTTATCTAAATCTTTCAAGAAAAGACTTACAACATAACGTAAATGAACACGACTGCCAAATATTATCCAAAGTAATTGCATTACTGTAGATTGTGAAATTGTGTATGTTGAAAACAAGGAAACAGAGACAAAATGCAAATATCTTTTGATTTGTATCTGTGTAAGTGGGGTCGCCTACAAGAAGTGCCTTATTAGATGCTTTGTTTCAGATAGGAATGCTGTAGTGCACATAAAAACACAACTGGTAATATAATTATGTTTAAAGTAAAATAATAAAAGGTTCAGTGAAGTAGAGGCTAAAGGAGTTATTTGTGCACTGGCAAATACAAATGCACAATGCTTCATTTCATTCTGGAGAGTAGGATAACAAGGAGGCAAGGGGATTAATAACATGCAGTAAACTGTTGGCTGATTAGGAAAGAGACAGGCTGACTGAGCAGTGTCGGACTGGGATATCAGGGGCCCACCAGAAAACCTTAGACCATGGGCCCACTTTCCAAACTATTATTCCTCCTCTCCTCACTCAACCTCTTTATTCTCCTAGTTTTTTATCTCTACTTACTATAGTCTATTCTTCCATTATTAAGCCTCTTTTTTCCCATAAAGAAATAGGGAATGACCATGAAGTAGACCAAATGGTTAGAGGCAAGAGGGCCCACTGACACCTGGGCCTGCCGGGAGTTTTCCTGGTATCCCTGTGGGCCACTGTGACTTAGACGATTCCGACACGGTTCAATGCGCTGCAACAAAATGCTGGATATTTGTTAAAGGAACAATAACACCAACAAATTAAAATATATTAAAGTGATGAAAATGTACTGTTGCCCTGCACTAGTAAAACTGATCTGTATGCTTCAGAAACACTACTATAGTTCATATAAACAAGCTGCTGTGTAGAAATAGTGGAAATTGAAAAAAGGCTATATGGCACAGGTTAAATAGTGGATAACAGATAACACCATTATGTTCTACAGAGCTTATCTGCTGTGTAACCTGAGCCTTTTCTGTTTTGAATGGCTGCTTCCATTGCTACACAGTATAGATAGATAGATAGATAGATATAGATAGATATGTTTTTGAAGCAAACACAGCAGTTTTACCAGTGCAGGGCAACACTGCATTATATTTGTATTAACTTTTTGTAGAAACAGTCAGAACCCAGATTTACTGAATTTTAATGTAACGCAGTGAGTGTAACCCACTGTGCATCCTGATGTATCAGGATCTGCCCAAAATAGTTATGGTTTACAAACCTTCACTCAATAAGTATAGAGATTTTTGAGGATGAATCACCATAGACCAAAGAGATTGTGTTGTATAGAACTAACTTTATTAAGGTAACTGTTAGACAGACAAAGGATTGACTACATTTGCCAAGAGTGTTGCATAGGACTGTCAGAGCAGCAATGTTCTAATCACTGCCTCTGTTTTACAATGAAGCAAAACGGTAAATATCCTTTTAACTAGTGATGGGCGAGCTTATTCGCCAGGCGCGAATTCGCGGCAAATTCGTGGAAAAAAACGGGCGCCGGCGCCAAAAACGGCGCAGTTTCGCAAATTTTTCGCCGTTTCGCAAATTCGCCCATCACTACTTTTAACCAAAGCTTTGATTGCTCCAAACCCCTTGTTAGGATCGGCTGAGCATATTAGGCCAGAAGAGAAGCTTTACTCTTATTTTTGATTTAATCTCATCCTCAATTTTTCTCAGATTTTCCAGTAATGTTATTAGTCGGCCAATCGTAGCTGACTGAGCCCTTTTTAAACCCTTTCTTGACCTCACTTCCTGTCCTGAGCATTCGGTAAGGGATTAGATGGGTGGGGAATTCTTAAAGGGGTTGTTCACCCTTGAGCTAACTTTTAGTATGATGTAGAGAGTGATATTTTGAGACAATTTCCAATTGATTTTCATTTTTTATTATTTGTGTTTTTTTGAGATAGTTGGCTTTTTATTCAGCAGCTTTCCATAGCGACATAGTTACATAGTTAAATTGGGTTGAAAAAAGACAAAGTCCATCAAGTTCAACCCCTCCAAATAAAACCCAGCTACACACACACACATGCTCACACTGGCCCCTCCACACACTCACATAAACTATGTATACCAATATCTATACTAATTGTAGAGTTTAGTATCACAATAGCCTTTGATATTATGTCTGTCCAAGAAATCATCCAAGCCATTCTTATAGTCATTAACTGAATCAGCATCACAACATCACCCGGCAGTGCATTCCACAACCTCACTGTCCTGACTGTGAAGAACCCCCTACGTTGCTTCAAATGAAAGTTCTTTTCTTCTAGTCTAAAGGGGTGGCCTCTGGTACGATGATCCACTTTATGGGTAAAAAGGTCCCCTGCTATTTGTCTATAATGTCCTCTAATGTAATTGGTAATCATGTCCCCTCGCAAGTGTCTTTTCTCCCATGAAAATAACCCCAACCTTGACAGTCTCCCTTCATAATTTAACCCTTCCATCCCTCTAACCAATTTAGTTGCACTTAGTCTCTGCACTCTCTCCAGCTCATTTATATCCCTCTTAAGGACTGGAGTCCAAAACTGCACTGTATACTCCAGATGATGCCTCACCAGGGACCTTTAAGAGGCAGAATTATGTTTTCACCCCTTGAGTTATTGCCCTTTTTATCCAAGACAGTATTTTATTTGCTTTAGTGGCCACAGATGACACTGCTTGGAATTAGGTGTTTGCTGCATAGAGTAAGGGGTGTAAGAACTAGGGACAGGTCACAGTATTGGAATTACATGTCAAACCAGGTAAAGAAAGGGTTTAAATAGGACTTGGACAGCTCTTATTGGCTGACCAATAATGCTGCTTGGTTATGATAGGAGGGCAAGGGGAAAACCTAAGAATAAATGAGGATGAGTAAACCAGAGATGTGCAAACTTACCTGTGCTTTTCTGCCCTAATAGTTGAAGAGACGGAAACCTGTAGGTTCCTGGCTCGAATCCCAACCAACCCTAACACCCCTATGATTGATGATAACCAATGCATTTCCGAAACATTTACAGAAGTCATTATTTTGACTGAAATCAATTTCTTGTTCTTTTATTTTTAGTTGCTTTATATCTGGCTCTTTGTTTTTATCTTTTTTGCCAAGACATCCACTTTGTTTTCCCCATGTCTAATAGCTGTGCTGAAATCCCCATGCACCTGGCTCCTTTCCAGCACAAAAATTAGTTTAGAAATGCAAGTTTTAGCAGTGATGGTTAGAAAAAAAAATGACAGCATTTGTTGTGATTTCATTAGTCTCTAACATGGAGTTCAAATAGAAGCAAACATTTGCCAAGGTAATAATGTTTCTCCATAATGTTTTACATAAAGCTTTTGTTGATCGATTATATTTTCTATTTTTTCTTGGGGGGGGGGATTTATTATGTTTGTTTTGTGTGATAGTAACCTAACAGACCCTTATTAATCAGTTCAGTTCAGATAGAGGGAGGGACTGAAATGTCTACTGCTCAAAAATGCCAACAACTAATTTATCAGATAGTAAAAAAAAAATTACAGGAGTAGAAAAGGGGATGGATATTAAGTCATTGGGGGTAATGCTGGTTCACAAAAAAAGCAATTTATTTGCTGGAAAATGTTTGGGTATAATGGTTTGAAATAACAATGTTTGATGAACTGGTATACTCAATAAGACTCATCACATTACAGCACAGTACCTTATCACCAAATGAACTTCTCATATAGATACCCAAAATGATAACCTCAGACCTTGGGTGTAAGAATTGTCTAAGGCAAATCTCTGACTTTAATACCAGAGAACCCCTATCACATTGCTGTGAGCACAGGAGTTTGAATGTAAATGGACATTGTGTGTCCCAGCCCTCCTCTATACACAATGGGGCTAATTCACTAAAGGGGGTGAATTTTCGGCTGTGAAGGTTTCGCCCCACTTCGTCAGGCGCCTATTTGCCACCAGTGCAATTATTCACTAAAATGCGAAGTTGCATCTCGGCAGCTAAACACTGTGGAAGTTTTGCTAGCGTAAATTTGTAAGCGCAAGCATTTCATAGCGAACTTTCGCTAATGCTGATTTCTGCCTAGTGAAACTTCGCTAGTACATTTGTGCTTAGGTCAGTTTGAATAGGTCGGGTACATATAGGTCATACACTAAGGAGCAGATTTATCAAGGGTCGATGTGAATTCGAGAGAATTTTCGAAGTAAAAAAAATTCAAAATTCGAAGTAATTTTTTGGATACTTCGCCATCGAATAGGATACTACGACTTCGAATTCGATTTGAAGTAAAATAGTTTGAATATTCGACCATTCGATAATCGAAGTACTGTCTCTTTAATATAACTTCGACTTCAATACTTCGCCAAATTAAACCTGCCGAAGTGCTATGTTAGCCTATGGGGACCTTCTAGAGCAGTTTTTGAAGTTTTGAAGTCGAGGAAAAATCATTCGATTGCTGAAATCCTTCGAATCGTTCGATCCGAAGGATTTTATCATACGTTTCGAAGGATTTAATCGTTCGATCAAACGATTTTTCTTCAACCGCAAATCGTCAGATTCAATGAAAAAAAACTTCGACTTTGATGATCGAATTTCTAAGTATTTTCAATTTGAAATTCGACCCTTGATAGATTTGCCCCTAAATATGTCTTTATTAGAGATGTTGGTGCAAATGCTTGAAGTGGCCACATTATTATTATTATTGTTATTATTGTATTATTACAAATGTCCAAGGAAGCAAAATAAGGCAAAAGAGATCCTCTATTGTCCTAGACATGAGTCCACCCTAAAACAAATGTGGCATGCCCCTCAAATGGTAAAAAAAAATTTACATTTAAAATTTTTTAACAGTTACAACTTTTAAACACAATCCCACTTAAAAATATGAAAAAATGCCAGCAATTTGTTTCATTTTTATACCTTTTCGCATACAGGATATGATGTCACTGACATAAAAATTGAGGAGGATGTAGCTTCATCTTATCAGTTGCCAGGTCTAAGCTGGCGAAAGAAACTCTGGTGAAAGTGGTGACGTTATGAAAAATTTGATGAGCAACGATGGTTCACGGAGAGAAAATTTGCCTGCGAAACTTTGTTAGCGATGTACTCTTTCAATAGCGAATTGTCCTCTGCACCCATTAGTAAATTGCAGATGTCCCTGTGGATTTGATTTTTGGTGAATTTTCGTTAGCGACCGACACTTTGCCCTTTAGTGAATTTGCCCCAATGAGTTTAAACCTTGTGTAGTTAAAGTGTGATGCACTTAGCTTTTAGTTACCCAGGGGGTCAGGTTTCCTATGCTGCTTAGCTCTGCATATTTACTGAGATGTGGGCACTTCACACAAGCATAAGCCATTATATTCTTGCAGTTGTAAGAAATGGAAGAGATTTCCAGAAGCTTCCATTAAATGGGAATCGAGCAAATTTGTCATAGATCAATTGCAGCAATAAAATATTAAATTAATGGTGTCCTCTTTGTACCTCCTAATGCTAAAGCTCAGATATTGTCATACCTTGGTTTTTATTTTGTTAATGTACCTACTTTCATTTGAGTATTGTAATATTAAAATAGATTTTAAAGGCGACGTATAGGGTAATTGCAGCCGTCCCTAATATTGTTGGTAATAATTAATACTTTATGATGCTGGTTTTTAATGAACGTTACCTCTTGCGCCAGACTTGCCTTCGCCCACCTCAGATCAGGCGAAGTGCAATAGAGTAGATAGGAGTTCCTCAAAAAAAATGTTTCTATGTCCCAAAAACCGCTGGCGACTTTTCAGTTTTTCAGGGTGATAGGCTGCAAAAGATCATACATTTTTTTTAAAGGTACCCGGCTTCCCCCCTACATTTCCTTACATATGGCACATAAACTATACAGTGGGCTCATGTGTAGGGCAATATAACAACTCTATTTTATTTTATTAAGGTTTCCTGGGCTTGTGTAATGTATTTGCTGCAACATAGACGTCTATTGAAATTTAACCTACCGCCGTATTATTATGAAGCCCGTCCCTAATATTGTTGGTAATAATTAATACTTTATGATGCTGGTTTCACTTTGGGCTAAGAGTTAATATTATCTTTAAAAATGTTCCCTTTATTGTAGCTCCGTATAGTTCCACTATGGTCCCTGCGGTTCCTGCCAGAAGCACAGAAGGAGAGAGATAGCCAATAACAGTCCTGCAGTTACAAAAGAAAAAACAGGCTTTTATTCCCTAGCAGGTCAGCCTAGCTGCTGATTGGTTCCTATACTATAGTGCATTGTGCTGAGTGCTGCCTGCTCCCCTACACAGCCTGGGAAAGGAGGCAGCGGGAATTGAAACAGATGGGCAGGGCCAGTAGGGTTTTTGGAGAAATTCTCAACAAATGATCAACCTGAACTGAAACACTACTTTTTTTTTTAGTATATTCCAGTATATTTCAAGACTATAATGTACTGGTACAATCCTGTTTTTCACACAAAATATCTCCTTTAAGACCTTCAGAACAATTATAATTTGTGTATATATTTTTTTAAACTCAATGCTTTTTCAACTTAATTCAGTTACTTCTAGCTTTCATTTATTTTTTAAATATTTTGTAAAAAGAAAATCTCTTTAGAAATCCAAAGCTTCTTCAAGAATTTCCTTAAAATGGCTATTAAGTTTAAAAATAAACATGCATAGATTGCTCTAGATTAGCACTCTAAAACAATTAATAATTAGTAATATATTTGCAACCTGGCGTACCCTGTTCTTGTTTTCCAACAGGCTTAAATTACCAGAAAGCACATAAAGGGTAACACTGGGTTCTGAACCACTATGGGTCCAAAACCCAGGGGCCCATTTACTTAGTAGGGATGTAGCGAACGGCGGAAAAAATGTTCGCGAACATATTCGCGAACTTGCGACAAAACATGCGAATAGTTCGCGAACGTCGCGAACCCCATAGACTTCAATGGGAAGGCGAATTTTAAAAGCTAGAAAAGACATTTCTGGCCAGAAAAATGATTTTAAAGTTGTTTAAAGGGTGCAACGACCTGGACAGTGGCATGCCAGAGGGGGATCAAGGGCAAAAATGTATCTGAAAAATCCATTGTTGACACAGCGCTGCGTTTTGTGCTGTAAAGGGCAGAAATCACACTACGTCACTCAGGTGATGTTTCTGGACACGGAATGTGAAAAAGCTCACACAGCTAGGTGGCACTTGGTTAAAGACTGGGCAAATAATGCCTGCAAGGTCAACGTATACACTACAGCCGTTGGATACGGAATATATTATTGCTGCTTGAAAAACGTCACTCGGGTGGTGTTTCTGGAGACGGTATTATTATTGATATTTAGACAGCTAGGTGGCAGTTGTTTGAAGAACAGATGCAGATGAGAGATCAGCAGCAGGACAGACAGCTGCCCACAGCAGCTACATACAGAGCACTGCAGTAGAAGGTAGATTACTAGCCAGCAAAGCTACCTAACCTAAAATGTCCCTCAAATCCCTTCAGAGTTCTGTCCCTACAATACAGAGCAGTATCAAGTAGATTACTAGCCAGCAAAGTTACTATCAACTGTCCCTCAAATCACTAACAGCTCTCTCCCTACACTAGCTCTTCCAAGCACACACAGGCAGAATGAAAAAACGCTGCAGGGCTTCAGTTTATATATGGAAGGGGAGTGGTCCAGGGGGTGTGGGGGTGGTCCAGGAGGGAGAGCTTCCTGATTGGCTGCCATGTATCTGCTGGTCTGGGGTGAGAGGGCAAAAATAAGCGCCAGCTAAGGCGAACCCAAATTGGCGAACGTCGCGCGACGTTCGCGAACATTCGCCGAACGCGAATAGTCGATGTTCGCGCGAATTAGTTCGCGGGCGAACAGTCCGCGACATCCCTATTACTTAGCTCGAGTGAAGGAATAGAATAAAAAAAACTTCGAATTTTAAATGTTTTTTTTTGGCTACTTCGACCATCGAATTGGCTAATTCGACCTTCGACTACGACTTCGACTTCGAACTAAAAATCCTTCGAATATTCAACCATTCGATAGTCGAAGTACTGTCTCTTTAAAAAAAACTTCAACCCCCTACTTCGCCACCTAAAACCCACCGCGGTGCCATGTTAGCCTATGGGGAAGGTCCCCATAGGCTTTTTAACTATTTTTAGGTCGAAGAAAAATCGTTTGATCGATGGATTAAAATCCTTCGAATTGAACTATAGGAATAGTTTGTTCGATCTAACTATTTGCAGTAAATCCTTCGACTTCGATATTCGAAGTCGAAGGATTTACATTCGGCAGTCGAATATCGAGGGTTTATTAACCCTCGATATTCGACCCTATGTAAATCTGCCCCCCAGTGTTACCCTTGAGACCTTTAATTATTTATCACCATTGTTTAATTTCAACAGCTTTACTGAAACTTTCTGCTTTGGAGCCCAGAAAAAATGTTTTCCTTTTCACTTCTCCTCCTCCAGCTTTCACATATGCTCTCGTGCCTGGAACGAGACATATTCACCTGTACTTTGGATTGTTAAAACAATGTTTGCTTAGTATTTCTTACTCAGACAGGCTCAATATTTACATACCAGCATTATCTTTCCCACTCTTTGGCATAAGCGCTTTCAAGACATGTTTAAAAAATTATGAATACAAATTATTACAGAATTTAACATGCCTCTATGTAGTAAATTAAAAATAAGTCCACATAGTATCTCAAAAATATGTATCTATATTCACTTACACTGGTCAAGGTATGAACTAAAGTAAAAGAAACAACCCCGTTTCCAGAACAGTTGGGCCAATTTGCAAATCATTTAAACCCTTTATTTAATTGGAAATAGTACAAAGAAACTATCAAATGTTGAAACTGAGAAATGTTATTGTTTTTTTAAATGTATTTGCTTATTTTGAATTTGATGCCAGCAAAACCTTTTAAAAAAATTTGGACTAGCATTTTTCTCACCATCTTGGAAGCCGCTTGATCCAATTTTAACTGTTCCTTGTAAGGTGTCACAATTTGTGAAACCATTCTTGCCTGATATTGCATTTCAGCTGCTCAACGGTTCGGGGTCTCCTTTGTCTTTTTTATTTGTTTCATAATGCACCAAGGGGGATATGTAATACAAGGCACTAAGTTTGCCCAGGAGCAGTAACCCATAACAACCAATCAGTAGGTAGCATATACTCATCACCTGTTTAAAAGCAAACATCCCATTGGTTGCTATAGGTTACTGCTCTTGGGCAAACTTCGTGCCTTTTATTACATATAGGGGCAAAAGTACAATGACGTAGCAATGAGTACAATTTTTTGACCAAGTTTCACCATAAAAATGACACCCATAGGGGCAAATTTACTAAAGGAAGAAGTGACTAACGCTGGCGTGATGTCATTTCGGCACTTCACCGATTTACTAATGGGCGCTGGTGTAAATTTGATAGCAAAGGAGATAGACTCTAGCGCTACTTCGCACTCTAATGCCAGGCAAATTTTTGCTCTGGCGAATGGACGTAACTACGCAAATTCACTAAGATGCGGATTTTAATGAACATTACCTCTTGCACCAGGCTTGCCTTCGCCACCTCAGACCAGGCGAAGTGCAATAGAGTACATAGGAGTTCCTCAAAAAAAATGTTTCTATGTCCCAAAAAATGCTGGTGACTTTTCAGTTTTTCAGGGTGATAGGCTGCAAAAGATCATACATTTTTTTTTAAGGGTTCCCGGCTTCCCCCCTACATTTCCTAACATATGGCACATAAACTATACACTGGGCTCATGTGCAGGGCAATATAACAACTCTATTTTATTTAGGTTCCCTGGGCTTGTGTAATGTAATATATTTGCTGCAACATATACGTCCATTGAAATTTAACTTCCAACCGTATGCAAATTTAGCCAATGCTAGCGCAACTTCGCTTTGCTTGGCGAATTAACGCTAGCGAAACTTCGCCATCGTCAGGTGCCCGGGACGAAACTTCGCATTTTAGTGAATTAGCGTTGTCCTGGCAAATTTTCACCTTGCGTAGTGTGGCAATGTGAGCGAAGCCATCACTGGTGAATTTCCGGAGGTTAGTGAATTTGCCCCATAGACTCCAATGGGTGGGAGAAAAATTCACTTGCATGAGTGATTAATTAAAACCAATCCAGGTGCAAAAACTTGGATTTTTTTTTATTGGCGATATGGTTGAGAAAATCTGCATCTTCAGCTTGGCTTCCAAAATACTTTATCCCAACACTGCTATATGTATTTCTTTTCCCTGACACTTACTTCTACTGTATGTCACCCCATTTAACATGAACTGCTATCACATTACTGTTACTGTTAGTGATCCCCAACCAGTGGCTCATGTGCAACATTTTGCCCGCCCACCCCTTGTTGTTGCTAGGGATGTAGCGAACGTCGGAAAAAAAGTTCGCGAACATATTCACGAACTTGCGCAAAAACGCGAGCGGTTCGCGAACGGTTCGCGAACCCCATAGACTTCAATGGGAAGGCGAACTTTAACATCTAAAAAAAAAATTTCTGGCCAGAAAAATGATTTTAAAGTTGTTTAAAGGGTGCAACGACCTGGACAGTGGCATGCCAGAGGGGGATCAAGGGCAAAAATGTATCTGAAAAATCTGCCTGTGTGTGCTTGGAAGAGATAGTGTAGGGGGAGAGCTGTTAGTGATTTCAGGGACAGATGATAGTAAGTTTGCTGGCTAGTAATCTGCTTGATACTGCTCTGTATTGGAGGGACAGAAGTCTGCAGGGATTTGAGGGACATTTTAGCTTAGGTAGCTTTGCTGGCTAGTAATCTACTGTTCTCTTTAAACAACTGCCATACGTTGACCTTGTAGGCATTGTTTGCCCAGTTTTTTTGGACGCAGCCACTGAAGCACAGTTGCCAGAAAAAATATGCCATATAAATGCTGAAAATAGTCATTTTTCGCCATACGTTGACCTTGTAGACATTGTTTGCCCAGTTTTTTTGGTTGCAGCCACTGAAGCACAGTTGCCAGAAAAAATATGCCATATAAATGCTGAAAATAGTCATTTTTTGCCATACGTTGACCTTGTAGGCATTGTTTGCCCAGTTTTTTTGGTCGCAGCCACTGAAGCACAGTTGCCAGAAAAAATATGCCATATAAATGCTGAAAATAGTCATTTTTTGCCATACGTTGACTCAACGTATATGGCAAAAAATGACTATTTTCAGCATTTATATGGCATATTTTTTCTGGCCTCTGTGCTTCAGTGGCTGCGGCCAAAAAAACTGGGCAAACAATGCCTACAAGGTCAACGTCGTTGACCTTGTAGGCATTGTTTGCCCAGTTTTTTTGGCCGCAGCCACTGAAGCACAGAGGCCAGAAAAAATATGCCATATAAATGCTGAAAATAGTCATTTTTTTGGTCGCAGCCACTGAAGCACAGTTGCCAGAAAAATTATGCCATATAAATGCTGAAAATATGCATTTTTTTGGTTGCAGCCACTGAAGCACAGAGGCCAGAAAAATTATGCCATATAAATGCTGAAAATATGCATTTTTTTGGACGCAGCCACTGAAGCACAGTTGCCAGAAAAAATATGCCATATAAATGCTGAAAATAGTCATTTTTTGCCATACGTTGACCTTGTAGACATTGTTTGCCCAGTTTTTTTGGTTGCAGCCACTGAAGCACAGAGGCCAGAAAAAATTAAACCAGTAGGGTTTGCACCCTAGTTTGTAACGGTGGCGGAGGGAGGAGGAGGACGCTAAAGGACAGCTGTGTGTGGAGTCATGAGGCTTGAAGAGAAGGACAGCTGCATAGAAGTCAGAACAAGTCTTCCGGCGTGCAGTAACCCTCCGAGATCCACCCCTCATTCATTTTAATAAAGGTCAGGTAATCGACACTTTTGTGACCTAGGCGAGTTCTCTTCTCAGTTACAATCCCTCCTGCTGCACTGAAGGTCCTTTCTGAGAGCACACTTGAGGCTGGGCAAGACAAGAGGTTCATGGCAAATTGTGACAGCTCTGGCCACAGATCAAGCCTGCGCACCCAGTAGTCCAGGGGTTCATCGCTCCTCAGAGTGTCGATATCTGCAGTTAATGCCAGGTAGTCCGCTACCTGCCGGTCGAGGCGTTCTTTGAGGGTGGATCCAGAAGGGTTGTGGCGCTGCCTTGGACAGAAAAACATTTGCATGTCTGACGTTACAGACTGGCCAAAGGGCTTTGTCCTTGCAGGTGTGCTCGTGGCAGGATTACTGGCACCTCTGCCCCTGGAATGTTGATGAGTTCCTGAAGTGACATCACCCTTAAAAGCATTGTACAACATGTTTTGCAGGCTGGTTTGTAAATGCCGCATCTTTTCGGACTTGTGGTATGTTGGTAACATTTCTGACACTTTATGCTTGTACCGAGGGTCTAGTAGCGTTGCGACCCAGTACAGGTCCTTCTCCTTAAGCCTCTTGATACGGGGGTCCTTCAACAGGCATGACAGCATGAAAGACCCCATTCTCACAAGGTTGGATGCAGAGCTATCCATCTCCGCTTCCTCATTATCAAGGACTGCATCATCCACGGTCTCCTCCCCCCAGCCACGTACAAGACCAGGGGTCCCCAAAAGGTCACCACTAGCCCCCTGGGAAGCCTGCTCCTGTTGGTCCTCCTCCTCCTCCTCCACAAAGCCACCTTCCTCCTCTGACTCCACTTCTGGCACCTCTCCCTGCGTTGCAGCAGGTGCCTGGGTTCGTTCTGGTGATTCCGACCAGAAATCGTGCGCTTCCAGCTCCTCGTCACGCTGGTCTACAGCCTCATCTGTCACTCGTCGCACGGCACGCTCCAGGAATAAAGCGAAGGGTATTAGGTCGCTGATGGTGCCTTCGGTGCGACTGACCATATTTGTCACCTCTTCAAAAGGTCGCATGAGCCTGCAGGCATCGCGCATAAGCACCCAGTAACGGGGGAAAAAAATCCCCAGCTGTGCAGATCCAGTCCTACCACCCAGTTCAAAAAGGTACTCGTTGACGGCCCTTTGTTGTTGCAGCAGACGTTCCAACATAAGGAGCGTTGAATTCCAGCGAGTCTGGCTGTCAGAAATCAAACGCCTGACTGGCATGTTGTAGCGCTGCTGAATGTCAGCAAGGCGTGCCATGGCTGTGTAGGAACGTCTGAAATGGGCCGACACCTTTCTGGACTGGGTGAGAACGTCCTGGAATCCTGGGTACTTGGAGACAAAACGTTGGACTATTAAATTTAACACATGTGCCATGCAGGGCACATGTGTTAAATTGCCTAGTCTCAACGCTGCCAACAGATTGCTTCCATTGTCACACACCACTTTTCCGATCTGCAGTTGGTGTGGGGTCAGCCACCGATCGGCCTGTGACTGCAGAGATGACAGGAGTACAGATCCGGTATGGTTTTTGCTTTCCAGGCACGTCATCCCCAAGACAGCGTGACAACGGCGTACCTGGCACGTCGAATAGCCTAGGGGGAGCTGGGGGTGCACAGGTGTGGAGGAGGAGAAGGAGGACCCAGCAGCAGAGTAAGAAGAAGAAGAAGACGAGGTAGAGAGCGATGGAGGAGTAGAGGTGGTGGCAGAACCGCGTGCAATCCGTGGCGGTGACACCAACTCCACTGTTGTTGTTGAGCTACCCATTCCCTGCTTCCCAGCCATTACCAAGTTCACCCAGTGGGCAGTGTAGGTGACATACCTGCCCTGACCATGCTTGGAGGACCATGCGTCAGTAGTCATATGGACCTTTGGCCCAACACTAAGTGACAGAGATGCGGTAACTTGGCTCTGCACATGTTGGTACAGGTGTGGTATTCCCTTTTTAGAAAAAAAATTGCGGCTGGGTACCTTCCACTGCGGTGTCCCAATTGCTACAAATTTGCGGAAGGCCTCAGAGTCCACCAGCTGGTATGGTAAAAGCTGGCGGGCTAAGAGTGCAGACAAGCCAGCTGTCAGACGCCGGGCAAGGGGGTGAAAGTCAGACATTGGCTTCTTACGCTCAAACATGGCCTTCACAGAAACTTGGCTGGTGGCAGATGACTGGGAATGGGAACAGGTGGTCAAGGTGGAAGGCGGAGTGGAGGGTGGTTCAGACGGGTCAAGGAGAGCAGAGGTAGAGCAGTAAGATGCTGGACCAGAAGGAGTGTGGCTTTTAGTTTGCCTGTTGCCTTTGAGGTGTTGCTCCCAAAGTGCTTTGTGCTTGCCGCTCATGTGCCTTCGCATAGAAGTTGTACCTATGTGGCTGTTGGGCTTACCAAGGCTCAGTTTCTGACTGCACTCATTGCAAATTACAATGCTTTTGTCAGAGGCACACACATTAAAAAAATCCCACACTGCTGACTTTTTGGAAGTGTGCGATCTGGCGGTAACAGTAGAAGTTGGCGGCATTGGCGGCAATGGCGGGTGCGTTGGCCGGCTGAACACAGGTGCTGATACATGTTGTTGCCCTACTGATCCCTGCGGGCTGTCCTCCCTGCTTCTTCTAAGTCTTATTCTCCTACTGCCTCTCTGACTCTCCGTCTCTCCATCTGAACTACCCTCCTCTTGCTCTCTTCTACTAGGCACCCACAAAACATCAATCTCCTCATCATCATTCTCCTCAGATGCATCAATTTCTTCTGACACATCACAGAAGGAAGCAGCAGCGGGGACCTCCTCCTCATCACTCATTATGTCCATCTCTGTCGTGTTCTCTGCCAGAATTAAATCTGGTGTAAGGTCCTCATCTCCTTCATCTTCTTCTGGCAATAATGGTTGCGCATTACTCAGTTCAAGAAACTCATGGGAAAATAACTCCTCTGACCCCAGTGAAGAAGGGGCACCGGTGGTGGAGGAAGTGTTACGTGGGGTGGCCATAGCAGTGGAGGATGAGGAGGATGTTGTGGTAAAGTTAGAAACGGTAGAGGATGGGGTGTGCTGTGTAAGCCAGTCAACTACCTCTTCAGCATTTTGGGAGTTCAGGGTCATTGGCTTTTTAAAACTGGGCAATTTGCTAGGGCCACAGGATTGCATAGCAGCACGGCCCCTAGCACGGCCTCTGCGTGGCGGCCTGCCTTTGCCTGGCATTATTTTTTAAAAAACAACAACAACAACAAAAACTCAGTTGGTTTTTCTGGAAACGATAATACACACAGCTAGATGGCGGGTTGAAGAAAACAGTGTGCAAATAATGCCTACAAGGTCAACGTATACACTACTACAGTGGTGGATACGGATTACGTAAAATATATTATGGCTGCTTGAAAAAAGTCACTCCGGTGTTTTTTCTGGAGACGGTAATATTATGGATATTTAGACAGAATGTGAACAAGGTCACACAGCTAGATGGCAGGTTGAAGAAAACAGTGTGCAAATAATGCCTACAAGGTCAACGTATACACTACTACAGCGGTGGATACGGATTACGTAAAATATATTATGGCTGCTTGAAAAAAGTCACTCCGGTGTTTTTTCTGGAGACGGTAATATTATGGATATTTAGACAGAATGTGAACAAGGTCACACAGCTAGATGGCGGGTTGAAGAAAACACTGTGCAAATAATGCCTACAAGGTCAACGTATACACTACTACAGCGGTGGATACGGATTACGTAAAATATATTATGGCTGCTTGAAAAAAGTCACTCCGGTGTTTTTTCTGGAGACGGTAATATTATGGATATTTAGACAGAATGTGAACAAGGTCACACAGCTAGATGGCAGGTTGAAGAAAACAGTGTGCAAATAATGCCTACAAGGTCAACGTATACACTACTACAGCGGTGGATACGGATTACGTAAAATATATTATGGCTGCTTGAAAAAAGTCACTCCGGTGTTTTTTCTGGAGACGGTAATATTATGGATATTTAGACAGAATGTGAACAAGGTCACACAGCTAGATGGCGGGTTGAAGAAAACACTGTGCAAATAATGCCTACAAGGTCAACGTATACACTACTACAGCGGTGGATACGGATTACGTAAAATATACAGGGGCGATCCTGGCCCCTCCACCGCCTGAGGCAGCAGCAGTTGCTGCTGCCCCCCCTCCCCCAGAAATTCGCTCTTAAAGTACCAGGAGCAGCATTTTTGCTGCCCCTGGAACCTAGTGGGGCGCTGCCGCCTGAGGCGACAGCCTCATCTCGCCTCATTGGCGAAGCACCCCTGAAAATATATTATGGCTGCTTGAAAAAAGTCACTCCGGTGTTTTTTCTGGAGACGGTAATATTATGGATATTTAGACAGAATGTGAACAAGGTCACACAGCTAGATGGCAGGTTGAAGAAAACAGTGTGCAAATAATGCCTACAAGGTCAACGTATACACTACTACAGCGGTGGATACGGATTACGTAAAATATATTATGGCTGCTTGAAAAAAGTCACTCCGGTGTTTTTTCTGGAGACGGTAATATTATGGATATTTAGACAGAATGTGAACAAGGTCACACAGCTAGATGGCGGGTTGAAGAAAACAGTGTGCAAATAATGCCTACAAGGTCAACGTATACACTACTACAGCGGTGGATACGGATTACGTAAAATATATTATGGCTGCTTGAAAAAAGTCACTCCGGTGTTTTTTCTGGAGACGGTAATATTATGGATATTTAGACAGAATGTGAACAAGGTCACACAGCTAGATGGCGGGTTGAAGAAAACAGTGTGCAAATAATGCCTACAAGGTCAACGTATACACTACTACAGAGGTGGATACGGATTACGTAAAATATATTATGGCTGCTTGAAAAAAGTCACTCCGGTGTTTTTTCTGGAGACGGTAATATTATGGATATTTAGACAGAATGTGAACAAGGTCACACAGCTAGATGGCGGGTTGAAGAAAACACTGTGCAAATAATGCCTACAAGGTCAACGTATACACTACTACAGCGGTGGATACGGATTACGTAAAATATATTATGGCTGCTTGAAAAAAGTCACTCCGGTGTTTTTTCTGGAGACGGTAATATTATGGATATTTAGACAGAATGTGAACAAGGTCACACAGCTAGATGGCGGGTTGAAGAAAACAGTGTGCAAATAATGCCTACAAGGTCAACGTATACACTACTACAGCGGTGGATACGGATTACGTAAAATATATTATGGCTGCTTGAAAAAAGGCACTCCGGTGTTTTTTCTGGAGACGGTAATATTATGGATATTTAGACAGAATGTGAACAAGGTCACACAGCTAGATGGCGGGTTGAAGAAAACACTGTGCAAATAATGCCTACAAGGTCAACGTATACACTACTACAGCGGTGGATACGGATTACGTAAAATATATTATGGCTGCTTGAAAAAAGTCACTCCGGTGTTTTTTCTGGAGACGGTAATATTATGGATATTTAGACAGAATGTGAACAAGGTCACACAGCTAGATGGCGGGTTGAAGAAAACACTGTGCAAATAATGCCTACAAGGTCAACGTATACACTACTACAGCGGTGGATACGGATTACGTAAAATATATTATGGCTGCTTGAAAAAAGTCACTCCGGTGTTTTTTCTGGAGACGGTAATATTATGGATATTTAGACAGAATGTGAACAAGGTCACACAGCTAGATGGCGGGTTGAAGAAAACAGTGTGCAAATAATGCCTACAGGGCAAATAATGCCTAAAAGGTCAACTTATACACTACTACAGCGGTAGTAAAATAAAAAAAAGTAAAATAAAAAAAAATGAATATTAAAAAAAAAATTAAAGTTGGTGCTGCTGAACTACTAGGAGCAGCAGATTAGCACACCAGTCCCACTCCCCAACACTGCTAGACTAATAGCACTGGGCTCTTATAGTAGTAGTAGTAGTAGTAGTAGTAGTAAAACAACAAAAAAATAAATAAAAGCAGTCCTTACAAGGACTACTGTTATTGCAGCAGTCAGCAGATGAGATCAGAAGCAGGACAGCTGCCCACTGCAGCTACATACAGAGCACTGCAGTAGAAGGTAGATTACTAGCCAGCAAAGCTACCTAAGCTAAAATGTCCCTCAAACCCCTGCAGACTTCTGTCCCTCCAATAACAGAGCAGTATCAAAACGATTACTAGCCAGCAAACTTTCAACTGTCCCTGAAATCACTAACAGGCAGCAGCTCTCTCCCTACACTATCTCTTCAGCACACACAGGCAGAGTGAAAAAACGCTGCAGGGCTTCGGTTTTTATAGGGAAGGGGAGTGGTCCAGGGGAGAGCTTCCTGATTGGCTGCCATGTACCTGCTGGTCTGGGGTGAGAGGGCAAAAAAAAGCGCCAACAATGGCGAACCCAAAATGGCGAACGTCGCGCGACGTTCGCGAACTTCCGGCGAGCGCGAACACCCGATGTTCGCGCGAACAAGTTCGCCGGCGAACAGTTCGCGACATCTCTAGTTGTTGCTCCCAGTAGCCTCAAAGCAGGTGCTTATTTTTGAATTCCTGACTTGGGGGCAAGTTTTAGTTACATAAAAATCAGATGTACTGCCAAACAGAGTCTCCTGTAGGCTGCCAGTCCATATAGGGGCTACCAAATAGCCAATCACTGCCCTTATTTGGCACCCCATGATTGCGTTGCTTCCCGGCTCATTCTACATTTGAATGTGGCTCATAAAAGTTTGGGAACCCTTGCCCTATGTATTCATTGTTCCTATGCACTATAAAATCAAAATTGATTTGTATACCTAGTACTATATTTGGAGTTCCTAACATTAATAGCTTTAGAAACATGTTTTATTAATGTGTATTCTTAAGCATAGCTTTTATATCTGCTTCAATATCATATTGATTTACCTAGCAACTACTGCTTTGAACACTCATAGAAACAGTTTACTCAGGGCGGCAATAAAGATTCAAGAATAAAATATCAGATTGAAGCCAGCCTTAAATATAAACATGAGCTGTGATTTATTCTACAAGGTCTTTAATTTCCAGGCTTTCCCTTTATATTTTTCTTCCATAGTTTGTGGCCAGATTGCAGATAAGTAAGTTGTTTGACTCATACCTGAGTGATAAGGCACGGAGGGTTTCATTTTTTTTTTATCAATTTGGGCATGACCATATATAGTATGAGGCTTTTATACAGGTCATGGAACGCTGAGGTTACTTCTAATATCCTCATAGTTTCCAACAAGGGGTACTTAATTTATTATAATACACAAGTTTTAGTGAGTCATGTGACAAAAATGACGCCACTACTCACCGTTTATAACTGATGACATCAATAGTCACCATTTATAAGGATATAATTAACAAGTTATTCATGGCTTTAGTGTATTATATACGTTTATGAGCCCTGCCAAGCTAAATCTCTTTGGTGGTTGCTATCAACTTGCTGCATGCAATTTATTTTTGCAGGGTTGCAACTCTGTTTCTGACTGCATGTGAAACGAAGCTTTCTGGGTAACTTAGAAGTATCCTTTATACCCCAATTAATTATCCAATATACATGGGTTGCCAGAAGCCACAGGACTGGTTAGTCATTCAAACTGACTTGATATTCCAATAAGGAAACAGCACTGCCATGAACATTTTATACATATTTTACATATGTACATTTAGTTGGAGCACTGCTCATCTGACTATATAAATAAACTACTAACACCTAAGTGCACATCTCTTTCATCGGTGCATCAATGCCTTCACTAGGTTAATAAAATCAGCTTTGGCCTCAAAACAGAATGCTCTCCTCTGAGCCAAGTGCACTATACTGACATTAGGGTCTAGTGAATACAAAATGCTTTGAGCATCGAGTTAATGGTGGCCATTAACCAGAATGGGAGCTTTAGGGGGACTGACTGAGCAAGATATTTTCAAGCAGAGAAACTTGGAAAGAGTCCAGTATGATGAGGCTGTAGAGAAGACAACAAGGTTTTGGCTGCTGGGACATTAACCAGAAGGACAAAGATCACAAAAAAGATTATTGCCATCAAATTTAGTTCACAGGTCCTGATGCAAATGAAAACAATTGCTCTAGAGTCTACTTAATACTTTTGGTTACACCATTCTCTAAGAATCATAAACAAATTAGAAGTTCAACTTGAACCCAAATTATGTAGAGACCCTTCAAGCTCTAGAAGCCAATTGTTACACCATAGTTCAAAATGACCGAATGTGAAATAGAATGAGCCAAAACAAAAGGGAATGTTTTGAAGAACTGAATTGCACCAGTTTGTTGGTTGATCTCCATATGCAGTATATATCCTTTTTTGCCACCGAAATTAAGTAGATAAGGTCATCTCAAATGGAATGGATGGATCAATTCTTATGCCTCAAGGAAAGGCATACAAATTATTTTGATAGGCATAGGGTGAACATGCAGAAAAAAATGTAAAATAGAAAAGAACATCACCAACATTATCGTAGAAGCAGATCTGTTTTTTTAAACAAGGGTGGCTAGAAATCTCATAGTAATGAGCTCATTGTATAACTTATGGCAACAGGGACTCTGGGAATATTTTCATCAAAAGAACTCAAAATCCAAAACACTCAATAGGACAGCAACAGTTCAGATTTGCAGCCAGAGCAATGAACTAATTTTGATGTAGCTCACAGTAGGAAACCTAGAATTACCGCCAGCTTGAAGGTGTCAGTAGTAGGATTCTCTGGTGTCAATAAGTGCACTTGTGCCTCATTTACAACACACTGGCAGTGAGCACAAGTATGGGAAAGTGCAAGGGGTGTCTTTGGACACAAGTATGAATGGCATCAATAAGCACTGTGTCTGATTAAACGTAACCAATACCATTGTAGTGATGGTAAATGAGCCTTGGAAGGTTCAAAACAAATCACCAGCAGCAATTTTGTCTTCAAGTTCAGAATTTTCCTACAAAAACTGTCTTTTCCAAACAGGAGCCCCTCATGCTAATACCTTACAGGTCAAAAAATTAATAATATAGACCTTAGCACCTTTTATTTCTGAGCTGTCTAAGTATCCTATTGCTTGATGAGTAGAATGGTTACTGTAATGAGTGCTCGCTGGCGCGTCCTTCCATGGCGGCCTCCTGTCTAAGATAGCTGCACCCAGGGGCAACCACATGGCTATCCGACGCCAGTGTGTCAATCTGGATGCAGCATCATGACGTCTGTGTCAAACGTTGATGCGCAACGTCAGAGCGTGACATATGACATCATGATGCATGTTTTGGTACAAAAATTCACCTATAAAAGGATGCCAGAAGATATCAGCCATTGCCTGATTAAAGGTTCAATTCTGTTGTGTTCCTGGGTGTGATTTATTGGCCTCTAGCCTGACTAAGAACCTTTGCTGCAAGAATTGACCTTTTTTCTTGGATTGACTACTCTTCTTCTTGACCCCTTTTGTACCTTGAACTGTGTTTTGAAGCCTACAGCTTCTTCCATGGTCCGCAACTCCAAACTGAGCCTTCGGGCCCTGACAGTTTCCAGCAGAGCAGCAGTGTAAGCAGTTTGAATAGATTCATGATGGGCCAAAGCTTGCTATAATGTACTAGTTAGTACTTCTTAATTAGTACAGTACTTCTCGCTGTTTGGTCCATATAGCAACAACCAACAATATATATGTATCTATGGTATTGTGAGATAGTGCCTGTAGTTGCAGTTGGATGAGATGAAAAATATAGCAGTTTAGATTACAGCATCTTGGTAGAGACTGGGCTGAGGGATAGGAGGTATTGTAAGACAATCAACAACATTTTGCTTGCAATCAGGGCAAAGGAGATTAAACCAGTTATGCCAGATGCCATTGAATACATGACCCATGTGTTTGCCTGGGTAGTGTGCCTGAATGAGTCAAGAAACATCTCTGAAGTTTACTTACGTCAGTAGAAGACATTTCATTGAGATTGGCAAGATGCCTGACATATGGCAAAGTTGATCAATAAAAGCCTTTAGTTAAATGCACATAAAAAGGTGCTTATATCCCCTTGGTTCTAAGCATAATCACAAATTTATACTGACTGGAACCAGTACCCTCAAGCACTCTCCAAACATGAATGCACAATGAGCTCCATGAAATAATGGTCCATAATCGCCCTCCCTAGTTCCTGCTGACCAAGTGACCCCTGTACTGGATGAACCAAGTGATCTCTAGCACAGTGACTAACTCAGAAGATGACTGCCCAGTACCCCTCAGTAAAGTTAGTATAGTGAACTGGGTACAACCTCCATAATATATTGGTCCTATGTTCCTGTTTTAGTGGCCCCTGCAAAAAAGTCCTAATAACCTCACTCCCAGCAGACTGATTCCCAGCACTTAATGGCCTTATTAGCATTTTCCAGTATCTGTTTCTCACCCAGCTCACCTACAAGTACATTACAAGAATTTTTTTAATATAATTATTATTGTCTTTTTGGAAGGGTGAGATAATCAAGTTGATAGGTTGCCCAGAGGGACCCCTGATAAGGTTCATATATAGAGGACGATTTGCTAGCGAACAAGACCATCGATAGCGTTAGTTCGCACCCTATCACCAGGCGACTTTTCGCTCTGGCGAATGGTCGTTACTTTGCAAATTCACTAAGACGCAAATTTTACGTAACATTACTACTTCCGCCAGAGTTTACTTTGCCACTTCAGACCAGGCAAACTGATAAAACAAAGCTACATCTGCCTTAATCTTATGTCAGTGACATCATATCCTGTATGCCGTAAATTCATTAACCCTTTAACCGCCAAGCACGTACGGCGTACGTGCTGGCGGTTCAGGGCTCAGGCTGCCAAGAACGTACCTCGTACGTTCTTTTGCAGCTGAGCCCTTCTCTCTGCATCGGCGGCTTTTGCCGCCTCTGCAGAGAGTCAGGAGGGTAGACAGCCCCCTGGGCAACGTGGCTGGGGGGCTGTCAAGTCGGATCTGCGACGCGATTGTCGCAGATCCGACTTCAAAGTAGCAGAAGCGCAATGTAAGCGCTGCTGCTGCTGGCTTACCTCCTCCTCGTCGCACCACGCGCCCAGTCACTTCCTGCTGCGCAGTAACTCTGCAGACACGCTGCCAGGAGTCGTCCTTCGGTTCCAGCGATCCTCCTGCTACAAAAACGGTAAGTGCACTTTTTTTTACACACTTACCTGCACTTACACATACCTACAGTACATTTATACACTTACATGAACATTTTAGTAAAAATTTGTGTTTTTTTATTTTTTATTTTTTTATTTTAGCACACTTAGTCGATTTTGTACACTTATTTACACTTAATTACATGTATTTGCACACTCAGACAACTTTTATTAGTGCACAAATATGTATACACAAAAACTCACAAACAGGGTTTTTTTTTTTTTTTACTTATTCATTGTACTGTTTGTTTTGCCTAAAAGCATGTTATTTTGACAGCGTGACTATTGGATAATCGATTTCGGCCACTAATTACGCTGCCGGATCAATTATTTTGTTATTTCATTGATTTACGCTATTTTTGTGGTTTTATTGCAATTTTATCCATGCATTATTGTTCCTTATGTATCTTTAGTATAGTTTTGCTGTTTGGTGCTTTGGTATAGAAAGATTTATTTTACTTAGTTTGATTCGCCAGAATATATGCTTTCCAAAAATATATGGGTTTCTGGGGGTCTTTTTACAGTTTTGGGGTCTTATGGCACATAACGCACAGTTGGGGCTCTCTTTTCTGCAGCTTAGTTGGCTAGCGTGAAAATTCATAGGCATGTTTTTCATTTGGGGTCTGTACACGCCACATACTTTGGTAAATCTATGCATATTGGGCATCAAACTATTTAGTAGACCTCTGACGTCCATATTTAGGGTGATTTTTCTTTATACGTAAAACAGTGTGTGTGATAAATGCGGCAAACTGCAACAATTTTAGGCGATTTTCAGAAATGTAAAAACCTCTGCGTTTAGAAAAGCTTTGCAGTTTGGTGTAGAAAGACGTCTTTATCTTTTTTGGATTCGTCAGAATGTGTACTTTCCAAAAATATATGGTTTTGGGGGGGTCTTTGCTGTTAGGAGGGTCTTGAGGCATATAATATGAAGTCAAGGGTCTATGTTCACAGAAGGCGAATCGGCAGCAGAGAAAAATCATATGCACTATTTTCATTTTGGGTCCGCACATGCCAGCTGCCTTGGTATATCAATGCATATTGGGCATCAAACGGTTCAATTGACCCTTGGCATCAGTATTTATGGTGTTTTAGAATTGTATGTAAGAAATTGGGTGAGATAAATGCGGCCAATTGCAATATTTTTAGGCAATTTTCAAAAATGTAAAAACTGTTGCTTTTATCGCCAAATTTAGGAAAGGCTTGCGGCTTGGTACTTTGGAGTACAAGGACATGCATACCCAATTTGGATTCGTGGGAATGTGTACTTTCCGAAAATATATGGTTTTCTGGGGTGAATGCACTTTTTTTTACCTTTGCTCCCCCCAAAACTATGTATATGTGTTGATTTTGCAGTACCTGAAATGACAGACCATATGGGGGTCTTCCTTTTGGGGCCCCTATATGCCACGTGCTTGGGTACATCTATACATATTGGGCATCAAACTGTTCAGAGGACCCTAGGCTTTCATATTTGGGGTGATTTGTCTTGATACCTAAAAGTATGTGGGTAATACGATGCTGCAGGGTAGATATTTTGAGGTGATTTTTGGAAATGTCACCTAAATCACCAAATTTAGGAATGATTTGTGGCTTGGTACTTTGGCATAGAAAGACATGCATACCCAATTTGGATTCGTTGGAATGTGTACTTTCCGAAAATATATGGTTTTCTGGGGTGAACTTACTGTTTTCTACTTTTGCCCCCCCAAAACGATGTAAATGTGTTGATTTTGCAGTACCTGAAATGACAACTATATGGGGGTCTTCCTTTTGGGGCCCCTGTATGCCACGTGCTTGGGTACACCTATACATATCGGGCATCAAACTGTTCAGAGCACCCTAGGCTTTCATATTTGGGGTGATTTCTCTTGATACCTAAAAGTATGTGGGTAATACGATGCTTCAGGGTAGATATTTTGAGGTGATTTTTGGAAATGTCACCTAAATCACCAAATTTAGGAATGATTTGCGGCTTGGTACTTTGGCGTAGAAAGACATGCATACCCAATTTGAATTCGTGGGAATGTGTACTTTCCAAAAATATATGGTTTTCTGGGGTGAACTTACTTTTTTCTACATTTGCCCCCCTCAAAACAATGTAAATGTGTTGATTTTGCAGTACCTGAAATGACAGACCATATGGGGGTCTTCGTTTTGCGGCCCCTATACGCCACGTGCTTGGGTACACCTATACATATTGGGCATCAAACTGTTCAGAGGACCCCAGGCTTTCATATTTGGGGTGATTTGTCTTGATACCTAAAAGTATGTGGGTAATACGATGCTGCAGGGTCGAAATTTTGAAGTCATTTTTGGAAATGTCCCCAAAATCACCAAATTTAGGAATGGTTTGCGGCTTGGTACTTTGTAGTAGAAAGACATGCATACCCAATTTAGATTCGTGGGAATGTGTACTTTCCGAAAATATATGGTTTTCTGGGGTGAACTTACTTTTTTCTACCTTTGCCCCCCCAAAACGATGTAAATGTGTTGATTTTGCAGTACCTGAAATGACAGAACATACAAGGAGGGGTCTTCATTTTAGGGCCCCTATATGCCACGTGCTTGGGTACACCTATACATATCAGGCATCAAACTGTTCAGAGGACCCTAGGCTTTCATATTTGGGGTGATTTCTCTTGATACCTAAAAGTATGTGGGTAATACGATGCTGCAGAGTAGATATTTTGAGGTCATTTTTGGAAATGTCACCAAAATCACCAGATTTAGGAATGATTTGCGGCTTGGTACTTTGGCGTAGAAAGACATGCATACCCAATTTGGATTCGTTGGAATGTGTACTTTCCAAAAATATATGGTTTTCTGGGGTGAACTTACTGTTTTCTACTTTTGCCCCCCCCCCAAAACGATGTAAATGTGTTGATTTTGCAGTACCTGAAATGACAGACTATATGGGGGTCTTCCTTTTGGGGCCCCTGTATGCCACGTGCTGGGGTACACCTATACATATCGGGCATCAAACTGTTCAGAGGACCCTAGGCTTTCATATTTGGGGTGATTTCTCTTGATACCTAAAAGTATGTGGGTAATACGATGCTGCAGGGTAGATATTTTGAGGTGATTTTTGGAAATGTCACCTAAATCACCAAATTTAGGAATGATTTGCGGCTTGGTACTTTGGCGTAGAAAGACATGCATACCCAATTTGGATTCGTTGGAATGTGTACTTTCCGAAAATATATGGTTTTCTGGGGTGAACTTACTGTTTTCTACTTTTGCCCCCCCCCCAAACGATGTAAATGTGTTGATTTTGCAGTACCTGAAATGACAGACTATATGGGGTCTTCCTTTTGGGGCCCCTGTATGCCACGTGCTTGGGTACACCTATACATATCGGGCATCAAACTGTTCAGAGGACCCTAGGCTTTCATATTTGGGGTGATTTGTCTTGATACCTAAAAGTATGTGGGTAATACGATGCTGCAGGGTAGATATTTTGAGGTGATTTTTGGAAATGTCACCTAAATCACCAAATTTAGGAATGATTTGCGGCTTGGTACTTTGGCGTAGAAAGACATGCATACCCAATTTGGATTCGTTGGAATGTGTACTTTCCGAAAATATATGGTTTTCTGGGGTGAACTTACTGTTTTCTACTTTTGCCCCCCCCCCAAAACGATGTAAATGTGTTGATTTTGCAGTATCTGAAATGACAGACTATATGGGGGTCTTCCTTTTGGGGCCCCTGTATGCCACGTGCTTGGGTACACCTATACATATCGGGCATCAAACTGTTCAGAGGACCCTAGGCTTTCATATTTGGGGTGATTTGTCTTGATACCTAAAAGTATGTGGGTAATACGATGCTGCAGGGTAGATATTTTGAGGTGATTTTTGGAAATGTCACCTAAATCACCAAATTTAGGAATGATTTGCGGCTTGGTACTTTGGCGTAGAAAGACATGCATACCCAATTTGAATTCGTGGGAATGTGTACTTTCCGAAAATATATGGTTTTCTGGGGTGAACTTACTGTTTTCTACTTTTGCCCCCCCAAAACAATGTAAATGTGTTGATTTTGCAGTACCTGAAATGTCAGACTATATGGGGGTCTTCCTTTTAGGGCCCCTATATGCCACATGCTTCGGTACACCTATACATATTGGGCATCAAACTGTTCAGAGGACCCTAGGCTTTCATATTTGGGGTGATTTGTCTTGATACCTAAAAGTATGTGGGTAATACGATGCTGCAGGGTAGATATTTTGAGGTGATTTTTGGAAATGTCACCTAAATCACCAAATTTAGGAATGATTTGCGGCTTGGTACTTTGGCGTAGAAAGACATGCATACCCAATTTGGATTCGTTGGAATGTGTACTTTCCGAAAATATATGGTTTTCTGGGGTGAACTTACTGTTTTCTACTTTTGCCCCCCCCCCCCAAAACGATGTAAATGTGTTGATTTTGCAGTACCTCAAATGACAGACCATATGGGAGTCTTCCTTTTGGGGCCCCTATATGCCACGTGCTTGGGTACACCTATATATATTGGGCATCAAACTGTTCAGAGGACCCTAGGCTTTCATATTTGGGGTGATTTCTCTTGATACCTAAAAGTATGTGGGAAATACGATGCTGCAGGGTAGACATTTTTAAGTGATTTTTGGAAATGTCACCAAAATCACCAAATTTAGGAATGATTTGCGGCTTGGTACTTTGTAGTACAAAGACATGCATACCCAATTTAGATTCGTGGCAATGTGTACTTTCCGAAAATATATGGTTTTCTGGGGTGAACTTACTTTTTTCTACCTTTGCCGCCCCCCAAAACGATGTAAATGTGTTGATTTTGCAGTATCTGAAATGACAGACCATATGGGGTCTTCCTTTTCAGGCCTCTATATGCCACTTGCTTGGGTACACCTATACATATTGGGCATCAAACTGTTCAGAGGACCCTAGGCTTTCATATTTGGGGTGATTTGTCTTGATACCTAAAAGTATGTGGGTAATACGATGCTGCAGGGTAGAAATTTTTAAGTGATTTTTGGAAATGTCGCCAAAATCACCAACTTTAGTAATGGTTTGCCGCTTGGTACTTTGGTGTAGAAAGACATGCATACCCAATTTGGATTCAGGGGAATGTGTACTTTCCGAAAATATATGGTTTTCTGGGGTGAACATACTTTTTTCTACCTTTGCCGCCTCCCAAAACGATGTAAATGTGTTGATTTTGCAGTATCTGAAATGACAGAACAAATGGGGGGTCTTCCTTTTGGGGCCTCCTATGCCACGTGCTTGGGTACATCTATTCATATTGGGCATCAAACTGTTCAGTGGACCCAGGATTTTATATTTGGGGTGTTTTACATTGATACCTAATGATTTGTGGGAGATATGTTGCTGTAGAGTGGAAGCTTTGAGGTCATTTTTCAAAAAATTCACCAATTTCTATAAAACATTATAACTTTAGGAAACAATTGCAACTTGGTGGTTTGGAGTACAAAGATATTTCTACCCATTTTTGATTCACCAGAATCTGTTCTTTCTAGTAATGGGTAGTTTTCTAGGGTAAACCTACTGTTAGCGGAATGTTTGGCCTTGAAATCAAAAGTATGCCGTTTGGGAAGTGTTGCTTTGGAAATTTGGTTGTGTACTGCTTGTAGATTTTGAGCTATACAAGTGAGAAATCTCCATAAAACTATATATATTTGGTATTGTCGCGTTCAGGAGACATAGACCTTTCTAAATCGGCTGTGTTCTCGTACATAAAATGAATGATGTTTCTGATATATGTGATTGTTCTTCGTGCAACATGATTTTTTTCATTTTATTTGACACTTAGAATCCAATATTTTATTAGAGAAGTAGAATTACACCAAAATTCTTGCATATTGTGAAAGTTCAGGTTGTCCTGAAAAAAACAATACATTGTTTTCCTGGGTTAACTAAAAGACCACCCCAGGAAAGGCCCTTAAAGTGAAAGAGTGCAAAATATCTAAAAACTGCTTGGCAGTAGATGTTCGCATCTAGGACAAAACGGCTGGCAGGGAAAGGGTTAAAGTTGTAAATAAACGATGGCGACTTTTTTATTTTAAAATGGGATTGCCTTCAAAAGTCCGAACTATTAAAAATGTAATTAATATTTTAAAAAAAAATGTGTCGGGCATTCCACATTTGTTAAGCTTTTAGTGACCCATTAACCCGTGAAAAAATATATAATTTGCACCAGATCATAGTGTATATAATTACATTTAAAAGTTATATTTAAATAAAACTTTTTAGCTATTCATAATGCACATTTACAATATAATAATAGAACAAAAAACTGTTTGCTTTAAAGCATTGTATCATTTCACAAACCGGCCCCTTAAAGCTACAATATATTTATCTTGCTTATGTCTTATGTCTTAGAAAACTTACATATGTATGACTATACAATATCATGCAATATTCCAACTATAAAACACAGCTTAAAGGCGAAGGAAAGGCTTGCAGCACTTGGGGGTGCTAAATGTCAGGCACCCCCAAGTGATTGTATCAACTTACCGGAAACCCCGGGCTGGTGCTCCTATCAGCAGAAAACTGCACCGGCCCGGGTTATTCCAGTGAGCACCACGGAGCGATCCTCTTCCGGCTTCTTCTTGCTTTGAATTTCCCGGAGCAACCGTATGCGCAGTTGAACAAAATAGTTAAAGTTCGGCTTTTCGTTCTACTGCGCATGCGCAGCCGCGCAAAGAAGGAAGAAGACGGAAGAGGATCACTCCATGGTGCTCACTGTATAACCCCGGGCCGGTGCAGTTTTCTGCTGATAGGAGCACCTGCACGGGGTTTCAGTCAATACAATCAGTTGGGGGTGCCTCACATTTGGTACCCCCAAGAACTGCAAGCATTTCCTTCTCCTGTAACAGAAAGCATGGCACACATGAAGGTACTCAATGCGGTCACTTATTAATCCATCATTAGTGCATATATGGGACATCTGCACTGTGGCTGCTGCATAATTGTAAATGGTAGGACTCATTTATGTCCACAGATGAATTGGGCATCTTGCACATTTCACAACTGCTGCATCTAAAACCACTTTCATTAAAGGTACTCAGCACTGATCAACCATTCCTGTCTTCTATCCCGAGTCCCTGGTCCCTTTGTCGCTGAGGTGGCTTTGCTGTCCCCCTCCATGCATAAATTTTTGGCACCGGAGTGGGTCCAGTGCATCCAGTTTGCTAGTGCAAAAAAGCACAATTGCGCTCTCTGTGCTAACCTGAAATTCATCTCTTAAAGTTTTCAGGAGCGGTATTTTTGCCAACAATGTTGCACCAGATGCAGTGTAATTGAGTCAGACAACGTGTAATTGCATCTAACTCAATGCATGCATTGTGCTCACAATGGCGCATGAATTCTGGGACAATGGTGCATTGCTGAAAGAAACATGGGAATTGAGTCTGAAATTGCACTTGTCAATATAAGTGTATGTGCCCTGGTATCTATAATTGATCGACTTGGCTGGCTGATGACCACATTGGCATTTAGGTTCACTGGCCAACATGTATGATGAGCTATACTGCTTCTTTTGCTATTTGAATTGCTCATTGGGTTATCCATGTGATACTCATTTGGCCCAGGTATTAAACATTTTATTTAAGCATTGCATCTAGAACTGAAATCAAATATAAAGTACCCCATAAGTATTATTTCTCGTGAAGGAATAACACAGTAGATAAGGCACAAAATCTCAACAAAAGCCCAATAGGTAAATATTGATCTGAGATGGATAGGATAATGTAGAGTCAATTGAACTCTGCTGCTCGAGGTTTAATAAAGGTGCAGCCCTACTAAAGGGAAAGCCTTGAAAGGTTGGGCTGTTACTTTCCACAGCTTCCTATCACTAGCAGTATTCCATTAGTGTAGTGTAGCAATATTAGAGATTGAAAGCGAGAGAGAGAGAGAATTCCAGGAGGAGCACTGGATGCTGGTAAAGAAATAATAAATAGGAATAATTAGTGTAATAAACAGATCATAAGTTTATTAATTAAGTGCAAGTTTATAAACATTATTGTTCTTACTAACGTATTTTTAGAGCGCATATTTCCCAGTGCTATAACACCAGTCCAACTCAAATCCTATGTTTCAGGTATAGATGTACATTGTCTGCCCTGCCAATGATGAATTTTGCACATTGCACTGGATTTTTTTTATCTGGTGTAAGGTGCAAATTGCAGCCAGTCCAGTAGCAGAAGTGCTCCCTAAATGAGCACCTAGGGGTGCGCTCTTATTCCCACTTAGAGCTCTTGTACAGTACTTCTGCCTACTCTTCATGTTTTTTCAATTCGAAATTCCACCCTTGATAAATATGCCCCATAGTGTTGATTTCATGGACACAAACAGAATATTAGCCCTTTTTAGAATGATTTTCTATTTAGATGGAAGCCATGTACTGATTTGAATAAGAGACTGGAATATGAATAGGAGAGGCTGGAATAAAAAGTTGACTAATAAAAAGTAGTAATAACAATAAGGGGCATATTTATCAAGGGTCAAATTTCGAATTGAAAAAACGTTGCAATTCGAATTTAAAAAGACCAATCGAAATTAAGTTGAAGTTTTTTTGGTCGAATAGGTCCGTTTTCGATTGATTAGGTCCGTATTCGGCCGAATTCAAATCGCACGAATTGAAATAGCTCATTCGATTTGGAGTTTTTCCCAAAAAAGTCCACCAATTGACTCCAAATGGGTTCTAAGAGGTCCCCCATAGGCTAAAACAGCAATTCAGCAGGTTTTAGATGGCGAATGGTCAAAGTCGAATTTTTAGAGACAGTACATGATAAATTTCGATATTCAAATTTTGAATTGTTTTCAAATTTGAATCGAATTTGGACTATTCCCTAGTCAAAGTACACAAAAAATAGCTCGGAAATTTACCCTAAACCCGTAAATGTGTAGCCTTATAGAGCATTTGTTTTTTAGATGGGGTCAGTGACACCCATTTAAAATCTGGAAAGAGTCAGAAGAAGGCGGCAAATCATTCAAAAACTATTAAAAAAATAAATAATGAAGACCAATTGAAAAGTTGCTTAGAGTTGGCCATTCTATAACATACTAGAAATTAACTTAAAGATGATCCACCCTTTAAAATCAGGGGATGTAAAATTGGGGTTTCGCAGGACTTCAGAGATGACCACCTGCAATATCATATTCTTATTCTCTTCTGGTTTCCAAGATTTTCATATGAGATTTGTGTTGCCTAAAGGTGGCCATGCACCAGCAAATGCTTTATGGTATCCAACCGTTCATCACATGGGCTCGATAGAGGGATACCATATTAATGGTCACACTGAATTGCTACCTTGCTATTGTTCTGGCTGGCTGTTTGGAGAACCAGGAAGAGAAGAAGAACAGTTGCAGCTTGTCCAAAGTTCCGCAACTGCCAATGCACTGGCCAAAATGGTGCATCAGCAGAAGAAATCATCATATATGCATGATTTACAAACTAAGGGGCAGATTTATCAAAGGTCGAGGTGAATTTTGGAATGAAAACATTTTTAATTTCGAGCTATTTGTGTACTTCGACTAGGGAATAGTCCAAATTCGATTTGAATTTGAAAAACAAAATCGGAAATTTGAATATTGAAATTTCGACCATTCACCATCTAAAACCTGCAGATTTGCTGTTTTAGCCTATGGGGGACCTCCTAGAACCTATTTGGAGTCAATTGGTGGACTTTGAAAAATCAAAGTTTTTTGGGGGGAAAACTTCGAATCAAACTCGTTCGAATATGCTACTCCTTCGATTCGAACTCGGCCGAATATAGACCTATTAGATCAAAAACTGAACTATTCGACCAGAAAAAAACTGACTTAATTTCGGTTGTTTTTTTTTTAATTCGAATTTCAATTCGAAATTCGAACCTTGATAAATATGTTTGTTCAACTTTGACATACAAAGTGATAATCAGAGTAGATTTGCAATTTGGTTTGATTTTTTATTAATTGTGGTTATTTAGCTTTTTATTCAGCAGCTCTCCAGTTTGCAATTTCAGTAATCTTGTTGCTAGGGTCTGAATTTCCCTAGCAGCAATGCACTGATTTGAATAAGAGACTGGAATATGAATAAGAGAGGCCTACATAGAAATAAGTTAAAAAAAAAAAATAAATAAACTTGCAGCCTTACAAGAAAGCATTTTTTTTTTTAGACAAATAAAAAAAGAAGAATGAAGGCCAGTTAAAAAGTTGCTTAGAATTAACCATCATAGAGCTATTACAGTCCGTGTTAGTGGAACCGATCCAAGACCAATGTTTCCCGCAGCACTATCGCGTATATCCATGGGACAAGTTGTGCGTAATGCTACTCTGAGCAGTTGTGAATTCCAGCTTCCACCCACTGCTGGTTTAAAAGTGAGATAAGATAACAAGTCATAAAGCATAGAACAAACCAGCAGGGAAACAAGATTGTTTTACCCAAAGGCACACTAAATTGTTTGTTATTTTTCAAAATCAGCAGTCTCTGGGTGTCTTCAGTAGAGAATGGGTCAGGGCCAGAACTAGGCGTAGTCAGAAGAGGCACGCTCCTACAGCACAACAAAGTGGGGCCACCAAGCATGTACCTCTTCTTTCGCCTCAGGACCCTTGTGCTCCTGATTAAAGTTTGACTTTAAGGGGGTTATTTACTAAACTCTGAATGCAAAAATCACGAAAAATTTGTGATTTTTTAAATAATCGGACTTTTAAAAAATCACAAATTTAATAAACCCCGAGGATGGAATAGTCTGAATCTTAAAATCTGGCATTTCAGACCTGTCGAGGTTGCATATAAGTCAATGGGAGAAGTTCCAATGATTTTTTGATGTGCGATGGGTTTCGTGCAATACCCCAACGTTTTTGGAGTTTTCGGGCAAAAATCCACAAAAATCATGAAAATTGGATGAAAAATCCAAAAAAAAAAACCTGAAAATTTTTGGGAAAATTTAATAATTAATAAGCGCAAAAAAACCCGAGCAGATTTGATCGGAGTTTGTAGCAGAAAATATTGATATAAATTCGGACTTCGATAAATAACCCCCTTAGTGGTATTATAGGTTTTTGAAACCACAATTAAACTCTATTTCTCTAAAACCATGAATGCCGTGAATAAAACGATCCAAATATAAAAAGTACAAACAGAAAAAAGTGGTGAACGATCCAAAAATTAAATTTACAAATATCTCTAAAACCTCTAAAAATGTGAGTTTTCAGACAATCAAAAGCTAAAAATATCTAGTGATGGGCGAATAAAGTCGGCAAGTGCGAATCGTGGCGAATTTCCACGTTTCACAGCCGGCGTATAAATTCCGTCAGGATAGTCACGCGCATAAAAATTATCGCACGTCATGATTATTCAGACGCCCATTGACTTTAATGCATTTGGACAAAATAGGAGCGCATATAAAAATGTTGTTGTGGGTGTCGAAATTGACGTGCGTCAAAATAGTTTTGACTCCCATTAACTTTAATGCGTTTCGCAAATTTTTTTGCAAAGCAAAATGGGACCAATTCACTTATAACTACTGCAAACCTCTTAAAATCTGAAAGGTAAAAAAGGTCCAATAGGATCACTGCAGCTCCCGTTGACGTCTATGGGACCTGGACTGCTTTTACTTGTTACTAAGTTTTGTATCAAGTTTTTCATGGTTTTAAGAGTATTAGAAAAATAAAAAAAATAAAAAATTTTATAGAAAAAATACAATTTGTGAAAAAAAGAAAAATCTGAATGTTAGTAAATAGGCTCCATAGTCTTTGTTGAACTATTTTGTAGCTATTGTACTATTAATGCTCCCAGTCTTTGTTTATACAGGTATGGGGTCTGTTACCCTGATTCCCATAATACAGAAAGCTTCGATTAAGGAAAGGCCATCTCCCATAGACTCCATTTTATCCAAATAATCCAATTTTTTAAAAAGGATTTCCTTATATCCTCTGTAATAATAAAACTTGATCTTGATCCCAACTAAGATATAATTAATTCTAATTGGAGGCAAAACCAGCCTATTGGGTTTATTTAATGTTTACATGATCTAGTAGACTTAAGTTACGAAGATCCAAATTACAGTAAGATCCATTATCTGGAAAACCCCAGGTAGTATCACTCCATGAATCATTTCAATCCACAATTGGATTTCTACCCTTCAAAATTTTTACAGCATCCCCCGCCTCCATTTAATTACTACTCAAATGGTTAATGAATGAAATGTGGAGTCTACTTCTTATTCCTATCTCCAGGGTTAAATATTAGGAAATAAAATTGTATATAATAATCTGTGTGCTTATGGCGCATTCTTTTACATTGCTTTTATCATCAATAATAAGTGCTTTGACATACATTAGACCCTGCAGCAAAATGTAGAGTTCTACCAGCTCAACCCGTTTCTTGAATACAAACAGGAAAAATAAATTATTGTATAGCGTGACTGGAATATTTATAAATGCCTTTTTTAATTGTGCAAACCAATGTAGAGCTGATTCATGGAGGCCTATTTACTAAACGTAGAATTTTAGTGGTTTTAGAAACCCAATTAAAGTCTATTTCTCTAAAACTACAAATGCCATTCAAAGTTTTAGAAAGATCCAATTATAAAAAGTGTGAATGGAAAAAAGCTCTCAACTATGCACTAAAAATTCCAGAAATCGCCAAAACCTCTACGAATTCCAGTTTTTCGAATAATTACTAGTGATTAAAAAAATCAGCAAACTTTTAAAAGCCTGAATTGATTAAAATAATTGATTAAAAAGCCTGGCTTTTGACTTCTCTGACCTCTGAAAACCTGACCCTTGCCTGAAACTGACCTTGATTCCGCTTGTCCCTCCTAATTGACTTCCTGGTTTGACTCCTGCCTGTTGTTTGATTCCGATTCTGCCTCATCCCATCTAATTGATTACCCGGTTTTGACCCTTGCCTGCCTGACGATCCTTGCTATCTACCTGCCTCGATCCTGCCTGTCTGACCACGAATTTGCCTATTCCTGCTTGTACCGTGACCTTTGGCCTTAAAGACGCTATCTACAGTCGTGCCCCTCTGCCTATCCAGAACCCTCATCTTGCACCTCTCGTTTAAGTCCAGGTGGCATCCAAGTAAGCAGAGGGCTCCTCCCGATGGCCCAAAGGCGGTCGCACTACTGGTGAAACACGAGCCAAGACCAGGGTGCTTGGTGTTTGTTTTGGTGTTGGGTGCTGATCGTGACACCTACTCAGCAGTTAGGGACCATCTGACAATTCCTATCCACAGCAGTAAATGAAGGGAGGATTTCACTGAATACAGTCAGGTTTCTTATATATAAAAATGGTACACATTTTTTAATTGAACTATATTGGAGATAGGTTTCTTTTTCATTAAAGAAAGTAAAAATAGGATTTTATTTTTTGCCTTTACATGCCCTTTAATCATAATAAAGCTCACATTTTTAAAAGTTTTATAGAAATATAAACCTTAAAAATATACCTTAAATTTTTAGAGAAAAAATAAGATGTGTGAAAAAAATAGAAATCCAAATTTTTGTAAATCGACCCCTTAGTCTTGTCTACAATATGGAGCTATGAACTATATTAGAAAAAGGGAGCAGTGGACAGCTTGATGTTGTAGCTCCAATCATTCCCAGCTACAGTCATGTGATCCCAGTGCTGACCAGTAAAAAAAAGGGCAACCATTTGGGAGTCATAACCTTAAAAACAAGTTGATGGTAAAACTTAATGAAAATGAATAATCCAGCAGATAACGAATCAGATGAAAGTGAGTGTAGGACTGAGCAGACCAGGAATGACTTTTAAATAGTTGGCCAGCTTAAATATATTGCAAATATATGGACAAACAATCTCTGTTTTGGAATCTTATAGTAGCTTAATTCACAATGTATTCAAGTGCTTAATGTTAGAATACCCGTTGGTCTAGAGGTGGTGTGGATTGGACACCCAGCACATCCTCTTCATTTCTGCAAATGATGCATGTTCACGCTGCTTCCAGGTTTGTCCCGTTTGGTGTGAATTTTTGTCCCGTTTGGTGCAAATTCAAATATTTAAGGGGACTGCGGGCAATAACTCACTGGCCAATGTAGGCTTATTTCATAGCTCCTGGGTGTTATTCAAGTCTGTCTAAGCTGTTCCTCATCTTGCCTGCCCCTGATCATTCCTAGTCTACTGCCTGTCCTGACCTTTGCCCATTTACTGTCCATTCTCTTAGATCCCGTTTTGTACGGCAATACTGTTGGTTTTGACCCGGCCTGTGACCTCGATTACGCTCTTGTCTACCGAAATTTGTACTGCACTACCTTGTCCTCTTACTATAAGACCTCCGAGTAGAGGAGGTCTCCTCCCAAAGTGGAAGGCATCAGTTATATGCAGAAGTGTGGGCTGAGGCCAGGACCTTGGGGTTTCTTCTGGGTTTGGGATTCCTTAAAGGAGAAGGAAAGTTGTCTTGCACTTGGGGGTGCTACATGTTAGGCACCACCAAGTGATTGTATTTAATTACCTAAAACCCCGGTGCTCCTATCAGCAGAAAACTGTACCGGCCCCGGGTTATTCCAGTGAGCACCACAGAGCGATCCGCTTCCAGCTTCTTCTTTATTGAAATTTCCCGGGGCAGACGCATTCACAGTAGAACTAAATAGCCGACTTTTTAGTTAAAGTTCTGCTTTTCGCTCTACTGCGCATGCACAGCCGTGCAAAGAAAAAAGAAAGACGGAAGAGGATCCGTGGTGCTCACTGGTACAACCCCGAGCCGGTGCAGTTTTCTGCCGATAGGAGCACCAGCCTGGGGTTTCAGGTAAGTAAATACAATCACTTGGGGGTGCCTAACATTTGGCACCCCCAACTGCAAGACGACTTTCCTTTTCCTTAAAGTTACACTTATATATATATATATTGAAGCAGAAGGTATATCCATTTAATGAAGCACGAGAACAACATATCCTTTATAATATAGCTTGTAAAAATGTGCAAAATATTGGATTGTGAAAGGCCACCGTTTTGCAGACATCAATCTGGAATTAGAAAATCAGTCCATGATTCAGGGCTTATTATGGTTTGGGATTTCATTTCAGAATTTCACTAATGAGGCCTTAATGGCTTATTCAACTCTACTTTTAATCTGTAACTTGAGACTTTTAGAGAATTTTCTGTTTTGATTCTGTTTCTAGAACCACTGGTCTGCTTTGTTTTATGAATATGCTGCATTGTATGTAGAAAGGAAACTCTATGCCGGAGAATATTAAATTTTTAAATATGAATATATTAAAATGTCATTCTTGGTTGCACCTCAGTTTACTCAAACACTATTCTGGTCCTCCTCCTAGGCACACCACAGATACTGACCTATCGCTCCTCTGCTTTTTGTGGTATGCTGTTCATCTTTAGTACAAAATATTTGTCTGTTCTCAAAATAATAAACCATACAAGCATGGAATTATATATATGAACCATCATTTTTACAATTGTGTGTAGTGCATCAAAATCCAGAAAGAGTTATGGATAGTGATGGGCGAATTTGTCCCGCTTTATAGAAAAATTTGCGAATTTCCAGTGAAATTCACGAAACAGCGAAAAATTCACATAACGCCGGTGGGGTCTTGTTATGGATGCCAGCGCATTTTTGGATGCTGGAGCACAATCCCCGGCGAAAATGTGCTGGCGTCTATAAAAACAGACAGCGAATTTTCACTGGCGAATGTACATTGCAGTTTTGCGAATTTATTCGCTGGTGGTGAAATTCAGGAATTAGCGGCAAATTTGTGCTTGGCAAATAAATTCGCCCATCACTGGTTATGAACTTTCACCGAAAATCACAATTCCTCATATGGCTGTATTTTATGATTTGATCCAAAATGATTGGACTGTGTAAATGATTACTTAAAGGGGTTGTTCAGTTGTGTTGTTTTTTTTGAGTTATTTCATTTTTTATTCAGCTGCTCTTGAGTTTACAATTTCAGTCAGTCTGGTTGCTAGAGTCTAAACTACCCTAGCAACCATGGATTGATTTTAATATGAAAGTGGAATATGAATACGAGAGGTCCTAAATAGAAAGATGAATAAGAAAAAGAAGCAATAACAGTAAAGTTGTAACCTGACAGAGCATTCGTTTTTTAGATGGGGGTCAGTGATCCGCATTTGAAAGCCTGAAAGAGTCTGAATAAAAAGGCAAATAATTAAAATACTATAAAAAATAAATAATGAAGACCAATTAAAAGACACTAAGGGGCAGATGTATGAAGGGTCGAATATCGAGGGTTAATTAACCCTCGATATTCAACTAGGAACTAAAATCCTTCGACTTCGAATATCGAAGTCGAAGGATTTAGCACAAATCCTACGATCGAACAATCGAAGGATTATTCCTTCGATCGAACGATTAAATCCTTCGAATCGAACGATTCGAAGGATTTTAATCCAACGATCCAAGGAATATCCTTCGATCAAAAAAACTCAGGCAAGCCTATGGGGACCTTCCCCATAGGCTAACATTGACTTCGGTAGCTTTTAGCTGCCGAAGTAGGGGGTCGAAGTTTTTTTTAAAGAGACAGTACTTCGACTATCGAATGGTCGAATAGTCGAACGATTTTTAGTTCGAATCGTTCGATTCGTAGTCGAAGGTCGAAGTAGCCCATTCGATGGTCGAAGTAGCCCAAAAAACACTTCGAATTTCGAAGTTTTTTTAATTCGAATCCTTCACTCGAGCTTCATGAATCGGCCCCTTAGAATTAGCCATTCTATCCTAAAAGTTACTTAAATGTGAACCTCCTCATCTCTTTAAGTGTTATTTAACCTGTAAGTTGGAATCCAAAACTGGGTCCTGTGCTGTACATAGTGGATCACATAATCCTACAGATTTCTGAGTGTATTTTACAGGGTCATTACTGTCAAGATGGTGTTTAAAACAACCTGGACCATAACACTAAGATTAGCAGTGCTAGTGGACCACTTCTATATAAAACACAGATCATTCATCTAACAAGTGATGTAGATTTCCCATGCTAGGAATTTAGAAATCACTTTACCATGAAAGTAATCCTAGAATAAAGCTTAAAAGTCTTAAGCGTCATTGGCAATTCATTGGTATGCTTGTGCAATATTTCCCTTTTGTCCACTTTCTAAAAATTGCATCACAGGGACTTCCTTCAGTCATCTGAGATCCTCTTGCAGGTGGTAGAAATATTTAATTACAAGGCATTGGTGAATTTTTTCAGTTTTGCAACACTGCATTGCTTGACAGACTCATATCCTAGTCATTAGGAATTTCCAGAGTCAGATGTGACAGGACAGAGCTTATTATCAAGAGAAAAAAAAAATACAGGGTCTTATTTAAAATGTATTCTGATAAAACTGGTGTCTGTACACAGGAGCCGAAACGTCAGAATAAAACCATCATTTCTTTGCACCAAACAAGTCCTGTGAGTGCGGTTCATATATATATATATATATATATATATATATATATATATATATATATATATATATATATATATATATATATCCTTGATGGAAAGTGTTAGGGACTTCTGCGTTATTACAAATAGCTTCAGGTTAAAGGGGTTATTCACCTTCCAAAACTTTTTTCAATTCAGTTGTTTTTAGATTGTTCCCCAGAAATAAAGACTGTTTTCAAATACTTTCCATTATTTATTTTTTACTGTTTTTCCAAAACCAAAGTTGAACATGTCTCTGGTGTTTGAGTCTGGCAGCTCAGTAATTCAGGCGCAGACTCTGCAATTTTGCAACATTTAGGGGCAGATTTACATAGGGTCGAATATCGAGGGTTAATTAACTGCCGAATGTAAATCCTTCGACTTTCGATATTCGAAGTCGAAGGATTTAGAGATATTCCTATGATCGAACGATCAAAGGAATAATCGTTCGATCAAATGATTAAATCCTTCTAATCTAATGATTCGAAGGATTTTAATCCATCGATCGAAGGATTTTCATTCGATCAGAAAATTGTTAGGAAGCCTGTGGGACCTTCCCCATAGGCTAACATTGGCCTCGGTAGGTTTTAGGTGGCGAACTAGGGGGTCGAAGAATTTTTTAAAGAGACAGTACTTTGACTATCGAATGGTTGAATAGTCGAACGATTTTTACTTCGAACCGTTCGATTCAAAATCGAAGTTGAAGTTCGAAGTAGCCTATTCGATGGTCGAATTAGCCATATTCGACCATTCGAAATTCAAAGTATTTTTTCTTGTATTCCTTCACTCGAGCTAAGTAAATGGGCCCCTTAGTAAATAAATTTCTCAGCAGCATCTCTGGAATATTAGCAACTATTGTATTAATCCTAACAGCTGCCTGTAATGAAACCCAGAGATTCTGCTCAGCAGGGACAAAGATAAGAAATGTATCAACTTAATGTATCGATTTAGAACAGCTTTCGGGGTTGGCGACTCCCCCCCCCTTTACACTTCAACTGGTTGTTTGAAGGTGAAACACCCCTTTACATAACTGGGCACATAGCACCACATGGTGCACATGGAGTCATGGGGGTAGTGTGTGTGTGTGTGTGTATGTGTGTACAGGGACTTTGGTCTGTTGTGTGCAAGAGGGTTTTAATGTATTTGCAGCCGAGACCAGACAACCTTGTTGAAATGTACCCAAATGAACAATAAATTGCCCTAAAACAGTCAACAGCTGACACATTAGTTACCAGTGTAGCATAGTGTGCAAATGAACCACAACTGTGCCTCACAACCAACCCTTGAATCACAACCATGTTCAGGCTGCAGTAATGCCTGAGTTCTGATTATCAGTAAGTGCAGTAGTTGGTGCAGCAATTCATCAGTTTAGACAGGGTGGGCTCATTGATGCTCAGCACAAAGATGCAAAGTACAAGGAGTTTACATTTTTTAATTATTTGCCTTCCTTTTTAACCTCTTACCAGCTTTTCAATTAGAACTATTTGTTCTTTGAGCTTACACTTTTATTATTATTGTTTTATTCCTTATCTTTCTCTTCACGACCCCTATTATTCATATTCCAGTCTCAAACCACTGCCTGGTTGCTAAAGTAAATCAGACCCTAGCAGCAGAGAAGTGCTGATATTGCAAACTGGAGAGCTGCTGAATAAAAACCTTAATCATTGAAAAACCAAAAATAATTGAAAATTGCCTATATCACTATCTACATCACACTAAGGGACAGATTTCTTAAAGGTCGAGTTGTATGTTCCATGAAAAATTAGCTTTTGAGGGTATTTTTCAGTCAAAACTCGAATTTTGAGTTAAAAAAAAGTTTTTGTTTTTTTTTCAAAAAAACTTGAATTCTTCGAGATTTATTATATCCCGACCCTGGAAATAGCTTGAATCTGAAAATATACCATCTATGACCTGTTGAGGTCATGTAGAAGTCAATGGCAGAGGTCCCTTGAACCATTTGAAGATGTTAATAGCCTTTTTTGGTGGGTTTCGCTCATCAATTATAGGAAATCCTGCCCAGTTTTCTTAATCTGGAAAAACCAGGCAGGCAGTTTTGACCCGGACAGCCCTTCAAAAAAACAGGCTGTTTTGGTCAAAACCAGACAGTTGGCAACCCTAGACCCACCTCCTTTCTTAGAGATAAAATATGTCACTTTCACTGTCCCTCTGTTCTGTAAGGCTACACATTTATTGTTATTGCTAAGTTTTATTACTCAGCTTTCTATTCTATCCCTCTCCTATTCATATTCCAGTCTCTTATTACAAATCACTGCATGGTTGCTAGGGTAATTTGGACCCTAGCAACCAGATGGCTGCAGAGCTGCTGAATAAAAAGCTAAATAACTCAAAAACCTTACCAATTGCAAATTGTCCTACTAAAAGTTAACTCAAAGGTGAACAACCCCTTAAGCGAACCTGTCCGGGTGCTTGGAATATAAATATCCATATTCAGCCGAAAATTCCAGCACACAGACTTCCAAAAAAAAAGTTAAAAATCAAGTTGCTTTATTTCAAGATTTCTGCTCAGAATTGAGTCTTTATCAGGAATTCTATTATAAGTCTACTAAAAGTTAGTAGCTACAGTAAGTGCAAATGAAAAGCTAAGGGGCAAATTTACTAAGGGTCGAATATCGAGGGTTAATAAACCCTCGATATTCGACCCTCGAAGTAAAATCCTTCGGCTTCGAATATCGAAGTTGAAGGATTTGCCGCAAATACTTTGATCGAATGATAGAAGGAAAAAACATTCGATCCATCGATTAAATCCTTTGAATCTAACGATTCGAAGGATTTTAATACATCGATCAAAGGATTTTCCTTCGATCAAAAAAAGCTTAGAAACTTATGGGGAAGGTCCCCATAGGCTAACATTGTAGCTCGGTAGGTTTAAAGTGCCGAAGTAGGTAGTCAAAGGTTTTTTTAAAGAGACAGTACTTCGACTATCGAATGGTCGAATAGTCGAACGATTTTTAGTTCGAATCGAAGTCGTAGTCGATGGTCGAAGTACCCAGAATAAAACTTCGAAATTCTAAGTTTTTTTACTTCGAATCCTTCACTTGAGCTTAGTAAATGTGTCCCTAAGTTTACTGGTGCAAGTTAGTAAATCATCCCCATGTTGTACATGTGGTTTCCCGAGGGCAGGATAATAGTGTAAGGAGCACACAGAGCCAGTTGATGGTTAACCTTTCTGTAAGAGGCTTTCTGTTACATCAGTGACTCATGAAGGGGAGAGGCTATTATTGCCACTGATAGGAGAAAATGTGGTTAAGCTTATCTTTGGAATTCCCTCTAAATAATGGAATCACATACATGCTCATGTGCACATTAGTATATGTGTGTGCATGTGAATTCTGTAATCCCAGAAAAATTAACTGGCCATTAATATTCCCTGTAATAATAAAACAGTATCTTGTACAGGTATGGGACCTGCTATCCAGAATTCTTGGGACTTGGTGTTTTCTAGATAACAGATCTTTCTTTAATTTGGATCTACATACCTGGTCTACTAAAAAATAATTTAAACATTAACTAAACCCTACAGGATTGTTTTGCCTCCAATAAGGATTTGTTATATCTTAATGGGATCAAGCACAAGGTATAATTTTTTAATTACAGAGAAAAGTTGAATTATTTTTAACAATGTGCGTTATTTGATTAAAATGGACTCTATGGGAGATGGGCTTCCCGTAATAAGAAGCTTTCTGGATGACGGGTTTCCAAATAATGAACCCCATATCTGTACTTGATCCCAACCAAGGTATAATTAATCCAGTCCCTTGTACAGGTCTTCGAAATTCGAATTCAAAAAGACCAACTGAAATTAAGTCAAAGGTTTTTTTTTCATTGAAAAGGTCAGTTTTCGATCGAATGGGTCTGTATTCAGCCGAATTCGAACCGTACGAATCAAAGGAATAACGCATTTGATCAAATGCGATTCAAAGTTTTTCCCAAAAGTCCTCCAATTGGGTCCAAATAGGTTCTAGGAGGTCCCCCATATGCTAAAACAACCATTCGGCAGTTTTTAGATGGCGAATGGTTGAAGTTGAATTTTTAAAGAGCCAGTACATAATAAATTTTCATAATAGATTTTTTTTTTTCAAATTCGAATCTAATTTGGACTATTTCCTAGTCGAAGTACACAAAAAATAGCTCGAAATTCAAATTTTTTTAATTCGAAAATTCACCTTGAACTTTGATAAATCTGCTCCTTAAAGTATGGAGAACCAAATTACAGAAAGACCCCTTCTCTGGAAAACCACATGTCCCGAGCATTCTGGATAACAGGTTCCATACCTGTATAAAGTGTGTGATGACTTTAGTGAGCCACATAACTATAATATTATGATAGGAAACTCAATAGAAGTGAATTCAGACTTTACTTGTCTAGGTAAATTAGAAATGAAATTTAAGAATTCTACTCTGAGAGTACCTTACGTGACTTCTGTTGATCAGCAGCAAAATGACTGATATGTGGTATTATTTTTGCCCAAGCCTGATGCACCTGCATCTGATGAAACCCGTAATGGGAACCCTGGAAGTAGCACCAGGATCAGGGTGGTGGTAGCTCCAGGGATCAACAGCATCAATAGGTGCATTAGCACACAATTCAGTTCTATATTAAAGTGCAAGGAGCATGTTTACGATACAAGAAGTGATGGGTGAATAAATAAAATTCGCCTGGCATGAATTTGCAGCGAATGTCCGCGTTTCGCTGTCGGCGAATAAATTGATTTTTCATGAAAATGTTAGATTTTCACGATTTTTTTGTGAAGACATTTCAAGTATTTTTTCGTGAACTTTCCGATTTCACAATTTTTCACAAATTTTTTCTCGCCGTTCCAGGAATTTTGCAGGAAATTCACAAAATTTGCGAAAATTCGCTGGTGAAAATTCGCCAGCGTCAAAAGAAAAAATGTCGAAAACATACGCCAGCATAAAGAAAAAAAACCGACGCCGGCTTCAAAAATTAAACGGCGTCACCATTTCTCAAATTTTTCGCTGTTTCATGAATTTTTTTGGCAAAGCGAAATGGTGCAAATTCGTCCATCACTTCATGTGACTGCATTCTGACCTGACCTGTCTTGTGCCTAATTATGGTCAATTAATTCCTCTATCAGTACTGGTCCTTTAGTAGGGTTATTCTACTGTATATGTTGAGAGTAAGTGATGGTGAGTAATGGTTGTGGGGGCACAAGTTATCCAGAAAGTACTGAATTACCGGAAGGCAATTACCATAAACTCCATTAAAATCAAATCATTTTTTAAAAATGGATTCCCCTTTGTAATAATAAAACAGTAGCTTGCACTTGATCTAAATAAGATATAATTAATACGTATTGGAGACATAACTATTATACTAGGTTTAATGATTGTTTAATTGATTGTAATAGACTTAAGGTATGGAGATCTAAATTACTGAAAGATCCCTTATCCAGAAAACCCCAAATGTCCTGAGCAATCTGGATAACAGATCCAATACCTGTGTTCATGCATATTGCTCAGTCAGTGCTCCATATGAACCTTGGTTCTATAATAAACTCTGATATACGGGTATGAGATCTATTTTCCGGGAAACCTGTTATCCAGAAATTATGAAAAGGCCATCTCCCATAAACTTCATTTTATTAAAATAATCCAAATTTAAAAACATTATTTCCCTTTTCTCTGTAATAATAAAATGGTACATTGTACTTGATCCAAACTAAGATTTAGTTAATCCTTATTGGAAGCAAAACCAGCCTATTAGGTTTATTTATCGTTTACATGATCCTAATTACGGAAAGATCCCTTGTCCTGAAAACCCCCAAGGGGCAGATTTACTAAAGGGCGAAGTGACGTTATTTTGGAACTTCGCCTATTTACTAACGTAACTTCGCTAGCGACGGAGATAGACTCTATCGGTACTTTGCTCTCTAACGCCAGGCGAATTTATGCTCTGGCGAATGGACGTAACTACGCAAATTCACTAAGATGCAGATTTTACTGAACGTTACCTCTTGCGCCAGACTTGCCTTTACCACCTCAGACCAGGCGAAGTGCAATAGAGTAGATAGGAGTTCCTAAAAAAAAGTTGAAAACTTTTCTAAGTCCCAAAAAACGCTGGCAAAAGAGCGTAAATTTGTTTTGGGGTAACCGGCTTCGACCCTACATTTTCTAACATATGGCACATAAACTATACACTAGACTCATGTGTAGGGCAATATAATAACTCTATTGTCTTTTTTATTAAGGTTCCCTGGACTTGTGTAGTGTAATGTATTTGCTGCAACATATACGTCCATTGACCTTCAACTGCCCACGGTATGCAAATTAGGCAACGATAGTGCAACTTCACTCTTCTTGTCGCAGTAACGCCAGAGCAACTTTGCCAGTGTTCAGCGCCCTGGACACAAATTTTGATTTTAGTGAATTAGCGTTGTCCTGGCGAATCTACGCCTGGCAAAGTGTCGCAATGTGAGCAAAGCCGTCACTGGCGAATTTTCGGAAGTTAGTGAATTTGCCCCCAAATGTCCTGAGCATTCTGGATACCAGATCCCATACTTGTGTTCGTGCATATTGCTTAGTCAGTGCTCCATATGATCCTTGGTTCCCTGACATACACAAACGTTATTGAATCTATGATATTCATTATCTGGAATCCTGTTATCCAGAAATTACAGAAAGGCCGTCTCCCATAAACTCCATTTTATTAAAAACATCCAAATTATAAAAAATGATTTCCTTTATCTCTGTAATAATTCAACCTCACCTTGGACTTGATCCCAACAAAGACAAAATGAATCCCTTATTGGAAGCAAAATCATCTTATTGGGTTAATTTATTGTTTCCATGATCCAAATTACGGAATTACCAAGGTCCAAGCAGTCTGGATAACAGGTTTCAGAGACCCCATTGATAACTACAGGGTAAACGGGGAGGACATTTGGGAATGAAGCAAGTATTTGTTTCTGACGTCCTTTGATATCTTCAGTGAAAATAGCTCCCTTTGGCAAATATGAAAACGGGGTTGCTATTTATTAATATTTGGTTCTTCACCTCATTAAACCCTTTCTATGATACACCAAGAAAGGCAAACACAGTTATTCACACATTCCTTCAGCATCCTCCCTTACACCTGCAGCAGCCACTCCCAACTTACCTGTGTGAAAAAATCCTGATTCTGGGCCAAGCTGCCTTAAGTGCTGTATATAAGGACCAAGCCAGTGCAGACTAATTTGTCCCCTGTCCTTCATCCCACTAACTGCAAGACTATGGGAACCTCCAAAGGGATCCCACTGTGGATCCTACCACTGCTTTTGAGTTCGTTAAATGGTATGTACCTTAAATGTAAAGTATATCAATTCTGATCATTTTTAAGTATTCCGTTAGAATGACTATATTTTACATTTCATGGGTGTGTGTTAAATGGTGGCCATGCATTATTGAAGACCTTAAAGTATTGTTAGTGAACTTGTATAGAACTCTCTGCTGTAGGTTTGAAATGAATTCGGATTAAATTAAAATAAAATATACTGTACTTTTGGTTTACCGATAGTGATTTAATTATATAAGGGGAAAATGTTAGGGAAAATATATCAGATTCATGTTAAAAATATTTGAACTGATTGATGAAGAATGAAATACTGTTTCTACGAGTTATACAGACAGAAAGGATTAACTAATGTTACGTTAGGATTTAATTATTATCAATTTTTTTTTAGTGTTTTTAATTATTTGCCTTCTCCTTCTGACTTTTTCCAGCTTTCAAATGGGGATCACTGACCCCATCTAAAACATATTTAAAGCAACAAATGTATAGTTATTGCTGCTTTTTATTACTCTTTCTAGTGATGGGCGAATTTATTCGGCAGGCGTGAATTCCCGGCGAATTCCCGCGATTCGCAGCCGGCAAATAAATTCACGAAACCGCTGCAAAAAAAACGGACGTCTGCGTCAAAAACGACAAATTTTTTGCAGTTTTTTCCGGCAAAGCGGAACGCCCCAAATTCGCCCATCACTAACTCTTTCATATTCCAATCTCTTATTCATTTCAATGCATGGTTGATAGGGTAATTTGGGTAATTGCTGCAATTGCAAACTGGAGAGATGCTGAAAAGAAAGCCAAATAACTCAAAAACCCCAAATAATATAGAATGAAAATCAATTACAAATTGTCTCAGAATATCTCTCTCTACATCATGCTGGCAATTAACTCAAAGGTGAACTTCCCCTTTAATATCTTCTTTGATGAATTAATCATGTACTTTTAAATTTTAATTTTTCCTCCATGCCTACTAGCATTTTATTTATTTCATTGGCAGCCTGTTATCTTTTTAGTCTCTAGGCACCACCTGTGAGCTCACACAAATACTTGAATATTATGTCAGTATAATAATTGCAATAAATATATACTCTATGCTTGCAGCTAAACAATGCAGCCATATACAGTAAATTTAAATGCATTATTTGTGCTGGAGTTGCTCTGGTAGGAGGGATCTGTACTGAAATTATTATGGTTTTCCTGTTATTGAGCCCTATTGCACAACAGGCAATTAGAACAGAGCTATATTATATGGGTTGGAATGTATTTAAATGCTCATTTATGAACCTTTGTAACAATACACTCCCTTGCAGGTTAATCTGTTTAGCTGCCTTTTCTTGCAGCTATAGCATTACTAATGTGATAAAGTCAGCATCATAGGGCTCATTTACCATATACGGGCAAAAATGGAAAATGCAAAATATAGAAACAAAGCACCCTGCTTTTTATACTTTGCCCCATGGGGTGCATACTGAAAATGTAGCATTTTGGCTGTGTTTAGTCTACACAGACCATTGCTCCAGTATAGGAAAATGCAGGTAAAAACTGCTTCTAATGAACTACAGAAGAAGTTGCAATATTATTAGTAATTGTGCACCAGTTAGTATGTCTACCTGGAAGTGCAGGGAGAGTAGGATTAGTACAGGTATGGGATCTGTTATCTGCAAACCCGTTATCCAGAAAGCTCCGAATTATGGAAAGACCGTCTCCCATAGACTCCATTACAATCAAATAATCCCAATTTTTAAAAATGATTTCCTTTTTCTATGTAAATAATAAAACAGTAGCTTGTACTTTAGCCAAACTAAGATATAATTAATCCTTATTGGAAACAAAACCAGCCTATTGGGTTTATATAATGTTTACATGATTTTCTAGTAGACTGAAGATCCAAATTATGGAAAGATCCCTGAAAGCCGCAGGTCCCAAGCATTCTGGATAACAGGTCCCATACCTGTACTACCAATGTATAAGGGATAGGAGTTACAAATTAATTATTTTGTGTTAACGATAGCAAATATTTTAAGTTAAAAAGATGAATGTTCTTTAGATGAATGTTTAAATATTGGAGCACTTCAGCTAAATCTGAACTGCAAGTCTCTCTGCAACCAGAGGGCATATTTGTGTACTTTCCAGCTATGAATGATCAATAGTAATCCCTAGGAGCTTCTGTTTTGGCACTTGTTCAACCACAGCTGGACTGTAGAGAAAACTAAAGATGTAGGTTCAAAGGTACAATGCATGAATACCCTTGTTCTTTATGTTCATACAGTACTAAAAATATTTTTTTAGTACTATATAGTTTTTCTCATTTTGCAGTTACAGTACATACAGATGTATGTTTGGCACCCCATAATTCTTTATTGCCCATGGTGCATAATATATAGGAATGAGATCCATTATCTGGAAACCTGTTATCTAGAAAGCTCCAAATTACGGAAAGGCCATCTCCCATAGACTCCATTTTATCCAAATAAACCAAAGTGATTTCCCTTTTCTCTGTAATATTAAAACAGTAGCTTGTACTTGGTCCCAAATAAGATATAATTAATCCTTACTGGAAGCAGAAGCAGCCTATTGGGTTTATTTAATGTTTACATGATTTTCTAGTAGACTTCGGGGGTTATTTATCAAAGGTCGAGTGCTAGAGTTTTTTTTACCTCAAATGAACTCGAATGGTATCTTATGTAAGAAAAAACTCGAATGGCAAAACCCTGATTCGTGTCCCACGAAAAACGCAAATGCATTGAGTTTTTTGGCGAAAAAAACTTGAATAGCTCAAATCATTGCAGTTTTCGGGGCAAACCCCTCCAAAAAAAAAAAAAACTCGAACATCATTAAGGCTGTTAACATATTCAAATGGTTCAAGAGACCTCTGCCATTGACTCCTACATGACCACAACGGGTTTTAGATGGTGTATTTTCTGATTCAAACTATTTCCAGGGTTTGGGTATAATAAATCTCAAATAGTCAAGGTTTTTTTTTAACCTGAAAATTCGAGTTTTGACCAAAAAATACAGCTCAAAAACTACAATTTTTTTGTGGAAAACAGAACTCAAACTAGAAATCTGCCCCTAAAGATTTGAAGATCAAAATTTAAGAAAGATCCATTATCCCGAAAACTCCAGGTCTCAAACTCTTCTGGATAACAGGTTCAGTGCCTGTATAAAGATTCTTGCCATAGTTGTGTGGAGTATGTAGCATCTTGCCTTGCAAATAGCTGCCTCCTGATTGGTTTTTAAATGTTCTAGTCATAGCAATCACACACTTGGTTTCCAAAGTATTTGTCTATTGAACAAACTCCATCCAGAACCAGTTGGTTCATTAGTTAGTCCATCATCAGCCTGATTACTCCTTTGAGAATTGACCCCTTTCCAACGTAAATTAACTGAAGGTAAACTATCCCTCTAGGTAACATTGTGATATTGTTTCCTCTTTCTATTAAATATTGATCATGTTCCTTTCAATTCTTGTCTTTGCAGCTCAGTTGTATTCCGACTATAGTGAGCATTCACAGGAATTGTCCGGTGGTGAAAGTTTTGACTACACGATTCACGAAACCATCCAGAACGTCGAGACATGTAAGTCTTGTCAGTCATTTGTCCATTGTATATCTGTTATTTTACACAATGTGTTCTTTATATCTGTGTGAATAGCTTACAGAACAGGGTTATAATAAAACAAGGTCAATATTTGCCCTCCAGTACAGCCATAGAAATGTTTGCTTCCCTTAATGCAACTTCACAAAAGTAATAAAAGCTAACCGCTGGTTGGCTAATCCAGTATTACAGTATTACAAAAGGAAGGAATCCCATAGATATAGGTTTTCTTAAAGGAACAATTTGGTGTGAAAATAAAAACTGGGTAAACAGATAGCCCATGCAAAATAAAAAATGTTTCTAATATAGTTAGTTAGGCAAAAATGTATAAAGACTGCAGTGACTGGATGTGTAAAATAACAGAACACAACTTCCTGCTTTTCAGCTCTCTAACTCTGAGTTAGTCAGCGACTTGAAGGGGGGCCATAACTGTTCAATGGGTTTGCAACTGATCCTCAGCATTCAGCTCAGAGCAAGCAGTTATGACACATGTGCCCTCCCCCCTCAAGTCACTGATTGGTTACTGCCTGGTAACCAATCAGTGGAAACCAAGAAGCTACAAAGCAGGAAGTAGTGGTCTGGCTATTATGTTAGACATCCTGTCACTCCAGCCTTTATACATTACATTTTTGCCTATCTAACTGTATTAGAAACATTTTTTATTTTGCACAGGCTATCTATTTATCCGGTTTTTATTTTTATACTGAGCGATTCCTTTAAATTGTACGCTGCTAGTCACGTTTCTATACAGAATTCTATCACACAAATCATATATCAATACAACAAACTTCTCTGGACCATTTCAACATGGTAACTTTATGGTAACAGATGTTTTTTAATAGTAAATAACCTTAATTTTCTTATTTATGCACCGAATATGGTTTTGATTGTTTACTGTACCATATTTGGCCTTATCAACTGACCTTGATATATTGCTTCTACTCTACTCTGCAGTTGGAAATGGACCTGCAAAGATATCCATAATCCCAGCTGTGCACCCAACTCCGGTAGTTAAAGGTAAGTCCTATAAACTTCTCAGCGAGTATAACAAGAACTGTCTAAGGCAGATGCAACTTCCTGAACCACAACAGACCTCTAATTCTACCCTATTTGGAACACATCTAGTGGCAGAATAGTCACCAGATGCTATCTTACGCCATCCCAGTGCTCTTGCCTCAGGAGCATGCACAGTTGTGGCTAAACCAGCCCAGGCTGAAGATGAACATGCTTAACATGATGCTGGTCAGCAATGGCTTTGGAAATCACAAATTTCTTTGTGAGAGGGCTCCCAGTGTATTAGTATTAAGTGGTTGTATTTAGGACGGCTAAGGTCCTAGTTGAGCTTCATTTTGCATGTAAATAAATACCCCTATTGCCATGAGTAATGTCATGGCTAGGTGAACTTGCTTGTGATATATTTCTAGAAAACCCTCTGCATCTCAGAAAATAATTACAGGTCTGCGACCTGTTATCCAGAATACTCAGGGACCTGTGGTCTTCCGGATAACAGATCTTTCTGTAATTTGGAGCTTTGTACCTTAAGTCTACATGTAAACTTTGAATAAACCCAATAGTCTGGTTTTGCTTCCAATAAGGATTAATTATATCTTACTGTAATTTGTAATTATTATTATTATTATAGAGAAAAAGGAAATAATTTTTTAAAAATGTTATTATAATGGAGTCTATGGGAGATGGCCTTTCTGTAATTTGGAGCTTTCTGCATAACGGATTTCCGGATAACGGATCCCATACCTGTATAGCAAATTCTGCATTATTGGAACATGAATAAATGAGGCCAAGTCTACTTAGCCAATATTTTTTATTAATACATGCCCTTATGTATCATTATCTGCAGTCGTCAACACCGCTCACAATAACAAAGTATGCAGCACTTGGGGAAACTTCAACTTCAAGAATTTTGATGGTGATATATTCCATTTCCCGGGAACCTGCAACTATGTTTACGCTTCCCATTGCAAAAGCAATTATGAAGATTTCAACATCCAGATTCAACGCTCCCTCACCAACAGCATCCCAGAAATCAATAAAATCACCATGAAGCTCAACGGGGTGGTGATACAGCTCGGTCAGAATTCTGCGATGGTTGATGGCACAGCGTAGGTTACTTTACTTTCAGTCTTTCATATAAAATTCAGTTGGCCACTTTAGATGACTGGGCAATGTCAAACCACTGAAATAACGCTTAGAATCCATCAGATATTGGTTATAACTTACAATACACTCTTTAGAGCCATTTGTTTATTATTTGCCATAGGGTGCTGCACAAGTGCACAAAAAAAATGTGCCAGAAAAAGGCAATATAGTCAAAGGGTGGGCGAATCATTTTTGCTTGTACCTATCATATTCAATGTTGTGAAGTGTTGTGACTACCCCTGTTTTCGTCCAGTTGTTGTACTACAGCTGGTATCGCAGTCAATGAATCGCAGCTCAGAAACAGTGGTAACATAGGTAAAACCCTTTGTTGACTCAAGAAATGCAAACTCACAGTACAGTTGTTTGCTCTTTGGCTGGCTTCCCATTCAGTGCTCTCGTTTTGATAATATCTAATCCCTGACCTATTTTCTTGTCGTACTTACACTCCGCTCTATTGACATTGCTTCTTATTTATTGGTAATGCTCCTAATATGACTGCAAATGAGTCTGTAGCATGTCCTTTCTGAATTATGATCCCTCTAGCAACATATTTACTGTGCTGTAAAAAGACACAAAAAATATAGCCATTGTCAGTGCAGTCACCTAACCAAGTCATGTTTTTCTTCATACAGAGTGCAATTGCCCTACAGTGGTTCTGGTGTCCAGATTGAGAAACAAGGCGTTTACCTTAAAATCACCTCCAAACTTGGTGTGGTGCTAATGTGGAATGATGATGATAGCCTCCTGGTAAGAAAACACTTTTACAAAGGTTTTTATAGAACCATTTAATTATCTTATTATGAATGGTTGTGTCAATTATTAAATGCTTATAGAAAATGCAGTAAATTCAATACTGTGTTATTCTAAACAGCTGGAGCTTGATGAAAAGTATTCAAACCAGACCTGTGGATTGTGCGGAGACTACAACGGCATATCTATCCACAATGAATTCATTAACCATGGTCAGTTTATTCAAGTTTGATTTCTCTATTTTTTTCTTTGTCTTGACCTGACTTACATTTCCCTGCTACCAGTTTGCCTTCTTGGATAACCCTTGATAACTCATAATTACATTATAAAAATATAATACACAAAAGCTATGAATATCTTGTAAATTATATCCTTATAAACGGTGACTTCTGATGTCATCAGTTATAAACGGTGACTTCTGATGTCATTTCTGTCACATGACTCACTGAAATTTGTGTATTACAATAAATAAAGTACCCCCAGTTGTAAAATATGATATTAGAAGTTACATCGGAGTTCCATGACCTGTATAAAAACACTCGGCCTCATGTTTTTATATGGTCATGAAACTCCTCAGTAACTTATAATATCCTTATATTTTACAAGAGGGGGTACTTTATTCACTATATATAGAACTACAGAGGTAGCAAATGTTATTTGTCTACTTGACAGGTGGAGTAAGGACAGAATAGACTGGTCCCACATAAAATACATATTGCTCCATCTGTATTTATCTGTGATTTAAAGGAATAGGAGTGTTTGTACAAATCACATCTGCTCTGTTTGTATGATAATGTTATAGTATAGAGCTATTATAATGCATTATCAGAGTAGCACATACTCAATTCCTCATGGAACCTACTGCAAAACATCAAAATAAATGTGCTTCCCCTGAACGGTCAAAAAGATGTGTAACAAAGTATTCTGTATGTGGCACAAATGCACCATATGGTTATCTTCTGCAACCCCGGCATTCTGGATGCAGTGTGATGCAGGTTTAGAATTAGGCACTGCTTATATTTCTTTATACTGTAATCTGCACAGGCAGTTGGTCGCAGAAGTCACTTTTCTACATGTGTCTGTATGTTTGTATTAAAGATATCCACATCACAGAAACTCAGTTTGGAAACCTCCAGAGATTAGATGGCCCTACAGAACAGTGCCAAGATGTACAGCCAATACCAACAAGCAATTGCACAGACTTTGTAAGTAAAACACCTATGTAAAAGAAATTTGTAGATGGCCCATTCACGACTGAGGGAACCATTCACAAAAAAAACCACACATTGTAAGCACCTGGTTTTTCCTACAAAGCATTTTATTGCTGCTCTATGTGCACTTGTGTTGTATGGGCCAAAAATATCTCCACCTGACTGAAAATGGTGCAGATGTAAAGAGCAGTATGTGGGCACAGGGAGCAGAGCACAAGACCTGAACGGTGCAAGTTTTGCATCTTTTATTACACCTTGATAACCATAATTTGTGCAGATCGCTGCATAGAACTTGCACCAAAAGAATTAAGCTTTAATTTACTTTATAATACACAAAAGCCATGAATATCTTGTAAATTATATCCTTGTAAACTGTGAGTTCTGATGTCATCAGTTATAAACGGTGAGTTCTGATGTCATTTCTGTCACATGACTCACCGAAATTTGTGTATTATAATAAATAAAGTACCCCCAGTTGCAAAATATGAGGATATTAGAAGTTACCTTGGAGTTCCATGACCTGTATAAAAATATAATTTTATAATATCCTTATATTTTACAAAAGGGGGTACTTTATTCACTATATATACTAAAGAAGCAAACAACTGTTATCAAATAGTTTTTCTTGCATTGCTCTGTGGTGGGCTATAATCCCAACACTATGTGGTCATTTGAAGCAACGTAGGGGGTTCTTCACAGTGAGGACAGTGAGGTTGTGGAATGCACTGCCGGGTGATGTTGTGATGGATGATTCAGTTAATGACTATAAGAATGGCTTGGATTATTTCTTGGACAGACATAATATCAAAGGCTATTCTGATACTAAACTCTATAATTAGTATAGATATGGGTGTATATAATTTATGTGAAAGTAGGGAGGGGTGTGTGTATGGGTGCTGGGTTTTCATTTGGAGGGGTTGGACTTGATGGACTTTGTCTTTTATCAACCCAATTTAACTATGTAACTATGTAACTAACTATGTAACTTAACAATGCCCAAGATGCGAGTGTTAGAGCACTATGGGACACAAAATTGCACCTTTAGTGCATATTTACCCAGCACTTGCTCTGCAGTTTGCTTTGGACTGAGGTGAAAGTAGGGGACATGATAGGGACACCTATATGCTCTCCCCCATGAAAAAAGCACTTCTGAATGCCTTGTCCTTGTGTTTTATTTTACTTTTTAATTATATTTCAGGAGAACATCTGTGAAAAAATATTACTGGGCTCAGCCTTTGGAAACTGTCACTCCAAGGTGGCTGTTGAACCCTACATTGATGCCTGTGTAAAGGACTTGTGCCGCTGTGATAGCAGTGTGACTTCCCTCTGTATGTGTAACACATTCGCTGAGTACTCAAGGCAGTGTGCCCATGCCGGTGGTCAGCCAAGTAACTGGAGAACAAAAGATTTTTGCCGTGAGTGTTTTTTTATGTCTGAATAGTTCCTAAAACGAATGAGTGAATTTGGCCAAGAAATATATTTCGAAATGTGAAAAATTATTGTTTAATAATTTTCAAACGTGCTTATTCTCACTATAGCCCAGAAGTGCCCTTTTAACATGGAATACCGAGAATGTGCCTCTCCTTGCGCTGACACATGTACCAACCAAGAAAGAGCAGCTGTTTGTGATGAGCATTGTTTGGAAGGATGCTACTGCCCCAAAGGTAATATATGTTTATATTTATATATATATATATTGTATTTTAAATTGTCAGGCCAGTTCGCTATATGAAAATAATATGTATCAATTAATTCATGCATATATTTCGGCATTCATACTTATTAGGTCATTAAATACCAATTTAACCAAAAACTTTTGTTGTCCATAGGAACTGTATTTGATGACATCAACAACTCAGGCTGTATTCCTGTGGATACATGCCCCTGTACAGTTAGGGGGGAGACATACTCTTCTGGAGCATCATATTCTACTCCATGCAGTACCTGGTCAGTTCATAGTTCAATAATTAATTGTCACCTATCTCTTCATGTAACTGTAGGGGTGTAACAAGGTACTGTGTACAACATTTTACATTGTACCCAACATTAAGGTGCTTATTTACTAAGCTCCGAATACCCAAAATTCCCCGAAATCCGAAAAAATTCATGATTTTTTTTATAAAATCTGACTTTTAAAAAAATAATGAATTTTTCGGAATTTATCAAACCCAGAGGGCTAAAAAGCCGAATATAAAAACACGACATCTCAAACCTGCCGAGGTTGCATAAAAGTCAATGGGAACAGTCCCATTGATTTTTGGTTGTGTCGGGGGTTTCGGGCAATTTCACAATGTTTTCTGGTGAAAATTCCGAAAAATTCTGAGAATTCAGTGAAGATTCATGAAAAATTGCGAAAATCTGAGCTTTTCCAGCAAAGCAAATTTTCGGCAGCCGGTATTGAGATAAATTCGGACCTTGATAAATAACCCCCTAACAGTTGAGGTGTATTTATTAGGGATGCACCGAATCCAGGATTCGGTTCCGGATTCGGGCAGGATTCAGCCTTTTTCAGCAGGATTCGGATTTGGTGGAATAGAATCTTAATTATATGCAAATTAGGGGGCGGGAACCCACAAAATGCTCCCCCTAATTTGCACATGCAAATTTGTATTTGTTTCGGTATTCGTCCGAAAAATAGTGGATTTGGTGCATCCCTACTATTTATAGAGAATAAAGAATGACAGGGAGTGGAAGGATGGGGAGGGCAACTCCAAGGCAATCAACCACAAACAATTTGCAACATGGCACTAACATTCATTGCACCTATCAGTAAAAAGAACAAGGTTTGGTTGGTTGGGATAAAATTATTAGATGGGAATAGTTTTCTGCATTCTTCTCAAACCCTCTCACCCACAGGGTGGTGCCCTCCTTTAACTTAATATCAATCATAATGATAGCCCAAGCTAACTGTAACAGAAGTAACACCCTTCATTCAAACAAGCAGTGTTTAACTACAAAATTCTCTCCTTGATTAATTCATATACGGCATTGCACAAAGGTTTGCCACATTCCAGCACCCTGATCTACTTTGTCCTCCTCTTGGCTTTAATCATACTCTATATTGATTTTGGTTATCCAGAGATAAGACTGCTGAATGTGACGGCACCACGCCTTCTATCTCCACATAGGTTACATAGAAAGCCAACAATATTTTTTTATTGATGTAGCTTAAAGTATTCCACTATATATTTATGCCTTAATTTACTGTCATTAAATAGAGTGTCGTGATTTTATAGTGCTACTGTACATTGGTCAACATACATCACAAATATTATATAAAACATTATACAGAAATATATACTGTACCGATCAAAGGGAAGTTACAAGACCTCATTTAAGAACACAATTGCAATTTAGATTTTTTTAATGCAAGAATAAAAATTAAACCAATAATTTAAGGCCTTACTTACTGATTGAGAAATTATATTTTTTATAATATCATTAAAATGTTTAGTATTAACTGCCTTGAAATTCATTAAAATAATTATTTAGAAATTTTGGGTTCTCTGTAATTATTTATGCTAAAACATTATTTAATTATCGGTGATTATTGGGAATTATTTGCACTATGGGGAATATTTTTTAATGGCTGGAAGAATATATTTCATTTAAAGACAATTCTAAACAAATTTACCAGTGACTTTTGTTTAGGCGTATCATTAAGAGAATTTTGGGATTTATTTATCAAATGGAAAAAGTAAATTTTCCCCAAAATTCTCTAAAGGTCTTACTTACTGATTGAGAAACATATTTTTTATAATATCATTAAAAATGTTAGTGTTAACTGCCTTGAAATTCATTAAAATAATTATTTTGAATCTGTAATAATTTATGATAAAACATTATTTTCCTGTAATTTCCAGTAATTATTGGAAACTATTTGCACTATGGGGAATATTTATCAATGGCTTGAAGAATATTTTTCTTTTAAAGAATATTCTAATCAAATGTATCAGTGACTTTTGTTTGAGTATCAGTTAGAGTATTTTCGGGAAAATGTACTTTTTCCGTTTGATAAATAAATACCAACAGCAACTGACTTTTTGTAAATTCTCTTAACAGCTGTCAATCACCTTTGCATTTTTCATAAACAACCGCTAGTTACAAAACACCCAGTTGTGGATGAATAATTTGAGTAAATGTTATTTTTTCCTACAGTTCATGTTCTTCAGGGAAGTGGAGCTGTAAGGACTTGCCTTGTCCCTCTACCTGCTCTGTAGAAGGAGGCTCTCATATTACAACCTATGATCAGACCCATTACAGCATCCATGGTGATTGTAACTATGTACTGACGAAGGTAAAGGATCCAACATTTTTCTATAACATATATAAAAAACAAAATCACTTTGAGGTGCAATAAAAATATACATACAATCGACAACTTTGCTACTAGTATACTGAAAAAGATTTTTGATGTTTTTACAGACATGCGATGGTGGAGATTATACAGTTGTTACTGAACTTCGCAAATGTGGTTTAACTGCAAGTGAGACCTGTCTAAAGAGCATTATGGTCCTGCTCAATGGAGGAGAAACTGTAAGTCCTCAAGCTTTAGACTCCCTTTTTAAGGAGACATGAAAGATTTGGTTAAATTAAGACTGTGTGAGGCCAAGCTATTTGCCAGAACCTATATTTCTAGACCAGTGTTTCACATTTGGTGGCATATTTACTAAAGAGTGAACATCGGAACATCAGTTTATTCTGGCATGTAAAAATATTCTTTGTTCCATGATATTAAATTGCTGCTTATTTTTTAACCCTAACAGAATGTTGTGATCAAACCCTGTGGCAGTGTGTATGTGAACAGTGTCTACACCCAGCTGCCATTTTCTACAGGTAAGATATATTATCCAATTATATTTTTTGATATGTTATTGCATGGATATGTCAACTGGGCCTGTTGTGCCTGTATTGACATAAAAATTATGTGTTTTCATAATTCTTGACAAAATAAATATGTATTTTGTCATTTAGAGCTGGCACAGTGTATTAATGGAGGGACACGTGCAACATGTCCATATCTGCACTTACTGTTTTGTTTTTGTTTTTAGCAAGCGTCACCATCTTCAGACCTAGCTCTTTCTACATTATTGTCCATACAAAAGTGGGACTTCAGGTGGTTGCTCAGCTCACCCCCTTCATGCAGGTCTATGTGGTACTGGACCCAGTCTTCAAAACCAAGACGTGTGGTGAGGATATATCCTAGCATTTTTTCAGAAGGAAAATTGAAGTAGTGAGTAGTGAGTAGTACTAGCTCAGCCTAACTGGTCTCTTTCTTCAGGTCTTTGTGGAAACTTCAATGACAAGCAAAGTGATGATTTCCAAACCATAAATGGAGTGATAGAAGGAACTGGAGCTTCATTTGCAAATACATGGAAGACCCAAGCTGACTGTCCTAACATCAAGAATATTTATGAAGATCCATGCTCCCTCAGTGTGGAAAATGGTACCTTTCTGTAACAAAAGATGCACTGCTTTAAAAGTTTATATTTTTCATATATGTACACTTTATTTACAGTAAATATATCGTATGGTATGGTAGTAAAGCATCTAAAAGCTGCTGAAAACCTGTTTGGGAAAATTGCAGCAATTGCTGAACTTTGACAGGCCAAAACCTAGAGTGACTACAGAAACTCAAGGTGGATTTCCTTGATGATTGATTCGGCCAAAAAGCTTGAGCAAGCTTGATCCACGCTGGGTTTCGGGTCAAAAAAGTTTGGCATTTTCTATAATTTTCACCGAAAGGGCTTTTGTAAAAAAGAAAAACTTCAGCAGCTTTTAGATGCCAATATTCTCTACGTTACATTGTGGAAAATGCCAAGCTTTTTCAGCCCGAAACCTAGCGTGAGTATGTCAACTCACGCCAGGTTTCCTTGATGATTGCTCAAGCCAAAAAGCTCATGCAATCGTAAATAGGTTCCATATAGTCTGAGAACCACCAATGGAAAATGGATCTGTACACATCAGAATTTTTTTTATAAAAATGAAGCATTATAAAAAACAAATTGAATTTTCATGTTTTTCTTTTGCAGAACAATATGCTTCACACTGGTGTGGTCTCATATCTGACCCAAATGGGCCTTTTGCTGCATGCCACTTGCTAGTGAACCCAAACATGTACCAAAAGGTAAGTCCAATGCTCACGCATGCACAGAAGCTCACGCATGCACACAAAGATTTTGTTGAGTACTCTCATGACTAATCATGAAGAAGAAATCACCCAAGTTGTTCTACTGCCAAATGCCCTCATGTTTTATATGCTGAAGTTTATTGCACATACTGTCTGTTTTAATGAGACTAATGATAACCCAGCTCTTTATCAGAATATAAAATTCCAAACTACAATTAAATAAATAGTATTTTTCATGTAACATATTCTCTTCTTTCTTAGAACTGTATGTTTGACACCTGCAACTGTCAGAAGAGTGAAGATTGTATGTGTGCCTCCCTCTCCTCTTATACCCGGGCCTGCATAACCAAAGGTGTTAAATTAACAGGATGGCAAGCAAACACCCCCTGCAGTAAGTTGAGGAAGCTTTAATATAAGAGATTTTGGTATATTTAGGTACTGAACTATAATAATTTATTAAATAGTTGAGTTGCAATTCTGACTTTCTGACTTATCATGCAGAGACTTATACAGATAAGTTTATGATATGTGAAGGTGTTTATAAAAAATAATAGAATAGAATTAATTCTTGGCAAACTTTTCTCACTTTATTTTCAGCTAAATATAGCAAATACTGCCCCAAAACACTAACCTATATTGAATCCGTGAGCACCTGCCAGCCAACCTGCCGCTCTCGCTTTGAGCCTAACCCCACCTGTAGCATCAAGTTCATACCTGTAGATGGCTGCAGCTGCTCCAAGGGGTTCTACATGGATGACAGAAACAAATGTGTCCCTGAAGCTGCCTGCCCCTGTTACTACAAAGGAAGTGCTATTCCCTCTGGAGAAGTGATTCATGACAATGGAATACAATGGTGAGTTGCAACATTTGCCATTTATTTTCTTCTAATCCAGGGCAATGAAATATAATATATTTGGCTGCTGAAGATCTGTGTTTTACAATTTACCAATTTAGTATCTTGAAATAAAAATATTATTGTGTTGATCATTTGTTTGGCTAGTAGGACCACTTTTCTGGTACACTACACTTGCTTTGTTGGAAAATATGTGGAACAGGGAGGTGTGCACTGCTAAAAACACTAATATAAAGTGCACAGAGAGCCATCAGCCTGTTTGTTTTACTAATGCCTTGTCCAACTGTCATGTATTTCTTTTTTTTATTAAACAGTTCTTGTACTCAAGGACAGTTGAGCTGTATTGGATCTGCTAAGCCAGGTAATGTCCTATAATTCAATATCTAATTTGCTAAACTCTTTAAGGTAATATGAAATCATTTACTGTAGCTCCCACCATTAGGCATTAAAGCTGCAGTCAAATATAATGAATGTTCATTCAGAGGGGCTGTTGGTGAGAAGCAGTTTGAGAGTCATTTTCCTGACAGTTATGTACTCAATGCCATCCATTGGGTACTACATCCATTGCCAGGTGTAACAAGCAAATTGCACCAACTATTGCCAAGGAACAATTGCTCCATTCATTGGGCCTTTGCTGCTTCAATTGTATTAGTGATAAATTATGCCTTACTTGTGTTTTCCTTAGATCAAGGCAAACTTTGTAAATTGGCAATAGTGCCATATTCCTATAAGTAGAGAGTTTACACACACGTTTTATGGATGCCCTTATGTTTACAACCACCACCATTTAAGGTATTATACATATTTTTTTCCCCTACAGAATGCGCTGCTCCTATGGTTTATTTTGACTGTAAGAATGCAACAGTGGACACAAAAGGATCCGAATGTCAAAAGAGTTGCCAGACATTGGATATGGAATGTGTAAGTTGGTTGTTAAAACTGTAATTATGGAACAATACTAAATGAATCATGCTTATTAGCCCCAAATCTGCATTTTGTGGAGGCGTTGTTATAAATGAAAATATAGACCCAGTATATGATGCACACACCTAAAGATAATAACATTATGCTTTGTTGTTATAATTACATTTTTCTCATGTCGATTATAGTACAGAACAAAATGCGTCTCTGGCTGCGTCTGTCCTGGTGACCTTGTGTCAGATGGAAAAGGGGGCTGCATTAAACAAGATCAATGTCCATGTGTCCACAATGAAGCCACTTATCAGCCCGGAGATAAAATAAAAGACAAATGCAATACCTGGTATGTCTATTAACACAGACCCATGCATTGTACTGTGCAAATAATGCTTTCACAATTTAAGAAACAACATCCAACAACCCTCCTTCTCTCCACAGTACATGCAAAAACCGAAAGTGGGAATGTACGAATGAGCCATGTCTAGGGACCTGTGCTGTGTATGGAGATGGACATTATATCACTTTTGATGGGAAACGATACACCTTTAACGGAGACTGTGAATATATTCTTGCTCAGGTGCCGTTTTGGTTTAATTATTTGGAGAATGCATGTTGAGGGATTCCATCCTCATGCTTATGATTTGGTTCTTACACTATAATTTCAGGATCACTGTGGTAAATCTGATAGCGGCAGCTCTTTCCGAGTCATTACAGAAAATGTCCCTTGTGGAACGACTGGCACAACCTGTTCTAAAGCTATCAAGGTCTTTCTAGGGGTAAGTTGTGAACTCTAAATGATATTATTATTTTTCCAGCAGTAAAGTCTAGTATTTCCTGGAGCAGCAGGCCCATTATTGGTGAGATATCAACCTGTAATATCTGTTTTACCATGTTGGAAACCCTGACCAGAGGGCATAATTGGTCAAGTGGTAACATCAACAAGCCCCATAATTTTTATCCTCACATATCCTGTTTGTAAAAGTGATGGCAAATATAAATCTGGATGTATTGTAGTAAGAGTAGGCTGGAAGAAGAGCAGTGGGTGACAATTATGGGATTTAAATATGAGTAATCAAATTGATTGTTTGCATGTCCTTTCCTTTCCACCATAACCAGAGCTTTGAACTTGTTCTCACAAATGAGCATTTTGAGGTATTGAAAAAAGAATCTGGAGCTAAGGTACCATATAAGATCCGATACATGGGTATCTATCTTGTTATTGAGTCTGACAGTGGACTGATCCTGCTATGGGATAAGAAGACTGGTATCTTCGTCAAGCTCAGTAAAGACTTCGAGGTAAGATTTGCTACCTATACAAACAGTTGTATTGAACTTTTCAGCAGAGCTTAATATGCTGTATCATCGTCCTCAGTTTCAGTAATTTATCTTAGCACATAATTAATGGACATATGGTAATTCATACGCAGGGTAAAGTCTGTGGTCTGTGCGGCAATTATGATGGAAACGGAAACAACGACTTCACTACTAGGAGCTTGTCAGTGATAGGAGATCCTGTGGAATTTGGCAACAGCTGGAAACTCAACCCAACATGTCCTGATGTCAATCCAAACAGGGATCCTTGTTCTGCCAATCCATATAGAAAATCATGGGCTCAAAAGCAGTGCAGTATCATCAATAGCAAGGCTTTTTCTGCTTGTCATTCTCAGGTGTGTGTAGTTTACTCAGCACTTTCAAACAAAGCACTACTATAATGTGTACTAAACTAGTATGGCAAAAAAAGCATGAATTACAATTTAAGGATGTAGGATGCTAATATAAAAAAAATGTTTTTTATAGCTTGACCCATCTGGGTATTATGATGCCTGTGTTTCCGACTCATGTGCTTGTGACAGCGGTGGAGACTGTGAGTGCATGTGTGAGGCCATTGCAGCCTATGCTCTTGCCTGTAGTGAAGCTGGCATTTGTGTTTCCTGGAGGACCCCAAGTATCTGTCGTAAGTAATATTTTACTTTTCTCTAGCCGGTATTCCTTTTTTTTGTTTTGTGTCTTAATCAAAAGATTGTGTTAGACAATGACTGATGCCAAAAAAATAAAACAAATATTTAAATTCAGCTCTGTTTCTCTATGTGTTTCTAACAACATCTGTTTGTCTTTGTAGCTATCTTCTGTGACTACTACAACTCAGAAGGCGAATGTGAATGGCATTACAAGCCATGTGAGCACAGCTGCATAAAGACCTGTAGAAACCCCAGTGGAAAATGCCTTTATGATCTACCTGCTATGGAAGGTAAGAGAGTTTATAGATAATTTCAGAAGGTGTTAGTTGACTTCTGGAATACAGGGTAATAACCAAGCGGCCACCAGTTCTGAGGGGATCCTCTACACCCACAAAAGAGCATAGTAGTGGTAATAATTGACACGCCATATAGCTGCAATGACTGGAAAGTGAACGATGCAACAAATTTAGCAGTTGACAGGGAAAGGAAATATATAGCCTTTAAGCAGACAGGAAATATATAGCCTTCAAGCAGACAGGAAATATATAGCCTTCAAGCAGACAGGAAATATATAGCCTTCAAGCAGACAGGAAATATATAGCCTTCAAGCAGACAGGAAATATATAGCCTTCAAGCAGACATTTTTGCATGGCTACTGCCTTAAAAAGCTCAGCATTTTAAGGCAATGAAGAGGATGCTATGATAAAAGACACTTAAGACTGATGGCACATATATCTAATCATGAACTAAAGGGTTACAGAAGTTTGTGGCATAACAGACGCAAGGGGAGAACATACAAAATCATGGTCACAAGGTTGCAGGCACACACACCATGATGCACTCTTTGTGCAGAAATATAGAATGGTGTATAAAGAGTGTAGTGTGGGTATAAGGAATAAAACATGGGAGCCAGAAGCGTACACAATCAATTACAGTCTCTATACGTGTTGGACTGGGGCACCATATTTTCCCATAGGCTAAAAAGAAGATTCATTGGAGGGCCAAGTTTTTTGGTAGACCCGATTGTACTACAATAATCAAGGACACAATTGTTGCTGCTAAACTCTATCCTGTGTGCCAGCACATAGTATTAGCTGAATACATGGGATAAGGTTCCAAACTATAGGTATAGTCTAAAGGATACAAATTAATTTTTGATGACAGTAATACAGATCCACAAACCTTCAATATTTTGATGTAGTCAGTTCTTTGAAAATATATGGCATTAAACCTATGATGGTTCATTGTTTTGTTTCCAGAATAAAGTTTTATTACATACAGTTGTACTGTCCTTACGACAGTAATTGTTCATTGAATAACATCTAATAAGCATCAATACATGTGACTGTAAATTTTCCTCACTTTTCTATTTTTATTAACTTGGCTATTTTTTTTTTTTTTTAATTTCGCCTTTAGGATGTTATCCTAGCTGCTCAGCAGAAAAGCCATTTTTCAATGAAGACACAATGGATTGTGTAGCCCAGTGTGGTTGCTATGATGATGAAGGAACTCACTACCCACGAGGAGGCGAAATTCCCAGCAAGGAAAATTGCCAGACCTGGTAAGGCTTCTTTAGGCGCTCATTTAAAACTTCTATTTAAATCCCCACTTAAAGGTCAACTTTACCCATCAATCTTTAATTGAAAGCAGTTGTTGCTTGTCTCTTTATGCAGTGTTGGCTGTAAATCTTGAAACACTATAGCGAAAGTCTTCGTAGTGGAGTTCCCACTTTAATATATTTATGACTTACAGGGAGTCTGTCGTGATTTTTATGGTGTAGCTTTTATTTCTAAATACCATATAAAACTTCATTCCTAACCCAACAAGTGTATTTTTTTTTAGTTGTAATAATGGTGTGTAGGCAGGTAATTTTGCCTGGTCATGTGCTGCACTATGGAACTGCTTTCTGATAGGCTATTGTTTCTCCCTCTCAATATAACTGAAAGTGTCATTGAGGGACCTGTATCATTACTATTGAGTGCTGTTCTTAGATCTACCAGGGAGCTGCTAGTATTGTTTTTGTGTTAGGGAGCTGCTGTCTGGTTAACGTCCCATTGTTTTGTTGTTAGGCTGCTGGGGGGGTTGATATCACTCAAATTTGCAGTACAGCAGTAAAAAGTGACTGAAGTTTGCCAGGGCACAAGTCAAATGACTGGGGGCTCCAGGGAAACTGGCAATATGTCTAGCCCCATGTCGGATTTTAAAATTTAATTAAAAAAAATCAATTTGCTCTTTTGAGAAATGGATATGCATTTTGAAAAAAAAGGTGTTGTTCTGTTGTGTGTTCTATTCTGAAAGCATATTTGTTTCTTTCTGCAGTGTATGCAGCATGTCTTCCCATACTGAATGCAAATATGATAAGTCAGGTAAGTTTGGAGAATATCTTGGTAATGAGCCCAACTAATCCCAATGAAGGACGAGAATGTACTTGAGGATGTCCCCCTGTGATAAGTAGTTTATATAAAATAGAGACTCAGTATCTACAGTAGCTAAAGGCAACAGAACTATGGCTGCCAGTGGGGTCTGTTTACCAGTCTCATTTAATGCTGGAGTGACCTATGTAAATAAGGAATACATTAATTCCAAGCAAGTTTACGAAGTTACTTACTATCTTTAAACATGTATTGAAGAAAGAAATGTCTCTTGCTTTAACAATTTCCTACACCAAAATATGTGCAATGATAATAAGCCCTGTGCCATATGTCTTTTTTGTTTTTAAAGTTCACATACACTTACTTTCTGGCCCTTTTCTTTCACAGCTTGCTACTGTATGTACAACGGCACCAAATACAATTACGATGATGTGATTTATAACACCCGGGATAGTACCGGAGGGTGTCTCAGCGCCATTTGTAAGGAAAATGGAACAATCCTGAGAGATACTTTGTGTTCCACAACAACTCCTACAACGACATTTGTTTTTACCACCACACCAATCACTACTGTTACTACTCCATCAACAAGTAGTAAGTAACTCCTAAAACTATATTTGTATTTACCACACCAAAAACAATTGCTGCTATCACTACTGAAAACCCTTCTGATAAGTCCCAAACACATCCTTCCTATCAAATGACATCTATGTGAGCAAAACTGCAATGTAAGAATATTTGAACATATTGAAAAGGCCATCAATGCAAGCATTTAGGGGGTTAGTTGTTAAAGTCCAATTGCTAAAAACGCAAAAAATGGGAGTTTTTTTTTTACTACTAGAAAATCCAAATTTTAATGGAAAAAAAAATGTGAATTTTTCAAGATTTAGGGGCAGATTTACATAGGGTCAAATATCGAGTTTTAATCAACCCTTGATATTCGACTGCCGAATGTAAATCCTTCGACTTCGAATATCGAAGTCGAAGGATTTACCGCAAATAGTTTGAATGAAAAATTGTTCGATCGAATGATTAAATCCTTCGAAACGTTTGATTCGAAGGATTTTAATCCATCCATCTAACGATTTTTCTTCGACCTAAAAATTGTTACAAAGCCTATGGGGACCTTCCCCATAGGCTAACATGGCACCTCGGTAGGTTTTAGGTGGCGAACTAGGTGGTCGAAGTTTTTTTTAAAGAGACAGTACTTCGACTATCGAATGGTCGAATATTCAAACGATTTTTAGTTCGACTTGTCGTAGCCGAAGGTCGAAGTAGCCAATTCTATGGTCGAAGTAGCCAAAAAAAACATTCGAAATTCGAAGTTTTTTTTTATTCTATTCCTTCACTCGAGCTAAGTAAATGGGCCCCCTATTGTACCCCGATGCTGAAAACAGTCTAAAAAAATCTGCCATCTCAGACCTTCCGAGCTTGGATATGTCATGTCAGAGGTCCCAATCCTATTTGGAAGTTTCTGTGGTCTGCACTGGAATTTGCCTGAAAAGCTGAAAATTCTGACTTTTAGGGAAGAAACAAATGTACAGTACTATTCGAGTTTTTCTCTGATCCGATTAAATACTGGTTTGTTTTTTTTTAATAATAAATAAGGTCCAATCAAGGATTCTAGTTTTGTCTGACTTTTTTATTTAAAAAAAATCAAATAAATAATATAATTATCAAAATTTCAATTTGTGTAGTTTTAAAGGGTTTTTTTTTTCAACCTTGACTAAACTCACATTAAAAAAAAAAGCATGAACGTCTACTTATTTATTAAGATCCGACTATAAAAAGCATGAATGAATAAAACCGCAGAACTACTACAACAAAAATCTTGACATCCTCTTTTTTTCGTAAGAAGTGTACTTACTAGTGAAAAAAACCTCTAAAACCTAATAAAGATTTTATAATTTGATATGTCAGCTCCCATTGACTTCTACATGGCCTCGCCAGCTTTTAGATGGTTATTATAGTTTTTTTGTGCTTTTTGCACTTTTGCGTTTTTCTAATTTTTTTTTTAAATAGTCAGTGGGACATGATACTTACAGAATGCGTTAAGTAAAACAAATAATGGTGAACACAGTAAATTTGTTTCTTTTCCTTTTTCTTGTAGTAACCACAATCTGTGTTCAAAAAGTCTGTGAGTGGTCTCAGTGGATCGATGGAAGCTATCCTAAACCAGAACGTGACAGTGGAGATTTTGACACATATGATCAACTTAGAGCCAAAGGATATCATATTTGTAATCACCCAGAAGAATTAGAATGCAGAGCTGAAATGTTCCCCAATACTCCACTAAGTGAATTAATGCAGAATGTCACTTGCAATGCGTCCTTGGGACTAATATGCTACAATAAGGATCAAATGCCACCTATTTGCTACAACTATGAAATTAAGGTCAAATGCTGTGAAATTAGGCCATGCAAGTCCATTACTTCAACTCCCATCATAACCACACAGTCTATTACAACCATTACACCCACCACTACACCTACTACACCTAAACCTACAACTCCAACCACAACTGAAACCAAAACCACCACAATAGAAACCTATACTACCCCTCACTGTAAACCACAGTGTGAATGGACTGATTGGATTGATGTTAATGTGCCAGGTGTGGGGGGAGGTAAAGGAGATTTTGAAACCTATGACAACATCCGTGCAAAAGGAATACATATTTGTAAGAAGCCAGATGGTATTCAGTGTAGAGCAGAGAAATATCCTGATACGCCCATTGGTCGCATTGGTCAGGTTGTTCAGTGTAATCTAACAACTGGCCTTATTTGCAAAAATGAAGAGCAAGAAGGTGATTTTAAAGAATGTCTTAACTACCAATTGAAAGTACTTTGTTGTGATGATTATAGTCATTGTTCACCAACAACCACATCATCTGTACCTACAACCACAACATCAACCTCAAAACCAACAACCACAACATCGACACCTATTACTACAACATCCACCACTACCCATCCAACTACCACAACAGAAACTACAACCACAACTCCAACTACTACAGAAACAACAACCACATCTACAACAGAAACAACCACTCTAACTACAACAACAACCACAACTCCAACTACAACAGAAACAACCACAACTACAACCACAACTCCAACTACATCTACAACAGAAACAACCACAACTCCAACCACAACTACAACTTCAACTACAACAGAAACAACCACAACTCCAACTACATCTACAACAGAAACAACCACAACTCCAACTACATCTACAACAGAAACAACCACAACTCCAACCACATCTACAACAGAAACAACCACAACTCCAACCACATCTACAACAGAAACAACCACAACTCCAACCACAACTACAACAGAAACAGCCACAACTCCAACCACATCTACAACAGAAACAACCACAACTCCAACCACATCTACAACAGAAACAACCACAACTCCAACCACATCTGCAACGGAAACAACCACAACTCCAACTACAACAGAAACAACCACAACTACAACAGAAACTACAACCCAAACCACAACAACTACAACAGAAACTACACCCTCAACTCCAGCCACAACACCCAAAGCAGATTTGACAACATCCCCTCACTGTAAACCCCAATGCAAATGGACTAATTGGATTGATGTTGATGAGCCAGGCAAAAGCAAAGGAGATTTTGAAACCTATGATAATATCCGTGCAGCAGGAAAAAATATTTGTAAGAAGCCTGATGATATTGAGTGTAGAGCAGAAAAGTACCCTGATGTGCCTATTGTTCACCTTGGTCAGGTTGTTCAGTGTAATGTAATATTTGGCCTTGTCTGCAAAGATGAAGAGCAAGAAAGTGATGTTAAAAAATGTCTTAACTACCAAGTAAAGGTACTTTGTTGTGATGATTATAGTCATTGTTCCACAACCACGCCACCTGTGTTTACAACTACAAATCCAACCACAACAGACATGACAACACCAACAACCACAACTCCAACCACAACTCAAACAACAACTCCAACCACAACACCAACAACAACTCCAACAACAACTCCAACAACAACCACAACCTCAACCACAACTCCAACCACAACTCCAACCACAACTCCAACCACAACTCCAACGACAACACCAACAACAACAACCTCAACTCCAACCACAACTACAACAGGAACTACAACTTCAACCACAACAGAAACTACAACTCCAACCTCAACTGAAACTACAACCACAACAGAAACTACACCCTTAACATCTACCACAACCAAAACTACAACCACGATAACAACAACTCCAGCAACAAGTCATACTACTCACTGCTTCTGTCATGTTGATGATGCTTTCTTTTCACCAGGTATGTTAAGGTTTTTTTTATGTTTAATATTAATTAATAAAAATACAAGTATAACGAATATTTTGCTCATGTATCAATAACTTTATTGTGAGGAGTCAGCAAAAACAGATACATTTTTCTTTAATTTTTCTGCTAAGACCTGTGAATGCAACTTCTTTTGATTCCTATATCCATTCATCTTTGAGGTTTGCACCCAGGCAATCGGATTAGCCTGATATTGTCCTGCCATTGGTGAATATATCGCGGAAAGATCCACTTGTTTGGCAACCTCGCCAAATGATCGGATCTTATAGTGTACAGTTCCACCTGGGGACCTTTTTTTAAGGATAATACAATGTGATCTTGCACCTTGTATGCATTATTAAGGATTGAGTGTTGGCATATTGGACATTCCATATATATATGTAGTACTTTTTTCTCCATCCTGTTTTTTTTTTAAATTCATATTTGTGGTAAAATAAATTTATTGTGTTTTTTCAATGTTTAGCAGACTTAAAGGAGAACTAAAGCCTAACTAAAGAAGTAGGGTATACATGTTGTACATTATGTTTTGGGTTTCTGTACCAGCCCAAAACAAACACAGTCCTTTAGCAGTAAAGATCTGGGTCTCCAAAGATGCCCCAGGAGCTCCCCATCTTCTTTTCTGCTGATTCATTGCACATGCTCTGTGCTGCTGTCACTTACTGAGCTTAGGGACCCACTCACAATATACAGTACACACAGAATATAAATGTCACAATATAAGGCTGATTAGTCATTAATACAGCTAATTCCAACATGGGAGCACATAAACTAGTGCAATTAGCATCAGAATTTAATAATCAGGCTTGAAGCATCAGTTTACATTACAGGCCAATCTCATTTTCTGCTTGATAATTTGCAATGACCCCCTAAGCTTAGCTTCTCAACAGCAGCTCAGAGACCACTGAGCATGTGAGTGTCACAGACACTTTCCAAGATGGTGACGCTACAGTTTTTTGGGACTAAAAACATTTTTCAACTAAATTTTGAGGAAGTCCTATCTACTCTATTGCACTTCGCCAGGTCTGAGGTGGAGAAGATAACGGTCAGTAAAATCTACATCTTAGTGAATTTGCGCAGTTACGTCCATTCGGCAGAGCGCAAATTCTCCAGCCGTTAGGGAACGAGGTACCGCTAGAGTCTATCTCCTTCGCTAGCGAAGTTACACTAGCGACCATTTGTAAATCGGCGGAGTACCAAAATTCGCCAGCGTTAGTCACTTTGCCCTTTAGTAAATTTGCCCCAAAGTGTGGTTATCCACATTACAGAAAAAGCCCATATTCATAAAACCAGGTCCTTATTTGTTCATTGACAAACAAATATGTTTTTCTGCTTCAGGGGAAATGATTTACAACATGACGGATCATGAGGGATGCCATTTTTTTGCAATGTGCAATCATCTGTGTGAAGCTGAAAGATTCCAGGGATCATGCTCACCAACTACTACGCCTACTCCAAAAACTACTACTACCATTACTATAAAAAAGACTACTATAGAAATAACAACAGCCTTTACTGGTTGTCAACCTGATAAAAAGGTAAATACAATGAAATATTTTCTTTATTATCTATTTTCTTTATTATATGATAGTAAAATCTGCATATTCTTCTTGTTATCTTTATTAATAATATACCAATTACAGGTATGGGATCCATTATCCAGAAAGCTCTGAATTTCGGAAAGGCTGTCTATTATAGATTAAATTTTATTTGAATAATCCAAATGTTTAAAAATGATTTCCATTTTCTCTCTAATAATAAAACAAGACCTTGTACTGGATCCAAACTAAAATATAGTTAATCCTTATTGGAAGAAAACCAGCCTGTGAGTTGAGTGTATTCATTGTTTTCATGATTTTCTAGTAGACTAAGGGGGTTATTTATGAAAATCCGAATTTATCTTATTTATTTCTGAAATATACATCCATCAATGAATTATTTCCCTTTATTTATCTTTTATTTTTATTTCCAGTTTGGGAAAAAAAACTCTAAAATATCGTGAAAATCGTCCAAAAATTCAAATCGTATAAACTTTTCAGATTTTTGCTTGAAAACCACAAAATCTTCAGATTTTTGCATGAAACCCACTTAAAAAATTGGACTTTATAGTCACAAAAACTACATTATTTTGAGTTTTTCAAATTCGGACCTTAATAAGTAACCCCCTTAAGGTATGAAGATCCAAATTACAGAAATATCCATTATACAGAAAGCCCCAGGTCCCAAGCATTCTGTAGAACAAGTCCCATACCTGTATAATCAAAAACAACTGCAAGTTATGTTTTTTTCTTACTACTACTATACAGTACAGGCTTAACAATATTAATAGTTCTTGCAGTGTATTGTAATGAATATATAATATTTTGCCTTAACTAGTTTCTTCTTGTTACAGCCTGATGAATCCTGGCAGATTAACAACTGCACAACGGCCACCTGTCATGGGCACAATGTCATAACTTATGATTCGGTTAAATGCCCAGAAGTGAAAGAGCTCACTTGTGATAATGGTTTCCCACCAGTCAAAGTCTTCAGTCAAGATGGCTGCTGCTTCCATTATGAATGCCAATGTAAGTACAAATCAAATCAAATTCATTCAAAGAAAAATCATTTAAATGATCAGTCTAGAAATTCTTAGCTTTTTGAAAATGTCTCTTCCAGGTGTCTGCAGTGGATGGGGAGACCCTCATTATATCACCTTTGATGGAATCTACTACACATTCCTAGAAAACTGCACCTATGTCCTTATGCAACAGATCACACCAAAATATGATAACTTCCGTGTGCTGGTCGATAACTATTTCTGTGATGCTTTAGATGGATTGTCTTGTCCACAGTCTATTCTGGTATACTACAAAAACAACGAGGTGGTGCTGACACGTATGATGTTTGAAGGAATGATGACAAATAGGGTAGGTGTTCCTATTCCTTTACTTTTCTCCTACTTTTTTTAGAACGAAACATTAAGGGGCACATTTACCTAGGGTTGAATATCGAAGCCGAAGGATTTTGCGCAATTTGATTAAATCCTTCGAATCGAACGATTCGAAGGATTTTAATCCATCGATCGAACGATTTTCCTTCGATCAGAAAAACCTTGGAAAGCCTATGGGGACCTTCCCCATAGGCTAACATTGGCCTCGGTAGGTTTTAGGTGGTGAACTAGGGGGTCGAAGTTTTTTTTAAAGAGACAGTACTTCGATTACCGAATGGTCGAATATTCGAACGATTTTTAGTTAGAATCATTCGATTCGAAGTCGTAGTCGAAGGTCGAAGTAGCCAATTCGATGGTCGAACTAGCCAAAAAAAAAACATTCGAAAATCGAAGTTTTTTTCCTCTATTTTCCTCTATTCCTTCACTTGAGGTTAGTGAATGGGCCCCTAACTCTCCCCATGTATTTTGTGGGGAAAAAGCATTTTCATAAACTTGGAGCTTTAACTGATATTCACCAAAGTTACCAAGGGTTCTTCTGCTATTGGTATATATTTTTTTGTAATCGATCATTAATGGCTCATAAATATTATCCTACGGTATTTTTGATCAGAAATAGAAGCTATCAATACAAATATAAAACTGCGATCATTGTCATTTGCCAACAGATTCGATTCAATAAAGTCTGGACAACACCCGGATTTACTACTGATGGTATTACTGTTACCAGTGCTGGTATTAACATGATTGTGGAAATCCCTGAAATTGGTGCCTATATCTCATTTAGCGGATTGATCTTTGTGGTTAAACTTCCATACAGCAAGTTTGGTTACAATACAGAAGGCCAATGTGGTAAGATACTAAAATCTATTGTTATTGTTTGTAAAAATGTGCTCTAAAATATTTCTAGATACATGATTTATGCATTTATATATACATATGTAGGCATAAATATTGTTTAATGCCTAGAAATTAGAAAATTCGACCATATTACAACATTTTTGATAGCAAAATACATTGTTTTCATTATGATAAAGGCTGCATTTCAATTGGTCCCAACCAGGTGTCTGCTCCAACAACCGTAGTGATGAATGTAGAATGCCAGATGGCAAGATTGTGCAAGACTGCAGTCAGATGGCCAACCACTGGAAAGTGAACGTGACTGAGAAACCTTTCTGCAACCTCCCACCACCACCAATTACACCAAGTGAGCAGCCTCCTGTGCCAACCACCACCTGCCCACCTTCTTCTCTCTGTGATGTCATCTTAAGCGAGTAAGTAGAGTTAGCAAACCTGATGTAATAATGAAAGGTAACCTTTGCTATACATACAGGGGGTTATTTATTAATGTCTGAATGCCAAAAAGAGTTTTTTAACTATAAAATCAAAATTTTTAGTGGAATTTTTTTCAGAATTTATTAAAACTAGAGAGTATTAAAAGTCAGAATAAAATAGTACTCCAACTAAGACCTGCCGAGTTCATGCAGAAATCAATGGGAGAAGTCCCAAAGATATCCTGATTTGAGCTGGGCTTCATGCAATAATTCGAAGATTTCATGGTTTTTGGGCAAAAAATCCAAAAAAAATCGGGTGATTGGATTTTTTGAGTTTTTCATAAATAACCCCCACAGTATATATTGATAATATGCAAAGATGACACATAATACAATAAAAAGATCCATTAATATACTGTTTCTAGCGAGGTTAACACGCTTATAATAAATATGTAAATGACTTGCAAAACCGAATATTCTTGAATATTTTTTTTTTTTATTAATTAGGGTCTTTGCTGAATGCCACGACATAATTCCTCCGAAACCTTACCATGAAGGCTGCGTTTATGATGCCTGTCGAGTTCGAAATGATTCCGTGGAATGTGCCAGCTTAGAAGTCTATGCATCCCTGTGTACTTCCAATGGAGTGTGCATTAATTGGAGGGAAAAGACACATGGCCAGTGCCGTAAGTTACATATAGGATGAAAGCAACCATAACTTGAGTGTGTACAAGAATAGCAAGACAATTCTTTACTTTTAATACACAAGAGACACAAACAAACTAAAAAAAAGGTGAGGGGCTCAACATCAAGGTTAGTTAGGGTGAGAATCGGTGAGGATATGTATTTGCTGTCCTAGATATTCTTGAAAATATGGTAGCACAATAGAAATCTCTTTTTTGTTTTGTTACACAGCATACAATTGTCCGGCTGGAAAAGTCTATAATGCTTGCGGCCAAGTCCATCCAGCAACTTGTGAACAGAAGTAAGTTATCAACTTAATAGAGTTTGTCAAAGATTGAGTACTTGAGCATGTCTCCACTAGTATTGTTGCATTCTATTGATTGTGAAATCAATATGTTTAAGGTAATAATTTGAATTCTAAAATGCATAATTTTGCTTTACCTGATGTGTTTAATGCAACCTTTTGATTAAATTGATGTCTCATTAATTCATCAAAGGGACATTAATAAGGTCAGCGATTTTGAGACAGAAGGCTGCTACTGCCCAAAAGGAACTGTACTCTTCAACTCTTTCAGTGGCAAATGTGTTCAAGAAAATTGTGAAGGTAGGTTGAAATTATAATTTAACATCTATCCTTTATATAAAACTCTGCATATAAACAGGGTGGGACTGGGCCAGCGGGACACAGGGAAAAAACCCGGTCGGTCCCCAGCTCTTGTGGGCCCTCGGCTCTTGAGGGCCCCGCTAGCCCAGATCTTCACCGTGCAATGGTTGTCTTCCCCCTGCTGCGACCTCCCTTATATGGGTCAGTCGCGGCAAAACTACATGGCGCGCACGTACTTATGCGCATGCACACACTAGCGTTGTGGGTGGTCTGGTCCGGAGGGGGGCCCTGAAACTGTCCGACCCTACATATACTGTTACATCCATGTCCATCCTGTGAGCTTCTATTACAAAGTGTTCTCATGTGTCTAATAGTAACACATACTGTTCATTCTGTTAGCTGCTTAATTACATGATTTTATTTTAAATGCATCTCTGCTATAACCCTATGAGCATCAAACCTTTAACACAGTAGATCTCTAGGCCTGATAACACAGTGAGGATGATTCATAACCAGGGTTATAAACTTTGATTTTTACACTGCTGTTTAAAAATTAGAAAGTGACCAATCATGTAAAATATTGCATTTCTTGCATTGCAGACTAACAAGACTGTATAATTATATTATATACATAATCATTTTCTTTTATAGTTTGCCATGGACCTGATGGAAACCCAGTGAACGTAAGTCACATTTAAATTCTAAAATCAGTTTTATATGTGTGTGTGTATATATATATATATATATATATATATATATATATATATATATATATATTCTATATATATAGGTGAGCATAATAACCAAATAAAGTCTGAATAATTTTTAATTAAGCTATTAAATTAAGCTATTTCTATATATTTTGAACTAAACAAGAAGAACTAAACAAAAAGTGGAATTCAGTTTCGTGTCACTTCCAGTCCCACAGAACATCAAAAGAGCTGATAAAATGAATTACCAGTTCAATAAGAAGCCCCTGATAATACGGTGTTGAAATGCTGCTGCTTAGATAGGGGGAGAGATTTGTTTGTTTAAAGGTAGATAGTTCTGAACAAACTGCATTGCCCACATTTCAGATTAGTGCTTTAGAATGAAAAAAAAAAAAACATACAAAAACATGGATTATTTCTAATTAAAACAATAGGCAGAATGTAAATTCAACACAAGTCTTCTCTCTCTCTCTCTCTCTCTCTCTCTCTCTCTCTCTCTCTCTCTCTCTCTCTCTCTCTCTCTCATCTATCTATCTATCTATCTATCTATCTATCTCTCTCTCTCATCTATCTATCTATCTATCATTGATAGTCCACCATCCACCATCCTTTCTCTCATTATATACATGTATTCCTGGGATTCGTATTACAAAGCAGGTGTTGGTCTGCCATATATGATTAAAAAAATCTTCATGTATTCAATACCCAATGTTACAGTATGTTCTAATTTGTATCTCTATGACAGGTTGGAGATTCCTGGATTAGTGGTTGCAGCAAATGCACATGTCAAAAAACACCTCTTTCTGCCAAATGTGTGCCACTCCCATGTAGTGAACCTGAAACGGAGACCTGTGACAAAGATGGTTTTGTACCCGAGGAAGTGTTAGACCCTAGTAACCCTTGCTGCAAGAAATACAAATGCGGTAAGATCAAAAATGGTTTCTTAATTGTTAAACTAAATAACAACTAAGCAGCATGTATAATTTATATAGACAGGTTATTTATACAGATTGTCTGTTTTGTCTCTTTCCTCCCCTACAGAGTGTAAGCCTAGCACTTGCTCAGACCATGTAAAGAGCTGTCCTCTTGGGTTTGAAGCAGTTTCGACCATAATGGAAGGAGATTGCTGCCCTTCATTTGAGTGCAGTAAGTGTTTCTTTTTTTTTAGCAGTATATTATAGCAATATTGGCAATAGTTATCTCATTGAATGACATTCCCCAGACGGATATACTGAATGAGAAATAGGACTTTATCTCATCAATTAGCCATATAGAAAAATATGATATTCATATGTGTATATGGTGAATAAAGTACCCCCTCTTGTAAAATATAAGGATACCGAGGAGTTTCATGACCATATAAAAACACGAGGCTGAAGTTCATGGAACTCTGAGGTAACCTGTAATATCCTCATATTTTACAACTGGGGGTACTTTATTTATTATAATACACAAATTACAGTGACGCATGTGACAGAAATGACATCAGAACTCACAGTTTATAACTGATGACATCAGAACTCACCGTTTATAAGGATATATATATACAGTATATATCTATATATATATATCCTGACGACGGCTTCATGTGAGTCGAAACGCGTTGATGCACCATGCACTAATAAAGATACTTTGATATATATTTGAAGGGTCAATGCCGTGAGTGCTTTCACTGGACTACTATATATATATATACATATATATATATATATATATATATATATATATATATATATATATATATATATATATATATATATATATATATATATATATAGATAGATATATATATAGATATATAGATATATATAGATAGATATATATATGGACAGTATATACTACCTTGTTACTTTTCCTCTGAATTAGTTAAGTATATCATTGTATATCATTTTCTTCCAGAACCCATGGACGTCTGTGTTGTGGATGACATTATATACAAGGTGAGCAAATGTCATGGAATTAAAAAAGTAAAACGAGGGTCTTGGGGACCATGAAAAACATCTAATTTTAGCAAAAAATATTACATTTAAGAATCTTTTTGTGATCTTGGGGGCTGGCAATCCTTGGAGTCCCAGCATGCTTTTGATATAAAATCCCTAAGAAAGGGGAAAAATCCTTTAGTTAAAGAGACAGCTAATGAATGAACCAAAAGCCATTTTACAAATCAAATCTATTTTCTGACATTTCAGGCCGGGTCCGCTATTCCAAAAGCCAAAGACTCCTGTGATAACTGTGAGTGCACAGATGAAAAGGATACCAGTACATCTCTAAACAAGGTCAAGTGCAAGCCAGTTGAGTGCAATGAAGACTGTGGCAAGGTCAGTTCTGTACTTCCAGGACTTTATTTGCTAACAATAATATACTAACATCATGTATATAAATTTTATATTCCCATTATTTTCTCACAACAGGGTCACCAATACACAGTGGTGGAGGGTGAATGTTGCGGAAAGTGTAAGCAAGAGGAATGCATAATGACAGACAAAGATGAAACTATAGTTATCAAGGTAAAGCATCTCCGATCTTGATTTCCATTTTCCATTTTCAAATGTTTAAAAAGTCAAGACATTTAAAAAATGTTGAAAAATGAAAAAAAAAAAAAACTAAGCTTTTTAGGGCCACTACTATCTACTATAATAATAATAGTTTTAGTGGTCATATTTTATAAAAATATGTACGTACATAAGAAACAGGATGAATGCTGGGGGAAATATGTGCAGGTGGCTTGTATTATAAGGATGGAACCTGAAACATTCCTTGTTTACATGAATAAAATGATCACAGACCTATTTAACTGTAAAGATCATGACTGACCACATGTGCGATATGTGATGTCATCTGTCATTACAAACAGTAATCGGGGGTATCTAATAAAAAAGTGCAAAGCTTGCTACATATTTAGTCCCCTATAGCAACCTGTTCAACTAAGTTGCTTTGGGTTCAGGAGAAACTTTGGCACTTCCAGCTAAAAATGTGAGCTTTCCAAATCAATATGGATTTAGGCTGTTTTTGGCTTTAAATCTACCTTTAAAGAAAGTAGTTTGTATCCATTCATCCTTTTTCAAAAAAAATATTCAAAATTATTCTTTATTTATTTTAGCCTGGTGATATCTGGACACCACCCGATATATAATATATATAATATATATATATATATATATATATATATATATATATATAAATATATATATATATATATATATATATATTAGGGACGCACCGAGTCCTGTATTTAGTTTGGGATTCGGCCGGCCTTTTTCAGCAGGATTTGGCCGAATCCTTCTGCCCGGCCAAACCAAATTTTTGTCACAAAACAAGGAAGTAAAAAGTTTTTCCACTTCCCACCCCTAATTTGCATATGCAAATTAGGATTCGGTTCGGTATTCGCCTGAATCCAAAATAGTGTATTTGGTGCATCACTAATATATATATCTAATAATATATATAATATTCTTTGTAATACCATACAATCAAGACCAGTGTGGAAAATCATGCTGTGGAATTGTATCATCTGGAAAAGCTGATATTCACATCTCCTGTACAGCAAACTATAGATTTACATGCAGGGGCCTATTGACACCGTGAAGGAGCCAGGCATGAACTTCAACTTCTAGAATCTCATTTCTGTATATGCATGGGTAAACTTTGAAATACAACTACAGTATTTTATTGCATTTTTATTTCAGCCTGGTGAGACATACACACCTAAAGAAGACAAATGCATCTCCTATGAATGTAAAGCAGACTTTGAATTGGAAAGACAAAAGGAGAAATGTCTCATCACAGATCAATCAGAATGCTTAGAGGCAAGCGTCTGCTTTTCTATATACCTTTGGCTTTCATAATACATTATCCATTCAGAGCACTATTATTAAAGCACAAAAGTAGTCATATTTACTCCTTTACTACGCTTTACGAAGTTATCTCTTGGATCTTTAGGATGACAAAAAAGTCTTGTACTTTATGCATTACAGGGATATAAATATGAAAAGAAGGAGGGAGCCTGCTGTGGAATATGTGTACATGTGGCATGTGTAATGAAGATGGAAGACAACACAACCAAACTCATTAAGGTACTTTTTCTCTTTATTTTTGAGATGTGTCAAAGATGTGATTTGTAGAATCATACAATCAGGAACAGTGTGATCTATTGGAATTGTATCACCATATTCTGTACAGCAAACTTTAGATTAATGTTTTTAGATTTGGAAAAATGGAAGCAAAGCATGACATTTGTAAAAGTGATTCGATGAAATAATAGTTACCATGGCAAATTTTAAGTGCAAGGTGTATTTTTGGGCATCAGTTGAGTGCACACAGAATTTGGGCATCAGTCATCTGGTAGATTGCAGACATGTCAGCTTGTGTTTAATGCACCAGTATGAATACAAAATAGTGTCTGTTATGGTAAATCATGAGTAAATTGTGGCTTTTGCAACATAACAACACAACACAACCAAAGTCCTTAAGGTACCATTCCTGCAACCATTAGATTGTTGATAAATCTGCTAATATAATTTTAACATCTGTCCTGTAAGCACATGACAGTATATATATATTTTGTATGAAGCACTTGAAGGTATTTTTTTTATAAAATAATAGATGAAAGTTCATAAATATAACCCTGGGTTCTGCTTTTTAAATAAATTACAAATATATCTTACTGATGCTCTCTAGAATCTTATTTCTGTAGATGCATAGATGAAATTGTGTACTTTAATATGGAAATCTTTTTTATTATTACATTAACATTGCAGCCTGGAGAAACCTACACACCTAAAGATAACAAATGCATCACTTATGAATGTAAAGCAGGCTTTGAATTGAACACCCTTACAGAGAAATGTCTCATCACAAAACAATCAGAATGCCCAGAGGTAAGATTCTGTATCTCTATATACTTTATATTTGGCACCACAATAAATTGTCAATTGTTATAAAGCACCACAGTAGTCATGTTTACTCCTTTAATACTCTTTTTGAACTGGTTATACCTTGTTTAAGAATAACAAAAAACAATTGTACATCATGTCAAACAGGGATATAAATATGAAAAGAAGGTGGGAGCCTGCTGTGGAATATGTGTACAAGTGGCATGTGTAATGAAGATGGATGACAATACAACCAAACCTCTTAAGGTACTTTTCCTGCTAATTTGTCAGTTTAAATTGTCATTTATGTGCTTAGTTCAAATAATCAAGTATCAAGTAAAGAAGATACTCTAGATTCTTTATTTACTTTAATTTAACATGCTTTAGAATCCTATTACTGTTTATGCCTGTATGGAGTTTTGCAATTTAATGTAGACATATACTGTATCTTATTGTTGGATTTACATTGCAGCCTGGAGAAACTTACACACCTGAAGACAAATGCATCACTTATGAATGTAAAGCAGACTTTGAACTGGAAACAGTAAAGGAGAAATGTCTCATCACAGATCAATCTGATTGCCCAGAGGTAAGATTCTGCATATTATTTCTATATACTTTACATTTGGCTACCACAATAAATCGTTAATTCAGAGTTCTTCTTTTAATGCTCCACATTAGTAATATTTACTCCTTTAATACTCTTTTTGAACTGGTTATACCTTGTTTAAGAATAACAAAAAACAATTGTACATCATGTCAAACAGGGATATAAATATGAAAAGAAGGTGGGAGCCTGCTGTGGAATATGTGTACAAGTGGAATGTGTAATGAAGATGGATGACAAGACAACCAAACTTCTTAAGGTACTTTTCCTGCTAATTTGTCAGTTTAAATTGTCACTTATGTGCTTAGTTCAAATAATCAAGTATCAAATAAAGTAGATACTCTAGGTTCTTTATCTACGTTATTTTAACACGCTTTAGAATTCTATTACTGTTTATGCATGTATGGAGTTTTGCAATTTAATGTAGACATCTACTGTATCTTATTGTTGGATTTACATTGCAGCCTGGAGAAACTTACACAACTGAAGACAAATGCATCACTTATGAATGTAAAGCAGGCTTTGAACTGGAAACAGTAAAGGAGAAATGTCTCATCACAGATCAATCTGATTGCCCAGAGGTAAGATTCTGCATTTCTATATACTTTACATTTGGCCACTACAATAAATTGTTAATGCTCTTGTTATAATGCACCATAGTAGTAATATTTACTCCTTTAATACTCTTTTTGAACTGAAGTTATCCCTTGTTTAAAAATAACAAAATGGTTGTGCTTTATGTCAAACAGGGAACTGACTACGAAAAGGTGAAGGGTTCCTGCTGTGGAATATGCGTACCCGTGGCATGTGTAATGAGGATGGAAGACAACACAACTAAATTGCTTAAGGTACTTATTCTCTTTATTTTCGAGATGTTTCAAAGATGTGATTTGTAGAATCATACAATCAGGAACAGTGTGATCTATTGGAATTGTATCACCATATTCTGTACAGCAAACTTTAGATTAATGTTTTTAGATTTGGAAAAATGGAAGCAAAGCATGACATTTGTAAAAGTGATTTTATGAAATAATAGGTACCATGACAAATTTTAAGTGCAAGGTGTATTTTTGGGCATCAGTCATGTTATTTTAGCAGTTGAGTGCACACAGAATTTGGGCATCAGTCATCTGGTAGATTACAGACATGTCAGCTTGTGTTTAATGCACCAGTATGAATCCAAAATAGTGTCTGTTATGGTAAATCATGAGTAAATTGTGGCCAATGCAACATAACAACACAACACAACCAAAGTCCTTAAGGTACCATTCCTGCAACCATTAGATTGTTGATAAATCTGCTAATATAATTGTAACATCTGTCCTGTAAGCACATAACAGTATATATATATTTTGTATGAAGCACATGAAGGTATTTTTTTTTTATGAAATAATAGATGAAAGTTCATAAATATAACCCTGGGTTCTGCTTTTTAAATAAATTACAAATATATCTTACTGATGCTCTCTAGAATCTTATTTCTGTAGATGCATAGATGAAATTGTGTACTTTAATATGGAAATCTTTTTTATTATTACATTAACATTGCAGCCTGGAGAGACCTACACAGCTAAATATTGCATATATTGGCATATGCAATTAGGGACAGGGAGGGAAATTGTGTTACTTTTTGTCACAAAACAAGGAAGTAAAAAGGTTTTTCCACTTCCCACCCCTAATTTGCATATGCAAATTAGGATTTGGTTCGGTATTCGCCCAAATCCAAAATAGTGGATTTGGTGCATCCCTAATATATATATCTAATAATATATATAATTTTCTTTGTAATACCATACAATCAAGACCAGTGTGGAAAATCATGCTGTGGAATTGTATTATCTGGAAAAGCTGATATTCACATCTCCTGTACAGCAAACTATAGATTTACATGCAGGGGCATATTGACACCGTGTAGGACTCCTTCACAGAGAATTTGTGAATGAGCCAGGCATGAACTTCAACTTCTAGAATCTCATTTCTGTATATGCATGGATAAACTTTGAATTACAACTACAGTATTTTATTGCATTTTTATTTCAGCCTGGAGAGACCTACACACCTAAAGAAGACAAATGCATCTCCTATGAATGTAAAGCAGACTTTGAATTGCACACATTCCATACAGAGAAATGCCTCATCACAGATCAATCAGAATGCCCAGAGGTAAGATTCTGTATCTCTATATATTTTATATTTGGCACCACAATAAATTGTCAATTGTTATAAAGCACCACAGTAGTCATGTTTACTCCTTTAATACTCTTTTTGAACTGGTTATACCTTGTTTAAGAATATCAAAAACAATTGTACATCATGTCAAACAGGGATATAAATATGAAAGGAAGGTGGGAGCCTGCTGTGGAATATGTGTACGTGTGGCATGTGTAATGAGGATGGAAGACAACACAACCAAACTGCTTCAGGTACTTTTTCTCTTTATTTTCGAGATGTGTCAAAGATGTGATTTGTAGAATCATACAATCAGGAACAGTGTGATCTATTGGAATTGTATCACCATATTCTGTACAGCAAACTTTAGATTAATGTTTTTAGATTTGGAAAAATGGAAGCAGAGCATGACATTTGTAAAAGTGATTTGATGAAATAATAGGTACCATGGCAAATTTTAAGTGCAAGGTGTATTTTTGGGCATCAGTCATGTTATTTTAGCAGTTGAGTGCACACAGAATTTGGGCATCAGTCATCTGGTAGATTGCAGACATGTCAGCTTGTGTTTAATGCACCAGTATGAATACAAAATAGTGTCTGGTATGGTAAATCATGAGTAAATTGTGGCTTTTGCAACATAACAACACAACACAACCAAAGTCCTTAAGGTACCATTCCTGCAACCATTAGATTGTTGATAAATCTGCTAATATAATTGCAACGTCTGTCCTGTAAGCACATGACAGTATATATATATTTTGTATGAAGCACATGAAGGTATTTTTTTTTTATAAAATAATAGATGAAAGTTCATAAATATAACCCTGGGTTCTGCTTTTTAAATAAATTACAAAATATATTTTACTGATGCTCTCTAGAATCTTATTTCTGTAGATGCATATATGAAATTGTGTACTTTAATATGGAAATCTTTTTTATTATTACATTAACATTGCAGCCTGGAGAGACCTACACACCTAAAGAAGACAAATGCATCTCCTATGAATGTAAACCAGACTTTGAATTGCACACATTCCATACAGAGAAATGCCTCATCACAGATCAATCAGAATGCTCAGAGGTAAGATTCTGTATCTCTATATAATACACAAAAGCCATGAATATCCTGTAAACTATATCCTTATAAACGGTGAGTAGTGATGTCATCAGTTATAAACGGTGAGTAGTGATGTCATTTCTGTCACATGACTTACTAAAATTTGTGTATTATAATAAATAAAGTACCCCCAGTTGTAAAATATGAGGATATTAGAAGTTACCTCTGAGTTCCATGACCTGTATAAAAACACTCGGCCTTCGGCCTCGTGTTTTTATATGGTCATGAAACTCCTCGGTAACTAATAATATCCTTATATTTTACAAGAGGGGGTACTTTATTCACTATATAATACACAAAAGCCATGAATATCTTGTAAATTATATCCTTATAAACGGTGAGTTCTGATGTCATCAGTTATAAACGGTGAGTTCTGATGTCATTTCTGTCACATGACTCCCTAAAACTTGTGTATTATATTAAATAAAGTACCCCCAGTTGCAAAATATGAGGATTTTAGAAGTTACCTTGGAGTTCCATGACCTGTATAAAAACACTCGGCCTTCGGCCTCGTGTTTTTATATGGTCATGAAACTCCTCGGTAACTTATATCCTTATATTTTACAAGAGGGGGTACTTTATTCACTATATACTTTATATTTGGCACCACAATAAATTGTCAATTGTTATAAAGCACCACAGTAGTCATGTTTACTCCTTACTGCTCTTTTTGAACTGGTTATACCTTGTTTAAGAATAACAAAAAACAATTGTACATCATGTCAAACAGGGATATAAATATGAAAAGAAGGTGGGTTCCTGCTGTGGAATATGTGTACAAGTGGAATGTGTAATGAAGATGGAAGACAACACAACCAAACTGCTTAAGGTACTTTTCCTGCTAATTTGTCAGTTTAAATTGTCACTTATGTGCTTAGTTCAAATAATCAAGTATCAAATAAAGTAGATACTCTAGGTTCTTTATCTACGTTATTTTAACACGCTTTCGAATTCTATTACTGTTTATGCATGTATGGAGTTTTACAATTTAATGTAGACATCTACTGTATCTTATTGTTGGATTTACATTGCAGCCTGGAGAAACTTACACAACTGAAGACAAATGCATCACTTATGAATGTAAAGCAGGCTTTGAACTGGAAACAGTAAAGGAGAAATGTCTCATCACAGATCAATCTGATTGCCCAGAGGTAAGATTCTGCATTTCTATATACTTTACATTTGGCTACTACAATAAATTGTTAATGCTCTTGTTATAATGCACCATAGTAGTAATATTTACTCCTTTAATACTCTTTTTGAACTGAAGTTATCCCTTGTTTAAAAACAACAAAATGGTTGTGCTTTATGTCAAACAGGGAACTGACTACGAAAAGGTGAAGGGTTCCTGCTGTGGAATATGTGTACGTGTGGCATGTGTAATGAGGATGGAAGACAACACAACTAAATTGCTTAAGGTACTTATTCTCTTTATTTTCGAGATGTGTCAAAGATGTGATTTGTAGAATCATACAATCAGGATCAGTGTGATCTATTGGGATTGTATCACCATATTCTGTACAGCAAACTTTAGATTAATGTTTTTAGATTTGGAAAAATGGAAGCAAAGCATGACATTTGTAAAAGTGATTTTATGAAATAATAGGTACCATGACAAATTTTAAGTGCAAGGTGCATTTTTGGGCATCAGTCATGTTATTTTAGCAGTTGAGTGCACACAGAATTTGGGCATCAGTCATCTGGTAGATTGCAGACATGTCAGCTTGTGTTTAATGCACCAGTATGAATACAAAATAGTGTCTGGTATGGTAAATCATGAGTAAATTGTGGCTTTTGCAACATAACAACACAACACAACCAAAGTCCTTAAGGTACCATTCCTGCAACCATTAGATTGTTGATAAATCTGCTAATATAATTGTAACATCTGTCCTGTAAGCACATGACAGTATATATATTTTGTATGAAGCACATGAAGGTATTTTTTTTTTATAAAATAATAGATGAAAGTTCATAAATATATCCCTGGGTTCTGCTTTTTAAATAAATTACAAATTTATCTTATTGATGCTCTCTAGAATCTTATTTCTGTAGATGCATAGATGAAATTGTGTACTTTAATATGGAAATCTTTTTTATTATTACATTAACATTGCAGCCTGGAGAGACCTACACAGCTAAAGTAGACAAATGCATCTCCCATGAATGTAAAGCAGACTTTGAATTGCACACCCTTACAGAGAAATGCCTCATCACAGATCAATCTGATTGCCCAGAGGTAAGATTCTGCATTTCTATATACTTTACATTTGGCTACTACAATAAATTGTTAATGCAGAGTTCTTGTTATAATGCACCATAGTAGTAATATTTACTCCTTTAATATTCTTTTTGAACTGAAGTTATCCCTTGTTTAAAAACAACAAAATGGTTGTGCTTTATGTCAAACAGGGAACTGACTACGAAAAGGCGAAGGGTTCCTGCTGTGGAATATGTGTACGCGTGGCATGTGTAATGAAGATGGAAGACAAAGCAAGCAAACTTCTTAAGGTCATTTTTTTTAAGATATCAAACATATGATTTGTTGAATCATAAAATCTGGATCTGTGTGCCAATTCATAGAATTGTGTTTAGATTTGGAAAAACGGAAGCAATGCATGCCATTTGTGAAAGCAGTTTTATGAAAGAATATACAGGGCTAATTTATGAAGGCGCAATTGTTGGGCACAATTTATTTTTGTTTTACAATTTTATATCACAATGGAGTGCATACAGAATACCAGCACCATTGCAGATACCTGCTAGATTGAGGACATGGCCACTTGTGATTGATGCACCAGTATGTAGGCAAAGTAGCGTTGTTTTGGTAAACCATGAGCAAGTAAAGTACATACTCTAGTATCCTGTACAGCACACTATGGGGTTATTTATCAAATGTCAGTTTTTTATAACTCGAATTAACTCACAAATCGAATGGTTTCTTATTTAAGAAAAAACCTGCATTTAGTTGCAAAACTCAAATTAATAAATTAAACTCGAATCACTCATATTATTTGAGTTTGCTGCAAAACCCTTGGAAAAAAACTCAAACATTATGCTGGCTAATTACTTGAAATGATTGAAGGAACCTCTGCCATTGACTCTATGTTACTTTGTTACTATGACTCCTACATGACCTCAAAAGGCTTTAGATGGTGTATCTTCAAATTCAAGCTATTTCCAGGGTCAGGGTATAATACATTTTAAAAAATTTTAAAAAAAAATTTTTAAACCAAAAATGTGAGTTTTGACCAAAAAATATATTGACAACTAAAATTTTCCTGGAAAACACAACTCAAACCTTAATGAATCTGCCCCTTTATATTTCAAATATGTTTCCTATATATTTCAGTTTTGATGTGAAAAATATATTATTTGAAAACAAGCATGGCACATTTGAAAGTATTTTTAGAAAATAACCAAAATGTAAACATATAACAATTTTTTTTTTTAAACTGCTGATATGAATGTATGAAATTTTGCAGTTGGATATGTGGACATCTACAGTAATTTATTGTTGGGTTTAAATTGTAGCCTGGAGAAACTTATACACCTGAAGATGACAAATGCATCTCCTATGTATGTAAACCAGATTTTGACCTAGAAACACATAAGGAGAAATGTTCCATCACAAACAAAACAGATTGCCCAGAGGTAAGATTCAGCATTTCTTCTTACCATAATGAATTTTCTACTTAGAGTCCATTTTACAAAGCACTAGAGTAGTAATGGTTACTCCTTCACTATTCTTTTTGAACTGAAATTATCTCTTGCTTAAGGATGACAAAAAATTACTTTTTTTTCAAACAGGGATATGAATATGAAAAGGTGAAGGGAGCCTGCTGTGGAAAATGTGTACAGGTGGCATGTGTAATGAAGATGGATGACAAAACAACCAAACTTCTTATGGTATTTTTTTCCATTTATTTTTAGAGATAAATGTCAAAGACATGCTTTGTTGAATCATAAAGTCAGGATCAGTATGCCAATTCAGTGTGCCAATCAGTGTTATCCAGAAAACTGTTATTCAGAATTCTCTGAATTACAGAAAAGCCATCTCCCATAGACCCCATTGTATCCATATAATCTAATTTTTTAAAAATGATTCCCTTTTTCTCTTTAATAATAAAAAATGCAAACTAAGATATAATTACTCCTTATTGGAAGCAAAACCAGCCCATTGGGTTTGTTTAATATTCCCATGATTTTCTAGTAGACTTAAGGTATGGAGATCCAAATTATGGAAGGATCCATTATCTGGAAAACCCCAGGTCGAGTGCATTCTGGATAACAGGTTCCATACCTGTATAGCCCACTGTAGCTTAATATGTTTAGATTTGGGAAAAACTGAAACAAAGCATGACATTTGTGAAAGCACAGTAGTTTTATGAAAGAATAGATAACAGGGCTAATTTATGAAGTTTTAGGCACAATTCATGTTATTTTATGGTTATGGCACCTTGTGTTGGGTGCACCAGTGCTTTCTGTTTTGGTAAATGATGGGGTAATGTTACTTTCCTTGTAATTGTATTGAATGGGGTCACTTCTGGTGCTCTGTGTTAATAATGGAATTATCCTGAAATAAGCCTCAATTGGAACATCCTCTGTGGCTCTGAACTCTGAACCTACTGGCACTTTCAGTAAGGTGGTAGTTCCAAGGTTCCCTAGCTACTATATGTATACTTGCCTAATTTATCAGAGCAGGCTGGATAGGTGCAATGATGCACCCCCAAGTAGCCTTAAGTTACCAGGAGAATGTACTGTACAGTTATAGTTAGTCATTTTAAATAGTCATTAATCTGCTTAGTTCAACAATATAATCAAGTTTCACCATCCCCACCATTGCAGCCTGGAGAGACCTTCACACCTAAAGAAAACAAATGCATCTCCCATGAATGTAAACCAGACTTTGAATTGGAAACAATTAAGGAGAAATGTCCCATCACAGATCAATCAGAATGCTTAGAGGTAAGATTTTGCATTTTTATATACATTTGGCTTCCCCGAAGTAGTAATGTTTGCCCTTAGTTATTCTTAATTATCTGATGTCATCTTTTGCTTTAGTATAACAACAAACAAATCTTGTGCTTTATGTCTCACAGGGATTTAAATATGAAAAGAAGGAGGGAGTCTGCTGTGGAACATGTGTACAAGTGGCATGTGTAATGAAGAAGGATGACAACACAACCAAACTCATTAAGGTACTTTTCATGTTAATTAAAAAAAAAAAAAAAAAAAAAAAAATTATATATATATATATATATATATATATACTGTATATTGTGGGGAATAGCAGTGGGTAGGGCTCAGGTAAAACAGTTCTTACAGAGGAGACAGGAGGCTTAGGTTTGCAACAAAAATGAAACAGGCTCCTGCCTGGGGTTTATTGTTCAAACCGGACAAATTAAACAGGCACAAGTTCCGTGCTATAACAGTCAATAATAAGGAAAACCTCACCGGTTTTCAGTGTTACAGTACACAGGAAAGTTCCTTGCGGAGGTAACAAACAGTCGCTCTTTGGAGTTGCAGTCTAATACACATTTTGTTCACAATCACTTCACAGCGTGTGTTCAGAGGTTCTCTCTGACTCCCAGTACAACACACCGGTTCCCTTAAACAGCCCCATCTGCGGACTAATTGGACAACATACTGAACTATCCTTGCTCCAGGGTCCTAACCTGTCTTACTGTGGCGATTTAAAGGAGCCAATACCTCAGGCTGGGTGCTATATGCCTCCCATCATATAGAGGCAGCCTATTGGGACATAGCTCTTTTTCACAATATATATATATATATATATATATATATATATATATATATATATATATATATATATATATATATATATATATATATATATATATATATATATATATATATATATATATATATATATATATATATACAAGAACTTAGGAGGAGTCATCACTCTCGTCACTAGGTTCAACTTGCCTGGGTGCAGTGTCCGACATTTTTGAAATAATTATTCAGTAAAGAAGGTCCGCACTCTCAGGACTTAAAAATTAGATAATTTTTTATCAACAAAGGACTAACGTTTCAGGCTCTCCGAGGCCTTTCTCAAAGAGAAAGGCCAAAACGTTAGTCTTTTGTTAATAAAACATTATCTAATTTTTAAGTCCTGAGAGTGCGGACCTTCTTTACATATATGTATATATCCTGATGGGTATGCGGATTTATATGTATTGATTTGCATAGAATGACAAGTACCTTATAAAATAGACAAATATTCCAGAATGCACCACCATGTTTTGCTACCATACTACTATGCATATACTATACTATTATGATGGCAGGAAATATACTGTACCTTATTCTGAGACTTTTTGGAACATGCATATCCTTGGATAAAATAGTGAACAATTATATGGACAACTACAATATTATATTGTTGGATTTACATTGCAGCCTGGAGAAAGCTACACACCTGAAGACAAATGTTTCTCCTATAACTGTAAAGCAGACTTTGAACTGGAAACCCTTAAGGAGAAATGTCCCATCACAGATCAATCAGATTGCTCAGAGGTAAGATTCTGCATTTCTATGTACATCTGGCTTCCTATATCCTATTTATAAAGCACTAAAGTAGTAATGTTTCCTTAATTTTCTTTATGTACTGATGTTTGCTTTCTATAGGATTACAGAAAACATTATTGTGTTTTATGTCAAACAGGGATATAAATATGAAAGGAAGGTGGGAGCCTGCTGTGGAATATGTGTACAAGTGGCATGTGTAATGAAGATGGATAACAACACAACCAAACTCCTTGAGGTACTTTCCATGCTAATTATTCAAAATATGCATACTTTCTATTGTGCTGGTATTCTGAATGATTTACTTATATTTACTGTGCACTCTGGGCAAATATTGAAGAGATGTGCCACCTGAAGTTGAGATTCACATTCAAACTTAGATTCGAATAGTGGTATTAAAAATGTGTGAATTCTGACACTAGAAAATTTTAATTTGAATTAACTGTTCGACCCTTGATAAATCTGCCCCATAAAGTAACACTGTTCAGCTTTTTAATGTCTACAATGATGCCAGAAAATATGCTATATTGTGAGACTATATAAAATATATACGTGGATAAAAATATGAATATTAATATGTTTAGGAACATTAATATTAACATAGTCATTAATATATTGATCAATTAACATATTCATTAATGAACATATTAATATGAACATTAATATAACTTCAGTATTTTATTGTTAAACATTGTAGTCTGGAGAGACCTACACACCTAAAGAAGACAAATGCATCTCCTATGAATGTAAACCAGACTTTGAATTGAACACCCATACAGAGAAATGTCCCATCACAGAGCAATCAGGATGCTTAGAGGTAAGACTCTGCTTTTTCAGATACATTTGGCTTTCAGAATTAATTGTCCATTAAAGGGTCTATTTACACAAAACAAAGTAGTAATGATTTCTCCTTCATTACTCTTTATTAGCTGAACATATTACTCTCTTGCTTCAGATAACAAAAATGATTGTTTTATGTAAAACAGGGATATAAATATGAAAAGAAGAAGGGAGCCTGCTGTGGAACATGTGTACAAGTGGCATGTGTAATGAAGATGGATGACAACAAAACCAAAGTCCTTAAGGTACGTTTTCTGATATGTTTCTAGGAAATTTTCAATGACAATTCTTTGTTGAAACATAAAAATCAAGACCAGCTTATGAAGTGATTGCAAAGTGCAAGATGGACTTTTCGAATGCAATTTGTCATTTTTTTTCTCACAAAATTGCAGGTTCATTGCAGGCACCCACTCTGTTGCTGGGGCTGCAACTGATGTGTGATTCGCCAATGTGGACACAAGGGGGCAAATTCACTAAGATTCGAACTTGCGCCAGGCGCAACTTCACCGCACTTCGCCGCACTTCGCCAGGCGTAGTTTCGCCAGCACTCCACAAATTCACTAAAATCCGAAGTTGCGCTCAGGGGTAGCGTAAGGTTGCAAAGTTGCGCTAGTGTTGATTCGCTATGTAAAGCGAAGTTACGCTAGCGAAGGCTAATTTGCATACGGCGCCAAATTCAAATTTCAATGGAGGAATATGTATCAGCACTAAAAATGCCTAGAAAACCTTCAAATCTGCAAATAAAAATTTTATTTTGCCCTACACATGTGCCCCCTGTCTAGGTAAGTTGTCATGAGTCAGGAAATGTAGGGGGGAAGGAGGGGAGCCCCAAAAATTTTTTAGATCTTTTTCAGCCTATCACCCATAATGTAGAAAACACGCCAGCGTTTTTTGGGACTTAGAAAAAATTTTGACTTTTTTGGAAACAATCCCTATCTACTTTATTGCGCTTCTCCAGGTCTGAGGTGGCGAAGGAAGTCTAGCGTAAAAGGTAGCGTTCAGTACACTGCGCAAGTGAGTGAATTTGCGTAGTTACGTCGCTAGCGAAAATTCGCCAGGCGTAAGGGTGCGAAGTAACACTAGCGAAACTACGCCAGCGTTCGTTAGTGAATTTGCGCAGTAACGAAAATGACAAACGCTAGCGAAGTAACGCTAGCGTTCGGCGCTTCGACGCTTAGTGAATTTGCCCCCTGGTGCTGTCAGTTTGGTTAATTGCATGCACATGCTATTTCCCCTGCATTTGTGTTGGAATGGCGGCATCTCAAACATGTGGCATTAATAATTCCACAATTAACCTCAAGTTTCCAGAAGCATGTAAATGTGCAAATAACTTTGTTAATTGCATCAATACAATTACAACTGTTTTGCATCTAAACTCGCACTTTGTATTTACATTCATAAATAAGTAGTGATTGGAGATTTTTGTCCCACTTCTCTTTGCCGAAAAAACGCATTGAAGTTAATGGGCATCAAAATTATTTTGACGCGCGTCAACTTAGACACCTGCGAAAATTTTAATACGTGTGCCTATTTCCAAATGCATTAAAGTCATTGGGCGTCCGAATAATTTTGACGTGCAACGGTCTTTATGCTCGCAACTATTCTGACGCGGGCCCACTTTTTTTGATGTGGCTTAATGAGTTCAATAATATATCTGTTCACATTTAACGTTTGCTTACATTTCAGCCTGAAGAGACCTATTCCCCAGAAGATGACAAGTGCAAAAACTATACATGTTCCCCTACTTATGATATCACAAATATAACGATATCCTGTCCTCCTTTTGATGAAAACGAATGCAAAGAGGTACATTTTGTTCTCAAACCTACACGTTAAATTCTTAATTAAATACAAATCAATGTTAATATATTCCTCTAACTGATATAAGGGTTAAAGAACGTAACATACCCGATTTGGGTATCGTTTCCAAAAGAGTCTCCATGCTATGCAGACAATAAAAACAGCTATACATACAAATACATTGATTATTTTATTTATATAAGCAGGTAGAAAAGAACACACAATGAGGGGCTTTACGATTGTCAGTAGCACAGGAATCCATGTACTGTATATAAATTTCTGTTTTTGTTTATGGGTTATTGAACACTTTAAAAAATGCTTGTTGAAATATGTACAGAACAAATAACCTACTTAATAATTTTATAAAGGTTCTTTCTCCAAACAGGGTCACCAGACTATATAATCAAATATCTAAATTAATATATTAAGACCCAAATAGATAATATGGGATGAAACAAAGTTCTAGCGATGAGCAAAATTTTCCGCCAAGCTTCGCTGCAAAAATGACGCCCATATGTAGAACTCCAATGGGTGAAAAAATTGTCGCAAATTTTTGCCGTTTCATGATTTTTTGCCGAAGCAAGGTCAGATTCGCTCATCCCTAAAGTGAACAAATATGAAATACCTAAGTATGAATGTTTGAACATACATTTTCTTATTTGGAAATGTAATAGTTGGATTATAACCTCTTCCATCTGTTTGGGTCTCAATCTTTTATTAGGTACGATCTGAAATTCAGCCAGACACTTGCAATTTTATTGTTTATTTTTTTATGGCTAATTTTATGACACAATTATTACTGTCCATATGCATCTATAATACGACTTCAAATATTTATTCTTCTGCAACCACTCTCTTTCATTGATTATCGAAAAATTCTAGAGCGCATTCCTGACAGAAAAAATGAAACCCCAACTACACTTTTTTTTCTATAATGATCCTATGTATTGACTGGGTTTTTTTTTCATTTTTTACCCTTTTTTATTTTAGAAACAGGGTACTGTAAAGACATCAGCTAATGGCTGCTGCAAGCATTGTGAGGGTAAGGAAGTATTCTATTATGTTGATGTAACATCCTATTATTTATAACTTTTAATTTACAAGCTTATTATATCTATCAGAGGTAGTAATTTATAAAAATGTGCCATTGTCAAACGTGGAGCAAAGAGAGTGAACTGTGAGTTTTATTTCTCTCTGGGAATGTTATATTCCCATCTATACTCTACAGCTATATTAGAAGTCTATTCAACATAATGGGGCACATTTACTATGGGTCAAATATTGAGGGTTAATAAACAATTGAACTCGACCCTCGAAGTAAAATCCTTGAATTCGAATATCGTATTCGAAGAATTTAACGCAAATACTACGATCGATTGATCGAAGTAGAAATCGTTCCAACGATTCGAAGGATTTTAATCGATCAATTGAAGGATTTTTGTTCGATCAAAAAAACCTTAGAAAACTGATGGGGAGAGTCCCCATAGGCTAACATTGTACCTCGGTAGGTTTAAACTGCCGAAGTAGGTAGTCTAAGTTTTTTTTTAAAGAGACAGTACTTCGACTATCGAATGGTCGAACAGTCGAACAATTTTTAGTTCGAATCAAAGTCAAAGTCGTAGTCGTAGGTTGTAGTAGCGTATTCGATGGTCGAAGTACCCCAAAAAAAAAACTTCGAAATTCAAAGTTTTTTTACTTTGAATGCTTCACTGGAGCTTAGTAAATGTGCCCCTAAGTGCCCAGAATAAAACCCTTATGTTTTTATAAGATTGCAAAGCCTCAATGAACTCTAATATATTTAGACATTGTCACTGACATATTATCAACTGTATGTGTTTATATTATAAATGTACCCTTGAGTAGTGATGGGCGAATTTGCGCCGTTTCGCCGAAAAATTTGCAAATTTCGTTTTTTTGGCGCCGGCGCCCGTTTTTTGACGCCGGCGTCCGTTTTTCTTAAAAAAAAATTGACGCCGGTGAATTTTTACCGCGAATTTTCGCGGGTGTTTTGCGAATTTATTCGCTGGCCGCGAATTGCGCAAATTCGCCGCAAATTCGCGCCTGGCGAATAAATTCGCCCATCACTACCCTTGAGATATATATGGGATCCGTTATCTGGAAACCTCTTATCCAGAAAGGCCATCGTCCATCGACTCTATTTTAATCAAATAATCCTGATTTGTATTATTATTTTTTTCTCTATAGGGATAAAACAGTGCCTTGTACTTGATCCCAACAAAGTTATACAATCTTGTTGGGTTTAGTTGATGTTCACATCATTTTTTATAAGCCATTAGTTATGGGGATCCAAATTACAGAAAGTTTCCTCATCCAGAAAACCTCAGGTCCCTAGCATTTTGGAAAACAGGCCCCATACCTGTAAATAAAGACTATTTCAAATGATATGCAATAATCTATTGCTTGTTTATAGTAAATAAATAATACATAGTTAACTATAGCAAAAATGTTTTACATTTATTTTCAGCTGCTGAAATAAAAAATGGTTGCCTTGTCCATAAAGACAGCAAGCTCATCACACATGGAACCTGTGAGTCTGAACAGACAGTGGAAATGGCCTACTGTGAGGGAAGCTGCAGTACCAAATCAATGTAAGTTATGAAGCATGGATGATATTCAGAAACCATGGGTTTAATTAAGTTTTCTTAGAAGACACATTCATAATTCTTAACTGGGAGTCAAGCCTAAAAGCCTGAACCATTATTCCCACAGATACTCTGCAGATTCCAATTCAATGGAACATACATGCAGTTGTTGCCAGGAGATGAAGACTAGCCAACGACAGATAGATCTGAAATGCAAAGATGGAAGCAAATCAGTATTCTCTTACACCTATGTTGAAGAATGTGGCTGCTCAAGAACTGAATGCCAGGACAATGCTCAGCAATCGAAGAAGAAGCTCTAATCTAGTGATGAAAGTGGACATTAACAATTTTTTCCATTATATCTCCCATGACACGTTTTTTTCCTCTGGAAAACACAACCTATCAATTGCCTTTTAATTATACCTTTGTTTCATTTGTCTGTTTTGAGCACTGCTTTTTCTCTGAATGTAAGCACATTTTAGTGATATCTTTATCAACCTGTGTCAATGCAGTGTAACTCCTAATAATGAATATTTACAAAAACGCATTTAGCATACTTATAATCTGTTATTTTACACTGCCATTACTTTATACTGTTACATTCCCACTGCTCCCTTTGTTCCCAATAGTAATCATTTACGTATCTTTGAAACATGGATTACATTTTTATTAAACAATCTCCATATTTCTTTCCCCTTCTCCGGGTTAACAAATACCAATGTGTATAATCAAGACAGAGAAAGGGAATTTGCACATAAAATTCTCTGCCAAAGGACTGTGTCTACAGCACTTAAGATCTGATAGTGTTTATATATGACACACCACACTAAAACAAGAGGAAATAAAAGTAATATTTGAATAATCCGAATTTAACCAATGGGTAAACATGAAGGACTGTAAACTTTATATGTATTTTCAGAACTTGAATTTTGTTTCTTTTCATGTTCTGAGGCCAGAAAAGCTATTTATTTGCCTGAACAATGATTATATGACTTCATTTTTACATCTGTGCGATTGTCTTTGTGTTGTGTATATCAGCTCCAGAGTATAACATGATTTATATATAGATTAAAAATCTTTTTTAGCATTTTAAGAATGAGTCTCTTGTTTTTTGTTGTTGTTTTAATAATCAGATGATTAGTTGTCAGGAACTCTAGGTCCCAACAATTCACAATTATAGATCCTATATCTTTATCAGCCCTGCACCTACTCTACTGTAACCCATCTCTAGTGATGCAAGCCCAGGGACCCTTAGCAAAATCACAGAGCTCTTTGGGATTTGCCCTCTTTGCCTTTTAGTAAATTGGTGATGTCCCTTTGAATTATCATTCTGGTGAATTTTCACTAAAATACCCAATTCGCCCTTTAGTAAATCTGCCCTATTGACTCCAATGCATTTGACACATTTCAGCAAATATTTGCAAATTTTTATGATTTTTTTGACAAAGCTAAACAAGGCAATGTAGTTCAATACTACAAGTGAAGTATGGATTTATTTACATAGAAAGAGGGAACTAACTAACAATGATAGGGCCCTAAAGATGGTAGGGGATAAGATCAGCATCTTGAAAAATTCTAAGATGCCAAGCTGATTGAATTATGTTCACATGAGAATGTTAACCTTTATGTGTAATTTCAGGAAGTTAAATAGTTTTAACACAAAAGCCTATCATAGCCCCAGACTGATTTCAGTAGTGAGACCCACATGTACTCACACGAGCCTACATTAATGGGGTTATTTACTAAAATCCTAATATTTTATTTTAAAAAAAAAACGCCTGATATTTATCTTATTTATTAATAAAAAACTTAATTTAAATGGATCGCTGAAAAACTCAACAAAATCAAGTGAAATCCCAAATCGCTCTAATCACTCTAATTTTTCAATTTTTTTCCCAAATGGATCAAATTTTTTTCACTTTTTTCCCAAATCACTTGAAATCTTTATCGTTTTTAGCCAAAAACGTAAAATTTAAAAAAAATACATTTCATCTAAAAATTCAGAAATCTGTTTTCCAATGAAAAAAATAAAATTTTTTCAAGATTTTAACATTCAAATTTTAATAAATAATCCCCTAAATGTGCACATTTTGTGTATGTGGTGACTAAGGTGGTAGTTGGTTCCTTCTTGCAGGGCCAGTGCATGCAGCGGAGTATAGGGAATTCACTAGTGGTATAAATGGTGAAAATTATCTAGGCCACAATGCTAATTCACATGCTTTGATGATTTAAATATGGTTGTGCATATGGTGCAAATTAAACAAAACACAGATAAAGGGAGCGCTGGCATTAACACTTGCCTTAAAAGGTGTTACTTTTAGTATTAAATTTACTTCTACCTAGTGACAATGCTAACTCTGAGTTGTATATGGTCCCATATGCTTTGATGTGACAGAAGGTTACACACTCAGGGATTTGCTAAAAGTAACTGCATTGCTAAATTGTTGCATGGACTCTTTTATGGGTGAAAACTATTACAGTATGTATAAATTCTTGGGAAATTATTGTGCAATTACCCCTCGGATTAACCAATCTGATCGAGATCCCATATTCAATTCAGAGAGAAAAAGTTGATGGTTTATCATTTGAAAACTCATGGACTAGATTCAATTCAATGAGAAAAAACTTTTCTACTAATTTGTTTCCAGTTTTTTCCCATTGATGTCAATAGAGTTTTCAAATGATAAATCATGAGATACGTTTTTTTTAATTGAATTGCATTTCAAATTGAATCTTGTCCATGACTTTTCATGTGATAAATCTTTTTCTCATTGAATTCAATCTGGACCATTGATTTCTAAATGTTATTATATTTAGATCTATAATGAGTCATGCTATTGTAACATGAGAATTTAGTTCAATCATTGCCTGAACCAAAAACAAAGGTAGCCTATCGCGACAGAGCAGGGGCACCCACCAACAAAATTACTGGGGCTGTTTTGTATGTTTTCTTTTTAAATAATAAGGTTCTGTGAAATTTTAATTTAAATATGCTTCTGTCTCCATCCTATACAATTTATAATTTATCTATAAATTAATTAAATTAAAATTTGTTAGTATTCTCTTTCTGAAGCCATGAGAAGAAAGCATCTTGCATCAGCTATGAGATTGTAAAGGTAGGCATTAGTGATGGGCGAATTTGCAGCGTTTCGCTTCGCCGAAAAATTAGCGAATTTCCCACGAAACGGCGAAAAATTAGCGAAATGGCGTTTTTCCGTTTTGCCGGCGCCCGTTTTTGACGCCGGCGTCCGTTTTTTCGGAAAAAAAATTTTGATGCCGGCAAATTTTTTCGGCGAATTTTCGCGGGCGTTTCGCGAATTTATTTGCCTGCCGCGAATCGCGCAAATTTGCTGCGAATTCGCGCCTGGCGAATAAATTCGCCCATCACTAGTAGGCATTATTTAACCGGAATGAGGATCTTTTGTTGGTAGACCCTTATCTTACATATCAGCATGAGTGTTTTGTCTATTATGATGAACTACTGTTGAAAAGATAGAATTTGGTGGAAAATTATCATAATGGTTGGAGCAGAGCTACTGATTAGACCTGACTGGGAGGAAAGCTGAAACCATATTTAGCTTCACTAAACAATTTTGAGAATTTAAAATCTTTCCACGTCATATTTTTCTTGTCTTGTTTCCTGGTTCAAAAGCCTCAGTAAAATCTAAAAAAGCAACAGTTTCACCATCCTGCTTTATCATCCTGTCTAACTGCTTGATCTGAAATATATGTAAGAAATGTTGACTCTGGCATTTATTTGTCATTTTTGTATTTCCAAAAAGAAAAAAAAAAGAAAACACCTGTTAATAGAGCTAAAAAAATTCACATTTCATATTTCCTCTTTAAAAAATTATATTTCTATAAAGGTTATATTATTAGTAGTAGTGTTACTATGATAAGTAGAAGTAGTAGAATTAGTATTATTGTCAATTGTATATTATTAGTGTTAATATTATTGACATTATAAACATATTCCACAGTGTTGTACAATAAATGGGTTTATATTTTAAACATACAATAATACATATGACAAATGTATATGCTAATGCAAAGCTTAAAATGCCTTAATTGCAATGTAATTTCACCTTCCCATTGACTCCGAAGCATTTCAGCGTAACTTTGTGATTTTGTAAATTTTTGCAAAACATGCATGTTTCGTTCATTTCTACTCCACTTATCTTGACATGATATTTTTCTCCTTGGATTTGTATAGTCTGTAAGTAGATTTAACACATTTTTGCAATGAAAACAAAAAAGTTCAATTAGTAATATCCTAATATTTCATTTTACTGGATTCTAACAGATTCCTTCATCTCTCCTCTATTCAAATAATCTGTATTGTCTAAACATTGCTATTTTATGAAGGTTTTACTCTACTTATATTTATGTAGTCTCAATTCAGAATAATATGGGGAGAGTAAAACATTTCTGTGTTTTAAAAGGTGTACATTTTTCCCCACTAATTAGAAAATTTACTAAATTACTAAATAGACTTCTGTTCTTTTCACAAAATGCACTTTTTCTCTAAAAACGAATTTGCGCGATTTGCCGCCAGCGAATAAATTCGCGAAACGCCTGCGAAAATTCGCGGCAAAAATTTGCGGCAAAAATTCGCCAGCATCAAAAAAAAAAATTCCTAAAAAACGGACGCCGGCGGCAAAAACGGGCGCCGGCGTCGAAAAAACGGGCACCGGCGTCAAAAACGAGACGCCGGCGCCGTTTCTCAGGAATTTTTCGGCGAAGCAAAACGGCGCAAATTCGCCCATCACTAGTTTTAATAAATAACCCCTTTGTGATTTATTCAGTGCAAAAACCATGATACAAAACTTGAGCAAGTAAAAGAGTTTTTATAGAAGTTAATGGAAGCTGCACTGATCCTATTCAACTTTTTTAGCCATTTTTTATTTATTGATGACCATCTTTAGAGGGTTTAGAGGTGTTTGAAATCAGAACTAAACTCACTTTATCTAAAACCACAAATGTCATGACATTTATTAAAACAAACAAGAAAAATGATCTGATCTGAAAAAAATACAAATATCTATAAAACCTCTAAAAATTTAGTTTTTCAGAAAATTCCTAGTGAAAAAAACTCCAAAAATCTCTAAATGTCCGAATTGATTTACAATGGTCCTATAGGATCAGTGCATTAATTTATATAGGACCTTGACAACTTTTACCCAGCATACTTTTGTATTAGAGGTTTTCATGGTTTTTACATTTAATAAATCTCAATTTTTTTAAAAAAAAAAAAAAAAATAGGAAAACCACACATTTCTAGAGATGTGTAAAAAAAAAGTGAAATTCAAGTTTTTGGGAATTTTTTTGCTAGTAATCATCCAAAAAACTCAATTTTTTTGAGGTTTTCTTATTTTTAGCACAATGTTCAGTTTTTTTTTATCAATTCAGTCTTTTTATAATCAATTTTTTTAATAACTTTCATGGCACTTGTAATTTTAGAGAAGAGTTTAATCTTTGTTTCAAAAAGCTTTAATTCCACTAAAATTCTACCTTTAATAAATAAGCCTCCCACATTCAGAAACTGGTCCAAATGCTCTGGTTTAGAATTAAGTAAATGTGATATATCTTATTCATCAAGCTACATTCTTGTTACTTTAATCAATGAAGTATGCTTGGATTAATAGAAATGGTCAATATTTTCTTATGTGAATTTACCAGTAATATCACAAATTATACTAAGAGCAAAAAGTGTCCAAAGTCTCTGGAGTTTCCCCTTTAATCTGACCCGAAAAAACTCATTCTCCTCGAGCGTAATATTCAACCAAAAACCAACAATCTGTGGGGGTCAGCGAGGGAAAAAAAAAGAATATAGCATAGAGAGAACTTATGGTGTAGCATTTTTTAAAATGTTGTAGTTCAACACCTCCACCTATTTACACATTATGCATTGTTGTATTCCTATTTTACATTCGATTTTAAACACCGATGTGCAGATTATAGGTGGATACTCACAAAGTTTCAAAATACAGGTATATTCACATATATCAAAGAAATTGGAGTAGCTTCCCAATGGGATCCTTGAATTTTGTAGTTAAGATTAAGCATATCATGTGCTTTTGAAAAACACAGGCTTCTCATCTGTGTTTTTCAAAGGGACCTTAGTGTCAGTGGTTTGACTCCGACCTGCGGTGTCTGCCCTTCCACGTGTAGGTTCCTCGGCAATTGGGGATGATGTCAGCAGTCACCTGATGCATTTTGTCGCTTAGCGACTTCCTCAGAGGCTACTGAGCACATGGAAGGGAAGACACCACGGGTCGGAGTCAAACCATTGACACTAAGGTCCCTTTGAAAACCACACTTTTTCAGTAATATCACACTCAAGTTATTGTTTTCACAGAACAAACAAGGAAATATAATAAAATAGCCATTAAGAGTAACCAGACAAACTGGATTTCGATGGAGTTGCTTAATAATGTTTAATAATGTGGGACAGGTCTTTGAGCGTCATTTAAAAGAGTAGTAAAATGCAATGAAATGCTTTTTATGCAATTGCTGGCATACTTGCGTATGGATAGTTAATGATTGAATGACCTGTTCAATTGGTGTGAAATTTTCAAATTGTCTTTACTTGTCTTTTTTAATTTACCCAGCTCATGTTTTATTTGTTTAATGTTGTTTAGCAATGTATTTTAGGAAAACACTGGATTCATAATATTAACTACTACAGGTATTAGAGCCATTATCCTGAAATCTGTTATCCAGAAAGCTCCGATAGACTCCATTTTATCAAAGTAATTCAAAATTGTAAAAAATATTTCCTTATGCTCTGTAATAATAAGACAGTAGCTTGTACTTGATTCCAACTAAGATGCAATTAATCCTTAATGGCGGATAGCCAAGCCTATTGGGTTTATTTCATGTTTAAATTTTTTTTAGTAGACCTAAAGTATGGTGATCAAAATTATGAAAAGATCCATTATCTGGAAAACCCCAGGTCCTAATCAATCTGTATAACAGGACTACTGATGTAGTTTCATTGTATCCAAGTATACCGCACAGTAAAGGTATGATGGCAATTGAGTATTAATATTGAATAGCTACAGTAATTACACAGATGAAGTAAAAGACTTTATTTTAGAGGCAACCTGATACCTGTTGATTTGGGGGGTTGTATTAGATCCAGGAATGTGGGATGGCTATGGGGACGCAATATGCACCACATATGCCAACCTATATATGGGTTGGTGGGAAGAGACTCACATTCTTGGGGCTGGTACCTTCGGCCTAGAATATGTTGTGATGTTTAGCTGTTTCATTGATGCTCTTTTGATTGTGTGGGTCGGAACAGGGGAACAATTTAAGAGTTTTATTAAAAGCCTGATAAAAGAGGATTTAAACCTTAGCTTAACTAGTTGTTATAATGCTAAGGAAATAATGTATTTGGATTTGTTAATTTCTGTTAGAGACAGAGAGATATGTGTATACAAAATATTATGCAGGTAATTCTCTGTTGAGAGTGGACTCCTGCTATACACGCCGTTTTAATAAAGATATTCCAAGAAAACAATTCCTGCGGTTGTGCAGGAATTGTAGCTCAAATGAGGAGTTTTGTTAAGGAGGTCTGCAAATTGCGGGACAAGTTATTGGAGAAAGGGTATAACATGGATGTATTAATGTATACATTTAAAGGACATGTAAAGCCTACATTTTCCTACAATGTATATAATTTGGGTATATCTTCACCACCCAAGCCCCATCATTTCTACTGCATATACCCCCTCCATTTAAGACAATATAAAACAAATAGCAGTTTTTACCCGGCGGCCATATTCCCTCTGACACATGATCAGTAATATTGACATCTGCAAACAGGACACTGTATGCTGTAAAGTTCATGCAATGCAGAATGCAGGTTTACACAGGCACAACATACTTTGATAAAAAGCTCTGCTGGGGTTGAGCACTGTATTAGTTAAGCTGAGCTCAGTAGAGGTGGTTAGGAAAAAAACTAAGCTCAAACAGTTAATATGGGAACAATGCTATATCTTCATTGGCTGTTAGACTGGAGGGTGTGTTTAGTATCTGAACTGAGACGAACTGAGCATGCTTATTAGCCAACAGCCAAAGTAAATTCCTGAGGGAGGGGGCAGAGTGGGTTAGAGGAAGAGAAGGATTTATAAGTGATTAAGGGGATGCTGTTGCCTTACTGTTAAGATGTTAACAACCAGAGTGGCGGGTATCTAAAGATTTCAAAGAGGCTGCTTGCTGATTACATTTTTGTGGGGGATTTACATGCCCTTTAAATCAGCACTGTTCATGGATAAAACAAAACTTATTAAAGGACCAGTAACATCAAAAAATGTAAGTGTTTTAAAGTGATAAAAATATAATGCAGTGTTGCCCTGCACTTGTGAAACTGGTGTGTTTGCTTCAGAAACACGACTATTGTTTATATAACTAAGATGCTGTGTAGCCATGGAGCTACAAATACCTCAAAAATCTCTCAAAATTAGAGTTTTAGACAATTCCAAGGAAAAAAAATGAAAACCTCTAAAAGTCTGAATTGAGTTAAAGCTGTCCAATAGGATCAGCACAGCTTCCATTAATGTCTATAGGACCAACTTTTAGCTAGCGAAGTTTTGTTAGAGGTTTTTGTAGTTTCTAATCTTCACAAATCTCAAGCTTAAAAAGTTATTAGAGCTTTTTATACAAAATAGAATACTGCAAATTTTTAAAGATTCCTGGAAAAAAATCTGAATTTGAGTAAAAATAAATGGGCCCCTTAGTAATTTCCAAGATAAATGGTGTAAAATTATGGAAAATTTAAAATCAGGGTATGTAAAATTGAGCCGTCACTGTATTTCAAATCTTTTTATATGTTTCCAGGTTTTTTTTATATTTCATTAAATAAAGTGGAGATGTGGTACATATGTGGCACTCCACTAGCTTCTCATGCCTGGTGTATGGGGGGGGTGAAATGTCCTAGAACAGAGCTGTCCAACCCCTCCTTGTGTGCCCCCGACATGAAAATGTGCCTGCTGTGTCTGCTTACCATGTGCCCCTGCATTGTTTAAACTTTAACTTCAAGATTTAATCCCCTGAATTGTTCACACATGTAATCCCCCTGCATTGTTCACACTTGCAACATCTCTATTGTTAACACCCCTAAAACTCTGTACTGTTCACACCTGAGACTCAGACTAAACTGCCCTAATTGTTCACCTGTTCACATTCATACAAACTGCTGGAGGGACTGGATTTGCATGTCTTCTGCTTTGTTCTGTTTTCCCTATGCTTCCTGTGTGTGCCATACTCTGCCTGTGCTCTGCCTGTGTGTGCCATACTCTGCCTGCCCTATGCTCCCTGAATGTGCCATACTCTGCCTGTGTGTACCCTGCTCTGCCTGTGGAACATAATCCCCTGCATTGTTCATACATGTAATCCCCCTGCATTGTTCCCCCTGCATTGTTCACACTTGCAAATTGCAACACCTCTATTGTTAACACCCTTAAAACCCTGTACTGTTCACACCTGAGACCCAGACTAAACTGCCCTCATTGTTCACCTGTTCACATTCATAAAAACTGCTGGAGGGGCTGAATTTGCATGTCTTCTGCTTTGTTCTGTTTTCCATATGCTTGTTACAGCTGCTCTGCATTAAGTATCATAGCCTTGCCTTTACATCCTTCTTAGCCTGTTCTAGGCTGTTCTACACCCACATCACCCTGTTGTTGCCAGCTATTAAAATATGTGAAAATTCTGAAGGGAAGTGTACAAATTTACTTCAGGGGTGAATTTGCTAGTTTGCTATTGCAAAATGTATAGTACTTGTGTTTATATTGGTACACAAATATGAAAGTTATGAGGAAAGGAATATTTGTTTTACCTTCAAAGAACATCTGTGCAATACCCAGCTTGTATGATGATATGAAATACATTCACAATACAAAATAGAGCAAGAAAATATTTACACAATGCACAGTAGGGTAACTATAACATAACGGGCACTGTCGAACAAAGCTGTTTGTGGTACAGCCCTTTTCAATTTTATGCTCATAGCTTTATAACTAAAAACCCCTGTTTTTGATAGTACAGGTATAGCATCTATAATGCCTGGGACCTTTGATTTTCAAGATAAGGAATCTTTCTGTAATTTGGATCAACTATACTGTATCTGCTAAAAATCATTTAAACACAGTAGTATTGTTTTGCAACCAATATGGATTCATACAGAGTAGTTAGGCGCAAGTGGAAGTTACTTTTTCTATATTACAGGAAAAAAAAGAGAAAATTAGAATTTTTTTCCTTAAAAAGGACTCAAGATGGCTTTCCCCTAATTCAGAGCTTTCTGGATAACTGGTTTCTGTATGTGCACTAGCATACATACTAAATAACTAGTGAATCAGGTTTCAGACCTAGAGACCAGGGAATGTGCATTGATCACATTGTATATTTGTAGCTAATGTTCAGATTAGTTGCACTTCCACTGTACTTTATTTTACTTAGCCTCCCACAACCTCCCTTGTTGTGTACAGGTAAGGGATCCGTTCTCCTGATAACCCATTATCCATAAAGCTCGGAGTTTCCGATAGGCCATCTCCTATAAACTCCTTTTTATCCAAATAATCCAATTTTTATGAAATGATTTGCTTTTTATCTGTAAAACAGCACATTGTACTTGATCTCAACCAAGATCCTTAAGATGCAAAGATTTCTCTTGCTGAACGACCGATTTTAGCGAAGTCCGACCAATCCTTCGAAATTATGGTGCGGTTAATAAGATTCAAACGATCGAACATCTTACGTTTTTTTGTCCGACATCTGTCAGGAAATTGATCGACCAGGTTAAAAAATCTTTTCCGGTCCCAGTGCAATCTATCTCTATGTTTGCAGGGCCAAGCAGGCAGTTACCCTTTGTTTTCCTGGAAAATTGGTCTTTTTAATTGATGAACAATTCGTACGATCGATCCGAGATAATCGTGGTCTCACGATCGGACCTTTTAAAAATCTCAACATCTATGGCCAGCTTTATTGGAAGCAAAACCCTCTTATTGGGTTTATTTATTATTTACAAGATTTTCTAGTAGACTTAAGAAATGAAAATCCAAATTACAGAAAGATCCCTTATCCAGAAAACCCCAGGTCCCATTCATTTTGGATAACAGGATACCTTTGCAAGAACAAAAAAATCAAAAAAGTGCAAGGTGCAGAGTTCATGAACAGCACTGAAGCTCCTAGCGAGAGTGCTAGCGACTTTTAGGAGACACGGCTCAAAGCGGCTCTCCTCCCTCTTGGCAAGGATCTGGAAGTATAAATAAAGCTGTGGCCGATCTTCGCCCACACTCCTGTCTCAGTGCTGTTTATTATGACTAGTAGAGGGCTAAGGGGTATCTCAATAGTGGGACAGGGTGGGAGTTAGATGATAACCATCTCCAAAGTCATGTCAGATCGCACCAGTTTTTTTGCATTGTGCCACCTTCTCTGCACATTGATGTCCTACAGTCTCTTCTAAAACTGTTTTTCTGCGTTAAAGTATTTTATATTTTGCTCTCTGTAATATTCCACAAACACATATAGAATTACAGGTATGGAATGTGTTATCTGGAAATGAGTTATCCAGAAAGTTCAGAATTACGGAAAAGGCATCTCTCAGAGACTCGATTTTATCCAAATATTTGAAATTTTTAAAAATTATTTCCTTTTTTTCCTGTAATAATAAAACAATACCATGTACTTGATCTCAACTAAGATATAATTAATCCTTATTGGAAGCAGAACCAGCATATTGGGTTTATTTAATGTTTTAAATAATTTTCTAGTAGACTTAAGGAATGAAGAATAGGATCCAGGTTTCAGAAAGATCCGTTATCTGGAAAACCTCAGGTCCTGAGCATTGTAGATAACAGGTCCTATACCTGCATTAATTTATCATTGTCACAAAATATTTTCTTGTGAGACATATATGTATCATTCTACAACTATGTACCAGATTGAATGCCTGTTTTAACCCTAGGGGCCTGTTTGTAAGTTTTTGTACCTGTGCTTCCACGCCGTTCCTTTTTCGTACATTCCGCGGCACATGTTGCCTGATTTGATTTTGAGAACTGATGGGAGTGAAAATAGGCAAAAATTATTTATTTAAATAAAAATAGTCCCTCCAAACTAGAATCCACAATTTGACCTTATTTATTATTGAAAAAAAGCTCAATCTTATTGGTTCGGGCAAAAAACCCAATAAAATCATGTGAAAACCTGTAGTGTACAATTTTTTCCCAAATCACTCGATTTTTTGGGACTTTTTCCCGAAAAGTCCTAATTTTTCAGATTTTTGCCTGAAAACACTGAAAAGGTTGGATATTCAGACTAATTCCAACTCAGACCACAGAAACTTCAAAATAGGTTAGGGACCTCTGCCATTGCCATACACAATGTTAGCAGGTCTGAGATGGCAGAATTTCAGATTTAGGCTTTTTGCTGCATTGGGCTTTAATAAACCTGAATAATTCAAGTTTTGCCCCAAAAAGAACGGACTTTAGTAAATACCCCCCTAAAACTTGGTCCATTCAGTTAAAAAAAATGTCAATGTGGCCCACTTTTTAATGAAATAAGAATGAAAAATGCCAACATACTCACAGTAATAACTGTAATACACGACTATCTCTGAATAATCAGAAATAACATAAGACAAGCAAGTCTGCTGGTGTCCAAAAAATCCAAGAGAGTCTTTAAGGACTTCTGCACTTTATGTAAAAACTGATCAAGGGCACAAAATCTGAAGTCTTTCCTAATTGTCATTCCAAAAAAAATCTGCAAAGAATCTTCTGCACATTATTCAAAATCTCTGCGAAAGATAAGGAAGTACATAAAAGACAGTCGTAAATGAAAAATATTGCATAATGTTTAATTGTTCAAGTGAGTTATTACATCTGGATTTTTTAGGATTTGAAGATTACTTGGGGCAGATATAATATGAGTCATTCACTGCACCGCAGAGTGTGCAAAGTTGTGCAAAGCAAAGTCAATTATTTAGCATTTTTCGCATTAAATGGTACATTGGAAGAATGGTCTCTGCACTTCTTTTTTGGAGAGCAGAGACCTGCAGCATTAATCTAACAGAGCCCTTCCTCTCGATCCAAAAGGGGTGGGGGAGGCACATAAACATCCAATTTGCCCCATACCCCCTTCTAATTTGTGCATCATTCAGACACACAAATTAGGGATTATTGGATCCCCGTCCATACCCCTTTCTCAAAGGCCAGCAATAAAGACAGGACTAGCTGTTTAAGGACAGGACTAACTGTTAAAGGTTAAGGAAACTGCACCTTCTGACACTGCACTCAGCTTAGCCTGGGACAAAAGTGCATCTTAAAAGGGTGGTGGACATTTAAATTAACTTTTTGCATGTTAGAATATGGCTAATTCAAAGCAACTTTTCAATTGGTCTTAAATTTAATTATTTTCCTTCTTCTAACTCTTTCCAGCTTTCAAATGATGGTCTCTGACCCATCTAAAAAACAAATGCTCTACTACACATTTAGGGGCACATTAACTATGGGTCGAATATCGAGGGTTAATTAACCCTCAATATTCGACCATCGAAGTAAAATCCTTCGACTTCGAATATCGAAGTCGAAGGATTTACCGCATTTACTTTGATTGAAGGAAAAATCGTTTGATCAAACGATTAAATCCTTCGAATCAATTGGATGGATTTTAATCCATCGATCGAACGATTTTCCTTTGATCAGAAATTGCTTAGAAAGCTTATGGGGAAGGTCCCCATAGGCTAAAATTGGTGCTTGGTAGGTTTTAGGTGGCGAAGTAGGTAGTCAAAATTTTTTTTAAAGAGAAAGAGACATTACTTCGACTATCGAATGGTCGAATAGTCGAACAATTTTTAGTTTGAATCGTTCGATTCAAAGTTGTAGTCGAAGGTCGAAGTAGCCAATTCGATGGTCGAAGTAGCCAAAAAAACCTTCGAAATTCGAAGTTTTTTTCATTCTAATCCTTCACTCGAGCTAAGTAAATGTACCCCCAATTGTTATTGCTACTTTTTATTACTCTTCTTTCTGTTAGGGCCCTCTCCTATTAATAATTACGTCTCTAATTTAAATAATGCATGGTTGCTTGGGTAATTTGGACCCTAGAAACCGGATTGCTGAAATTGCAAACTGGAGAGCTGCTGAATAAAAAGTAAAAAAAAAAAAAAAGCTAAATAATTCATTAAATACACAAAAACAATATATAATTACAATAATAAAATTACAATACAACACAAAAACCAATTGCAAATTGCAGTTGCATAATATCACTCTCTACATCAGATTAAAAGTCAATTTGAAGGAGAAGGACTAAGGAGTATGTGCCTTTTGTGCCCCTAAAGATCTAGAGATTGCACCCCTGGATATAGTGAATGGCCCTTAATGAATTTCTCAGTAAGAAGTTTTATGACATACATTGAAACTAACGAAACTATAACATTCACAATCAGTTTTACACTAGTTGATGACTTAATAAATACTAAAGGGGTTATGTATCAAAGTCCGAATTTATCTCAATATATTCTGCTACAAACTCCAATCAAATTCGCTCTGTTTTTTTGCACTTGTTTATTATTAAATTTTTTCCAAAAATTTGCTTTATGGGAAAAAAAAAAAGATTTTCCCAATTTTTTCCCTACTCCATTTTTCATCCAATTTTCATAATTTTTTCAGATTTTTCAGGCGAAAACTCCGATTTTTGCCCGAAAACTTTGGGGTATTGCATGAAGCGCACCTCAAAAAATCATTGGGACTTCTCCCATTGACTTATATGCAACCTCGACAGGTCTGATTCTGACTTTTCCATCCTCGGGGTTTAAAAGATTCCAAAAAATTTGTGGTTTTTTAAAAGTCCAATCTTTATTAAAAAAAAAAATCACAATTTTTTTTGTGATTTTTACATTCGGAGTTTAGTAAATAACCCCCTATGAGTGGCACCTGTACTACATTTCTACAAAGAAAAATTGTCTGCTCAAAAATGTTTGCTTGCCTTCTACTAATATTATATAATACACAAGAGCCATGAATATCCTGTAAATTATATCCTTATGAACTGTGCTTAGTGACGTCATTGGTTATAAACGGATCTTAGTGATGTAATTTCTGCCACATGACTCACAGAAACTTGTGTATTATAATAAATTAAGTACCCCTGTTGCAATATATGAGGATATTAGAAGTCACCTCGGAGTTCCATGCGGCTTTGTGTTTTTATATGGTCATGGAACTCCTCGGTAACTTATAATATCCTTCTGTTTTACTAGAGGGGGTATTTTATTCACTTTAAATCCCACAATTAGCATTTTATTTCATGGTTGCTGCTTCTTTGGGCATTCTTCTGCCTTCATCCTTCCTGTTTATGACTGAGAAAGACCCATCTACCCAAAGAAACGTTTTTTTTCCAATAGTTGGGGAAGCCCCTTAAGAAACAATGTTGACCATATCCCTTTAACAGCATTACTGAGCAATAGGACCTTTAATACATACCTGGATATACTAACGTAGACACGTAATATGCCTTAATAGTGAATCTAATGAATACATCACTCAATTTTTATAATGTGAAAGTAGATGGGGCTTTTTTTGTGGGTATGCTCGTCAATCAATCCTGCTTTGTCTTCAGTTAAAAGGTCCAAAATGATCCTGTTTCATTATTAAACATCTCCCTACAGCTGTTCCCACACTTCAAGTCTGGTGTGCTTGAGCACAAATACCAAAGTACCTAGAAAAAAAAGAAACCTGTTTTTCAAGCTCAATCCAAGTCCCAGAGTAGTGAAGTCATATTTTAGTATTCAAGCTCTACATGTCCGAGATTATTTCTTTGATAGCAAAGAATATATACCATGGGTAAAGGAAAGCCATGTCATATGAAGCAATATTAAAGGGGCAGTGCACTCCCTTACATTCAAAATGACTACAATGAATAGGACTTGAGCTGAATATACATTTTGCATATTGTCTTAATAATTATAAATCTTTGGATTTATTATTTCTTGAGCTAAACAGGGAATCTGAATCTACTCCATCTTCATTCTTCGTCCTTGTAATGTATATAATAAGATTACCAGTGCATAGCTCTCCCTGCATACTGGACTCCTGCTAACAAAACAGTCACAACATAGGGTATATAGAGGAAGGTTGTCTACTGGAAATCAAATCTTCTACCTCACAATGACCAAAAATGAACTAAGTATATTGACCCCTCAAACTTATATATAATAATATGTCAACTCAACTGGACTTGATGCATTTTCTTTTTCCTCCCTCTTCTCCCGCCCCGACTTCTGTTCAAACTTGTTTTTTTTTTTTTTCCATTTTCACATATATGGCTACTATAACCCATCTTTTGAGCCAGTCTTCCTCCATATCCAGGATGTAAATTTGGCAGTTTATGTGTCCTTTTTCCTTGACCAGAGGAGCTGGCTCTCCTGTGCTGCGCCATATGTTTGTGTAACAGTTGTTATGTTTCTGCCATGTATAAGTCTGAGCATTTCTCACTGCACTCCACTGCATACATGATGTTACTCTTCTTATGCTTTGGTTTTGGGGCTTTTGGATGAACCAGTTGTTGCTGGGTTTAAAGCAGACTGGGATGCTGTATTTAATAAATATCCTTCTAAGTTTTTTGGACACCCAAGAACTATATGGAAAGACCAAGTTCTTTTGAATGATTTCCACATTCACCGGTAGTTTTGGTGGTGTTCTTTCTCCTTCTCCCAGTTTTAACAAAAGTCCACTCTGGGCCTGTGATTTGGTTTCCTGTAGACCTCTATTTCCAGCTTTTCACCCTCTCTGACCCTTACCAAGCTGTCCAAAAAATCCAGTGTGTTTTCTTGCACATATTCACATGTAGACTTGATGTGGTCCACTGTGTTCAGTGAAAGTCTGTACCTCTTGTCTGTGAAACTTAACTCAGGTGCAAATATCTGAACCAATGACTGGGTATCCAGAGCCTTTTCTTCCCCTTCCTGCATGTACAGGTCTGCCACAATGGGTGATAGTGATCCCATGGTGTAGCCATGCTTCTGCCTGTAAAACTTATCCTTGTACTTGAAATATGTCGTAGGCATACAGTAGGTCCAATAAAGAACACACTTGATCTGGGTTAAGTTTTCTTGCCATGGGTGTTGTCTTGTATCAACCATTGTTTTCACAGTTTCAACTGGCTCTGCGATGGCTATGCATGTAAAAATGGAAGTTACTTCATAGGACATCATAGTTTTTTCAGTGCCCAGTACTAGGACATTTTGCTAGTTAGGGAAGTCCAGTTGATTTGACTTATTACTATATAAAGTATATACCATGACCTGGATGAATGACAACCTTTACAGACATACTCCTTAAATTACATTTTTTATTCTTTAAAATGGTGGGCATGGTTTGGTGAAAGGCCTCTCTGGCAGAGCTTTCTTGGAATTATTGACAGAGCAAGCATTCCTTGATACTGAATATATTTGCAATCAAGTTTCTGATTTTTAATATTTCAAGGAGTGATTCACCTTTAAATAAATTTTACTATGTTATAGAATTGTTAACTTTTCAATTGGCCTTTATTTTCTCTTTTTTTAGTTTTTGAATTATTCACCGTCTTCTTGATATTGGTATTTATTTTTTTAATTAGTCCTCTTTCTATTTAGGCCATGTCATGAACTCTTGTTCATGCTGTTCTGGACACAATTGCACATACCATGTGAGCCACTGGAGGCTCTTGGGGCTGGTCCTGATCTGGTCTTTGATGTTCCTGTATTTCTGCCTGTTTCCAATTTGTCTCCTCCCTGGTCTCCTCACTTCTCGTGTTTTCTATTCCCAATCACCTGCCCTTTATAAACCACGCCCTGAGCTTTGCTCAGGGCTGAATCAGTGAATGATTGAATTTGATTGATCCTGGATAACCTTTGTTCCTTGTTCCTGTGATCTTGTTCCAGCATTCCTTGCCTTCCTGGTAATGACTTTGTTTTGACCTTATATTTGACCTTGTATTTGATTTTTGGCCTGTTCCTGTTTTCTTATGTTACCATTAAACCTGCAAAATCACTATTCCTTCTCTACTTGTTTATGGCTATCCCCCTGGGCTTCCACCATACCCACTTCCAAGTGTGAGACTAACTCCTGTTACAGCGCCTTCCCGCTGTAAACGTTACACTAAATAATTAAAAAAACACAAATTATAAAAACAATGTGCAAATTGTCTCAGAACATCACTCTCTAGTATGTACTAAAAGTTTATTTTTGCTCCCTCCAAGAAGCAAATTTTGGAAATAATCATTTACAGTTAAACTTCATAACAGGAAATGCCCTGTGAGTGGGGATGTTCTTTGTGTTTTGAGTATTAGCTACAGTAAATTACAGTTGTTAGCTATATTTTGCAACCATTGTAACAGAATTTAAACCACAATGGCCTTATTTATTTAAATGTCTGACCAAACTAGAATTCACGATTAGACCTTATTTATTATTAAAAATGCACGGTTTAATCGGATCAGGTAAAAACTCAATAAAATCAAGCAAAAATATAAAACTGTATAAGTCAATGAAAATCCGACTTTTTGGGGTTTTTTGGCAAAAACTTGAAAAACTAACAATTCGGCAATAAGACTGAAAAATTCGAGCTATTTGAGTTTCCGCGATCCGATTAAATCATGTTTTTTTTATTAATAAATAGGCTAAAATCGGGCATGGGAGTTTTACTAAAATATGAAGTAGATTTCGATTTTAGTAAATCACCCCCTAAATATTGTAGAAGCAGTTCTTTGGTGTATGACACAAAGGTGGCCTAAGGCCATTATAAAAGATATCCATGTATATTGAATTTACAAATCCAAACTTTAGAGGCATTTAATTCACACATACACAGAGCATCATGCTACTACCTGCTGTTTCTACTTCTCATTGGTTTCACTGTCATGTGACCACACTGGTATTCCCCATGGTGGGTCAGGCAGCTGCACTGATAAGGCAGGCAGAAAAAACACTTTTCCTTGCTAATGGTTTTAATTTTTGTTACTTCTTACAGAATACAAGGTGGTGATGAAGCTGGTTGAGCAGATCAAAGGGTCTTTGTGTACACATTTCAATTCCCAAATATATAAGACCAGCTGTGAGTGTTTCTCAGCTCATATATTTGTATGGGCACATGGAAAGCACCTTGGCCAGTGTGGTGTTTAAAAGTAATGAAATGGCTATTGCTGTGAATTTGAATTTGAATTTCATATCATCTATATAAGTTATTGATAAGGATGCATCAAATCCACTATTCGGGATTCGCCGAATCCTTGAATCCTTGGTGAAAGATTAGGCCGAATACCGAACCGAATCCGAATTTGCATATGCAAATTAGGGGTAGGAAAGGAAAAAGTGGAAAGAATTCTTCTTTTGTGCATAAAAGTCACGTGATTTCCCTACCTGCCCTTAATTTACATATGCAAATTAGGATTTGGCTCAGCCAGGCACAAGGATTCGGCTGAATCTGAATCCTGCTGAAAAAGGCAGAGTCCTGCCCATATCCCGAACCGAATCCTGGATTCGGTGCATCCCTAATTATTGATATTATAAAGTGTCTAGAATCAGTCCGAATATATAGTAGAATCCTTTGCCCACAGGGTAACTGCAGTTGACTCCTCTGTTTATAGATAAATAGACCATGTTTACAGAGACAATATTCTCCACCTTATCTCAGTGCATAAAGCACTTGATTTATGTATTGTACAACTGAATTCATGATAAAGTTTAGCACAAAATGCAAAATAAGACACCCTAGCCAAAAACTTTGCTGTTCATGCTGTTCTGGACACAATTGCACATACCATGTGAGCCACTGGAGGCTCTTGGGGCTGGTCCTGATCTGGTCTTTGATGTTCCTGTATTTCTGCCTGTTTCCAATTTGTCTCCTCCCTGGTCTCCTCACTTCTCGTGTTTTCTATTCCCAAGAAACCAAACTGCTACTGTAAAAAATCTTAGTCAAACTTTCATTGCTGTTAGACCTCCAGCTAATGTTTGTTTGCTTCTCCCCCACCACAAATTTATGAAATTTATAAGCAAAATGGAGTGGAATTTGTAATAAATAGTGATGAGAGAATCTGTCCCGTTTCGCTTTGCCGGCAAAACATTTTTACGCATGACAATTTTTTTACAATTACTCCAATTTTTCTCGCTCCAAATGTGTTCAATGGGCGTTTTTTCTTATGGCGACTTTTTTTCCTAATGCATTAAAGTCATTGGGTGTTTTTTCTTATGGCGGACTTTTGTCATAATGCATTAAAGTCATTGGGTGTTTTTTCTTATGACGGACTTTTGTCATAATGCATTAAAGTCAATGGCCATTTTTTCTTATGGCGACTTTTTTGTCTAAATGCATTAAAGTCATTGGGCTTTTTTTCTTAAAGTTGGACTTTTTTTGCTTTTTTTTCTTAAAGTTGGACTTTTGTCAGTGCATTAAAGTCAATGGGCTTTTTTTTTGTTTTCTCAGCAAAATTTTCTGCAGCAAATCATAAATCATAAAATCATAACTTTCTAACAAAACTCAAGTGTATATAGTGCAAAAGGATGATAAGCTGGTTAAGCCGAATTGAATATATGTCATACTGTATGTCAACAGAGCTTACAATCTTAGGAATAGAGCTTGCGCAATAGAAGACAATTTAAAGAATACTTTTATCACAGGTACTTAAGCAAAACTAAAATGAAAATACATCCCACTGACTCCAACAGGCAATTGTGTAGCAAATCTTATAAAGTCTGGCCTAATGATCCCTAGAACATGCTCAACTATTAACTCCATGCACAAATTCTTGAAATATTCAGTATAATGAAGCCACAGTTCTGACAGATGACCTTTATCACAGTTTGGACCACAAGCCCTCTCCATAGTACTTAATGACCCAGTGACCACATCTTATGTAGTTGAACAGAGACTTATCGTGTAACTGCACAGCACATACTCTTATCAGATATTGACCTAGGATCCTGTAAACAAAACTGGACCAGCTTTATGAAAGACAGAACAAGGGAATAAAGATGGATTCCCAGGAGTTTGATCCTTTTTAAGATTTACCAAAATCAGTCTGTCAATAAATTGCACTACTTTTAAAGTATTAGTGCTCAGTGCATCTCACAAGCAGCACTGAACACTAATCACCATAAAAATCATCAATACTCTATGCAAATCACAGACTGGGACGTGGACAGCAATAATTTTGGACAAACAATTGTTAGATTGTTATCTGTTCTACACACAGTACTCATTGGTACTGCCCATAAAAATAAAACACAAGTTAAGAAATTGCTTCTCTAACTCACTGACCTCAAGTACAAACTTATAATGTGACCCATGTGACCCATGTGCACAGACTCCTGTACATTGGGATCTATGAATCTCTAGCACATTCCGGTTGAGGGGCACCATGAAATATGTCACTAGCAAATGCTAACACATACTAACCTAGTTACATGAAAAAAAAACAAAAAAAAACAGAACTACAGTATTTGCTCCCTACCCACTGCACCTATTGTGGTTATTAAGCTTTTTATTTAGCAGATCTCCAGTTTGCAGTTTTAGCAAACAGGTTACTAGGGTCTAAATTACCCTATTGTTTTGAAGAAAAGACTGGAATAAGAATAGGAGAGGGTCTCAATAGGAAGATGAGTAAAAAAAAACTAGCAATAACAATACCTGCTCCCACTGAAACCTCAGTAGGCCTGGAGGTTTGTGTGGGGGGGCCCTAAGGCAGCAATCATGGTTGGCCCCAGGCCCCCCAATCCAATGGTAAATGTATGCCAGAGCTCTGGAGAAACATATCAAAATCTAAATTATGTTCCAGATCAGATTTTTATACTTGTGAATTAAAATAAAAGGGCATTTTTTAAGTTTCTTTTTTCTTACATGGAGAAAAAGATACAAAAACACGAGGATTACTTTTAAAATGTAAAAATAAGATTGGCTGCCGTCAAATTGCTGGTCTTGATTATGTTATCCCTGAAGATTAACAGGTTCTGTCAACTCATAACTCATTATGACTCATTTGCTGATATTACCTGTTGATAAATATTGATATCTACTAACTAGATCAGTTTAAAGTTGTTTTAGTATGCTGCACTAAGGAATATTTGCTTGTGTTAATTTAGGGACCCATAAACTAACTATTTATTTATTTTTTAAAGCTCTAAAAATGTGAGATTTATTAAGTGTAAAAACCATGAAAACCACTAATACAAAACTTCGCCAGGCTGATCCTATTGGGATTTTAAATCAATTCGGACATTTTTGAGGTGTTTGGATTTTTTTTTTTACTAGGAATTGTCTGAAAAGCTCAAATTTTTAGAGGTTTCGGAGGTATTCGTATTTTTTATCACGTTTTTTTCTGTTTGTACTTTTTTTTTATTCAGATCTTTTAGGGGCAAATTCATCAAGGGTCGAATTTCGAGGGGTTAAATCCCTCGAAATTCGACTGGGGAATAGAATCCAATAGGCAATTCGGGCGAATTTACACGCTGGCGAATAGTCGCATTGGCGAATATTCGCTTGAAGGATTTTCATTCGATCGAATGCCTTTTTATTCGATCAAAAACTTGGAAAACAAGCCTATGGGACTTTCCCATAGGCTTTTAAAGCAATTCGGTAGGTTTTAGGTGGCGAAGTAGGCAGTCGAAGTATCGACTATCAAATGGCGAATAGTCGCAGCGTTTTTGCACTCGATCTATTCGAATCATTCTACTCAGGCGAATTTACGCCAATTCGATAGTCGAGGAGCACAAAAAAACACTCGAAATTCGAAGTTTTTTTACTTCGAATCCTTCACTCGAGCTTGGTGAATTGGCCCCTTAATGTCATGACATTTGTGTTTTAAGTTGGGAGTTTAGTCGTGGTTTCAAAAACTTTTAAAACCTCTAAAATCTGAACTTTGATAAATAGGCCTCTAATGGGGGGGAATGTAATATGCTTTATTAGAGCAAAAATCTTTTGAAAAGACGCCTGCGCACATTAGCGACCATGTTTGTGCCATCTTTTACTCGTTTAAGACCTCAACTCGACTTCCTGGCAAAGTTTGCGACCAAATTGCTTTTGCGAACGTTCGATGTGTATGTAACAAAATTTTCACAAACCGTTTTTTGCAACAAAATGTTTAATGAAACTGAGGATGTGTTAAAAGTTTGCAATGCGCAATTAAGATTCGCAATGCAATTAATGCCTAATGAAGAATATTACATTATGACAGGTAAACTTTTATTTGCAAACTTTTGCTCTCTGCTTATGTTATTACATTTTCCCTTAAGAGTGCAGCAAATTCATATTTTCTCCTGTGCTGTTATCTTTATGGAAACAAATGGAAGTACTTAGCCACAACACTAAGGTTAAAGTAAAAGGTTTAGATCCATTTAGAAGGAAGACCATTAAAGATGATAAATATTGTATAAAAATATGGGCTATATCTGGGAATTGATCATCTCAATATTCCACTAATGGTCTCTATCATCTGTAATGTGATAACCTGAAAGGTATTAATGTTATTTTGAGCCCCCTTCTTCTAATTACAACCTGGGACATATATTTGCAAAATATTTCAGAAATGATCTTAAATTTACTGCTGCTTTGATCAACTAAAAGTATAATATAATTTAAAGGGAAAATGTAAATTTCCCTATCATACTTACAGTAATTTTCTTTTCCCAGCCATCCTCCATGGCAGCACACTAATGGGTATATTCCCTGCTTACCAATGGATAGAAGGATCACACCCCTCACTTAATTTAAGGAGTCCTGCCCCCTTTCCAAGTGTCTCTTTATCAGCAATTCTTCTGGCCAAACATCAACTGGGAGGAAATATTGTGCTGCCATGGGGGATAGCTGGGAAAAGAAAATTACGGTAAGTATGATAGGGAATTTTCCATTTTCCCAGCCATCTCCATGGCAGCACACTAATGGAAATTCCTACAGCAGTATCACAAATAGGGAGGGGGAAAAACAAAAATGCAATAAAAGTCTTCTCATGCTCAATTATTTAATATATGTCTCTTGGCATCTATTAGCAGCTGTTCTGAGAACTGATTCTTCAAATGAGGCTTCTGCTGCTGACTTGACATCCAGCCTATAATGGTTTATGAATGTATTCCAAGAAGACCAGGAAACCACTGAGCAAATGTGGTCTGTGGACAGGTCTGTCTCCACAGACCATGAATTTGCCATTAACCTAGTCGAGTGTGTCTTCAACCCACTGGGTATTTTGAGTCACTTTGAGGTCTAGGCTCCCTTAATCATAGATATTGCCCATCTGGAAAGTGTAGCTGTTTTTTTTGGACCGACTGGAATGATAAAAAGCTGTTGTCTTATGTAATTGTTCAGTTCTGTCCAGATAGACTTTAAGTAGTGATGGGCGAATTTGCGCCGTTTCGCTTCGGAGAAAAATTAGCGAATTCGACGCCGGCGCCAGTTTTTGCCGAATTTTTGCCACGAATTTAAGCGGGCGTTTTGCGAATTCGCCGCAAATTCGCGCCTGGCGAATAAATTCGCCCATCACTAACTTTAAGACATCAAGCAACATCAAGACTTGCAAGTCCATTTTCTGCTGTCTCCTTGATGATTGGCAATGTAATCTCTTGACCAATATTACGTACAGAGACTATTTTCAGCAAAACTTTGATTGCGCCTAAATTTTACTTTATCATTAAAAAAGCCCATAAATGGTTCCTCAATTGATAAGGCTCCCAATTCACATTCTCTTTGCAGATGTTATAGAAATTAGAAACAGAAGTTAAAAAGATAAAAGCTGTAAACTTGTTTCTTGAATTGGTTCAAAAGTTGAGGAAGCCAAATATTCCAGCACCACCGGAAGATTCCATTTAGGAAAAATGTTTTTGTGGAGGTCTTTCCTTTAAGAAAGCCTGAAAATATTGCATTATCAGGGGTTTTAGAGCCCAATGCTCTTTTGTTAAAGCCGGCAAGGCTGCCACCTGAGTCTTTAAGGCACTGACCTTAGTCCTCTCTCTTATCCTGACTTATCTCTTGAGAAAAACCTTGATAGCTTTGTATTTTCTGACGAGGCCAATAAATCCAAAACTTCACAGCCGAACCTTCACTCCACTTGCTGAAACACCTGGGGATCTAAAGACCATATGTGTCTGTCCAGAAATTGTCTCCCAGAAAGTCCTGCTTGCCTGGCAAATACACTGCAGTGATGTCCTATAAGCACCTCTCTGCCCATAGCACAATTACCTTTGGTTCTCTTAAAAGAACCAGACTTTGTGTACCTCCATGCTTTGCTACATAAGTTACTGCAGTCTTGTTGTCCATCAAAAACTTTCGAGTCATCAAACCTTAGCGTGGCAATGGTGGAGCTCAACTGCCATTGCACCCCCCTGTGATTGCTACTCTAGCGAGAACCCGGTCCCTTCTCTCCGGTTCAAACAGGGCAGTATTTCCCTCACTTCTGGGCACTGGCCAGGACAGAACAGGTGTTCTAATATCAAATAGGCTTTATTAAAACGCACATATTAATGTTACAGCAGTGGGTGTTCCAACTAATGCGTTTCGTGCCCATACAATCGGCACTTCCTCAGAGTTGTTCAGAATCTTTACCTGATCTGTACCAATGCCACTGATCTTCAATGCAAAAGCTACCAATGCCTCTGGCTGCTCCGCTGTACGTAATGAGGACCTAGGTGAGCTGGCATCTGAGACTAAGATCTTCCATTCTACAGTAGTTTGAGCAGCTCAGATTGTGGTGAGACAGCCACCAGGTTAACTCCATCTTCCATTCATCTGGGAGCATAATCGTTTGACCCAAACTCCTCTTGTTCCATTGACTTGGGAAATTGTTTTGAAATACCTCATGTGCCATCTTTCCCATGGGACTATATGAATAGTTGCTCTTAGAAGACCTAATATTGCCATATCATGTCTGTAAAAATACAAAATACAGCCTTACCTATACACCGATGATGTGAACAGCCTTCAGTGGGCAGATCTGACATGATGGGGCAGCTGGGGCAAAGCAAAAAATGAAATGTTTAGCACATCAGCTACTTCCAGGACTGACAAATGCTGAAAGTTGATTGCAGGCTGTTTGAAAACTCCTACTAACTTGATGTAATTTCCTGATTGCACATTTTCCCACAAAAAATGGATGCTAGTAACTTGATCCATAGAGAAATATAGAAATTCCCAAATCCAATATGGCCACTGCCATGATCTGCTCGCAAACTGCAGTTTAAGCTGACAAGTGCTGCAAACCCCGGTTCACTACGGGGGTCCCACGATCAGGAAAGCCCTTGGAGAAGCTCCTTACACGGGGCTTCACTTCAAGAGGGGGTAACTTGAGCGGATGGACCAACAATGGCCCAGGTAAGGCTAAAAGAAAAATCATTCCACAGGATCCTGCTACCCTGGCCAACAGAAGGAGAAAAAAAACACTGGGAAAGGGGGCAGGACTCCTTAAATCAAGTGAGGGGGTGTGATCCTTCTATCCATTGGTAAGCAGGGAATATACCCATTAGTGTGCTGCCATGGAGATGGCTGGGAAATAAAAACTTCTCCAGTTTATCTGGATCTGTAGACATCACACATGCCTTAACAAAATTGATTGTTATCCATAAAGATTATCATGTTCTTCTACTTGTAACCAATAGGAGTGTTTTCTCCAGGTAAAAACATGGTTGTCCATATTTTTTCTATGTCTATGTTACAAATGTGCTTTAAGGGATGCAAAATACCCCCTTTTTGACATAAGATCATTCATTTAGGCTTATGTAAAAAAAAGTGCATAGACACAGACATAAAGTACTGTACATAAACTAAAAATACATCTCTTATCCTGCCTGTGACTTGTTGGAGCCATTACCCAACCTGCCCCTTAGGCTCACAGAGTAATTCATCCTTTTCCTCACGATATTCCATTGTGAAGTGAAGGATCTTGGGACTTTAAAGGGATGGGGTTTTTTAAGTTAACCTTTAGTATGTTATAGAATGGCTAATGCTGAGCAAGTTTTCAATTGGTCTTCCTTTTTGTAATAGTTTCTTAATTGTATGCCTTCTTCTTCTGACTCCTTCCAGCTTTCAAATAGGGTCACTGACTCCTTCAAGAAATAAATGTAGAGTGTAAAGAGTGGTTGAAAAATTATTCATAGTTTGGAGTGCTGTTGTTTTGTTTTCCCAAAAGAAAGACTCTGTGGAGTTGTACATTTTGGTTTTGGCCAGGAATCCTAGTAGGGGACCTGCAGTAGTGAGGGAAAAATCCCCATGTATTAGAACCCGAGTGTGGCACTGATTTTGTTTTGTTTTGTTTTTTATACTTGTTTGTTCACAGAATCTTAACACCTAAATAATAAATGGACTTTACCCCGTGTAAGAACTGTCTGTTCATCTGATCCTGCTCACATAAATATACATATATATAAATATATAATTTTTTTAACATTTATGGGTTAAAAGCACATTTTCTACGTAAGGTCAAATGAGAGAGCTCATTTCATAAAGTCCAAAATGTTATTTAAAACAATTTCCATCCACAATGAGATAACATTCTAAGATAGAAAACATTCTTCTTTTTTAAAAAAAATCAAACTGGTTTGTTCCGCATGTTATGGCTTTTGTCTCTTATCTTAATCAATTTTGCCTGAAAGCTAAAACTCGTGGGTAAGTAGGTCTATGGCAACATGTGATTTTAAAAAAAAAAACATTTGTTTTTTTTATTTCCTCTAACACTGTTCTGTAGTAGCCTTGTCACCGTCTATGAAAAAAGAACTGTCTAGGCATTTTGCTTTTATGAGAGAGTGTAATTTACCATGTACTATGTCCCACATACTGTACTAAATGTTTATATTGATCCATATGAGTGGGCTCTCATGTTTGTGTTGGAAGGGAGACTTTACAGTGTGGTCTGTTAAGGTTTTTTTTCATTTGAACTGTATTAGAATCAATGGGCCAGTATGTGAATTTTACATACATTTTGCGAGAATCAATACCAGGAAAAAAAATGCTCATCCCTAATCTTAAAAGCTGAATATACAAATCCTTCCTTTTTGCAGTTTTCCTCCCTAGTTTCTGTGAAAGCATTTTGGGTTCAGCTTGCAGCTTTGGACTTCTTTAACATAACTTCCCATGTCATCTTCCATATCATGTGTCTGGCCCGTAGAACAGAACTGTAAATAGAGCTCTCCACAGTAGGGTCAACTCAATAGTTCTTCTTATAACTTCTATAGAGAGATACCACAGGCAACGTCTAATAATCTTATATTTCATAGTAAGTATTGCATTATAAACACTGTATTTTGTTATTTGCGTTGCCTGGAATGATTAGGATTCTACATGATGAACAGCGTAATATTTAGTATATAAGATTGTGGAGATTTCTAGATCTTTCTCTTGGATACCCCTCATGAAAGATGGTGGGTGGAGCTGTGTGTCCAGAAACCGAGTAAAAAGTAAAGGGTATCATTTATATAGTGCTTTTCACCCATGGGTTGTAAAGTAATCTTACATCAATCAAGGCAACCATTTATGGTCAAAGTATGCTGGGATTCCAGGAGATTCCAGGACTTGTCAGAAAGAGTTGTCACAGGGACTCAGACTCAGACTATGGTCACTATCATGGAATTCCCCATCGAAAGTTTAAAGTAACATGTAGGGCAGGAGAAAATTAGAAGAAACTGAGTGAAGAAGGACCTAAAGCTGAGTTGCTCTAAATACAAAAGACCAAAAGAGCTAGGTAGGTGAGGAACACTAAGCTCTACTGAGGAACTGTAATGGAGTTAATACTTTGGTGACAGAAGACCCTGTATAGGAGCCTCAAATGTGCTGGAAGAGGATTGAATTGATTTAATCTAAGAGCACCTCAGAGATTTAAAGCAGTACAGATAGACCCATTATCAAGAAAGCTTCAAATTTTAATAAAATTTTAAGCAAATCTACAGTAGCAGCATTAGTCGATTTACATTATACATATACACAAACGAAACAAAGACTTAGGGCAGAAATACTATTTTAGTGTTCTATGCCAGCCAAAGCCCACCACATCCCTTTAGCAGGGAAGAACGCTGAAGATGTACCCGTAGCGCCGCATCTTATTTGCGGTTTCGCTGTCAAGTTATCTGATCTTAGGGACAGGCTCACACTATACTGTATAGAGAATATAAAAGTGAAAAATACAAGGCTGATTAGTTAAGGCTGGCACAGTAAGGTCAGTTTATAAAATATGACATTACTAGCCATATTAAGGGGTAGGCAGAGTAGGCACGTGCCTAGGGCGCAAAGCTGGAGGGGCGCCAGGCATGTACCTTCCATGCTGCCTGCCTACCCCTAATTCGATCCCCTCTCTTCAGTAGAGTCGGCTTGCGCGTCCATTTGCGTATGCATGCCAGCATCCGTTGGTGCATGGGTGCCAGCATCCGTTAGGGCATATATACTCTAGCGTCCATTTGCCAATGCGCGCCTGCGTCCGTTCACGCGTCAGTTCACACATGCGCGCACCAAGTCAGCGCTGCGGCCAGCCAGGTTGCCTAGGGCTGCTGGCTGGCTGGGCCCAACTCTAGCCATATTTGTTTTTTGAATTTAGTTCTCCTTAAATATTTAGACATATACCAGTATACATGTACACTATAACTTGGCGAAGATATTGAACTTAAACTTCAAACATTAGAGTTAAGAAATTTGGCCGTCAGGAAACTGAAGGTCCTTGATTAGAGGAGTAAATGAAAAGAAGACTATGGGAGATGTTGTTGTGGCAGATTGTATTAAAGGGTTATTTGCATAAAAATAAAAGGGTTTAAACCTGCAAACAATGTGAAATACTGTGTAAAGTAATGTTGTTTTAGCTTATTTAACTGCTTTAAAATTGTTAATATGAAATGCATGAGAAGGAAATTTCATACTTTTATGCATTTCAAATGTTTTACCCGCAGCAGTAAAGAGGTGTTTGACCTTGTGTGGGTGGGGAAAGTGTTTTCCTTTGGGCTACAAAACATGATTGTTTGAAAAGAATGAGGCTGAGATACATGATACCAGAAGTAAAGAAAAAACAGGTGTTCATTATAAACTATTGTAACCCATTTTTGGCCACCCCCTGGTGTCAAAGTGGTACATCACATAATTCTTACCAATGCAGGTCCTGAGTCCCCTTTGCTAAGTGAAAGGTACTGGGAAACTCCTATCTGGCAGTGCCTCAACCTAATGCGGTCCCGGAGTACACCTGAGGATAGTCCCATTAGGAAACAAATCAATCACACACTTTATTATATAAAAATATAAACTTTATATAAAGAAGTGCAATTTTAAAGGGGAAGTAAACTGTAATATTATCCACATAAATGCATTCAAAGCATGACCCACTACCCTAGGAACCTGCCGCAGTCCAGTCTGGTAATTCCCTGCCAGGAAAAGTCCCACAACTCCATTTTGGCAGCCCAAGAGTCTCCATCCCTTGTCCCCAAAAGAGTACCAGTCCTAGGTAGCGCTACCTGCCCAAATACCTTTCCCGATGGAAAGTATTTGCTCCCACGTGGCAGGCACACAAACAGCCTGTTTCTCCAAAACAGGAGATCACTGGATCCTCATCCTTTCCTAACCCTCCCCTCAGGTGACACTCACTCCAAAGGAGTCACACAGATGGGTAGTCTCAAACAGAGCTGAGAGGCATCCACAGCGATGATCTCTTTACAGGCTCCAGACTCTCCGAGTCGAGCACATAAGGCTTGAATCCTTCAGGTATTTGCTCGCAACACTATCTGAGCTCTCCCAACATCCATTGCTGAACAGCAGCTCTCAACACTCTCCATAGTGTGAACATACAAATCCGGAAAGCCAAACTCAAACCCTCCTAGGTTGAGCTTTCAGGCACTGGAGGATCCTGCCCAGCTTTGGCAGGCCTGTCGAACTCCCTTTTGCCTGCATTTTGCCGGATAGGCTTCACTATCTCCACAGTGAAACAAGGTTCTGCAGCAATCTGTAATCTGTAAATCTGTAATGGCTGACTGAGCACATGGCATCTCCTTTTATATTGTTGCACAGTGACACCTTGTGGCTGCCTTTGGGATCAGCCATGCTGCACCAATCACAAGGGCTCTGCCCCTTAGGAAACCCTGTACAGTATATACCATGAGGCTCCGACTAAAGGGGAAATTAACCCTTAAGGTCCCTACACTATAATTATACATGCAATTTGAATATCTAATTTACATATAGTAAATTTAGTAGTGCAAAATAGTGGAACATGTGAATATTGGCTATACTTGGCCAACCTTGCATGGTAGCTAACAGCCTAGCTCATGGCCAAACAGACAAATGACATATGAGGGGCCACATATAGTATGGCTACCTTTCTATTGTTCCCTTCCTTCAGGTCAACAACTTGAATGACTGAAAAATCAGAAAGTGACTGTACATTTGCAGATCACATTGTCAAATATAACCATTTGACAAACTGATTGGTATGCAGAGTACATGGATAGATGTCAGAACCACTTACATGCATCAAAAGTGATGTACAATTATATCAGAGGATAATGCACTGGCACAATCTTGTTTTTTTACACGTCTCCTGTAACCCTGTGTAATGTTTGGACCACTGGACTGTACCCCTATATCTCCTGTCATGACTTCTCCTGTTTTTCAGATTGGATGAAGAGGATTGCAGAGACGTTGGACGAAAATCAGGAAAGTAACAAGAATAAGTAATTCATTTAAGGAGGGACCCTGTGGTGGTGAGTCAGATGATTGCCTTTTACAAGGTATTATGATAAGTAATAATTATAGTCTCTTTTTCAACTGGAAAATAATCAGCAAAGCACCTACAATAAGAATGTTCTACAAGGTACTAAAATTGATGCCAAATTAGATAAAGAAAATGGTTTGGATAACTGGCTAGGGTCATTACCAGGCATTTAAGAGAGAAGTATAGAACCAAGTAGGAGTTTTTTCGTGGAACCTTTTTTCTGCTTTTTGGCCACCAGCAAAACCTTCAACTTTCAAATCTTCCACAAACCGGTGTCAAAATTTGCCAAATTACATTGTAGTCAGTGGGAAGGCAAAATGAAATGCATTTTTCACTCAGTACAATACTACACACATACCCTACATTGTTAGATGATCTCCTATCCACTTGGCTACAACTGCTTTTTCAATAGAAAAAAAAAAGTTCCCACATTGCCAATTTCTTAAAAACATGTCTGTGAATTTAGACATTACCTCTGGTTGACTGGTAATGGCATCTACTACTACACATAGTAACACTGTTGCTGTTTAACCGAAAAGTACAATCTTCACTGTATATGTCACTACCAGCTTACAAACACAGGCACAACTAACAAATCCCAACAGGTAATAGCTGGGTGCTAAAAGTACAATTGCTGAAATCACATTGCTTAATGTGGAAGGAGATGGAAAGATAATATGATATGCATCACGTGAAACTGCCCGCCTGGCAAAATACAAAATTTGTGGTGAGACCATACGTGGCAGAAAAATTCACTCGCCACTACTGACATCCTCCATCATATTATACAGTGGTGGAACAGGTCATTCTTAGCACACAAAACAGTTATATGCCAGTTAATGGCATTCCCTGCACATTATGTTTGATCAGTGATGAGCAAAATTTTTCATCAGCCATGGATTCACGGTGACAAAAAAAGTAAACAAGACAAAGTCACCATAAGAAAAAATGCCCAAGTGAATTTAATGCATTTGGGAAAAAAAAGTCGCCACAAGAAAAAACTCCCGTTGACTTTAATGCATTTGGACCAAAAAGTCGCCATAAGGAAAAACTCCCATTTACTTTAATGAATTTGGAGTGAGAAAATTTGTAGTGCCTGTATATCCAGAACTCAAGCTAAGCTCCCTGGTCTCGGCTCTAACTTCTGCCTCTAACCGCCGCCTTTCACCTCGGGAGGACCCCTCAGCTAATCAGATGCCGCCAGGTTTTATTTGAGAGAGGAGCAAAACTAACGGTTCTGGACGAGCAAAGGGGCACGATCGTCTCACCAGGATACTGGAAGGGGGAACAGCACCAGGAACAGGCAGGCCGGGCCAGCACAAGCAAAGAATCCTCAGACAGGATGGAATCATGATAGGAGAATGTAGAATAGTCAGTGGACAGGCAAAGGTCAGATTGGAGAGGTCAGAGAAGTCACAAGCAGGCTAGGATTAGGATCGGAAAGGTCGGAGTAATTAGGCAGGCAAAGGTCAGGATTGGAGAGGATCAGAATAGTCAAGGTCAAACACAGAAGATCAATCAGGAATCACAAGGACAAAATACCCAGGAACTTCACTAATAGAACCTAACAACGGTAATCTCTTGTACACTGAATTCCCATTTTATACCTTTTGAATTTCGTGCCATTGCGCATGATGTCATCACGCTGGTGCGTAAACCCGGAAGTGCACCGGCGCGCGTACCATAGGGGAACCAGACATGGAAGGGAAAGGAGCAGCACAGCGGTGGACCCCGCTACCCACTAGACCACCAGGGTGAGTCCTTAGTCGCCCATTGACTTTAATGCGTTTCGCACATTTTTTGCTCATCACTAATGATGATACATGAGCAAAGGCATGAAATGTAAAAGCATTTCCGTTGACCTGTGAATTACTAAATGATGGATAAACCATTTCTACACTGCAAACGAAGGGTCTTTACGTAAGACACCCCTGACACAGGTCCACAACCAGGAACCAAACATGAATATCTTGCAACATACCTTTCCCCATCTCTCACATTCATTTGTCCAATTGTATGCTTTGTTTCAGGTTTATTTTCCTGCTCTTCAACTTATCGCCTTACTGTATGTTATTATGACATACAAAAAGTAAATACAAAAACAAAAGTAACTGTATTGTATAAAAGCTGTTGTGCAACTTTTACATCATAACCTGAGAACCAATTTGCATTTTCATTCTTTGTGCTATGTTTCCTTTTGTTTCCTTTCTAGAATCCTAACCATCAAGTTCTCAACTGAGAGCTTCCTATAGGGCAAAGTATGTACATTAATTAGTCTTATTTTACAATGCTGTCAAAGTCAGAAGTAATTTGAGCAATATTTGTCAGGGTATAGCTTTTACTGTTTAACTGATAACTATACTATTTCATGTGACAGGGAATCTACAATAGAATACAAAAGAGAGTGCACATAGAGCAGAACTATCTTAAATTATAAAGATAAGTAGTAAAGCCAATAGAGCCACAAAGTGTTTAAAAAAGTGACTGAAGAGCTATATTCCAGAAGATCCAGCACTGTGATTCTCTTCCAGATCTATTCTTTTGGGTATATACTCACAATATTTATTGGAGTCTTGATGCAAATAATATCAGTCCTTCACTTCATAGTAATGCTGTTGTTAACTTGGGGAGGCCTATTTATCAAAGGTCTGATTTAAGCTTTAGAGGTTTTTGAAACCATGACTAAACTCGCTTTCTCTAAGACCACAAATGTCATGACGTTTTATTAAAATATCTGAATTTAAAAAAAAGTATGAATGGGAAAAGTAGCAGAAAAGTTGTGAAAGTCAAGAAAACTTTTTTTTTTTTGAGTTGTCGGACAAAAACTACAAATCATAAAAGTCCATGTCAAAAAAGTTACAAGAGGCTGCTTTTTGCCACCCCTTGTAACTGGCCGGGTACTGCCGTCTGAGGCACCGCACAGTCTGTGGTTCTCACTTTGCATCCTGGCAGGAACAGCCCTGCAGATAACTATATCTTTAAATTGTAAAAGGGATATCTGCCTTGACTTCTATATGACCTTGTCCGGTTTTAGCTGGAGTATTTTTTGGGGTATAAAACATCTCTGAACATTTTGAGTTTTTTTCCTCCAAAAATGTGAGTTTTCTCTTTTAAAAACTTGAAAAGAAAAAAACAACGCTTCATTAATAGGCTCCTAAAAGTAATTCTGAAGGTAGAAGGAAAAAAAATTTCCCACTATGTGTAAATAAAACAGAATACTTAATCATAAGGCTTGTATACTTCATTGTGCTATAGTACAACAGGAATTGTAGGAAATAAGTTACAATTTGCTTTAAGGTTTTTCCAGTTTCATGAACATCCTGGGAACTTGTAAATATGTAACACTCTCAGGATTTTGATCTCCACTTCATTAAAGGGGGATGGGTCATCTTTAAGTTAACTTCTAGTACAGTATGTAATAGAATGGCCAATTCTAAACAACTTTTTAATTGGCCTTGATTGTTTTCTTTTTGGTAGTTTTTGAATTATTTTCCTTCTTCTTACTCTTTTCGGTTTTCAAATGGGAGTCCCCGACTCCATCTAAAAACTGCTCTGTAAGGCTACACATTTGATTACTACTTTTTATTACTTCTCTTTCTATTCAGGCATCTCCGATTCATAGTCCAGTCTCTTATTCAAATCAGTGCATGTTTGCTAGGGGAATTTTGATTGCTGAATTGCCGCTGATGCTGAATAAAAAGCTAAATAACTCAAAAACCACAAATAATATAAAACCAATTGCAAATTGTTTCAGAATATCACTCTCTACATCATATTAAAAATTAATTGAAAGGTGAACAACCCATTTAAAGTGTGTATATGATACACCAAGAAATACAAACATAATTATTCACACATTCCTTCAGCATCTTCCCTTACACCTACTCTTGGGGAAGGAGCAGCAGCCCCTCCCATCTTACCTGTGTGAAGAAATCCTGATGCTGTGCCAAGTTGCCTTAAGAGCTGTATATAAGGATCGCCTCAGCTTAAGTAAATCTGTCCCCTGTCCTCTCTCACACTAATCACAAGACTATGGGAACCTTCAAAGGGATCCCACTGTGGATCCTTCCACTCTTTTTGGGCCAGCTGAATGGTAAGTAACCTTGTACCTTACAATTAAAATCTAGATTAACAGAAGCAAATTTAAATTGGGTATTGAGTTAGAATTACTGTATGTTGCATTTTGTGTGTGTGTTTTGGGTGGGAGATACAAAAATCAAAAGAAGAATCAAAATCAGAATTTTTTCAATTTTTAAAATGAAAAAAGTCTGACCAAACTAGAATCCACGATTTGACCTTATTTGACCTCTGGGAAAACCCCCAAAAAATTGTATGAAAAATCATATTGTACAATCTTTTCGGAGTTTTCCTAGAATAGTATGATTTTTCGAGATTTTTCCCCCAAATTTTTTTTTTCCGGATTTTTGTCCGAAATAGTCAGATTTTCGGGCTAATTCCAGCGCAGACCACAGAAACTTCCAAAATAGGATAGGGACCTCTGCCACTGACTTATATATAATATATATATACAACCTCGTCAGGTCCGAGATGCAGGAATTTTGGATGCATGTTTTTTTCAGTTCTAAATGCAGCCCTCTATTCGATTGGCTCTTGAACGCCTATGAAGGACAAGAACATGCAGTGTATTATGTTATAAAATCCACAATGATATGCAAATACAATAAAACAAAACCTCAAACGCTTATGAGTACAATAAGTTAATAAAATCAATGAATAGATACAAATAATACAAAGTACGAAGATAAATACAAATATACATAAAGTACACTGGCATTAAAGATTCCCCAAAGCTGAGGGGCAGATTTATCAAGGGTCGAATTGAAAATTTGAATTCAAACTTTTGAATTTTTTTATGATCAAAACTGTCAAATTCGGTTATAGAGTTATCCAAATTCGTTTCAAGTTTTTTTTTTAAAAAAAAATTATTTTTGAGAATTATCGTACTCTGGCCCTTTAAGAATTCAAATTCAACTATTCACCACCTAAAACCTGCCCAATTACTGTTTAATGGGAGAGGTGCAGGGATCAATTTGGAGATGTTTGCAGCCTTCCTGACATTCGATTTTTGTTCTGAAAAAAAAAAAACTCTAACCGAGTTTGATCTATTTCGAATCAATTTAGATTTGAATTTTCGGGTGATTTAAATTCGTATAAAAAATTTTGATCCGACAGTCAAATTTGAATTTATGGGAGTTTTGAAAAAATGTACATGAATTCGAAATTCAACCCTTGATAAATTTGTCTCTGAGTATCAAGTGGATGGAGGAGCCTTGTGGGTTGAGCTAACATTCTAAATGGAAGCTTATTTTGTTATTTGGTCAATAAGAACAGTGTTTCTGCAATTGATATGATATATGTCAGTAATGCAGTGCTGGACCGGCACAAATCACATTAAGCAGAGGGGGCACAACAATATGCAACACTCTAGATAGTCCTTCAGTTCAGTGAAATTACTGGGGAGGATAACACCATGCCTAAAAGCCCTTCTGTTATATTCCTCTACATGAAACAAAATGAGCTAAAAGACTCTTGTAAAGATAGACCCATCCTAATAAGTCCATCTCTAGCGTGCTTATCCTGGTAAATGAACCCTCTCCTAGTCTATAGAGTACATTAATAATATATAAAAAAATGTGAAATGCCACTTTTTTTTTTTAAAGAAAAAAATACATCTGCAGAGGGCAGAGACACAAGTGGAAATTCGGGGAGATTTAGTTGCCCCGGCGACAAATTCCCTCTTCTTCGGGGCGACTAATCTCCCTAAACTGCCTTCCCGTCGGCTAGAATCTAAATCGCCAACGGTATGGCACTAAATTGCCCAAAATTGCCTCACGAGGAAACTTCGGACAACTTCGGAAAATGAAGCGATCCGAGTGCCAGCAATTTAGATTCTATCTGGCGGAAAGGCATTTCAGGGAGATTAGTCACCCAGAAGAAGAGGGGATTTGTTGTAGTAATTCCAGGTTTCCAACTACAGGCTGCAACAAACTGTGCCGCACAATTGTGCTCAAAAATTTTAAGTGGATTTCATCCTGACAATTTTAAGTGCAATTGTGCCTGATTTGTGGCAAAATGCAAAGCGCAATGGGGTACTTTTTTGAATTCATCAGACACAATTATCCCATTGCGCTTTGTATTTTGCCACAGATCACATGTGCCCCTGCCCTTAGACTTTCCCTGTGTCAATAGTTGTACATAAAACACAATGACTAAAACAATGCAACAATGCAAATTTGTCCCAAACCCACAAGTGCAAGGATAGTATTTAGATGCAAGTAATCCATGGTATCGATGTGTAAAAAAGATCAATGACCTCCATTGCAGCTGCCGTTATAAATGATTCCAATTGTTTTCTTGTTGCAATATATGCGTGGAATGCAATCTTATCTTCTCAAAACTATTCTGAAAAAATCTCTAATAAAATGATGAATACTTATCATTTCCTGCTGTTAAAGGATTAGCAATGTCAAAACAGTTTGTAACTACAACCACACTCCTCACTTCATTACTTAGCAACTTATTATATAAACTGTAGAAGTGTTTAACAAGCTATTACTTTTAACAATGCAGAGTAACAGTAACATATTTCAATGCATATACCACACTGGGGAATGGCAACAGAACAGTGGAGGAATGTATGCTTATGAACCTTTGTCTTGTAAACCTTTGTAACAATGCACTTCCTTATAGGCTTCTTGTAAGAACAGAATTGCAAATATGAAATTCTATCAATCTTATGCCTGATATTCATATTTGTCTGTCAATTTAGAAGTGCTTGCATATGCAAAAATTCCCACGGTGCACATATTTTTGTTAGAATAAGTAACAGCAGTGTCTAAAGCAGTCCCATTAGAGAGTGACTTTAATTATGAGTTCAACTAATAACCATGTATAGTAGTGGGTGTAGTGTGGGGTTGTCAAAGACTTTAGTTATAAAAGCTGAAAATGTTAGGAATCCCTTATTCAGGAACACATTATCCGTAAAGTTCTGAATTAGTGGAAGGCTATCTCTCATTTAGTCCACTTTAAGCTAATTATTCTAATATTTGTAATGCTTTTCTTTTTTCTCTGTTATAATAAGAGTATCTTGTACTCGATGGGATCTAAGTTGCCTGAATCCATATTGGTGGCAAAACAATCCTGAGACTTAAGTTACAGTGATCCAAATTACAGAAAGTACCCTTATCTGGAAACACCCAGGTTCCAAGCATTCTGCATAATAGATCTTCTACCTGTATTGGTAAAAATAAAAATACAGGCATGTTACTGTATGTATTACAAATATTGTAAATTCAAAATTGTTGCCTTGTTCTTTAGATGACAGTTGTAACAATACTGCAGTATTTGAAGCCTCTGCAGGCCTTTAACTATGACTGATCTTTAACAACGCCAATAAGCTTCTTTAATGACAAATATAGTTAAGCAATTACTTATGTCCTTGTGCCTGCATGCACACACCTGTAATAAAGATGCTGGATTCAAAGTAGTGTTGCCACCTTTCGGCTTCAGAAAAGCCAGGCAGGGGGGTGGTGACATCACAGGGGCGTAACTGTGACATCATGGGGCAGATAACAATGGGGGTGGAGTGTATGACATCAGATGGATTGGCTATAATTTGGAAAACCGAGCAGCCCAGATTTCAAGGGGCCGTCCGGGTTAAAATTGGTCAGGTGTCAGCACTAACTCAAAGTGGGTAATATTTAAATGGTCTGAAGTTTGCATTAAAGGACAATTTCCTGTGATTAAGCTGGGTCACTGCATTTGAGGTGTTGTACGTGTTATGTTTCAGTTACTACTATCTTATACCACCATTATTATTACTACTACTACTGGGTATTTACCCCATACATAGCTAAAATAGCTCAAATAGACGCAATATTACAGATTATCCAGATAAATAATGTGAACATTGAGGGGGTTATTTATTGAAGTCCGAATGGAAAAAAAACTCGAAAAATGTGTCTTATTATACCTCGATGCTGCAAAAATCCAGAATCTGAAAATCCGCCATCTCAGACCTGTCAAGGTCCTATATAAGTCAATGGGAGAGGCACCTATCTCAAATTGAAGTTGAAGTCTTGGAGGGATTTTGCCTGAAAATCAGGATTTTTTAGGGTTTTTGGGCAGAAACTAAAAAAAAAAAATCAAGTGATTTGAGAAAATCCCTAAAAAATTCGAGCAATTTGAGTTTTTGCTTGATTTTGAGTTTTCTGAGTTTTGATTTTAATTATTACATTTTAATTTTATAAATAAATAATATCACATCGAGTATGGGAGTTTGGTTGTGGCATTTTTTTAATTAAAAATCAGATACATCTGATTTTTGGAAATATCCCTCTGAATTTGAGCTTGAGGTTTATTCTTACTTGTTTCTTTCAATCCTTCTCTTTGCAGCTCAACTGTATATTGAGGAAATAGAGGGGTCATCATCTGGTGAATACCTTATCCATGAAACCATCCAAAACCATACACGTAAGTCTTACCAGTCATATTTTATTTGTTGTTAGTAATTGTAAGTCTCAACAGTATTATATCACACAAAAAGTCAATGTTTGTGCCATTACAGTAACATAGCAACCAAGCAAATGTTTGCTTTCCTTACTGCATCTTTCCAAAGCAGTAAAAGAAAATGCAACATTGCAATAACTTTGCTCCTGTTCCCGCATAACCCAGTAACTAATTAAGGTAAATGTAATAAAAGTTATTATTAACAGGAAAAAAATATGCACAATATAAATATATTTTGCTTTATGGAACCAATCCCTTTTGTGTGAATTTAATATAGCTTATGCAAACATGATTCATATCACATTTCAATCACATACAATTCTTAAGTGATTATACCACTGGAAAACATTCTTTTTTTCAAACCGCATCAGCTAATAGTACTGCTGCAGCAATATAGTCAATTTTTCAAAAGAGCAAACAGATTTTTTTATGTGTAATTTCGAAATTTGGCATGGGGCTAGACATATTGTCAGTTTACCAAGTGCCCTCAGTCATATGACTTGTGCTCTGATAAACTTAAGTCACTCTTTGCTGCTGCATTGCAAGTTGGACTGATATCACGCCTCCATTTCTCTCCAGTCTAACAGCATGATAGGAAGGTAACAGCTCCCAGACACTTGTATTGCTAGGTTTAGATGTGAAATATAAAAAGAGTCTGAGAAACCATAGCTCATCAGAAAGCAGTTCAATTGTGAAGTTATGGCTCTTATGGCTCTTTCTGTAAGCATATGATCAGGCACAATGACTTGAGATGGCTGCATATACAGCATTTAGTGGAAACCCTTAATTCTATTATTCACACACAGAAAATGGTGTTACTGTTAATGGCACCTACAATTTGCATTTGACTGAATACCGTACCGTAAGGGGCAGATGTATGAAGGGTCGAATATCGAGGGTTAATTAACCCTCGATATTCGACTAGGAACTAAAATCGTTCGACTTCGAATATCGAAGTCGAACGATTTAGCGCAAATCCTGCGATCGAACGATCGAAGGATTATTCGTTCGATCGAACGATTAAATCCTTCGAATCGAACGATTCGAAGTATTTTAATCCAACGATCGAACGAATATCCTTCGATCAAAAAATCTCAGGCAAGCCTATGGGGACCTTCCCCATAGGCTAACATTGACTTCGGTAGCTTTTAGCTGCCGAAGTAGGGGGTCGAAATTTTTCTTAAAGAGACAGTACTTCGACTATCGAATGGTCGAATAGTCGAACGATTTTTAGTTCGAATCGTTCGATTCGAAGTCGAAGTAGTAGTCGATGGTCGAAGTAGCCCAAAAAACACTTCGAAATTCGAAGTTTTTTTTATTCGAATCCTTCACTCGAGCTTTGTAAATGTGCCCCTAAGTGTCCACATACTGTATAGTGACTTTGCTATAATACTCTAATTCTATTTTACAGTTAGCTTTATCCCAGCTGTGTACCCAACACCAGTGGTTAAAGGTAAGCCATATAAACTTCTCATCAGGACCTTATTCACTTAAGACAGCTGTGAACTTTATGTGCAAAAAATGTGCGAAATTTGCACACATTAAGACAAACACTAAGATGCTGATTTAAATTGTGAGCAAGTATGTTAGAAATAAAAAATTATTGTGGACAAAAGAAAACAAGCCAAATTGGGCTGATTTTATGTAATTTACTTCCCCCATTGTTTAGATAATTCATTGAAAAAAATCAATGTTTAAAAAATTTTGTAAAACAACGGCTTTCTTGTTTCTGTATTGAGTAGGATAGCCTATTTTATAATGACTGATACCATGTATATTTGTATACTCCATATCATTATCTGCAGCTATCAACAAAGCTCACAATAACAAAGTATGCAGCACTTGGGGGAACTTCAACTTCAAGAATTTTGATGGTGATGTATTCCGTTTCCCGGGAACCTGCAACTATGTTTTCTCTTCACATTGCAAAAGTGATTATGAAGACTTCAACATCCAAATTCAACGCAGCATTACCAGCAGCATCCTAGTGATCAGTAAAATCACCATGAAGATTAATGGGTTGGTGGTGCAGGTCATTGAGAATAATGTGCTGGTTGATGGAAAAGTGTAAGTTGCTTTTTTTCATTATTTAACAAATTGTCTAAACAGAAGAAAGCCATCCTAGAAATATTCAATGAATAACCTGAAGCAGTGCCAAAAAGGTTCACAAAGTTCTATAGACATATATTGGGTAGATTTACTAAGGTTTCAATTGAAATTTTTGAGTTGGGATTTTAGGTAAAAACGTACTATTTTGAGTTATACATTCCCCAGCTTGAATTAAAATTCGAAATCAAATGTTAGCTTTATTATACGGAAGAGCACTGGGGCCAGAAAAAAAAAAATCTGATGAATTATGACTTTTAAAAATCAAAATTATGACTTTTAATCTCATAACTATGACGTTAAAAAGGTGAAATTATGATTTTGAATCTGATAATTATGATTTTTAATCTCATAATTATGATTTTTAAACTCATAATGTTAAAAGTCATAATTATGAGATTAAAAGTCATGGGGGCAAATTCGCTAGCGTTGGGCATTTTCGTTACTTCACAAATTCACTAACGAACGCTGGCGTAACTTCGCTACTGTAACTTCGCACCCTTACGCCTGGTGAATTTGCGCAATGGACGTAACTACGCAAATTCACTAATGCGCGCATTGTTCTGAATGCTACATTTTACGTTAGACTTCCTTCGCCACCTCAGACCTGGCGAAGTGCAATAGAGTAGATAGGGATTTCTTCAAAAAAAGTTACAATTTTTTCTAAGTCCCAAAAAATGCTGGCGTTTTTTCTATATTATGGGTGATAGGCTGAAAAAGATCGAAATTTTTTTTGGGGCTCCCCTCCTTCCCCCCTACATTTCCTAACTCATGGCAACTTAACTATACAGTGGGCACATGTGTAGGGCAAAATAAAATAAAATAAAATTTTTATTTGACGTTTTGAAGGTTTCCCAGGCATTTGTAGTTCTGCTACATATTCCTCCATTGAAATTTGAATTTGGCGCCGTATGCAAATTAACCATCACTAGCGTAACTTCGCTTTGCTTAGCGAATCAACGCTAGCGCAACTTCGCAACCTTACCCTGCCCCTGAGCGCAACTTCGGATTTTAGTGAATTTGCAGAGCGCTGGCGAAACTACGCCTGGTAAAGTGCGGTGAAGTTACGCCTGGCGCAACTTCGAATCTTAGTGAATGTGCCACATAATTTCTACATTTTAAAGTCATAATTATGATATTAAAAATCATAATTATGAGTTTAAAAGTCATAATTTAGACTTTTTAAAGTCATAATTATGAGATTAAAAATCATAATTATGAGTTTTAAAAGTCATAATGCATCAGAATTTTTTTTTGTTGTTGCTGGCCCCAGTGCTCTTCCGTAATATTACAGTCAGAATAAAAAAATTCAAATTTGACTATTCTCCAATTAAAAACTTGGCAAGATCATGTAGAAGTCAATGGCAGAGGTCTCTTAAACTCTCTTGAAAAAAATATTGTGTGTCAAAAAAAATTGAAACGCAAAAGAAGAGCTTTTTTTTGGATAAAAACTTATTTCTAATTCGATTCATATTCAACATGAGTTTTCAGGTCAGGACTATTTAGACCTTTGAATTTTTTCATATATAACATACCATTCGAATTTTGAATAAAATTTAATGTATTAGAGTTTAAAAAAATACACATTTGACATTTAGAACACATGAGATATTAATTACTGCACATTAAGGCGATTATTTATTAAAGTCCAGATGCTAAAAACTTTAGGTTTTTTTTTACTATAAAATCTATAAAATCGAAATGTTTAGTGGGAAAAAAAATCAAATGTTTCGAGATTTATTATACCTTGAGGGTATAAAAGTCCCAATCCAAAAATCTGCCAACTCAGACCTGTCGAGGTTGTATATAAGTGAATGGGAGAGGTCCCTATCTTATTTGGAAGTTTCCATGGTCTGGCTGGATTTAGCCTAAAAATCTCACTATTTTGAGCTTTTCAGGGAAAAATCAGAAAAATGTAAGCTTTTTGTGAAAAAATCTAAAAAAATCTAGCAATTCAGGGAAAAAACCAGAAAAAAACGTATGATTCGGGTTTTCACTCAATTTCATCAAGTTTTTCCGCCAATCCGATTAAATCATGCTTCTTTAATAAAAGGTCAAAACGTGGATTCTCGTTTGTTCAGACTTTTTAATCAAATAATTCAGATTTTGATAAATAATCCCCTAATAGTGGGAATATAGCTAAAATCCTATATTTACTTGAGGAATGTAAACTCTTATTATAGCACAGTTGTTTGCTCTTTGGCTGGTTTCCCATTTGATGCTTTCAATTTGATAACATCAAGTCGCTTCACACAGTGGCGGAACTACTGGGGGAGCAGGGGGTGCGAGCGGGCCAGGGCCCACACCCCCTCAGGGCCCCCCCGGCAGTCCGTTCGCCGCTGACAATGCCTGCAAATGTGGCCGTGCGGAGGGGGGCGTGGTCCGGCTGCGCGTCACGCACCAGGGCCCGCCCCCCTCTAGGATCTCCACTGGCTTCACATATTCTCTTGCTGCATTTACGCTACATTCTATTGACAATAGCTCATTATTGTTGGTAAAACTATTTAAAATTACTTCTTTACAATGTGTGGTAAACATTATTTGGAATTAAGGTCCCTCTACATGGCAAGTATGTAGTCAAGGTCTTCTGCAATCAATACAAATATATTATCTGTTTATGCTTTATTCGTAATACAGAGTCCAGCTACCCTACAGTGGTCTTGGTGTTCAGATTGAGAAACGCGATGTTTCCCTTAAAGTCAGCAGCAAACTTGGTCTAGTTCTAATGTTGAATGATGATAACAGTCTCATGGTAAGAAAACATGCCCTTATTTATAATAGGACTCATAGGTAATATGCAATATCATTCATAAATGCTAAATTACTGTATGTGTTATTCTGTGTAGCTGGAGCTGGATGAAAAGTATGCTAACCAGACCTGTGGATTGTGCGGAGACTACAATGGCATATCTATCCACAATGAATTCATTAACCACGGTCAGTTTATTCAAGCCATATTATTTTATCTTTTCTCTCTATCGATTCTCATAACCAATTTTTCTCCTTCTTCTCTGTCTCTCTCTTATGTCTCTTTCTCTACCTCCTCTCTAACAACTGGGTGAATTGGAGGATCTGCTGATGCCTTCCAGCACTGGAAATTAGTTGTCCTGACAACTTTCTAGGCCATCCTAACTGCACTTAATCACTTTAATGCATATTGGAAATCAAAGTGACGTTTGCTCACACATTATTTGTCTTGAATTTAGTTTGATTATGAATTAAATTTTTCTTACACAAGGTTAAAGGGCAGGTAAAGGCAAAAAAATAAAATCCCATTTTTACTTTTTTTAATGAAAAGAAACCTATCTCCAATACACTTTAATTAAAAAATGTGTACCGTTATTATAAGAAACCTGACTGTATGCAGTGAATTTCTGCTTTCATTTACTGCTGTGGATACGAATTGTAAGACAATCCTCCTTATGAACAGCAGGGGGAGCCCCCGCCTTACTTCCCAGCCATGCAGAACTCAAGCTGCTTTGTTTGTTTCCCTGTAGAGCAGTCGGCGACTGGGTAGAGATTTGTGTTGGATTTTATTTTTGCCTTTACATCCCCTTTACTGTTTCAGCTGCAGGGACAAAGATCATGGAGCCAGATTTAAACTGAAACTGGGATTCTATTTGGAGGATTATTTTGCTGCAGCCACTGGTTCTGCAGAGTTGGAGAAAGTTTGTATTAAACAATACAAAAACTATAAAATCCACATTCGATTACATGACAACACAGGACCCAGTGCAGTCTGCGTATTCGGATTATTAATCAGTCTTGCTGTATTGGCTTCTGGCAGATATTATTTGACTTGTGCTGTTTTGATAATTTATGACGATCCCTAAGCAGCCCAGACCACACTGAGCATGTGCACAGTCTTGGTCTTGCAAAGATGTTTAATAAAGTTACAAGATGGTGACCATCTGTGGCCAACTTTGAAAGCATAAATCATTTGTTTGATTAGGCTTGTGGTGCAGTAAGTTCATGTTTATGTTTAGCATACAAAATACAACATTTCTAGATTTATTTTAGATGTTACTTCCCCTTTAATCAAAGTGATTTGTAATAAAGTTGTGACTCTTTTAGATTTATTGTGTTCTTAGGGTATCAAGAAAAGGGGAGACATTTAAATTGTTTATGGGGTAGGCCAGATGGAATGGCTTGACGTTGCACCACTCATGAACATTTTTATTTTATGTGATATTGGTTTAGAATTATATTATATTAAATGCCCAGATTATACCCATTATTGTCACAAATAGATTTTTCAGATTACAGAAACATGTAATTTAACATTAGTATCTATGACAGTGAAACAAAAGGAAATAAATATGTATAGTGGTATAATATAAAACATTTAATCACAGAAATCAATTTTTTTATGTAAATGTTTGTTTACATTAAAGGTGTCCACATCACAGAAACTCAGTTTGGAAATCTTCAGAAGCTGGATGGCCCCACAGAACAGTGCCAAGATGTGAAACCAGAGCCAAGACGCAACTGTACACGCTTTGTAAGTAAAACACTTAAAGAGACAAGAGGGTTCACATACTATATAAATGGAATAAAGTGCAGAAGTACTATCTTTTTGCCCAAAAAGCACATTGATGCATTTTTCTCTGTAATAAAACAGTACTTTGCACTTGATCCAAACTAAGATATAATTAATCCTTAATGAAAGCAAAACCAGCCTATCTGGTTTATTTAATGTTTAAATCATTTTTTAGTAGACTTCAAAATTATAGAAAGATACTCGCAACTTTGGGCAACTTCAGAAAACAAATCACACGGATTGCCATCCCGCCAGGAATTTAGATTCTAGCCGGTGGGAGGCAGTTCAGGTAGATTAGTCTCCCCAAAGAAGAGTAGATTTGTTGCTGGGCTCTCCCCAAATCTGAGCGAGTGTCTCTGCCCTTATATGGAAGACCCCAAGTCCTGAGTATTCTGGATAACAGTTCCAATACTTGCAGGAGGTACAGAGGTTTGCACATGACTTAGAATAGTCTGTATGTAAGGAGCAGCATATGGGAGCATGAAATGGTGTCTATTATTTGGAAACGAAAACCTGTTAATCCAAATGTTCTGAATTACAGGAAGGTGATTTTCCATAGACTTCACTATAATCAAATAATTCAAATTTAAAAAAAAAAAAAACAATTTATTTTTCTCTGTTATATGAATAAAATATCTTGCACTGGATCCCAACTAAGATATCAGTTATCCTTATTGGAGGCAAAACAATCTATTTCATCTATTTAGTTTAATTATTGTTTAAACTACTTAGTAGACTAAAAGTATAGAGATTAGAGATGATCGAATCTGTGCCATTTCGCTTCACTGAAAAATTAAAATGCGAAAAATTCACAAAACGCATTGAAGTCAATGGGCGTCAACATAATTTTGATGAGCATCAATTTTTACATGTGCAACAATTTTTACACGAGCGACTCTTTTGTCCAAATGCATTAAAGTCAATGGGCATCAAAAAAAAAAATATTTACACCTGAGATATTTTACAAGCCCAACATTTTTTTTGTGGTCGCAAATTTTTCTGCAGCAAATTTTTGCAGCAGTTTCGCAAAAAAATTTGCAGGTGGCAAAGTGTGGAAATTAGCTGCGAATCAATGCCTGGTAAAAATTCGCCCATCACTAATGGAGATCCAAATGATAGAAAAATCCCTTATCCTGAAAAAAACAGGTCCCAAGCATTCTAGATAACAGGTCTCATACCTGTACTTCAGGTCCCTGCATTCTAACCCCATTATAAATTATGTAAGAAAATGTTAAATTCTAACAAAATGTTGAAATTGTGTTTTATTTTCCTTTTCAATGTATCTCAGGAGAACATCTGTGAAAATATCTTAATGGGTTCCGCCTTTTTAAACTGTCACTCATTGGTGGATGTTGAACAATATATGGAAGCCTGTGTACAGGATCTGTGCCACTGTAATAGCAAAATGACTTCCCTCTGTATGTGTAACACATTCGCTGAGTATTCGAGGCAGTGCGCCCATGCCGGTGGTCAGCCAAGAAACTGGAGAACAAAAGAATTTTGCTGTGAGTGTTCTTTGTCTGAATAGTTCCTATGGCTTACGAAAAGTATAAAACTGTTTTGAAGTTTGAGATATTACTGTTCAATTCATTTCAAAAATGTTCATTCTCACAGCAGCCCGGAAGTGCCCGTTAAACATGGAATACCGAGAATGTGGCTCAGCATGCCCTAACACATGTACCAACCCAGAAAGAGCAGCTCTTTGTGATTCACATTGTTTGGAAGGATGTTACTGCCCTAAAGGTAATTGTAGTTTTTTAAATGTACAAACCATAAAAGTAAATGCCTTTTGTTTATAAAAGAAAAATAACACGGATAAAGTCAGCATGGACTTGATTAATAAATGTGTGGCATTTACTCTTATTATTGGTTAAAGTCATCAGACACCAATTTAACCCAAAATATTTGTTGTCCATAGGAACTGTTTTTGATGACATCAACAACAAAGGCTGTATTCCTGTGGATATGTGCCCCTGTATAACAGCGGGAGAAATATACTCTTCTGGAGAATCTTACTCTACTCCATGCAGTACCTGGCAAGTGCATGCTTAAAATTTAAATTAAAAAAAAAAAATCCATTAAAAATCATTTGTTAATTTATTTAGCTGTGGGGATATAATAATATACAGTAAATTGTCTTTGTACGTGGCTATAATTTTATATTGACTTCACTTTTCCAGAGAATGTCTCATGCCTTCACTCTTTAAAACATTATGTTTGAGTGCCAACTTCATCTTTTAAATGTATTAACTATAGAGTTTAAAGTCCTTTTACTACCAGTGATGAGCATTTTTTTTCTCCACGTTTCACCGCTAAAATGACGCCAATAGATTCTTATGGGATAAAAAATTTGTTGTGCAATTTGTTGTGTGTCCAAAAAAAAATTTGGTCGGCCATAGACTTCAATGCATTTTGGCGAATTATAGGCAAAGAGAAACAGGTCAGATTAACCCATGACTATTTACTACCTATAAAAACATATTTAATGTCTTGATTTAAGTCGAATCACTTAAAATTAAACAAATGTCATGATTTTATGATAGTTACATAGTTACATAGTTAAATTGGGTTGAAAAAAGACAAAGTCCATCAAGTTCAACCCCTCCAAATGAAAACCCAGCATCCATACATATACCCCTCCCTACTTTTAATTAAATTCTATATACCCATACCTATACTAACAATAGAGCTTAGAATCACAATAGCCTTTGATATTATGTCTGTCCAAAAAATCATCCAAGCCATTCTTAAAGGCATTAACTGAATCAGCCATCACAACATCACCCGGCAGTGCATTCCACAACCTCACTGTCCTGACTGTGAAGAACCCTCTACGTTGCTTCAAATGAAAGTTCTTTTCTTCTAGTCTAAAGGGGTGGCCTCTGGTACGGTGATCCACTTTATGGGTAAAAAGGTCCCCTGCTATTTGTCTATAATGTCCTCTAATGTACTTGTAAAGTGTAATTATGTCCCCTCGCAAGCGCCTTTTTTCCAGAGAAAACAACCCCAACCTTGACAGTCTCCCCTCATAATTTAAGTCTTCCGTCCCTGTAACCAATTTAGTTGCACTTAGTCTCAGCACTCTCTCCAGCTCATTTATATCCCTCTTAAGGACTGGAGTCCAAAACTGCACTGCATACTCCAGATGAGGCCTTACCAGGGACCTATAAAGAGGCATAATTATGTTTTCATCCCTTGAGTTAATGCTGTTTTTTATGCAAGACAGAACTTTATTTGCTTTAGTAGCCACAGAATGACACTGCCCAAAATTAGACAACTTGTTATCTACAAAGACCCCTAGATCCTTCTCATTTAAGGAAACTCCCAACACACTGCCATTTAGTGTATAACTTGCATTTATATTATTTTTGCCAAAGTGCATAACCTGCATTTATCAACATTGAACCTCATTTTCCAGTTTGCTGCCCAGTTTCCCAACTTAGACAAATCACTCTGCAAAGTGGCAGCATCCTGCATGGAACCTATAGTTCTGCACAATTTAGTATCATCTGCAAAAATAATGCTACTATAAAGAAATTATTATTATTATAATTATTATAAATCCACTTTTCACAAATAGTTTATAGTTGTTTATAAAATGGTGGATTGATTGCAGGGATCCCCAACCTTTTTTTACCCGCGAGCCACATTCAAATGTAAAAAGAGTAGGAGAGCAACACAAACATAAAAAAGTCCCTTGGGGTGCCAAAAAAGGGCTGTGATTGGCTATTTGTAAGCCCCTATATGGACTGGCAGTCTACAGGATGCTCTACTTGGCACTATACTAAGCACCTGCTTTGAGGCCACCGGGAGCAACATCCAAGGGGTTGGAGAGCATGTTGCTCACTAGCTACTGGGGATCACTGATTTATTGAATAATACAATTATGTATCTCTGTTATTATACAGCATACTGTATTTTTTCCCTGTAATTAATTCATTACAGACATTTTTACACTATAGGATGCATAAATTCATGACTGAAAGAATATTTGCCATAATTTTTTACATCTATATTTCAAGCACAACTATTAGTTTCCATATAATATCTGGTGAACTGATGGTTCTATTATATCTCTCCTACAGCGTATGTTTCTCTGGGAAGTGGAGCTGTAAGGAATTGCCTTGTTCCTCAACTTGCTCCGTAGAAGGAGGTTCCCATATTACAACATACGATCAGACTCATTACAACATCCATGGTGACTGTAACTATGTACTGACCAAGGTAAAAAGCTCTAAAATTCTTCAACAATATATACTGTATATAGAAAGTTCAAGTTTTGGAAACTCTAATTCGAACTTGTGAGTTTTAGAACAGAAAAATGTAATCACAGTAAAAATTTGAATTTGAACAATGATACATCAGTTCCTCAAGTAATGTACTAAAATAATTCAGTTATTTTTTTCTTCTTCACAGATGTGCAAAAGTAATGAATTTACAGTTCTTGCTGAACTTCGCAAATGTGGTTTAAGTGAAAGTGAGACCTGTCTAAAGAGCATTATGATCCTGCTCAATGGAGAGGAAACTGTAAGTCCTCACACTTCTTTCAGGCTCTGTTTTCTTTATCTATCATGAAAGAAGACATCATATCAGATATATTTGATTTACTTAAGATGAACCAACATTTATTTGGTTTAATTGTTTAGTTGTCATGACAGTAGCTTGTGAGCAGTGTGAAAATGTGTGAGTATTTACGACTGGGAAGGATGGATGGCAAAATTTGCACAATGGACCATATTTTGGACAAATGTTTCACCATATTTCACCACTGCTGAATGTATTCACAAACAACCCAAAAAATTCTGTGACATTTTTTTTGCCATGAAAAATGCAGCAACCAAAATGTTCATAGACCCCAATTCATTTTGTGCAAACAAGTTTTCCATGAAAAAAAAATATCGGGGCACATTTACTTAGGGTCGAATATCGAGGGTTAATTAACCCTCGGTATTTGACTGTCGAAGTTAAATCCTTCGACTTCGAATATCGAAGTCGAAGGATTTACCGCAATTCATTCGATCAAACGATCAAAGGAAAAATCCATCGATCTAACGATTTTCCTTCGACCAGAAATTTGTTAGAAAGCCTATGAGGAAAGATTTTTAGTTCGAATCGTTCGAGTCGAAGTCAAAGTCGTAGCCAAAAAAACGTTCGAAATTCCAAGTATTTTTTCTTCTATTCATTCACTCGAGCTAAGTAAATGTGCCCAATAGACTCCAATGTATTATGTACAGAAAAGTGGAAAATGCCCATAAATGCCAAAGTATTTTGGGAAGAAAAAGTTGCTGCAAAAAAAAAAAAATTTGCCACAAAAAAGTTGCTACGGAAAAACACCCTTTAATGTATTTAGAATTTTTTTGTCATGTTGATAAATTTTGCTGTTTCAAAAATGTTCCTATGGTTTTGCTTGTTTCCTGGCAAGACAAAATGGGATCGATTCACATATCACCATTTTGCACACTTTTCATACAGGTTTTCTAAATGAATTGTGAATAGTGATGGGCGAATTTGCGCCGATTCGCCGAAAAATTTGTGAATTTCGCGCGAAATTCGCGAAACGGCGCCGGTGTTTCATTTTTGACGCCGGCGCCCGTTTTTCCGGCGCCGAATTTTTGCCGCGAATTTTCGCAGGCGTTTCACGAATTTATTCGCTGGCGGCGAAACGCGCGAATTCGCGCCTGGCGAATAAATTCGCCCATCACTAATTGTGAAAGGTCTTTGCACTCTGTTTTTGTGAGATATGTGACACACTTATGAATACAGTTTTGCCAGCATTAGTCTTACTGTATTCATTAGACGGGAGGCACATAGGTATTTGCCTCCTACCTGTCTCCTAACTTGCACATCATTTAGACATCATTGTGGGCATTTGCTATCATGCTCTAAAGCTGGGGGAATTGTGTATGTTGCCTAAAGTACATTTTTAGTAAGGGTGCAATGATGTCCAATGTTACAAACACTTATAGATATATGGAGAAATGTGTGTTATCCTCTCCTGTTCTTATGTTTTCTTACCCTAGACTGTTATGATCAAGCCCTGTGGCAGTGTTTATGTGAACACCATCTTTACCCAATTGCCAGTATCTACAGGTAAGATATATTCATGTTTGGTATTATATGGCAGGGAATGTAAAGTGTATCCTTTGTATCTCTACAGTATCTAATAGTGTAGAGCTTCCAACAGTTTGCAAAAAAATAAACTATGGGTAATAGTTTAGTTTAATATATGAATGGGCAGAAAGATGGAGTATGAGTCACTTATTTTGTGATTTTGTTTGCAGCTAGTGTCACCATCTTCAAACCTACCTCTTTTTACATTATTGTTCAAACGAATATGGGGCTCCAGGTGGTTGTTCAGCTCACTCCCTTTATGCAGGTCTATGTGGTACTGCACCCAGCCCTCCAAACCAAGACATGCGGTAAGGATAGTCCTGAGCCTTTTCTTGAAAAAAGCAAACAAAAATATTTCATGTTTTCTAGCTTAGCCTATGTGGTCTGTTTTGGCAGGTCTTTGTGGAAACTTCAACAACATACAAACAGATGATTTCATGACAATAAATGGAATTTTAGAAGGAACTGCAGCCTCTTTCGCCAATTCTTGGAAGACCCAGGCAGACTGTCCAAATATAAAGAATGACTATAATGACCCATGCTCTCTCAGTCTTGAAAATGGTAAACATCAACATGATTGCTTCATTAAAGGGTTATTTATTGAAATATGAATGTTAAAAACTTGAAAAATTCAAGTTTCTCTACAAGAAAACTCAAATTCTTAAAGGAAAAACTCAACTTTCAAGATTTATTATACCTTGATGCTGCATAAAGCCAGAATCTGAAAATCTCATCTCAGACCTGCCGATTTCTTTTATAAGTCAGTGGGAGAGGAAACTATCTCAATTTCAAGTTTCGTGGTCTGCACTGGATTTAGGCTTTTTGACTTTTTTAGCAAAACTCAAAAAATTTGAGCAATTTAGGAGGAAGCCTGAAAAATTTTGAGTGATTCGGGTTTTCACTCATTGAGTTTTTCTGCAATCTCATTAAATTGAGGGGTTTTTTTTATTAATAAATAAGCTAAAAATAGGCATGGGAGTTTGGTTGCATTTTTTAAATAAAATATGAGATAAATTTGGATTTCAGTAAATAACCCCCCTCATGTTTATATTATTAAAACCTATCATTTATTTTGGACTTTTATTTCAATCATGAAGGGTCTCAAAGACCAGTTTATGTGTGCTAAAAATTAGTCCATGTCAGGATACCCATGCAATCTATTCTGAAAATATGAGATTCACAAATGATAGGGTTGGATTTATATATGAAAAAGTAATCTACAATTTGTCCCGAAATAACAAATTGACTTTTCATGCTTCTATAGAACAATATGCTTCCTTCTGGTGTGGTCTCATATCGGACCCAAATGGGCCATTTGCTGCTTGCCACTCACAAGTGAATCCAAAAAGATATCAAAAGGTAAGTCCACACTTCTCACATTAATTTCCTAGCAAAGTTTTGGACTTCAAGTCAACTAACCAAGGATTACAGTGCTAAGGGCACAACATTGCATGGATACCCCTTGAAATGAGGTTCATTACATAGAGGTTCATTGTATTTTGAAGCACATGAGTGACACCACCCATGCCCTAACACTTCTGAGTCCTGAGCTCTCTGGTTGTCCAATGATAAATGTGACATAAATATAATTGCAGCACCTTTTTGGTCACCCCCCTGTGCCAAAGGTTATACATCATATATTTCTGAATTCCCTTTCCCCAAAGAGTACATTGTTCCTAGGTAGTGTTACCTGCCCCAAGTACTTTTACCAACTGGACAAAGTGCTGCTCCCACGTGGCAGGCACACAAAAAGCCTGGGTCACAAACGGAAGACATCCTGGATCCTCTTTCCCCTCTACCGTCCCCAGGCAGACTCGCCCGGGGGCTCACACAGAGCTGGCAGGCTCACAAAGAGCTGGAGCAGGCATCCACAGCAATGACATCCTTTATCCAAAAACCTTGAAGCTTGCTGCACTTTCAAAACTGTAGCTCCCAGCACTGTATATAGTGCGAGCATTCCAAGTCCAGATTCTGGAATCAGAGAGCCTCAGACCCTCCTGCTCTAGCTTCCAGGCATGGGGCTGCTGCACCCCAGCCTCAGAGGCCTCCTGCCCCTACATCTTGGTGGCTGAGATCACTATGTCCTCCATAAAGTAGTATCCAGCTAATTTCTGCTGTCTGAGCACATGGTTCTTCTTTTTATAGTGGTGCAGCAGCAACACCTAGTGACTTCCTTTGGTATCGGCCATGATGCACCAACACAAGGGCTCAGGCCCCTGCCAAGCCCCTAGGAAACCCTGTAGCTCCCGGGAGGAATTAACTCTATGGGTCCCTACATAATATATGTTTTATCTTCTTTCATAGAACTGTATGTTCGACTCCTGTAGCTGTGAGAAGAGTGAAGATTGTATGTGTGCCTCCCTCTCCTCTTACAGTCGGGTCTGCCTAAGCAAAGGTGTCATACTGCCAGAATGGCAAGGAAATACCCCATGCTGTAAGTTGCTGACTATAATATAATACATTTTTGTGTAGTCAGAGTTTCTAGATCATGACCTTGGTAATAATGATCTATTTAGGGATAGAATTGAATAATCGGTTGTGATATACAGACACATTTGTGGAACTCACCTTTCTGATTTATCTGCAAGCATATTTATTATCCAAGTGTTGGAAGTCTGATGTTGCATAAAATAATCACCACTATAATCTTATTGCAGTGACTTGTTAGTAAACGTGTCTCACTCCCTTTTTTTCAGCTAAATATACAAAATACTGCCCAGAATCATTAAACTACACCTACTCTATGAGCACCTGCCAGCCAACCTGCCGCTCTCGCTTTGAACCGGACATCACCTGCAGCATCAAGTTCACACCTGTAGATGGCTGTAGCTGCACTAAGGGGTTCTACATGGATGACAGTGGAAAATGTGTCCCTGGAGCTGCCTGCCCCTGTTACTACAAGGGAAGTGCTGTACCCTCTGGAGAAGTGGTCCATGATAATAAAATACAATGGTGAGTTGCAATTTTTTTTTCTTCTAAGCCAGCACATTGGAAGCTCATATATATCTGAAGGTCTGTGTTTTAGAATCAATTTTGCAACCAAAATATCAACAACTGTACATAAAATCTGAGATTACTAACTTTGCCTGCATTCTTGTGCAATATAAACAATATATGCTAACATATACTATACTATTTATAATATAGAGGAACCGATAAAATAGAAATAAATGGATCAGCCCTACAGTATATTGCCCACCTCAATGTGGGCATATCGGGGAGAGATCACCAAATGAGTGGATCTCCCTGTGTATGGCCAGCTTAAGTTTGCTAAAAATCATTTAGTCCTTAAATTAACCCATACAGATTCATGCAGCTGAGTTACCACCAAGGTACTGTTTTATTACTACAGAGAAATAGGAAATCATTTTTAAAGACTAGAATTATTTCCTTATAATGGATTCTATGGGTGATGACCTTTCTGTAATTCAGAGCTTTCTGTGTAACAGGTCTTTTAGATAATGGACCTTATACTCAGAGATCAATCACATTTTCTTACTTATACTTCTTTTTTATTTCACAGTTCCTGCACTGAAGGAGTTTTGAGCTGTATCGGAATTAATAAGCCAGGTACAATTCTACAACTCGGATATCTTATTCACAAATCGCTTAAAGGCGAACTACTGCAAAAATGAAAATTGTATTAGAAGCTTCATCTCATGTGGAAAAATGAAGCTTTCTAAATAAAATAAATCTGTCTCTCTAAATTCCCTACATGTTTGATTAACTGTTTGGTCAAATACATTGGTGTGTTCTTTCTTTGCCAAAATAATGTATTAGAAATAAGTTTCTTTTAAAATACATGAAGGCAGAGAAATAGCTGAGAGGGAGGGTGAAGAGAAATCTGATTACCGTATATACTCGCGTATAAGCCGAGTTTTTCAGCACCCAAAATGTGCTGAAAAACTCAAACTCGGCTTATACGCGGGTCATACCTCCTTCCGCGTCCTTCCCTGCCGGCGTTCGCTCCCAAAATGGCGGCGCCCATGGCCGCCACGTGGGTAGCGGCGCCGGCCGCTACCCACGTGGCGGCCATGGGCGCCGCCATTTTGGGAGCGAACGCCGGCAGGGAAGGACGCGCCGCCCGGAGCTCCTGGACCTGCTCCGGGCGGCGACACAGTCAGTCACAGACAGTCCTGCTGGGGCCGGGTCACGTTTTACTGTGACAGAGGGAAGAGCAGCAGACGTGAGGGCCGGGGTGGGGAGAGCGACAGATGGGGAGGGCAGGGGGGGGAAGTGGCAGAGGGAAGCAAACATGAAATAGGGGTAGACAGAGGACCCTTTAACAGGTACCTGCCCAGTGTCCCCCAATTGTTGCGGCCGGGTCACATTCACATTTTGAAATCTGACATGGGGCCCCTAGGCTTATACATGAGTCAATACATTTTTCCAGTTTTCTTAGGTAAATTAGGTACCTCGGCTTATACACGGGTCGGCTTATACACGAGTATATACGGTATTTCAGAAACAGTACAGAATATTTAATTGGCTATTCTTATTTCCATGAGATGAAGCTTATATCAATTTCATGTTGATCATTAATATTAAATTTAATATTACATTCATTTTTAACTATACTTTGTTATATGAAATCAGATCTCAATACTAATGCAAGTATTTTGTTGCTTTCTGTGTCTTCTGCATTAAAGTTGCAGTCAAAAATGATAGGGGTAATTTATTGAATCACATGCTAGAGCATAATAGCACCCCTTTGTACTCATTTACAAAGAACTTGCATCAGGAAGTAGCCTGTGCATCCAGCTGAATGACACACGAGTTAGGGGATGAGATAGGGGTGCTGCCCTTATGAATTGTCGAATTCTGGAGAGCACAAAAAGTTGCCCTAATGGGAACTAAGCTTTGGGCAGGTTGCAAAGTGTGAAAAACATGGCAATTTGTGCTTTTGTACATGTCCCCTGCCAAGTACTGTAAATTATGAGTGTTACCCTTCAGTCTGGGTATTCTGGATGAGGGATCTTTCTGTAATTTGAATCCCCATACCTTTAGTCAACTAAAATATTATTTAAACAGTAATTAAACTCAATAGGATTATTTCCTAGTTGGGTTTTAAGTACAAGGTACTGTTTTATTAATTCAGAGAAAAAATAAAATAATTTTTAAAAATTTGACTGATGATATTTAGTAATGAGTGAATTTATTCAGCAGTCATGGATTAGGGGTGTAATTTCCAAATTTCTCCATGTGTGTTTTTTTTTGCAAAACTGAGAAATTTTGCAGCGAAAAATTTGCCAAAAGAAAATGCCCATAAGAAAAAACGTCTTAACTTAAATGGATTAGGAAAAAAAAGTCGCCATAAGAAAAAGTGCACATTATCTTTAATGCAGTTCGGGTGAAAATTTGTTGCACGTAAAAAACACCCATTGACTTCACTGCTAATTTTTTCGACAAAGGGAAATGAGACAGATTCACTCATCACTAATTGGATTATAATGGAGCCAATGGGAGATGGTAGCTTTCTGGACAATGGGTCTCCAGATAATGGATCCTGTACCTGTATATGGATTGTATTGATTGTAGATTGATTATATCAACACAGTGGAGAGCTGCTTTGCATCAACAATGCATCAATTTACTACCACCACCATAATTCATCTTTTTTTTTTATGTGATTCTCTCCCACAGAATGCACTGCTCCCATGGTTTATTTTGATTGTAATAATGCAACAGAGTTCACAAAGGGAGCTGAGTGCCAGAAGAGTTGCCAGATACTGGGGACACAATGTGTAAGGTTTTTTTTTCTTCTCGAAACAAGAAATATAGAATGAGAATAAGGGACAGCTTTATATAATACTGAAATTGGGCATCTAGAGGCCTTTGCAGTAGTCTGATATTTTTCCATTTTTTTGAACATTTTGCTGACTGTCAGGAATGTGTTTTAAGGAACAGATGCAAGATACTTACATCTATTAAGGTCTATCTAGGGGTAACCCAAACCAAACAATTACTACAAAATATTATTTGGTATATTTTAATGCATATGGTATTGTAACGTTTTGTTGTTTTTGTGGCTGCAATAGTTTTGGAAATACAAAACAAAATAAACAAACACACAACTAGAGACCATAGGGCTGATAAAGTTGTATTAGTTGAGTTGCCAATAACTACTTCTACTACTTCAAAAATGAGTTCTTATAACGTTATGTCTTGCTTACTTTTTTCTCACCTCACAGTACAGAACAAATTGTGTCTCTGGCTGTGTGTGTCCTGATGGACTATTGTCAGATGGAAAGGGGGGCTGCATCAATGAGGAGCAATGTCCATGTGAACACAATGGAGCCAGTTATCAGCCGGGAGAAAAAATTAAAGTTAAATGCAATACTTGGTAAGGGTATGAATATAGACCCACGCAAGGTACTGTACAAATAATGCTTTTCAAAAACACAATTCAAAAATAACATCCAACATCCCTCTCGCTTCATAGCACCTGCAAAAACCGATTGTGGCAATGTACAGATAAGCCATGTCTAGGGACCTGTGCTGTGTATGGAGATGGCCATTATATCACTTTTGATGGGAAACAATACACCTTTAATGGAAAGTGTGAATATAGCCTTTTGCAGGTACAGTATGGCCTTAATCATTTAGAAAATACATGTTAAAGGAGAACTAAACCCTAAACATGAACATGGTTAAACATGGCATATTTTATATAGTGAACTTGTTGCACCAGCCTAAAGTTTCAGCTTGTCAATAGCAGCAATGATCCAGGACTTCAAACTTATCACAGGGGGTCACCATCTTGGAAAGTGTCTGCGACACTCTAATGCTCAGTGGTCTAATTATCAACCAGTAAATGAGGTTGGCCTGTAATATAAGCTGATGCTACAGGGCTGATTATTAAATTCTGATGCTAATTAGTAGTAATTATCTGTATTAATTACTAATCAGCCTTATATTGTGACATTCTATGTGAACTATATATTGTGAGTGGGTCCCTAAGCTCAGTAAGTGACAGCAGCACAGAGCATGTGCAGTGAATCAGTAGAAAAGAAGATGGGGAGCTACTGGGGCATCTTGGAGACACAGATCTTTACTGCTAAAGGGCTGTGGTTGCCTTGGGAAGGTACAGAAACCCAAAAAATAATGTACAACATTTCTAGCTACTTCTTTAGTTAGGCTTTAGTTCTCCTTTAAGGGATCTCAGCCTAAAATAGAGGGGCATGCTTATAATTTGGCTCTCACCATATCATCTTTAGGATCTTTGTGGCAAAACTGAAGGCGGGAGCTCTTTCCGAGTCATTACTGAGAACATCCCATGTGGAACGACTGGCACAACCTGTTCTCAAGCTATTAAGGTCTATCTAGGGGTAAGTGGTGTAAATTGTTCCTAACTACTGTACCTGTGCACTATCAATGTGTAGCCTTTTTCTTTCCTAACCTGTAAGTAGTAAGCGCAGGCTGTAATAAGATAAGCTTTATCATTCACTTTTGCTTTTCCCCCCATAAACAGAACTTTGAACTTAGTCTCACAAATGAAAAGTTTGACATAGTAAAAAGAGACCCCAACTCCAAGGTGCCATATACTGTCCGATACATGGGTATCTATCTTGTCATTGAGTCTGACAGTGGACTGATCCTGCTGTGGGATAAGAAAACTAGCATCTTCATCAAGCTCACTAGAGACTTTAAGGTGAGATCATGTATCTGAACAACACCCTGTACTAACATGATATTAATTGCAATATATAAATACAAAATGCTGTTTTTATGCATACATTATACAGTTTTTATCAGTTGCATGTACTGTATCACTTTCTGCAGGCTCAAAGTCACTTCTTTGAGTCTGCAAACAGACAATATTATTGTGAAGACCTGGCAAGTCTATTCCAATGAGCATCCAATGATATGTTATTGCTGTGTGACGCGTAATACCACTACAGGAATGGGATCAGTTATTCTGTAACCCATTTTTCAGAAAGCTCCTCATTATGGAAAGGCCATCTTCCACTGACTCCATTTTATCCAAATAAACCAAATTCTTAAAAATGATTTCCTTTTTCTCTGTAATAATAAAACAGTACCTTGTGATGATCCCTACTAAGATATAATGAATCCCTTTTGGAAGCAAAACCAGCCTATTGGGTTTATTTAATTATATTAATTATATTTAATTATAGATTATAATTTATTAAATGATTTTCTAGTAGACTAAAGGTATGAAGACCCAAATTATGGAAAGATCAGTTATCTGGAAAACCCCAAGTCCCAAGGATACTAAAGGGTCCCATACCTGTACAATATACTGTATCACCAGGGTCAGACTGGGGGGCCCAGGGCCAACCAGGATTGCTGTTCAGAACCCCCCCTCCGGACCCCCCAACCCCCGCATGCGCTTGTGCGTGGGTATGCAAATGCACACTATGTTTTTCAGGGCAGGCAGGAGCCGGCAAATTGAAGGATCTGGGTGCGGATCTGGGCCAGCAGGCAGGGCTGGATTTACATAGTGGGCGCCCCTAGGCCCACTGCTGTTAATGGCCCCTGTCCCCTCCCCTGTATTCATGCAAATTTTCATCATCTGAACCAGAGCAATGGGGATTGGTGCATGGGAAATTTAAAAAATGATGGCATCCCAGTGTTTTTGAACCAATGTGGGTGTGGTTGGGCAGCATGCCGCCCCCTTAAAATCCTGCCGCCTTAGGCCTGGGCCTAGGTGGCCTTTCCAGAAATCCGGGCCTGCCGGCAGGGCCCAAGAGAGCCGGAGGGCCCCCGGGTTTTTTCCTGGTGTGTCCCGCCGGCCAGTCTGACCCTGTGTATCTAATTTTTCTAGACAAATATGCCCAGCATCAACCTTGGATTACAATATATTCAATTTGTTACACAGGCAATAGGCTATAGGCTATACGTAAACTTCATTGAACAAGCTGGGAGTTATAGTTTCTGCCTGTGTGTAGCTCACCCTTAGTGTGCAGTGGTCCGGGTGCCTTAAGCCCCAAACCAGACACTCGTTGAATGGAGTCAATATTCTCACCGCTAACTCCTCACACAGAACATCAGTCATAGATAAATCAAATGAATCAAGCTCCAGCTCTTACCCCATGCCTGTTATGACCCGGGTGCTGCCGCCCCGAGTCTGTCACTAGGGGGTCTCTGATGTCTCTGAGGAAGTGTTCAAACATGAAAGCGTCAGACCTCAGATGCTGTTATAATTTTGTGTATGTTCAAATAAAGTATATGGATTTTTACCTACTATCTGGAGCTGAGCGGTTTGTTAGAAAAGACCCAGGAGTGCGCTGTCTCTTCTACATTGACCCTGTGTATCACTGTCAACAATTTATATAATTTTGATTAACATATTATATTTCATACACAGGGTGATGTCTGCGGTCTGTGCGGTAACTATGATGGAGACGGAAACAATGACTTTACTACTAGGAGCTTGTCACTGATAGGAGATCCTGTGGAATTCGGAAACAGCTGGAAACACGACCCAACATGCCCTGATGCCAGTCCAACAAGAGATCCTTGTTCTGCCAATCCATATAGAAAATCATGGGCACAAAAGCAGTGCAGTATCATCAAGAGCAAGACATTTTCTGACTGCCATTCTCAGGTGGGTCTGGATTTGATTCAACATTCTTTAATGGCAATTCAAAATTAGGCACTACAACAATCAATGAAGAGAAAATATTAAAATGGTACAGTAGAAAGATTCGAATTCTACAGGACACAGGATGTTAATTTTAAAAATGCTAATGAACTAAAATATTTTTTTATAGCTTGACCCGTCTCAGTATTATGATGCCTGTGTTTCCGACTCCTGTGCTTGTGACAGTGGTGGAGACTGTGAGTGCATGTGTACTGCAATTGCAGCCTATGCTCTTGCCTGTAGTGAAGCTGGCATTTGTGTTTCCTGGAGGACCCCAAGCATTTGCCGTAAGTAATTTGTAGCACTAGGGATGGTTGGGGATACTTTTTTCCACTGCCTTTAAAGATAGGTGAATCCTCGTTCCGGTTAGGGCCTGGGAATGGGTCTTCAGGGTAAACTGTAACTAAACACATTCATTTTCACAAAGAAACTTTAGCACTTGAAGTTCTTAAAATGATATTGTCATAGAAAAACATGTTTTTTTTTTAAAATGCATCAGTTAATAGTGCTGCTCCAGCAGACTTCTACACTGAAATCCATTTTTCAAAAGAACAAACTGTTTTTTTTATATTTAATTTTGAAATCTGACATGGGGCTAGACATATTGCCAATTTCACAGGAGCCCCCAGTCATATCACTTGTTCTCTTCAATCACTCTTTAATGCTGTACTACAAATTTGAGTGATATCACTCCCCCTCCCCAGCAGCCTAACAACAGTAACAGTACAAGTTAACCAGATAGCAGCTTCCTAACACAAGATAATAGCTCCCTGGTAGATCTGAGAACAACACTCAACAGTAAATATACAGGCCCCACTGTGACATCTTCAGTTACATTGAGTAGGATAAACAATAGTCAGAAAGCAATTCCATAGTGTAGCACTGGCTCCTTCTGAAAGCACATGACCAGACATGTCCTAATGGGAGCAACATGCAATTGTCTTTACGTTATAGGGTCCCTAATACCTCATTTCACTAAGGCTTTGTGTACCTTAGGGTTAACTCTTCTCCAGTCTTGGGTCCTTTCTCCACCTCAGGCTTTTATTGAGGCCTCTTTCCTCATGCTCTCCAGCAGCATCCACCCCATCTATAGAATGAAGTCAGAACCATTTGCTTCCTCCTCTTGTATATGATAGGAAACAGGGACTTCTTATACTTCCTCAAAGTAGGGATGGTTAAATGCCTTCATATCCCTTATATAGTATAATTTTGTTACTATTGTTTCCTAATAGAAATTTCATTTTCATTCTTGCCTTACGACAACAGGATACAACCGATATTCATATTCATATAAATGTTTCATTATTTCAATTGTAATCAATATAACTGTAAAATCTTTTGTGTTTAGCTATTTTCTGTGATTACTACAACCCAGAAGGTGAATGTGAATGGCATTACAAGCCATGCGAGCACAGCTGCCTAAAGACCTGTAGAAACCCCACTGGGAAATGCCTTTATGATCTACCAGGTCTGGAAGGTAAGAGAGGTTTATAGATAAGTTCAGCTAACTGCGAGCCTTACTGGCACACTCACTCAAACGAATTTTCTCTAAAACCATGAATGCCATATCATGTATTAAACAATCCGAATATAACAAGTATGAATGAAAAAAAAAATGCAGAACGATGCCTTAAAGATTTGAAAACTTGAAGGGGGTCATTAACTAAACCTCAAATTTATCTGTTTGGGCTTTTAACTAGAATTTTTTGTTGAAAAAAAAGCCAGAATCTGAGAATCTGCCATCTCAGACCTGTTGAGGTCCTGTATAAGTCAATGGTAGAGGCATCTACAGTTTCTCAATTTGAAGTTTTAGTGGTCTGCACTGGGTTTAGCCCAAAAATCCCACTTTTTCTGGGTTTTTGGGCAAAGATTCCAAAATGTGAGCGATTTGGGGAAAAAGGACAGAAAAATTCTAGCGATTTGGGTTGCTTGATTTTATCGAGTTTTTCCGTAATACAATAAAACAGAGGTTTTTTTTTTAATAAATAAGCTAAAATCAGCATGGGAGTTGGTCGTGTTTTTTTTTTTATTAATAAAATATGAGATAAATTCGGATTTTAGTAAATATCCCCCTAAAAAGTCTAAACTGGCAAAAAAAAAAGGTCCAATAAGCCCAAAGACTACTTCCATTAAACAAGGTCATACCACAGGTAAGCGTAATAAAAGACAAAGACATACTTTATTAGCCAATAAATAGAACAACAAATACAGATTAAAACACTTCAAACATAATCATGCAGCACCACCCACTGACCATCATGTACCACATCTACTGTAGTATATAGCTAGTAATATATGCTAGTATCCTAGTATAACTGCTCCTTTCCACCAATCATATCTGTTGGTACCAAAGAAACAAAAAAAAAACAATACACTTAGGCGGTTATTTATCAAAGGTCGACTTGATTTTTACCCCCTAAAATTTGAGTTTTCAAGGGTATTTCTCAGTCAAATAATACCCTTCTAAAAAAAAAAACATTTTCCAAGATTTATTATAACCAGAATCTGAATGAATGCAAAAATACTCCAGCTAAAACATGTAAAGGTCATTGCCAGTGGTCCATTTAACTGTTTGAAGATGAATTTGAGAGATTCAAGTTTTGTTCGGCAAAAACTCGAGTTTTTGGGTTCTTCATCCGAATTCACTGATTCGAGTTTTTTACATTCAAGTTTTTTCATAAATTAGAAAACACTTGTATAAAAAAACCTCAAATACCTCTAAAACTTGAACTTTGATAAATAGCCCCCTTAATGAAGGCTCAGAGGAGTATGCCCCCCTTTCCCTCTCTATTGTGTCCAGACATGGCTAAGCTATACTCTCTTTAATGTCAGGCATAAGCCAGCCCTAAGATATACAGGTAAATGTAAGGCATACATCATTTACACTCAGCTAGGTCTATACCCCAACAATGGTCACCCACATCCAAACAAATTAACGGACAGGCTATCTACATAACCATGATACTCGCCTGCATTTCAAAAGATGTGGCAGACAGAGACTCCTTTAAGTCATATAAAGTCAATCGTGCTGGTGCTTCTACTTGTATCAAGCCTAGGGGCGTGGTGCAGAAAGAACCCAAAAGGACCTTGACTACTGTTACTTGGAAAATATTTTTCATGGTTTATACACTTAATAAATCACATATTTTAGGGGCCTATATATTAAATCTTGAATTTTTCTGGTCAAATTTTTTAAGGAGAAACAACCTCAAATTTTTCGATTTATTATACCCCTGCTAAATCTGCTAAAAATCCAAATCCGAAAATACTCCAGCTAAAACCTGTTGAAGTCATGTACACTTTAAAGATGTTTCTTGCCATCTTGATCTGCATTGGTTTTCGTTTGATAATACGAAAGAGAGAGTCAACGTTATCGGGCACCAATCAAAAAAGTTGCACAATTTGAGCTTGAAATTCAAAAAAGTCGCACAATTTTGTCAAGATTTTTGCAGCACTGATTTTTCCCCACCAAACTTTTTAATAAATTACAGCAATTTGTGCATGGGAGTTATGTCAAATTTAATTCTATTAAAAATTTTAATTTAGTTTTAGTAAATACCCCCATAGAGTTTTAAAGAAATATAAAACTTAAAATTTCAGAGAACTAATTTGATTCATGAAAAAAATTAGAATGTTAGTAAATTGGCTCCTAAATGTTGAGTTACATTTCTTTTATCTTGAATTAGGATGCTATCCTAACTGCCCAGCAGAAAAGCCTGTTTTTGATGAGGACACAATGGCATGTGTAGCCCAGTGTGGTTGCTATGATGATGAAGGAAATCACTACCCACCAAGAACCCCCCTTCCCAGAAAGAAAAATTGCCACACCTGGTAAGGCTTCTTTAGGAGTTCTTTGGAAATTTCTAAATACCCACTTACTATTTGAAAGGTACAGATTAAAACATGTTATTCAGTAGTGTGTTCCATTCTGAAAGCATATTTGTTTCTTTCTACAGTGTATGCAGCATGTCTTCCATTATTGAATGCAAATATGATAAATCAGGTAAGCTTGGAAAGAAACAATGCACATCTCTTGATGGCGACGTCCATGGTGATTTTATTTTTGACTTTGCTTATAAATCTACAGTAACTACATTTTAATTGGATTTTGGAGCAGTTTTTGTTCTCTATATATCTTTTATGATCTCCTCTAAGTATGACAAGTACTCTAAACATGGGTGTCTGCAGAAGGGGGCAGTTGCCCCACTCTGACTTCTCCAGCTAGTTCCAAGAAATTGTTTGTAAATAGTGATGGGCGGATTTATTCGCCAGGCGCAAATTTGCAGCGTTAAACGGGCACGAAGATTTGCTGGCGAAAATTCGTTGGCTTAAAAAAATGGACGCCGTTTTTTTGACACCGGCGCATTTTCGCCAAAAGTGGACGCCGGCATCAAAAACGAGATGCTGGCGCCGTTTCGCAAATATTTCACTGGAAACTCGCTAATTTTTCTGCGAAACGGCGCAAATTCGCCCATCACTATTTGTAAATTTAATCTCAATCAAACAAGATAGATTTTTTATACTTCCCATCCCAAGGCAAGCCTTAATCTTCTGCATTGTCATGAATAGGTTCATCTTCAATTTTTTGTGGGCACCCATGACTCTAAATATTCAGTCACTCCAAGCCCTGCACCATCAGTCCATTTGCTGATTCATGTTCTCTTCTGTTTTGCCCTTTTCTTCACAGCTTGCTACTGTATGTACAACGGCATCAAATACAATTACAATGATGTGATTTATTACACACGGGATAACACTGGCGCATGTCGTAGTGCCATTTGTAAGGAAAATGGAACAATCCTGAGAGATACTATGTGCCCCCCAACAACTCCTACAACGACATTTGTTTTTACCACCACACCAATCACTACTGTTACTACTACTCCGACGACTAGTAGTAAGTCACAAATAATTACATTCTATTAAGTGAAATCCAGGCTCGTAAGGAAGTTATGGTATCATAAGAACCAGCTCTACTGCCAAATAACTACTCTTGTAGGCTGCCAGTCCACATTGGTGGTTACCAAACATCCCATCATAGACCTAATTTGGCATCCCCAGGAACTTTTTTCCATACTTGTGTTGCTTCCCAACTCTTTTGATTAAACTCATAGGTTGGCGAACCCTGCTCTAGGTGAACTAAAAAGCTAAACAAGTCATTTATCACATCAAATGCATAGTCATTTAAATCCTTTCAAATATGACTATTGATGTAATAGATTGTGCTCACAAGGTCTTAAAACAATTGAAAACCTGAAATAATGATTGCATTAAGAAATCCTTTTAGAAAGCCATATATTTCAATAAATGCTCTACATTGAATTCCCTCTTACTACTATTCTTATCCTCGCATTTTCTTTAGACTGCAGAGATACTCCTGTCATAAATTTTTTGATCCACAAAATCTCGTCTTTCAGAAAATGTCCTCAAAAAGGAGTTATTGATCCTGATGCTGAACTGGAGCTCACAATGTTACAATATCAATCAAATACATGGTTAATAGTGTGCTTATCCTTTCAAGAATGTTTCTTAGTAAAACCAGTAACCGTAGCATGATATACATATTTATTGGTATGGTAATGTCTTAAGTTAATGTTTTTCTTTGTCTAATTTTGTAGCATCAACAATCTGTGTTCAGAAGTACTGTGAGTGGTCTGATTGGATAGATACGAATTATCCTGCATCAGAACGGGACAGTGGAGATTTTGAGACATATGACAACATTAGAGCTAAAGGACTAACTATCTGTAATTACCCAGAAGAAATAAAATGCAGAGCTAAAAGATTCCCTGAAATTTCACTAAATGAATTAGAGCAGAATGTTCAGTGCAATGCGTCCTTTGGATTGAAATGCTACAATAGGGATCAACTGCCACCTATTTGCTACAACTATGAGATTAGTGTCAAATGCTGTGAAATAAGGGGTTGTGATTTCATATCAACTGCAACTACCACTACAACTCCAACAACAACTGAAACTACAACTCCAACAACAGAAACTACAACTGAAATTACAACTCCAACAACAATAGAAACTACAACAACAACAGAAACTACAACTGAAACTACAACTTCAACAACAGAAACTACAACTGAAACTACATCTCCAACAACAACAACAACAGAAACTACAACAACAACTGAAACTACAACTCCAACAACAACAGAAACTACAACTGAAACTACAACTCCAACAACAACTGAAACTACAACTCTAACAACAACTGAAAAAATAACCACAACTGAAACACCAACTGCAACACACTGTGAACCCATGTGCAAATGGACTAATTGGATTGATGCCCATGCACCAGGTTTGGGGAAGGGTGAAGGAGATTTTGAAACCTATGAAAAAATTAGTGCAGCAGGAATAAACGTTTGTAAGGAGCCAGCTGATATTCAGTGTAGGGCAGAAAAATTCCCTGAAAAGACAATTCATAATATTGATCAGGCTGTGCAGTGTAATGTAACAACCGGTCTTGTGTGCAAAAATGAAGAGCAAAAAGGTGATTTTAAAGAATGTCTTAACTACCAAGTGAAATTACTTTGTTGTGATGATTATAGTCATTGTTCAACCATAACAACGACACCTATTTCAACTTCGACAACTACAACTTCTCCCACTACCCATACAGTCACAACAACAATCTGTGAACAGAAATGTGAGTGGTCGCCTTGGTTTGATAAAAGCTATCCTGAATCAAAATATGACGGTGGAGAGTTTGAGACTTATGAGAACCTTAGAGCAAAAGGATATTCTATCTGTAAAAACTCAGAAGAAATAGAATGCAGAGCTAAAAAATATCCTGATTTCCCACTCGAGGAACTAGGTCAGGATATCCAATGCAATGTATCTTTTGGTCTGATATGTCATAATAAAAATCAGGAACCACCCATTTGCTTAAACTATGAGATTAGGGTTAAATGCTGTGACATGCAATGTCCTTCCACCACTACTCCATCTAGTTCAACATCAATTATCACTTCAACCACGACAAAAACTACAACTCCAAGCTCAACTACTCATTGCTTCTGCTACGTTGATCATGTTTTCTATGCACCAGGTATGTTTTAAGATTTCTTATTTTAATCAATAATCATATAGTTAGACAAATGTTTTCAGTGAAGAATGTTTTAATTCATAGGCACTTGGGAAGGTGGTTTGGGGTGTTATAATAATGTATCCTTTGTTTTAAACAAAATGTATGTTGTCAACTTTATATATACACACACACACACACAACCACACACATAGGGTAGATTTATCAAGGGTCAAATTTCAAATTTGAAAAACTTGGAAATTCAATTTAAAAAGACTAACTGAAATTAAAAGGTTTTTTTTTGGCCGAATAGGTCCATTTCCGATCAAATAGGGCCATATTCGATCGAATTCAAATCATACCAATCGTAGTAATATCGCATTCGAATTGTACGATTCAAAGTTGTTCCCCAATTGACTCCAAATAGGTTCTAGGAGGTCCCCGTAGGCTAAAACAGCAATTCGGCAGGTTTTAGATGGCGGATGGTCGAAGTTGATTTTTTTTCAAATTCTAATTTTAATTTTTTATTCAAATTGAATTTGGACTATTCCCTAGTTAAAGGACACAAAATTCGAATTTTTTCAATTTGAATTTTCACTTTGACCATGGATAAGTTTGCCCCATACAGTACACACATATACATACACACTTTTTTTTCCAGAAGCTCAGTAATCAGGAAAGGCCATCCCCATAGTGTTCCAATTAGAAAAAAATCCTTGCTCATGGCAAACAATTCTATTGCGTTTTTAAGTGTTTTATATGTATATATAAATGTGGGCAATATATATTTTTTATATATAGTTCAATCCTTTAAAGCTGCCATCCTAGACACAGAACCTCAGTTGTCTATACAGAAGATATGGCTCTGCCCACATAGAGAGGCATTGAATAGTGTGTGGCTCAAAGTTTTAGTTGTTTCTGAAGGACTGGGGGGTCCTTGAAAGAATGTAATACCTGCGGGAGTGGGAATGGAGTTCTGTACTGTCAAGCAGGTAAATGTTTATATATATATATATATATATATATATATATATATATATATATATATATATATATATATATATATATATATATATATAACAAACAAGGGAAAGTTGTGCTCATTTTTTAAAACCATTAGGCGGGGGTGCAATGAGGGTGTGACCACAAACCAGCTCCATGTTGTAGCTCCCACCCTTCCCAGCTATAGTCAGGTGATCCCACTGGTGTCTAATAAAAGGGCAGCCAAGTTTGGGAGTTTTACTTTGAAAGCAGCGAGTAAGTTGCAGGTAAAACTTAGTCCCTTTGGAAAATGTATAATTAAGCAATAGAATTCTTAATGAATCAGATGAAAATTAAGCGTAGGACTGGCCAGATATGGGATGACTTTGATGTAGTTGGCCAGCTTAAATATATTGCAATATATGGACAAACAATCCCTGTTTTGTTTAAAGGGTAAGGCATTTTTTAGTAGCAGTATGCACAAAATGTCTCTGTCTTAAATATATTGATAATGGGTTGAGTGCAGAGGACCTCTTGTAGTTGACTTTATATATATATATATATATATATATATATATATATATATATATATATATATATATATATATAAATCATACATGACTGTAGCTCTCTAGCTGCTAAACTGCACTTCATATTAGCAGAAGCCTCCTATGCTGTGAATGAAAGATGTAGTTCAGTAGGCTCTGCATTCTTTTCAGGGAATATTAGGAGATGCCATTTAGTAGGTTGGACATTCCTTTCAAATGATGCTGAAGATAAAAGTTTGCACACCTCTCGCAGAGGGATTATAAGAGTTGTCATTCAGCACATTGGAAATACGCATATGAAATTGTCCTGGCAGTGAGGGATGCTTTCCGTTACTGCCCATTAGCCTATAACTATCCAATTAGATTATGCCCAGCCTAGAGTAGAGAATGTAAAGGGAAATGTAAGGCATGTCCACCTTCTCTAGCAGCATCACTGCTCTATAAGTCAGGTCTCCTTCTAGACTCTCCTTCTTCCACTGATAGTGCTATGTTATCTTTGCTGCTGCAGATTCATATTTGTGTTTGCGGATAAAAACAAGCATTCATTTCAATTATTTTAAATGTTTTTTTCCCCCAGGTGATCTTATATACAAAAAGGAAGATCATGCGGGCTGTTCTTTTTATGCGGTCTGTAATGACTTATGTGAAGCTGAAATATTTCAGGGACCATGTTCAACAACACCTACGACAACTACCCCAACAACAACTATTACAACTACTCCAACAACAACTACCCCAACAACAACTATTACAACTACTCCAACAACAACTACCCCAACAATAACTATTACAACTACCCCAACAAGTTCTACAACAAATACAATTGCTTATGGTTGTCTGCCTGATAAACAGGTAATTGGCCATGTTAAAAGAGAACTAAAGCTTAACTAATGAAGTAAGGCAAAATGTTGTACATTGTGTTTTGGGCTTCTGTACCAGCCCTAGGGAACCACAGTAAAGATCTGTGTCTCCAAAGATACCCCAGTAGCTCCCCATCTTCGTTTCTGCTGATTCACTGCACATGCTCTGTGCTACTGAGCTTAGGTAACGATGCATACGATACAGAATAATATATATATATATATATATATACATAATATAAATGTGTCACAATACAAGACAGATTAATAATTAATTCAGATTCTTATTACATGGCATCAAAATGTAATAATCAGTCCAGTAACTTCAGCTTCTTTGACAGAAAAACCTCAATTTTGGCTTGGTGATTTGCCACAACCCCCTAAGCTTAACTTCTCATAAGTAGCTAAAAGCACTCTGAGCATGTGCGTGTCACAGATACTCCTAACAAAATCCAAGATGGAAAACTCCTGTGAAAACATTGAAGTACATGGTACATTACTGTTATAGAAATGCTGAACCTTTAGGCTAGTTTACTCAGTTCAGTATACAGGTAAGGAATCCATTACATGGAAACTCGTTATCCAGAAAGTTCCAAATTACAGGAAGGCCATTCCCCACTGATTCCGTTTCAATCAAATAATTAAGATTTTTAAAATTGATTTTTAGTGATGGGCAAAATAATTTGCCAGACATGAATTCACTGTGAATTTCATTGCAAGCAAATGAATTTGCGAAACTGCGTCGATAATTCGCTGGCGAAAAATCAGCCGCATATCAAAATTGAAGCAAGTCAAATTTGTCGCGCTTCAAAATTATTCAGGCGCTCAATGACTTTAATGCATTTGGACCAAATAGTCACGCATATGTGTCGCTTGCATCACAATTAATTTTGCGAATTGATTTCTTTTTCTGTATTGATTTTCTTTTTCTCTGTAATAATAAGAGTACCTAGCAAATATAATTAATCTTTATTAGAGGTAAAGTAATAAAGATAAAGTAAAGTAATCCTATTGGGTTCATTTAATATTTACATTAATTTTAAGTAAAATATGTATGGAGATCCATCTTTATGGAAAACCCAGGCCCCAAGCATTCTGGATAATAGGTCCCATTCCTGTATAAAATATGCAATTTCTAGCCATTTTTTTAGCATTTAGTTCTCCTTTAAGTGTTGAAAGTGAAATCTGGCAATTTTATGGAAATTTTGTAATCTATATGTTTTTTGTTTAAGCATCACAGGCAAAAAATGTGTAAGTCAAGGTTTTTCTTATAACTACAGCTCATATTAAATATATAAGAAGTAGTTGTTTAATTTTGCTATAAATATATATTATTTAGTCATGGCCAATACTTCTCCTATTACAGCCTAATGAATCCTGGAAGATTGGAAATTGTACAACAGCCAAATGTCTAGGGAACAATGTCATAACTTATGATTCCGTCAAATGCCCAGAAGTGAAAGAGCTCACCTGTGCTAATGGTTTCCCACCAATCAAAGTCTACAGTGAAGATGGCTGCTGCTTCCATTATGATTGTCAATGTAAGTGCAATAAATGCTAAAGCAGGATAACTTAGATTTAATAAACAACCCTGATAGCACTCAAAGACCCACCTGCCATTGGCTAGCAGGTAGTGTCTTGTGTAGTAAACCTGTACCCAGTTCAGTGTCAGGTGTAATAACTATACTCAAAACCAAAGTGGACCCAGATATGCAAAAGTACATATACATTTTAAATACAACCCCCATAATCAACAGTGGTACTAAAGAAAAATGATCTTGAAAGATCTTACGTGTAAAGTCTCCTTATGGTCATTTTTACCTTTTGAATATGTCTCTTCCAGGTGTCTGCAGTGGATGGGGAGACCCTCATTATGTCACCTTTGATGGAATCTACTACACATTCCTAGATAACTGCACCTATGTCCTTGTGCAACAGATCACACCAAAGTATGATAACTTCCAAGTCTTAGTTGATAACTATTTCTGTGATGCTTCAGATGGATTGTCCTGCCCACAGTCTATTATTATATACTATAAAAGCAATGAGGTGTTGCTGACACGTCAGATGTTTGAAGGAAAGATGAAAAATATGGTAAGTGCTGTCAACATTTGGCTTAATTCTTTTTTATTACTGTTACATTTTTTGATATGATTTCTGTGATAAAATTAAAGGTTGATTAAACTTGATGATGAGCCTGTTCAAAATTATTTCTGGAACAGGATTTATAAATTTATCTGAAAAGGGCTTTATCATAGAGACAGCGGGCCCAAAAATAACTTTGAAGCTTGGAAATTTAGACAGGTTGGTGGGGGTTCTAACGGATGGACAATTTTCAAATATATTCACAGAGCTGGTCATCTTTTGAAGATTTTGTGAGCTCAAGGGTCCAGTAACTATCCTCTGGTATCTGACACAAAGCTGAAGAACATGCCATTTATGAAAAATATTTGCTTCACTGTGACATGTTAAGCATGTTTCAATAAAAAAATTTTCATCTCAGGGTCAGACTGGGCCGGCTGGACTCTGGGCAAAAACCCTGTGGGCCCTGACTCTCACGGAACCCACCAGTCCAGACCCACTTCTTGCTTAACATTACTCCAGAGCCACAACTAGGGATAGGCAGAAGAGACACCTACCTATGGCACAACGATGTGGGGGCACTAGGCAGGTGCCTGTTCAAGGGTCTTCTGCCTACTCCTAGTCCAGATTCACTCCCCTCTTGCCCCCCTCCTCTGTCACTCTCCCCTTCCTACCTCCCTCCCCTCTGACGCTCGCCGCTACCTCCCTCTCCCTCTCTCTCTCCTCTCCCTTCCCCCCTCCATAATGGCGCTTGCGTGCTCATGGGTGATGGGGTAAGCCATCTGGTCAGATTGGCCCAGTCCTGCATTACTCCCACTATTTTACAGGAATAAAAGAAATTGTATTTAAAAAAATAACAAAACATTTTTAATTAAATAATTTTTATTAACTTCATAAACATTTTCTATGATTAGCAAGGGTTCTTGTTCATTAATTGTTTATCAATGGCCAATAAATATCTTTGTTGATTCTTTTTGCTCACCAGTAGAAAACACATTTACGTGTATAACTGACTTTTTGCCAACAGATTAGATTCAACAAAGTCTGGACAACTCCAGGATTCACCACAGATGGTATTGCTGTTACCAGTGTTGGTATAAAAATGATTGTGGAAATTCCTGAAATCGGGGCTTATATCTCATTTAGTGGACTGATCTTTTTAATTAAACTTCCGTACAGCAAGTTTGGTGACAATACAGAAGGCCAATGTGGTAAGCTGCTCCAATCTTTTGCCTGCAATTATTTGTTTCTTAAATATTCATTAAGATCATGAGATCATTAAGATCATAGTAAATAATTAAATTCAGTATGTATGAATTATAGAAAAGCTTAGATTAAAATATAGATCATTGTACCATGACACTATTATAAATGATGTTTTCATTGTAATTGTTTTCATTATGATAAATGACCGATTTCAATTGGTCCCACCTAGGCACTTGCTCCAACAATCAGAGGGATGAATGCAGATTGCCAGGTGGCAAGATTGTGCAAGACTGCAGCCAAATGGCTGATGAGTGGAAGGTGAATGTGACTGAGAAACCATACTGCAACCTTCCAAAGCCAACACCTAAACCAACTCCAGTGCCACCAACCTGTCCACCTTCACCTCTTTGTGATGTCATTTTAAGCGAGTAAGTAGAATTACTTACTTGATTGCATCAAAATGATGTAATAATTATTATATCTTATATGTTTATTTAATTGTTGTTATGTTATGGAACAATGCATCGTTCCTGAAAACACCTAGTTTGTTAACCAACAGTGGGTATATTTGCACTTGGGCAGCACCAATCCAAGAAGCAATTAGTAAGTGCTAATCTACATTCAGACAGTTAGGGAAAATTAGGCAATGAAGAAAGCTGATTCTTTCATTCTTCTCATGACAGATTTGCACACAGTTAGTAAATGAGCCCAATTGTACAATCAAGGCATGCTTTGCTTAGCAAACCTCCGTTATTGTATTTTATTTATTTTTCTTTAGAGTCTTTGCTGAATGCCATAAAATAATTCCTCCAAAGCCTTACTATGATGGATGTGTTTTTGATGCATGTCGAGTTAAAAATACGACAGTGGAATGTGCCAGTTTCGAGGTCTATGCATCCCTGTGTACTTCCAGTGGAGTCTGCATCGACTGGAGGAACAGAACAAATGGCCATTGCCGTAAGTCATTTATATGATGGAAGCAACTAGACCTTAAGACATAGAGCAAAAATTAGAATTTTTGTTCATTCTGCGTAAGCGTCATGAATAACTTGAGAAATAAATATTTATAAACGGGGATTAGAAATGGTGTTAAACGACTCTCTGAAATCACTGAAATATTTTTATACAAATTAGGGATGCACCGATGCAAATGCAAATTAGGGGTGGGAGGGAAATCATGTGACTTTTTGTCACAAAACAAGGAAGTAAAAAATGTTTTGTCCCTTCCCACCCCTTATTTACATATGCAAATTAGGATTCTGATTCGGTTCGCTATTCGACCGAATCTTTCAATAAGGATTCTGGTGTTCGGCCGAATCCAAAATAGTGGATTCAGTGCATCCCTAATACAAATGGATTTCATATAAGAAATAAAGTCATGCTATTATTTCAAGCTTAGTTATTCCTTTGCAGTAACAAATTTTCCTTTGAACAAATTTAATATAGCTTTTGCAAACCCAGAAAATGTTAAGCCACCACTTCCTCCAGTGGAAGAAACAATGCACAATTTATAGTATGCACCAGTGCGCGGTGTATGTAATAAAACTTCATACTGAAGAAATTTGCTTCACCTTTAAGCACGTCTTGTAAGCTATGTACAATTAAAATTTGCTGTGCAATAACAGTCTAATGAAGAGCAGTACATTGAAATGCAATTTTTATTATTTTTGCAATATTTTCCCATTTTCATTTTTTTATTACATTTTCCTATTATAGTCTTGGGGCAGGGCAGGAAACTTAAAACAGGGAATATATTGTAGAATTAGGGCCTATTTATTGAAATTCAAGATCACATTTTTGAAATATGTTTTAAGAAATGTTTTCAGAATTTGAGTTTTCTCATTGCAAATTTTTTAGATCTATCATCAAAAAAATCTTTATAGAAAAAATTGGCAGCTAATGTCTGTAGTCAGTGGGAGGGGTATATGCAATAGTTAAGCTATTTTATATCCATTTTTTTATACAGTTGTATTTGTAAAAATGTATGGAACAGTGTTATTTAGATTTCCTGATTCTTTTTTTTACATAAATATGCAAATCGGCAAGAAAAAAAATATCAATTACAATTCGATTTAAACTTGAATGAATCCAATTTTCCATATTTGCCTGTTATCTTATATGTTATTCGATACTTGTAACACTGGTATAAGGGGAGGTCAATCTGATTAAACGTGGAAAGTAAAGGGTGGGGGATGAACCACAAAAAACTGAAATCTGGAACAATTTGAGTATAGTCGCAAAGGTCCAGCATTTCTATTGATCTATCAGATATTCTATATTGAGTCACAGCACAACCGCTGTTTGTTTTGTCATGCAGCATACAAGTGTCCTGCTGAAAAAGTCTATAACGCTTGTGGTCCAGTGTATCCACCGACTTGTGATCAGAGGTAATTTATCATTCGGAAAGAGCTTGCCATAGCCCAGATTTTATTTCTACTGTCATATTTCAAGCTAGCGGAAGCTGTGAATTGTATGCTCATGTTTGCAAGGAACTTCCTGGTATACACAGTGATCAGATGATTTAATTAAAAGAAGGCAATTATATAATTATTTTGTGACCAATTTCAAAATTTGTATATACTTTTACATACTATAAATGTTATGAGACGCCAATTAAACTGTACGGCAGGAAACCAGAGTACCTGGAGGAAGCCCATGCTGACATATGGAGAACCTACAAACTGATTCAGGTCCCCAGTGCAGCCAGGCACAAGTGGTATCCACTAAGCTACTGTGTTGATTAGGTTTAACTAACTACCCCTTGTAAAAACCTGCAGAAATTTGGAATGATGTGTCCACTTCCATGTATTAGTGCACCTAATGTTACAGTGTGGAAGCAAGGATTGAAAATAATGTCTTGTTAATTTATTTAAGGGATGTCAATAAAGGTGGCAATTATCTTACTGAAGGCTGCTACTGTCCCAATGGAACCGTGCTGTTCAACTCCTTCAGTGGCATCTGTGTTCCAGATTGTAATGGTAGGTTGAAATGACATCTAAATATCTGTTTCCCCATATCATCTCAGTCTATAATTTTTATCATTTAAGCCTCTCAATCCATTAGTTTAACCAATAGCCCATTTCATTGCTAAATTTGTAGAACTCTTTCCAATGAAATTTTTGTTTTCTGCATAATTCAATCATTTTCTTAATGTGTCTCTGCTATCACCTTACCACTGATAAGTGGCATTTCTTACTAGGAATACCTTTTCCTAAACTGTAAGCTTTATATTACAGTGAAGGTGATTCATAACCAGTGGTGTAAATACAGTATAAAATAAGTAGAATTTGAGAATGCTGAAGTCCCATGAAGGGGGTTGTCAACCGGGAATTTTAAGAGAGTCAACTGGGAAGGCCCCCCTATTCATAACCATAGTAAACAGCATAAAAGGAGGAATGCATAAAACCTTATTCAACTATACTGTATATGATAATGATAGCTTCTTTTATGTATTCCAGATGTCTCATTCTTTAGAACAGCATCTAAACTATATGTTTTTTTAAATATTTTGTTTTATAGTTTGCCAAGGACCCAGTGGAAAACCAGTTAATGTAAGTTAAAAGTCTAAATTCATTCTAAAAGAAAAACTGATTTTTATGTATGCATATGTATTTTTCAATTAATATGACAAATACATTTTTGACCTTTCATATATGATTCCAGGTACAAATGCATCAAGCATTTATCTTACAATATTATTAATGCATTCATTTATTTTATTACTATTAGTCTATAATTTATACAACATAAATGTTCACTTGACAGGTTGGAGATTCCTGGATCAGTGACTGCAACAACTGCACATGTAAAGAAAACCCTCTTTCTGTCAAGTGTGAGCAACTCCCATGTAGCAAGCCTGAAATTCAGACCTGTGAGCAGGTTGGCTTTGTTCTTGAGGAAAGCCTGGTGAATCCCTGTTGCAAGGAGAACAAATGCGGTATGCCCAATTTTAAGTAATAGAAAAAGAAACTTAAACACTAAGCAGTATGCAGAATTTAGAAAGACAATTTATTTGTATGGCTATCCAGTTCAGTTTGATATTTCTCCCCAACAGTTTGTAAACCTAACACTTGTCCTGCCATCGTGATAAGCTGTCCACTTGGATTTAAAGGCAATCCGGTTGTACTGGAAGGACATTGCTGCCCGTCGTATAATTGCAGTAAGTCTTTATTTCTTTGGCAGTAGTGTCAGTTATAATCTCATTTGAATAAAAAACAATGTTGGAAATATCACATGACCATATATTCCAGCTCATTTTATAAGAATTGCAACACATTTAATTTCCATTTTAAATAAATTTGAGCATGCATGCTTCTATTTATCATACTTTTATAATGGTAGAATCCTTGTTGCATAACATCGTGGGCTGAGTTGTAAATTAAATTAAGGACCTGTGAAGTGTTTGGTAGGAGGTAGAAGAAGGCAATCAGTTCTTTTGCCTGATTTATCCACCCATTTTTTTGGCCAAATTGAGCTGATCAGATAATAGGCAAGCAGGCCAATCATCAGGCACCATACGTAGGCCAACACGTTTCTGACTTTCGCTTCTGACACTACATTCCAGATATGTTGATTTAAATCTCAGGGTCAGCACTCTGGAAGATGCCATATAAATACTAACCTTTTTTTTTCTCTTGAATTAGTTGGGTACCAGTAACGTTTTTTTTTTTCTTCCAGCACCCAATAACGTCTGTGTTGTTGGTAATCAGGAATACAAGGTGAGCAAATATCATCTGCTTATATCATGAAAATTGAAACAATGGTCTTTGTGCTAGGAAAGACCACATTTTATTATATAATTTAGTTAAATACATTGTGATTTAAGACTAACATTATGAACTTGGGAATATGAAGACAACCAGTGATTCAATTGAATAAAACCCTATTTTAGGTGTAACAGGTGTATGGGTCGGGGGGGGTCCCAATCTTCCTCTTGTTACTGTCTACCATTATCCCGACCTTGACAAGGGGTCAAACTCCCAGCAACTCCTGTTAAGCACTAAAATAATTAGACTCTGTATCTTCCGATGGGCTCTCACTTATGAAATGGAGGAAGGGATACCACTCTGGTATGGGCATACAGAATTCACTCTCTCTCAAATAACTTGGGTGCCAGTGGTTTTTAAAAACAATGAACCAATTTATTTAACAGATTATACACGTCCACTTCAGGATTACAATCTTGTACAATTTGCAGGATGTGCTCAGTTAGTATAACAAGCCAGTGGCAGCAGGAGTGTTACTTAAATCTTTCTTTGCTCCTCCATTAACTTTCTCAATGTGTAGTATTACCTGCCTTGTGGTCACCAACTTCCCATCCCTAGGCAAGCCCGCAGAGGTGTGTAAATCCAGGATCTACCTAATCCTGAGCCCCGAGTCCCTAAAATGGCAGTAGAGGGTCCGCGGGGTACTGACCCTCGTTAAACTCCTCGTTGGAGCCTTAGCTGTTTATTAACTTTCCTGATCCTAACTGTCACTCATAGAGGCAGATTTATCCTGGGTCGTATTTCAAATTCATGGGAGATTTTTCAAACCCACAATCCCATAAACTCCTATAAACTCCCATGACCTTGAAATTGAAACAATATTCGACCAACTGCAATTTATTGAAAAAATGCAAATTTTTCAAACTCAGGTGAATGGGATCCACTCGCAAACTCGAATCTAATTCGAATCAAATTCTAATCGAATTTGAATAGTTTTTTTTCACCGAAAAAAACTAAATTTTCAGGAAGACTGCAGACAACTCCAAATTGATCCCAGGACATCCCCCATAGGCTAAAACAACAATTCTGCAGGTTTAAGGTGGCGAATAGTTGAATTTGAATTCTTAAAGGGCCAGTACACGATACATTTCAAAAATCCAATTTGAATTTTTTTTTAAAACTCTAATAGAATGGTAAGTATTCCCAAGTTGAATTTCACTAAAAAATTTTATTTCACTTTGACCCTTGATAAATCTGCCCCCTAGAGTGACCTATAACAATTTCTGTCCGGACACTTACTTCTCCTATACTGAGGTCTACCTCCACTTCAGGCCCTAGCAGTAACACTTTACTTCCTCCAGCTAGTGGGTGCACTTGAAAGAGGCTGATCACATGTGGGCATCCCTTTTTATAACCTCAGGGGACCACTCCCTCTCCCTTCTGGGGAAAAGGGACCCAGCCTAGTTGACCGACTCAATCTCTGGGTTAGAAAAACCTTACCCTCCTACATAGGTATAATGATTTCTGATATTTATTTACAGCCTGGAGACCTTATCACAGGAACCAAAGACTCCTGTGATAATTGTGAGTGCACAGAGGAAAAGGATACTAGCACATCTCTAAACAAGATCAAGTGCAAGCCAATCCAGTGCAATGAAGTGTGCAACAAGGTGAGATCATCAATCTTCACTTCCCAGGCTTTAATTATTCCCATAATAATACTACAATGAAATGTATAGTACTCTATTTCTTTAGATTTTTGCACAGCAGGGTTACCAGTACAAAGTGAAGAGTGAGCAGGCTGCCCTCACAGTGTTTGTCTATACCTTTATTTAATATGTGTCTTACTTTTAAAACTATATAACAGGGTCTCCTCTAGGTCTCTACTATCACCAAGCCTGCAATACTGTTTGTAGGAGTTATAACTAGATGTTTAGAGAATGTTAACAGACAGACTGATAAAGCTTTTTTTTTAGCAATTGCAGTTTACAAATAACTTCAGTTTACTCCAGCTTCAGTTTACCTGAAGGGAAAAGATGTTTCCAGTTCCTTGCTACATCCTAAACCTGATGACTAACAGGGACATAGAAAATATTCAATTTCCTGCCCTCATATTGTGACACTTGTCTGGACAGCTATAGCATTTGAATAATAAAATCAGCTTTAGTATTGAAATGTTTTTTTTCAAAGCTTCTTTTCCAAAAGCTGTGTGTACCTGTGTTCATATTAGAGTTAACACTCTTATACCTGTATTCCAGACAGAGGGCACTCAATACATATAAATAATACACTATATCCAACTTGGTAAATTGACAAAGCAGAAAAAACAATATTTAATTTTTCAAACAGGACATTAGTTTGCAGTAGTGGCCACATTTTACACTGGAACCCCTAGCTTCAAAGTTATACCAATTTAACATTTATTTACATACAAAAAAACATGCTTTTCTCAAGGTTATTATTTGTCTTACAGGGATATGAATATATAAAGGCTGATGAAGAATGTTGTGGATCATGTGTACATACAGAATGTATTATCATAACAAGTAACAATTCCACTATAACCCTCAAGGTACTTTTATTATATATTTTTTTAAAGAAAATGGTATTTATATCATCCAGTAACTAAGCACGAGGAGCAGTGCCTACTGTTTTTAGTAAATTTTAAATGGATGAAAAAATGTGTTGCAAGAAATTCAACAATTTCAGTCCATTGATATAAAGATGGTTTATGAAAACATTCCTAATGCTAGATTATCATTTTAGCCTGGAGACACATACACCCCAGAAGAAGACAAGTGCATCACTTATATCTGTAAACCCAAATTTGAAGTGGAATACCAAACGGAGAAATGTGCCATTGCTGAACCATCCGAATGCTTACCAGTAAGTTTCTGTTTCATGAGAAGTTCTGAAAGTTATTCACAGTAACCATCTGATTTACTTATTTATTGCACAAATCTTTACAAGAGACATGTACACTTTAGTGCTGAAAGTCAAAACTTGTGCTCAATTGGTTGTATCTTTGGTGCTATATAACTACATTGGATTTAATAAAACTAGATTTGCGTCACTAGAATAATTGGTCTGGGACATTGGTCATTTTGTTAGGAAAGTATTCATTTGCAGACCAAACTAGTCTGGGTGTTGTCAGTTTACAATAAAACCCTTGGAGTATATAATTAAAAAAGAAAGAAAAGTAGAGTTAATGGAATGTGCTGAAACAAGATTATTAGTATCCTTTCAGTTGTTCAGGATAGATTTCATTGATTAATTTAAACAAAAGCAAAGGGTGTTTAAAACATCCAAACATTTACTAAGATGTTTTTCCCTCAGTGGTTGCACACAGGGCAGATTTAGTTTATTACATCTGTTTAACTAAATGGTCATCAATTATCCTTGATGTAGGTCAGAGCTTAGAAGTTTGTACTTCTGCCCACTTAAAGTAGCGTTAAAGGGGTGGTCCACCTTTGAGTTAACTTTTAGTACGTTATAGAATGGACAATTTTAATAACTTCTTAATTGGTCTTAATTATATATTTCTTATAGTTTCTAAATTATTTGCATTCTTTTGACTCTTTCAAGCTTTCGAATGGGGGCCATGACCCCATGTGAAAACAAATGCTCTGGTGTTATTCTTACTTTTGATTACTTATCTTTGTATTCAGGTCATCTTCTATTCATATTCCAGTTTCTTATTCAAATCAAGGCATGGTCGCCAGGGTAATTTTGACTCTAGCAACCAGACTGATGAAATTGCAAACTGCAGAACTGTTGAAGAAAAAAACTAAACTCAAAAACCTCAAATAAAAATGAAAACCAATCGCAAATTACCATACAATATCACTCTCTACATTATACTAAAAGTTAACTCAAAGGTCAACAATCCCTTCAAATTTGCCTTCAATCAAAAAGCAATATTACTTTTGTTCTGATGCTATATGTGAAAATTCTAGAATCCTAGAAATGATGGCAGAAAACTGCTGCTGGGTTTCTTTGCGGGAAGTTATCTTGTCTGACAGAGCTTTACTGTATGTTTCACAGGGATATAAATACCAAAAACTTCCAGGAAAATGCTGTGGTGAATGCATAAAATACCTGTGTGTGATGACACTCCCTGACAACTCTACTAAAATCATGAAGGTACTTGAATTTCAATATTAGTTTCCTAAGTCACATATAAAAATGGGATTCTGTATCATTGATTTTTGTTATTGCTATTGCAAAATAACAATGGGGACTGAAGCTTGTATAATGTAGAAATCCTGCCTTGATCACATACTTGCATCTTCCTATTTTGAAAACCATTCCTAACACTCGAGTTATATTTTAGCCTGAAGACTCATACACCCCAGAAGAAAAGTGCATCACTTATATCTGTAAACCCAATTTTGAAGTGGAATCCCAGACAGAGAAATGTGTCATTACTGAATCATCCCAATGTCTACCAGTAAGTTTCTGTTTCACATGAAGATCTAAAAGTAATTCACTGTACGCATCTGATGTACTTACTGCACAGATCTTTGCAAGAGTCATGTACACTTTAGTACTTCAAGGTTAAAATCTCTGGTCAAGTGGCTGTATCTTATGTTCTGTTCTTTATAACTACATTAGATTTAATGAAACTGGATTTGAATCCAGTTAGTCTGGGACATTGGTCATTTTGTTAGGAAAGTATTTGCAGACCAAACTAGTCTGAGTGTTGTCAATTTACAATAAAACCCTTGGAGTGTAGAATAAAAAAAAGTAGTAGAGCTAGTAGAAAAGTGTAGAGTTCAGGATAGATTTAAGTGATTCAATAAAACAAAAGAAATGGAGATTATCTCTAGCTTTAGTGTAAAACAAGGTCAGGGACAGGCAGGGTCAGGAACAAATCAGAAACACTTAGAAATCACGTCCTTACCTTGAGCAATGAGTTGTATTGAAAGGGTCCTTTAAACATTTGAAATTCAGAAGCAGCGCGAGCACACATCATCTGCGCATAGGCACACGAAGGAGCAGAAAGCTCTGTGCATCCGCACCGCTAGACCACCAGGTACCCTTACAGTTTTATTAAATCTGGTTAACTAAAAAGTCATCAGTTAGTGATTAGTTAGCGTAAAGGTTGAGAACAAGGACTTTTGCACTAGGGTCCACTTAAAGTAGCAATAAGCTTACCTTCAATCAATAATTAATGTTACTCTTCTTCTGATTCTATATGTGGAAATTCTAGAAACCCTGCCAGAAAAAAAAAACTGCTGCTTCTTTTCCTTCCAGAAAGTAGTCTTTACTGACAGAGTTTTACTTTGTGTCTCACAGGGATATGAATACCAAAAACTTCCAGGAAAATGCTGCGGAGAATGTATAAAGCGATCCTGTGTAATGACACTCCCTGACAACTCTACTAAAATCATGAAGGTACTGGAAAGCCAAAATTGGTTTCTTAAATCTCATACAAAATTTGGGATCCTGTAGCATTGATTATTGCTATTGAAAAATAACGAGCACTGAAGCTTGTAGAAACCCTGTCTTGGTCACATAATAGCATCTTTCTATTTTGAAAACCATTGTTAACACTAGATTTAAATTTTAGCCTGAAGACAAATACACACCAGAAGAAGACAAGTGTATCACTTATACCTGTAAATCTAATTTTGAAGTGGAATCCCAGACTGAGAAATGTGCCATTGCTGAACCATCACAATGTTTACCAGTAAGTTTCTGTTTCATGAGAAGATCTAAAAGTAATTCATTGTAAGCACCTGATTTACTTACTTACTGCTCAGAGAAATGCACACTTTAGTACTTAAAGTCAATAATTCTGGTCAAGTGGCTGTATCTTCTGTTCTATATAGTTACATTAGATTTGATGAAATTGGATTTGAATCAATCAGAGTAATTGGCCTGGGAAGGTCAGGGCACTCCTTACAGCAGGGGTCCCCAATCTTTTTTACCCGTGAGCCACATTTAAATATAAAAAGAGTTGGGGAGCAACACAAACATGAAAAAGTCCCTTCGGATGCCAAATAAGGGCTGTGATTGGCTCTTTGGCAGCCCACAGGAGGCTCTACTATACTTAGTTTTTATTCAATTAAAACATGCTTCCAAGCCTAGAATTCAAAAATAAGCACCTGCTTTGAGGACGCTGAGAGCAACATCAAAGGGGTTGGAGAGCAACATGTTGCTCACGAGCTACTGGTTGGGGATCACTACCTTACAGGGACATTTCTTTGATTACATCAGGTTAACTAAATGGTCATGAGTTATCCTTGGAACGGAGGTCAAGGCCAAGACTTTTGCACTGGAGTCCACCTAAAGTATCATCACGTTTGCTTTCAATCAAGTGGGACTATTACTCTTGTTCTGATTCTATATGTGGAAATTCTAGAATCCCTGCTAGAAATTATGGCAGAAAACTGCTGCTGGTTTATTTTCCAGGAAGTAGTCTTGTCTGACAGAACTTTACTGTATGTTTCACAGGGATATCAATACCAAAAACTTCCAGGAAAATGCTGTGGAGAATGCATAAAATACGTATGTGTGATGACACTCCCTGACAACTCTACTAAAATCATGAAGGTACTTGAATTTCAGTACGAGTTTCTTAAGTCTCATAAACAATTTGGAATTCTGTAACATTGATTTTTGTTATTGCTATTGAAAAAAACCAATGGGGACTAAAGCTTGTATAATGTAGAAATCCTGCCTTGATCACTTAATAGCATCTTCCTGTTTTGAAAACCATTGCTAACACTAGATTCCATTTTAGCCTGGAGATACATACACCCCAGAAGAAAACAAGTGTATCACTTATACCTGTAAATCTAATTTTGAAGTGGAATCCCAGACTGAGAAATGTGCCATTTCTGAACCTTCACAATGCTTAACAGTAAGTTTCTGTTTCATGAGAAGATCTAAAAGTTATTCATTGTAATCATCTGATTTAATTACTTACTGCTCAGATCTTTAGAAGAGAAATGCACACTTTAGTACTTAAAGTCAATACTTCTGGTCAAGTGTCTGTATCTTTTGTTCTATATAGTTACATTAGATTTCATAAAACTGGATTTGAATCATTAGCCTGGGACTGTCAGGGCACTCCTTACAGGGACATTTCTTTTATTTCATCGGGTTATTTAAATGGTCATTAGTTATCCTTGGAGCGGAGGTCAAGGCCAAGACTTTTGCACGGAGTCCACCTAAAGAAGCATCACGTTTGCTTTCAATCAAGTTGGACTATTACTCTTGTTCTGATTCTATATGTGGAAATTCTAGAATCCCTGCTAGAAATTATGGAAGAAAACTGCTGCTGATTTATTTTCCAGGAAGTAGTCTTGTCTGACAGAACTTTATTGTATGTTTCACAGGGATATGAATACGAAAAACTTCCAGGAAAATGCTGTGGAGAATGCATCAAATACCTGTGTGTGATGACACTCCCTGACAACTCTACTAAAATCATGAAGGTACTTGAATTTCAGTATGAGTTTCTTAAGGCTCATAAAAAATTCGGTATTCTGTATCATTGATTTCTGTTATTGCTATTGAAAAATAACAAATGGGACTGTAGCCTCTATAATGTAGGAATCCTGCCTTGATCACTTTATAGCATCTTCCTGTTTTGAAAACCATTGCTAACACTAGATTCCATTTTAGCCTGGAGACACATACACCCCAGAAGAAAACAAGTGTATCACTTATACCTGTAAATCTAATTTTGAAGTGGAATCACAGACAGAGAAATGTGCCATTGCTGAACCTTCACAATGCTTAAAAGTAAGTTCCTGTTTCATAAGAAGATCTAAAAGTTATTCATTGTAATCATCTGATTTACTTAATTACTGCTCAGATCTTTACAAGAGAAATGCACACTTTAGTACTTAAAGTCAATACTTCTGGTCAAGTGGCTGTATCTGTTTTATATAGTTACATTAGATTTGATGAAACTGGATTTGAATCACTCAGAGTTATTAGCCTGGGACTGTCAGGGCACTCCTTACAGGGACATTTCTTTTATTAGAATGGGTTAACTAAATGGTCATGAGTTATCCTTGGAGCGGAGGTCAAGGTCAAGACTTTTGCACTGGAGTCCACCTAAAGTAGCATCACGTTTGCTTTCAATCAAGTGGGACTATTACTCTTGTTCTGATTCTATATGTGGAAATTCTAGAATCCCTGCTAGAAATTATGGCAGAAAACTGCTGTTGGTTTATTTTCCAGGAAGTAGTCTTGTCTGACAGAACTTTACTGTATGTTTCACAGGGATATCAATACCAAAAACCTACAGGAAAATGCTGTGGAGAATGCATAAAGAAAGCATGTGTGATGACACTCCCTGACAACTCTACTAAAATCATGGAGGTACTTGAATTCCAATATTAGTTTCTTAAGTCTTACAAAAAAAATTGGGATTCTGTAACATTGATTCTTGTTATTACTATTGCAAAATAACAATGGGGACTGAAGCTTGTATAATGTAGAAATCCTGCCTTGATCACTTAAGAGCATCTTCCTGTTTTGAAAACCATTGCTAACACTAGATTCCATTTTAGCCTGGAGATGCATACACCCCAGAAGAAAACAAGTGTATCACTTATACCTGTAAATCTAATTTTGAAGTGGAATCACAGACAGAGAAATGTGCCATTGCTGAACCTTCACAATGCTTACAAGTAAGTTTCTGTTTCATGAGAAGATCTAAAAGTCATTCATTGTAATCACCTGATTTACTTACTTACTGCTCAGATCTTTACAACAGAAATGCACACTTTAGTACTTAAAGTCAATACTTCTGGTCAAGTGGCTGTATCTTCTGTTCTATATAGTCACAGTAGATTTGATGCAACTGGATTTGAATCATTCAGAGTAATTAGCCTGGGACTGTCAGGGCACTCCTTACAGGGACATGTCTTTTATTAGAATGGGTTAACTAAATGGTCATTAGTTATCCTTGGAGTGGAGGTCAAGGCCAAGCTTTTTGCACTGGAGTCCACCTAAAGTAGCATCACGTTTGCTTTCAATCAAGTGAGACTATTACTCTTGTTCTGATTCTATATGTGGAAATTCTAGAATCCCTGCTAGAAATTATGGCAGAAAACTGCTGCTGATTTATTTTCCAGGAAGTAGTCTTGTCTGACAGAACTTTACTGTATGTTTCACAGGGATATAAATACCAAAAACTTCCAGGAAAATGTTGTGGAGAATGCATAAAATACGTATGTGTGATGACACTCCCTGACAACTCTACTAAAATCATGAAGGTACTTGAATTTCAGAATGAGTTTCTTAAACCTCATAAACAATTTGGAATTCTGTAACATTGATTTTTGTTATTGCTATTGAAAAATAACAATGGAGACTGAAGCTTGTATAATGTAGAAATCCTGCCTTGATCACTTAATAGCATCTTCCTGTTTTGAAAACCATTGCTAACACTAGATTCCATTTTAGCCTGGAGATACATACACCCCAGAAGAAAACAAGTGTATCACTTATACCTGTAAATCTAATTTTGAAGTGGAATCCCAGACAGAGAAATGTGCCATTGCTGAACCTTCACAATGCTTAACAGTAAGTTTCTGTTTCATGAGAAGATCTAAAAGTTATTCATTGTAAGCACCTGATTTACTTACTTACTGCTCAGATCTTTACAAGAGAAATGCACACTTTAGTACTTAAAGTCAATACTTCTGGTCAAGTGGCTGTATCTGTTCTATATAGTTACATTAGATTTGATGAAACTGGATTTCAATCACTCAGAGTAATTAGCCTGGGACTGTCAGGGCACTCCTTACAGGGATATTTCTTTTATTAGAATGGGTTAACTAAATGGTCATTAGTTATCCTTGGAGTGGAGGTCAAAGCCAAGCTTTTTGCACGGGAGTCCACCTAAAGTAGCATCACGTTTGCTTTCAATCAAGTTGGACTATTACTCTTGTTCGGATTCTATATGTGGAGATTCTAGAATCCCTGCTAGAAATTATGGCAGAAAACTGCTGCTGATTTATTTTCCAGGAAGTTATCTTGTCTGACAGAACTTTACTGTATGTTTCACAGGGATATGAATACCAAAAACTTCCCGGAAAATGCTGTGGAGAATGCATCAAATACGTATGTGTGATGACACTCCCTGACAACTCTACTAAAATCATGAAGGTACTTGAATTTCAGTATGAGTTTCTTAAGTCTGATAAACAATTTGGAATTCTGTAACATTGATTTTTGTTATTGTTATTAAAAAATAACAATGGGGACTAAAGCTTGTATAATGTAGAAATTCTGCCTTGATCACTTAAAGGACAAGGAAAGTCTAAAATAAAATAAGGCTAGAAATGCTGTATTTTGTATACTAAACATAAACATGAACTTACTGCACCACAAGCCTGATCAAACAAATGATTTATGCTTTCAAAGTTGGCCACAGGGTTCTGTCATCTTGTAACTTTGTTTAACATCTTTTCAAGACTAAGACTGTTCACATGCTCTGTGTGGTCTGGGCTTCTTAGGGATCGTCATAAATTATCAAAACAGGGAAACAAACAAAGCTGCTGGAGTTCTAAAAGGCTGGGAAGTAAGGCGGGGACTCCCCCTGCTGTTCATAAGTATGATTGTTTCCCTGCCAGCAGTTAGAGACCGTCTGACAATTCCTATCCACAGCAGTAAATGAAGGGAGAATTTCACTGAATACAGTCAGGTTTCTTATAAAAACGGTATACATGTTTTAATTAAAGTATAATGGAGATAACTTTCTTTTTCATTAACGAAAGCAAAAACTGGATTTTATTTTTTTGCCTTTACATGCCCTTTACTAGCATCTTCCTGTTTGAAAACCATTGCTAACACCAGATTTCCATTTTAGCCTGAAGACACATACACACCAGAAGAAAACAAGTGTATCACTTATACCTGTAAATCTAATTTTGAAGTGGAATCCCAGACTGAGAAATGTGCCATTTCTGAACCATCACAATGCTTAACAGTAAGTTTCTGTTTCATGAGAAGATCTAAAAGTTATTCATTGTAATCATCTGATTTAATTACTTACTGCTCAGATCTTTACAAGAGAAATGCACACTTTAGTACTTAAAGTCAATACTTCTGGTCAAGTGGCTGTATCTGTTCTATATAATTACGTTAGATTTAATTAAACTGGATTTGAATCACTCAGAGTAATTAGCCTGGGACTGTCAGGGCACTCCGTACAGGGACATTTCTTTTATTAGAATGGGTTAACTAAATGGTCATTAGTTATCCTTGGAGTGGAGGTCAAGGCCAAGCTTTTTGCACTGGAGTCCACCTAAAGTAGCATCACGTTTGCTTTCAAACAAGTGGGACTATTACTCTTGTTCTGATTCTATGTGTGGAAATTCTAGAATCCCTGCTAGAAATTATGGCAGAAAACTGCTGCTGATTTATTTTCCAGGAAGTAGTCTTGTCTGACAGAGCTTTACTGTATGTTTCACAGGGATATGAATACCAAAAACTTCCCGGAAAATGTTGTGGAGAATGTATAAAATACGTATGTGTGATGACACTCCCTGACAACTCTACTAAAATCATGAAGGTACTTGAATTTCAGTACGAGTTTCTTAAATCTCATAAACAATTTGGAATTCTGTAACATTGATTTTTGTTATTGCTATTGAAAAATAACAATTGGGACTGAAGCTTGTATAATGTAGAAATCCTGCCTTGATCACTTAATAGCATCTTACTGTTTTGAAAACCATTGCTAACACTAGATTCCATTTTAGCCTGGAGACACATACACCTCAGAAGAAAACAAGTGTATCACTTATACCTGTAAATCTAATTTTGAAGTGGAATCACAGACAGAGAAATGTACCATTGCTGAACCTTCACAATGCTTACAAGTAAGTTTCTGTTTCATGAGAAGATCTAAAAGTTATTCATTGTAATCACCTGATTTACTTAATTACTGCTCAGATCTTTACAAGAGAAATGCACACTTTAGTACTTAAAGTCAATACTTCTGGTCAAGTGTCTGTATCTTCTGTTCTATATAGTTACATTAGTTACATTAGATTTAATAAAACTGGATTTGAATCATTAGCCTGGGACTGTCGGGGCACTCCTTACAGGGACATTTCTTTTATTACATCGGGTTAATTAAATGGTCATGAGTTATCCTTGGAGCGGAGATCAAGGCCAAGACTTTTGCACTGGAGTCCACCTAAAGTAGCATCCCGTTTGCTTTCAATCAAGTGGGACTATTACTCTTGTTCTGATTCTATATGTGGAAATTCTAGAATCCCTGTTAGAAATTATGGCAGAAAACTGCTGCTGATTTATTTTCCAGGAAGTAGTCTTGACTGACAGAACTTTACTGTATGATTCACAGGGATATAAATACCAAAAACTTCCAGGAAAATGCTGTGGAGAATGCATAAAATACGTATGTGTGATGACACTCCCTGACAACTCTACTAAAATCATGGAGGTACTTGAATTTCAGAATGAGTTTCTTAAGTCTCATAAACAATTTGGAATTCTGTAAAATTGATTTTTGTTATTGCTATTGAAAAAAAAAACAACGGGGTTTAAAGCTTGTGTAATGTAGAAATCCTGCCTTGATCACTTTGTAGCATCTTCCTGTTTTGAAAACCATTGCTAACACTAGATTCCATTTTAGCCTGGAGACACATACACCCCAGAAGAAAACAAGTGTATCACTTATACCTGTAAATCTAATTTTGAAGTGGAATCACAGACCGTGGAATGTGCCATTGCTGAACCTTCACAATGCTTAACAGTAAGTTTCTGTTTCATGAGAAGATCTAAAAGTTATTCATTGTAATCACCTGATTTACTTACTTACTGCTCAGATCTTTACAAGAGAAATGCACACTTTAGTACTTAAAGTCAATACTTCTGGTCAAGTGGCTGTATCTGTTCTATATAGTTGCATTAGATTTAATGAAACTGTATTTGAATCACTCAGAGTAATTAGCCTGGGAATGTCAGGGCACTCCTTACAGCAGGGGTCCCCAATCTTTTTTACCTGTGAACCACATTCAAATATAAAAAGAGTTGGGTAGCAACACAAACATGAAAAAGTCCCTTCGGATGCAAAATAAGGGCTGTGATTGGCTATTTGGCAGCCCGCAGGAGGCTCTACTTGGCTGCTATACTTAGTTTTTATTCAATTAAAACATGCTTCCAAGCCTAGAATTCAAAAAAAAGCACCTGCTTTGAGGACTCTGAGAGCAACATCCAAGGGGTTGGAAAGCAACATGTTGCTCAATAGCTACTGGTTGGGGATCACTGCCTTACAGGGACATTTCTTTTAATAGATTAGGTTAATTAAATGGTCATTAGTTATCCTTGGAGCGGAGATCAAGGCCAAGACTTTTGCACTGGAGTCCACCTAAAGTAGCATCAAGTTTGCTTTCAATCAAGTGGGACTATTACTCTTGTTCTGATTCTATATGTGGAAATTCTAGAATCCCTGTTAGAAATTATGGCAGAAAACTGCTGCTGGTTTATTTTCCAGGAAGTAGTCTTGTCTGACAGAACTTTACTGTATGTTTCACAGGGATATCAATACCAAAAACTTCCAGGAAAATGCTGTGGAGAATGCATAAAATACCTATGTGTGATGACACTCCCTGACAACTCTACCAAAATAATGGAGGTATTTGAATTTCAGTATGAGTTTCTTAAGTCTCATAAACAATTTGGAATTCTGTTACATTGATTTTTGTTATTGAAGAGTTAATGAATCAAGGAATATGTGTGTGTGTATATATATATATATATATATACAAATATGCAAATGTATGCAAATCTGAGGCACTCCTTAGATTTTATAAATATAAAATACTTCATTAATTTACATTAAAAATACCTCATTGTCTAGTCACACATGAAAGAGGTTGAACCGTCATAATACCCTCCCCTTATGCATAACTAATCAATAGTGTGAAACTTTTGTTCACCTTGATATTAAACTATGTAATGCTGTAGAGAGTGATATTCTGAGACAATTTTCAATTTGTTTTAATTTTTCATTGTTTTTAGTTTTTGTTATTTAGCTTTTAATTCATCAGCTCTCTGCAATTTCAAAAGTTTAGCCACCATGCACTGATTTGAAAGAGAGACTGGAATATGAATAGGAGAGGCCTGAACAGAAAGATGAGTAATAAAAGTAGCAATGAGAATACATTTATAGCCTTGCTGAGCATTTGTTTTTTAGATGGGATCAGTGACCCCCATTTTTTGTATTCGTACTTGCAGCTTTGGGTAGGATTAGGCGAATTTGACCCTATTCACTTCGCCAAAAAATTTGCCGCCATGGAAATGTTGCCGACGGCCATTAGTCTATGGGCGTCAAAAAATTTTTGTCGTTCGGTGAAATTTGTTTTTTGACGTGCGTCTTTTTTTTACGCGCGTCTTTTTTTTTTTTTTTGATGCAAAGTGCCATACAAGTCTATGGGCGTCATTTTCATGGCGAAACAAGGCGAAAAAATTCGCCCATTCCTAGCTTTGGGGAATAATAAATATTGAAGAAGAAAAAACATTCCCATGAAAAAATAGTTTCCCCCTTTAAAAGCCCAACCAGAAAAAAAATCAAGTTTTCATAAATAACTCCCCAAAAAACACACCTTTAATTGGCCAAAACCTGTTCTATGATATCACAAGACTAATTTACATGATTTGTATGTCTTGTCCATTCATTTTCCCTGGTGAAACTTTTTGCATCCACAAACAGGTGAGAGCATTAAAATAAAGCATAGAATAACATGTACATTGTTATATACATGGTTACTTGTCCATGTGGTCTATTATATATTTATTTGTATGTGTATGTATATATATATATATACAGACAAGACTGATTTGACATTGCAATCTTGCATTAATGGCTTTAAGTCAGCCATTAACATAGCATACAGGGATGGCAAAACTTTAAAACCTATTGTGAAACATTTTTTAGATTGTATCCCTCCTAGTGGGGGATACCATTACACTAAGGGGCAGATATCAAAGGTCGAAGTGAAGGTTCGAAGTTAAAAACTTTGAATTTCCAAGTAATTTGTGGGTACTTCGACCATCGAAAAGTCCAACTTCAATTCGAAGTTGAAAAAAACTTTGAAAACTTCAAAATGTATCATGTACTGTCTCTTTACAACTTCGACTTCAACCATTTGCCACCTAAAAGCTGCCGAAGTTTTAGCCTATGGGGGACCTCCTAGAACCTGTATGGAGGCAATTGGGGGATTTTGGGAGATCGAAGGTCAAAGTTAAAAAAAACTTTGAATCGAAGTAGCGGTACTTCAAATAGTATGATTCTAAGTAGGCCCACTTCGACCCCAAAAAACTTTGACCACCATTCGGTTGGTCTTTTTGAATTAGAAGTTTTTTTAACTTCAAACTTCGATCTTTGATAAATCTGCCCCTTAACTCTGGTGTTTTGCCTTAAAACCTATTTCTTAAATGAATAGTGAACTGCATTTCATGTTGGTTAATAATATAAGTATGGTGATTTTATTGTTATTCATAACTTGTACTGCTTTGACTATGGGGCTGGTTTGCTAAAATTCAGATTTAATTTTTTCCCACAAATCTTGATTTTCTAAAAAAAAAAAAAGTTTTAAATTTCTCTAAAACGCCAAAAATGTGAGATTTAATAAGTGTAAAAATAGCAGTCAAGGTCTCATAGAGGTCAATGGGAGCTGTGCTTGTCCTATTGGAATTTTTTATTAACCATTCACAGCTTTAGAGGGTTTTGGATTCTTTTCAGTAGTAATTTTACGAAAAACTTGAACTTTTAGAGGTTTTAGAGAGATTCATATTTTTTTGGATCTTTCAGCAACTTTTTTCCATTTGAAATGTTTATGTTCGGATATTTTAACAACATTCATGGTTTTAGAGAAATAGAGTTTATCTGTGGTTTTAAAAAGCTCTAATACCACTAAAATTTGACCTTTAGTAAATGGGCCTCCACCTGTTTCACGCTATTGACGTAATGTTAAGGGTTTTCAGTATTGACTAATCTTTTACTATGACATTCTACAATTTCCACTTACTAGTCACAGTTTTTTTTTCATCTTTCCATTAACACACATGTTTTTGTTAACATTTTAGCCTGGAAATACCTACATACCTGAAGACGACAAGTGTATCAAATATACGTGTACATCTAATTATGATATTGTAACTATAAAGGAATCCTGTCCTCCTTTTGATGAACAGGATTGCAAGAAGGTAAATTCTGTTCTTATAGATGCATTTTGAGTTATAGTAAATCATTGCTAACATTTAAATTCAAAAGTTTTTACAACAATTAAAAGGTTTTTTTTTTTTTCTCTTTAACATGCTTGAGTTTACGAAAACGTGAATTTTCTATATTTATGAAGTGCAAAATAACTTGGTAAACGAGTAAAAATTTGAAAATGAGTATAATGTGATTTTTCTGTGTTTGAAGTTTTTTAGTTGAAGTTTTTGAAATTCATGTTTTTTATTAAATAAGCAAGAGTTTGTTTTGTTTTCTCTAAAAAAAAAAAACCCTCAAAATTTGAAAATTCAGTTTTCCTCAGTGGGAAATGGCCTCCATGTTTTTCAGAGCTGAATCATGTGTTTCTGGATGCTATACAATATATTTATGAAGTTGATAAATAAACCATTAAGCATAGCTTGTTTGGCTCTTCTGCCTAACCTAATTTTTACCCCTTATTTCTGTTGGCATCCTTAATTTCCCAAATGCACAGGCCTCATGCAAACTAATATATGGAACACACATGAAAAATTGTGAAATGTATTGTGTGTGCTGCAGTTTGGACTAAGCAGTCATGCTTACAGTGCTCATCTCTACACATCTCTTTCTCCTAGTTCTAGTTATTTTAAAACTTTAAGATATGTATAGAGCATGTTTATATTGCAATTTGCATTACATGATCATATGTTTCCCCCCACCAATCCTTCATCTTAAATGTATTTATTTTATTTTTTAGAAACACGGTATCATAACAATGTCCAAAAATGGCTGCTGCAAACTATGTATGGGTAAGAGAAATTTTATTATATAGCTGTAACTTCCTAAATTATAACCTTATATAAACGGACTCCCTGTGATCTGATACCAGAGGTAGCAATTTACAGCATAAATGTTCGATTGCCCCATGTATTTTTAGGAACATTAGCCAAGCTCCTTTTAAAACATTTGACAATTGCCACAATGGAAAACATAATGTGAACTCAGAGTTTACATTGCATTAGCAGAAAGCTGATCTTTTAGCTATCTGTGAAGACCTTATACTGCATTATAGGGTTTGTAGACTTTTCAGACATAACATTTTTGTGAAATTAATATAAAAGCATGTGTAACCCTTTTGACACCCCTTCAGTCGTGTTATACTCCATGTTTGGCGCACCTGGTACTTACTAGTGCAGTGCCTCCACCTAGTGGGATCCGGGATTACACCTAAAGGTGGCATAACTAGGAACACAGTATTTGTTAAACTAAAAAACGGTTTATCTAAAATAAAGACCAACTAATACAGGCAGCAGTCCTAAACAGGTGGCAATAGGGCCTCACTATCTGACTAAGTAGGCACTAACTATCTGCCTAACTAAAGGAATTCAAAGGAAATGTGTTCCCAACAACTGGATCTGGATCTTCAAGCTCCCCTTTAGGGCAGTGGTCACCAACCGGCCGGCCTCGGCCAACTGCCGGGCCGTGGACCTACCTGTACTGGGCCGCTGAGCCCGCTTTTTACACTGGTCCCTGGGGCAAAAAAAAAATTCATGAAACGCATTGAAGTCAATGGGTGTCAAAATTATTTTGACGCGCATCAATTTAGAACGCCAGCAACATTTTTTATACATGTGCCTATTGTGTCCAAATGTATTAAAGTCAATGGGCGTCCAAATAATTTTTAAGTGTGACAATTTTTATGTGCGCAACTATTCAGACACGTGACCAAATTTTTTTGACACAGCTTTTTTTCCGCCGGCGAATTTTCACATCGGTTTCGCAAATGTATTAATCGGCGGCAAGATGCAGAAATTCGCAGCAAATTCGCTCCTGGCGAAATTAATCGCCCATCACTTCTCTCTCTATCACTCCAGGCACAGTATCTAGCATCCCTGTGCCAGCCTGATCCAAATGTCTGCTTTTGGTGGGGCCTTCCAGCTCTCTGGGCCCACCAGCAGTTTTCTCTATCTCTCTGTTCACCGTGTGGTTCTCTCTGCCAGGCTTCTCTCTTCTGCCAGGTTCTGCTACTTCCTCTTCCTGCCAGCCATTAGCTGCTATGTAATTTCCTGTAGCACTGAGATCACTGTACAGCTGGTTGCTAGGTAACAGTTTACAGCATACAGACATAGACTCTGTGCCTCAGGGTTGCCAGGTTGGCGGTATTATAGCCAAATCGGGCAACTTTTAAAAGTTACTGGAGGGTACTAGCCAACGGCTAGTTTTGGAAGTTTCCGCTGGTTTGGATTTTAAAAACCTGCCCAATTTCTCAGCCCAGCTTTCATGCTCTTATTAGTTGTGCCTGTTATTTTAAATGAAAAATCTTCTTTTTCCCCTCCGACCCTGGCAGTTTCACTATGGAAACAAACATCGATTCCCCCTGAGTCTGCTTGCTGTCCATTTGGGGGGTTTATGTCCATTTCCTCCAGTTCAGTGAAGCCCCCCCCCATTCGGGCTCCAGCACAATTTGTTTCAGTGTACAAATTGGGCTATTTTTGTGCTACTTTTAAAATGGCTTTTGGCTACTTATTGGTTATTTTTTATAGTCTCTGGCTGGTTTTGAAATGTAATACCTTGCAACCCTGCTGTGCCTGCTCCTTTACAGGGATAAGTGCAAGGGCCTTGCCCTACTTCCCTACAAACATCATTGAGAGTTTTATAACTTGAAATTGCCTTATTTCTGAGCTTCATGTTACAATTATAGCTACTCCAGCTGCTTTCATATGTGAAACACACACACAGTGCAGGAGACTTGTAGTCAACACAAGATAGCATTGATTGTGTACTGTATGTAATGATAATAGTAGAAAATAGTAAAGCAGTTTTAAGTAGTAGCAAGACTACACAATGGCAAGATTGTGGAAACTGTCATATTTAATTTATGATTCCCAACATCATATATATCCAGCTGTACTGTATAAATAAATTAGACGGCTGCTGATAACATTGTGCTCTGTGTAAAAGTATTGACCATGCAGTTTTGTGCTCTTACAGAAACACATAAGCCCCAATGGCATTTAATATATTTATGAGTTGCATTATATTATAATCTATCTATTATCTATTGGTTTTTGTAATAAATGCATGGTAAACTAAATTCAAAATGGATTGTATTCATTTTTAGAACAACAAGTTGGATGTCTTGTCCTTAAAGAGCAGCAAAACATCACAAATGGAACCTGCAAATCTGAACAGACAGTGGAATTGTCCTACTGTGAGGGAAGCTGCAGTACCAAATCAATGTAAGTGCAGCCAGATATTCAGAAACCTGTGTTATGTAGAATTTATCAAAGTGCTTAAATGGATTGTAAACCCTCCATTAACAGCCCCGTTGTACCCTTTAAAGTAGATGGTCAAAAACTGAAGTGCAGATGCAAGAAAATATGTACTCTTGCTTATCTAGCATAGGAAGAGTTATTTTTGCCTGCATGAAGTTACACTGGAATAAGAAGTCCGAAGGAAGGACATAATGCAGTTTAAAACTTCCAACTCCAGCTGCAGAAACAAAGAACACAGAGCCTTATTTACACAGATCAGGTGGGATACTCACTGGAGGATTCCTTTACAGAGCGGCCAGCTCTTGAGAGTTTTAGGGTGCAATATCGCTTTAAGCATAAAACCGTAATGTCGATGGACTGGAGGAGTGCCCAGCATGCCTAAACCCTTGATAACATTGAAAACCTTGATGATGGTGTTTATTGAGATTTGCAGTCCAGAAAAAATGCACCAAGAGGCACATTTATGTGCGTTTTTTAAACTCCCTTTATTAATGAAATTTAATTATTAAAACTCTGAGAAATTGAAACAATTGAATTAAATCAAACTCGATTTGAGTTTCTTCTCCAAAAAAAACCTGGAATGTCAGGAAGGCTGCAAACATCTCCAAAGAGATGAGCCAGAGTATATCGAATTCAAATTTAGAAAAGAAAAAAAAAAACTCGAATCGAGTTTGGGTACTTCCCTAGTTTTTGACCATAAAAAATAATTTTAATTTAATTAATAAATCTGCCCCTAAATGTACAGTCAAAGATATATACATTCATAAGCAAAACATAGATATGTTCTAATGTTGTTCTGCTCAGGAAAGAGATCAGAAGCCTCAGATTCCCTTTCCCATCTCCTTTCTGAGTAGGGCAACATCGTAATATGTCTCTATTTTCCTTCTGAACGTGTATCTCTTTGACTGTACAGGAACTGAACAACAGTTAAATAGCTTTAAAACAGAAAAAAATATGTAAATTGCAAAAGTGCTCAGAAAATCACCCTGAGCTGAATTTTTAATTTTTTACATTGATTATTTTAAGGTTTATTTATCAATAACCTGAAATGTTATTCTCACAGGTACTCTGCAGATTCCAATTCAATGGAACACAAGTGTAGTTGTTGCCAGGAACTGAAGACTAGCCAACGACAGGTAGATCTGCAGTGTGAAGATGGAAGCAGTTCAGTATTTTCCTACATTTACGTAGAGGAGTGTGGCTGTACAAGCACTGAATGCCAGAATATGACTTAAACTACTTGTGAAAGAGGACAATGGCAACCCCAGGAGGTTGAGCGTTATATCTTCTGTGACACCTTGTTCCTCTGGAATATGAAACCTATACTTTCCTTTTAATTATACTTTTTTTTTCTCCTTAATTTGTTAGTTTTAGCATTGCTTTTTTTCTTGCAAGCACACTTTAAAGGGGACCTGTCAGCTGAAAAAAAATTTCCAAATCCTATTTTATCCAGTTAGTGAAGCAAAACCAACTTTAATTACACTATATAAATTATTTGAATTTTGTTTCCTTCAGTCTGGGAATTTATAATTATAGCAAGCAGGCAGGAGCCATTTTGTGGACCCTGTTAAGAGCATTGCATCATCTCAAATTCTTGTTTATATACAAGAAGGGGAACCTGATGCCCATCCCCTGACTACATAATTAAATGGTTAAGAGAACTGGGGGAATGTGAGGAGGGCAGTGACATCTAGGAAATGCTGAATGGAAAGTGAAAGTAATTGCCTGCTCCACCTCTATGCCTAAGGCATAGAGGAGGGGCAGCCAATATTTGATTGACAGCTGAGATTTTTAAAAGAGTTTACAACAGCTATGAACGTTAATAAAACAAAAAATTGGATTTCATTTTAATTTGAAAAGGACTTTTATTATACAGCTTTTTATGTCTGGGTGACAGGTCCACTTTAATGATTTGTTCAACTACTTATACTGTATGTATGCAATTTAATGCCTTTTTAATGAATAATTACAAAAATTGGTGGTTTCTTTTAAGGAAACAGAAAATCAGAACATGCCTTATTTCAATTTTAATTCCTTTAAATAAATGAGTTTTCTCCGTACAGTGAGGACACATGAATTAACTATAGCTGCGCTCAAATTTGCATTCCAGATTGAAAGAATTCAGTTTGAATTTTATTGGATAAGTTACATACTCACTTACAGATTTCCTCATTTATACTGCTATGACTTTACAATAATCTGTGACATGTTCATTGTTTCGTTCATTCTAAGTAGTAATCAATTGGTGCAAACTGTCGTATACCAATGTACTTTTGAAACTGATCCTTTTTTTAAGTAAAGATTTACTATATTTTCTTGAAACAAAATGTGTACTTTATTTTTCTGGGTTTGAGCACAATTTTAGGGAGCTATTTCCTAAACTCAATTTTTTCTGGTTGGGCTTTTAAAGGGGAAAACTCAAGAAAAAAAAAAAAAATTTCGACATTTATTATAACTCAAAGCTTTTTTTTTTTTAAATTCCCGTTTTTCAAATGAATTTTAAAAAATGTAATGATTGAAAAATCTAAAAAAATTCAAATCCAGCTGTTTTAAAAAGTTTTTTTTTTAAACAGTTAAACTGGTAAAAGAAATGGAACAATCTGTAATGGGAACCGATTTAAGTTGTGGTTCAACTTTACGTTAACTTTTAGTATGTCATAGAATGGCCAGTTCTAGGCAACTTTTCAATTGTTCATTATTTATATTCTATAGTTTTTGAATCATTTGCCTTCTTCTTCTTCTGACTCTTTCCAGCTTTCAAATTGGCGTCACTGACCCCATCTAAAAATATGATCTTTAAGGCTACAAATGTATTGTTTTTTATCACTTATTTTTCTCTTCCTCTCTTCTCTTATTCATATTGCAGTCTCTTTTTCAAATCGATGCATGGTTGCTAGGGTAATTTGCACCCTAGCAATCAGATTACTGAAATTGCACATTGGAGAGCTGCTGAATAAAAAATAAAACAACTTAATAAACCGCAAACGATAAAAAAATGAAAACCAGTTGCCAATTATCACAGAATATCACTCTCTACATAATACTAAAAGTTAACGGAACAATCCCAAAATTAAGATCTGCCTTATAAAAGAAAACAAAATACTAAGGGGCACATTTACTAAGGGTTGAATTTCGAAGTGAAAAAACTTCGAAATTCGACCATCGAATTGTGGTAGTTCGATATTTGAAGTCAAAGTTTTTTTTGATCGAATATGGCCATTTGCGATCGAAGTAAATTCGTTCGATCGATCGATTAAATCCTTTGATTCATACGATTTAATCGATCGAACAAACAAGCGATTTTCAAAAAAAAACTTAGGCTTCTGAAAACTTAGCCAAATGTTGGCTATAGGTTCTAGGAGGTCCCCATAGGCTAACATAGCAATTCAGCAGGTTTATGGTGGCGAAGTGTCTAAGTCGAAGTTTTTTAAAGAGACAATACTTCGATTTTCGAATGGTCGAATATTCAAAGTTTTTCCAATTCAAATTGAAGTCGAATTTGGCCTATTCTATGGTCGAAGTACCCAAAAATTACTTTGAAATTTGACGTTTTTGAATTTGAAAATTCACTTTGAATTCACTTCGACCCTTAGTAAATGTGCCCCTAAGCAACTTTTCATTATACATTTATTAAAAAAAAGTCTGCGCTTTTAAAGGGGTAGTTCACCTTTCAGTCAACTTTTTTTTGTAACTTACAATTATTGTTTTTCAAAGTGAGCATAGCCAAAGAGAGAGAAATGCAGTTTTCCAAGAATTTAACTTCACAGATTAACTACACAGATTTTTTAAAGGCTATCAAATCTGACCTGGGAAACTGGTCAAGCAAAATTTCCTGGTTAGGTCATATTAATACGCTGAAAATGAACGTCCTACCCCGTTTCCTTTACCCTCACAGACCATACCTTACCCACCACCCAAAGGGACATTCCAAGCCTTATACTTGCTTACGAAATGTTACATCTGGGCCAACAAAAACCAACAACCCCCAACACAGGCGATCTCTCTACTATACAACCTAATCCTAGACCTTAAACCCAGTCCAACCTCCTCGCTTAAAAAAAAATGACAAGCGAATATCAATTCTAACATTACGGACAAACAATGGGCCAAAATCACACAATTGTCATCAGTCTTCCCTGTGCGCTAGAATTCAGGAGCTCAACTATAAGCTCCTCACGAAGTGGTACAGGTATCCCACAAAACTAAACAAGATCTACAGAGCAGTCTCCCCCAACTGCTGGAGGTGCGGGAGTCATCCAGGTACGCTAACCCATATTTTCTGGAACTGTCCCCAACTAACCACATTCTGGAGTCCCATCCGACAGATTATCAAACAAGTAACCAATTTTGAGATCGCTGATGATCCTCTAGCCATTCTCCTTCATGACTCTCCACTCCCAATCAAGTCATACAAGAAGGCACTAGCCCCCGTAATGTTAGACACATCCAAAGCACTCATTCCTATTAAATGGAGACCAACCACTAGAGATGTCGCGAACTGTTCGCCGGCGAACTTGTTCGCGCGAACATCGGGTGTTCGCGCTCGCCGGAAGTTCGCGAACGTCGCGCGTCGTTCGCCATTTTGGGTTCGCCATTGTTGGCGCTTTTTTTTGCCCTCTCATCCCAGACCAGCAGGTACATGGCAGCCAATCAGGAAGCTCTCCCCTGGACCACTCCCCTTCCCTATAAAAACCGAAGCCCTGCAGCGTTTTTTCACTCTGCCTGTGTGTGCTGAAGAGATAGTGTAGGGAGAGAGCTGCTGCCTGTTAGTGATTTCAGGGACAGTTGAAAGTTTGCTGGCTAGTAATCGTTTTGCTACTGCTCTGTTATTGGAGGGACAGAAGTCTGCAGGGGTTTGAGGGACATTTAAGCTTAGGTAGCTTTGCTGGCTAGTAATCTACCTTCTACTGCAGTGCTCTGTATGTAGCTGCAGTGGGCAGCTGTCCTGCTTCTGATCTCATCTGCTGACTGCTGCAATAACAGTAGTCCTTGTAAGGACTGCTTTTATTTATTTTTTTGTTGTTTTACTACTACTACTACTACTACTACTATAAGAGCCCAGTGCTATTAGTCTAGCAGTGTTGGGGAGTGGGACTGGTGTGCTAATCTGCTGCTCCTAGTAGTTCAGCAGCACCAACTTTAATTTTTTTTTTTTAATATTCATTTTTTTTTATTTTACTTTTTTTATTTTACTACCGCTGTAGTAGTGTATAAGTTGACCTTTTAGGCATTATTTGCCCTGTAGGCATTATTTGCACACTGTTTTCTTCAACCCGCCATCGAGCTGTGTGACCTTGTTCACATTCTGTCTAAATATCCATAATATTACCGTCTCCAGAAAAAACACCGGAGTCACTTTTTTCAAGCAGCATTCATATATTTTACGTAATCCGTATCCACCGCTGTAGTAGTGTATACGTTGACCTTGTAGGCATTATTTGCACAGTGTTTTCTTCAACCCGCCATCTAGCTGTGTGACCTTGTTCACATTCTGTCTAAATATCCATAATATTACCGTCTCCAGAAAAAACACCGGAGTGACTTTTTTCAAGCAGCCATAATATATTTTACGTAATCCGTATCCACCGCTGTAGTAGTGTATACGTTGACCTTGTAGGCATTATTTGCCCAGTTTTTTTGGCCGCAGCCACTGAAGCACAGAGGCCAGAAAAAATATGCCATATAAATGCTGAAAATAGTCATTTTTTGCCATACGTTGACTCAACGTATATGGCAAAAAATGACTATTTTCAGCATTTATATGGCATATTTTTTCTGGCAACTGTGCTTCAGTGGCTGCGACCAAAAAAACTGGGCAAACAATGCCTACAAGGTCAACGTATGGCAAAAAATGACTATTTTCAGCATTTATATGGCATATTTTTTCTGGCAACTGTGCTTCAGTGGCTGCAACCAAAAAAACTGGGCAAACAATGTCTACAAGGTCAACGTATGGCGAAAAATTACTATTTTCAGCATTTATATGGCATATTTTTTATGGCAACTGTGCTTCAGTGGCTGCGTCCAAAAAAACTGGGCAAACAATGCCTACAAGGTCAACGTATGGCAGTTGTTTAAAGAGAACAGTAGATTACTAGCCAGCAAAGCTACCTAAGCTAAAATGTCCCTCAAATCCCTGCAGACTTCTGTCCCTCCAATACAGAGCAGTATCAAGCAGATTACTAGCCAGCAAACTTACTATCATCTGTCCCTGAAATCACTAACAGCTCTCCCCCTACACTATCTCTTCCAAGCACACACAGGCAGATTTTTCAGATACATTTTTGCCCTTGATCCCCCTCTGGCATGCCACTGTCCAGGTCGTTGCACCCTTTAAACAACTTTAAAATCATTTTTCTGGCCAGAAATGTCTTTTCTAGATGTTAAAGTTCGCCTTCCCATTGAAGTCTATGGGGTTCGCGAACCGTTCGCGAACCGCTCGCGTTTTTGCGCAAGTTCGCGAATATGTTCGCGAACTTTTTTTCCGACGTTCGCTACATCCCTACCAACCACTAGCCCTACATTGAGCAATTGGTTACACAAAATGAGGGAGATCCAGAGATTTGAGGAGTTGAGGGCTGTTTCGTCAACTGACTCGCAGAACTTTACCAAAAGATGGTATTACTGGATACAATTCCTTGATTCTGATTCATGCAAACAGTTAAGTCTTGGGTAGGTTCCATCAGAATAATTTACTGTAGTTAAGGTTGGAACTTACTACACATCACCTGGCCGCCGGGAGCGCTGGAGCCGTGCGACTGCTGCGACTCAGATGGCAGCCGACATTACCAGGTCAGCCAATTCAGTTTTTTTTAAAATTGAACAACCACTTAGGTAACAAATTCCACCCAGTAAGGTGTGTTATCCCCCCTCCCCCTTCCACCTTTGCTTCAATTCATTTTCTTCAACCCTATCTCCCTCTCCCCCCCTCTCTTTCTCCTCCACCTGTCCTCTACCCGCTCTCTCTTCCACCTTTTCTACCCCTTTTCACATTCTCCCATTTGGAATGGCACCAACGGTGTCACAACGAGGTGGTTACTGCTCTCAAGCAGCTACGCTGGCAATCCGAAACTTCCTTGCAGCTAAGTCAGCACTCTAAATCACCAGCATATGAAAATGGTTCAAAAAATTTCTATGTCTGTTGCAGACTACGGGGCCGATTCACTAAATTCAAGTGAAGGATTCGAAGTAAAAAAACTTCGAATTTTGAAGTATTTTTTTGGGCTACTTCGACCATCGAATGGGCTACTTCGACCTTCGACTACGACTTCGAATCAAAGGATTCGAATTAAAAATCTTTCGACTAATCGACCATTCGATAGTCGAAGTACTGTCTCTTTAAAAAAAACTTCGACCCCCTACTTCGGCAGCTAAAAGCTACCGAAGTCAATGTTAGCCTATGGGGAAGGTCCCCATAGGCTTTCCTAAGTTTTTTTGATCGAAGGATATTCCTTCGATCATTGGATTAAAATCCTTCGAATCCTTCGATTCGAAGGATTTAATCGTTCGATCGAAGGCATAATCCTTCGAACGTACGATCGCAGTATTTGCGCTAAATCCTTCGACTTCGATATTCGAAGTCGAAGGATTTTAATTCCTAGTTGAATATCGAGGGTTAATTAACCCTCGATGTTCGACCCATAGTGAATCAGCCCCTACTTGTGTACTCAAACTTATGCAATGTAACCTTTCTAAATACTTTGTTTAATGCACCTTCAGTGCTATGAGCACTAAACCTGTTGTGATCCTTCTAAAATCAATACAAATATTATTTAAAAAAAAAAAAACATAGACATTTTTGCAATGAATGTGTATTGCAAAGTTGCTTAAAATTCAGTTTCCTTTTATTAGGCAAATTTTCATTTTGGGTTTGACTTGCCCTTTAAGAAAAAGAAGAGACTTTTTGGATTTTTAAAATAAACACAATGCCAGTCGGTCTCAATAAAGACTAGATCATGCTGCTTTAAGTGAACCTTATTTAAGAGTTTGGGGTGGTTTTGTAAATTGCTTTACTGTTTTTGAACTTTTATCCAAAGAACATTGTGAATGATTCTACATTTGTATTGTGTATGTTTGGTTCATGCCATCTAGTGACTATTTAAGGGTACTACAGTATCCATGTTGGCTGCTTCAAGGTAGTGCCTCCTTATAAAGCTGTGTGCTACTTGATGACATCATCACTAGGTTCCTTTTGAGGCCTTGAACACATGTGGAAGCCTCATGTCCACCTATGCCTGAAGAAGTTGAGGTGTAATCTTTATGAAGCGGCTTGGAGTAAGGTGTATGTAGCTTTTTTAAAGTAATTTTCAGTGCTCCAATTGGAATTTGCTTCAATTGGATTGGGGAAAATCTGAGCAGATGTGTGGCATCTATTTTTTGCATATCTATACGCTTACTACCCATCCTGTATCTGTGAGTAAATGTTTGCCATTAGTGGAATCGGCTATACAATATATTTTTCTTTTTTTAATTCGGCATCATATATGAAACTGACACGAGTGGGAACTGAGATACGCTGCTAAATTCTATATTTCTTGTGAGTACCCAGGCACACTGCATGTATTTAGATTAACACTGCAGGCCTTATTTATCAAAATCTGAATTTTTATGAGTATTTAAATTAAAAAAAAAAAAAAGTCAGACCAAACTAGAATCCATGATTTGACCTTATTTATTATACAAAAGCACAATTTAATCAGATCAGGAAAAAACTTGATAAAATCGATGGAAAACCTGAACGAGTTTTTCTGCGTTTTTCCTGAATTGCTTGATGTTTTCTGGCTTGTCCCAGAAAAGCTAGAATTTTTCAGATTTTTGCCTGAAAAGTCTGAAATAGTCGGATTTTCTGGGTAATTCCAGCGCAGACCACAGAAAATTTCAAATAGGATCGGGACCTTTCGGACTAACTTTTATACAACCTCAGTAGGTCTGAGATGCCGGATTTTCAGATCCTGACTTTTTTTCCATCCACTGGGTAAAATAAATGTAGGTTTATTTTTCCTACAAAAAAATGTTAAATTTTTTTTAAAGTTTTTAAAATTCAGAATAATAACCCCCGGCCTGTAGCTTTTGGACACTTTTTTTGTAGCATGTCTCCCCATATTCATTCTAGAATTTATTACACAAGTACAATTTTGTGTATGTTTCCCTTTAGGTTTTTACAGTTGTTTGGACATGTTCCTTCTTTGAGGAAGTTAAGTTGGGAATAGCTGCCTCCACTGGAAGAGTTCTGCACTGACTATATTTTTCTGTTTATGTAATGCACTTTTTATCTCTGCTGTTAAGCTGTAGAAAAATCTCTGCCAATTAATATTACTGCATCGTTGTAACCTTGATGAATATTCTACAACCTCAACATATACAGGATCGTGGAGGTTCAATGGTCATTACTGCTATCTTGCAATACTGGTGTACTAGGTTCAATTCCAGCAAAGACCTGAAAAATGTTCCCTTTATCTCCCACACGCTCTTAGGTACAAAGATAAAATATTATATATTCCAGAGGGTTTCTGAATAGCTTAGTGCAATGGTGTAACTAGTTGGTGCTGCCCCCCCCCCTCATATTGATATAATAAAAACCCATAGTATTAACATTAAGGGAGGTATTTACTAAAACTCAAATTCATCTAATGTTTTAAATAAAACAAAGTCAACCTAACTCCCATCCACAAATGTAACTCATTTACCAAAAAATCGGCTTGAAAAGGTGGGTGCAGGAAAAGTCTCGACAAAATTGTGCGACAATTAGAACTGAGTTTGACTCTGGATCACCTGAAAATCCTGTTGAAAACCAGTGCAGGTCACAATGTCAAGGATCTTCAGGGACATCTGCCACAGTCTTCTTCATGACCGTGACAGGTTTTAGCTGGAGTATTTTTGGATTTGGATTTTTGGCAGGTTTGGGGTATAATAAATCTTTAAATATTAAAGTTTTTTTGCCACTAAAAATTTGAATTTTCCCCTTTAAAAACTCGACCATAAAAATCAAGGTTTAATACATATTCCACTACATCTTATCATACTTAACTATTATTGGGGGTAGATGGAAAAAATATCCTACCAGCTGGTTGAACACATTATCTAGGTGTTACTTTTGATACTTCTTTTATTTCAAAAAAAGCTCTGGGGTAAACTTGCTGTTTCTTTCTGTATAGCAAATTCCCCTTTCTGTCTCAAACCATTTATGCAAGCCCTCATCCAGACTGGACAAATTTCCTACTATCTGGCAAATCTGCTCCAGACTTTCCCATTTTATCCATCCTATTCCCAGCCACTAGAGGTGTAATTTACTATAACCCCAGACAGAAGTGCAATTGCACTAAGGGATGTGAGTATTCAAGCAGAGAGCACTTCTGACTGTGATCTGCACCCACTGGCACTATGTAATTCTTGTGCCGAAGTAGGTAGGATGCAAAAGGAAGACATCTTCAACAAAACATGTCTCCACTCTGTTTTATAGGACAAACACCTGCAGCAATTACTCTTCATGCAGAGCATTCTACTTATAAAGTATAAACCATACAAATGCATGAAAGTCAAATTGATAATATATTTAAAAAAAAAATCAGAATACATATGATGTGTTTGTAAAAAAAACAGAATTATTACGAAAAGGGTAATTAATTCATGATAATATGGTAGACCTAAAATAAAGTTTGAAATAGCAAAATATCTTGGTTTACCATCATGACATTAGAGCAAGCAGTTCAGGACAGTACAATTGCTATTTATGAGACAAGGTTTTTTTCCCTACTCTTCAGGGAAATTGGCAAGATCTACTGATGGGATTTCCCTGCCTTCTGGATCAGTGTATTACCATTGATCGGGTGAAGGGTGAAAATGGAATGAATAATGTGTTTTTGTTTTAATCAGATATGTAACAATGTAGCATTTGTTTAACTATGGTTATTATTAAATCTAGCTATGCGAAAGGAAATGCATTCCAAATAAATTGTGAAAAAAGAGAAAAGGAATTATAACCCCTATTTGCATTTATTTTCTTCAGCCCAAATGATGATTATATTTTTTCTAATTACACATCGTTGTCAGACTCACATACAAATATTATTTTTTGCTAATGGTGTCCCTTTACTAGCAAAGTTTGAGAGGCATGGGGGCATACTGTATTTAATGTTGCTCATCATGATTACATATGCACCTATCACCTGTAAAGCCTGTTATGACCAATTTGCACAGACCACAAGTAAAAGTGGCATGAATACAGGAGAACTAAAGTAAAAGTGGCATGAACACAGGAGAACTAAAGTAAAAGTGGCATGAATACAGGAGAACTAAAGTAAAAGTGGCATGAACACAGGAGAACTAAAGTAAAGGAGGCATGAACCCAGGAGAACTAAAGTAAAAGGGCCATGGACACAGGAGAACTAAAGGAAAGGTGGCATGAACACAGGAGAACTAAAGTAAAAGTGTCATGAACACAGGAGAACTAAAGTAAAGGAGGCATGAACACAGGAGAACTAAAGTAAAAGTGGCATGAACACAGGAGAACTAAAGTAAAGGAGGCATGAACCCAGGAGAACTAAAGTAAAAGGGCCATGGACACAGGAGAACTAAAGTAAAAGTGGCATGATTATAGGAGAACTAAAGTAAAGGAGGCATGAACACAGGAGAACTAAAGTAAAGATGGCATGAACACAGGAGAAATAAAGTAAAGGAGGCATGAACCCAGGAGAACTAAAGTAAAAGGGCCATGGACACAGGAGAACTAAAGTAAAAGTGGCATGATTATAGGAGAACTAAAGTAAAGGAGGCATGAACACAGGAGAACTAATGTAAAAGGGCCATGGACACAAAATAACTAAAGGAAAGGTGGCATGAATACAGGAGAACTAAAGTAAAAGTGGCATGAACACAGGAGAACTAAAGTAAAGGAGGCATGAACCCAGGAGAACTAAAGTAAAAGGGCCATGGACACAGGAGAACTAAAGGAAAGGTGGCATGAACACAGGAGAACTAAAGTAAAAGTGTCATGAACACAGGAGAACTAAAGTAAAGGAGGCATGAACACAGGAGAACTAAAGTAAAAGTGGCATGAACACAGGAGAACTAAAGTAAAGGAGGCATGAACCCAGGAGAACTAAAGTAAAAGGGCCATGGACACAGGAGAACTAAAGTAAAAGTGGCATGATTATAGGAGAACTAAAGTAAAGGAGGCATGAACACAGGAGAACTAAAGTAAAGATGGCATGAACACAGGAGAAATAAAGTAAAGGAGGCATGAACCCAGGAGAACTAAAGTAAAAGGGCCATGGACACAGGAGAACTAAAGTAAAAGTGGCATGATTATAGGAGAACTAAAGTAAAGGAGGCATGAACACAGGAGAACTAATGTAAAAGGGCCATGGACACAAAAGAACTAAAGGAAAGGTGGCATGAATACAGGAGAACTAAAGTAAAAGTGGCATGAACACAGGAGAACTAAAGTAAAGGAGGCATGAACACAGGAGAACTAAAGTAAAAGTGGCATGAACACAGGAGAACTAAAGTAAAAGTGGCATGAACACAGGAGAACTAAAGTAAAGGAGGCATGAACCCAGGAGAACTAAAGTAAAAGGGCCATGGACACAGGAGAACTAAAGTAAAAGTGGCATGATTATAGGAGAACTAAAGTAAAGGAGGCATGAACACAGGAGAACTAATGTAAAAGGGCCATGGACACAAAAGAACTAAATGAAAGGTGGCATGAACACAGGAGAACTAAAGTAAAAGTGACATAAACACAGGAGAACTAAAGTAAAGGTGGCATGAACACAGGAGAAATAAAGTAAAGGAGGCATGAACCCAGGAGAACTAAAGTAAAAGGGCCATGGACACAAAAGAACTAAATGAAAGGTGGCATGAATACAGGAGAACTAAAGTAAAGGAGGCATGAACACAGGAGAACTAAAGTAAAAGTGGCATGAATACAAGAGAACTAAAGTAAAGGTGGCACACAAAAATTAATGCTTAAGTAACAGTATTTTGACTGAATGCAGGGAAGAAATAGAGACTTCAAAAATTGGGGATTAGTCTGAAGAGAAACTGCCATTATGATAGTGTCCCCCCGACCTTAGATGAACAAAAGACAACAAGTGGAAACCATATCTGCTGTTGTCCTTTCAGTTACAGCCTCCTGTCTTTGTACTTCTTATCTGGCCCACTTGGTCCTCCTGAGTGCTGCCACCCTCCTAATTCCTTTTGTCTGTCTGCTTGCATTAAGGGCATACACATCTTTAACACCCATACCCTCCCCCCCCCCACACACACACACAGTTTTCAATGCATCAAGCATTTTTTCAACATAAAAATGACTATACAGCAAGACTGGTGGAACTGGATTTCTATCAAAAATCCAATGTTTTTATACATACAATCTAAAAAAATATGAATACATGTAATTTAAATTGTTCTTTTTATATGTAAAATGATCGTAACATTTTCCAAAATAATACAACATTTAGGGGGTTATTTATCAAAATCCGATTTTTTTATTTTTTTTATTTAAAAAATTCCGACCAAACTAGAATCCACAATTTGACCTTATTTATTATTAAAAAAGCTTGATTTAATTGGATGGGAGAAAAACACGATAAAATCAAGCAAAACCCCAAATCGTTTTTTCCAGTATCACTCGATTTTTGTAGGCTTTTTATTGAGAACTCTGAATTTTGGGGATTTTTGCCCAAGGAGAAACCAAGGAAACCAACTGCAAAATATCTAGAATATTACTCTCTACAGCATACTAAAAGCAAATTTTCTGCATAACGGATCTCATACTTGTATTAATTTGTCTTATGGAATTGTTCCTGTAAATATTGTGATTATTTCTCCTTTTTCTTATGTTCTGTTGATGAAAACCATGAAATATTCTTACACATTAACAGATCTTTGTGAGCATAAGGAAAGAATTTTCAGGGCGCTAGTTACTTCCTGCTGTACCACAGGTCAAAAAATGTCCTTCCTTAGAGCTTTCTGTAATTATTAATTTAGTATTTACATTTTCTACTTAATGTATCAGTCAAATCAATTGCATAGCTGAAATGAACTACGCCCATTGGTTTGTTGAGAATTGCCTTTATGACATTTTCTTATAATGCTTTTAAAAAAATGTTCAAAAATATTTGACCCTTCATTTTATAGAAACAATACTGAAAAAAGCTTTATTGAAATAAAAAATATACTAAGCACCTATGGGGTAATGTAAAAACAAAATGTGCACGTACAGATATGGGACCTGGGGTCTTCCAGATAACGGATCTTTCTGTAATTTGGATCTTCATACCTACTAGATCTACTAGAAAATCCTTTAAACATGAAATAAACCCAATAGGCTGGTTTTGCTTCTAATAATGATTAATTATACCTTAGTTTGTACCTTATTCTGTAATTTTGAGCTTTCTGGAAACTGGATTTTCGGATAAATGACCCCATACCTGTACTTGATTTTTTGTTACACGCAGCAATAAGTTATCAACTAGCATTTATCTGGCCTGCTGTTAAAAAGTAAACTTATGATTGGTTACTAGCCCTAGTAAATGTATCTCCTGATATAACATAACAAGTTTAAGGACTGCTTTTAAGGACTCAAGTCATAGTGATGGGTGAATCTGAACTGTTCCACTTCGCTGAAAATTCGCCGAAATGTCTTGGAGTCTATGGGGCAAATTCACTAAGATTCGTAGTTGCGCCAGGCGCAACTTCGCCGCACTTCGCCATACTTCGCCAGGCGTAGTTTCGCCAGCGCTCCGCAAATTCACTAAAATCCGAAGTTGCGCACAGGGGTAGCGTAAGGTTGCGAAGTTGCTCTAGCGTTGATTCGCTAAGCAAAGCGAAGTTACGCTAGCGATGGTTAATTTGCATACGGCGCCAAATTCAAATTTCAATGGAGGAATACATAGAATCACTACAAATGCCTGGGAAACCTTCAAAACATCAAATAAATTTTTTGCCCTACACATGTGCCCACTGTATAGTTAAGTTACCATGAGTTAGGAAATGTAGGGGGGAAGGAGGGGAGCCCCAAAAAATGTTTCGATCTTTTTTAGCCTATCACCCATAATATAGAAAAAACGCCAGCGTTTTTTGGGACTTAGAAAAAATTTGACCTTGTTTTGAAGCAATCCCTATCTACTCTATTGCGCTTCGCCTGGTCTGAGGTGGTGAAGGAAGTCTAGCGTAAAAGGTAGCGTTCAGTACACTGCGCGCATTAGTGAATTTGCATAGTTATGTCCATATCGAAAATTCACCAGGCGTAAGGGTGCGAAGTAACACTAGCGAATTTACGCCAGCGTTCGTTAGTGAATTTGCGAAGTAATGAAAATGCCCAACGCTAGCGAATTGACGCTAGCGTTAGGCGCTTCGACGCTTAGTGAATTTGGGTCCATGGGTGACAATTGTTTTATAACATGCAACAAATTTTTCACCCATTGGAGTCTATGGTCGTCATTTTCATGGAAAAGACGGGCAAACAATTTTGTTCATCACTAAAGGACTCAAGGGCTCATTTATTAACTAAGAGACACTAATGGATGCAAAACTGATAACTGATCATCACGTTATGGGACAGATGTATTAACATGTGAGTTTACAGTAGGGATGTAGCGAACTGCCGATTTGGTGTTCGCGAACGCCGTTCGCGAACACCGGCAAAAAATGCGAACGTTCGCGGACAGTTCGCGAACTTCGAACACCCGCTAAAATCGTTCGATTCGAACGATCGAAGGATTTTAATCATTCGATCGAAGGATTTTCATTCGAATCGAACGATCGAAGCCATTCGATCGAATGCTTTTCATTCGATCGAATGCTTACAATCGTTCGAACGAATGGAAATCGTTCGATTCGAACGATCGAAGCCATTCGATCGAATGCTTTTCATTCGATCGAATGCTTACAATCGTTCGAACGAATGGAAATCGTTCGATTTTTAGCGGTCGAAGGAATTCGAATGGTCGAATGGTCGAACGACTTGTATTCGAATCGAACGCGAACTCAAAATGCGAACGTTCCCAAACGTTCGCGAACATTCGGCGAACGGTCGAAGTTCGCGCGAACTAGTTCGCAGCAGAACAGTTCGCTACATCCCTAGTTTACAGCTTAATACATTAAAAATTCACCCAACTTCTATTAATTTATATTTGATTTCTAGAAGCGTATTTATCAATGGGTGAACGTTAGAGTTCATCATTTCATAAATACGCTTCTAGACATCCCATAGGAATGAATAGAGCTTTGGTGAGTTTTTATGTATTAAAGGAGCAGTAACACCAATTTTTTTTATTGCTTAATTTCCCCCAAAACAGCTATAAGATAGGTAATTAATTAATTCCCCTTGTTTTTTGTTTTTTTTTTTTCAAATCTTCAGCTTGAATTTGACAAAGTGCCCAAAGGAGAAAGCAGGGAAGTGGGAATCCCTCTGTGCACTGAACTGGAAGTCAGCTTCACATAGATGACCTATGCTTTTTTCAGCAATTGCAGCTTAAATATATATTCACATCATTACCCCCAATGCTGTCTGATGGAATAGAAACATAAATTTTAGCTGCAGACATTGAAAAAATAGCCTAGGTGCTTTAGGTTATCGGTACAAGCTGACTTCTGGTTCAGGGAACAGAGGAATTCAAGCTGCCGTCGCCTTTCGCCTTTCAATGGGGAACTTTGCTTGTCAAGTTTAAGCTGAAGATTTGAAAAAAACCAAGGGGAAATAAGCCGTACATATTATTATAACTATTTTGGGGGGAAATCTGTATTAAAAAATTTGGTGTGACTGGTCCTTTAAACCCATAAATATTTTACGGCAACATTGTCTATCACTGGGGAAGGGACATGTGGTCCCGAAACGTTTGATCATGTGTAAGGTTGTCTGAAGCACCATGCAATAAATTAGGGATCACCCCATTTGCAGCATTCAAGGTATCGGGAGTTCGGGACTGATTCACATACCAAAGAAGTAATTGCTCCCAATGAAGTGTCCAATCTTGCCTAATCAATAGGAGTTATTGAAATGCTGGCCCTACTTTAAATTATTATTATATTATATAATAAAGCCCTCTAAATGATGATACCATATATACATTACACATGATTGTGAGAGTTTATGTACTGCTGGATCAGTGGACTATATGAATTCCATGGCATGAATGATTAACATCATTATTTCTCCCCTGATATGTTTGAAATTTCCAATGTGATTAATATAGTTTGCAAAGAAAGGCTAAACATTGATTTCTGGATGAAGGAAATACTTGTGCTCTGGATCAGTTGTACAGTCATGTGACATCTCCAATGACAATAACTCTTTAGGGCAAATACAAAAAAATTTGGTATTTATTTGCTAGTATAGGTATGGGATCCGTTATCCGGAAACCCATTATCCAGAAATTACAGAAAGGCTGTCTCCATTAGACTGTATTTTATCCAAATGATCAAAATTTTTAAAAATGATTTTTTTTTTCTCTAATAATAAAATGATACCTTGTACTTGATCCAAACTGAGATATAATTAATTCTTATTGAAAAAAAAAACAGCCTATTGGGGTTATTTAATGTTTACACGATTTTCTAGTAGACTAGGTATAAAGAATTATGGAAAGATTTGTTATCTGGAAAACCACAGGTCCCGAGAATTCTGGATAACAGGTCCCATACCTGTATGTTGATCTTCACCTCACTCAATTCTTTCTAGGATATTCTAACAAGGGTAAACACAGTTATTCACACATTCCTTCAGCATCTTCCCTCACACCTGCAGCAGCCACTCCCAATTTACCTGTGTTAAAAAAAAATGTTATGTTCTGCTAAGCTGCTTTAAGAGCTGTATATAAGGATCAACTCAATGTGATCAGCTCTGTCCTCTATCCCACTAACTGCAAGACTATGGGAACCTTCAGAGGGATCCCACTGTGGATCCTGCCAATCTTTTTGGGCCTGCTGAATGGTAGGTATAAATGAGCACTTAACAGAAGCAGATTTAAATACAGTATTTAGTTAGAACTGCTGTGTGTTGCATTCTGTGGGTGTGTATTGGGGGAGGTATATTTCTAATAGCATCTAGAAACAGAACATATTATGTTTTGTAGTGGAACTGGAAATGAAATTGTTGCTTCAATGACACCAATGTAACTACATGTGTAATATGAATCAGATGGTATCCCCATTGTATTAAAAAAAACATCCTTGACCTTTGTATCTTTTATATAAAAGGTACATTGCTGGCGAATGAATACTTCTAATTGGAATTATGCAGGCAAAGGAAAAAATGGTATTCAAAAAGGATTTAAATATAAAGATGATCTATTTTTTGATCTTATGTTAAGTTTATGTTGGTCTTGAGGCTTCTGTTCTTTTACAATCTGATCTTTGCAGCTCAACTGTATAGATATCATAACCATAAACACCAGGGATCAACATCTGGTGAAAGTATGGACTACTCACTGCATAGAACTAATCAAAACAAGGAGACAAGTACATCTTAAAGGAGTGGTTCACCTTTACGTTAACTTTAATATGTTACAGCATGGCTAATTTAAAGTTTTTAACTGCTCTTCATTTTTGAAATGGTACAGTATATGCCTTTTTCTGACTTTTTCTAACTTTCAAATGGGGACACTGACCCCATCTAAAAACAAATGCTCGGTAAGGCTACTAATTTATTGTTATAACTATTTTTTTATTACTCCGCTTTAAATTCAGGCCTCTCCTATTCATATTCCAGTCTCTTATTCATATCAATGCATGTTTCCTAGGGTAATAGCAAACAGGATAAATAATTTAAATAATTAATAAGGTAGTCATGCAAAGTATTTATAAGGTAAGTCATGCAAAGTTCTTAACAAGAATAACACAAAATTTACATGTGCCAATGGTATCATTCTACTGATTAAAAAAATTGTAAAAAGTATAAAAGTAAAAGGAGCCCTGTACTTCATTTTTAGACCTTCGTCTGCCATTTTCCAATTGTCGCAAACTTTTGCACCCAGTTGCCATGAAGGAAATGTGGCTAATGTACATTATACTGTAATTGTGGAACAAAAATTTCCAAAAAATTGTGCTGTTTTCATTGTATTTTGCACCCTTTTATTTAATGTAACAGTGTTTATGCAATGTGATAACAAGATGGCAATATTCAGCACCTTGACCACTATATAAACAATAAATAATTACAAACAATACCCTAAGCAAAATGATTTTTGTTTGCATGTTATGTAACATCATGACATTTCATATCATTACCTCCAGATATCAACACCGCTCACAATAACAAAGTATGCAGCACTTGGGGGAATTTCAACTTCAAGAATTTTGATGGTGATGTATTCCATTTCCCGGGAACCTGCAACTATGTTTTCTCTTCCCATTGCAAAAGTGATTATGAAGACTTCAACATCCAAATTCAACGCACCCTCATCAACAGTATGCCAGTGATCAGTAAAATCATCATGAGGATCAATGGGGTGGTGGTGCAGGTCATTGAGAAGATTGTGCTGGTTGATAGAAAAGTGTAGGTTTCCCGTTATTATTTATTAAATGTGGCTGTATAATGAAGGCTTATGATTATATGACTATAATAGTTACTGTGGAAAAATCACTATGGCCAAAGACAGTAGAATGACTGTATTCGCATGTATATATTTAAAGACATCCAGTATTGTGACTATTCTTGTCTTGTAACTGGTGCACTACCATAGATTAAACACAATATCCATGGCATTATAGCTAAAGTATTTATGAACAAATGCAAACCCATACGACAGATGTTTGCTGTTTGGCTCGCCTCGTATTAAGTAGTTTCATACTAATCAGGGGCGTAGGAAGTATAGGGGCCCCATGAGGCCCTATTTAATGTAATTTTAATATACATATTGGTAAAACAGGACAATCTCTGGGGAGCTTTATAGGTTTTTGAAACCACAAATTAACTCATTTTCTCTAAAACCACGAATGGCATGTCAATTGATAAATAAAAGATCTGAATATAAAAAGTAGAAACAGAAAAAAAAAAGTTGAACAATGTGCTAAAAAATTCAAAAAACTTTAAATCCTCTAACATTTTTAGTTTGTTCTAGCAAAAAAAAAAAAAAAAGCTCTAAAAGTCTGAATGGATTATGAAAAAAGGATGTGCACAGCTTCCATTGACTTTAGTGTTTCGTGTTTTTTTTTTTTTTTTATAAATAAGTTCTAGAGAAATGTTTAAAAAACATTTTTTTAGAGAAAAAAAGATTGGAAAAAAATGAAAAAAAGTGAAAAAAATTTAAATATGAATTAATAAATTAGCCCTATATTCTCTTGTTAGATTTATGCTGCATTTGCTCTAAATTATTGGTAATGTTCCTTATATGACTTAAATACAGTAGCATATATTTTCTGTATTATGATCCCTATACCAATACAAGTAAAGACTAGACCATCATCTTGATAAATATTTTGCTAATGTCAATATAATCAAGTTATTCATTTTTTATGTTGTTCTTTATACAGAGTGCAATTGCCCTACAGTGGCTCTGGTGTTCAGATTGAGAAACGTGGTGTCTACTATCAGGTCAGCAGTAAGACTGACCTGGTGCTAATGTGGAATGATGATGATAATAGTGTCTTGGTAAGAAAACACATTTAGACTGGGAGAGAACTACCAATATCATTCATGTAACATTTCTTTACTATGATTTCTCATCAAATGCAAATAACAAAATGTTATTCTGTGTAGCTGGAGCTGGATAAAAAGTATTCTAACCAGACCTGTGGTTTGTGTGGGGACTACAACGGCATATCTATCCACAATGAATTTATTAACAATGGTCAGTTTTTTAACGTCATATTTCTCGTTTGTCCTTTTCTCTCTTTGCCTTGCCCATGACTAGCATTTCTCTTAATTTTTTCTCCTCTCATTTATTTATTTATTTCACACCTTCCCTCTCAGATACTAATTATCATTTAATATTCCTGTTTCTTAAAGGGGATCTATGGTCAAAAATTTAAATCCCCCTTTGGCTTAATATAAGCCCACATACCTGCACCAGCTTTAGCATTGCACAAAACCTTTACGGCCTTGGCTGTCTCCTCTTCTTGGTCCGCCTACCTCTGCTAGTCCCCGCCTGCCTACCAATGAAAAACGAGTAGACAGTGACGGTTTGCAGACGCCTGCTCTATGTGCCTCACCATCACTCTCACCATCACTGCCTACTCGTTTTTCATTGGTAGGCCAGCAGGGACTAGCAGAGGTAGGCAGACCAAGAAGAGGAGATGGCCACGGCCCGTGAAGGTTTTGCGCAATGCTAAAGCGGATGCAGGTATGTGGGAGATATGATTGTGCTGTGTTTGCCTGAAAAACTGCTCATAAAAAATAATTAATCACTATTGGAAAAACGCTTATATTAACTCCCCAAAGCCAAAGGGAGATTTAAATTTTAGACGATAGATCCCCTTTAAAGTTCATAAACAGAACAAAACAAATACATGTTTGTATATGTTTTTATGAAAGGTGTCTTCATCACAGAAGCTCAATTTGGAAACCTTCAGAGACTGGATGGTCCCACAGAACAGTGCCCAGATGTACTGCCACTGCCAAAAAGCAACTGTACAGATTTTGTAAGTAAAAGAGTGAATACCAAAGACTAGAGAGCCAATCTATTAATTACACCGCAGGTGTAATTTACTATAGGGAAAATAGCGCCAGATTCAATTCAGTGAGAAAAACTTCTCATGGTTTATCACATGGATGACATTCAGTTCGAGGAGAAAAAGCTTTTCTGCAAATTCGGTTCCAGTTTTCCCTGATAAACGTCAATAGTTGAATTCTGAATTGAATTGCATCACAATTGAATTTCGTCCATGAGTTTTCATGTGATAAACTGTTTTCTCACTCAGTTGAATCTGGCCCATATTGTGAAAAGTGCAAAACAAACAGAAAGCAACCGCCTTGTGCACTTCGCTCACTGCCTTGATTTAAGAATCGCTCCTGGTTCCTGTGCTCCATTTTGGAGTCCACATGGATATAAAGTCCTTCCCCCATGGATACAATGTTGTCTGGATTGAGCAAATTTATATTTGTGAGGGGTAAGGGTAGGCACATAGGCATCGCCCCACACCAAAGACAGAAAGCAGTAGAACACAATGTGGTCCTGTCCATACCATCTGTCCAAAGGCTGGCCTGTTTCCCCCTGCTCTGATCTTCACTCAAGCTTTTTTTCCCACCACATGGTATACAATGTAGTTACTCCCCAGGACAGAAATGTTCCATGGTAGTTCTCTTGCATTTTTACAAGGGGATAACAGGGACACCCCCTTATGTTTTTTCCCACAGTGGGGGTCATTTATAAAGGTTGTGCAGCGCATATTTTTTCACAAATGGTTGTATTGCCCATGTTTTTCCCTCAACACTAATATATTGCACTGCTCTGCCCGTCTTTCTTTTTTTTGCGAATTCGCATTGTGAATAAATATTTAGCAAATGGCGCGCAAATGAGATGGGAGCAACTAATGTGCGAGGTTGTTGTGCGCGAAAATAGTGTTGACAGTAACTGAAATTTGCATTTTGCAAAACTGTTTTGCGAATATTTTCTCCACCACCAAAATTTTGGTTGCAGAGCATAAATATTCACAATTTGCGATTTTTGACATATTTAAAAAGCTCTTATAGACATTCGCATTGTGAAATTTCGCATTTCTGTTTGCACCACACTTATTCAGCTTTATAAATATTACCATGCACAGGGCAAATATATTCACTTTTGCGAACCAATCTGTCTTGCGCAAAGTTTATAAATGACCACCAGTGTGTCTCACTGTAAATGGTATGCATGTATGGCTTGTTGGCTAAGATTCACTGTTTCACTGTGCTTATTGCCTAGTGTTTGTTCCTTATGCAGCATTTAGTCCCATGGATGAACAAGGAAACTCTGTGCAGCCCTTGATTTTAAAATAATTAACACGCTTGCCGGTGCATTCTCTTCACAGCTGCTTCTCTACAATTCCACAGAGCTCTGCTATACCCCTTGGATGGTCCACTCTAGAATAGGTCAAAGACAGGAGGTCTGAAGGCTGATTGCCATTACATCCTAGAATGTGGTCATAGTTTGTATTAAACTGGAAACATGACAGAAATGACAACTCCTCACTATGTTTATCAGTGTGAGATGCAGTTGTTCCTGAATATTTTAAATGAGCCCTTTACATTATTTGCTTCGTTTACAGAAAAATATAGTATTCTTAGCATGGTATACTACACATGATCTTCCTTCTAAATTTCAAACAACTGTTTTCGAGAAGATGTTCTGCTATTGCTCTGTGGTTGGCTTTCCAAGCCGATATCCGTCTAAACCAGCACAATAGCTAGTTTAACAGATAAAATATTAAACTACTGTATACCATGGATCCATGAATACTTGTCTGCAGTCTAATTGCTACAGTAGGAATTAATGTAACAAGATGCTGAAACTCTATTTCATTTTCTTTTCTGATATTTCAGGAAAACAACTGTGAAAACACTCTAATGGGTTCATCCTTTGCAAACTGTCACTTGTTGGTAGATGTTGACCCCTACATTGAAGCCTGTGTGCAGGATCTGTGCCGCTGTGATAGCAGTGTGGCTTTCCTCTGTATGTGTAACACATTCGCTGAGTACTCGAGGCAGTGCGCCCATGCCGGTGGTCAGCCAAGTAACTGGAGAACAAAAGATTTTTGCCGTGAGTGTTTTCCTTTGCGTGAATCGCTCTTAAAATGAATTAATGTTATTGGCTGATGGATAAAAACAACTGTTTTGTGAAAAATTACTGTTCAATAATACAAATCATGCTCTTTTTGACTACAGCCCAGAAGTGCCCTTTTAACATGGAATACCAAGAATGTGTATCTCCTTGCACTGACACATGTACCATCCCTGAAAGAGCACTTTTTTGTGACGAACATTGTTTGGAAGGATGTTACTGTCCTAAAGGTAATAATCATTTTCTAGTGCACATAACGGTAAGTAGTAAGTAATGCCTACTCATTATAAATGTATTGTAATTTGTATCCTCAGTTCACTTTGCATAAAGCAAATTACTGTGTATTGAATCACTGTGTGTGGGCTTGATTCATAAATGTGTTTTAACATTTGTCTTATTGGTAAAGTCATCAATTGCTAATTTACCCCCAACACATTTGTTGTCCGTAGGAACTGTATTTGATGACATCAACAACTCAGGCTGTATTTCTGTGGATATGTGCCCCTGTACAATTAGGGGAGAGGCATACGCTTCTGAAGCATCTTATTCTACTCCATGCCTTGCCTGGTCAGTTCATGTAGACATACATTAATAATGTATAGTGATCAGCCACACCATGTTATTGTATTGGTATAAGAATATAATTATCCTTCATCTGGATATAATCTTATATTGATGTCGCCTTTTTAGAGTTATGACCCTACAGAAAGTCATGGAGTTACAGCAGTCTTCACACAGTTACATTGGTAATTTGGGTTGAAAAAAAAAAAATATACTGTATATGCAGTATATTTAAACATATAATAAAGTAAATTTATAATATATATACCATTACTAAAATACCAGTAGATCTTAAAGAAGGAAAGTTTCAAACTAAGTAAGCTTTATCAGAAAGGTCTATATAAATACCCCAGTAAACCCTCAAAGTAATGCTGCTCTGAGTCCTCTGTTTAAAGAAGCACCCATTTCTTTCCTTCTGTTGTATACACATGGGCTTCTGTATTAGACTTGCTTCTCTCAGCTTAAAACTCCAGGGCATGGGCTTGAACATGTTCAGTTTGCTCCTCTCTCCCACTTCCTTCTCCATCCTCCATCCCTGCTGTAATCTGATCCCAGAGCTATAAGTGAGTAAGGAGAAACTCAAGCAGAAAATTACGTCACACCAAGCTAATATGGCAGCTGCTATCCTAAACAAACAGAGAACTTCTAGTGCTGTTTACTCATGTATGGAAAAGCATTCTACAGAATAAATATAGAGTTCTAGCTTGCACTATAATGGCTCATCTGTTGGCAATAAACTGCCTCGATAGCAGTAGACTTGGATTATATACATACCCACAAAATCTTCCAAGCCACTCTTAAAGACATTAATAGAATATGCCACAAAATCGCTTTGCAAGGAATTCCACAACTTCATTGCTCTCACTATGAAGAATCCCTTTCGCTGCTTCAAATCAAAGTTCAGTTGCTTCATATTCCCTTTTGCCTAAAATTTTGAATGAAATAAAAATAAATGTTGCATTTAGTGCCAGCTTGCACAATGCAATTTTTAGCCTATCTCAAAATGCAGCAGTATTCTGTTGTTACATAAAGACAATAAACTAATTATTTTGATTTATTTGGATCACTTTAAAAGGTAAAAAGTGAAAAATGTAAAAACATTAATTAATATTTTTTTCTGGAATTCAGTAATTATAGAAATCAACTTACACTATAAAACATTATTATATATGATTGACCAGGAGGACATTTGCCACAGTTTCTTCAAAGAATATTCCAAACTCACCTATAAGTGAAATGGGTTTAGGAATACTCTGGACATTTTTTCTTTTCCTTGGTCTTGGTGATCGAGTTCACAATGTCTTGACTTCCTTGGTCACCATTCCCTTTTCATGCAAACAACTGCTAGTTACCATAAATTGGGCTGATATTCATCAACGAGGAAATTTGTTCTTGTTGAATTGCACATTTCCCATAGACTTCATTTGAGCTGTCACCTGATAAACCATGATAAAAGTTTTTCTCACTGAACTGAATTTGACCAAATATCTAATGAACCAATAATTTATCTAAATACTTATTTTCCAACAGTGTGTGCTCTTCAGGGAAGTGGAACTGTAAGGATTTGCCTTGTCCCTCAACTTGCTCTTTAGAAGGAGGTTCTCACATGACAACCTATGATCAGACTCATTACAGGATCCATGGTGACTGTAACTACATACTGACCAAGGTAACGAAAATCTTCTGCAACATTTAAACAGAAACAAATTCACTTTTTTAAGGTGATATTAAGATATACATAGACACATACAACAACTGAAATATATTAACCTTCACAGATATGCAGTGGTGGAGAATTCACAGTTGTTGCCGAACTTCGCAAATGTGGATTATCTGAAAGTGAGACCTGTCTAAAGAGCATTATGATTCTGCTTGATGGCGGGGAGACTGTAAGTCCTCAAACACTACTCAGACTCTCTCAATAGCAACAATAAGATCCAAGGGAAAACTCATTAGGTGTTCTTTACTCATATATTATCTAACATAGCAGACATACAACTGTATCTCTTTTTCTTGTTTTTAAGTTGCTAATTTTTTTTATTACCCACACAGAATGTTTTGATCAAACCAGGTGGTGGGGTGTATGTGAACAGTGTCTATACTCAGTTGCCAGTATCAACAGGTAGGGTATAGTCATGTTTTATATTATATGGCATAGGAATATAATATGTGCAAAGAGAATATCACAGGGATGTTTAGTGCTTTCTTCATTTTGTTTTCTTATTGTGTGGTTTTATTTGCAGCAAGAGTCACCATCTTCAGACCAACCTCTTTCTATATTATTGTTCATATGCTTAAGGGAATCCAGGTGGTCATTCAGCTCATTCCCCTCATGCAAGTCTATGTGGTACTGGATCCAATCTTTAAAACAAAGACATGTGGTAGGGATGGTTTTTGATAATTATTCTGGAAAAACACAGTAGTTCTACTAGCTCAGCCTAACTGCTCTCCTTCCTCAGGTCTCTGTGGAAACTTCAATGACAAGCAAAGTGATGATTTCCAAGCCATAAATGGAGTGATAGAAGGAACTGGAGCATCATTTGCCAACACATGGAAGACCCAAGCTGATTGTCCTAATATAAAGAATGTCTATGAAGATCCATGCTCCCTCAGTGTAGAAAATGGTAAATACCTGTAACAAACTGTGTACTGCTCTAAATGTTAAAACCTGTTACAATGGTTCTTTGACCTTCTAGAAATTACAATATTAATTTTCCCAAGACCAAATGTGTGGTGAGATAGCTGTACGTTGATATAAGGGGCCAGATTCAAGAGAGGGCCTGTTTATCATGTGAAAGTAATTGACAAGATTCAATTTGGGGAGAAAAATCTCCAGATCCAGTTTTCCCATAGAGTTTTCATGTGATAAGCAGTAAGATGTTTTTCTAAATTGAATTGCATCTCAAATGGAATTTCGTCCATGACTTTTCACCTGGTACACCCTTTTCTCATTGTACTGAATCTGGCTCATTGAGGGAATAATTAGTGTTTGTCAAGGTATTGTAGAAATATACCCTTAAAAAAAGGAACTAAGTATAAAAGCCATGTACTCAATCACCAATAATAGGAAACAATACTATAGTAGATTCTGAAAAACTTGACTGAGTTAATTCAACTAGAAAAACTAGAGCACAACAAAAATCACACTGTTCCATTCATTTCCTATCAATAAGTTTGTAATAAAAATTTTGAACATACACCTACCATTGACTTTTATACAAGCTCTTCATGCTTCAGTTGGTGAACATTTGATTGACACATCTGAAAAAGTTAAGTTAGAATAACTCTGGTTTAAAAAAATTCAAATTAGCTTTTTTTGTCAGAATTTAAACAAATTACATCAAGAACCAAACTTCACATGCTATTGTAGAATTTGAATAAATTTGCATCTTAGCTTAAAGGAGAAGGAAAGGCTTGGTGCACTTGGAGGTGCCAAATGTTAGGCACCCCCAAGTGATTGTATTGACTTACGTGAAAACCCTGGCCCTATCGGCAGAAAACTGCACCGTCCCGGGTTTATACTAGTGAGCACCACGGATCGCTCTTCTTCCGTCTTCCTCTGTCTTCGCTCGGCTACACATTCGCAGTAGAATAAAAGTAGAAAAGCTGAACTATAACTAAAAAGTCGGCTATTTCGTTAAACTGCACATGCGTTTGCCTCGGGAAATTTGAAGAGAGAATAAGACTGAAGTGGATCGCTCTGTGGTGCTCACTGGTATAACCCCAGGCCAGTGCAGTTTTCTGCAAGGAGCAGTATGGAGAGCTTTGCCAAAATATTTGACCACAAATGGACCCATGAGTATTATGGCATTTAATTAAATAAAAATCATATAACATGTTAGTAAAAATAAATAAATCTGCATTTTTTTTTATTAAAATCACATTATTTTTGTGTGTTCTTAAATTGTAGAACAATATGCTTTACAATGGTGTGGTCTTATAACTGACCCAAATGGGCCTTTTGCTGCATGCCACTCACAAGTGAACCCACAAATGTTCCAAAAGGTAAGTAAGTAGTTTATGATGTGTCGTTTAGGGTATCACTAACATTTGCTGAGTATCTCTAAAACCAAGTCTCATTCGCTAACAATTCACAATATTTATAACCTGATGATGTAAAGGTAACAAATGAAGCTGTTCAAGCAGGTCCTGTTTCTATATTTAAAGGGATACTGTCATGGGAAAAAAAAAAATTCCAAAATGAATCAGTTAATAGTGCTGCTCCAGCAGAATTCTGCACTGAAATCCATTTCTCAAAAAAGCAGATTTTTTTATATTCAGTTTTGAAATCTGACATGGGGCTAGACATTTTGTCAATTTCCCAGCTGCCCCAAGTCATGTGACTTGTGTTCTGATAAACTTCAATCACTCTTTACTGCTGTACTGCAAGTTAGAGTGATATCACCCCCCTCCCTTTTTCCCCCCAGCAGCCAAACAAAAGAACAATGGTTAACCAGATAGAAGCTCCCTAACACAAGATAACAGCTGCCTGGCAGATCTAAGAACAACGCTCAATAGTAAAAACCCATGAACTCATCCAGCACATTATGTGGATTGCCTATCACAGACACTCATAGTACAGGGTAGATCAGGGGTAGGCAACCTGCGACTCCGGAGCCTCATGCGGCTCTTCATCCTGCTTGCTGCGGCTCAGTCTTGCGGCTTTGCCTGTCGCGTCATCTATACAGCCCTCGCACCTGCTGGTGGCTTCTTGAGTGTGCGACCACAGTAAGCTAGCGGTTAGTTTACTGCGGTCACACACTCAGTAAGCCACCAGCAGGTGTGAGGGCTGTATAGACGTCCCTGGAGTGACAGGCAAGACCAAGCCACAGCAAGATGATTCATCATGGTCCTTACCATGGTCACACACTCAAGACAAGAGAGTGAAGATCAGCATGGAGCTTCAGAAACAGAAGTCACATTAAACAGATGAGAACACTAGCATTTAATAGGGCTATTCAGTGTTTAATTTATTTCAAAGTAGGCCTACATATACACACTGCACTTCGGTTTGTTGTATTCTGTTGTTGTAAAAGATAAAAAAAAAAAGGTTAAACCATTTATAAAGTTTATAAGCTTTGGATATCTTCAGGCCGGTATGCCATTTCTGTTATCTTCTTTTCTTTTTCCCCTCTTTTTCCCCCCCCCTTACCTTCCCTTTTACCTTCCTCTACCCAGTCCCTCCTCCCTCCCTCTCTCTTTTCTCCCTTCTTTCTTACTGTACCCTCTGTGTACTGACTCCAAAACCGGATACATCGGCACTCTATGGTCAAATTTCTAGCACCCCAGGCTATATGTTATTTTGCGTAGCCATGTCAACGCAAAGATTGAACAGCTTCATCGTCTCATGAGTTGTTTACAATGCCTTTGTTTTTGCTTTTGTGGCCATCACCATGCGTAACCATGTACTTGTGGCGAGCGAGACTCGACATGCTGCTCATGACGGTCTGGTCTCCTGAGATTGTTGATGTAGAGTCATTCTGCATTTGTGCATGGCTATCAGACTGATGCTATTTTCTGTATGGTTAATGGTGCTCTATCTCTGTATTGACTGTGCTGTTGTATACCGTTCTATTTTGTTTTCTTTTTCTCTCTTTTCTAAAATCAATAAAAACAGATTTATAAAAAAAAAAATAAAGTTTATAAGCTGTGTTATGTTATGCGGCTCCAGACTATTTTTCTTTAGTGGAAGAGGGGGCAAAAAGGCTCTTTTGATAGCAAAGGTTGCTGACCCCTGGGGTAGATCATTAAATTGTAATGCAGAATGCACTGGTTTATGAGTCATTTATCATGAACCCTAACAAGTTTGACATACATTATGCATTTTGGATTTTTATTAACTGTGAACCATAAAATGACCCCTAGGGGCAACAGAAATCTGCCATCATGGAATTCAGTAAGGCATTTGCTTATTCCTACCTACTCTGTCTTAATGGGAATTGAACTGATTTGAGTCTGGGAAAATCATAACATACATAGTGCCCTTCTCCCTCTAAGAGGGACTGTACAGAATGCCCTTATGCTTTCGCTTTGTAGTTTACATTATAATGCGGTGTATTGACCATATTACATTTTGATTAAATATAATGAATCTCCCTATTTGACTTTAGATTATGTTCAGTATACGATAAACTGTATGTTTTCTTTTCATTCTTAGAACTGTATGTTTGACACCTGTAATTGTGAGAAGAGTGAAGATTGTATGTGTGCCTCCCTCTCCTCTTATAGCCGGACATGCGTTACCAAAGGTGTTAAATTAACAGGATGGCAAGCAAACACCCCTTGCTGTAAGTTTCAAGGGTATATTTCAACAGATTTTGAATACAATGTATCCAAGTAATATATATGGATAATGATAATCTATTTCATGCAAACATTGAGTAGTTGGGTTGCAAAATACTGTCCAAATAAATTCTTTGTAAAGTTCAACTTTTTGATATTTCCTGCAATCATATTTATTTTCCAATTTCGTGTAGTCTGTGTATGAAAAATAATACAGTAGTCTGATTACAGTCACTTGTGGCTTTTTCAGCTAAATATACCAAATACTGCCCAGAATCATTAAACTACACCTTTTCTATGAGCACCTGCCAGCCAACCTGCCGCTCTCGATTTGAGCCGGACATCACCTGCAGCATCAAGTTCACACCTGTAGATGGCTGCAGCTGCACTAAGGGGTTCTACATGGATGACAGTGGCAAATGTGTTCCTGAAGCTGCCTGCCCCTGTTACTACAAGGGAAGTATCATACCCTCTGGAGAAGTGGTCCAAGACAAGGGAATGCAATGGTGAGGTGCAAAATTTGTATTTATTATCTCCTAAGCCGCATTAAAATAATATTATAAACTGAACTGTAAGGGACCAATTTACTAACATTTGGATATTTTTTTTTTCACAAATCATATTTTTCGACAAAAATATGTGGGTTTTTTAAATTTATATAAAACTCTAAAAATTTGAAACGTATTAAAAACCACAAACAACTCACTCAATACAAAACTTCACCAAGGGGCAGATTTATCGAAGTAGAAAAAGCTTCGAAATTCAAACATCGAATTGGAATAGTTCGACTTCGAATACCGAAGTTTTTTACATCGAATTTGACCATTTGCGGTCGAAGTAAAATCGTTAGATCGAACAATGAAATCCATCGATCGAACGTACATAGAACATAGAAAACTGCTCGAGAAGGTCCCCATAGGCTAACATAGCACTTCGGCAGGTTTAATTTGGAGAAGTATTGAAATTGACGTTTTTTAAAGAGACAGTACTTCGATTATTGAATGGTCGAATATTCGAACTATTTTACTTTGAATCGAAGTCAAAGTCATAGTATCCTATTCAATGGTCGAAGTATCCAAAAATTTACTTTGAATTTCGAATTTTTTTTACTTTGAAAATTCCCTCTAATTCACTTCGACCCTTGATAAATCTGCCCCCAAGTAAAATCAGGTTCCATAGAAGCATAGAAGTCAATGGGAGCAGCGCTGATCCTATTGAACATTTCTTTTTCAGCATTCAGACTTTTAGAGGTATTCTGATTCTTTTTTTGCTTGTAATTTTTAGAAAAGTTTGAATTTTCATAAGAATCCTCAAATTAAGAATCTAAAAACCCTCAAAACCACTAAAAGCTCAAAGAAAATAAAGATTTTCCAACTGAAAATTCTACATGACCTCAGCAAAGCAGCCTTTAGATGATCAAGTTTTGTATTACTGTTTTTGTGGGTATTTTTCATTTAATAAATTACATTTTGTGGGTGAAGAGCACAAAAAAAGTAAATTTTTTCACGCAGTGATGGACAACACTTTGCATTTTACTGCGATATTCTAGTTTACTAAAATATAGTTTACTACGTTTTGGATCATATATGGAACTGGTGGGCATAATGTTTCCTGAAGGGGACAACAAAGGAGCACAGACAAACCTGAGGTCTGCTTATTGCATTACAGGTAGACCTGTTATCCAGAATGCTATGGACCTGAGGTTTTCTGAATAGTGTATCTCTCTGTAATTTATATCTTCATACTAGAAAATCATAATAGAAAATCATGTAAACATTAAACAAACCAATGGAATAGTTTTGCTTCCAATAAGGATTAATTATATCTTAGTTTGGATCAAGCACAAGGTACCCTTTTATTACAGAGAAAAAATATATAGGGTCTATGGGAGCCTTTCCATAATTTTGAGCTTTGTGGATAACAGGTTTCCATTTTCCATGCCTGTACTAATGATATATAAATGTCATGTAATCTCTTCTTTTTTTTTTGTTTCACAGCTTCTGTGCTCAAGGAGAGTTGAGCTGTCTTGGAGCTTCTGAGCCAGGTAATGTCATGCAAATAAAATGTCTCAAAACGCTACAAAAATCATACATCCCTCCCTACTGAAATAAACTGACATTACTATGTGCATGGATTTTGAAATTTTAAATTCAAAGTAATTTTTTGGATACTTCGACCATCGAATAGGATACTGTGACTTCGACTTCAAATTCCATTTTAAGTAAAATCGTTTGACTATTCGACTTGAAGTTCTTTAAAAAAAACTTTGACTTCAATACTTCACCAAATTAAACCTGCCGAAGTGCTATGTTAGCCTATGAGGACCTTCTAGAGCAGTTTTCTACGTTTTTTTTGAAGTCAAAGAAAAATTGTTTGTTCGATTTTACTTTGAATAGCTAAATTCGATGAAAAAAAGTTTGAATTTGATATTCGAATTAGAAGTATTTTAATTAGATGATCGAATTTTTAAGTATTTTTTTTAAGTATTTTTTAACTTCGAAAATTCACTTTGTATTAAAACATAAGCACTATTAAGCATTATTATGAACACCCTTACAACTACCACTATCACAACCATTTATACTTTAAAACATGATTTCCTTCCACAGAATGCATTGCTCCAATGGTTTATCTAGATTGTAAGAATGCAACAGAGAACACAGAGGGAGCTGAATGTCAGAAAAGTTGCCAGACATTGGATATGGAATGTGTAAGTTGGTTATGGAAGCATTAGGCAGAGTTCAAAAAATCACTGCAAATACTGTATACTCTGAATAGTGATGAGAGAATTTGTCCCATTTTGCTTCGCCGAAATTTCGCAAAAATGCATTAAAGTCAATGGGTGTTTTTTCTTATGGCGACTTTTTTGTCCTAATGTTTTAAAGTCACTGGCCATTTTTTCTTATGGCGACTTTTGGGCATTTTTTCTTACGGCAACTTTTTTCTCCAAATGTATTAAAGTCAATGGGAGTTTTTTCTTATGGCAATTTTTTATGTCCTAATGCATTAAAATCAATGGGCGTTTTTTCTTATTGCGACTTTTTTTGTCCTAATGCTTTAAAGTCAATTGGCGTTTTTCTTATAGCAACTTTTTTTGTCCTAATGCATTAAAGTCAATGAGCGTTTTTTCTTATTGCGACTTTTTTTGTCCTAATAAAAGTCAATGGGTGTTTTTTCTTATGGCAACTTTTTTTGTCCTAATGCTTTAAAGTCAATGGGCTTTTTTCTAATGGCGACTTTTGGGCGTTTTTAATTATGGCAGCTTTTTTCCTCCAAATGCATTAAATTTGATGGGCGTTTTTTCTTATTGGGACTTTTTTCCTCCAAATGCATTAAAGTCAATGGGCGTTTTTTCTTATGGCAACTTTTTTTCTCCAAATGCATTAAAGTCAATGGGCGTTTTTTCTTATGGCAACTTTTTTTGACCTATTGCTTAAAGTCAATGGGCGTTTTTTCTTATTGGGACTTTTTTTGTCCTAATGCTTTAAATTCAATAGGCGTTTTTTCTTATGGTGACTTTTGGCCATTTTTTCTTATTGGGACTTTTTTTGTCCTAATGCATTAAAGTCAATGGGCATTTTTTCTCATAGCAACTTTTTTTGTCCTAATGCATTTATTCTTATGGGCGTTTTTTCTCATGGGCATCTTTTCTCTGTGATTTTTCCCACAGTGAATTTTCGCCACAGTTTTGAGAAAAAATTTGCACATAATGAAATTTCGCTGCAGATCCATGGCTGGCGAATAAATTCACTCATCGCTAACCGTGAATGCAAGTGCTTCTTGAATTAGTACTAAAGGGGCTATTCTGTGCTTCTCAGTGCATTTGCAACTGTGACTGGGGCATTTAGAAATGGTCCATTATACCTTTATTTACTGTTATACTTACATTTTTCTCATGTCCCTCACAGTATCGGACAAAATGTGTATCTGGCTGTGTCTGTCCTGATGGACTGTTATCAGATGGGGAAGGGGGCTGCATCAAAGAGGAATTGTGTCCATGTGTCCATAACGAAGCCACTTACCAGCCTGGAGAAAATATTACATTTAAATGCAATACTTGGTATGTGTATATAAGTATATATTTATGGAATTCAGTGATGACCAGCACTCAGGGGACTTCTTTGCTAAAAAAGTTACATTTTTGTCCCCATTGGGAGTTTTCTCAAGGAACGCATGCAAGTGCATATATACCCTCAAGAATTGCGCACATTTAAGTTCAACTGAACACTGAGTACCGACCATTTACTAACTGCATGTTGGACAATTAAACGAAGAACACAATAGTGCTCGAAATATTTGATTTTTTTCAATAAATCACTTCTATGCACTAGTTCCTGAATAAGCACAGTACTTTTTTTGGTTGGTTTACATTTTTACCATCACTGGAAGAGTTGACCTATATAGTAATGGGTAGTGTTCCTCTCTGTCACTTTATATATGCATATAAGACCTGTTAACTCTGGGGGATGGTATCCCAGGGGGTATCAGTGTGCCACTGAATACACAGTGAACACCAATAGCATTGTGAATTTCACAAGCGCTGGAAAACTCCAGAAAATTTTGGGTCAGTTGACAGCTCTCATACACATATGGTCAGAGAGAAGCCCCACCCTGTACTATGTACTATAGGTCAGCTGTCCCAGGTGTTGGTTAATATAAAACAAAATTTACCGCACCTATTTGGGAACCAGTGCAAACAAATGGTTTAATTTTTTTCAATATATCACTTCTTTGCACTAGTTCCCGAATGATTGTGGTAACTTTTTTGGTTTATATATCTATATATATATAAATATATAACATCGCTCTCTCCACAGTACATGCAAAAACCGAATATGGCACTGTACAGATAAGCCATGTCTAGGGACCTGTGTTGTGTATGGAGATGGACATTATATCACTTTTGATGGGAAACAATACACTTTTAATGGAGATTGTGAATATATTCTTGCTCAGGTAAAGTATGGGCTTTAATCACTTGGAGAATCAACGGCTTAACATTTTACAATGAGAGTCATGCTTATGAAATATAACAAACAAGGGAAAGTTGTGCTCACCACTAATTTTTTAAAAACATTAAGCAGGGTGCAATGAGGTTGTGACCACACAATTCACATCATAGACTATACAGGAGCAGTGGCCAGCTCCATGTTGTAGCTCCCACCCTTTCCAGTTATAGTCAGGTGATCCCACTGGTGGCTAATAAAAGGGCAACCAAGTTTGGGAGTTGTGTGTAAAACTTAGCCACTTTGTAAAATGTATAATGAAGCAATTGAATCAGAAGAAAGTTGAGAATAGGACTGACCATACTCGGGATGACTTTGACGTAGTTGGCCAGCTTAAATATATTGGAATATATGGACAAGCAATCGCTGTTTTGTTTAAAGGGTAAGGCATTTTAAGTAGCTTAAGGTACATTAATGTCCTTAATATATTGATAGCGGGTTGAGTGTATTTGTCTACATGCTTATGAAATCATCATAAACAAATATTATCTAAGGATCATGGAAGTGATATGGAAACCAAAGCTTCTTTCCGAGTTATTACTGAGAACATCCCATGTGGAACGACTGGAACAACCTGTTCTAAAGCTGTCAAGGTCTTTCTAGAGGTAAGTAGTTATCCCTATTTTGAAATTTGTCCAGCAGAAAAGCTTAACATAAACCAGAGCACCAGGCTTATCTGCAAGACCTAAACCTGCAACCTTTTGTCTTATATTCATCTAATATTTTCCAGTGCAATGGGTATGCTTAGGTCCTTCCCTACTCTATAGTGTTATCATTTTAAGACCTCCTTATTCTGTTTTTGAAAAGATATGGCAAAGATAAATCTGAAAATAGTAAGAGTTGTGAGTAGTAATTGTGGTTTATTTAGCAGAATGACTAGGTATGTTCCTATTATGATATATCTGATTTATTAGTGACATCTCCTTCCTTTTCTTCCATATAACCAGGGCTTTGAAATTATTCTCACAGATGAACAGTTTGAGGTTGTAAAAAGAGAGCCTGGAGCTAAGTTACCTTATATGCTATACACGGGTATCTATATTGTGATTATGTCTGATCACGGTCTAATCCTGCTGTGGGATAAGAAGACTAGCATCTTCATCAAGCTTAGCAGAGAGTTTGAGGTAAGATATATATATATATATATATATATATATATATATATATATATATATATATATATATATATATATATATATATATATATATATATATATATATATATATATATTTTTATATATTGGCTATATAAAGTTGTATTGCTGTTTATCGCTACAGGTGATAAATAAACATATTGGATTTCTTACACAGGGTAAAGTCTATGGTCAGTGCGGTAATTATGATGGAAATGGAAACAATGACTTTACTACTAGGAGCTTCTCTGTGGTAGGAGATCCTGTGGAATTTGGCAACAGCTGGAAACTCAACCCAAAATGTCCTGATGTCAAGCCAACCAGGGATCCCTGTTCTACTAATCCATATAGAAAATCATGGGCACAGAGGAAATGCAGTATTATCAACAGCAAGACATTTTCTGACTGTCATTTTCAGGTGTGTGTTGATTTACTCTGCAAATTCAGATGTGGCACTTGAGTTCTACAGGATATGGAATGTCAGTAAAAATGTTAATGACCTTACAATGTTTTTATAGGTTGACCCATCACAGTATTATGACACCTGTGTTACTGACGCTTGTGCTTGTGACAGCGGAGGAGACTGTGAGTGCATGTGTACTGCAATTGCAGCCTATGCTCTTGCCTGTAGTGAAGCTGGCATTTGTGTTTCCTGGAGGACCCCACACATTTGCCGTAAGTAATACCTAATATTCTATTCATATTTCACTGTTTGTTGTTTCATAATCAACCATAATGTATCTGATTGTGTTTGTAGCTCTCTTTTGTGATTACTACAACTCAGAAGGGGAATATGAATGGCATTACAAGCCATGTGGGCACAGCTGCCTAAAGACCTGTAGAAATCCCACTGGGAAATGCCTTTATGACCTACCAGGTTTAGAAGGTAAGAGACACTTTCCAGTTCATTTCAAAGAATGCAAATTCAAATCTGAACTGATACCTGGGTCAGACTTGAACGATGCGTTCATAAACAGGAAATTGTGCTCAGATCTGTACAGTGAATAACATTCAAGACTGTAAAGACATTCACAACTGTAAATTCACCACCCTTCTCTAGGATGTTATCCTAACTGCCCAGCAGAAAAGCCTTTCTTAAACGAGGACACAATGGACTGTGTAGCCCAATGCGGTTGCTATGATGATGAAGGCAATTACTTCTCACAAGGAAGCCTAGTTCCGACCAAGGAAAATTGCCAGACTTGGTAAGGGTTCTTTAAAAACTTGTTCAGAGTGTGGTACTAGTGGTTTACCTCAATTCATATTCCACGTTTAGATCCTTTGAAGTATATGTCTAGAAAGTGCGAGAAGATTAGCTTTTATAATGGTAGATGAGTGGGGGTTCTTATACAGAGAAGAAATAGGGACACACAAAAATGCAAAAAATATGACTTTGCCTTTAATTGTGTAACAGCAAAATACATCAACAGGGTGTTTCTTCATATGGCAATGTTGCATCAAAAATATAAGTGTCTCACGCATGAGATTGTAGTCTTCCCGGCTACCCGGCTCAGACTCCCCCTCTCACTCCAATGGTAATGCTCTGGATCTCATATTTACCAGACTCTGTTCAACCTCCAATTTTACTAACTCCCCATTTCCCCTCTCTGATCACAATATGCTCACATTTCAACTCTCACTAACTCCCTCCTCACCCCCTGCTATTCCCCAAACACGTACTTACCGTGACTTGCAAGCTGTAGACGTGTCACATCTCTCTTCTTCCTCTGACTCTCTTCACTCTAATATCTCAGCCATCTCATGTCCTAATGTGGCTACCTCTGTCTACTATAGTACTCTCACCACTGCCCTAAATGAGCTTGCTCCTATAAAAACTAAACGTTCTCGACCCAAACCACTTCAACCTTGGCATACGGCTCATACAAAAGCGCTCCAAAGACACTCACGTGCACTTGAGCGTCGCTGGCGCAAATCCCGTTCAGAATCAGACTTTTGGAGCTACAAATCTGCCCTGCGCTCCTTTAACACCAGCCTCTTCCAAGCCAAACAAACATACTTTACTTCACTCATTAACTCCCTTTCTAAAAAACCAGCACAACTTTTCTCCACCTTTAACACTCTCCTTTCCCCTTCTCCACCCCCTCCATGCACATCTGTCTCTGCTCAAGATATTGCAGAGCACTTCAAAAACAAAATTGACACTATCAGAAGGGACATTACACTACTCAACCCCCCTAGACTTCCACCACCCTCCCTCCACACTGCCCAGTCTCTCCTGTGCTCCTTCACCCCTGTCACTGATGAGGAAGTCTCAAAGCTGCTGGCCTCTTCTCACCTTACCACCTGCCCGCTTGATCCAATTCCCTCAAAACTTCTCCGCAATACCAATCCTTGTCTAATCAAAGCCTTAACTCACCTATTTAATCTTTCGCTCTCAACTGGACTGTTTCCTTCTCAACTAAAACATGCTCTTGTCATCCCCATTCTGAAAAAACCCTCTCTTGATCCCTCCAATCTTGACAACCTCCGACCTATCTCTCTGCTACCTTTCATCTCTAAACTACTTGAGCGCCTAGTCTACAACCGACTTACCTCATTCCTCTCTGACAATAACCTGCTGGACCCCCTACAATCTGGTTTTAAGCCACAACACTCCACGGAAACTGCCCTGACTCGACTAACTAATGACCTTTTAACCGCTAAAGCCAACAATCATTTCTCACTACTAATACTGCTTGACCTCTCAACCGCATTTGACACTGTAGATCACCCTCTCCTCCAGTCGCTTGGCCTTCGTGACACAGCCCTGTCCTGGTTCTCTTCTTACATCACCAATCGTTCCTTCAGTGTCTCCTACAATGGAGTATCATCTTCTCCCCTACCTCTTTCTGTTGGAGTTCCTCAAGGCTCTGTCCTGGGACCATTACTATTCTCCCTCTATACTTCCTCCCTAGGCAAATTAATAAATTCATATGGTTTCCACTACCACCTCTATGCTGACGATACTCAGCTCTATCTCTCATCTCCTGATCTCAACCCAGAACTCCTAACTCGCGTCTCCTCCTGCCTGTCCGCTATCTCTACCTGGATGTCGCAACGCTACCTTAAATTAAACTTCTCTAAAACTGAAATGGTTCTCTTTCCTCCAACTAACACCAGTAGCATCCCCGAAGTATCCATCATAGTTAACAATTCCACTATCACCCCCTCTCCCCAGGCCCGGTGCCTTGGGGTTATCCTAGATTCTGCCCTGTCATTCACTCCTCATATCCAGTCACTTATTAAATCATGTCACTTCCACCTAAGGAACATATCCAAAATACGATCATTTATCACCCAAGACGCTGCCAAAATTCTTATTCACTCTCTCATCATATCGCGTCTAGACTACTGTAACTCTCTTTTAATTGGCCTCCCCCTCCAGAGACTGTCACCTCTCCAGTCCATAATGAACACTGCTGCGAGGCTCATACACCTCAGCAACCGCTCCTCCTCTGCCTCGCCATTCTGTCAATCCCTGCACTGGCTTCCGTTACCTTTCAGATTCAAATTCAAATTAATGACACTGACTTTCAAAGCACTTCACAACTCTGCTCCACCCTACATCTCTGAACTCATCTCTATATACTCACCCACTCGCTTACTACGCTCCTCTACTGACCTGCTACTCAACTCTTCTCTCTTTATCTCCTCACATGCTCGCATTCAAGACTTTGGAAGGGCTGCACCCCTCCTCTGGAACGCTCTCCTGCGGTCTGTCCGACTTTCTCCCAACCTTTCTGCTTTCAAAAAATCTCTGAAAACGCACTTCTTTCGAGAAGCCTACCCTCACTCTGCTTAACTACCAAAAGCAACACCACATACACCACATTTCTCACCCACTTACTTCGATCTTGCCCACTCCCACACCTTGTGTATTACTTTCTTCCCTTTAGACTGTATGCCTATGCATAGGGCCTTCCTCACCTCTTTGTACCTGTATTGATTGTGATGTTTGTTACTCCATATATTCTATATATGTAATTCATGTGATGTAGTTGTATAATCACATTTACTTTACAGTGCTACGCAATATGTTGGCGCTATATAAATACATGTTAATAATAATAATAATAATAATAATAATAATAATAATAATAATAATAATAATACCCCAGGGCCTCTCCCACCACCACAAGGTTAGCGCCATTACTCACAGTTCAGATATTACTTCTGTCTATCTGTAAGGCCACACACGCTACCTCCAAGTCAGCTTCAGTTTCACCAAAAAGCTCAGCCTTTCTCCAGGTGCAGTTGCGGGTCCCTTGGCACTCACTTTCGCTCGCAAGCTCGGGCTCAGGCACAGGCACTCTGTCTCTTTGTCAGACACCCTCTGTGTCTCAGGCTTCATGGACCCCTTGGTCCTTTCTCATGCTTCCTTTCACACACTAGGAACAATCAAGACTGTGCCTCTCCTCCAAGCACGCAGGAGAGACCAGTGGTATGGGAGTGCACACCTTTTACCTACAGTAGCAACTCTTCTTTCAGCTACCACCTAATTACCTAACTGGGAGGGAATATAAAAACTGTCTGAACTAGGCATCCCCATTCAGCCCATTTCATATATAGTCCTCGTCTGCTACTGCATGAGATCTAGTACGCATTTACTTGCGTTTGACTCTACAGGAGTCCTGTACCTCTGCTATATGGGAGAGCAGGTACACTATAAAATGGCGTGCCTCCACCCAGGGTTAGGACAGTCTGAACTGTAATACCCCTCCCTGGGAACTGGGCAATACACATACACAGTAGAAGGTTGATAGATTTATTTGGCAGGACACTATACCTTTAAATTACAGTGAAACAGGTAGCCTGCCAGCTAGGAGCAAGTGCACTGAAATAACGCATCTGGTGATCTCTGAACTGCTGAGGGGAATCCCCACTTATGTGGCAGTTGCTTCAAAGTCCTGAGACTTTGGTTTCCGTGCCCTGAGAAGAGCATGCTTTGTTCTTCAGAGCCCTGACAAGGACCCCCTTTCCTTCCGCACCCTAAAGAGAGCACCCTTTTCTGCCACTTGGGTTCCCTACTAAAGTTCCACACAAAATCTGGGAGCGTGCACACTTTGCTTGTACTCTGCTGTTTCTCTCTCCCAGCAGCACCTCTCTCTCTCTCTCTCTCTCTCTCTCTCTCTCTCTCTCTCTCTCTCTCTCTCTCTCTCTCTCTCAGCTCACAGAGAGTGGGGCTCCTCCCCCTCCTTGCACTGAAACAACACAGAGGAGAGACAACTGCATACCTCCCAACTGTCCCTTTTTCAGCGGGACAGTCCCGCTTTTGACAGCTCAACCTGCAATCCCGCATTTCTACTGAAAAGTCATGACTTTCTCTGCACTGATCAACCAGAAAAAGAAACAAAGTTTCTAACTTAATTTGCTTTTGGCAGAGAGCCCAGAACAGCTAACAGGTGGAAATGAGATACTTTGTAACAATTTTGAGATAAGCAAATAAATAACTGTAACAATTTAGATAAGGAGGTCCCTTGGGAAAAGTTAGACAGCTTAAAGAGCAATTCACCTTCATTAGCAAAACTGTAATAACTGAAGAAAAAAACACAGACAAATGGTTTTGTCCCTCTTTTTATTTCAAAAATGTAAGGAGGTATGCAAGTGTACACATCTCTCCTATGGATACATCTTAAATGCATGGTTTTCTGTACATTTTCATGCCACACAGATTTGTTTTCTAAACACATTGTCACAAGAGCTTAAACATTTGTTGTTCTATAGTGCTTTCCATTCCACACGCATAAAGTCATATTTCTTTCCTTTCTGCAGTGTATGTAGCACGTCTTCCCTTACTGAATGCAAGTATGATAAGACAGGTAAGCTGGTAAGGATAAAAATGTGAATCTTTTTTTTTAAATATAGAAACGGGTGTAAACTCCATTAAATAGGGTTTATGCCTAGGTGCTGGAGTCTGGAGAATATAAAACACCATATTATATCACACTAACAAGTCTGTAGTGATGAACAACAATGTAAACAATGTAAACAATCGCATCAACTAGCTAGTTTGATCCCCAATCCAAAGGGAAAATCAAACCTGCCTGATTGACATATGGCTGATTTTTGCCCAGATATTGGTCAAGAGGGCCCATCAGAGGTTCACATACACAGGTAGAAAAGCTGCTTAATTGGTCTACATGGCCTGAATCTGCAGATTAAATCTGACCATGTATGGCCACTTCAAGTTTATGATGATGTTGTAATTAAAAATTCTTTAAATATACAATTCCAATTTTGCCCTTTTCTATGTTGCTTTAATTATCATCTCTACATATGACAGATACATTAAATTTGCAAGTTTATCAAATCGTGTGCCAACAGCCCTTTTTGTTGGCTCACTTTCTGTTATATGCTGCCCATTTCTTTTTCAGTTTGCTTTTGCTTGTACAACAGCACCAAATACAGTTACAATGATGTGATTTATATCACCATGGATAACACTGGAGGGTGTCTCAGTGTCATTTGTAAGGAAAATGGAACAATCCTAAGAGATACATCATGTTCCACAACAGTTGCAACCACCACACTAACAACCAATACTGTCACTACCACCACACCGACCAAAAAACCTACTGGTAAGTCACATATAATTAAATACTATAGACATATATTACATACTATATAAACACACCTGCAATATGTGTGTGTGTGTACACAAAAGTATACTTCTTTATAGTGTTTACTCCAAAGTCCTAAATAGATTTGGACCCCCAAGCATTAATTATTAAATGCATTATTCTTCTACTTTGAAGGAGAACTCTTAAGTCTTCAGAATTCAGACATTCCAGTCATGACTGTACACATTTACTGATAGTTTCTAACGTTAATGTGTTAATTTTCTTTTTTGTAGTGTCAACAGTCTGTGTTCAGAAACACTGTGAGTGGTCTCAGTGGTTTGATGAAAGCTATCCTAAAGCCGGGCCTCAAAATGGAGATTTTGAGACATTTCAGAGAATTACAGACAATGGACACTCTATATGTAATAACCCAGAAGCCATAGAATGCAGAGCTAAAATATTCCCAGATACACCAATAAATGAATTACAGCAGAATATCCACTGCAATGCTTCCTATGGACTGATATGCTACAATAAAGATCAGCTGCCACCAATTTGCTACAACTATGAGATTAGGGTTAGATGCTGTGTAAGGCAATGTCCACCACCCACTACGACTACACCTTTTACAGAAACTTCAACTAAATCCACAACACAAGCTACAAATCTAACCACATCCACAACAGAAACTACAACTCAAACCATAACAGAAACTCCAACTAAAACACCAACTACAACCACTTTAACTCTACCTACTGCATTCACAACCCCTACAACAGAAATTACAACTACACCAGAAACTACAATTCCAACCACAATGGAACCTACAACTGAACCAACGACCACAGTTTTATTCACAACAACCACTGATAAAGACACCACTCCAACCACATCCACAACAGAAACTACAACCACTACCGCAACCATAACTCCAACTGTAACCACTGTAACACAGCCTAAAACTTCATTCACAACCCCCACAACAGAAATTACAACTACAACAGAAACTACAGGAATAACAACTATGACAAAAACTACAAGTCAAGCCACAACAGAACCTACAACCACTATTTTATTCACAACAGCCACTGAAGCAGAAAATATTTCAACTACATCCACAGCAAAAACTCCATCCATAACTCCAACCATAAAAGAAACTACAAACACTACAACAGAACCTACAACTTCATTCACAATCCCCACAACAGAAATTACAACTACACCAAAAACTACAGAAATAACAACTACAACAAAAACTTCCATTCCAACCACAATGGAACCTACAAACACAGTTCTATTCACAACAATCACTGAAGCAGAAACAACTCCAACCACAACCCCAGGCACAACCACATTTGAAACTGCCATTCCATTTACAACCCCCACAACAGAAATTACAACTCCAACCACAACCATTACCACAGAAACTACAACAGATACTACAGTCACAACAAACATAACAGAAACTACAATTCCAACCATAACTGAACCTACAGCCACAACCACCAGAGAAACTGCAACTACAACAATAGAAACGACAATGCTAACCACAACAGAAACTGTAACAACAAACATAACTCCAGGCACAACCACATTTGAAAGTACAATTCCATTTACAACCCCCAGAACAGAAACTTTAACTACAACCATTACTACAGAATCTACAGATACTACAGAAACTACAGCCACAACAAAAGAAACTACAATTTCAGCCACAACCGAACCCACAACTGAATTCTCAACAACCACATCTAGAGCACTGACCACAATAGAAACAACAGTTCCAACCACATCCACAAAATACATTACAATCACAACAACAGAAACTCCAGTTGCAACTCCAACCACAACAGAAATTACAACTCAGTCAATAACAAGTACAACTGAACCTATAACCACAGTTCCATTCACAAATGCAACAGGGTCAACACATCAAGTCACAACTGAAACACCATCTTCAACCTTAACCACAGAAGAGGCTACAACCACAGCTGCTATCACAACAACAGTAACTACAAATCCATTAACAACCTCAACTGTGATCACAACCACAACAGACTCTACTATTCCAATCACAACTGAATCTAGAGCCACAACTCCATTTAAAACTACCACAAAAGTAACTAAAACTCCATCTGCAACAGAAATTACAACTTCAACAAAAACTGCAACCCCAATCGACACAACAGAAACTTGGACTCTGTTCACAACCACCCAAAAAATAACTAAAGCTCCAACTACAACAGAAGCTACAACCATCACAACCACAGCAGAAATTACATTTCTAACAGCAACAGAAAGTACAACTCCAACACCAACTGCCATGACAAAACCTACAACCACAAATCCAACTACCACAACAGATGCTCCAGCCACACCCACAACAGAATCTACAACCAGAGCAACAGAAAGTACAAATGCTACTACAACTGAAACTACTCCAACAACTACTGTTTCGAATTCTACAGTTTCAATGCCCCCTGCTGGTTGTCAGCCTGATAAAAAGGTAAATAACCAAACAAACTGAATGTAAACTCTGTACATCTTTCAGGAAATCTATACTGTTTGTATATTATGCAAGTATTCTACTCAAAAGAACTGCAATTAATATTGTTCATACTACTATAGACTGATTTATGATTTTAGTATTAGTAGTAGTTGAATTATTTTTCCTGTTACAGCCTAATGAATCATGGAAGACTGGAAATTGCACAACAGCCACTTGTCATGGGAACAATGTCATCAGTTATGACTTAGTAAAATGCCCAGAAGTGAAAGAGCTAACCTGTACTAATGGTTTCCTACCGATCAAAGTCTATAGTCAAGATGGCTGCTGCTTTTATTATGAATGCCAATGTAAGTACAATGTGTTTAGATTTATATGTGCACACATGGTTGCAAAGTATTTACAGTATATACCTGTCAACCTGTATCTATGGTATGTTGTAATTGACCATAGCAGGAGTAAGGTCATTCAAATGTTTTGCATTACTCTTTACATTTCTGTGTTCTCTTGTTTTGGTATAGAAGTAGCCCATGCTGTGTTTCAAGGTCGATCAACTTCTCCTACTAGCCATACAGGACAGCGACCACCTACCAACTGCCAGTGTGCTGTATAGTAAATGTACCCAGTTTGTCAACTGTAATAATTGTTCCCAAAAGATAAAGTGACCACAGATTGAAAATTACATTTTCTACATATTCTACAGTTGTATTAACGGAAAGAGCTCTTGAAAGATCTTACATTACATTTCTCATTATGGTTTACAGGTGTCTGCAGTGGGTGGGGAGACCCTCATTATGTCACCTTTGATGGAATATACTACACATTCCTAGAAAACTGCACCTATGTCCTTGTGCAACAAATCACACCAAAGTATGATAACTTCCGTGTCCTGATTGATAACTATTTCTGCAGTACTGAAGATGGATTGTCCTGCCCACAGTCTATTATAATCTACTATAAAAACAATGAGGTGTTGCTGACACATTTGATGTTTGAAAGAAACATGAAAACTATGGTAAATGTTCATAAAATTTTCTTTTATTCTCATTAATATGTAATTCATGATAAAAAATAAAGTATGGTATGGGACATGCTGTCTGGAATGCTTGGGAAATGTTTTTTTTTTTTTGGATAATGTGGATCTCCATGCCTAAAGTCTACTAAACGATAATTCAAGCATTAATTTAACTCAATAGGATTGTTTTGCCTCCAATAAGTATTAATTATATCTTAGTTATGCTCAAGTACATGGTACAGGTATGGAATCCATTATCCAGAAAGCTCCAAATTATGGAAAGGCCATCTCCCATACACTCCATTTTATCTGAATAATTTTTAAAAATGATTTCCTACTAAGATATTTTTAATCCTTATTGGAAAAAAAACCCTAAGTGGTAAATTAACTAAAGGGCGAATTTTTGCCTCACAAGGCTTCGCCACACTTCGCAGCTTCGTTAACATTAATTCACAGTGAATACGCGTACTAATAAAAATGCCGAGTTTTGTCGGGCAAACAAACGCTGTTGTACGCCAGCGTAAATTCCTCAACGCCAACATCTCTCCATCGAACTTGCTACCATTACTTTCTTCTTAGCAAAACTTTAACATACTTGTACTTATGACAATTTAAATATGACAGGTACATAGAGGTCATATATATATATATATATATATATCTTTATTAGTGAATGTTGATGACATTGCTGGAAGTGGCCTCTTATTATTAAAATATCCAAGGAATCTAAATAAATACAAAAGAGATCCTCTATTGTCCTAGACATGAGCCCACACTAAAACAAATTTGGAATGAGATTCAAATGGTTAAAAAAATGTACAAAAAATATATTTAATTTAACAGTTACAACTCCTAAACATAATCCCTCTTTAAAATATGAAAAAAGCCAGCATTTTGTCTTTTTTTATGACTTTTCAGCATACAGGATATGATGTCACTGACATAACATTGTTGAGGACGTAGCTTCATCAACTTTGATTCATTTGCGGACTAAAGATCATTCGCCTGATTGAAAATTCACCTGGCGAAAGGGCACAAAACTTTAGTGCTGAGTTTTTTGTTATGGAATTGTCCTCTACGCCTTTTAATAAATTGGCAATGTCCCTGTGAATTATTGTTTTTGCCGAATTTAGCTCAAAACAGCCACTTCGCCCTTTAGTAAATCTGCCCCTAGGTCGCAAGCATACTGAATAACAGGTCCCATATCTGTGCTGTATATGATTAAAATGGAGTCTATGGGAGACTCAGAATTTTCTGGATTATGGATCCCATACCTGTATAATGAAAAAGTGAAGGCTAACCAGCTCAAAAATACTGATGGAACAGGATTTACTTAAAAATCTGACAATCTCCCATACACTCCATTTTATCCAAATCATTTTTAAAAATGATTTCCTACTAAGATATATTTAATCCTTATTGGAAGAAAAACCCTAAAGGGCAGATTTATCAAGGGTCGAACCTTTAATCACTGTGCACCAGGCTATCAGTTTCTGGAAGGCCAGGGTGTGAAAGCACGGTCATATACTCTACACATTTTTCCGTGATTAAACATTTTCATAGACTTGGGACTTTTGCTGACATGTACTTTAGTTTACAAGTGTTCTTCTACTGCTCCATTAAACAATTTGTATTTGTTCACTTGAACTGGCAATTGCCAACAGATTCGTTTCAACGATAACTGGGTTACCACATTAGGATTCACCACTGATGGTATTACTGTTACCAGTGCTGGCATAAACATGGTTGTGGAAATCCCTGAAATCGGAGCCTATATCTCATTAAGTGGAATGAACTTTGTAGTCAAGCTTCCGTACAGCAAGTTTGGTTACAATACAGAAGGCCAATGTGGTAAGATACCCACATCTCTTGTCTGTAGTTATAAGTTAATAAAATCAACTCAATGATCTTTATAAGGAATAGTTTATATATATATATATATATATATATATATATATATATATATATATATATATATATATATATATATATATATATATATATATATATATATATATATATATAATGTGTGTATGCATGCTATGTTTCTTTACATAACCGTTATTTTATGTGTTTATAAATGATATCCTTATAATACACAAGATCCATGACTATCCTGTAAATGATATCTTTATAAACGGTGCTTAGTGATGTCATTGGTTATAATCAGAGCTTAGTGATGTCATTTCTGTCACATGACTCACTGAAGCTTGTGTATTACAACGAATAAAGTATCACCTTTTGCAAAATATGAGGATATTTGAAGTCACTTTAGAGTTCCATGACCTGTATAAAAAAACTCGGCCGATGGTCAAGGAATGCCTCAGTAACTTATAATATCTATGTATCTTAAACAAAACTCACCCCTCGCAGGTTTTCTTCCTCCACTCGGTTCCACTCAAATACTGGGTGCTCAGCCACCAGTCCCCCAGCTGTGCCTTACTGATATAGAAACAGATAGGCGGCACTACGGATGAAATTAATTTAGAGTATTTAATCCAACAGTAGATGAATCCACATGGCCTTATGCCTTTCGGGAAAAAAAAATCCTTAATCATAGGCCTATGATTAAGGAAATTTTCCCTGAAACGCTTAAGGCCATATTGGAATAAATACTCTTTATTCATTATATCCGGAATGCCGCCTATCTGTTATTATAAATCACCTCTGAGTTCCATGATCTGTATAAAAGTCCTTAGGCTTTGTGCTTTTTACGGTCTTGGAACTCCCCTGTGACTGATAATAACTTTATCTTGTACGATAGGGGGTACTTTGTTCACTTTTTTATTTTCATCAGGATAAATAACTGCATTTCAATTGGCCCCTCCCAGGCACGTGCTCCAACAACCAGAGTGATGAATGCAGACTTCCAAGTGGCAAGATATTGCAAGACTGCAGTCAGATGGCTGATCACTGGAAAGTGAATGTGCCTGAAAAACCTTACTGCAACCTCCCACCACCACCAGTTCCACCAACTGTACCTCCTTCAGTACCACCCACCTGTCTCCCTTCTCCTCTCTGTGATGTCATCTTAAGCAAGTAAGTAGAATTACCCATAGTTTGTGAAAACAATGCAATAATTCTATGTGACTATTGATATATTTAAGACAAATGTATGCAAAGATTAGATATAATGCACTAAACAAATTCCCCCGTTTTAAAAAATTAGTGGTGAGCACAACTTTCCCTTGTTTGTTATAGTTAAGGTGGCCATACACGGGCCGATAAAAGCTGCCGACAGACCATGTAGGCAGCTTATTGGCCCGTGTATGGGGCCCCCGACGGGCTTCACCGATCGAGATCTGGCCGAAAGTCGGCCAGATCTCGATCGGATGGGACAAAAAAATCCCGTCGGATCGCGGCCGCATCTATTCGTTGATGCGATCCGACCGCCCGTTAGGCATCGTTAGGATCCGATCGTTGGGCCCTAGGGCCCACGATCGGATCAGCCCGATCGGATCAGCCCGATATTGGGCATGGCGGAGGGAGATCCGCTCGTTTGGTGACATCGCCAAATGAGCGGATCTCTCCATGTATGGAAACCTTTATACAGGAGCAGTGACCAGCTCCATGTTGTAGCTCCCACCCCCTCCAGCTATAGTCAGGTGATCCCACTGGTGTCTAATAAAAGGGCAGCCAAGTTTGGGAGTTTTCTTTGAAAGCAGCAAGTAAGTTGCAGGTAAACGTAGTCCCTTTGTAAAATGTATAATAAAGCAATTGAATTCTTAGGGGGTTATTTACTAAGCTCCGAATGCCCGAAATTCCCCAAAATCCGAATTTTTTTTTATTTTTTGTGTTATAATAGGCTTAAAAAAAATCACAGATTTTTCAGAATTTATTAAACCCAGAGGGCTAAAAAGCCTGAATATAAAAACACGGCATTACAAACCTGTCGAGGTTGCATAAAAGCAATAGGAACAGTCCCATTGATTTTTGGTTGTGTCGGAGGTTTCGGGCAATTTCACGATGTTTTTGGAGCTTTCGGAGGAAAACTCCGAAAAATTCAGGGTTTTCGGGGAAAATTCACGAAAACATTTTGAAATTTTGAGCTTTTCCTGCAAAGGTAATTTTCGGGAAAATGTAATAATAAATAAGCGTGGAAAACCCGAGCAGGTTAGATCGGAGTTTGTAGCAGCCGACATTGAGATAAATGCGGACCTTGATAAATAACCCCCTTAATGAATCAGATGAAAATTGAGCATAGGACTGGCCAGATATGGGATAACTTTGATGTAGTTGACCAGCTTTAATATATTGCAATATATGGACAAACTATCCCTGTTTTGTTTAAAGGGGAAGGCGTTTGTAGTAGCTTAAGGCACAAAATGTTTTAATATATTGATAATGAGTTGAGTGCAGAGGACTCTTGTATTTGCACTAAACCAATTCATCATTATCATTCCCTTATGGTTCTTGCATGGCAATTATAGCTAAATACGGCACTTGAGCGCCTTTGCTAACACTGGGCAAATGTGCAACTGGACAGTGACCCATAGTAACCAGTTAGTTATTAGCTTGTTCCCCAAGCTGCTGAAATATTTATAAAAACAAAGATTGATTGATTGCCCTGAGGTACCAGTGCTAATTGGCACAATGTTACTAAATGAACCCCAACGTTCAATGAACACATTTATTTACAAAAATCTACTGTATGTATGGAATTGTCTCTTACTGTATGAAATTGATTTTTAATTAGGGTCTTTGCTGAATGCCACATAATAATTCTTCCAAAGCCTTACCATGATGGTTGCATTTATGATGCCTGTCGAGTTGGGAATGAATCAGTGGAATGTGCCAGTTTAGAAGTCTATGCATCCCTGTGTTCTTCCATTGGAGTCTGCGTTGACTGGAGGGCAAATACAGATGGCCATTGCCGTAAGTAACTTACAGGTTTAAACCAACCAAAATGTATAAAAAATAACAATGATTTGTAGTGATGGGCGAATAAATTTGTGGGAAAATTTTCATGTTACGCTGCGGCGAAATTCGCTAAAAAAATTTGCACGCTTGTCAGAATAGTTGCATATGTAAAAATTTACGCACATCAAAACAATTCGGACGGCCATTGACTTTAATGCATTTGGACTAAATAGGCGCATGTATAAATATTGTCACGGGTGTCAAAATTAACGCAAGTTATAATAATTTTGACACCCATTCACTTTAATGCGTTTCACAAATTTTTCTCGGGAATTTCGAGGGAAATTCGCAATTTTTTTTGGCCAAACAGGACAAATTCGCCCATCACTAATAAAATAATCTGATGAAACACAAGAGTCATGAATAACCTGTGATCCTTATATACAGTGCTTAGTGTTTAGATATAAATGCGGGAGGGACATGGGGGCCCATGGGGGTAACGGAGGGGGGCGCAGGGGGTTTAGATCCCTAATGCAGCAGCTCTGATGAGTTCCAAACCCCCAGTCCAATGCTCGGTTTTGGAATATTGCAGACATGAATATAATACAGGTATAGGACCTGTTATCCAGAATGCTCGGGACCAGGAGTTTTCCAGATAACTGATCTTTCCATAATTTCAATCTTCATACCTTTGGTCTACTAAAGAATCATTTAAATATTGATAAAAAACCAATAGGCTGGTTTTGCTTACAATAAAGATGAATATATCTTTTTTTTGTTTTAATTAATTATATCTTAGTTTAGATCAAGTACAAGGTACTATTTTATTATTACAGAGAAAAAGGAAATCATTTTAAAATAATGTTGATTTGATTTTAATGGAATGGGAGACATCCTTTCCGTAATTTGGAACTCTCTGGATAACGGGTTTCCAGATAACTGATCCCATACCTGTAATTGTTAAAATGATTAATGCAAAGTCAGGTCTATCTCTATATTGAGTCATAGCACTTAAGCATAAAAAAACTGATTTGTTTTATCAAACAGCATACATGTGTCCTGCTGGAATGGTCTATAATGCTTGTGGTCCTTTGCATCCAAAAACATGCGAGCAGAGGTAAGTTACCAGGCTTAAAAAGTTTGCTAAAGAAGGGTAATTTAAAGGATTTGTTCAGTCTAAAAATAAGAACTGGGTAAATAGATAGGCTGTGCAAAATAAAAAATGTTTCTAATATAGTTAGTTAGCCAAGAATGTAATTTATAAAGGCTGGAGTGACTGGATGTGTAACAGAACAGCCAGAACACTAGTTCATTTAGCCATGCGCTCTTGGGTCTCTTAGTGCCCTATGCCAGGGTCATAGTAAATTACCCTATAAGCTTACATTGCTAATGAAAATAAATTAATAATACATGTACTATCATTTTGCATATTTTGTTTTTCTTTATAGTACAGGCATGGGACCTGTTATCCAGAAAGCTCTGAATTATGGAAAATCTGCCTCTCATAGACTCCATGTAATCCAAATATTCCAAATATTTACAAAGGATTTCCTTTTTATCTGCAATAATATAACAGTACCTTGTACTTGATTTGAACTAAGAACTAATTAATCCTTCTTGGAAGCAAAACCAGCCCATTGAGCTTATTTAATGTTTAAATGATCTTCTAGGAGATTTAAGCAATGAAGATCCACATTACATAAAGATCTGTTATCCAGAAAACCCCAGCTCCTGAGCATTCTGGATAATAGGGCCCATACCTGTATTTGATAGTAACTCTAAGAACTGTTAATGCTCTAAAGGGGAACAGCCATCCCATTCTTTAACAATTCCCACTATTACTTTGATTAACTCAACAAATTCCCATTTTTATCCATTTATATTACTTGATTCATTGTAAATATTTGGCATTGCTTTTCACAGTCATATTCCCCACATTTTAAACTAGTTCATGAGTCTGCATATTTTACCTGGCCAAATACTGTTGATCTACAGTTCTCACTATGTAATCCTACTGCTGCCATGAATGTTTTTAAACACAGCAATGTGGTATAAGGTTCTGATACAGATGATGGGATCCAGTAACTGCTATAAATACTAGACTGTAGCAACCATATATTGGAGTCTCTATATTCAAGAAGCAGCAGCCAGAGGCAAGCTGAGAATATTGGGAGTTTGGTTGAGTATAAAAATTGATGTCTGTTTCATTCAAGGGATCTGAATAATGATAATGATTATGTGACTGAAGGCTGCTACTGTCCTAAAGGAACCCTACTCTCCGACTCCTTCAGCGGCATTTGTGTCTGTGACAGTTGTGAGGGTAGGTTGGAATGATCTTTCTATTGGCCATCATGTTACATCCTATTCCTTCATTGGAGTCTTTTTCACAAAGTCTCCCTATTCAACAGATGAATTATTGTCTTCTGCTATATAATTCCTATTTCTAGTACAGGTATGGGATCCATTATCCAAAAACCCATCAGCCAGAATGCTCTGAACTATGGGATGGCCATCTCCCATGGACTCCATTTTAAAGGAGAAGGAAATCCATCTTGCACTTGGGGTGCCAAATGTTAGGCACCCCCAAGTGATTTTATTTACTTCCTGAAACCCCAGGCCGGTGCTCCTATCAGCAGAAAACTGCACCGGCCAGAGTTCTTCCTCTAAGCAGCACGGAGTGATCTTCTTCCGTCTTCCTTTTTCTTGGAGCGGCTGCGCACGCAGTAGAGCTAAAAGCCGAACTTTAACTAAATAGTCGGCTATTTAGTTCTACTGCGAATGCGTCTGCCCCGGGAAATTTGAAGAAAGAATAAGCTGGAAGAGGATCGCTCCGTGGTGCTCGCTGGAATAACCCCGGGCCGGTACAGTTTTCTGCTGATAGGAGCACCAGCACAGGGTTTCAGGTAGGTAAATACAATCACTTGGGGGTGCCTAACATTTGGCACCCCCAAGTGCACCAAGCCTTTCCTTCTTCTTTAACCAAATAATTCTAATTTTTAAAAGTGATCCCCTTTTTCTCTGTAATAATAAAACAGTACCTTGTACTTGATCCCAACTAAGATATAATTAATCCTTATTGGAGTTAAAACCATCCTATTGGGTTTATCTAATGTTTACATGATTTTCTAGTAGACGTAACCTATGGTGATCCATGTTATTGAAAGACCCCTTATCTGGAAAACCCCAGGTCCTGAGCATTCTGGATAATAGGTCCCACACCTGTACCATATATAAAGCCCTGTTTTCAGTCCTTCCTTAGAAACCACTCATACATTTTGATACCTGCATTTTTTCTATTTACCCCTATCATCTTATCAGAGTTATTTATCATAAAATGATATTTCAATACCATTTACTAGATCAGATTTTATGTTACAGTAAAGATGATCCATGACCCTTAAACAGGATCAGACTGGTGCATTTGGAAACCCACCGGGTTCCAAACCTCGGAGCTCCATGCGCATGCACATAAACCGCCCTGTGTGCAAATGCAAAAGAAACGCTGTGCACATGCAAGAGCATTTGCGCTCAGTGTTCACCGTGCTGCGCATTTTTTTTCAGTTTCGCCCGATCGGGGAGTGGGTCTGGGCCATGTGGGCCCACCGGGCTTTTTCCCCAGTGTCCCACCGGCCCAGTCCGACCCTGTCCTTAAAGCTTAACTACAGTCAAATGTGCATTGCATCTATTTTTTAGCTCTGCCGTTTGGGTGCCTTGTCCATAAAGAAAACAAAAACATCACAAATGGAACCTGTGAGTCTGAACAGCCAGTGGAAATGTCCTACTGTGAGGGAAGCTGCAGTACCAAATCAATGTAAGTTATGAAGGATGGATGATATTTAGAAGCCTGTATTATATTCAGAATCTTTAGACATCACATACAATTATGGCAGTGGGACACATTTATGAAGAGTTTTGATCCACTTTAAAGTCAAGCTTGATAGCTTCTGACATATGTTCAAGAAAATGTGTTTCCATTACTAAGGGGCATATCGAGTGAAGGATTAGAAGTTTTTTTTTGGCTACTTCGACCTTCGACTACGACTTAGAATCGAACGATTCGAACTAAAAATCATTCGACTATTCGACCATTCGATAGTCGAAGTACTGTCTCTTTAAAAAAAACTTTGCCACCTACTTCACCACCTAAAACCTACCGAGCACCAATGTTAGCCTATGGGAAGGTCCCCATAGGCTTTCCTAGCAATTTCTGATCGAAGGAAAATCGTTCGATCGATGGATTAAAATACTTTGAATAGTTCGATTTTCGAAGTCGAAGGATTTAACTTTGATGGTCGAATATCAAGGGTTAATTAACCCTTTGATATTCGACCCATAGTAAATGTGCCCCTTAATGTAATTAAATGTAGATCCTTTGTACTGGCTTGTATCTGTACATAAAAGAACATTAATATATAGGTGAGCAGATTCTACTAAGAAAGAAAATGTATTGTTTTCTCTATTTTGCTATATATTGTTTATCTTTCAGTTAACTTCTAGTATGACATAGAGAGTGATATTCTGAGACAATTTGCAATTGGTTTAATTGTTTTGTTATTTGTGGTTTTTAAGTTATTTACCTTTCTAACCAGTTTGCCGTTAAAGCAGTCTGGTTGTTAGAGTCCAAATTCCCCTAGCAACCATGCATTGATTTGCATAAGAGACTGGAATATGAATAGGAGAGGCCTGAATAGAAAGGTGAGTAATAAAAAGCAGAAATAACAAAAAATGTATAGTCTTACAGAGCATTTGTTTTTCAGATGGGGTTAGTGACCCCCATTGGAAAGCTGGAAAGAAATAAGTAATATAGACCAATTGAAAAGTTGCTTAGAATTAGCTAATCCATAACATACTTCTAACATAAGTTAAATTAAAGGTAAACCACCCCTTTATGTTGACTGGCTAATAGTCACCCTTGGTCTGGGCATTTCTACACTTATATCTCATTCAGAATTCCATAATTTCACTATGTAGTTTTATAGGGACGGCAGCTGATTTTACCAAGTTTTCAGTTCCAAAATGGTCAGTACGGAAGTTGAGAATGATGGGAGCTAAAATAAGACTACTGCTCCTATATAAACTAATAACAAAAGCTGTACTCACCAGCAACAATAATGATATCCTAAAGTAAGCATGCATTGAGGGTGTGGAATTCTTAAAGAAAGCTCCAGAAGAAGCAAAATTATAGCCCCATATTTGGCAGTTTTTACAGAATACACTGGGACATCTCATTTCTATTGAACTGGCAAGAATTCCCTATTTTGTTCTCGCTGAAAAAATAGTCAGAAAGATGTATAGAACCATATGCAATACACCAGGCACTGTATTTTCTTCCTCCTATCTCATTTTAAAATTCAGTGTGTCCTGGCATTGATTCATTTCACTTCTCTCTCTTTAGGGGCCCATATTGATTAAAGGGGTAGTTCACCATTGTAGAATCATCAATTTTCAACTGGTCTTCATTAGTTATATATCATTTTTTTGCCTCTTCTTCTTCTGACCCCTTGCAGCTTTCAAACGGGGGTCATTGACCTAATCTAAAAAACAAATGCTCTGTAAGGCTACACAATTATTTTTATTGCTACTTTTTATTACCGTACTCATATTTCTATTCAGGCATCTCCTATTCATATTCCAGTCTTTCTCAAATCAATGCACGGTTGCTAGGATAGTTTGCACCTTATCAACCAGATTGCTGAAACTGCAAACTGGAGAGCTGCTGAATAAAAAGCTAAATAACGCAAAAAACATAAATAATAAAAAATGAAAACCAACTGCAATTGTCTCTACTCTACTCAAAAGTTAATTAAACGATCAACACCTCCTTTACTATACCTAACTTTACATCATAGGTGGCACATACCAAATTTTAGCAAGCCCTTATATCTACCAACAATCTCAAATGTTATTCCCACAGGTACTCTGCAGATACCAATTCAATGGTACATGAGTGCAGTTGTTGCCAGGAGATGAAGACTAGCCAACGGCAGGTGGAGCTGATATGCAAAAACAAAACCAAATCCGTATTCTCTTTCATCTATGTAGAGGAGTGCGGTTGCACAAGAACTGAATGCCAGGACAATACTCAGCAGTGAAAAACAAAAGAAACTTTAATTACAAAAGTGGACATTGAAAAGTTGAGCATTGTGTCTTCTCTGACACCTTGTTCTTCTGGAAAACACAATCTATTATTTGCCCTTTAACGATACATTAGTTCCCTTGGTTTCTTTTAGTATTGATTTTTCTATGAATGTAAGAACATTTTGTTAATCATGGCAACGCCTTGTGCAAATGCAGCTGAACTTTTTATCACACAAAAATGATGGCTTGTTTTAGGAACGTAGAGGGAAAACTATAAAAATCAGCCAACCTGCACTCCTTTTGTATTTCACATTGTAAGAACTACAATGGCATTTCAGGGGGTCATGCCTTCTGTTTCCCAGGTGGGAACCCTAGTTACAGCCTGTGCCTGCCAGCTCTCCTAACCAATATACCAATATTATGCTGAGGATCTCTGAGACTTCATTACTCTGACCCTCCTACATCTCTGAACTCATCTCTAGATACTCACCCAACCACTTACTACTCTCCTCTACTGACCTGCTCCACAGCTTTTCTCCCATTACCATCTCACATTCTCGCAATCGAGACTTTGAAAGGGCTGCACCTCTCCTCTGGAATTCTTTCCCACAGTCTGTCCGACTTTCTCCCAACCTTTCTGCTTTCAAAAGATCTCTTAAAACGTACTTATTTAGCTACCAAATGCAATACCCTACGCTACATCTCTCACCTGCTTATTTCTGATCTTGCCTATTCCCTGGTGTCTCATTACCTTCCCCTTTAGATTGTAAGCTCTTTTGCACAGGGCCTTCCTCACCTTTTGTACTGGTACTGGTTGGTGTATGTAACTCGGTAGGTTCTATGTATGTAATTCATGTGATTTCTTTGTATAAACACATTTGACAGCACTGCACAATATGTTGGTGCTCGATAAATACATGATAATAATTAAAATAATAACATCAGCAACTAAAGAATTCTGTCATGGGAAAATAAGTTTTTCTCAAAATGCATCAGCTAATAGTGCTGCCCCTATAGAATTATGCACTGAAATCCATTTTTCAAAAGAAGAACATGTTTTTTTATATTTAATTTTGAAATCTGTCATGAGGCTAGATATGTTGTTAGTCTCCCAGGTTCCCCAGTCGTGTGACTTATGCTCAAATTTCAGTCACTCTTTACTGCTGTACTGCAAGTTTAAGGGGCCGATTCATCAAGGGTCGAATATCGAGGGTTAATTAACTAGGAATTGAAATCCTTCGACTTCGAATATCGAAGTCGAAGGATTTAGCGCAAATTCTGCGAAGGATTATTCCTTCAATCGAACAATTAAATCCTTCGAATCAAACGATTCGAAGGATTTAAATCCAACGATCGAAGGAATATCCTTCGATCAAAAAAACTTAGGCAAGCCTATGGGGACCTTCCCCATAGGCTAACATTGACTTCGGTAGCTTTTATCTGCCGAACTAGGGGGTCAAAGTTTTTTTTAAAGAGACAGTACTTCGACTATCGAATGGTCGAATAGTCGAACGATTTTCACTTCGAATCCTTCCATTCGAAGTCGTAGTCGAAGGTCGAAGTAGCCCATTCGATGGTCGAAGTAGCCAAAAAAACCTTAGAAATTCGAAGTTTTTTTACTTCGAATCCTTCACTCGAATTTAGTGAATCGGCCCCTAAGTGATATCACCCCCTCCCTTTTCCTCCCAGCAGCCAATCAACAGAACAAAGGAAGGTAACATGATAACAGCTCCCTGACAGAAGATAACAGCTCCCTGGCAGATATGAGAACAGTACTCAATAGTAAAATCCAAGTCCCACTGTGACTCTTTCAGTTACATTGAGTAGGAGAAAAAATAGCTTATCTGAAAGCAGTTGCATAGTGCAGCACTGGCTCTTTCTGAAAGCACAAGATCAAGCAAAATCACCTGCAATGGCTGCCTACACACCAATATTACAACAAAAAATATATTTACTTGGTTCAGAAATAAAATTCTATATGATAGAGTGAATTATTTGCAGTGCAAACAGTGTAATTTAGAAATAAAATTACACCACAAAAATCATGACAGAATCCTTTTACTCAACGCAAAATTTTGAACTGTGTCTTCCTGCCATCTAGTGGACTTTCTAATAGTTGTCACAGTAAATGATTTCTCAAGATAACAATAAAAGTATAAGATAGATTATAAAAAAACAAACAGGAAGTTCGATATTCACTCCAATATGGTAAAACCAGGGTGGTTAGGATGGGGGTGTGTACAAGGGGCTTAAAACTCCTTTCATTATAAAATAAAAGCAAAGAAAGTTACGCACATAAGAAAAAATTCTCTGCAAGAATGGATTTGGGGGTCTGAATCTTTACTGGCATAATAGTTTGGAAAGTGGTCCCCCAGCCTAAGGTTTTCTGGTGGGCCCCTGGCATCCCAGTCCAATACTGAGGCTGCAAATACCTGTTCAACTATATATCATGCTTGGGGCATGCCTGGAGTGTGTAGTTTTGCAGTTTTATGCTGTACAAAAAAAAACACAGTGAAAGACCAGCTTTATATCCTACTCCTGATGTGTTTCTAGTTACAGTTTAGGGGTCATTAACCTAAGGTAAGGACTGTACAAAATGCAAAAAATCATCCGCAAACAACTATTTTGGAGCACAGAGAGAAGCAGAAAAAGTGCTGTATTCGTGATCCATCCTACAACTTGCTTGTCATTCAGATAGAGGCCACAGGCTACAACTATTTTGAAGCACAGAGAGAAGCAAAAAAAGTGCTGTATTTGTGATCCATCCCCCAACTTGCTTGTCATTCAGATAGATAGAGGCCACAGGCTACACAGGGGGCTCATCTGTGCCCCCATGATGCTGTGCACCTCACACTGGATAGTTTATTTGCTTTGATGTGGACAGTCATTCCCCTGGCAGAAGTGCTTTGTGCATGAGGGGTGCCCTCTTATGATTGCCCTTACTCTTTCATATCCTTGACTGAGGGGATCACATATTATTTATACATAGTACCAATGAAGATATTTAAAGGAAATGTCAATTCAAAAATTAATAGAAGAAAGCATAATTCTGAGTAACTTTACAGTATACATTCATTACAATTTCTCTATGGTATTTAAGTTATTTGTATATGTATTGCTATTGAGAGCAATGTTTGAATGTCCTTTTCTATTCTCTGCCCTCGTGGCTCAGACTGTTGATACAATGTAAGACAAGGCAGCTGATTAACAGACCTGTTTTTACTGGGGAACTAAGACTTTTGCGACATTGTTTCAAAAGTTAAGCAAATGCTGCTTTCAATGGCAATTGTTTTTACAAATAACTTTTAGGGCTCTTACTGACGAGCAGTTGTAGCTGTGCTGCCCTGGGTTCCGTTTTTCTGCGTTCAACCGCAGGGGAGCGCAGGAATAGACGCATTACATTTTTTCCAATGGGGCTGTACTCAGGCGCGTGTAGGCGCCGAACGCAGGTTGAGACGCAACATTTTTCCTGCGTTCGGCATCTACATGCGCCTGTGTGAGTACAGCCCCATTGAAAAAATGTAATGCGTCTATTCCTGCGCTCCCCTGCGGAGAACACAGAAAAACGGAACGCAGGGGAGCGCAGCTACAACCGCTCATCAGTAAGAGCCCTTAAAACACCAAAAATTTTAAATAAATGTATAATTTGAAGTTGCTTAGAATTATGTTTTCTTTTTTTTTCACCTTCCATTTCACAGATAATGTATTTTATTGCTGAATCTTCTTCTCAGGCTTTGTGTATCGTCTTGGAGTTATAATATTGGGAGTATGCATGCACCTGCAGTGTGTATTCAGTAGCTTTTTGTTTCCTAGTTTTTTTAATACAATTTTATATACAGTTATGGGACCTGTTATACAGAATGCTTGGGACCTGGGGTTTTCTGGATAAGTGGTCTTTCCACAATTTGGATCTCCATGCCTCAGTTCTACTAAAAAACAGTTTAAGCAAATAATAAATACCAATAGGATTATTTTAATTAATTTTATCTTAGTTCGACTTAAGTTCAAGGTACTGTTTTATTATTTTTTTAAATGTTTTTTTTTTAAAAAAATATTTTGATTAATATGGATTCTATGGGAGGGCCCATTCCATAATTAAGAGCTTTCTGGATAAAAGATTTCTGGACAATGGATCCTATACCTCACACATCATACACACGTCATCTAATTCCAAAGATGTCAATTCTCAGTTTTTCTTTTTCTTGGGGGGGAGGGGAATTACTGATATTCCTCCCACTTCCTGGTCTCCTGGTGCTTAGATTCCCCAGGTTTCCATCATCCGCATGAATGCTCATTGCGCATGTGCACTGAGCATTCAGTGCCACACAAAAAAATGCCCTTGCGCATTCCCAGTGAGCATTCAGGACTCATTGTATGCATACGCCACGCCCCTAAAATTGCGGCTTTGCTGGCCCAATTTCTCTCGGGATTACTTTGTTAAACGTTGACAGATCTGTAATTCCCTTCTCAGTTAAATGGCACCTGGAAAGTGAAAATGATATTTAATGGCAATGTTAAGATTATGTATACCTCCCAACATTTGAAAAATGGAAAGAGGGACAAAAAGATATGCCACGCATAGCACCCATTTTATGGCCACACCACCTAAATACCACATCCATATGACAAAATTTGGCAGCTTATGGAAAGGTTGAACACATTACTGGGGGTGTTAGGGTCAGGTTTTATGTGTTATTACAGTTTTGCTTAACGAAGGTGAATTGCCTTTTAAGCTGCAAGTCACAGTTTCCCCAAGAGACCTGATTATCTTAACTAGTTACAATTGTTTCTTTGCTTATCTTAAATAGTTACAAAAGTATCTAAGTGCAGCTGCCCAGTAGTGATGTGCAGGTCGGGTTTTTCCAGATCCTCACCCGCCTGAAGCCCAGCCTCCCTCCATCTGCGCCCGCCCGCTTACCGATTCCTTTTATAGACCTGCCCCGCCCCACAGATGATGTCTCGAAAGGAGTGGGCCAAGCAGGAGCGCGGCTATAAAGCTGGAATTCAGAAGCCGGCAGTTGAACCTGTGATGAGGAGTGCGAGGTTGGCCCGAACCCACCCATTACTACTGCCCAGTGTTCTGGGTTCTCTGCCAAAAGCATTTCATTACAAAAAAGTATTTAATTACATTTCAGAAACTGGCTGTTCAGTGCAGGAGATCAAAGATAAACTGTGGACATTTCAGTAACAATTCAGGACAGTGGAGACTGAGCTGTCAAAATCGGGACTGTCCCATGAAAAACAGGACAGTTGGGAGGTATGAGGGCATATAATAAACATATGGAGGTTTTTTTTGTTCTTTTTTAAGTTATTTATACATGTAGGAATCTAATCTGTTAACATGCAGGAGTTAGTGTGCCACCACTAAGATGGCTGCTGGTTACTGTCTGGTTCAGTGAGGTCATCAGTGTGCTGCTCACAGTCAGTACTGAGAACTCCTCCCCGGGGAGTAGAGAGGAAGTAGAAAGTAAAAACATGAGGGGGGAGAGAGCTCTAGTGTGTGACAGCTCTACATTGGAAAGGGTGCAGGTGTTATGAAACCCTAATATTTCACAGAGGGGAGGGGTTATTAACCTTATCCAACTAACTGTGAACTTTATTTAATCAGAAAGTTTGTTGTGTTCATTCTCTTGTGAATACACTAACTATTCCACAAAACTGACTGGGATTCTTTGTGCGCTTCACATGCCAGTAATTATAAGTGGGAAGCAAATGTGCATTTTATGTGTAAGCGTTCATTGCTTGATCAAACATATCAATTGAAAGAGAGAGAGAGAGAGAGACTTACAGTATATTCAGTTTGGGGCTGCACTGGGTGTAGGGAGAATATAATGAGTAGGGTTTCCACCTCACCCCTTGAAAAACGAACAATTATGAAATCCACAGCCTGCATGATTAATTAGCAATTCATTTAGATGCATGGCTGCACATAAATCAGTTCAGTCTTCAGCAAGCAGTGCTAAAAAGCCATGCAGGATGTGAATTTTATAAAGGGTTGAGGTGACAACCTTAATAATGGCCCCTTGTGCGTACCCCTAACATACTTGCACTTATTTTCTTTTTGGCTGCCCAAATGCTCAGTTAATGAATGTTCCATACAAACAAAACCCAACTCAAACAACCCCGAAAATGATTATGGCTAGAAATGCAGTAATAAGGGCCACTTTAGTAAATGGGCAAAAGGGGCATCTGCATCTGATTTGTGAGCCACAAGGTTTTTAATTGTTTCCCTCCCTAATGCCCTTGCCCCCATTGCTGCCGCTTCCACTGCTCTCCTCATCCCACTGCTCTTTATTCTGATATTCCATTGTGCAATGCACAACCATCTTTTTTTACAACAGTGTATTGAGCAAACAGGCAGAAAGAAATGGAGCATGCCAAGTAGCTGTGGAAAAAACTTTGCTATTGGTATTTTGCTTGTGCAAGTGTAAAGTAATGATTTCAATGTATCCACTGATCTTACTGGCATGTCATGATGGGGTGGTTCCAACTTTTAGGGGCCCATTTACATTGCTCGAGTAAAGGAATAGAAGAAAAAATACCGACCATCGTATAGGCTACTTCAACCTTCGACTACGACTTTGAATCAAACGATTCGTGGTAAAAATCGTTCGACCATTCGATAGTCGAAGTACTGTCTCTTTAAAAAATACTTTGACCCTCTACTTCGGCAAATAAAACCTACCGAGGCCAATGTTAGCCTAGGGGAAGGTCCCCATAGGCTTCCTAACAATTTTCTGATCGAAAGAAAATCCTTTGATTCGAAGGTTTTTTCTGAGTTTTCTAACCTGATGGATGTGTACAGCTTAGTTTCCATAAAATACAAGGTACTGTTTTATTATTACAGAAAAACATTAATTATTTGCTTAATATGTCTATGGAAAATGGCCTTCCCAAAATTCTTAGATTTCTGGATATCAGGTTTCTGAATAAGAGATTTTATGCCTGTACAAACAATAGGATCAACTCAATAATATCTTCTACCAAATCCTAACCAAATCTGATAAACTGCTCTGGTTGTGTTCAAACCATCGTACTGCCTGCAGCCCCTTGGTTAAAAATCCTTAGATTATTTTATAAAGTCTAAGAAAATCCACATTTAGGGTACTTTACATATTTTAATATATGTTTCTGACAATGATCCTGCGAGTGGGTCAGAATGGTGGTTATTATTACACACATTTGTTTTAATTAAGCCCTGATAAATGGCAAGTATATCTTTACATATTAAAGGATATTTATACTAGTTTACATATTAAATCCCCTTTCTTCATGCTTCAGAAAAAAAATTGCATTTTAATACTGTGATATACAGAAGTGCTGTAAGGCAGGTGGAACATTGTTTGTGCTATTTGATATACTACACTCCCGTTCATTACAGAGTTGGACGGTGCATTGTATATAGTTAGTATTGGTCACAGGACCTGCAAAACAATAGAGTGGTTTGAAGCACAATGATTAATGGGCTCATGCTTTATTCTTTTTTTTTTCTCTTGTTGTTATTCTAATAAGTAACACTACATTTAGTTTTCTACATGTATGTTGCCACTGTATTGTTACCGACTACAGTAAACCATTATTTGTCTCTTCTTTGGTATCTATAGGTCCAGTAAGGTCTTCTTTGGTATCTATAGGTCCAGTAAGGTCTTCTGTGGTATCTATTGGTCCAGCAAGGTTTTTTTTGGTATCTATAGGTCCAGCAAGGTTTTCTTTGGTATCTATGGCCCGGTAAAGTTTTCTTTGGTATCTATAGGTCCAGCAAGGTTTTATTTGGTATCTATAGGTCCAGTAAGGTTTTCTTTGGTATCTATAGGTCTACCAAAGTTTTCTTTGGTATCTATACGTCCACCAAGGTTTTCTTTGGTATCTATAGGTCCACCAAGGTTTTCTTTGGTATCTATAGGTCCACCAAGGTTTTCTTTGGTATCTATAGGTCCAGTAAGGCTTTCCTTGGTATCCAGTAGGTAGAGATGCTTGTACCCACAGTATTCATCTCCCACCATGGGGGGCATTTCCCTTCGGTTTTGGCCTGCCTAGGGCAAGATAGTTACATTTACTTAATCCAGTGTGGGATCACAGTTAGTTAAGTAAATACTGTAAATAAGTGATACTAAAAAATGATTGGTTCAACATTGTAAGTGCAACATTTGGTTACTAAAAAATTCCTGTTGTCTCTCAGACCAGGATATTTTCAGCAGCGCCTAAAATCCCCCTATCATATTACATAGAAATGTTATAGCTCTCACTCCCCTCACATGTATTCATATATTATTTGCAGGTCACTGATAAAGCTAAAGTACAATGGAATAAAATCAAAATCTCTAATAAATGAATCGTTCCAACAACTTGCATCATATTGCTTCCTCTATTTCTTGCAGAGACAGTAGTGCTTCTTTTTGTTCAACCTGCAATATATTCAAGACTGCAACCCACCGAATTTCTACATCCCAATTACTACTAAGTTGCTGCCCACTTTGCATGCAGCATCCCACCTTCTGAAAGTGTTTCTCAGTTAGTGGGGTTTGGGATCTGGGCTGCTGTAACTCCTAAAATATAGCAATTTGGAAAAAAGTGCCATTTCCAGGATATAGGATTCTGAGAATGGTACTGCAGAAATATTTTTCTGCATGTGTTGTAGCATTCCATGGCTACTGGTTATAAACTAGATTGTCTTCTTTGATATTAAGGTTTATTGCATCAACATCAAGGTATCAATTACAATTAAGTATTGCAAGTAAAATGGGGCATAATGTGTATTAAAGAACAATAAAAGGGCAAGACACAGAGAGTGTCCATATGTTACACACACCAAGGGGCCGATTAACTAACTTCGAGTGAAGGATTCGAAGTTAAAAAATTTCGAATTTCGAAGTGTTTTTTGGGCTACTTCGACCATCGAATGGGCTACTTCGACCTTCGACTACGACTACGAATCGAAGGATTCGAACTAAAAATCATTCGACTATTCGACCATTCAATAATCGAAGTACTGTCTCTTTAAAAAAAACTTTGACCCCCTAGTTCGCCATCTAAAAGCTACCGAACTCAATGTTAGCCTATGGGGAAGGTCCCCATAGGCTTTCCTAAGTTTTTTTGATCGAAGAATATTCCTTCGATCGTTGGATTAAAACCCTTCGAATCGAACGATTCGAAGGATTTAATCGTACGTTCGAAGGAATAATCCTTCGATCTTTCGATCGTACTATCTGCGCTAAATCCTTTGATTTCGATATTCGAAGTCAAGGATTTTAATTCCCAGTCGAATATCGAGGGTTAATTAACCCTCGATATTCGACCCTTAGTGAATCGGCCCCCAAGTGTTTTAAATTGCTTTCTTCCCCAGACCAGTAGTCCTGTTTGAAAAAAATGCATCAGTTACCAATTGCCAGTATTTTTCAAGGATCCATTAAGGTTTTTCTATGCTTGCACATGCACAGTATGGTAAAACTTGAAATTCTACAGTTTTGTGACTATGCAAGAGGCTCAAGGAGGCCTTTGGAAATATGGGCTCTAAGTAAGAAATATATTGTGCCAGTGCCATTTTTTTTTGCAAATTTAGCAATTATATATATAAGTGGTGCCTAATATCTCAACGCCCCCCTGTGTGTTATCCTTTCCTTGCTCTTTTAAATAATATGTTTTGCTTCCTAATTGGGACAAAGTACAGTTTCAAGAAAGTTCTTAGTAACTTTGTAAAAAACAGAAAAGATAAATATACAGATAACTGTATTAATTTGTTGGTGTTGATTTAAGGCCATTTTAGTCATAAAAGATTTTCCTACATTCTCACAAACTGAATATGTATATGGTTGCATGGCTTTTTGTAATATAAGAATATGAAGTATGTTTCACCATTTTAGTATAATTTCTTTAAAATATGGGAAACAGTCTTTTGTATTAATGTCTTAGATAATGCTGCTATAAAAGGCCCCTGCCAAATTATATGTCATCCAAAAAAATGCCCTGGCTTTTATGCTTTACAGCAGCAAAGTGCATTGTGTTTCAAAGATTTAATACCTGTGTGACCTGTCACCTAATGTCTTTGTGTCTACACGACCTTAGCTTTCATTTTAGCTCATATTTTCACCCATAGATACACTAAAGTAATTACAGTTCAGTGAAAACATCTAAAGGTCACATAAAACTTTCCTATGTCAGTTACTTATTGTATTTAGAACACGTTGTTCTACACACCAAGTAGAGGGTCTCTGCCCAACTTGCACAAATGCGCTACATCTTTATAAGTGAAATGGTTTTAGTATGATGGAGAGACGGTAATATTCTGAGATTTTCAAAATTTTTGTGGTTTTTGAACAATTTAAGTTTTTGTTGAGCAGTTCTCCAGTTTGGAATTTATTAGCCACTGTGACTTTGTCTAGAGTTACACAGTTTTTTATCCACAAAAATTCCCAAATCATTCACAATAAAAAGGCCACACACTACCACAATAGTGTACAACTAGTAGCTATTTCTACTAAAATGCATAATTTTACATTTATGAACATTGAACCTCATTTGCCAATTTTCTGCCCAGTTCTGCTATGTAGTCAAATTGTTCAGCCATGACACACCCATGTTCCACTTTAGAAAAAGTTTCATACTATGAATAGTATTAGGGCAGTACACTTCAAAGTTAATGTTCAATATTGGAAGACAATTAATACTGTAGCTAATTTTTAAATAATGGGATACACCCCATGCACAGCAGCTCCCTAATCATGATTCTATATTTAGACTAACCTGGCCCAGTACTTGGAATCCTCTTCTTCTGCTATTTTTTCAGATTTTCTTTCTTTTTTGTTCACAGCTCTCCATTTTGGAAGAAATTAATTATTGCTAGTTTTCCTGCCTTAGCAACCAGGTGAAACTGAAATGCTGGTCACTGGAGAATGAATTAAATTAGGGCTGACTAGAAAGATGATGATGATGATGAAAGATGATAAAATATTAGTAACAATAATAATCAAGCTTCAGGATTGATCTCCTTTTTAGTTTTGAGATCAGTAACCACGAAAACTATGTAACATTTCAAACCCAATTCTTTATAATCACTGTTAATTTGTTTGCATACATTAGCAATATGATGTACTATTGCATTAATGTTTTTATTTGTCTCCTCCAGGAATGGGATTCTTTGCTGCTCATTCTCTATACCTGAATCTCATTGGAGCGTAGTCCCTATCACATTCACATACACTATTGTAATTTTCTTTATTAAGAGACAAATATACATGTCAACCTGTCTGTATGTTTTTGGATTGCAGGAAAGAATCAGAAACCCACACAGATAAGGAGAAAACATAGAAACTCTTAAAATTGTGTCCTTCTGTAGCATTTAGCCTTTTTCTTGAAAATTGAAAAAATAAAAGCATAGGGAGTAATTTTTCCCCAGGAGTGATATTGTGCATAATTGGTTTGGTCACATTTTCATCTTCCTCAGATGATTGTACTGTGAGTGCTCTTTTAGATACTCTTAAATTACTGTTATTGATACTGTTCAGTCCTCAAAGTAATCTAATATTCTTTTGTGCACACCCCTTCCTTTCTGCATATCTGTCAATGGATTCAATGACAAATTCAATTTAAATCTCAACATTGAGGGGGTTATTTACTAAAATCCATATTTTTTTTCATATTTTATTAAATAAACGATGACCAAACTCCCATGACCGATTTGACCTTATTTATTAATAAAATAATAATAATTAAAGGAAAACTATACCCCCAAAATTAATACTTATGCAACAGATAGCTTATATCATATTAAGTGGCATATTAAAGAATCTTACCAAACTGGAATATAGATTTAAGTAAATATTGCCCTTTTACATCTCTTTCCCTGAACCCCCATTTCATGATGGTCTGTGTGCTGCCTCAGAGATCATCTGACCAGAAATACTACAACTATAAGGGGCACATTTACTAAGGGTCGAATATCCAGGGTTAATTAACATCGAAGTAAAATCCTTCGACTTCGAATATCAAAGTCGAAGGATTTACCGCAAATACTTTGATCGATCAAAGGAAAAATCGAACAATTCAAAGGATTTTAATCCACCGATCAAATGATTTTTCTTTTATCAGAAAAAGCTTGGAAACCTTATGGGGAAGGTCCCCATAGGCTAACAATGGTGCTCAGTAGGTTTAAAGTGGCGAAGTAGGTAGTCAAAGTTTTTATAAAGAGACAGTACTTCGACTATCGAATGGTCGAATAGTCGAACGATTTTTAGTTTGAATCGTTCAATTCGAAGTCGAAGTCGTAGTCGAAGGTCGAAGTAGCCTATTCGATGGTCAAAGTACCCCAAAAAAACTTCGAAATTCAACATTTTTTTACTTCGAATCCTTCACTCGAGCTTAGTAAATGTGCCCCTAACTTTAACAGGAAGAAGTGAGGAAGCAAAAGACAGAACCCTGTCTGTTAATTTGCTCATGTGACCTAAGAAGTATAGTTTGTTTGGTATGTTTGTGTGCACAGGGAATCGTATGATCCCAGGGGGCGGCCCTTATTTTTTAAAATGGCAATTTTCTATTTATGATTACCCAATGGCACATACTACTAAAAAAGTATATTATTATGAAAATGGTTTATTTACATGAAGCAGGGTTTTATATATGAGCTGTTTTATGCAATATCTTTTTATAGAGACCTACATTGTTTGGGGGGTATAGTTTTCCTTTAATCAGATCATAGAACTCGATAAACTCTATAAAATTGAGCAAAAACCCGAATCACTCACATTTTTCCGGCTTTTTCCCAGGCTTTTTCAGAGTTTTTGCCTGAAACCCCCTGAAAAAGTTACATTTTTGGGCTAAACCCAGCGGAACCACTACAACTTCAAATTGAGATAAGTGCCTCTCCTATAGACTTGTACAGGACCTCGACAGGTCTGGGATGGCAGATTTTCTGATTTGAGTTTTTGCCCAAAAAATCATATATTTATCTCACCAACTTATCAATTGTGGGTGTAGCAACTTCACGCTTCATTAAATTGCAATTTATTTTTTACGTTTCTTTTGTCAATGTCTGCAAAGCAACGTCCCATAGCCAGAAGTGGCAACATTCTAATCACTTGATTTATTTTATGGGTTGGTAATTGTTTTGTGACTGTGATAATCACACATAACTGCACACTAATCCTTTCTAACCCTTTTGAATGCCCCAAATGTTTAAAGATCCATCTCCTTTATAATCTAACAGAGGAAAATCTCTACATTGACTTTATATGAAGACTTTAATTCTGGCCCAGCAAAAGGATTCCTCAACAGCAAGTTTTACCTTCCAGATGCATGTACGGTATTATTTATTATGTTGTTCTGCACATTGTTAGAGTTTATATGTTTTTTTGGATTACCAATGTAAAAGTGTATGGAAATAATTGTTATGAGGTTTAATGGACAGATTGAAAAATTCCCTTTATTTTTTGTGTAATGTATGGTGATTTTTCCTTTAAACTTCTGAATAAGAAGAAAATAGACTTTAAGTATTTAAAGATGTTTTTAATTAAATTGTAAGCTCTGGGGGCTATTCTCTGGTATATTCTCTATTTACCCTTTTATTTTGTTATACCGGACTTTTTTATGATCTTTTCATGCATTAGGATTCTATGAAGAATGTCATTCATATGTTTATACCACTGTATGGATATACAATACATCCAAACTTTAAGTACCCTGTACTAAAGAGCTTTCTCTACTGGCTGCTAGAAGACACATACTTTATGAATCAGGTAATTTTGTATATTTTTGTATAAAGATACATAAACATTTCATTTACTGTGAAATTACAAAATTCCTAAACCACAAGTCCCTGATTCATGAAGTATGACATTTTGTCTGCAAAAATACATCTGTATACAAAAATATAACCAGTACACAAAATTAACTTTCAAGGTACATAGATGTCATATACACTGAAAGAAAATATACAAAAGACAAGTGTATGACAAGAATATCCTGCTCAATTTGCTAGATTTAAATAACAAAAATAGATTCTATATCACAGAATATAAAATGAACACAATGTTTTACAAAACTTATGTTTCATTTTCACCATGTGAATTCCGTGAAACAATTCAAGTCATTAATGAACCAAAAAGATGTATGCAACTTATGTTTCATTTTCACCATGTGAATTCCGTGAAACAATTCAAGACATTAATGAACCAAAAAGATGTATGCATATTTGTTAACTTATATAACAAGCAGTCTTTAATTGGAAATGTATTTGTTGGTCTTTCTTTCCACAGTTTTTTTTGGCAAATGGAAGTTACTTCTCCTGCTAGCAACAAAATGTTTAAAAATACCTTTTAATTCAAACTACTGGGGAAAAATTGTGCCTTTAGTGTGTGAAATTATATATAATGATGTTATTTAAAACTTAAAGGAATTCTGTCATGATTTTTATGGTATTGTTTTAATTACTAAATTACACGTAATTCATTAAACCATTTAAAATGTTATTTTTAACCAATAAATGTATATTTTAGTTGTTATATTACTTTCAGAAAGAGCCAGCATTTCGCAATGTAACTGCTTTCAGATAAACTTCTGTTTGTACTACTCAATGTAACCGCAAGAGTGGGATTTTTACTGTTGCGTGCTGTTTTCATGTCTACCACTAGGTAAGGTCACGGGAGCATTTTTAGCAATGCAGGTGTCAGAAAGCTGTTATCTGGTTATCTTTCCATTGTTTTGTTGAAAGGCTGCTGATTGGCTGCTGGAGGGGGTGAAAGGGAGGGGGTGGTATCACTCCAACTTGCATAACAGCAGTAAACAGTGACTATAATTTATCAGAGCACATGACACAGGATTGGGGTAACCCGGGAATCTGACATGTCTAGCATCATGTCAGAATTTCAAAATTAAATATAAAAAAAATCTGTTTGCTCTTTTAAAAAAATATATTTCAATGCTGCTGGAGGCGCACTATTAACTTATGCATTTTGTAATAAAACTTGTTTTCCCATGACAGAATCCCTATAAGAAGTGGACAAAGAAAGCTATTTCTTTATTGTAAGTCATTCAATCACAGGTAAGGAAGGCAGATCATATTACATTTTGGCTGCATATTAATGTCATCATAACTCATGCAACATAAATATGAAGTACATAAATTCATAACTGCAGTAAATGGATTATTGAACATTCGTGTAAGAGGACTGAAAAGGCAGCCAGAATGTTCTTCTGACAATATTCCCGGTCAGTATATCACTTCTATTCTTTGGGAGATGTTCTGCCCTACAGGATGTATTTCAGGTTCTAGCTTTCTGCAATTTTATTTAGAGGACACTTTGATTTATCTAGTAATTCTTGAAATTGGTATGGTTATATATGATTTTTTTTACTAAATATAATCAGAAATATATTATGGGGAAGGTTTATTATATTTCATTTTTGGGGGGTTGAGTGGTGAGCACAAAATTTCCTTCTTATTTTCCTTCTCAGGACCACTGTAAATATGCCATCTAAAGGTGCATAAGCAATAAAGGATTAGTTTGTCTATCTCCTTGCCTAACTTGACCTGACCTGGCCACTTTGATGCCAGTTTGGCAATACACATGTACTATGTGCACCTTCAGTGCTTATTAATAATATATAAATATAATTGGACTCATAAACTAAAATATGTGTCAAGTTGCACAAGTATCCAAACCAATAAACATTTATGGTCAGATTTATCAAAGGTTGCATTAGAATTTATGTTTTTTATTCTAATAAGTTCTAATATACTCACAACTCAAATGGGAGGTTATTTAAAAAAATTAGAACGTTTTATATTCGATCATATAGTCTTGAATGTCAAGAAGGCAATTAACATATTCAAATGGTCAACAGACCCATGCCATTGACTTGTAAATGAACTTGACAGGTTTTAGGTGGCAAATATTCAAATTAGAACTGTTCCCATGGTCAAGGTGTGATAAATCTCATATTCAAATTGGGGGATTTTGTGTGAATTTTGACACCAAAAGAAAATTTAATTTACCATTCAACCAGTCAATATGTTAATTTATTGTCTATCTTAGTAAATTATCACCAATGTCTGTCTTTTTGTACTTTTGCTATTATGATTGGCTTCTACTTACTAGAATTTTATGATTCTTTTATTCATATACACGTTCACCATGTCACCATAATGTGTCTATTTGAGTTTGTCTAATGTAAATATTAATGGGTGAATATTATTTTGTTTTTGTTTCCCCACCTCTGCACATTTTTTTCTACAAATGCACGGAAGAACATGTTATACTTTGTTGTGAATGCAACAGCTGATATGGTGTGAGATTTCTTTATATTTTTCTTCTATATGTTTACTGTTATCTATGTTCTTGCTTAGGCGAGAATTAGGGGCAAATTTGCGTGTTTTGCCGCCAGCAAAATTTGCGGCGAAGGGAAATGGGACAAATTCGCCCATCATTATTCTTGTTCTATATTAATTCTTATGATCATAGAGGCTTCATTGCAGGTCTTTAAAAACAACTATGAAGAATAATAGAATGGAAAAATGCCATTAGAAACACTCTGTGGGGTGCATTTTTTATAGACTTTTTTATAGATAACTTCTGATGTCCATAGCTTACTATATGCTCCTCTGGGGTGGCATATATGAAACAAAAGTATGCATTCGCTATAATGAGCATAGGGAGCTGTCCTCATAGGCTAGGGGCAGAGTTACTAGTTTCTACCTGTAGCTGATTTGAATAGAGGGAGAACATTGCTCTTCCATTTTTGGTGGACGAGAGGATCATGAGCTGAGAAGTCTGAATCATAAGTCTCCAGCTAGAAGAATCTTAGTACCACTAAGGGAAAGAGGACCTGTAGGGGTCTAAAAATTCAAGTTTTTGTTCACTAAAAATACTTACATTTTTCGAGAAAAAAAACTTGAATTTTTAGAGATTTATTATGCCTCAAAGCAGCAACAAATAAGAATCCAAAAATACTCTAGCTAAATCCTGTCGAATTCATGAAAAAGTCAATGACAGAGGTCCCTTTGAGCCATTGGAAGATTTATTTTGCCTTCACAATTTTCAGGTGTTTTGGGGTGTTTTAGCCTGGAAACTCAATAAGTTTGAGCTTTTTTAAGCCTAGAAACTAAAAAAAATGTAGGCATTCATAAAAACTCAAGTTTTTTGATTTTTTTTCTCCGATTATTTAATGTTTAATTATTAGTTAATTAGCCAAATTCATGGATGGGAGTTAGGTCAAGTTTGTTTCTGGTAATATATGAGAAAAAATGAGGAATGAGAAAAAATGAGATCTTCACTTAGAAAATCCTCCCCAAGTGACACTCACCAAGTGTAGGGACTCAAGTGGGTATTTTGAATTCTGTGTGTAATACTTTGGAGTAACCTTGAGGCAGCCTGAAACTGGGAGTATGCATAAACCCCCAAAAAATAGTATGTAATTTGCTGCTAACTCATAAATCATTATTTGATTTAAGAACTACTGGCACCCTTCATTGTTTCAAACATTTGTTTTGGATTTGTTTGTATTAAGTGTTTTAGTCGGCTGCATCTGATCCCTACCTCCAGCTTTGGGAGGGCTCATTTTAGACAGTGGGTCACAGATGTAACAGTGTTCAAACTAGGATCAGCTGGATTTAGGTTATAACATGCAAGAAAGGTTTACAAATTACAATAGAAAACCATATTAAAAACAACTTAGTTGCAATGCATTTTTGTGAACCAAAATATGAGGTGAGACAAAATAGTTAGATAATATTAGACCAAGCTTATAAAATTGCACTTCAGAAAGAAGTTTATTGGACATGGAGGCTTGATAAATGTCACTTATAATTATGAATCAATTTCTTATGTTTTTGTTGCATTTCTCTCAACTAATTTTTGCCTTACTGATACAGATGGAGTCGGATACAAGTAAAAAGGAAGCTAGAGATACCTCTCTCTGAATGTTGAGATAGAATATTTTTTCTACAGGTAATTTTTCAATCCCCTCTCATAAACTGAATATATGAAATATTTAATACACGATGGGGTTCAAGGAGTTGGCCAATATGGACGTTAAGTGAAATGGACTGTAAGGGGCACATTTACTTAGGGTCGAATATCGAGGGTTAATTAACCCTTGATGTTCGACCGTCAAAGTTAAACCCTTCGACTTCGAATATCGAAGTCGAAGGATTTACCGCTATTCGTTTGTTCGAACGATCGTAGGAAAAATCGTTTGATCGAACGATTAAATCCTTCAAATCGAACGATTCGAAGGATTTTAATCCATCGATTGAACGATTTTCCTTCGATCAAAAAAAGCTAGGAAAGCCTATGGGGACCTTCCCCATAGGCTAACATTGATGCTCGGTAGGTTTTAGGTGGCGAAGTAGGTGGTCAAAGTTTTTTTAAAGAGACAGTACTTCGACTATCGAATGGTCGAATAGTCGAACGATTTTTAGTTCAAATCGTTCGATTCAAAGTCGTAGTCGAAGGTCGAAGTAGCCAATTTGATGGTCGAAGTAGCCAAAAAATACTTCGAAATTCGAGGTATTTTTTATTCTATTCCTTCACTCGAACTAAGTAAATGTGCCCCTAAATGTTATTCAATGTGTGATTCTATGAAAAGCAATCCCCACTTGAATAAAACCTGGAACCCCACAATTTTGATGGCATCCATTGGCTGTTTTTCTGCATTTTAAGGTGATGACCCTCATTTGATTATATAGATAAGGACATTACATTGTTAATTTGGGTTGAAAAAATTCCGAAGACCATAAAGTTCAAATCCTCCAAATAAACCCCAGTTTCATTCTTCCACCAGATTAGTTTTTTTTGTAGTCTATTGCTACCATTGTCTAATCTTACACTGGAAGATTTATGACATTTTCCCACAAAAATAGTGACAGTAAAAGCATACACTTTTCCCTATGTTCTATGGCAGGCCAAAAACATTTTGAATTACAGTATGGCACCCTTATACAATGTTCTTCTGAAAACATGGCTGCCCTCAATGTATGCACTCGTAAGTAGGTGTTTCATCAAACATATCATAACTTTTTTGGGAGTTACCCTGATTTACCCTCTCTCATCCTGCCTCCCACAATAAAAGCCAGACACCCATTTTCAGAATGTTCACTCTACTTACTTTTACTTAAATGCTGCAATTGAAAAGCATCGAAACTTGTCCTCACACCCTCTGAAACAGGCTGAGCAGGGAGCATTGCTGGAGGGCATGGCCTGGATGAAATTGGGGTGTATCTGAAGGTGAAATTGAGCCAGGCTAAGACTCAACCAATTGACAACTTTCTGCCATATTACTGGTGATGGAAGCAGTCCATGGCGGGATGCAATGTTCACCTATGCCATGATTTCATACACTCTGTTCTATACAAACATTTGAAGGCAGTACACATATGCAGACATTTCATATTCCACTTCACTATAGCTCTGTAAGTGTTGGTGACCACAAGACAAGAGCAAAGGAGAGAAAGTTCTCATTGCCAAAATAGGTTAGTCAATGCAATTGTGGTGTTGTTATAAAATCAGAGCTTAGGATTCTTTACATAACTTTTACCAGTAGACTTAGTTCAGGCAAAAGAGCACTTAAGGAAACTTGAATTTTAATTGGTCAGATTCTTCATTTTTGTTGTGATAGTTTATTTACTCCTCTTAGATTCGTATTTGGAGTGCTAACTTTATTCAATCTAAAGGCACGGCTTCATAATCTTTTTTTTTTTTTTTTTTAACAGGTTCTAAGGTGTGAATGGTAAATTCTAATTTCCCACTTGGTTTTCTGGTCAAAACTCACAATTTTGAGCTTAATACCAGCAACTCGAATTAGAATCCATGATTTATCATCCTCCTACCCTGGAAACAACTTGAATTTGATAGGTTGCCAACTAAAAACTGCCAAGTTCATGTAGAAGTCAATGGCAGATGTCCATTGACCCATTTGAAGATGTTAATAGCCTTCTTGAAATTCAAGTTTTTTTGGACGAAAACACGATTCGAATTGTGTTCAAATTGTGTTTGAATTAGAATTAGTTTCGGGTCAACATTAGATCAAGTTTTTTCATAAATAAGGTCCTATTTGAGTTGTGAGTAAATTGGGTCCTTACCCATAGGTTAAAAATTACTAATCTTAAGGCAATAAATGTATTAAATGCATTCATCATTGCTTAAACGTGTTTTTATTTAGGCAAGCGGGTAAAATGGGCTACTTTGAGATAGAACATTTCTCCATTTGGTTTCTCTTTGTTACCTTATTTGCAATAGGGATCTTTTACTATTACAGGTATGGGACCTGTTATCCAGAATGCCTGGGACCTGGGGTTTTCCAGAAAATGGATCTTTTTGTAATTTGGATCTTCATACCTTTAGTCTACAAGGAAATCATTTAAACATTAAACAAGCCCCAAGCCCAATAGGCTGGTTTTGCTTCCAATAAGGATAAATTATATCTTTGGGATCAAGTACAAGCTACTGTTTTATTATTACAGAGAAAAGGAAATCATTTTGATATGATTTTTTTTAATATTTGATTATAATGAAGTCTATGGAAAATTGACTTACCATAATTGTGAGTTTTCTGGATAAGGGGTTTCCAAATAATGGATCCCCTACCTGTACCATATATAACAAAAGCTGACAACTGACCCTTGGCCCTGATAAATGCTTCTTCAGATTCCATAAATTCTGTAAATTCATTTTGCACACAAACAGGTGCAAAGTTGCTCAAGATCCTGAACCCACAGCAACCAATTTATTCATTGTGTCATTGTTCACTGGTTCACTAATGAATTTCATACAAATTTTCAGGATTTTAGATTACAGGTTTATAAAGCAGATATTCTGAAATTTGACCATCGATGTTTGTGACAAAACTGTGTGCTTCCCTCTATTGATCAGTTTGATCATAGGCCTGTTCCTTTTAGCCATCCATTTGTCATATACCATTTGACACATGCATTAATCACATTTTGACTGTAAATTTAGCAAATAAATGATATTGCTGTGGAGACATGGCCAGTTTAGAATGCAAATTTTTGACTGGTTGCTACAGTTTATTGACTTTGGGTCTGTTAATAACTACCCTCCTTATGCTTCCTCTTTATCAACTCAATGCAACATGTACATGAACCTTTTTGATGTTCTATTTGCTTTGCTTTTTCTTATTTGGGGATCATATAATAATCTCTCTTGCTTTATTTACCAGTAGGTCTTTCCAGCTAACAAGAGGGCACCCATTCCGATTAGAAGAAAGGAGGTTCCATCTAAATATTCGGAAGGGTTTTTTTTTTTTTGCAGTGAGAGCTGTGAAGATGTGAAATTCTCTCCATGAATCAGTTGTACAAGCTGATACATTAGATAGCTTTAAGAAGGGGTTGGATGGCTTTTTAGCAAGTGAGGGAATACAGGGTTCTGGGGAATAGCTCATAGTACAAGTTGATCCAGGGACTGGTCCGATTGCCATTTTGGAGTCAGGAAGAATTTTTTCCCCTCTGATGCAAATTGGAGAGGCTTCAAATTGTTTTTTTTTGCCTTCCTCTTGATCAACTAGCAGTTAGGCAGGTTGAAATGGAGGTAAAAGGTTGAACTTGATGTTACCATGTAACTATGTATTTACATATTTACATACAGGAAAAAGAGAACAGAAGTGTGACTAGAGTACTTGCTCCTGTCAAATATGTTTCTGGTGTTGAGGGATTTCCTCTTTTTAATCTATTATAAAAAATATTGTTGCTGTGGGTATATTTTTAATAAACTTCAATAAAATAATTCAATATTATTTTAGTGTCAGTTTCCTTAATAAACATGTAAATCTTTCTGTTGCTCAAATTCTAGGATATATATGCTGATAAAGTTAAGATACTTGAGCACTGTAAGAACTATCTAAATTACAGCTCTGTTTTTCCAAGGGTCACAATTGAATGCTCCCAGATAATAAAAGTACTACTGTATATCCGGCTCAGTTGAAGGTAAAACAAACCATTTGTTGGCTTAGCATCCCTACAACCCTCCCTATTATCTATCAGCTAGGGAAATTGTAGCGTGTGCTTTTGCATTTTCTTGCTCCACCTTGCGTGACGCCATTAAAAACGAAATAAGCTCTATAAAAGTGAAGCTGAGTGTGCAGGCTGGTGCTCAATGACTGTAAACACCCACGAGAATGGGGTACAAGATTGCCAGCCTATGGATGCTTTGTATGGCTCTTACTCAATTAAGTGCCTATGAAGTGGAAACAGGTAAATATACTGTACACATTGATTGCATGCTATATTGATTATGTTTCACTGTGATTATAGATTTATTGTATTACACTGATTTTAATAGTGATAAAAAAAGCCTACAGTGTAACAAGTATAATAGGTACATTGATTAGTATATATTTCCACCAGTGCATATAATCATTTTGCAATTTGCGTAATGGTTTGCTGCACTGGTTGCTAAATTTGTACGCTAGTAAACTCTAATGATGACAGTGTTAAAGACTGAATTAAATGGTAATGTTTCCCTCTTTTATTGTTTGACTTGTTTGTCATTGCTTTAAAGGTACCAGATACCACATAGACAAACCTTTTGTACTTTTGAAATTTATATTAATCTGTATTCATATAATGAACACCACCATCTGGTATTCATTTTGGGCAACAAAAGGAACATCTTGCAATCTTATTCTGCTTAGAACTGACTCACTTCCCTACTCACAGTTTTCTGAGAATAGCAGAATCACAAGACTGCTTTGTTTTAGTAACTTAATTGTGTACTTAGTATGCTCAGTAGCAGGTAGCACTGTTGTTTTAAAATCATTAAATTAGCAGGGTAAACTGCAAAAGTGCAAAGAGTACTCTGAAAAGTTTAACAAGAATTAGTTTTAAAGGTTTTCATCTTATTTAATGAGACCTTGGGAACTCCAGAGAAAACAAAAAAAACAGTGTTGTTTAAGCAAAATAAGAGTTTTACTATATACGTATAAGATAAGATGTATTTATCAAAGGTTTAACTAGGAGTTCTGCCTGTTTTTTCTAAGCAAACCGAACATTATAGGACTGTTTTAAAGTCTATTAAATATTTATGATTGTCCGAGACCTCAAGGATTTATAATTTTAGTGCATTCAGTCAATATTCCAATGAGTTGTTCTGTCTAGTTCTGAATCTAATCTAATTTAATCAGAAATAATTTACCCAAAGCAGTGTAGTTTATGTTTAGCTAATCAGCCTCTCTGTCTTTAGCAGGCAGCTGAACAATAATAACAAACATTTGATTGGTTGCATGAGTTACTACCCATGTGCAAATTTAACCAGTGTTTATAAATGACCCTTAGAGAACCATTTATTAACATTATAATTTCAGTAGTTTTAAATGTTTTTGAAACTAAGAAAAAAACACGAATGCCATGTACATCATAAAAAGATCTGAATAAAAAAAGCACGAACAGGAAAAAAAAATCACTGAATAAGACAGCTAAAACTTCTAATTCCTAGATTTTTTTTGTGAAATTAGTAGCAAAAAGCCTTTAAAAGCCTGAATTAAATAAAAAATGGTACAAGTGGATGACAGCTCCCCCTGAATTCTATATGACGTCAACAGCTTTTAGATGGCAAATATGTGTATTACAGTTTTCATGGTTTTAAGATTTATTAAATCACATTTTTTTGTGGTTTAGAGTAGTCAGAAAAAGCAATTTTTAGCTCTAAAAAAAGAAAAAAAAGAACATTATTAAATGGGGTCCTCACTGTAGCAGAATTGAGTTAAAATTACCTATTATGCTATAAAAATAATTAGCATGGTATACAGTTTTCTAAAGCAGTGATAGTATATTAAGGGGCAGATTTATCAAGGGTCGAATTTCAAAGTAGAAAATACTACGAAATTCGACCATTGAAATACTTCGACTTCGAATATCGAAGTAGATGTATTTTTCAGCAAAATTGGCCATCCTGTGATCGAAGGAAAATCGTTCGATCGAACAATTAAATCGTTCGAATCAAACGATTTGAACGATTTTAGCATACGATCGAAGATTTTCCTTCGATATGTAAAGACTTAGAAAATGGTTTTAGAAGGTCCCCATAGGCTAACATATCACTTTGGCAGGTTTACTTTGGCAAAGTATTGAAGTCAAAGTTTTTCGATTATCGAATGGTTGAATATTCAAACGATTTTTACTTCAAATCAAAGTTTAAGTAAATTTGAAGTCGTAGTATCCTATTCGATAGTCAAAGTATCCAAAAAATTACTTTGAATTTCGATTTTTTTTTTTTACTTCGAAAATTCCCTCGAATTCACTTCGAACCTTGATATATCTGCCCCTAAAATTTAAATTACAAAATATACTTATAATACATATTCATTAAATAATACATATTTGTTAAATTTGGCAAAATATTTAATGGATGGATTAAATTGATATAAATAAGGATTGGGGCTCTTTCTTTCTGGTGGCTTCTTTAGATTGGGATTCACAAAATTCTAAGGGCAATCCAGTGAAGGGACTGGCTAAGTTATTTAACAGAGATGTCAGTCCCTTTATTTGATTACAATTAAAGAAATAGAAATTAAAAAAGAAAAAGCACAATTTTCTGATTGTTAGGATGCTTAGAAGAAATGCCAGGTCGGACTACTTTACAGATAGTGTAGAGAATTCCTGGAACAAATGTCCATCAGCTGAGAGTCTAAATATACAACAGTATGCATATTTGTTATAAAATTGTCAGACAAGAAATGAGCGGATAATAATAATATCTAGATTTTGAATTTAAAGGGGTTGTTCACCTCTGAGTTCATTTTTAGTATGATGTAGAGAGTAATATTCTGAGACAGTTTGGAATTTTTCTTATTTTTAAATATTTGTGGTTTTTGAGTAATTTAGCTTTTTATTCAGCAGCTCTCCATTTTAAAATTAAGCAATCTGGCTGCTAGGGTCCAAATAACCCTCTCAACTAGACTAGAATATAAATGAGAGGGCCTGATTAGAAAGATGAGTAATAAAAAGTAGCAATAACAATAAATGTATAGCGCATTTGATTTTAGATGTGGTCAGTGCCCCCCATTTGAAAGCTGTATAGAGTCAGAAGAAGAAGGCACATGATTTCAAAACTTTTAAAAAAATAAATAATGAAGACCAATTGAAAAGTTGCTTATAACTGACCATTCTATAACATACAAAAATTAACTTAAGGCTGAACCACACCTTTAAATTGCACCCTTCCAGGATATAAGGAAACCAATGACAATGAACAGCCAGCTTCCACATTCATCTTTCCTTTACAAGCATAATTTCCAACATTTTTGTCCAGGTCTTGTCCATGTTTATCAGGAAATGCAACTATAGAGTGGTCCAAACAAGGTGCACATGAAAATGGTGTGAAGAGTGATCTCTCTTCACACATTTTAGATAAAAGTGGAGAAGATTATCAGAGGTGATGAAGTGTAAAATGATCAGCTGGTTTTCATCCTGCAACATATAACATGCATTAAAATGATTAAAAAAAACCCCATAAAATAGATGCTTTGTTATCTTCATTTTACCCTCTAACAAAATTATTATAACAAAGCCAATTGAGTCTAAAATAAGTTAGAAGGACTGGACTGAACAGATATTTTTGATATTGCATTTTATAATTACTTTCTTTTAAATACAAACTAAGAACTAAAAAATAGACACATATTCGAAGATTCATAGAAGGTATTACAGGCATGGGATGTATTAGAACCAGGGGTTTTCCAGTTAAGCATAATTTCAATAATTTGGATCACCATACCTTATTTACCAAAAAACATTTCAACCATAAATAAACCCAATAGGATTGTTTTCCCACCAATATAGATGTGTACACCTTATTTACCATCAAGAACACAATACTGTTTTAACAGATAAAAAAAGGAAATCACTACAAAGAATTCTAATTATTTCCTTAAAATGGAGAGATGGTCTTCCTATAATTTGTAACTTTTAAAATAAAAGGTTTCTTGATAATAAATGGCATACTTAGCAGTTTAAGTGACCATTCATGTTTGGCAGGGCAGGGTACAACTGGAAATTTTTTTTAAACCTACACACTGTGTTCTGCCTAGGTCAATTGTACTCTACATCCCTACCTACATTAAAGGGCATGTAAAGACAAAAAAATAAAATCCCATTTTTACTTTTTTATGAAAAAGAAACCCATCTCCAATATAGTTGAATTAAAAAATGTGTACTGTTTTTATAAGAAACCTGACTGTATGCAGTGAAATTCTCCCTTCATTTACTGCTGTGGATAGGAATTGTCAGATGGTCCCTAACTGCTGAGCAGGGAAACAATCATACTTATGAACAGCGGGGGGAGCCCCCCCGCCTTACTTCCCAGCCATGCAGAACTCAAGCAGCTTTGTTTATGACGATCACTAAGCAGCCCAGACCACACTGAGCATGTCCACAGTCTTAGTCTTGCAAAGATGTTTAACAAAGTTACAAGATGGTGACTCCCTGTAGCCAACTTTGAAAGCATAAATTATTTGTGGCTTGTGGTGCAGTAAGTTCATGTTTATATTTAGTATACAAAATACAGCATTTCTAGCCTTATTCTATTTTAGACTTTACATGCCCTTTAAGCAGTGTTCTATCCAAGAGGGGGGGAAACACATAGGCATCCTCTCTCCCATGTTGTACCCATCCCCTAAATTTGGTGTCACTCAGGAACAGGTATGGATAAGGCTCATCTGCACCTCCTAATGCTGTGCTCTGCTCCTTGTACAATATGTTCTGTAGGAACAATTACTTCCTAAGTTGTGCCTCTTAGTACTCTTGCACTTGGGCCCCTTGGAAATAGAATATTGTCCCAGTAGGCATTAACATAGTTTACTTTTACCATGGCCTCTGAAACTATAGCATTAGTCCACACTAAATTTCCTTCACTTTAATGGTAATGTAATCATTGAATATTTGCTTATACTTCTCAATTTATGTGACCTTGGAACGTTATACAAAAGGTTTGTATTAGGGACTAACCAAGTCTATCATTTGCTTCAGATGAAAATCCAAAGACTTTGAGATAATTTGAATTTAACTGAATATTTAGCATTTGATCACTCACAGGAAGAAGAAACACTTAATTGGTTCGAAATTACTGGTCTATATAATGAGGTTTGCCGGCCACAATATCTCAGGTGTATGGGAATGAGTATTCATTCCACAATCATTCATTAACAGAATCTGCTAATGTATCTTATTATTTACCCCTAAATTATTTCTTATAGAGAATGTGTAAAACACTAACATCTGCCCACTAGCATCCAGCATATCATCCAACAATCAATTGCTTATTCTTGCTTAGCAGTGGAAAACATGAGCAGGGTTCTAGCATTGACACATATTCCATGCCTTACATCAGTAATGACTTCTTACATGTTTTGATCATGTATTCTGTTCATACTTAACTTAACTATAGTAATAAAAACTCAGCTGACTTATTCAGCTATACTCATAATAATACCTATATATATTTAGATGTGTTCTATCTTCTACATTCCAATCATATAATACACAGACATAAAAATACCTTCTAACACCTATCATATACAGCCATATGAAAAAGTTTGGGAACCCCTCTTAATTCTTTGGAGTTTTGTTTATCATTGGCTGAGCTTTTAAAGTAACAACCTCCTTTTAATATATAACATGCCTTATGGAAACAGTAGTGTTCCAGCAGTGACATAAAGTTTATTGGATTAACAGAAAATATGCAATATGCATCATAACAATATTAAGCCAATTTGGAAAAACCGCACACCTCACATACCCCAGCAGAGTTTCCTGGTGCTCAGCGATGGGGGAATCGGCAACCACCCAGTCAAGGTGCATAGGAGAATCACCGGCACATAGGAGTTTAGTTAAGCAGGGCAAGCCCTTGCAATTTTATTAAATGCAGTGCAACGTTTCGGGGCACGCCCCTTTGTTTGACAAAGGGGCGTGCCCTGAAACGTTGCACTGCATTTAATAAAATTGCAAGGGCTTGCCCTGCTTAACTAAACTCCTGTGTGCCGGTGATTCTCCTATGCATCATAACAATATTAGACAGGTGCATACATTTGGGCACCCCAACAGAGATATTACATCAATACTTATTTGAGCCTCCTTTTCCAAATGTAACAGCCTCTAGACGCCTCCTGTAGCCTTTGATGAGTGTCTGGATTCTGGATGGTGGGATTTTTGACCATTCGTCCATACAAAATCTCTCCAGTTCAGTTAAATTTGATGGCTGCCGAGCATGGACAGCCTACTACAAATCATCCCATAGATTTTCCGTGATATTCAAGTCGGGGGACTGTGACGGCCATTCCAGAATATTGTACTTCTCCCTCTACATAAATGCCTTTGAAGTTTTCGAATTGTGTTTAGAGATATTGTCTTGTTGGAATATCCAACCTCTGCGTAACTTCAACTTTGTGACTAATGCCTGAACATTATCCTGAAGAATAATGTGACCCTCGACTTTAACAAGGGCCCCAGTCCCTGAAGTAGCCACACAGCCCCACAGCATAATGGAACCTCCACCAAATTTGACAGTAGGTAGCAGGTGTTTTTCTTGGAATGCATTGCTCTTCTTTCGCCATGCAAAGTGCTTTTTATTATGACCAAATAGCTCAATTTTTGTCTCATCAGTCCGAAGCACTTTGTTCCAAAATGATTGTGGCTTGTCTAAATGAGCTTTTGCATACAACAAGTGACTCTGTTTGTAGTGTCAGTGCAGAAAGGGCTCCTTTCTCATCACCCTGCCATACAGATGTTTTTTGTTCAAATTGCGCTGAATTGTAGAACTATGTACAGATACACCATCTGTAGCAAGATGTTCTTGCAGGTCTTTGGAGGTGATCTTTGGGTTGTCTGTAACCATCTCACAATCCTCCGCATATGTCGCTCCTGTATTTTTTTGGCCTGCCAGACCTGGGTTTTATAGTAACTGTGCCTGTGGCCTTCCATTTCCTGATTACATTCCTTACAGTTGAAACTGACAATTTAAACATCTGAGACAGCTTTTTGTAGCCTTCCCGTAAACCATGATACTGAACAATCTTTGTTTTCAGATCTTTTGAGAGTTGCTTTGAGGATCCCATGCTGTCACTCTTCACAGGAGAGTCAAACAGAAGCACAACTTGCAATTGGCCACCTTAAATACCTTTTTTCATGATTGGACACACATGCCTATGAATTTCAAGGCTTAACAAGCTAATCCAGCCAATTTGGTGTTGCCATTAATCAGTATTGAGCAGTTACATGCATTCAATTTAGCAAAATTACAAGGGTACCCACATTTTTGCACAGGCAGTTTTTCACATTTGATTTAATTTCATACAACTGAATACTGCTTCACTAAAAATCTTTGTTCAGAAAACACCCCAGTACCACTATTATCTTTTTTGTTGAAAGTGGAGTAAATTATTATGCAGGCTGTGAGGGGTTCCCAAACTTTTTCATATGACTGTAAATTAATATGCATTAGAACAATGTGGAAAAAAGGAGAAGGCACAGAAAACAAAAAAAAAGGCAGATACAAATGGAAAAGGTAAATAAATACATAAAATTGGTCCTTGCTGTAGTTGTTAGAGTTGGCCTTCTTACATCTTTCTGCAACAGTATATGGCCCTTCCATTGCTTTAATGGACCATGGCCTAGCACTTCTGAAGGGCCTCTGAGGTTCCAAAAAATCATAATAAAAAATGGTAACAAAACAACCCACCACCTGCAAAAAGAAAATAGGAAAATAAAAATATAACAGACAGAGGACCCTTAAAATCCGGGGCAAGACTTAAATGATGTTGACGGCCTCCAGTGTTTTTTTGTATATTAGTATGTAATTTCTTATCTGGTAGTCCAATATCCAGAAATTATGGGAAGACCCTCTCCCAAAGAGTACATATTAAGGACATTTTAATTAATTTTGCTCTGATTTAATAAAATAGTGCCTTCAATGTAATGGCAACCTGTATAAAGTCATATCAATAACGAAACAATCCTGTTGGGTTTATCTAATGTTTTATAGTAGACTCTTATACAAAAACCTCTTATCTGGAAAACCCCAGGTCTTAAACAGATCCTTTACCTGTATTAGCTTGCTGTACATACTATATAAAGCAGTGCATCTTGCTGGCCAATGTAGAAAATCAATTGTGTGACCTGGCTGTAAATTTATTCTACAGGTTTTATTTTATCAAATATATAGTGTTGTCAGCTATTTATTTAATGCTAATAATAAGTAGTTACATGTTTTGGCAAGCAATACAAGCTACACCACTTCTGTATATGGACTCTATAATTGATATTTTCTCCGAACAGATCAATTAAAGGATCATGTGAAGAATATATGCAGCACATGGGGGAACTTTCACTTCAAGACCTTCGATAATGAATTATACCAGTTCAAAGGAGGCTGTACTTACAACTTGGTTTCTCACTGCCTGGACTCCTATCAAGAGTTTTCTGTATTCATTAAACGTGACATAGTCAAAGGACATCCTCTCATTGAGAAGATCACCATCAGCATCAAGGATATTATAGTTACACTGATGGGAAAAAACATCTTTGTAAACAATGTCCTGTAAGTGGATCCTCTTAATAAACACTGATTGTTGTATCATAGTTTGTTAACTTGTTAATGAAATTAGATGACTTAATGAGGGTTTTCAAAAAATGTGGCCTTTTTTGTGGACTACTAAAAAAGAGTGACCATTCCAAAATACAAATATGATTTATTTGCTATGAAACTAGGTTTGTTACAAAGTGCTTTTGTATTAATATGTATAAAGAAAAAGCATTGTACCAGTACCAGGCCTGTAGATTCTGTGTTCTGTGTTGTTGGCTCCCATGTGATATTCTCAACCAGAGGACAAGAAGTCCTCTCTGAAGATGAAGACCAGTATATTGATTGTATCTAGACCTGCAACATAATGGCATATTGTATGTGATTGAATGGTACTCATGCACTATTAGTTACACTTAGTAAGGGGCAGATTTATCAAGGGTCGAAGTGAGTTCGAGGAAATTTTCAAAGTAAAAAAATTTGAAGTAATTTTTTGGATACTTCCACCATCAAACAGGATACTACTACTTCAAATTTACTTCAACTTCGATTCGAAGTAAAAATCGTTCGAATATTCGACCATTCGATAATCGAAGTACTGCCTCTTTAAAAAAACCTTGACTTCAATATGTCGTCAAATTAAACCTGCCAAAGTGCTATGTCAGCCTATGGGGACCTTCTACAACCATTTTCTAAGTCTTTACACATCTAAGTAAAATCGTTCAAATTGTTCTATTCAAACAATTAAATCGTTTGATCAAACGATTTTCCTTCGATTGCATGATGGCCAGTTTTGCTGAAAAATACTTCGATATTCGAATTAGAAGTATTTCAATTCGATGGTCGAATTTCGAAGTATTTTTTACGTCGAAATTTGACCCTTGATAAATCTGCCCCTAAGTGTGTGACTTGTTTTGCAGTATGTTTTGGGACCATTGCCGGTTTGTGCTTATTAGATACCTGACACATTTGCCTGCATGTCCCTTATGTTTTATTCAGTAGCCCCCCATGCCATGATATATTTTTAATTATTTTGCTGCAGTAAAAAGATATGTTTGCACACAGTCTCTTTTGGCCAATTATAGCTATTTGATTTATTATAGCTATTTGATTTTTTATAATACTGCTTGGAATTTAGTTAGTGGCCCAGGTGTTTTTTTCTGAGTTTGCTGTTTTTATAAAAATTATCCAACCCCTAAACCCCTAAAATCTTACTTTAAAGACGGTCACATTTTAGTTTTGTAATCAGGTATATTTTTGGACCTGTGGATAAGTGTATTGTAGTACTATAATATAGCCTTCTCTGCTTTCGGTCTTACCACAATAAAATTCCATTTCCATTAAAGGCAACAACTATATCCCTTTGTTGGCATATACTTTCATGTGAGGTCTGGAAACTTGTATTTCTTTAGCACAGGGATCCCCAAACTTTTTTTTACCTGTGAGCCACATTCAGATGTAAAAAGAGTTGGGGAGCCATGTAAGCGTATAAAATGTTTCTGGGTAGTGCTGTAATTGGCTATTTGGTATCTCCTATGTGGACTGGCAGCCTACAAGATGCTCTGTTTGGCAGTACACCTGGTTTATATACAACCAAAACTTGCCTCAAAGCCTGAAATTCAAAAATAAGAACCTGCTTTGAAGCCACTGAGAGCAACATTCAAGGGGTTGGTGAGCAACATGTTACTCATAAGCCACTGCTTGGGTCACTGCCTTAGCAGTATAACAAAGGAGCAGTAATGCAGATGAAAGCAAAAAAGAGTTACCATTTAAACATAACCATGTTTTATTTTCATTTTAGCATTAGAGAACCCTACTACAACTTTGGAATACTGATTTACAATAATACAGCGTACATCAATGTGCAAAGCAAAGTGGGTCTGAACATCTTTTACAATCAAGAAGATGCAGTGATGGTGAGCAGCAGAGATTTATAGTGCACCCTAGCTTAGAAATTGTTATTCAGAGGGTTATTTACTAAAAATCTGAATTTATCTCATGTTATTAAAAAGAAAAAAGCACAACCAAAGATTCCATGCTCAATTTGACCTTATATATTAATAAATTATTTGGATCACAGAAATCAAAAAAATGTTTCAATTTTGCAAAAAAGTTGAAATTTCTGGCTAAACCTGGTGCAGACCATGAAAACTTAAAATTGAGATAGCTGCCTCACCCATTGACTTATACAGGAACTCGATAGGTCTGAGATGGTATATTTTCCAATTAATGCTTTTTGCAACATTGTGGTATAATACATTTTGAAAAATTTTAGGTTTTTTTTCCCACTAAAAATTTGTTTTTGTCTAAAAAAAAAGCCAAACCAGGTTTGAGGTTTGTAAATAACCCTCTAAGAGTTACTTTCAATGTCATTATATACTAGCTATGTTGCACGTACAAATGAAAATCATTATGCCCTTTAACACAGTGGGACTCATTTATCAACACTGGGCAAATTTGCCTATGGGCAGTTACCTATAGCAACCTATCAGTTATTAGCTTTTTAAAGCCAGCTGCTAATACAACAATGAAAGCAGCAATTTGATTGGTTGCCATGGGCCACTGCTCAGTGTTGATAAATGACCCCCAGTATATTTTAATCGTATTTAACATTTTCACCAAATGAATCACATCCATTTCTCTTTAACAGTTGGAGCTAGACCCTAAGTTTAGGAATAAGACATGTGGCCTGTGTGGAGATTTTAATGGCATTTCCAGATATAAAAACTTCACCATTCTTGACGGTATGTGCACTCCCTCTTTGATCACCAGAAACACTGGTTACTGTTAGCAAGTATATGTATAAATATATATATATATATATATATATATATATATATATATATATATATATATATATATATATTTATTTATTTATTTATTTATTAATCGTAACAAAAAATAAAAAGATAAGTATTTGAAATTAACAGATGCCTAGATTAGACGATCATGACTAAGGGGTCCATTGACTAACAATTGAATTTTGTTTTTTTCTGACTAATCTAAAAATGTGTGGTTTTTCTATATTTTTTAAAAGCTCAAAAAATTCAAGATGTATGAAGTGTAAAAATCACAAAACTTTACCAGGTAAAACTTGTTGAGGTCAATAGAAGTCAATGGGAGCTGCACTGATCCAATTGGACTCTTTTAAATCAATTCTGATTTTTTCAGAGGTTTTCTGATTTTTTTCACTATGAATTGTCCGAAAAACTCACATTTTTAGAGGTATTCATAATTTTTAGCACATTATTTTCCGTTCGTACTTTTTTTATTTGGATCTTTTAATAAATGTCATGATATTTGTAGTTTTAAAGTATGTGAGTTTAGTCGTGGTCTCAAAAACCACTAAAATCCGATCTTTAATAGGCCTAGGTCATGATATTCTTTTTATTTCACTAAACATCCAGGCCAAATTTGTTAAAGGAGTTGTTAATCTTAAATTAACTTTAGTATGATATAGAGATTGATATTCTGAGACAATTTGCAATTGGTTTTCAATTTTTATAATTTGTGGTTTTTTAGTTTTTTATTGAGTAGCTCTCCCATTTCAGCAATCTGGTTGCTAGGGTAAAATAACGCTAGCAACCATGCATTGATTTGAATAAGAGACTGTAATGTGAATAGGAGACACCTGAATAGAAAGATGAGTAATAAAAAGTAGCAATAACAAAAGCTGGATAGAGTCAGATAATTCAAAAACTATAACAAAGAAAAATGAAGGCCAGTTTAAAAGTTGTTTAGCATTAGCCATTCTATAACATATTAAAAGTTAACTTAAAGGTTTAAAGTATTAACGGACAAACCCTTAATTGCACCAACAATCTTTCTTTTCTACAGATGTATTGCTGTATCCTATTGAATTTGGAAACTTACCAGTTGTGCAAAACACAGATGAAGAATGTTGGATTGTAACTGAAGACCAGCAACAAACCCTGTCAGATTGCACTCAATATGTAAGACATTTTACACTGTATGATGGTATCAAAGGGAATAGCATTGATAATTAAAATCACACAGCTCTTGCTAATCCAGGAGTGTCTTTAGTTAAAATTATATGTTCTACAGTAGCTGAAGTACAAGCGGAATTTGGTTTGATGTTTTTGGACAGAGGCCACATTAAAATATTGTTTTAAGTGGCTACTAAAAGTAACTTAAATATTAGTGTGATGAATAAAGAGACACAATATTTCTGACTAGACAAATGCTGCATAAAGCTGTGCATGGCTGCTATAAAATGTTAAAGGGGAATTCCACAAAAACACAACTTAAAGGAGAAGGAAAGGCAAACGATAAATAGGCCTCTAATCAAAGTCTTGTGGACAAAGAATTTACCTAGCATTTTCAAAGTTTTCTTCCTGGTCTAATCTGGAAGCAGTTGCGCTCATAGGAAGACTGAAGCGTGGGACTCAGGTGACGTCACGCTTTACACAGTCTTCTATTTCCCTGCTGCCCGAGGCAGCCTTGAGGCGCATAGGGTATAATTTACATCCACTGCGCATGTTCTGCGTGCACTGCCTTTCTCCTATTCATGATAATGCACAGGCTAATCTGAATATGCGCATGTCATCATTGACCCTGTAATATACATTGGTGGCCAGTGGCCCCTTTATTAAACATTCGCCCTGTAAAATTCTCCCCTGTAAATATTCATTGGTGGTCAGTGGAAAATACATACAGGAACGCTCCTACTTTTGTGCGCATTTCTGATCGTTCGCACTACTGAGCTGCTGGCGCTGTTCCCTAATGAGCGCCTAAGATTTTCTTTTTCCACGCATGCGCAATAAGGAAAAGGAGGTGAAGGTAGCTTTCGTTACCTTACTAAGATGGCGCCTGCCTGAATAGATAAGCAATCGTAACAAGGACATGGAATCTACATGATTAGAAAGGACTATGTGGCTTGCTACCTTAGCAAATTTGAGGATCTTGGGGTGTACATTACAGGTAAATAGGTATTTATTTTTGCCTTTCTTTCTCCTTTAAGCTTATTAAAAAGGAAATATAATTTCAAGCAACTTTGCAATATACAATATTTATAAAATATGCAGACTTTTCATGTTTTTAATGGTTTCTGACAGTTCCCTAAGCCTTGATCTGTCTGACTACTTTGCTGAGCTGGCTGACTACTGTTACTTTGTATCAGCAGCCATCTGTCCTCAGTCTGCATCCTCCAAACCCCACAATTCTCTGCACACGTGATTTCAATAAGGAACAGAACATTACAGTGCAATGCATTGTGGGTTATGTAGTTCCTGCATGCTGTCTGTAAGCTGTGGAGAAGTTGTTACAATTTGTAACATCAGTGTTTAGTCCCTCCTTCAGGATTTCAAATGATGCAGAAAGAGAAGAACTGTTAAACAGCTGGATTTCAGCATAGAAAAAGACATTTATTCATACTGTTTGAAGCAACAGGTAACTGTGATGGGTATATTAGGGGTCTCTGTGTTATGTGGGCCTCTTTATCAAATTTTGGTTTGGAAGATCCCCTTTAACTTAAAGGGATAGTTGATCTCTCCTATTCATATTCCAGTCTCTTATTCAAACCAATGTATGGTTGCTAGGGTAATTTGCAACCATTTTGCAGAAATTGCATAATGGAGAGCCGCTGAATAAAAATCGAAATAACTCAAATAACACAAATAATAGAGAATGAAAAACAAATTGCACATCTCAGAATATCACTCTCTATATCATACAAAACAATTACTGTAAATGTGAACAATGCCTTTAATGAAGACAAGATGGGTAGAAAGGGTAACAGAAATGAATAATGAGGCCACATTACCACCAAAAACACATGCCAAAAAACATGCTAACCTCAACATGCAACATGCTCACTAGCTTCTCTTGTTCAATCTTCCCTTCCTTCCTCTTCCTCTTATTTCTTCCCCCGACTCAATAACCTGAAATCTTTAATACTGTTAATTTGTAAGAAAAAAAAAAAACAGAAATAAGGCATGCCTCGACAACTTTTAATAATTAAATAAATGTAATTTTGTATAGTAGCGGGATCCACATCTCATCAAATATACTTTGCATTCCCTTCCTCTTTTATCCAACCTAGGCAGAGACACTACAAAAAGTCATAGATCAAGATAGTAAAGGATTTTCTTATGAACTTGATATGATGTTATATGTTTATTTTCAGCATTATTCCTTCCACAGATCCCAGTTTGTAAGCAGTACCTGGAACAATCTGCATTTGCTTCTTGCACCACGTCCCATCTAAAAGAAGAGTTTTATATCTATGCCTGTGTGTTGGACATGTGCTCCTGTGGCCAATTCCAAGACAGTTTCTGCCTCTGCAGTACAATTACAGAGTATTCGAAACAGTGCTGCCATTCTGGAGGACATCCAATTGATTGGAGGACAAATACATTTTGTCGTAAGAATCTACCTTTTACTTCATTAAAAAGTGGTTTTGTTGTATGCAAGAGTGAAGTTATATATAAAGGGACTCATGGTTCTGCAGGAAGTTTGATCCCCAACCAAAGAGAAAATAATTCATGTAGGAATATTAAATGAACAGGAACACCAAAAAAATGATTGTTTTAAAGTAATGAGAATATCATGTAGTGTTGCCCTACAATGGTTAAGATGATCTGTTTGCTTCAGAAACACTACTATAGTTTATATAAATAAGCTGCTGTGTAGCAATGGTGGAAATTGAAAAAAGGCTGTATGGCACAGGTTAAATAGTGGATTACAGATAACACCATTATGTTGTTATTAAACAACATCGATAATGTGAGTGTAAGTGCACCAACGGGGGACAAAATCTAATTTAAAAAGCACTTGTGTCCAGGGTTGGACAAGTTCTTCACCTTGCACTGGAAAACCATGGAGAGTGAATTAGTGAGCCATAGGAAAATGGTCCCTTTGCAGTATGTCCTCTAGTGCTTCCTATTGTGCATCTGAATGTCTATTTGGAAGACTGCACCCATTTTTCCAATTTGTACCATGTCCTGCATATACTGTAGTAAACAACCCCTTATACAGTATGTCTTATGTGCTTGTATCACCCTTATTTTCTACATCACCCACTGATTCCAGGGTCCTATGGCAAAGGCCCTCTTAGACTGTAAACCATTTTATTCACACAATTCAATACATATACATAACAAGTGTTAGGGTGAGTTACAATTCTTTTCTCACACAAATTACCAGGAAAATGTGCAGGAATTACTTAAGGAAGTGATATCAGTAACAATAACGGTACACGTACCTTAAGGTTTTAATATATAAAGATGCCCCCTTTAACTATAGGCTATTTAAAGGGGAACCTGAAAAGGGTTTGAATGAGACCATACAATGTATTGCCCTTATAAGAGAACTAAAGCTTAACTAAATAATTAGAGTAGATATAGTGTTTATTATGTATTGGGCTTCTACATCCCTTTAGCAATAAAGATCTGTGTCTCCAAAGATGCCCCAGTAGCTCCCCATCTTCTTTTCTGCTGATTCACTGCACATGCTCTGTACTGCTGCCACTTACTGAGCTTAGGGACCCACTCACAATATACAGTACACATAGAATAGAAATGTTACAATATAAGACTGATTAGTAATTAATACAGATAATTACTACATGGCAGCACACAAACCATTAGCAATTAGCATCATAATTTAATAATGAGCCCTGTAGCATCAGCTTATATTACAGGCCAACCTCATTTTCTGCTTGATAATTTGCCCCTAATCTTAGCTTCTCAACAGCTGCTCAGGGCCTACTGAGCATGTGAGTGTCACATACACTTTCCAAGATGGTGACCCCCTGTGACAAATTTGAAGTCCTGGATCAGTGCTCTGAGACTTTAGCCTGGTGCAATAAGGTTATTATATGAAATATGGCATTTTTAGCCATATTTATTTTTAGGGTTTAGTTCTCCTTTAAGCACACTACTTATTTAGTTAAATAAAATACAAAATGCTCACTTTAGGATACAACGTCTAACAAGATCACATTTGGAAGTTTGGGAACATTTTCATGACTTTCATGTTTAATTAATATTAAAGCTTATGTGATATGGATGACTTTATCACTGTGCTCAAACTGTGATGCTATGACATATGCCTATTATTATTTGCGGTTATACCCGAAATGAGTCAGGTGTCTAATTCTGCTGTACATTTTTTTTTTACTATTTTGGAATAAAGTTGTGTGCTTTTAATCCAACACATGAGAGCGCAGAGTCCTTGGTTTCTTTCTTCTTGACTTGGAATGCCTTGAGGAGACTGCACCCGGCGAGTTATTGGGACACCATGGATCAGTGTTATTCCTCTTAAATGAGTAGAAGCAGTGATTCTCTATTTTGAACTTAGTTGACTAAGCTAATTTGCATATACTGAAGAAAGAAGCTACTATCAGCTGCCCAGAGGTCCAACCAGAAATCTTTAAACTATCCCAATGATATCTAAAAACATTGTGAATGATGTATATGAATAAAGCATCTACATTACAGTACAAAACATACTATATTATGTCTGATAATGGACAATTTTTATTTCTCAGCTAAGAAGTGTCCCGGAAATATGATTTATAAAGAAAGTGGGTCCCTTTGCATGAACTCATGTTCCCATCTGGAGAGTCAAACCCCTTGTGAGGAACATTTTATGAATGGCTGCTTTTGTCCTGAAGGTACGTACACAAAAAAAATGAGAGAGCGGCAAATACACATATCAAACAGAGCAATGTTCCAGCCTTATGTTTTTTTCCAGGCACAGTAAGGGATGACTACAACTGGAGAGGATGTGTACCTGAAAGTGCGTGTTATTGCAAACATGCAGGTGTATTGTATGCCCCTGGAGAAACAATGATCCACAGCTGTGAAGAATGGTATTTCATTTTTACTTTTTTTGTAACACAAGGTTAATTTGCTATCACCTTGTCATTGTGCTTAAAGGGCAAGCCCCAAAATAAAAAATTGCCTCATACAGGTATGGGACCTGTTATCCAGAATGCTCAGGACCTGGGGTCTTCTGGATAATGGATCTTTCCATAATTTGGAACTTCATACCATAAGTCTACTAGAAAATCCTTTAATCATTAAACAAACCCAATGGTGGTTGGTTCTGCTTCTGATAAAGATTAATTATATCTTAGTTGGGATCAAGTACAAGCTACTGTTTTATTATTACAGAGAAAAAGGAAATCGTTTTTTTATATTTTGATTATTTCGATAAAATGGAGTCTATGGGAGATGGGCATTCCGTAATTTTGAGCTTTCTGGATAACAGGATTTCGGATAACAGATCCCATACCTGTAAAAGAAAATATAATTCTAAGCAAATTTCCAATGTACATTCATAAAAAATGCTCAGGGCTCTTAAAGTTATTTGTAAAAACAATTGCTATTGAAAGCAGCATTTGCTTAAAACAATGTTCCAAAAGTCTTAGTTCCCCACCAAAGACAGGTCTGTTAATCAGCTGCCGTATCAACAGTCTGAGCCACCAGTGCAGAGAATAGAAAGGGACAGACAAACACTGCTTTCGTTAGCAATACATATACAAAAACTTAAAAACCATAGAAAATTTTAAATGAATGTATATTGCAAAGTTGATTAGAATTATGTTTTCTGTTATTAGACAAGTTTTTATTTTGGGGTTGACTTGCCCTTTAAGTAAAAGATGAAGTTGTCAACATTGGAGAATATCCAAAGGAAAAAAACATCTGACAACGGCACCGATTTGCATCCATTTTAAAGTATAAACTGGAGATCTAGAATGCCTTTTCTTTTTTTTATATAGCCTATGTATATCCGGAAGGTGGAACTGCACTGTGACACCATGCCCTGGAATATGTTCCGTTGAAAACGGAGCTGATTTCACTACATTTGATGAGAAAAAGTACACGTTCCATGGAAACTGTTACTATGTGCTTTCAGAGGCAAGATATTTTTCTTTTTTCAATTTTTTAGAACAAAATTAATATTATGAGAACTTATTTCAAGTGACACTATCTTCAACAAATATCTTTTGTTTTGTTTTAAACATTTTCCCCCATATTCATAAAAATCAATGTGGTTTCCAATATATTTTTAATTTTTTTAGGGCATGAACCATGTTATCCTGGGAGAGCTGACACCTTGTAGTATCAATGAGAGAGACACGTGTCTTAAAACTGTCAGTCTTTTAATAGACAATTATCATAATGTGAGTAAAGCAATCACATTAAAGTGTCACATTAAAAAAACACCAGCAATGTTTGATTTGAAATCCTAAACTAGGTTCCATGTCGTTCAGCACATCTTTTTCATTCTTGCAGACTATCTCAGTTAAGGCTGATGGCAATGTATTACTGAACAACCAAAAAATAGCCCTGCCACATGTCACAGGTATGGAGATATACATCTTTACTAGCTACAGGGGCAGATGAATTATTTCCATAGAGGGTATCACTTTCTTTTTATATGAAAGCATACTCATACTTGCTTTACTCATTGGCTAGACTCTCTTCTTCTTTTTTTCCCCAAACATCTTATATAAATAATTTCTGATGTGGTTTTGTTCTTTTCTAGCCAACATTTCTGTTACAGAGATTTCAAACTCTAACATAGTAGTAGAGACATCTTTTGATGAAACTCAGATGTTGATTAAACTAACGCCTAAAATGCAGTTGTACATCATAGCTGGAGTATCTGCTATGGCAAAACTGAAAGGTAGGTACATTATTTGTGGATTTAGCAGAATAGCAAATCTTCCAGGCAAGATCTGGCTGAATGCTGGACCAAGTCCTAATTTATAAAAGAGCAAACGTTTTGCAACATCTGTTACCAACACACTAATTCAGATTTAATTCAGAAATTACTTGTATGAAATTCCTTTATTCAATCAATTCAATCAAAATCGTAAAATGTTTCCTAACTGTGTAACTGTGAGATTGTCATTTCTTCCAGTTTGGGGAAGCATTTTAAGCTACTCCTTCATTTCCCTTGTCATTTGCCCACCCCCCAAACCATAAGCAGAGGGGGGGGATTAGTGACCCCTGAGATGTGAGTAGCCCAAGGGCCACAGACAACATGACCCGAGATCCTGCAAATACTGTATAACAGCTTTGTCCAAGTTAGGGGGTTATTTATTAAAGTAAGAATGGTAAAAACTTGAAAAATTTGAGTTTTTTCACTAGAAAACTAAAATTTTTAGAGAGAAAAAAAAAAATATTTTTGAGATTGATCCCGATGCTGCAAAAAGCCCTAACCCAAAAATCTTTCATCTCAAACCTGTTGAGGTCTTGTATATGTGAATTGGAGAGGCATCTATCTCAAATTGAAGTTATTGGGGTCTTCAGGGGTTTTCTTCAGAAAAACGACTTTTTGGGAGTTTTCAGGCAAAAACTTGAAAAAATCAAGCAATTCAGGAAAAGAGGCTGAAAAATTAGAGCTATTTGGGTTGTTGCTCGATTTTATTGAGTTTTTCCGCGATCTGATTAAATTGATTTATTTTATTAATCAATAAGATAAAATCGGCTATGGGATTTTGGTCGTGGTTAAAATATGAGAGGAATTAAGATTTTAGTAAACAACCCTCTAAGTGTTACACAAATAAACCACATTTTTACACACTTACACAAGCACAGTTTTGAGGAGGGGGGAACGGGTGGTTTGTACACTCACAGAACACACACATGCACACACCTTACATAGTTTCTTCACTTTTTAATGGTTTAATTTTTTAATTTTTTTATGTGTGACCATGTTTCTGCTTTTTTAGCCATTTCATTGCATTTACAATTTCACATACATGTAGCTGCAAAACTTTCATAACAGAGCAAGACTGAATCTGGGAATGTTGGCTGCTGAGTTTAGCTATGTGAAAAAATGGTATTTCTTCAAATGTCTTCAATTAATTCTAGTGATTTTATTGCATGCTCATTGCAACCTGAATGGTCTATAGGCTACACAGCTTTGTAATCCCATGAATTTTAGATATCAAAACTGTTTAAAAAACCCATTGCATTAATATTTAGGCTGTTTTATCTTTCTTCATAAACATTTGCATGACAGAAAATGCTGTAAACTGCAAGCCTTGAGGTAACTTTCAATAATTTCATAGCATTCAATAGATTTTCTGTTTGGTAAATTGGAGATCAAAGACATATTTACCCATTATCCAGAAAGCTTCAAATTACAGAAAGGCCATCTCCCATAGGCTAAATTCTATCCAAATAATCCACATTTTTAAAAAAGATTTACTTTTTCTCTGTAATAATAAAACAATACCTTGTAATCCAAACTAAGATATGCTTAATTCTTATTGGAAACAAAACCATCCTATTGGGTTTATTGGGTTTATTTAATATTTACATGCTTTTCTAGTAGAAAGTAGGAAGATCTAAATTACGGAAAGATTCATTATCTAAAACACCCCAGGTCCAGAGCATTCTGGATAGCAGGTCCCATACCTGTAGAATTTTCAACTTGCTACCTAATGAGATGTGGAAGATAAGATGCTTTAAAACATAAGCTTTGAGGCAATTTTCAGAAATTTCATAAAAAAGCTCATAAAAAAAGTTCAACAGAGCTTTGCAGTATTTGTTTTGATTTAAAGACATTCATACCCAACATTGTTTTTGTGGATTTTACAAACTAAAATGTAGTAGACATTAATTTAATGTTAACTTATGTTATGTGCAAATTCGATTAGAGTTTGAAAAAAAAATCGAAATTTGAATTTCGAAATTTATCATGTACTGTCTCTTTAAGAATTTGAATTTGACTATTCGCCATCTAAAACCTGCTGAATTGATGTTTTAGCCTATGGGTTTTTTTTAAAAAAAACTTGAATCAAATTTGATTTGAATCGAGTTGCGGGTCAATCCTATTCACCCAAATTTAAATATAAATAGATTTTTTTTAATAAATTCCGATTGGCCATTTTTTTCAAATTTTAAGTTTAGAGGAGTTGATGGAAGTTTTTATAAACTCCCATAAACTCGAAATTTGACCCTTGATAAATCTGACCCTTAGTAGTGTATTCACAGTTTTAATTTTGGGGGTCTCTGAATGTCACACATTTTTTTATGCTAGGAATACTGGGCATCAAACTGTTCAAAAGACCAACAGCATGAATATTTACAATCTTTTATCTTAGAAACTTTAACTTTCCAGGAGACACAAAGCTTTCCAAGTAATGGCTTTTTCATTTTTCAGGTATTTAGAGATCTGTGTTACGTACAGTAAAAGAGGTGGAACTTTGCACCATTCAGGCAATTAAGAAAACACTCAGTATTTTCAACTACTGAATATTATATTGCATGCTGGTGGCTTGTGCATCCTTACATCATGTATGATACCATATGCAGTGTTTGAATTAATTACTGGATTTTATTTAATCTTTTGTTTATATACCTTTAACTTTACTAGATGTGGCTATATAACTTTTCATGGACATATGCTGTACTTATTTACGCAGTCTTTTTTTTTGACAATTGAATATCTATGAAATGTTGACACATTTTTGTTGCTCTGAATGCAGGTCTTTGTGGCAATTTTAACTATAAGGAAATTGATGATTTTGAAGGATCTGGAGGTCTGGTAGAAGCAACAGCATCAGCCTTTGCCAACACCTGGAAAGCCCACCCTGGTTGCCTGGACAAGACAGACTGGCTAGATGATCCATGTCACATCAACCTTGAGAAATGTAAGAGTTCAAAGCTCCCAAATGAAACAACGTTGAGAGTTGAGATTTTAGAAAACTTGTCAATCTAAGACATTTCTTCCCTAAAGAAACTGTATTAATACATCCCAAAAGCATTGGTGGTTGCAATATGTTTGTACTTCTCTAATTAAAACAAGTAAATTATTTAATGGCCACTGATCTTTAAGTACATTTAGAATACTTGTTTTACAGTTGTGATACAGCTTTGTTAAAACATGGGCTATTCAAACAGGATCCCCTGATGAGCAATTGGAGAGTAAGGTGACACCATTTTTATATAGAGTTATATTTATTTTGATGAGTCTATGATGTCATAATAATGGACACAAGTACTTAACATGTAAACGTGCTAATTTTTGTGTTGAGTGAGTGAATCTTGAACATAGTTATATGTGCATAAACATTATTGCTGGGCAATATAGTTATTATTCATAATAATATCTATATTATTCCTTCTTTTCATTCTCTCTTCAGATCAGTATGCTGAATATTGGTGTTCTTTACTTGAAAAAACAAACAGTCCCTTTTCCTCCTGCTATGGCATATTAAACCCTTCAGACTATGCTAAGGTAACTTTATATTATTAGTAGTAAATGTTGGATGGCAAAGTATGGATGACAAATTGATAATGTAATCCAGCATGTTTCAGAATCCTGATGTGATGTTTTCTTTTTTAAGCAAAACAATTGCAAGTTATTGGGTGAAAATTGGTCTTGTCAGCATTTTGCAAAATGTCGGAAATGTGGCAGAAAACACATTTGTCACAGAGTTGCTTATTTGTATACTGTAGTCCAGTGGGACTGATGGATTTGTAAGAGTCCAAAAGGTCTCAGTGAAAGAGATGTCGGTCTCTGGGCCTCCCTTCATTTATGAATAATAGTTCCTCTTCCTTAAGGAGTTTACCAACTCATTGTGCTAGTTGCTTCACAGTTCTTTGTCTCCCAAGAACACTCAGACACATAGGGGCAAATTCACTAAGCGTCGAAGCGCCGAACGCTAGCACTACTTCGCTAGCGTTTGGCATTTTCGTTACTACGCAAATTCACTAACGAACGCTGGCATAGATTCGCTAGTGTTACTTCGCACCCTTACGCCTGGCGAATTACCGCTACAGACGTAACTATGCAAATTCACTAACGCGCGCAGTGTACTGAACGCTACCTTTTATGCTAGACTTCCTTCGCCACCTCAGACCAGGCGAAGCGCAATAGAGTAGATAGGGATTGCTTCAAAAAAAGTCAAAATTTTTTCTAAGTCCCAAAAAACGCTGGTGTGTTCTCTACATTATGGGTGATAGGCTGAAAAAGATCGCAAATTTTTTTGGGGCTCCCGTCCTTCCCCCCTACATTTCCTGACTCATGGCAACTTACCTATACAGTGGGCACATGTGTAGGGCAAAATAAAATTTTTATTTGATGTTTTGAAGGTTTTCTAGGCATTTGTAGTGCTGATACGTTTTCCTCGAAGCGCTGGCGAAACTACGCCTGGCGAAGTGTGGTGAAGTGCCGCGAAGTGCCGCGAAGTTACGCCTGGCGCAACTACGAATCTTAGTGAATTTGCCCCATACAATCCTCTTGGAACATACCCCCTAATTTACCCATTGTCTTTCCACATTCCTCGTCTCAGAAAGACAATGTTATTTCTGTGTTCTTTTTCTGTATTCTTTTAGAGACCCATTTATTAAAGGTCATATTTTAATGGTATTAGAACATTTTGAAACCACATTTTAAATCTATTTCTCTAAAATCAGGAATGCCTCAAAAATTATTAAAACATCTGAATAAAATAAGAACAAACAAAAATTGCTGTAATTTTTTTTTTTTTTTTTTGTGAATGAACGAAACGTTTGTACAGTCATATGCTGATTTTCATTAAGGCTTGGAGAGGCTAAGCCTCCCCATACCTGTTTGCCTAAAACATTTAAAAGAAATATTAAAAGAAAAAACAGTAAAAATCCTGTCTCACCAATGTGTCTATTTGAGCTGGAGTATAAGCAGAGGGTGCTGCTGACTAGTGTCTTTATAAAAAAATCCCAACTTGGTGATTACAGTGATGTCATCATGAGATTTGCACTGAAAATCTTGTGAGATTTCAGATGAGGAATCTTAAGAGCGGGTCTGTATGCCAAGCACAGGTAGGAAGTGAGACTGAGCTTTACCCAGGATGGCCTGGCGAATAGGGCCAAGTAAATAAGCAGCTGCTAATCCTCCACCTGCTTGTCTGGTACAGTATGTACATCTTATATTGCATCTGAACCTGTCCTGGATAGGGGGTTTTGGAAGGAGTTTTTTCAAGGGGTCACTGGAACAAAACATAATGGTCAGTGTTAGTTCCTTTGAACTATACTGTACTATACTGCAAGTGACATTTTCACACCTCTTTGAGTTTCAGCCAACACCTACCTGAATAGTTCAATGGAACGATTATAATTGGATATAGGTGACTGTTTCCTTAAGGGGTTAGAGGCATTGTATCCTTAACTGCCTGGCAAATAAATATGCCATTCCTTCTTATTGGAGTGTTGCCTTCATTTGTATCTCAGTTTAAACTGCAACATAAATGCCTTTAATGTATGCCCCCTTCCTCTGGATCAACTAGCACATCAGTTAGGCTACTTTCACATTTTTGGTTGATGGTTGAATGCAAGTTTTTTTTTCAACCTCATCTACTATTATATTGCATGACTTTGAAACTGAAGTAAAAATGCAGCTGCTGTTTTTTGCAAGGGGGCCAAAATATATTTGCATTATACTTTCTGTATGAAAGATCTTCCATAAATGGTACTGTTAGCATATCCCTTGTGTTGTATGTGAAAGCAGACCAATAAACATGGTTTAATGTTAAACAACCTAAGCATTAGTCATGATTTCCAGTTATGTGTATGAACCGAACTTTTTCTATCATTTTGATAATAAAACAGTGCTATCAATATAATTTTCAAACTAGTCTGGACTTCGTCCATGGCAAGTGGAAAATTAATTAGCACTCAATTATGCAGTCTGTGGGCTCATCAGTTAATAGCACTTAAGTCAGGTCATGTATGGGACAGATTTCAGATTGTAGTGCATTTTTAGACAAAAATACACAGGTGAATTACAACTTTTGCCAATGCTTATAATATGGGACTGAATTAGCTGTTTCTCCGCCAGTGAAAAATCAATGGTGAAGAAACAGTTAAAGTAAGATTAGACTTAGCCTACCTTAACAAAAAAAATCACCCTCCGCCTATGCTTACAATTATGAAGGCTGATCTTTATAAGAAAAGAAAGGGAACTTCCTAAATGACCTCTATGGCTTTTATTTTCCATACTTTTTGTATTTGCAAAATTTATGGTTTTTACACTTGATAAATTATGAAAAAAGGTGGATAAAGTAACTATATAATAAATGTGCTAGTTTGCTCAAAAAAGTACCATTCAGAGAATCAAACTTTCTACGGATTTTCATAAAATGGCCCCTTACTGTGTACTTTTATAGTCTTAATACAGAGATAGCAGCTGACAAAATATATACATTTGTTTTTATTTCATTATGAAACATATTAAAAATTAAAGCTATAAAATATATTCATGGTACAGTAAGACACTACATTTTATAAAGTATTTTTGAAGAACCTGTTGAAATTAGTTAGGAGTCGTGTTATAGACAGTGAAGAATGATATTAATATTATTCATTTTTAATTCCTTGCAATAGAGGTGCCGCTACCATACTTGTAACTGCAAGAACAGTGAGGTCTGCATGTGTGCAGCTTTGTCCTCTTATGCCACTGCTTGTGCAATAAAAGGAATTATTCTGAAAGACTGGAGAAAGGGCATCTGTGGTAAATAAAACTATTTGCATTATTAATGTTTCATGATTTAAATTGAGTCATCTAACAGATCATTAAGAAAGGCAATTTTAATTTATGGCTAGTCAAGGAAAATGATAAGCCCTTGAGTTATTGCATCATGTTTTCTTTGTTTTTATTTCATTATTTTAGATAAATATATAACAGCTTGTGCACCATCCCAGATCTACTTATATAGCCTCACAACATGCCCACCAAAATGCCAATTTCTGGAAGAGGAAGAAGTCTGTGTCCCAAAGTCCCTTCCCATTGATGGTTGTGGGTGCAAAGATGGAGAGTACCTGAATGAAAATGAAGAATGTGTACACATATCACTGTGCTCATGCTACTACAGTGGCATGTACCTTAAACCAAACGAAATTATCTACAAACAAAATGAACGCTGGTAAGTTTTGGAAATATGTACCTTGGGTGTCAAGTGGGTCCTAGGAGCCCCAGTTTGACACTGGTGGTAATTGTTATTATACTTGTCTAGTCTATAGGCAGCATTGTGTATAAACAAAAGGATTTTTGATTAATGTTTTATTTTATGTTTAGCATTTGTCATGATGGAAAGCTTTTCTGCACAGCTCATCTTGAAGAATGTAAGTGAAATTAATTTATGGCTACAAATATCTATTTTCTGCTGTTTTGAAAATACTGATACTAATCATCCATTTTTAATGACCTGCATTTAAATATAATTTTTTATTTGCCATTGTACAGTTTCAGGAATTGTCGTTGTGCTAGTTCACAATACATTTTGTATTGCTCTCTACAGCTTGCCCAGAAGGGAAGACCTATATGAACTGCTCCATTACTCCAAATTCTGTTGCAGCAAAGCACAGAGCCTGCCAGACCCTAAATACAGAATATGTATGTCCATTTTTTTTACTTCAATAACTAAACTAAACGTAACTAAAACACATGATGGATATGATAAATATATCTTATATTTCTTGAGTTAACATCCGTATGACAAAATACAGTATTGTAATTTGCTCTACATCTATAATGGAGTCACCCAAAGCAACATTTTCTGGGGAAAAATGATTTCTAACACAGTATACAGTATAGAGCAGCTCCATATCCCTAGAATGATATGGTGCCTTCTCCATCTTGATGATAGTTTTCTTGTCGATAATACATTACAGTATACAACTTGCATTGCAAACAATGGAAGTGGCATCTCTATGGACCAGAAGTGATGATACCTTTTCAGTTTCTTTATGATTTCAATATCACAAAAAAACTTTCCCTATTTCGACAATTATAAACCAACGTGTCTTTATAGTTTTAACATCTATCTCTTTAATTTCATATCCGAATCTGTTAAGTAAACAAAAAGAACTGTCACCAAATTCAACTACCATGCATGTGTCTTTGTAAACTTGCATGAATATAAAGTTTAATACTGGGGTGATAAGTTATACAGGTATGGGATCCATTATCCAGATTACATTTAATATTTTTAATTTTCTCTTACTTATTCAAGTTATATTCAGAAATGTGTCCATGTAATGCATTTTTTGTTAGTTTTTTTCCAGTCTATTGTTTATAACAATTTATAATGAAAAAAAAAAAAACGCAATAATCAATCTACCCTCAGGCCCAGAGGCCTCCCTATAGATCCTGGGCTCAATTCTACTAGCTGCACTGTATCTAGAAGCAGTTAGTTCATTTTATAATACAATGTATGACTTTTAATGCATATGCAAGTGCTAGATTACCTTATGTCAGAAGTAATATTTGAGTATTCTTTCTAATTTTTCATTATAGTTCATGAAAGAGTGTATCTCAGGGTGTGTATGTCCCGAAGGCCTTCTAGATGATGGGAAAGGGTCATGTGTTCCAGAAGAGAAATGCTCCTGTGTTCATGATAAACAGTTTCTCCCTGATGGATCTCTGATTAATGTAGACTGCAATACATGGTGGGGAAAAACGACTTTTACTTTTTAACATTCATTAGAACTACACATTTTTAAATGATGAATGGCTCCAATACTAGGCTTTCTCACCCAAAATTATAAAATTGCTGCTGAATTCTCATTCAAACATCTCTGCCAATTATATAATGAACTACAATAAGCTGACAAAATCAGAGACCAAGTTTAGTGGCACACTAAAGGTGTTCATTCTATTAAGGAAACAGCTATGAAATTACTACCAGATAAAATATGAATTTAATTTCATGCTGTATGCTATAAGCATAGACAAATTGGGAGTGGTGATTAGGTTCCTCTTAGGTTGCCTTTGCAAGGGCCATGATTTATGGGGCTTTTTGGTGTTGCTTAATTTTTTAACATTGTCACCACATTTGTAACAAGTCCTTAGGTTTAACTTTTTATTATAGATAACACCTTCTGGTGTTAAGATACTTGTGAGTTAGCTTTTTAACCTGATAGCTATGCATAAACACCAATTTCCCTTTAATCTATAAAGTAGACATGAGTCATTGTGTTGGATAAAAGTAGTTCTAACATATGAAATGTAATAACATGTTTTTAATTTAAAAGAATTTCTACAATGAATACATTATTTGGGCCTTTTAATTTTATGTATGACTTTTGTCATCACTTTTTTGTAGCGTATGTAAGGGGGGACAGTGGATTTGCTCTGATCATTCATGTTATGGAACATGTACATCGTATTCAGATGGTCATTACATCACGTTTGATGGAAAAATGTATGATTTTCAGGGAAAATGTGAATATGTGGTTGCCCAGGTAAGAAACAAAATGTTGACATTTTCCAGAGTCTTCTTACCAATAAATACAGGTATGTGTTTGTGCTTAATTTAGGTAATACTTTAAATCTTTAGTGATTACTTTTTTGGTAAAAGCCAGAACTTATATTAAAAAAACAAAATCATGTCATTATATATAGTATAGTTATGTGGAAGAGTAGTAGGGTGGAAGGGTAGAACTAATCAAACATTATTTGCATATTTGCTAAACTTCTAATTTGGTGTTAAACTTAGAAGAGTTTGGTCTTTGAAAAGTCAAGGCATCATATCTGCAACTGCAATTACAAATGTACCTTATTCATATGTGCTTCTGCAGTGCTTTATTACTGTATATATTCTTTCAAAACATTTTAATTGGCTTCTGTTTTGATATCAAAAATGTTTACTTTACACATTTATTTCACAGGACTACTGCGGACATGAGCCTACCAATGGCACATTTAGCATCACTACAGAGAGTGTTCCTTGTGGATCAAATGGAATTGCATGCTCAAAAGCAATAAAGATTTTCATAGGGGTATGCCTGGAATGGCTTTGAACACTTAATTTGCCAATTTTGCAGTATTATTACTCATGAACTAAAGATATTCAAAATGTCCAGTACCAATACATCAGTTACATTTTATAGATATTCAGCTACACAAAATGGTATACATAATGGACAGATGCAGGTATATTCTGCTATCAGACATTTTGCTTAAAAGGCACATCTATTTTTCCCTTTGTAAAATTTTAGGTCCCTATTTATATATTAAACAGTGCAAAATAATGATCTTCATGTATCAGCAATGACAGTGACCTCTCCAGTTATATTCCATGACTGACAATGCAATAAAAAAATAGTATCATGAAAAGGCATAGATATTAAATTATGTTTTCTACTTTCTATATAGGCATTGGCATTTAAGATGTACTGTAAGTTATATCTTAAGATCATTTATAAATCATAAATAAACAATATACTTTAACCTCTTTGATCAATTTGTACAGAGTACAGAGCTTAAACTGGAAGAAAAGGAGATGAAAGTAATTCAGGGGACACCTGATGACCATCTCCGTTATCAAGCCCATGTGCATGGCAATTATCTTGTTATCTTAATAAGGAACGGGATCTACTTAATTTGGGATAAGAAAACTACCATATTTATTAGAGCATCACCGGAATACAAGGTAGCACCTGTTTTTTTTATATTGATAGTGACATAAACAGATTAAAATTAGAAAAAATTGTACCATCTCAACCCATGGAAAATAGGTACGCAAGCAGCAAAGTTGTTTTTCTAACTTTAATATATGCACGTTCAAGAACACTTTCTAATCATGTATGTGCAGGCAGTCTTTTGCAGTAGCTTCAAAAAAGCCAAAAGGGGTACCCCAAACAAGAAACAGTATCATGGGCTTGGTTTGTGCTTGTGTTAGTCCCCATCATCTTGATTCAACATCATAAATATTAAGTATTGTGACATATGGACACAATACTTAAATATCCACATTGTAGCGAATTTCAACCAAGAAATGATGAAGTGGGTCTTTATCATCATTCCACTTTCAGCTTGGAAACTTAAAACATAGTTAATATTACACTTGAGCATATATTAAACAATAGGAAATATTTCAGTCCATGTGTTATAATAATAATCTGACCATATTAATCAAACAACAATTTAAAAAAAGATTTAAATGTTGGTAGGACATCTCCTCTTGACTTCTACATGAACGTATAAGCTTTTAGATGCAGAAGTTTTACATTTGGGTTTTAAAAAATTTTTTGTGCTTAATAAATATCGAAAAATTGAACGTTGATTAATCAGCCCAAAAGTCTCAAGAGAATATGAACGATCAGATTTTTCTCCTACTTTCTTAGTTGTTCCCTCTATGTGTCAAAGCAGTTTGGTTTCTATAGGTTATAATGGCAAGATTTTTGACAGTTTGATTAAATAGGTAAACCTTGGTCATTAAAATGTCTTCTATTTATAGCTTTTGCTCTATTAGTGTTTTTATTTTTGCATATGTCAGTACTTTTTTATACTCAACTAAATGACCAATACCATTATCATGCTTGGTGCTGAGATTCATGTTAATTAAGAACACACTCATAAACTTCAGTTTTGCTCATTCTAGCCTTTCTCATGGCAGATTATGAATCCAGGAGAATAAATCCAGATTTAATCACAATATAAACACACAATTCTTACAACACAAAAATTGCAAATTCAAGTTTTGCAAATTTGTTAACTGCAGAAATCTCAACATTTTGCATGGGAAGGTTTCACAGTTTTTAAAGGATAGTCAGAGACAAAGATGCACTATAAAGCAGTTGAGGGAATAGCTGAGATGCTAATGATATTCATGGTATTCAACACTTTCAACAGGGAAAACTCTGTGGTCTTTGTGGAAACTTTGATGACAAATCCAGCAATGACTTTACAATAAACAATATACTACATGTTACTAATATAATAGAGTTTGGAAACATATGGAAGGTCAATCCAGCTTGTCCCGATGTTATTGATAACATTGACCCTTGCACTTTGACCCTGCATCGCAGGTCTTGGGCAGAGAAAAAATGCAGTATAATAAAGAGTGATGTGTTTAAAAGCTGTCACAGAAAGGTATGTACCTGTATAATAGTGTTATATTTTCATCATACAGGAAAATGAGCCGTTTCTTAAATACTTAAGCAGAAGTAAGAACCAATAAAGTATATTACTTAAGGCTTCCTCCCAAAATTGCAAATTCCTCCAATCTTAGAGTGAAAAAAAAAAGTTTAGTTGGGAAAGAATATAAACGCTGATACAAAGAACATGTAATTACATTTCTGTGTTATTTTTTAAAAGTTAAAGCTGAACGTAAACCCCAGATGACCTTGACTAATTTAAGTAAACCTAACCTACATGTATGCAGCAAAACTTTCCATGGCTAGCACATCTTTGCCTTAGAGTTTTCTGGGCAGTTATAACTTACCTTTGGGTTCAGTTAGTGTGGTCCTTCTGTTATTTTTCCAGGCGTTAGTGTTCATTCAATGTACTACATTGGGTTGTAAGCCAGTTCAGGCATATGTTCACTAAGTACTATGTATACAGTACTAGGTGATGTACCACAAGACGGGTGGAAATTAACGTGGTCATATATATAACAATTACAATCTTTTCTGTAACCATTGGCTCCTTTTCATTATAAATGTTAAGAGCTGAATCATCAGATAAACAGGTAGAAACAATAGAATTCCACCTTTGTCGGTCAACTCGTCTCCCGCCATAAATGCACCAAATATTGTACAATGTGATATTGTACAAAACTTTGTTTCATACATTAATATCTGTGCTTGTATTGCAACCCCCTTAAGCAAATTGACCCGGATGTACACTTTGTATTATGTGGCATATGAGTGGCGAGTGTGGGAAGCAGCCCTATGCCACAAAAGTAATTCAAATAAGCAGAGCTTATAAAGGGCTTTAGTTCTGAAATCTAAAACATATCCAACACCTTCTTATAACAGGTCTTCTTTGAGTGTTTGGTGTGACTAAATACAATTTTAAAAACAATTATTTAATGAGTTAAATTATTACTTAACCATAATTTTCCCATGAAAATACCTTACATTCATTAGGTGGATCCAACACCCTTTTTTGAAAATTGTGTCAATGATGCCTGCTTCTGTGATGTTGATGGTGATTGCGAGTGCTTCTGTTCTGCGGTGGCTGTATATTCCCATGAGTGCATCAAGGCAGAAGTCTGTATCTACTGGAGAACACCAGATATTTGTCGTGAGTGTATCGTTTTATAGGTCATATGAATTGGAATGCAAATGTAATATCTGTAGCTAAATCTTCAAGTACAGTACATATATGGGGAAATTGAAAATGTATGCCTTTGCACAAATTTAAGATAAAAAATTAGCGACCTCTTCCGACAATGGAAGAAAGTTTGCCAATTTTTAGTTTGCGTCAGTGCGCAATGAATTTAATAAAACATCTTACTGTAAAAGTTGTTAAGTTGGCTCCAAAAGATTACGACACCTTCAAGCTCTTCTTAAAAATGCGCAATGCGCAATATAAATTTGAAATGCATTAACAATTTACGGTAGAATATTACACTGAGACACAAATTGTCATTCTAATTTGTACAAGTTGGCTTCCTCTTTCCAACTTTTATTACATTCCTCAAATACTCTGTAATTCAGGAATTTGGAACCCTTCAGCCTAGCCTCCCAAATACTTTTATAAGGCATTCAAATGAGGCATACTTTTAATTGTAAGACAAGTTTAGAGTCAGGGAGAGTTAATCTGGGTCCACTGAGATAAACCTAATTTTGTCTAATGTACAACTATACTATACAAGGAAAATCTGTACATTTTGGCTTTTGCCAAATTGAGATAACCATTAGTGATGGGCGAATAAATTCGTCAGACGCGAATTTGCAGCATACTTATGCGTTTCACCTCATGCAAATGAATTCATGCAAAGACAATTCACCGGCAAAAAATCTGTAACGTCAAAAAAAAATTGCTGTGCGACAATTTTGACATAAAAATTGTTGCTCTTCAAAATTATTCAGATGCCCATTGACTTTAATGCATTTGGACCAAATATTTGCTCATATAAAAATTGACGTGCGTCAGAATTATTTTGACGCCCATTGACTTCAATGCGTTTCGCTAATTTTTCACCATTTCATGGATTTCGCAGTAAATTAGCAAATTATTCGGCACAGATTCGCCCATCACTAATAGTCATTCCATAACTGCTTAAGATACATTTAACTGTTTATTAACCAAAATGTTATTTTTAATTTTAGCCATATTTTGTGATTACTACAATCCTAATGAAGTGTGCGAGTGGCATTATTACCCATGTGGCAATCACACTATACAAACTTGTTCCTCTGTGGATATGGTTGATGTAAATATCACATTCAGTTACTTAGAAGGTGAGAGTATTAGGTTTAAAGATCATGTATTAATCTTATTAATGTTGTATTAATGTTACCTTTAGTTTGTAGAAAAATGAAAGTTTACAACAATGTTTTATATTGCTTATTTTTTCTTCTCGTAATTAATGTTCAGTGCTAGGCATTAAAGTCTCATAGAAAGCATCATAGCTTCTGTAATGCTGGGCATCGCAGTTGCTCCATATATCATACATTATTTCATATGCATTATATTTGAATATACCAGGTGCTTCTTTCAGCCTAAACCTCCAGGGCTTGAGAATGCTCAGTTTGCTCCTATCTCCCTCTTCCCATCCTATTTTCCTCCTCCCTCCTTCCCACCCTGCTGTAATCTGAACCCAGAGCTATGAGTGAACAGGGAGAGACAGGCAGGAAGTGATGTCACAGCAAGCTAATATGGCAGCTGCTATCTTAAACAAACCAACAGAGATTCTAAAGCTGTTTACTCAGGTATGGCAAAGCATTCTACAGAATAAATATAGTGTTATAGCTTGCACTATTGTGGCCAATATATTGGTAATACACTGCCTCTCTAGCTTTCCTTCTCCTTTTAATGGATAGACCTGTAAACTTATAGGTTTATATATACATAAAGGGGCAGATTTGCTAAAGGGTGAAGTGGCTAATGCTAGCGACTTTTCACCAGCATTGCCACCCGCAGGGACATTGCCGATTTACTAACAATTCGCTAGCGAAAGAGACTGGCTCTAGCGATCATTCACACACTCACCAGGCGACTTTTTGCTCTGGTGAATGAACGCTACTCTGCATATTCACTAAAATCTGGATTTTACTGAACGTTACCTCTTTCACCAGAGTTGCCTTCGCCACCTCAGACCAGGTGAAGTGCATTAAAGTAACTTTATAATTCAGTTAATTAAAACAGGTGGAGGTCGTTAACCTCTCCAGTCTGTGTATTCCCCTTGGGGTCACCCCCATCAACCTGGGAAACAAGTAGGAGTTGTTACAACTCCTACTTGTTTGCTGGGTTGATGGGGGGTGACCCCAAGGGGGATACACAGACGGGAGAGGTTAATGACCTCCACCTGTTTTAATTAACTGAATTATACATTTTTTTCTGTAACTGAGACTTTATCAGGTTACAGATATTCCACCGATCCACTCCATGTCTTTTAGTGTGATTTTATGGACACAGCACTACTCATGAGACGTATTTGTAGTGAATCTTGAGTACCAGGCAGCGTGTTTTTAGTGCATTTCTAATAAAAGTCAAGTTTTACTTTATCAATACTGTCTGTCACCTGAACTGGTTAACTTGTGTGTTACAGATTGGATATTATTGCTACAATGTATCCAACTTTGTGATACTACAATTGTTACTATTTTTTAAAAGTGTCATTTGTATGTATATGCACCAACATTTAACAAAAAGATGTTCATAAAACTTTAAATTTCCCGCCCTATGCAAATTGACCTGAGCGCAAGATCCCTAGAGAAGTTTCGCTAGGCAGAAATGAACGTTAGCGCATCTTCACTATCAAATGCTCGCATTGCCGAAGTAACGTAACGAAAAGTCAGCATCATTCGACACCTACGACGTAACTCCACATTTAAGTGAATAAACGTAGTCTGAGTGCCTTTGCGCCTGGCGAAGTGTAGAGATGGGTGCGAATCAGTCACTGGTGACAATTCGCCCTTAGTCAATCTACAACATAGTGTATACTTTAGTAAACTTATGCTATTAGACGCTACCACCTCAGGTGCAGTGCTGCACATAACACATGCAGCATGGATAATACAATTTCTTTGCATTTCATTGAAAGAAAATATATAGTTATCTACAATGCAGGTTTGGTATCTAAAGGCCAGTAGCTGAAAATCTACTGAAAGATCACAAGCCTCCTTTTGAGAGCCCCAGTTCTATATAGAGGTACATCCCTTGAGTAAATAATAATTAAATGGAGCTTAAACAGTCCTTTATAAAACATAATATATCATGAAAAATACCTCCTATTGTAGGTAGGCAGGTAGAAAACCATACCTAACCCCATCATTTAAAGCCTGCACTTTGACAGAATTGCATTTTGCAACTATTTTATTTAACCCAGGTCTGCCACTGACAGGCTGAAATGATAAAGGCTTAGTTTGGTCACAAGTAGGGATTTAGCGAACGTCGGAAAAAAAGTTCGCGAACATATTCGCGAACTTGCGCAAAAACGCGAGCGGTTCGCGAACGGTTCGCGAACCCCATAGACTTCAATGGGAAGGCGAACTTTAACATCTAAAAAAAAAATTTCTGGCCAGAAAAATGATTTTAAAGTTGTTTAAAGGGTGCAACGACCTGGACAGTGGCATGCCAGAGGGGGATCAAGGGCAAAAATGTATCTGAAAAATCTGCCTGTGTGTGCTTGGAAGAGATAGTGTAGGGGGAGAGCTGTTAGTGATTTCAGGGACAGATGATAGTAAGTTTGCTGGCTAGTAATCTGCTTGATACTGCTCTGTATTGGAGGGACAGAAGTCTGCAGGGATTTGAGGGACATTTTAGCTTAGGTAGCTTTGCTGGCTAGTAATCTACTGTTCTCTTTAAACAACTGCCATACGTTGACCTTGTAGGCATTGTTTGCCCAGTTTTTTTGGACGCAGCCACTGAAGCACAGTTGCCAGAAAAAATATGCCATATAAATGCTGAAAATAGTCATTTTTCGCCATACGTTGACCTTGTAGACATTGTTTGCCCAGTTTTTTTGGTTGCAGCCACTGAAGCACAGTTGCCAGAAAAAATATGCCATATAAATGCTGAAAATAGTCATTTTTCGCCATACGTTGACCTTGTAGGCATTGTTTGCCCAGTTTTTTTGGCCGCAGCCACTGAAGCACAGAGGCCAGAAAAAATATGCCATATAAATGCTGAAAATAGTCATTTTTTTGGTCGCAGCCACTGAAGCACAGTTGCCAGAAAAATTATGCCATATAAATGCTGAAAATATGCATTTTTTTGGTTGCAGCCACTGAAGCACAGAGGCCAGAAAAATTATGCCATATAAATGCTGAAAATATGCATTTTTTTGGTTGCAGCCACTGAAGCACAGAGGCCAGAAAAATTATGCCATATAAATGCTGAAAATATAAATTTTTTTGGTTGCAGCCACTGAAGCACAGAGGCCAGAAAAATTATGCCATATAAATGCTGAAAATATGCATTTTTTTGGTTGCAGCCACTGAAGCACAGAGGCCAGAAAAATTATGCCATATAAATGCAGAAAATATGCATTTTTTTGGACGCAGCCACTGAAGCACAGTTGCCAGAAAAAATATGCCATATAAATGCTGAAAATAGTCATTTTTTGCCATACGTTGACCTTGTAGACATTGTTTGCCCAGTTTTTTTGGTTGCAGCCACTGAAGCACAGAGGCCAGAAAAAATTAAACCAGTAGGGTTTGCACCCTAGTTTGTAACGGTGGCGGAGGGAGGAGGAGGACGCTAAAGGACAGCTGTGTGTGGAGTCATGAGGCTTGAAGAGAAGGACAGCTGCATAGAAGTCAGAACAAGTCTTCCGGCGTGCAGTAACCCTCCGAGATCCACCCCTCATTCATTTTAATAAAGGTCAGGTAATCGACACTTTTGTGACCTAGGCGAGTTCTCTTCTCAGTTACAATCCCTCCTGCTGCACTGAAGGTCCTTTCTGAGAGCACACTTGAGGCTGGGCAAGACAAGAGGTTCATGGCAAATTGTGACAGCTCTGGCCACAGATCAAGCCTGCGCACCCAGTAGTCCAGGGGTTCATCGCTCCTCAGAGTGTCGATATCTGCAGTTAATGCCAGGTAGTCCGCTACCTGCCGGTCGAGGCGTTCTTTGAGGGTGGATCCAGAAGGGTTGTGGCGCTGCCTTGGACAGAAAACATTTGCATGTCTGACGTTACAGACTGGCCAAAGGGCTTTGTCCTTGCAGGTGTGCTCGTGGCAGGATTACTGGCACCTCTGCCCCTGGAATGTTGATGAGTTCCTGAAGTGACATCACCCTTAAAAGCATTGTACAACATGTTTTGCAGGCTGGTTTGTAAATGCCGCATCTTTTCGGACTTGTGGTATGTTGGTAACATTTCTGACACTTTATGCTTGTACCGAGGGTCTAGTAGCGTTGCGACCCAGTACAGGTCCTTCTCCTTAAGCCTCTTGATACGGGGGTCCTTCAACAGGCATGACAGCATGAAAGACCCCATTCTCACAAGGTTGGATGCAGAGCTATCCATCTCCGCTTCCTCATTATCAAGGACTGCATCATCCACGGTCTCCTCCCCCCAGCCACGTACAAGACCAGGGGTCCCCAAAAGGTCACCACTAGCCCCCTGGGAAGCCTGCTCCTGATGGTCCTCCTCCTCCTCCTCCACAAAGCCACCTTCCTCCTCTGACTCCACTTCTGGCACCTCTCCCTGCGTTGCAGCAGGTGCCTGGGTTCGTTCTGGTGATTCCGACCAGAAATCGTGCGCTTCCAGCTCCTCGTCACGCTGGTCTACAGCCTCATCTGTCACTCGTCGCACGGCACGCTCCAGGAATAAAGCGAAGGGTATTAGGTCGCTGATGGTGCCTTCGGTGCGACTGACCATATTTGTCACCTCTTCAAAAGGTCGCATGAGCCTGCAGGCATCGCGCATAAGCACCCAGTAACGGGGGAAAAAAATCCCCAGCTGTGCAGATCCAGTCCTACCACCCAGTTCAAAAAGGTACTCGTTGACGGCCCTTTGTTGTTGCAGCAGACGTTCCAACATAAGGAGCGTTGAATTCCAGCGAGTCTGGCTGTCAGAAATCAAACGCCTGACTGGCATGTTGTAGCGCTGCTGAATGTCAGCAAGGCGTGCCATGGCTGTGTAGGAACGTCTGAAATGGGCCGACACCTTTCTGGACTGGGTGAGAACGTCCTGGAATCCTGGGTACTTGGAGACAAAACGTTGGACTATTAAATTTAACACATGTGCCATGCAGGGCACATGTGTTAAATTGCCTAGTCTCAACGCTGCCAACAGATTGCTTCCATTGTCACACACCACTTTTCCGATCTGCAGTTGGTGTGGGGTCAGCCACCGATCGGCCTGTGACTGCAGAGATGACAGGAGTACAGATCCGGTATGGTTTTTGCTTTCCAGGCACGTCATCCCCAAGACAGCGTGACAACGGCGTACCTGGCACGTCGAATAGCCTAGGGGGAGCTGGGGGTGCACAGGTGTGGAGGAGGAGAAGGAGGACCCAGCAGCAGAGTAAGAAGAAGAAGAAGACGAGGTAGAGAGCGATGGAGGAGTAGAGGTGGTGGCAGAACCGCGTGCAATCCGTGGCGGTGACACCAACTCCACTGTTGTTGTTGAGCTACCCATTCCCTGCTTCCCAGCCATTACCAAGTTCACCCAGTGGGCAGTGTAGGTGACATACCTGCCCTGACCATGCTTGGAGGACCATGCGTCAGTAGTCATATGGACCTTTGGCCCAACACTAAGTGACAGAGATGCGGTAACTTGGCTCTGCACATGTTGGTACAGGTGTGGTATTCCCTTTTTAGAAAAAAAATTGCGGCTGGGTACCTTCCACTGCTGTGTCCCAATTGCTACAAATTTGCGGAAGGCCTCAGAGTCCACCAGCTGGTATGGTAAAAGCTGGCGGGCTAAGAGTGCAGACAAGCCAGCTGTCAGACGCCGGGCAAGGGGGTGACAGTCAGACATTGGCTTCTTACGCTCAAACATGGCCTTCACAGAAACTTGGCTGGTGGCAGATGACTGGGAATGGGAACAGGTGGTCAAGGTGGAAGGCGGAGTGGAGGGTGGTTCAGACGGGTCAAGGAGAGCAGAGGTAGAGCAGTAAGATGCTGGACCAGAAGGAGTGTGGCTTTTAGTTTGCCTGTTGCCTTTGAGGTGTTGCTCCCAAAGTGCTTTGTGCTTGCCGCTCATGTGCCTTCGCATAGAAGTTGTACCTATGTGGCTGTTGGGCTTACCAAGGCTCAGTTTCTGACTGCACTCATTGCAAATTACAATGCTTTTGTCAGAGGCACACACATTAAAAAAATCCCACACTGCTGACTTTTTGGAAGTGTGCGATCTGGCGGTAACAGTAGAAGTTGGCGGCATTGGCGGCAATGGCGGGTGCGTTGGCCGGCTGAACACAGGTGCCGATACATGTTGTTGCCCTACTGATCCCTGCGGGCTGTCCTCCCTGCTTCTTCTAAGTCTTATTCTCCTACTGCCTCTCTGACTCTCCGTCTCTCCATCTGAACTACCCTCCTCTTGCTCTCTTCTACTAGGCACCCACAAAACATCAATCTCCTCATCATCATTCTCCTCAGATGCATCAATTTCTTCTGACACATCACAGAAGGAAGCAGCAGCGGGGACCTCCTCCTCATCACTCATTATGTCCATCTCTGTCGTGTTCTCTGCCAGAATTAAATCTGGTGTAAGGTCCTCATCTCCTTCATCTTCTTCTGGCAATAATGGTTGCGCATTACTCAGTTCAAGAAACTCATGGGAAAATAACTCCTCTGACCCCAGTGAAGAAGGGGCACCGGTGGTGGAGGAAGTGTTACGTGGGGTGGCCATAGCAGTGGAGGATGAGGAGGATGTTGTGGTAAAGTTAGAAACGGTAGAGGATGGGGTGTGCTGTGTAAGCCAGTCAACTACCTCTTCAGCATTTTGGGAGTTCAGGGTCATTGGCTTTTTAAAACTGGGCAATTTGCTAGGGCCACAGGATTGCATAGCAGCACGGCCCCTAGCACGGCCTCTGCGTGGCGGCCTGCCTTTGCCTGGCATTATTTTTTAAAAAACAACAACAACAACAAAAACTCAGTTGGTTTTTCTGGAAACGATAATACACACAGCTAGATGGCGGGTTGAAGAAAACAGTGTGCAAATAATGCCTACAAGGTCAACGTATACACTACTACAGCGGTGGATACGGATTACGTAAAATATATTATGGCTGCTTGAAAAAAGTCACTCCGGTGTTTTTTCTGGAGACGGTAATATTATGGATATTTAGACAGAATGTGAACAAGGTCACACAGCTAGATGGCGGGTTGAAGAAAACAGTGTGCAAATAATGCCTACAAGGTCAACGTATACACTACTACAGCGGTGGATACGGATTACGTAAAATATATTATGGCTGCTTGAAAAAAGTCACTCCGGTGTTTTTTCTGGAGACGGTAATATTATGGATATTTAGACAGAATGTGAACAAGGTCACACAGCTAGATGGCGGGTTGAAGAAAACAGTGTGCAAATAATGCCTACAAGGTCAACGTATACACTACTACAGCGGTGGATACGGATTACGTAAAATATATTATGGCTGCTTGAAAAAAGTCACTCCGGTGTTTTTTCTGGAGACGGTAATATTATGGATATTTAGACAGAATGTGAACAAGGTCACACAGCTAGATGGCGGGTTGAAGAAAACAGTGTGCAAATAATGCCTACAAGGTCAACGTATACACTACTACAGCGGTGGATACGGATTACGTAAAATATATTATGGCTGCTTGAAAAAAGTCACTCCGGTGTTTTTTCTGGAGACGGTAATATTATGGATATTTAGACAGAATGTGAACAAGGTCACACAGCTAGATGGCGGGTTGAAGAAAACAGTGTGCAAATAATGCCTACAAGGTCAACGTATACACTACTACAGCGGTGGATACGGATTACGTAAAATATATTATGGCTGCTTGAAAAAAGTCACTCCGGTGTTTTTCTGGAGACGGTAATATTATGGATATTTAGACAGAATGTGAACAAGGTCACACAGCTAGATGGCGGGTTGAAGAAAACACTGTGCAAATAATGCCTACAAGGTCAACGTATACACTACTACAGCGGTGGATACGGATTACGTAAAATATATTATGGCTGCTTGAAAAAAGTCACTCCGGTGTTTTTTCTGGAGACGGTAATATTATGGATATTTAGACAGAATGTGAACAAGGTCACACAGCTAGATGGCGGGTTGAAGAAAACACTGTGCAAATAATGCCTACAAGGTCAACGTATACACTACTACAGCGGTGGATACGGATTACGTAAAATATATTATGGCTGCTTGAAAAAAGTCACTCCGGTGTTTTTTCTGGAGACGGTAATATTATGGATATTTAGACAGAATGTGAACAAGGTCACACAGCTAGATGGCGGGTTGAAGAAAACAGTGTGCAAATAATGCCTACAAGGTCAACGTATACACTACTACAGCGGTGGATACGGATTACGTAAAATATATTATGGCTGCTTGAAAAAAGTCACTCCGGTGTTTTTTCTGGAGACGGTAATATTATGGATATTTAGACAGAATGTGAACAAGGTCACACAGCTAGATGGCGGGTTGAAGAAAACACTGTGCAAATAATGCCTACAAGGTCAACGTATACACTACTACAGCGGTGGATACGGATTACGTAAAATATATTATGGCTGCTTGAAAAAAGTCACTCCGGTGTTTTTTCTGGAGACGGTAATATTATGGATATTTAGACAGAATGTGAACAAGGTCACACAGCTAGATGGCGGGTTGAAGAAAACACTGTGCAAATAATGCCTACAAGGTCAACGTATACACTACTACAGCGGTGGATACGGATTACGTAAAATATATTATGGCTGCTTGAAAAAAGTCACTCCGGTGTTTTTTCTGGAGACGGTAATATTATGGATATTTAGACAGAATGTGAACAAAGTCACACAGCTAGATGGCGGGTTGAAGAAAACACTGTGCAAATAATGCCTACAAGGTCAACGTATACACTACTACAGCGGTGGATACGGATTACGTAAAATATATGAATGCTGCTTGAAAAAAGTCACTCCGGTGTTTTTTCTGGAGACGGTAATATTATGGATATTTAGACAGAATGTGAACAAGGTCACACAGCTAGATGGCGGGTTGAAGAAAACAGTGTGCAAATAATGCCTACAGGGCAAATAATGCCTAAAAGGTCAACTTATACACTACTACAGCGGTAGTAAAATAAAAAAGTAAAATAAAAAAAAAATGAATATTAAAAAAAAAAATTAAAGTTGGTGCTGCTGAACTACTAGGAGCAGCAGATTAGCACACCAGTCCCACTCCCCAACACTGCTAGACTAATAGCACTGGGCTCTTATAGTAGTAGTAGTAGTAGTAGTAAAACAACAAAAAAATAAATAAAAGCAGTCCTTACAAGGACTACTGTTATTGCAGCAGTCAGCAGATGAGATCAGAAGCAGGACAGCTGCCCACTGCAGCTACATACAGAGCACTGCAGTAGAAGCTAGATTACTAGCCAGCAAAGCTACCTAAGCTAAAATGTCCCTCAAACCCCTGCAGACTTCTGTCCCTCCAATAACAGAGCAGTATCAAAACGATTACTAGCCAGCAAACTTTCAACTGTCCCTGAAATCACTAACAGGCAGCAGCTCTCTCCCTACACTATCTCTTCAGCACACACAGGCAGAGTGAAAAAACGCTGCAGGGCTTCGGTTTTTATAGGGAAGGGGAGTGGTCCAGGGGAGAGCTTCCTGATTGGCTGCCATGTACCTGCTGGTCTGGGGTGAGAGGGCAAAAAAAAGCGCCAACAATGGCGAACCCAAAATGGCGAACGTCGCGCGACGTTCGCGAACTTCCGGCGAGCGCGAACACCCGATGTTCGCGCGAACAAGTTCGCCGGCGAACAGTTCGCGACATCTCTAGTCACAAGACAGTCTTGTTAGATCTTTGTCATATCCACAGCCTCCTCAGGTAGAATAGGTAGAATTAAACATACATCTAACATCAATCCATTTCTGGTTTAAAGGCTGCTATCCATCATGTCCCCCTACAAAGCCTTATTTTGATGACATACTGGGAATATGTGTTAATGAGTGTGGATGCTATGTCAACAGCATTCATTATGAGTATAATGAAAAAGTGCCCTCTGAATATCCATGTCAGGAATGGTAAGTGTACATTTTTATATATTTTTTTTGCTAGTAAAGTTAGATAAATCAGTATATGATTGAGTGTGTGACAAAAACTGTCCATGATTGTTGCTTTCACTGTGAGACTGCACCCATACCTAAACATTTTCACTGCCACTATGGATGTCTGATACTTGGCAGAGTTGTATAATCCTTTTTTCATCATGCAAAATTGTCCCTATAGGTTTTCATAGAACTGTTCAACTTGAATACAGAGTGATACCTTGAGTGATACTTATGGTAGCTGGTTTCGTAGTTTATGTGGGTCTCTATCTAGTAGTATCATGCAAGAAAACAAAAAGTATTCCCAAGTATTCCTGAGCCAACACACTTCCTGGGTTAATGGTAAGGTTTTCTGATGGTAGCAGATAATAGAGATGGTTTGGCTTTTGTATCCAGTAAATATTTGAGAAGAGTCGTATTTTGTCAACTATGATTGGGTGAGCATTGGTGTGGTATCAGTAATTAGTCATGATTATGACATTTTCCTTTTTATATCTGTTTATGACAGTATTGCCTAATCTATACTGTCAAATATATACAGTAATATACACTATACATATTCAGTAATGTGTATGTCAGTAATATCACCAATTCCTTTTTCTCTCCAAAATATAGCTATTGCAAGGGAAATGGAAATGTAAACTGCCTGAACAGTACAGGTATAAACTATGAAAATGATAAAGTCATATTTCACTTTTAAAAGGTTTTTTTTTGTAATTATAATTTTTTTTCTATTTTTTTACTTTTCTGAAGACTGTTCCACCCCTGCTCCAGAAACTTCAACAGGTAATAATCACAATGTACTATTGTTGATTAGGAACAGTCACATTTGTGCTTTTTGCAGATATAAATGCACTGATGATGTATCAGAGAGAAAATGGCATCTGGGTGAAAGCTGCTATTTGTTTTAGGGAAATGAAATGATGCTGACAAACAGAGGGTGATGTATGCAGTACAAATAATGCCATTTGGGTGGGGGAAATGTGCTCAACTTATATACATGGTTATGGTAGCAAAATGTAGGCTTTACATGTCCTTTAAGCTCAGTAAGCGACAGCAGCGCAGAGCATGTGAAGTGAATCAGTAGAAAAGAAGATGGGGAGCTACTGGGGCATCTTTGGAGGCATAACATAAGCACCAGAAGAAGGACCTTGATGAATATGGTTCTCCAGAGTGATACTATTGCTCATCTTTGGAGGCACAGATCTTCACTTCTAAAGAATTGTGGTTGCCTTAAAGAAGCCCAAATCATAGGGGGTTATTTATATTTATGTATTTATTTATTTATTTTGGTTCCAATGTTTTTTTCTGGTGCATGTTTATTGTGCAAAAACTAACATTTTTCGATTTTTACTATACCCCGAAGCTGCTAAAAGTCAGAATCCAAAAATCCCAACCTGATTTTTTTGAGTTATTTTATTGATAAATAAGATACAATTGTGGATGGGAGTCACATTTGTTTTAATAAAAATATCAGATAAATTTGAGTTTTAGTAAATAACCCCCAAATGTACATCATTTCTACCCTACTTTTTAGTTAAGCTTTAGTTATCCTTTAAAAAGCTTGTATAAGTCTCAGTCTTTTTTTTTCATAGAGCCATTGCTTTGTGAATAACATACTTTTTATTAAACCTTCACAGAAGGACATAGCATTAAGGGGCTGATTCACTAAGGGTCGAATATCGAGGGTTAATTAACCCTCGATATTCGACTAGGAATTGAAATCCTTCGACTTCGAATATCGAAGTCGAAGGATTTAGCGCAAATACTGCAATCGTACAATCAAAGGATTATTCCTTCAATCAAAAGATTAAATCCTTTGAATCGAACGATTCAAGGATTTTAATCCAACGATCGAAGGAATATCCTTTGATCAAAAAAATTTAGGAAAGCCTATGGGGACCTTCCCCATAGGCTAACATTGACTTTGGTAGCTTTTAGCTGCCGAACTAGGGGGTCGAAGTTTTTTTTAAAGAGACAGTACTTCGACTATCGAATGGTCGAGTAGTCGAACGATTTTTAGTTCGAATCCTTCCATTCGAAGTCGTAGTCGAAGGTCGAAGTAGCCCATTCGATGGTCGAAGTAGCCCAAAAAATACTTCGAAATTCTAAGTTTTTTTACTTCGAATCCTTCACTCGAATTTAGTGAATCGGCCCCCTAGATCTAGGAAGTTATTTACTAAAATCCAAATTTATATTATAATATTAATAAAAAAAAGCTTGACCAAACTCCCATGCCAGATTTTAGCTTAATTATTAATAAAAAAACTAAAAAATTTTTGATCGGGAAAAACCTTGATAAAATCGATTTGAATCATACAAATTTTTCAGGCTTTTTTCCCGAAAACTCCAAAAAAGTTGAATCTTCATGTTAAACCCAGTGCAGACCACAATAGCCTCAAATTAGGATAGGCGCCTCTCCCATTTATACAGGACTTATAAAGGACCTCGACAAATCTGAGAAGGTGGATTTTTGGATTTGGCTTTTTGCAGCATCGGTATATAATAAATCTCCAAAAATTTTAAGTTTTTTTTTCCCCACAAAAAAATTTTGTTTTGCCAAAAAAAGCTTGATCAAAAAAATTTAAGTTTAGTCAATAATAGGGATGCACCGAATCCAGGATTCGGTGCGGGATTCGGCCAGGATTCGGCCTTTTTCAACAGGATTCGGATTCGGCCGAATCCTTGTGCCTGGCCGAAGCGAATCCGAATCCTAATTTGCATATGCAAATTAGGGGTGGAGAGGTAAATCGCGTGACTTTTTGTCACAAAACAAGGAAGTAGAAAAAAATTCCCCTTCCCACCCCTAATTTGCATATGCAAATTAGGGTTCGAATTCGGCCGAATCCTTTGCTTAGGATTCGGGGGTTCAGCCGAATCCAAAATAGTGGATTCGGTGCATCCCTAGTCAATAACTCCCCTAGTATTAGTTAATTTTAAACAAGTGTCATGCAAGGCTAATTCTTCTCAAACTCTCAGCCACCATGCTTCCAACAAGTATAATCCAAACTTACATATATTAATCACCAAGGACAATAGCAATTAGGGGGCCGATTCACTAACTTCGAGTGAAGGATTCGAAGTAAAAAAACTTCGAATTTCGAAGTGTTTTTTGGGCTACTTCGAACATCGAATGGGCTACTTCGACTACGACTTCGACTTCGAATCGAAGGATTCGAACTTAAAATCATTCGACTATTCGACCATTCGATAGTCGAAGTACTGTCTCTTTAAGAAAAAACTTCGACCCCCTAGTTCGCCATCTAAAAGCTACTGAACTCAATGTTAGCCTATGGGGAAGGTCCCCATAGGCTTTCCTAAGTTTTTTTGATCAAAGGATATTCCGTCGATCGTTGGATTTAAATCCTTCGAATCGTTCGATTTGAAGGATTTAATCGTTCGATCGAAGGAATAATCCTTTGATCGTTCGATCGAACTATTTGCGCTAAAATCCTTCGACTTCGATATTCGAAGTCGAAGGATTTTAATTCCCAGTCGAATATCAAGGGGTAATTAACCCTCGATATTCGACCCTTGGTGAATTGGCCCCTAAATGTAGTAATATAGAGGGTATCATTTGTCCCAAGTACATTTTGTCTTCAAAAATACATTCTGTCTCCCCAGTGCACAGTATGAATGTCTATATTGTGACCATATATACTAGTACAATTTTTATAAAATACATATTTCTAGTGAAGAATGAGAACAAAATCATGTTTGTGCACAAAAGGGTTTCTGTATATCAAAAACACATTTCTGTACATTTTTAAAAAGCATTTTGTCTCTGGACATCCATTTAACAAAAAAAAGCAAGATTCTATAACACAGAATCCATTCAGGCAACAAAATGAATACTTGGTTCCACAACACTGATAAAATATCAATTCTGTGAAACAATACTGTCACATTTCTAAACCAGTATCTTGCATATCTTGTGGTTTCTTTACACTAAAAACAAGGGTATAATAATTAGATTAGATACAATAAAATCTTAAAGAACAAATACAAAACATCTAGAAAAGTAATTCAACAGTTATTATTAACTGACTTAAAACAACTGTTATCCATGCCTAATCCTTCTCAAACTTTCTTGCAGCAGCTACACTTCCAACAAGTAAGTGCTATTTAAAAGGAAGACAATAATTACATGAAGAAGCTAGCATAAGGCTTAGTCTAAGCAAGTTTTTCATAGGACCATAAAGTGTTTTGTGAATAACAGACTTTTCATTAAAACTTGACAGAAGTATGTGCCATTTAGATCAGAATAAACTGACTTATAAATCAACAGCTAGTGGCAGATTTATCAAGGGTCGAATTTTGAAGTTGGAAATACTTCAAAATTTGACCATTGAATTGAATTACTTCGACTTTGAATATTGAAGTCAAAGTTTTTTTTCATTGAATTTGGCCATTTGCAGTTGAAGTAAAATCGTTCGATCGATTCGAAGGATTTCAGTGATCAATTGAACAAATTTTTTTCTACTTCAAAAAAATTTGAAAACTGCTCTAGAAGGTCCCCATAGGCTAACATAGCACTTCGGCAGGTTTAATTTGGCAAAGTATTGAATTCGATTTATTTTTTAAAGAGACAGTACTTCTATTATCGAATGGTCAAATATTCGAACTATTTTACTTCGAATCAAATTCTAAGTCGAAGTCGTAGTATCCTATCGAATGGTCGAATTATCCAAAAAATTACTTAATTTTTTTTCTTCAAAAATTCCCTCGAATTCACTTCGACCCTTGAGAAATCTGCCCCCTAGTATTAGTCAAGTTTAAACAAGTGTTATTCAAGGCTAATAATTCTCAAGCTTTCTCGCAGCCACCATGCTTGCAACAAGTAAGTATTATCCAAAGTAGGTACTAATTATCCAAACGGCTATTCTATACTACTTTTATTAGAAAAACATGGTATGCACTTCATTGGTTTATCAAAATTAATAAAACCAGTCAGCTACAAAGTACGTAAACTGGTAAAGCAGACACGTAAAAGGTGAGACACACCTCAACATTTATATAGATGCTTTTCTTTGAAACAATGGGGTATTTCTCGCATTTCACATGTCTCAGCATTATCATTTGTTGTAAATCTGTTGTTGAGTTTGGGTGGCATTTATACTGCAATATGATTATTTGTTATGTGTATTTATGCATGCTTCTCTTGATACTTTATATAAAATTGCAGTAAACACCACATTGTCTATGGTTATTTACTATTTTGGTGTTCAGTGGACTATTTCTAATATTGTTTCTCCCCAATATTGGCACAAGGAAAAGGGTACCATTGAACTCAGAAATACTTTTTTATCACTTGAGTAATTAGTGTGACCTCCTAACATTTAAGAGTTTTCCCATTAAGGGTTTTTTGTTATAAAAGGTCGAATTTAAGAGCTTTGTTAGCTTTTTTAGACCTTGAATGAATGCACAACTTGAATGGTTTCAAATTTGAGAAAAAACTCAAACCAGTGTAGTAGGGTGATAAACTTGAATACAGGAATAGATCGAGTTTTTGGTAAAAAAATGTAATTGAATTGATTGAGTTTTTGGCCAAACCCACCCACAAGAAAACTCGACACATCTTGAAGGCTGTTAACATCTTCAAATGGTCCAAGGGACCTCTGCCATTGATTTCTACATGACCTTGACAGATTTGAGCTATTTTCAGGTTCGGGGTATAATAAATCTTAAAAAATTCTAGTTTTTGCCCAAAAACCCTTGACCATAAAAAAAATCAAAAATAAAATTTGAGGTTTTTTTAACTCGAAAAATTGAGTTTTTACTTAAAAATACCCTCAAAAACTTGAATTTTTCATGGTAAACACAACTCAGTTGTTTATAAATAACCACCCTAAATGTTGATTCTTGCCAAGGAAAGAAATTGAAGCTCTAGTGAAGGAATAGAATAAAAAATACTTCGAATTTGGAAGTATTTTTTTGGCTACTTCGACCATCGAATTGGCTACTTTGACCTTCGACTTCGAATCGAACGATTCAAACTAAAAATTGTGTGACTATTCGACCATTCGATAGTCGAAGTACTGTCTCTTTAAAAAAAACTTCGACCACCTACTTCGCCACCTAAAACCTACCGAGCATCAATGTTAGCCTATGGGGAAGGTCCCCATAGGCTTTCCTAGCTTTTTTTGATCGAAGGAAAATCATTCGATCGATGGATTAAAATCCTTCTAATCGAACGATTTTTCCTTCGATCGTAAAACGAAGGAAATGCAGTAAATCCCTTAACTTCGATATTCAAAGGATTTTACTTTGACGGTCTAATATAGAGGGTTAATTAACCCTCAATATTAGACCCTAAGTAAATGTGCCCTTTCGTCTTTTTTTTACTACAAAAGTAATGATGGGCGAATTTATTCGCCAGGCGTGAATTCGCGGAACGGGCGCAAAAATTCGCCGGCATCAACAAAAATTGTCACCAGCGTAAAAAAAACCTGAGTAAAAAAACGGCGCCGTGGCTCAAATTCGCCCATCACTATACAAAAGCATTTTATGTGTATGTACTGTATATGTGATTGGTGCGATTTTATAACATAATCTGGCATATCTTGAGGTTTCTGTAAGATTTTAGTGGAATTTAAACATCATTTTTACTAAATACATTTTATTAAAACCAGACATAAGGGTATATAATTTAGATTAGATAGAAAAAAGTCTTAAAGAACAAATACAAAACATCTATTTCTATTATTATTATTGACTTAAAACAAGTGTCACCCATATCTAATGCTTTTCAAACTTTCTTGCAGCAACAACACTTCCAACAAGTAAGTGATATTCAAAAGGAAGAAAATTATAACATGAAAAAGCTAGCATGTCTTAGTTTTCCATAGCACCATTTTCCTTTAAACTTGATAGATAAATATAGCTTTGAGATTAAAATAAACTTCAAAATCAACAACTAAAACTTGTTGACTCTAAACAAGTCTAATATTTCTCAATCTTGATTGCAGCCACCATTATTACAACAAGTAAGTATCATTCATAAATAAAAACTGTTATTACATTAATAACTTAGCTAGCGATATTCATTAATTTCTTTCTTAGGAATACAATCTATGAGACAAATGGGTGATTTACAATGCAAGGGTCTCAATACTGCACCTGTCTCTGTACCTGGTTAAAAAATGTAGAGTAGAACAAGGTTGTCGGGTGACATCCAATGCTGCTCAAGGCACATCTACCTTCTGATAAATAACCCCATGCTCATTTGAAAGCACAGGGTGAAAGACCTGTTTTAAATAGAGATGAAAAGAAGCAACACAACTTTCCCACCAATATATTAGACTCTTATATCTTTCATTATTGGAATTAAATAGACATGTTTCTGATTACTTTAGTGATGACATCAGTTTTGCTCTGTATTTTTGTACATAAAAATACATTCTTAAAAGATAGAATGGTACATACAATACTTACAACTTACAAAAAAATAACTATTACAAAAATAAACCTATATCTAACATTTTTTCTAAAAACATTATATATATATAGTGTAGCCATTTTCACCACCAGATAGGAATAAGCTAATATTACTTATAGAATAATTATAGTCCTGGGTGTGAACGAACGCTAGTGACATTCTCTTTTGCTAGTGAATTGTCACCTGAGCCTGAATTGGCGATGTCCCCGTGGATTGGATTTCTGGTGAATTTTCACTAGCGACGGCCACTTCACCCTTTAGTGAATTTGCCCCATAGCCTGGACATATGGGACACATGTTTACTTTTTTTAAATGGCCAATTACTCCAGTTACAGGGGGTCATTTTGAAACATAACATATATTTTTTTGAAAATGGTTGCACATGTTTTCCCCTACATGCTTAAATATTGCGAATTGCGGCGATCTGCACATTTCACAGAAATATTCAAAAATGGCTTTTTGATTGTGTAAGCATGGCCATTGAGCATGGTCATTCTGCAAGTATAAAGCATCAAAGGTAATTTTGCAAATATACGTTTGTAATTTGCGCAAATTGTTTCGCTTTTTTTCTGCCAAGAAGATTGTGGAGGGCTCACTTAAATATTAGCAATATGCAATTATGCCATATTTTAACAGCTCTTAAATGAGTTGTTCACCTTTCAAACACTGTTTTCATTTCATTTGGTTTCAGATTAATAAAGACTTTTTTCAATTGCTTTGCATTTTTAAATTTTTTACAGTTGTTTCTAAATTGAAGTTTCAAATTTATTGTTCCTGTGTCTGGTGTTTGAGTCTGGCGGCTGAATGATCCAGGTGCAGATGCTGAACTGTTACAATTTGCTAAATTAGTTGATCCATTTCTCAGCAGCATCTCTGGATTATTAGCAACTATTGTATCAATTCTAACAGCGGCCTTTAATGAAACTCAACAGGGACAAAGATAAGAAGTGTATCAACTAATGGACCAGGTTACAGAGTCATTGACCCCCTTGCCCAGGGGGGGGGGAGACATAAGAAGGTGAAAAATGAAAGTTTAAACTTTAATATAAATAATAATAAATAATAGAAAGTAATTGAAAGAAGTCTGGTGAACAATCTGATACCAACTGAACTGAAAAAAAGTTTTGGAAGGTGAAAAACCCTTTATGGACAATCACAGTGCAAATAAAAATTTGCAATTGCATTTGCACATTAAATGCACCAATCTTGTCCAGCTTTATAAATATAAACATGCGCCTAGCAAATATGTTCCCTGTGCATATTATTATGCCCCAATGTCTGGGCATCATTCTCCTCACTTATGCTGGGCTGTTTTTAGCATACACCAGTGATAATTTTTAGTGCAGGTTTGGGACCTTTTATGCAGAATGCTCGGGACCTGGGGTTTTCCGGACAACAGATCTTTTCATAATTTGGATCTTCATAACTTAAATCTACTAGAAAATCATGTAAACATTAAATAAACCCAATAGGCTGGTTTTGCTTCCAATAAGGTTAAATTATATCTTCATTGGGATCAAGTACAAGCTACTGTTTTATAATTAAAGAGAAAAAGGTAATCATTTTCAAAAATGTGGATTATTTGGCTAAAATGGAGTTAATGGGAGACAGCCTTTTCATAATTTGGAACTTTCTGGATAACGGATCCCATGCCTGTAATTTGAAATCCATCTGAAATTTCTACCTATAGGACCTCCATACACTCCCCAGTTCTATACTTGGTAATTTCTTTTGTACATGGCTCTAATTCTGGCTATACATAAATACTCTTTATCATTAGCAACTTCATTGATTGTATTTGATGATTTTAATCCCTCTGTCCCTCCTAAAAAGGATGTAACCATTTAAATCCACAGCCTATTTACATTAAAAAAAGTTAAATGTGATAAACCTGTGCACAATAATTCATAAAAAAATCCGTTTATCTTGTTTAATGTAGGGACAAGTACCACATTGCCTGTTCGAGCTGTTACAGGTAAATTGTAATTTAATCTATAAATTATCCATGTGTAAAACTGGTTTATTAATTTTCATGAGCAACTGGAAAAATTTGCAACTAAACTTAATTGCCTTTTTTTCAGTGATTTCAGCTTTTTTTTTACTGCTACTTCCTGAAAAAAAGGGAGGTTGCGGCAGGAAAGAAGCCACCGGATCTGGGTGCGGATCTGGGCCGGTGGGGCCCACAAAAGCCGGATTTTTTCCCAGTGTCCCGCCAGCCCAGTCTGACCCTGCCACAATACATCAATTACTAATAAGTTATAAAGTGCATACGTTTTTTTACAGAATCACTTGACAGTTCACCAGCTTGCAATTAGAATTTCATAATCAAATTCATGTGAAGTTCAATTTGCATTAAATAACCTCAAGTTCATTGGCAATTCATCAGTTAAATATATCCGTTGTATATAGTCCCATGAAAATTCATTAACCAGTCCAAATTAATTCTATTAAAAAGTGTATGAGGATATGTTGGCCCAATCTACATCCGCTGTATCTGCACTGATATAGCAATCAAAGTCAAATTGGGAGTGGGACACAGCCGTGGTAGTGTGCAGGCGGGTAACCTGGGTTCAATGCCCTAATATAGGTCCTTCTTGCTAAGAGTTCCTGGGTGTTATAAATTGTTAATTTGACTTTATCTAATGGTTCCTGCCCCACCTAATATGATTTTTAGTTCCCTACTCTACACTCTTCACTATGCTGCCTGCCCTGATCTTGTTGCCTGGATACAACTACAAGCTCTATTGACCCCTTGGAAACCCTGAATTAGACTTTTCTGCATACAGCGTCCTCCTTGGTCCCGCCTCCTACCTATTAGAGCCACAAGGCCCTGACTGTGTGTTCATAAATTCAAATATTTTCACAGCATGCATATTAGCAGACAAGATGTTTGTAGTCTTCATGATCTTCAGGTTTTTTCAGTGGTTTTAGCTAAGTTTTTTTTAGTCGAAGGATAATCCTTCGATCGTTGGTTTTAATCTTTTGATCGAAGGATTATTCCTTCTATCGTTCGATCACAGGATTTTAATTCCCAGTCGAAAATTGAGGGTTAATTAACCCTCGATATTGGACCCTTGATGCATCGGCCCCTAAGTAAACCCAGTTTTGCATCCAATAAGTATAAATGTTATCTTAGTTGGGATCAAGTACAAAGTACTGTTTTATTATTACAGAGAAAAAATAATTTTTTAAAATTTGGATCACGGTATTTGTTCAAAATAGAGTCTATGGGATATGGCCTTAATGTAATTTGGAGCTTTCTGGATAACGATATTTAATTTCTGTATATATATATATATATATATATATATATATATATATATATATATATATATATATATATATATATATATATATATATATATAAAATATATATATATACGCTGAAACATCCGTACTGAAAATAAAAATAATTTTTTATTTATAAGCCCTATGAGTGCGGATCCTTTCGGATATGCATGGAGAATTTTGATGTTTCTGCACCCAGGCACATTTAGGGGCCGATACACTAACTTCGAGTGAAGGATTCGAAGGTAAAAAACTTCGAATTTCGAAGTGTTTTTTGGGCTACTTCGACCATCGAATGGGCTACTACGACTTTCGACTACAACTTCGAATCGAACTATTCAAACTAAAAATCGTTCGACTATTCGACCATTCGAAGTACTGTCTCTTTGAAAAAAACTTCGACCGCCTAGTTCGCCATCTAAAAGCTACCGAAGTCAATGTTAGCCTATGTGGAAGGTCCCCATAGGTCTGGCTAAATTTTTTTTATCGAAGGATATTCCTTCGATCGTTGGATTAAAATCCTTCGAATCGTTCGATTCGAAGGATTTTAATGTTCGTTCAAAGGAATTATCCTTCGATCTAACTATCTGCGCTAAATCCTTTGACTTTGATATTCGAAGTCGAAGGATTTTAATTCCTAGTCGAATATCGAGGGTTAATTAACCCTCGATATTCGACCCATAGTGAATCGGCCCCTTAATGTCTTTATCGAGAGTGCCAGTAGCCGAGAGAAATATATATATATATATATATATATATATATATATATATATATATATATATATATATATATATATACACACACACTTCGAAATGAGTATCCGCACTCCAAGGCAAATAACTTCAACAAAGGGAGGGGTGCACGGTAATTATGTATACACCAATTATTCTCAGACCAGCACTCAGACCAGGATGCCTGAAAAAGGTCCCAACAGGGACCGAAACGTCGGGTATAGTTGCGATGCAACAATAAAGTAATTGATTTTTATAACAGGGAGTGCAGGTCTGAGAATACATAGCACTGACAAATTTTTGCATTGCTTTCCAGAATTATACATCGCTCACATCAGTCCCCAGTGGAGCTGGGAAAAGCCCACACAGGGGAACATGTAAACTTCTTGCATATAGTGTCAGGCTGTAGTGCTGCTCAGGGCCTGAATAAGGGGTTGGCAGACAGGTTGGGGCATAAGGTACATACCTCTTTTGCCTGCCTTCCCCTAATTTTGGGCCATCAGAAGTCTGGATTCCCCTCCCACGTGCACTCGCATCATGTTAAAAAGAACAGGCAGAGGTGAGGGCGCTTCTCTTGGGTACCCCTAATTCTAGGCCTGGCACTGGCACTATCCACTGTGCTACTATGCTGCCATACATCACACTATAGTGCATAGTGCATACTTATAGCCACCATTCTTGGAGAGAACATAAGAATACATAATTCAATGTTAATAAATGTTATACACACCGGAATAGCTAAATGGAAAACTATATGCTAAAAGAGATTAGGGCACAGAGCTTCATGCAGAGGGAAAGTGTATCAAAGTGATAGGTAAAAGAAGATTGTAACACACTTAAATGGGCAGATGGGCTGGGAATTGCAGAATAACGGCCACAATACATGAGGTAAAGATACAAGATAAAGTACATAATGGAAAAATGTGGGCAAAAAAATGCAGGGCAAATGTATTGAAAATATATTGAAAGCATGTGGAAAAACATGCTGATAGAGGAGGATGCAACCTGTTCAAAACTAGGAAGGGGGTAATTGTTGTTGTTAACCACTAGGGTTTATGAGTGACTTTCCATAAGGGAGTTTGGAAAAGTGTGGAATTGCCAGTGTGATAATGACTGGGGCATTTAATACCTTTGGTACCTTTAAACAATGTAATTTAAAATGAATTCTTCTTAATTATTTTAGAAACAACCACAGCACCATTAACGACAGGAACAAGTCAGTACTACTTAATAATTCATAAATAATGCAGTAATACACATGTCGTTTTGGGGGATTATTGCATTTTATTAAAATGTACTAGAATATGTTAATCAAGTTTTACTGAAATACTTTACTGTAAAACTAAAATAATTCCTTGAATAAACTTTTTCAGGAATAGTGCATGGTGTTATTGATTTGTCTTCTTGCCTTACCAAAACAGAACCTCCCGTGCACCAACCCACAACAAATACTCATAAACAATCAATCACTACAACAAAACCTTTATTAGATTTAGAATACATGCTGTTTTGAAGTACTATTTGATTCTGCGCTCTCTAACATATTGCAAGGGTATACCCTTCCCACTCTCATAAAATGGCCAAATTATTAGCCAATTCATATTCTTTAAAGGAGAACTAAAGCTAAACTAAAGAAGTAGGCTAGAAATGTTGTACATTATGTTTTGTGCTTCTGTACCAGCCCAAGGCAGCCACAACCCTTTAGCAGTAAAGATCTGTGTCACCAAAGATGCCCCAGTAGCTCCCCATCTTCTTTTCTGCTGATTCACTGCACATGCTCTGTGCTGCTGTCACTTATTGAGCTTAGGGACCCACTCACAATATACAGTACACATAGAATAGAAATGTCACAATATAAGGCTAATTAGTAATTAATACAGATAATTACTACATGGCAGCACAGAAACCAGTGCAGCTAGCATCAGAATTTAATAATCATCCCTGTAGCATCAGCTTATATTACAGACCAATCTCATTGTTTGCTTGATATTTAGTGACGACCCCTAAGTTTAGCTTCTCAACAGCTGCTCAGAGACAACTGAGCATGTGAGTGTCACAGACACTTTCCAAGATGGTGACCCCCTGTGACAAGTTTGAAGTCTTGGATCATTGTTGCTATTGAGAAGTTTAAACTTTAGGCTGGTGCAATAAGTTCAGTATATATGATACAGCATTTTTAGCCATATTAATTTTTAGGGTTTGGTTCTTCTTTAAGATTACTGCAACCTGGGTCCTCTATTGATTTTAATGCATTTGTGGCTTAGCACTCAATAAAAATACAAGTAGCCAACATATCATTTATATGTTCTTTTTTTATTAAGTTGTCTTAGGGCTCTTACACACAGGTGTCTTTTAATGCTTTTGACGTTTGTTTGAGTCATGATTGTCATCTCTTCAAACAAGGTTTCGTTCAATACCTCTTTGATGCAATGGGGCCTATTTGACATGCTGTGTAAAAAAAGGCAACCAAATACATCACACATCAACAGGAATTACAGTGTAAAAATCATATATAAATACAAGCAGCTGTTCGAAAATCCTATAAGAAAATATGATGTTTATCCATCGCAGGTTTTTTTCCACTTTTTTTTCTGCCAAAACTTACTCTGCCAAATTTTCCTGTTGACTTTAAAGTGGACCCGTCACCCAGACACAAAAATCTGTATAATAAAAATCCTTTTCAAATTAAACATGAAATCCAATTTCTATTTTTTATTAAAGCATTCATAGCTGCTGTAAGCTCATTTAAAAATCTCAGCTGTCAATCAAATATTGTCTGCCCCTTCTCTATACCTAGGCATAGAGGCGGGGCAAGCAATTACTTTCACTTTCCATTCAGCACTTCCTAGATGTCACAGCTCTACTCACATTCTCCTGTTCTCTTAACCATTTAATTGTGTAGCCAGGGCATGGGGATGGACATCAGGTCCCCCATTCTGGTGCACAAACAAGATTCTAAGATGATGCAACACTTGCCTTAATAACAGTGTCCACAAAATGGCTGCTGCCTACTTGCTATTATTTTGAAATCCCAGACTGAAGGAAACAAGATTCAAATAATTTATATAGTGTAATTAAAGTTCATTTTGCATGACTAATGTGATAAAATAGGATTTTGAATACTTTCTTTGGGTGACAGGTCCCCTTTATTGGATTACACAAGGTCTGAAGTGGTGATCAAGCAGCATAAAATATAACACACACTTTGATAAATTAAGGATTTATTTTACACAGAGTTTATTTTTCTGATGTTCATTGTTTTACACAGTATGACAAATAGGCCTCAAAGTATTCTACAGTAATTTAGTTCATACTTCAGGAAAGGGCAAAGAGTTGCCTGACCGTATATTTTTCTCACATTAACAATTGTTTCAATTTTCCTACAGATTATTGTGTATGCTGGATGACAGACTGGATAAATACACAAAATGTGACAGCAGGACCCGAGGGTGGGGATTTTGAGGAATATGAGAAAAGTTCAGATGGTCACAATATCTACTGTGGTGCATATGGGACAGCTGTAGACATAACCTGCAGAGCAGTAAATTATCCTAATGCCACAGTGCAGGAACTTATATCAGAGGGACAAAATCTGTTCTGTGATGTCAACAGCGGGCTTGTTTGCTACAACTCTAACCAGACCTGTTACGACTATGAGATTCAGCTGAAGTGTTGTGATATAGACTGCCCAACCACTTCAAGTCCAGGTAAGGGAAATTGGACAATAACCCTATAATGGAGCTATCTCTGACTTTTTTAGGTATTGAACTTATTATCTAGAATGCTCGGGACCTGCAGTTTTCCATATAAGGGATCTTTCCATAATGTGAATCTTTATACAATAAGCCTTCTTAAAATGAATGTGAACATGAATTAAACTCAATAGGTTTTTCTTCCAATAATGCTTCATGATATCTTAGTTGTACAAGGTACACTTTTATAATCACAGAGAAAAAGGAAATCCATTTTAAAAAGTTATTATTTGATTAAAATGGGGTCTATGGCAAACTGCCTTCCTGTAAGTCAGAGCTTTCTGCATAACAGGTTTCTGGATAACGGATCTTATACCTGTTATTGTAAGATTTCATAGTGATATTAGGTTACATTACTTTTGTAATATACTAAAGGTATTGAACATACAGTTCACTGTTGAACTTGGGGGCTAATCATGAACAATGTGCAGTGCTCCTGTTTAGGGAAAACAATGTCAGAAAAAACAATAGATTTTTTTCTAACTTAATCATTCAGGCAATGATGCCTTTTATTATTTGTGCTGTATTTTTGTTTCACACACACACACAAAATCAATTAATGCCAGGAAACGCAAGCATTTTTGTCAATGTTGTATTTTCCTAGAACACATCAAGGGGCAGATTTATCAAGGGTTGAAGTGAATTCAAGGGAATTTTCGAAGTAAAAAAATTAGAAATTCAAAGTGGTTTTTTGGATACTTCGACCATCGGATAGGAGACTGCAACTTCAAATTTACTTCGACTTCGATTTGAAGTAAAAATCGTTTGACTATTCGATCATTCGACCATTCGATTATTGAAGTACTGTCTCTTTAAAAAAACTTTGACTTCAATACTTCGCCAACTTAAACCTGCCGAAGTGCTATGTTAGCCTATGGGGACCTACCAGAGCATATTTCTAAGTTATTTGGATTCAAAGGAAATGATAAAATAGTTTGAATCGTACAATTCGAAGTACGATTGGAATACGATCGTACGATGTATAAAATCCTTCGACTTCGAATGTCGGAGGATTCTATTCGATGGTCGAATTTCGAAGTATTTTCCACTTCGAAATTCGACCCTTGATAAATCTGCCCCAACTGATAATTAGTCTGCCTTTAAGGAACAGATTTATTAACATTTTAGTTTGCATTTTTTTCAGACTCCAGTAAAATCACAGCCAAAAAAGCAAAATTTTAATATTCTTGAGAATACTTTTTGAGACTTTAAATAGTCTCTATTACCAATGTTCCTGCTTGGGGTGCACGGTAATTTTGTATGTATCAATTATCTTCAGACCAGCACTCCCTTTAAAAACTTACTTTGATTTGATACTATGCAACAATAAAATTACCAAGTTTTTAAAGGGAGTGCTGGTAAAATTACCAAGTTTTTAAAGGGAGTGCTGGTCTGAAGATAATTGATATATATATATATATACTGTGTGTATAGATATATATATATATAATTTATTTATATATTAATAAAACTGAAGACACCCAGTCAATCTAATTTTTTTGCCCCTCCCCCCCACATCAAAGTCTGCCTGCTGTGTCTGCTTACAATGTGCAAGCTTTAAAAGTTATCACTGGAACTAACAGGCCTCTGCATTGTGTACACCTTAAATTCAGATCATTAACTCCTGCATTGTTCACACATGTAACCCCCCCCCTGCATTGTTCACATCTGTAACAATTCTATTGTTCACACCCTATGTAGTACATTTTAAAGTGGTCTTGATAGGTTTCCATGTCTCCTGTTCTGTTCTGCCTTCCCTATGCTCCCTGTGTGTGTTGTACTATGCCTGCCCTATGCCCCTTGTGTGTGCCATTCTCCGCCTGCCTTGTGCTCCCTGGGTGTGCCATACTCTGCCAGCCCGATGCTCCCTGTGTGTGCCATACTCTGCTTGCCCCATGCTTCCTGTGTGTGCTATACGCTGCCTTTCCCATGCTCCCTGCATGTGCCATACTCTGCCTGCCCCATGCTTTCTGTGTGTGCCATACTCTGCCTGCCATATGCTCCCTGGGTGTGCCATACTCTCCGTAACGTATCACTCTCTTGTATCCTTAATGCAGAGCATCACTATAAGGAACAAGCATTAGTACAAATGTCAGTCCAAAAGTCTCCAGGCTAAGCTTATTTGCCCCAACACAATTTGAGTTAGGGGATTTCTAAAATAAGAGCATAGTCACAAGACTTAACCAAGGTAGAGGTCATAGTCATCAAGTTAAAGTAAGTGCATTATGTAATTATAGTATAGTAAATTAATTCAGCAAAGTATGTGTGTCCTGGTCACATCAAACCCTTTGCAAAATACTGGATACCATGCTGGTCATATAGAATATTATTAGTCTGGGCATAATTAAGGCACATCTATCATACCCCAAGTTAAGAGAAAAAGATATAACAAAATAGATATGAAAGACAGAATGAGAAGGGATACACGGCTTGGTAACATTACGATGACACACAAAGAGATCATGGTATAAAATTGATACAGGACAATTGGCTTTTTATATAAAAGATAAAGCAGACTGCTAGGTGAACATTCATATCTATTTAAAATGAATGATATTCTGTGTGCACTGTGTGCTACTTTACCTACTGGTGTTACTGCATGTGGCATAGAACTGGAAAACATTTTACATTTTTACAAACCTTTATCATTATTGCTATTTCACAGAGACTACACCTCCTGCGGCCACAATGGAAACTACCACTCCTGAGACTATAACGGAAACTACCACTCCTGAGACCATAACAGAAACTACCACTCCTGAGACTACAACGGAATCTACTACTCCTGAGACTACAACGGAAACTACCACTCCTGAGACCACAACAGAAACTACGACTCTTGAGACTACAACGGAATCTACAACTCCTGAGACTACAACGGAAACTACCACTCCTGAGACCACAACAGAAACTACGACTCTTGAGACTACAACGGAAACTACCACTCCTGAGACTACAACGGAAACTACCACTCCTGAGACTGCAACGGAATCTACTACTCCTGAGACTACAACGGAAACTACCACTCCTGAGACCACAACAGAAACTACAACTCTTGAGACTACTACGGAAACTACGACTCCTGAGACTACAACGGAAACTACCACTCCTGAGACTACAATGGAAACTACCACTCCTGAGAACACAACAAAAACTACGACTCCTGAGAATACAACGGAAACTACCACTCCTGAGACTACAACGGAAACTACCACTCCTGAGACTGCAACGGAATCTACTACTCCTGAGACTACAACGGAAACTACGACTCCTGAGACCACAACAGAAACTACGACTCTTGAGACTACTACGGAAACTACGACTCCTGAGACTACAACGGAAACTACCACTCCTGAGACTACAATGGAAACTACCACTCCTGAGACCACAACAGAAACTACGACTCTTGAGAATACAATGGAAACTACCACTCCTGAGACTACAACGGAAACTACCACTCCTGAGACCACAACAGAAACTACGACTCTTGAGACTACAACGGAAACTACGACTCCTGAGACTACAACGGAAACTACCACTCCTGAGACCACAACAGAAACTACGACTCTTGAGACTACAACGGAAACTACGACTCCTGAGACTACAACGGAAACTACCACTCCTGAGACTACAACAGAAAGTACCACTCCTGAGACCACAACAGAAAGTACCACTCCAGAGACCACAACAGAAACTACCACTCCTGAGACTACAACGGAAACTACCACTCCTGAGACCACAACAGAAACTACGACTCTTGAGACTACTACGGAAACTACGACTCCTGAGACTACAACGGAAACTACCACTCCTGAGACTACAATGGAAACTACCACTCATGAGAACACAACAGAAACTACGACTCCTGAGAATACAATGGAAACTACCACTCCTGAGACTACAACGGAAACTACCACTCCTGAGACCACAACAGAAACTACGACTCTTGAGAATACAATGGAAACTACCACTCCTGAGACTACAACGGAAACTACCACTCCTGAGACCACAACAGAAACTACGACTCTTGAGACTACTACGGAAACTACGACTCCTGAGACTACAACGGAAACTACCACTCCTGAGACTACAACAGAAAGTACCACTCCTGAGACCACAACAGAAAGTACCACTCCAGAGACCACAACAGAAACTACCACTCCTGAGACTACAACGGAAACTACTACTCCTGAGACTACAACAGAAACCACCACTCCTGAGACTACAACAGAAACTACTATTCCTGAGAGTGCAACAGTAACCTGCATTATGCTATCTCCAACAACAGCACCAACAACCTCTTTCTCCACAATGTGCTATTGCATGTATGGAGGAATACTTTATAATCCAGGTACTGTTTATCATATTTTATGTATTCATTTTTTACAGTGTGCATTCTTCATAAAACATATTTTATAAATTACTGTATTTAATATACTGTATATATTTGTAAATAGAAAAAATAGTTGTTCAAAGGCCTTATAATATATAATACTGTATATAGTCTTACAGCATATTCACTAAATCAATGGTTAACTTAAGGAGATTTATTTTACAATAACAATAGTTAATAAAAGGCACTATAGGGCAGATTTATGGTCGAATAGTAAATTTAAATTTGAAATTTTGAGTGTCAAAATTCACACATTCATATTTTAATCCCCCTATTCAAATGTAAATTCGAATGTGAGATTTATCACATCTTGACCATGGAAACAGTCCTAATTCTAATATTCGCCACCTAAAACCTGTCTTTTTTCCGGAGAAAAACTTGATTCGTACAAATCAAACAGGATTCAAATTTTTGGGTCTGAACCATTTGATCGAATATTAGACATTCACATTTTTTCTTAAATAACTCATGGTCGAATTGTAAGTATATTCGAATTAAAAAATTCACATTAATTCAAAATTTGACCTTTGATAAATGGGCTTCCCTGTTTGCAGTATCTCATAGCAATCAATAGCATGTCTGCTTTTAAAGAGATGACAGTAAATGCTTCCCGCTGATTGCTAGGTAGGTTACTACGCCTGGGAAAATGTTTATTCCTACATAACCTGTAACATAACATAACCAATATCTTTTTAAAGCACTGATTTGTGTTTCACATTTTCTGTTGATCAGGAACGGCAAAATGCACACTGATTCTAGCTTTTTAGTTGCCAAGACACCACATTTGATTTGAAGCAAAGTCTGAGTAAAACAAGGCACATTTCATAGTTATTTACTCAAGCTGTCAATCAGGGGCGTAACTACAGAGGAAGCAGACCCTGCGGCTGCAGGGGGGCCCAGGAGGTATAGGGTGCCTATGAGGCCCTAATTAATGAGAAATGTCAATATATATTGGTAAAACAGGACAACCTCTGGAAATGTTGGGGGCCCTAAAATTAATTTGCTGTGGGGCCTAGTAGCATCTAGTTACTCCACTGCTGTCAATATGCAACACACGGACTGACCTGTGAATTTAATAATGACTTCAGCCTTTTCGCTTGCTACCATTGGGTGACAATAGCTTTGGAACCTTAACATGTAGATTGTTTACTAAAACGTAATACTGAAACTGTAAGCATATACAGTATGAACTTCAATAATTCACAGTTTGGATGAAAATAGTATTAGAGGCCCATTTATTAAACCTGATTTTTTTTCTGGTTGGCGTTTTAGTGGTAAAACTCGAATTTTTCATGGAAAAATAACTAGAATTTTTAGAGATTTATTATACCCCAAAGCTGATAAAAACACGAATCCGAAAATACGCCATCTTAAACCTGTCGAGGTCATGTAGAATCAATGGCAGATGTCCCAAAAGTTGTTTCTTGACATTGTGATTTGTGTTGGATAAACTGAAAACTTCAGGGTTTTTTTGCTGCAATAATTTAGTATAATTGGGTTTTTAAAGCATCTATCGTAGCGATATGCATTGACACTTGATTTTGTTGCTCTCATTTTTTTGAGATAAATTACTGATAAATGAGTTCAGTTCGAGGAAAGGGACTGGTCGATTTTGCTTTCATAAAAAACAGAGATTTATTTGAGTTTTAGTAAATCAGAACAGAAAAAGAAAACAAGAGTTTAAAAGGAATCTGTCATCGGAAAACATGTTTTTTTCAAAACGTATCAGTTAATAGTGCTACTCCAGCAGAATTCTGCACTGAAATCCATTTCTCAAAAGAGCAAACAGATTTTTTTATATTCAATTTTGAAATCTGACATGGGGCTAGACATTTTGTCAATTTCCCAGCTGCCCCTGGTCATGTGACTTGTGCCTGCACTTTAGGAGAGAAATGCTTTCTGGCAGGCTGCTGTTTTTCCTTCTCAATGTAACTGAATGTGTCTCAGTGGGACATGGGTTTTTACTATTGAGTGTTGTTCTTAGATCTACCAGGCAGCTGTTATCTTGTGTTAAGGAGCTGTTATCTGGTTACCTTCCCATTGTTCATCTGTTTGGCTGCTGGGGGGGGGCAATGGAGGGGGTGATATCACTCCAACTTGCAGTACAGCAGTAAAGAGTGATTGAAGTTTATCAGAGCACAAGTCATATGACTTGGGGCAGCTGGGAAATTGACAATATGTCTAGCCCCATGTCAGATTTCAAAATTGAATATAAAAAAAATCTGTTTGCTCTTTTGAGAAATGGATTTCGGTGCAGAATTCTGCTGGAGCAGCACTATTAACTGATTCATTTTGAAAAAATTTTTTTTTTCCCATGACAGTATCTCTTTAAGGACTGCAGCCCAAAAAAAGAAGGAATGCAGATTTCCACTCTGATACAAACCAGTTCAGGTAGTATTCATTATTGCGACTAACTAATAGAAGAAATAAGACTTAACTTTTAATAGTTAAGAAGTAAAATAAAAGTCAGGGCCATGCCCTTATACTGTTCCACACGCAACAACCAGACTCACTGCAACTTCCCCATTATGCAGTGCAGGACAATTGCCTTAAAAAACATTTAGATTTAGATCAGTGCCCTTTAATTATTTGGCATTGTGTTAGTATGTAGATAGTCTCCTGCTATAGTGCGTTTTTCTTGTCCTCCACCCCTCATGTAACCCATTTCCCAAAGTGCCCAATTCTACCTAGCTACGTTGGGACAGGATGGGGGCTCTCCCCCACCGTCCACCTACACAGCACATTGAAATGGGTTACATGAGGGGTGGAGGACAAGGAAATCAATAATTAAAGGGCACTGATTACCCTTTAACGTCCACTTATTTTTGGTTTTTATCTAAATATTTTAAGGCAATTGTCCTGCACTGCAGAATGGGGAAGTTGCAGTGAGTCTGGTTGTTACATGTGGAACAGTATAAGGGCATGGCCCTGACTTTTATTTTACTTCTGAACTATTAAAAGTTACGTTTAATTTCTTCTATTAGTCTGTCGCAATAATGAATACCACCTGAACTGGTTTGTATTAGAGTGGAAACCTGCATTCCTTCTTTTTTGGGGCTGCAGTCCTTAAACTCTTGTTTTCTTTTTCTGTTGTGAATAACAACTAAGTTTCAAACCTGGTGAATACTGTGGGGCAAATTCACTAAGGCACGAAGCGCCGAACGCTAGCGTTAATTCGCTAGCGTTTGGCATTTTCGCTACTGCGCAAATTCACTAACGAATGCTGGCGTAGTTTCGCTAGTTTTACTTCGCAACCTTAAGCCAGGCGAATCTTCGCTAGCGACGAAACTACGCAAATTCACTAACTTGCGCAGTGTACTGAACGCTACCTTTTACGCTAGACTTCCTTCGCCACCTCAGACCTGGCGAAGCGCAATAGAGTAGATAGGGATTGTTTAAGAAAAAGTCAATTTTTTTTCTAAGTCCCAGAAAAACGCTGGCGTGTTTTCTACATGATGGCTGATAGGCTGAAAAAGATCGAAAATTTTTTGGGGCTCCCCTTCCTCCCCCCTACATTTCCTGACTCATGGCAACTTACCTAGACAGTGGGCACATGTGTAGGGCAAAATAAATTTTTTATTTGCTGATTTGAAGGTTTTCTAGGCATTTGTAGTGCAGATACGTGTTCCTCCATTGAAATTTGAATTTCGCGCTGTGCGCAACTTCGCATCTTAGTGATGTGCGTTTTAATTGCTCTAAATATACCATTTATATCTTAGTAAATCAGCCCTTGCCTTAAAGGATAACTAAACCCTAAAAATTAATATGGTTAAAAATGGCATATTTGACATACTGAACTTATTGCACCAGCCTAAAGTTTCAACATCTCAATAGCAGCAATGATCCAGGACTTCAAACTGGACTTCAAACTTGTCACAGGTGGTCACCATCTTGGAAAGTGTCTGTGACACTCACATGCTCAGTGGACTCTGAGCAGCTGTTGAAAAGCTTTAGGGGTCATTGGAAATGATCAAACAGAAAACGAGTCAACAAGAATTTTTGTTTTATTGGTAGCTCAAATGATTTTTAACATTTATAAGGTGACATTTCAGGAGAGGTGGTTAGGACAAACATGTCACAGAGGTTTTATTTTTAAAACTTTCCTTCTCCTTTTAATGGTAGAATTCATTATTTGCAATGTACACAGTGTAGTGTAATTTAGCAGTAAAAATGTCACCATAACAATCATCACAGAATCTCTTTAAGATCAAGTACAAGGTACAGTTTTTTTACTACAGAGAAAAAGAAAATCATTAAAAAAAATGTTACTTGTTTGATTAAAATGGAGTCTATGGGAGATGGCCTTCCTATAATTCAGAGCTTTATGGGTAATAGGTCACAAAAATTAATCCATTTGATCCCTTTTTGTAAACTATATACACATTATATACTATATATATTTGGCAACTATATACACGTTACTGGTGTTAATAAGTGGTTTCCTGTTTGTTTCTCTTTTAGGCATGACAATAACATCTTCTAATACTCCTGAAGGGTGCCAAGTTCTCTTCTGCTCTAAAGAATGTAATATAATATCTGAGAATTTTAATCATCAGTGCCCTACAACCTTACCAACTTCAATAATCACTTTGACTTCCCATATACCAGAAATTTCAACAACGTTTCCACCTTCAACACCAGGCATGTGCACCTTTGACCCTCCTCGGCAAGTGAGTTAAACACCCATTGTTTTGTGACTGTTTCCATGAAGAAGATACTTTATTTGTAGGGCTTTTAGTAACTGGGATAGGCTAGGGATTACTAGTAATATTGTTCTTTCCCTCTGCACTCATTGTTAAATGTAGGAGAAAATATGTAAATTATTTTTTAAAAAATCCACATTGGATGTTGTCAAAGGGTTATAGGCAAAAAATGATATTTTCTGATTATTTTTGATTTGACTTGTTTCACCTAACTCCTAAGGGAGCTTATTACCTAACAAGAAGCCAGAAAGGGTGACCTCTACTTCTCTATATAAATTGATCAAATATTGTATTCTTGTTCTAACAAACAGTATAATGAAACATGGATGTTCAGTGACTGCATGATGGCCAGATGTATAGAAAACAACATTATCGAAATCATCCCCAAAAAGTGTGACCCACCATCTGATATTATATGTGCCAATGGGTTTCCCCAAATAAATGTGACTGATGATGATGGTTGTTGTTGGCACTGGGAATGTCCATGTAAGTAAACTATTCCTGTGTCTTCTTGAAACACTGTTTTTAATTGGTTAGGTATTAAATATTTCTGTAATCTATTCCTCAGGTGTGTGCCTAGGTTTTGGAGATTCTCATTATTTTACCTTTGATGGCACGCATTATGACTTCCGAGGTGAATGTACCTATGTTCTAGTTGAAGAGATTACTAAGGAAACAGACAACTTTGGTGTCTATGTAGACAATTATTACTGTAGAAATCATGGCAATTGTACACGTAAGATTATCATTCATTATGGAACTCAGGAAATTGAGATTATGCAGAAACACTTGGAATCTTCCATGTTACAGGTAGGTTTGCAAATTCATATAACAAATTATCATGCAGAGGTAGTGCTCTTTAAAGATCCAGTAGCACCGTAAGAGAAATATTTTCATTACATGTAGGGGCACATTTACTAAGGGTCGAATTTCGAAGTGCTAAAACTTCGAATTTCAACCATCGAATTGAAAAAATTCGATAGTCAAAGTTTTTGTTTGTTTGAATTTAGCGATTTAATCGATCGAATGATTTTCAAAAAAAAACCTTCGACTTCTAAAACCTTAGCCAAATATTGGCTATAGGTTCTAGGAGGTCCCCATAGGCTAACATAGCAATGTGGCAGGTTTAAGGTGGCGAAGTGTCGAATTCTAAGTTTTTTAAAGAGACAGTACTTCGATTATCAAATGGTGAATATTCAAAGTTTTTTCAAATGGTCAAAGTACCCAAAAATTACTTCGAAATTTGAAGTTTTTGAATTCGAAAATTCACTTCAAATTCACTTTGACTCTTAGTAAATGTTCCCCTTGATGTTCTTGTATTACCAATTTATTTTTGAGCAATTAATATTTGAATGAATACTAAATGTGCTTAACACTGCGCTAAGCTGCACTAAACACTAAAACCCTATGGAAAATGAATGTGTTCAAATGCATAATTTAGTCAAAAACATTCAAATAAACGGGCAAATTTCACCTGTCGTTTTTAGGAGGATAATGGCATTTTTACGCACAATGCATCTCTGAAGCTTACTTTCCTTGTACTATCCTTCCACAGGGGTTTGACCTATAGTTGTCTAACCCACATTGACACACTAAGGGTGCTGCCGACAACAGTTTATAAGGACCATTTTAGCCCTGACATTGTCACCATGCAGAATGCCCCCCTGGGGTTCTGACTTTTAATAAATTCCTTACATCTTGGTCTGTTATTTTCAAACTAATGTGAGGGTTATGGACCTGCCCTATCACTAGCTGGCCTAACAAATAAAAATGGTATGATAATGGGCTTATGTGGGTCACTGGGTATTGTATCCACAGGCCATTTGAAAAGTATTCATAAACAGCAGTCAAAGTCAAACTTTCCCCTTCAGCTAGCCATACACAAGCCCATAAAGGCTGCAATCTTTACCCATCTAGACTGAGCTAGTAGCTTATTGGCTCCTTCATGAGGCCTGCCAAAATTGATATCTGTCCAAAAATGTAAACGTACGTAGAACAAAAGTTCTTATAATAAATGCATCTTCTTAAAAGCATTCAAAAATATCAAAAATGGTAATTTTTAAAATTAACATTAAAGCATTTCAGTAGCATTTCAGTGTTGTTTTCTTTTTCCCATCTTAGGTGATGGTAAACGAAGAAGCTGTGAGGATTCCATATAAGAATCTTGGGGTGAATATTTCAAGATCTGAAACTGGCTGTCTAGTTGAAATAACTGACTTAGATGTTGAGATAACGCTTCTCGATGATGCCTTTATTTTGCACCTGCCCTATGGCTATTTTAGGAATAACACACAAGGACTCTGTGGTAAGAAGTGTGATACCAGGGACAAGTACTGTGATTATAATGATTATTTATCAAATCAAAATTAAAATGGATGACCCAGTTAAGTGTATATCTATTCAAAAAAAACCATATCAGCTTTGGTAAATGAACTCACAAAAAAATTTAAGGGGTAGATTTTTATGTTGATTTTAAATTACTGCTCCAACATATCAGGAAGATATACAGTATCAGTGTGTAAGTAGAGCTCACCACATAAACACTTTCTATTCATTCCTATAGAATTTTTAAAATTGCAAATTTTGATAAATCTGCTCTTTACATTCTGGCACATTTAGCAAAGTATTTTTTAGATTACACTTATATGCTAGTACATCTGAATTGGTTTAGCTGCTTTAAGTGGTATCTAGCTATTTTTATGCTGTGTTCATTGGTGTAATTACATGTTACTGGGCCCCACAGCAAATTCATTTAAAGTCCCCCAAATATCCAGAGGTTGTCCTGTTTTACAAAAATATATCGAAATTGTACAATTAGTTTCACATGGGGTCCCCTGTAACTCTTGGGCACCCCTGAAACCACATGGTCTGCTTACTCTGTAGTTACACCTCTGGCTGTGTTAAAGTTCAGCTTCTGTGCTAGACTAAAGCACTCTTCCTATGTAAGGGACTGTATTGTGCTAATTTTAATGCTATGAAAGCACCTCTGGAATGCTTGCCGAAAGGAAAATAAATACCAGACAGTCACCTAGTGCAGCCTCGCTTCTGTGGGAAGTGGAATCAAGGAAAGTCTTAGGCCACAGCCAGACAATGGCGGATCTCAGCCTGCCCCGCTGCTTTTCTGCTCCTGGTGTGCCTGCACCCGGAAGCATTGTTTCCACTCTGGTGCAACATTCTGCATTTCATTCTGAAATCCGCCCACCATTGAAAAGGCAAGGGGAGTAGCAGGGCAGCGTATTCTCTGCCTGTGGAGAATCCGCAATGCTAATATTGTCTGGCCCTAGGGTTACTCTAGATCCCTACCACCTGGGAAGAGTAATCTAGATGGCACCTCGCCCCCCAAATGCATGTGTAAACACACTTGTGCATGAGAGCACGGTGAGACTATTGGTGCTACAGAAAGTGAGCAATGAAAGGACAATGGTCAGGACTAGTGGTAAGTGATGTAAGAGGTACGTGCCTGGCTCCACCTCCAACCGTTGCACCATTGACACATGCCGCTTCTGCCTAAGCTTAGTTTCAGCCCTGGACATTACTCTACACTGCCACAAGGCAGGAAAAAGAAGGTTTGGGAAGTCAGGCACTGATTTTATAAACCCACCCAACCAACATCTTCCCAGTCGTTTTCCATTCCTTCTTAGTCCTGTCAAGGTTTTCATACCTTAACCTCTGGGTTTGGGAAGTCAGGCACTGATTTTAAAAATCCACCCAACCAATATGACTATGAAGATTTTCATTCATCCAGGTCATAGTATATCTAGTATAGGTCGATCTAAAAACAACTGGACTTGCTGAGTAATCAATGAAGACGTTTCACTACTCATCCGAGCAGCTTCTTCAGTTCAACTGACTGGTGTGGGAAGTTCTCGGCATATAAACTCTTCCACTAATCCATTTACAATGGCACATTGTAACTCTTCAAAGAGGTGACATCTGAAGAAACTCACAGAGGTGTTGATTCTGTGTAGTTGTGATAGGATTATCCAATGTGTCATGCAACTCCTAGATACAGGTGTTACTTGTGAGAGTTACATGAATGGATGTGTGAAGTGTTCTGAATCCACCAGGGTACAGATGTTAGAACAGCATTGTATGTAGCAGACAGGTGGTGTCGAAGGCCCCCGCCTCTGTTCAGAGATGGTCTCTCCACCTTGACATGAATCGCTTCTTTCACGCCTCGTTCAAACCAGCGGTCTTCTTTATCCAAGATTTGGACCTTGCTGTCTTCAAAGGAGTGTCCCTTGTCTTTTAAGTGTAGAAAGACAGCTGAGTTTTGCCCTGTAGAGTTCTCCCTCCTGTGCTGAGCCATTCGCTTGGAGAGCAGTTGTTTTGTCTCCCCAATGTATAGATCTGTGCATTCCTCGCTACACTGGACTCCGTATACCACATTGCTTTGTTTTTCTTTTGGTGTTGGATCCTTTGGGTGTACCAGTTTTTGTCTCAGTGTGTTGCTAGGTTTGAAAAACACAGGGACATGGTGTTTGTTGAAAATCCTCCTGAGTTTCTCTGACACTCCAGCTACATATGGGATGACTATGTTTCGCCTGCTATGTGTCTCCAGGAGGTTATTTCTATTGGTGTTCCTGTTGGGCTTGGTTGCTGCTGTTTTGACAAAGGCCCAGTCTGGGTAGCCACATGCTTTCAAAGCTCCTCTGAGATGTTTTTGCTCTTTGTCTTTGGACTCTGTATCAGTTGCCACACATTCCGCTCGGTGGTGCAGGGTCCGAATGACACCCAGTTTGTGTTCCAGTGGATGGTGGGAATCAAACAACAGATATTGATCCGTATGAGTGGGTTTCCTGTATACTTCCGTCTTCAAGTTACCCCCCTCTTGGATACAGATCAAACAGTCCAAAAAAGCAAGTTTGTTCTCGTGGACATCTTCCCTTGTGAACTTGATGTTATTGTCCACTGAGTAAATGTGTTCTGTAAAGGCCGCCACTTCATTGGATCTGATTTTAACCCAAGTATCATCCACATACCTGAACCAGTGAGTCGGTGTAGTTCCCTGGAATGTAAGTAAGGCCCTCCTTTCCACCTCCTCCATGTACAAGTTTGCTACAATGGGAGAGACTGGAGAACCCATTGCACAGCCATGTTTCTGTCTATAAAAAAGGTTCTTGTACTTGAAGTATGTGGTGTTAAGGCACAAATCTAGCAACACACAAACTTGGTTGGGACTGAGCTTCGTTCTGTTGTTATCATGTTGCAGTCGATTTCTTACAGTCTCAATTGCCTCTGTAGTAGGTATACATGTGAACAATGAAGTGACATCATATGACACCATTGTTTCTTCTGCCTCTAGTGTAACACCGTGAATCTTGGTTACAAACTCTTTGGCATTCTGGATATGATGCACTGTACTGCCTACCAACGGGGCTAAGATGTTAGCCAAAAATTTTGCAATGCTGTATGTCACTGAATTTATGCTGCTGACAATGTGTCTTAGTGGGGCTCCTTCTTTGTGTATCTTGGGGAGTCCGTATAAGCATGGTGTGGCTTCCCTGGGATACAGACAATGGTATAAAATTCGATCAATGGCTTTCTCCTTTTCAAGTTGTTGTAGGCAACCTATCACCTTTTTCTTGTAACCACTGGTTGGGTCTTTCCCTAAGGGTTCATATGTATTGCTATCACTGAGCAGAGTGGTTATCTTGCAGTCATAGTCAGTTGTGTTGAGCACAACTGTGCATCGCCCTTTATCTGCTGGCAGGATAGTGATGTTCGGGTCCTTACTCAGAGAGCTGAGTGCTCTCCTCTCTTCTGTAGTAAGGTTAGAGGGAGGTGTTCTGGCACTTGACAAAGCAGCTGACACTTTTAGCCGGAGTTGTTCTGCTTCTTCATTTTTCAAGTTATTATTTTTGATAGCAGACTCTGTGGCTGTGATGAGTTCAAATACTGGTATGTGTTGTGGTGTCACTGCATAGTTTAACCCCTTGGCTAACACATCCTTTTTCAGGCTGGGTTAGTACCCTATCTGATAGGTTCCTAACCCAAGTGTCTTTGGTGTCTCATCTTTCTGCCTCCAGGTTAGTTCTTCAGTCCTTTTCCAACTGCTGCTTCGTGACAGTAATGTGGTGAATTTGCTTATTTGTCGCTCCTTACTCTTAATGTGTTGAGCAATCTGTGCATGTTCAACAAACACAACCACCCTTTCCAGAGTTCCATCAGGCAGTTCTTTTGCCAGACTCCATTTTAGATGTTCGACTTTCTGCTTAAGGGCATCAATGGTAAAGTTGATCTGTCTGACTCGTTCATTTAGTAGATGTTTTTGGGCTTTTTGTAAAATCTTGTTGGCTCTGTGACTTTTTTTTCTGTGGAACCCTGGCGCAGGCTACAAGGGGTGAGACCCTGATGTCGGCATCTGAGATTAAAGCGTAGATGGTTTCGATAGTCTGCCACTTTTCTTGCTGTTCTTTCATATTCCCGCACCAGTTTTAGAGTATTCTCTCCAAAATGAATGGCAATATGACTATGAAGATTTTCATTCATCCAGGTCATAGTATATCTAGTATAGGTCGATCTAAAAACAACTGGACTTGCTGAGTAATCAATGAAGACGTTTCACTACTCATCCGAGCAGCTTCTTCAGTTCAACTGACTGGTGGTTCAACTGACCCAACCAACATCTTCCCAGTAGTTTTCCATTCCTTCTTAGTCCTGTCAAGTTTTTCATCCCTTAACCTCTGTGACTAGAGAGCATAATTCTATCTATTATTGTAGTCATAAATTACATTTTTGCAGAATGAGTATTTAAGAAATAGATACCAGCCTACAGTAGTTTTTTCTGCCTCATTCAGGCAACTTAACCATGATAAGCAGGTCACCCTAACAGTTCATAACAGAGTGCTAACTGGTTATGGCCATAGTGTCATCAGTGCAACTGAAAACAGTGCAAGAACATTCACTAGAGCAGACAAATCAGGCTACATATTTCTTAAATTATTAAATGTTTTTTATTTTTCTTTGGAATTTTCATGTGCATGAAGTTTCTTCCCAGAAAGCTTATATAACAAACTAAAACTGTGCCATTTATACAGGTACCTGCAGCAACAATAAAGATGATGATGGAATGCTGAAAAATGGTTCTATAACACAGAACTTTTCAACCATGGCTAAATCTTGGATAGTTCTAGATCCCAATAATCCTGAATGTGGTAGCACAGAGACGACAACAATATATCCTCCAGTGACACCTTCAGTCTGTAGTCCTTCACCACTTTGTGAACTCATCAAAGGACCGTAAGAACTTCTCTTAGATGCTGGAAACAATAATATTTCATATGTATTTTGTTTGGCTTATTCCTTTTGATGATATGCAGTATAATAAAATACATATATTTATGAACATCAAGTGGTTATATAGTAACATTTAGATAATATGCAGAGATACAGGCATGGTTACTGTATAGAAGACAGGACTCAGACATGTTTAAGGTCACCAGTAGAGAAATATCTGCTAGTGGCCTGGTTCCCCTCCAATAGAAGCCTCTCAGGGAATAAATCTAAAGCCTGAGCCCCATTGACATGGAATGTTCCTTCACATGTTCCTTCACTTTAGGCAAGGTATTGCCTGGGAGAGCTATTCCCATCTATTTATCCTCACTGGAACCAAGTCCTGCTTTTGCTGTCTTAGCTATCTTGCACCTGCTCTCATACCCCCTGAAGCATCCACCCCTGGTAACAGGTGGAGTCCATATGCTCCCTCTCATATTAACTATGAATAGAAATGTGTCATTACAACCTTGAGACAATTACACTGTGGGCCCATAGAGGGTTCATGCTTTCCAAAGGACATTGAGAACAGTAACTAGGTGTTCCTTCAGTAGCTCCTTCAGTAGCCGGATGCCTCAGATGTTGCTGTCAGGCTTGTGAAGGCGGGTCAAATTTTCATTAGGCTAAAGACAAATTTAAACAATGCCCCTGCCTATCAGAAGTTTAGCCCATCCTCAAAGCAATCCATTGACTGCTGGATCATCTGGGAAAGAAACAGAGAAAGACAGAGAGGTTGGCAGGGAGGCAGGGTCTATTAAAGGGACAGTGACATTTCTGTTAAAAATTTATCTGTCCCTTTACTACAAAGGTAAAATAATGTTTTAATTTCCTGAAACAATAGCCTTTTTTGAGCTAAAATGCTGTGTAATATGCAACATGAAATGTATATACATGAAAAATCATTCAGCACAGTCTAAAGACAGCATACAGTAATAGTTTCTTTGCCCTGGTATAGTTTGAAATAATTTAATTAGATCATGGTGACCTTGGGTTTTGTATTCTGTTTTAAAGGATATTCCAGGAGTGTCACTCCTCATTGTCTCCTGATATTTTTTACCGTGACTGCGTATCTGAGAGCTGTGATTTCCCAGGTTTTAATACTGAATGCAGAACAATAAAGTTGTATGCTTTACTTTGTCTGAATCTGGGTATCTGCATTGACTGGAGGAGCAAAGCACAAGCCTGTAGTAAGTTTCTCAATACATTGTAGCTTTAAGATGTTATATATTTTATAATTGTTAAAATACAGACTTTCTAAATATAGTATAATTATAGCTTAAAGGGACATAACCTATTGTGGCATCAGTAAAACAATGCCACATTTTGGGTCCACTGAAATAAGTGGAGAGCTGTGTGAGACATGTCCTATAAATTATGTAGAATGTATAGTGTATTTTACTGTGTATGCACAGAATTTTAATTAATGTATAAGAACATACCCATATATATTACCACTTCAACATAGTAACATAGTAAGTTAGGTTGAAAAAAGACATCATTTTAACTCTATTTTAACCTGCCTAACTGCTAGTTGATCCAGAGGAAGGCAAAAAAAAAAATATGAAGCCTCTCCAATTTGCCTCAGAAAGCAAGTATAATGCAATGATGCAATAAGCAATGAAAACCCATCAAATTTCAAGTAGTAAAACTCCCCCCACTCTGATTTCACTGCAGCACATGAAACAATATGATATGTATCAATGTGAATGTATAGATACATTTAGAATGTTCCATAGACTTAGTAAGCCAAGTTCGCATAGTAAGTTGTATAAAAAAAAAGTTAGATGCAAAGTAATACCTAGTTGTTAGAGTAGAATGTGTGTTCCTTCTTAAAACTAATGTACAGTATAATATGTCTGTGATACTGAGGATTACTATAAATTCTGAGACCAATTCTACTGATTAATAGTGGAATCATAATAACTTCATCCCCATTTTTTAAAATGTTGCTGTTTGCAGATATGTCCTGTCCTCCAGGCAAGATTTATCAACCTTGTGGCCCAGTTTTACCATTAACCTGTCAAACAGAGTAAGTAACATAAAAATATGGGAAGCGCAAAAAGTAATAAAAAAAAGTAATAATAACATTATGGGGATTATTTACTAAACCTTGATTTATTCTGGTCGAGGTTTTTTGGGAAAAAAAGCTTAAATTTTTAGAGGGGAAAAAAGCTCAACATTTTCAAGATTAATTATACCCCAAAGCTGCGAAAAGTCTGAATCAAAAAATCCGCCATCCCAAACCTGTCGAGGTCATGTATGAGTCAATGGCAAATATCCCTTTTACAATTTGAACATATCGTTATCTGCGCTGGGTTTCTTTCGATATTCTCAAAAAATTTAGGTTTTCGCGCAGTAACTTGAAAACATCAAGCAATTTGGGGTGTCAAATCTGAAAAATTAGTACGATTCGAGTTTTTGCTCGATTTTATTGAGCCTTTTCCTGACTCGACTTTTTTTCAATTATTTTATTGATAAATAAGATAAAATCATGGATGGGAGTTTCATTGAGCTTGGTTGAATAAAAATATTAGATACATTCGAGTTTTAGTAAATAACCTCATAAATGTGTGTGTGTGCATGTATTTGTGAGAATGAGAACAGTTCAAATGAGTTCATTTATTATAACATTTTTCTTTGTTTTATTTATTTGCATTGGTGGTTTATGTCAATTTAGAAAAAATATGAACATGGGAGCTGACTTTTTAAGACATGAATTAGAGTTTCTGAAACTTGAATGTTCAAGATTTATTAAGCAAAATGTAAAACTTCTGCATCTAAAAGCTAAAAGTTCATGTAGAAGTCAATAAGGGTGGTCTCTGCAATTTAAGTGAAATTGAAAGTTGTTAGATTCATTGAAAATATTAAGTAGAATGTGACTGTGGTGCATTGAAGTTTATTTTTTATATTAGGTCTTATCATTTTTAGTTTTTTAATAAACAAGTGCATTTTCGAGTTTGGTGAGTTTTTCGATGCAAGTGGAAAGCTCACAAATTCAGTTTTTGATATATATACCTAATAGTGGTAAGGAGAAAATGTAACAAAAATTGTTTATAATCTTAAACCCCATTCTTACTTTTTACAGACAAAATAACAAATACTTGACAGAAGGATGCTTTTGTCCCAATGGAACAATGCAGTTTAGTCCGATTTCTAATATTTGTGTTGAAAACTGTGGTAAGCATCATTTGTGTGCATGTGTATATTATATTATGTTGGAAGAGCTAAGATGATATATAGTGATGGGCGAAGTTATTCGCCAGGTGTGAATTCCCGGCGAATACATTTGTGAATTTGTCACAAAAATTCGCTAGCGAAAATTCACTGGCATCTCGATTTTGACGCCGGCGTCAAAGGTTTGTTGACGCCGGCGAATTGCCACTGGCATCAAAATCACAGTTGCTTGAATTTTTCGCCAGTTTCACAAATTTCAGGGAAATTTGCGAAATTCGTGGCGAAGTGAAACAGGACAAATTTGCCCATCACTAATGATATACACTTGCAAGTATTTTGCTTTGACTTTAATTAGCTATTATCTTCGAGATCTGATATCAGATGGGTACCCTAGAGAAAACTCAAGAGAACATACATTAACGATAAAGGCTTGTAATAAGGTTATCAAATAAGGTATAAAATATGCATAAATAGAAATAGAGTAATATAATAGATGTGGCAACATTACATGCTATTTTAGGAGTGCTTAAAAGTGACAACTTATTTGTTGTGTGTGTCACTTGAATGTGTTTGCATTTGCATGCTTAATGAGTATTAAGCCTAAAATTTACAAATTGAAAATCTTACAGGAATATTAAAAATGGCTAGTTTCCTCAAGAAGAAGCTATCTTACACTGTATCATGGTTCAAATCTTACATATTTTACATTTATGATTTTATGATTTTATCCTTAGGATGTATTGGGCCAGACAATCTACCAAGAAAGGTACGACTTGTCTCAAGCAATTACTGCTATTAACTGTAAACTGCTATTAACTGTAAATAATTTGAAACAAAAATGTTTTGAAGGTATATATAGATTTACAACTTTACAAAAATATTTGAAGAAGATCTGACTCTGGGTAACCTTGGCCCACATACTTTTTTTTTAAGGCAATTAAAAATGTCCTTCAAAAATTAAATAAATAGTAATAAAGGTTACAGAATATTTTGACTGTGAATAAATAACAATATTTTTTTTCTATATAAAATAAAAATAGTAACAAAAATAAATTAATAAACATTCAGAAATATTTGTTCAATTTTTTGATGTTTATACATTTTCCCCATTTCCCCATGTGTTTTTAAAAATATTAAAGCATGAGTATTCATTTTTTAGTTAACTTCATATTTTAGTTAACTTCTTAGACCAAATTCCCTGATGCTTTTTAAAATGGAGTAACTGAATCCATCAGTCAAGTCTGATGCATTCATAGGTATGAGGGGGCATCTGTATCAATCTCTACTTGCTCATAGTAAGAGAATATGACTTATTTTCAAAGGTATAATAAAAAGAATTTCAACAGATTTTCATGTTTAGTTTAGATTCAATGGGCTTCCTTACAAAAGGTCAACCTTTAGTAATTTAAGATACAGCTAAAATAAGCTTTCATTGCACTAGTCTAGCCAGTTTTTCATAGTTTAAGGATTATGTACCATTTATGTACATGGAGTATGTGTATTCATCTCATCCCTGATTCCCCACACTCCTCACACAATTCCAAAATTGTTAGTGGAATATATGTATAATGTCAACCATAACTCTACCTACCTATTTCTGATTTTTTGAGAAGATATACTGATTTTGGAACTAAGCCTTATAAGTTTTGATTTTATTTCCTAACAGTTTGGAGAAATATTTGAATTCAATTGCCAAGATTGCATCTGTCAAGAAGATGGCTTTGGAATTTATTGTGAAAAAAAAATATGTCCAGCAGTAAAAACAGATCCTTGTAGTTTGGAAGGTTTCCAACCTGTGACACAAATCAACCCTAATAATCCATGCTGTAAAGAGACCATTTGCAGTAAGTGTACCAGATAATCATCCTATATTTATTTTCCAATATAAAATGTATTTGTTTTTTATGGGCAATATATTAGAATAAATTAACATGAACATATTAATATTTTAGAAATAACATAATAGCTCAATTGTATCCAGTGTCTGAATCTCCAAATTTAGAGGCCCATTTATTGAACTTCAATTATTTTCTGGTTGATGTGGAAAACTTAAATTTTTCCTGGAAAAATAAAAACTAAAATTTTTAGAGATTTATCATACCCCAAAGCTGCTTGAAATCAGAATCTGAAAATACATAATCTCAAGTCTGTCATGTAGAAGTCAGTGGCAGATGTCCTTGAAGATGTTTCTTGACATCTTGATCGAAGCTGGATAATCCAAAAGTCTGGGTTTTCATCCGATAACCTGAAAAAAGTTTTCACAAGAAAAAATTGCTAAAATCACATTTTCGGAGCATCAATCGTACCATATGAATTGGCACTTCGTTTTGTCGCTACAATTCCTTTGAGAAAAATTATTGATAAATTAGTTCAATACGTAGAGTTTGGTTGACTTTATTTTCATAAAAAACTAAAATGAATTTGAGTTTTAGTAAATCATCCCCTAAATGTTCTAAAGCATATATGTAACTGTTATGTAAAAAGTCCATGATAAATAATTCATGATATCTTTATATTTAGCCTGTGGGTTTGGCCCACTGCTTATACTATTTATTGGTAGTGTTTAAAGAGGTAGTTCACCTTTAAGTTAACTTTAATCTTAATTTAAATCTTAAAGATCTGCTGTGTAACAGGCAGTTCCATTAATGTGTGGATATCCTGAAAATATAATTGGGTACATGTACAAACTTATGGCATGTGCCAAACATGATCAGAAATAAAAACAGATAATGGCAAAGAATTTCACTGGTTGTAATCTATGCATCAGTACTACTGATGGGCGAATCTGTCCAGTTTCGCTTCGCTGAAAAATTTGCAAAATGGTGAAAAATTTGTGAAAGTCAATGGGCGTCAAAATTATTTTGATGCCTGCCAATTGTTACATAAGTGTCAATTGTTATATGTGCGACTATTTTGTCCAAATGCATTACGCGTGTCAATTTTATGTGCGCAACAATTTTGATGTGCAACAATTTTTTTTGTCACTGCAAATTTTTCACATGCAAATTTTTGCTGCAGTTTCACAAAAACATTTGTGGGCGGCGAAACACAAAAATTCACTGTGAATTCATGCCTAGCAAATAAATTTGCCCATTACTAATCAGTACTAACACTGCAAAATAAAATGTTGGTGACCTTACTTAAAATATTTAAATAAACCTTTTGCTGTTTCTTTGAAGTGTGTAAAATCAGCCTGTGCCCAAAATCCTTGTTAAAATGTGAGACTGCTTATGAAGTTGTGGGTGAATATGTTGAAGGAGACTGCTGTCCTCGTTATACATGTGGTAAGTACTGAGCTTCAGAGCATAATTTCCAAATAGTTTGGAGAAATATTTGAATTCAATTGCTAAAATTGCATCTGTCAAGCAGGCAGCTTTGGAATTCATTGCAAAAAAAAAAAATATATATATATATGCCCAGAAGTAAACAACTAAAGTTTATGGTTTGAAAGATTTTCACCTCACCCTTGTTTACTTTCTCTGCTTGACTACTGACATGAGTAGCTAGATTGGGGGTCCTGAAAGGGTGTTGCTGAACACTATTGCTTCCTCCTCAGGGTTTGTTATAGACAGCTGAACCACAATTTCAAAGTGACCTAAAGACAAATATTTTTTAAGGGAACCATTGTTCTCAATTCATATGGACGAACACTGTTTGGGTTATGTAATAAAAGGCAGTACATTTGCCTATGAGCAGTAACCCATAGAAACCAATCATCAGGAAGCATTTACTGGTCCCCTGTCTAAATGCAAACAACTTATTGGCTGCTATGAATTACTGCTCCTGGGCAAACTTACTATCTTATATAATATATGGGGTGTGTCTTTAAAGTGTGTAACACTTTTTGTGCACAGACATATTACCAAAATGTAAAGTTGGATATGTTAATGACCACTGCTGTCCTCTTTATAAATGTGGAAGTACTGAGTTTTAGACCATGTACTGTATATTCTGCAAAGATAAATATGTAATATTGTCACTTACACCATTAATGACTCTAATCAATTCACTGGTACCAACAAAACAACCTTTTTTGTTGTTATAAAAGCTAAAATCTCACAGCGACCTTAAATATTAACTGTGAACCTTTTTACAGTTTTTTTGACGTGTATAACAACAGATTATGCATTTCCAACATGTGAAACTGGATTTGAAGTTGTGGGTGAATATGTAAATGGACAATGTTGTCCTCAGTATAAATGTTGGCAGAGCTGATCCTTAATCCCTATGCACACTGCAATTGAATGTTAATAGCCATGACAATCAAATGATGCCATTAATGAAAAGTAAATAGGTTGTGGACAAGGCTCAATGCAAAGTGTAGATATAGGAGGAGTAGGAAGGATTCAGTGTTCTCCAAACCTTCTGTAGTCCCATTGTTACAATGTAGTTTTCCAGCCTGGTTGAGGTTATATTAGGGTTAGTTCACACAAGGAGATTCGGGGAGATTTTGTCGCCTGGCGACTAATCGCCTCTTCTTCTGGGCTATAATCTCCCCGAACTGCCTCAGCGTGTCTTCCCATAGGCTATAATGAAAAGTCGCCTGCACTAAAGCACAGGCCGCCCTGCGTTTTTCGTAGTCGCCTGAAGTTGCCACAGAGGAAACTTTGGGCAACTTTGGAAAACGCAGCGCCGCGTGTGTTTTAGCACAGGCGACTTTTCATCAAACTAATCCTAATGTAGTAGAGCCTTTTTAGACAGTTAAGATAAGTTTTGTATAATTGCTGCCTGTCAATTCATGGCCAGAACATTGTGCGATTTGTCTCTTTACTACCATTTATCTGAATCGTTAGTTGCAGGTTGGAAGATTGGAGCAGACAAACATAAGGCTAAAATCTGCACGTCTATGGCCAGCTTTAGTTTATACTGAGCATTTTTATAAAACAAACAGATTTCCCTAGTACATTGTAGCCAGGGCCGCCATCAGGGGGGGACAGGGGGGACAAGCGTACCGGGCCCGGGCATGAAGGGGGGCCCGGCAGCGCTGCATTTTTTGAAGATCCGGGCCCCCCTTACGAGCGCCCGAGCCGTACGTCTTGCCTCTTGCGTGCCGAATGCGGAAGTGCCGAAAAGCCGAAGCCGATGCGCCGAAAAGACCCGAAGTCACGGAAAAACCCGAAGTCACGAAGCGCCGAAAAGACCCGAAGTCACGAAAACAGCCGAAGCCGAAGTCCTGAAGCAGCGCAAAGACCCGAAGTCACGAAAACAGCCGAAATTGAAGTCCTGAAGCGGTGAAAAGACCCGAAGTCACGAAAGGAGGCGAAGTTGAAGTACTGAAGCCATGAGTTCAATCCTACTGAACACCAGTTTGTGTTTTTTTTTTAATCCCCTGGCCACCAATGTATTATTTTAATATTCTATAGGCCCCTGCCACCAATCTTTTTTTTAAAACTTTTTTTTTGGGGCCCCAATTTTTTTTTTAACTCGTAAGGGGCCCCTTGCCACCATTGTTTTTTTTTTAAAAATTAATTTTCTTTTTGGTGGCCCCAAATTTTTTTAACTTGTAAGGGGGCCCCTGCCACCAGTTTTTTTTCAAAAAATTTTTTTTTTTTTTCAAATTTTTTTTTGGGGCCCCAATTTGTTTTTAACTTGTAAGGGGGTCCCTGCCACCAGTTTTTTTTTCAAAAAGTTTTTTGGGGTCCCAATTTGTTTTTAACTTATAAGGGGGCCCCTGTCACCAATGTTTTAAAAAAACAAAACAAAAAAAATTTAATTTTTTTTTTTGGGGCCCCAATTTTTTATAAGGGGGCCCTGACCATCAATAGCTTTTTACAACTTGTGTGTGGGGGGGTTACTTTTTTAGCGCTGATGTCTGTGTGGTCTTTTAACTGCGATGTGGAGTGGGCGGGATATGGGGTGGAGCTTGGTCGTCAGTGTGGGCGGGGCCCAGGGGGCCCCAAAAATTTTGTTGTACGGGGCCCCGTGATTTCTAATGGCGGCCCTGATTGTAGCTAACATTAATACAGTTCAACACTAATCTCCTCTGTTTTAGAGTTAATCAGCGTAAAACAAGTACCCGTGTGGATCTCAGTTAGTAGTTATGGAAGTGTTGATTCTGTGGTTTGTGGTGGTAAAGACCTGGATCAATAATCATTGAGAACCATCTTGTTTTGATTTGTGGGCAAACTTTCCTAGCCTCAGTACTGTTTCTAAGGTTCTTTTATGTGCTTTTTCATAAAACAGAGGTTTTAGGTAAGTGGGTGATGGGGAGATTTGTCAGCCGCGATAAAAATGCACGACTGCAAGTGACAAATCTCTACTGGAGGTAACTGCAATTACCTGCGTTAAAGCAAACACATCACTTCGTTCTTCCAAGTTAACTCTGGGGATAACTTCTGCGATATGTTTGTTTTACCACCTGTTATTTCCAATGGAGACGCATTTCGGGATATTTGTCGCCCGCAGTCATGCATAAATCTCCCCGTCACCACCCTGTGCTTAACTTTTTAGTGTTGGGGGTTGAGGGGGCTGCATTGCTAGTGCAGAGAGCTTAATTACAGAGAATAACTAAAATTCTGCTTAAGAAAAAAAATGCAGGTCATACATTTCAATATTTATATTAAACTTTTTCCATTATTTTATTCAAACCGCTGCCTGGCTGCTCTGGTAAGCAAACCTCAACTATAAAATATCAAACCTTAAATGCTGGTTGGGTACTTGTGTGTTCAATTGTTCTTTGCCATTTCCCAATTATTTTGGGATTTTTTTATTTTTGGCTCCCTCTAAGCATATTCAGAAGCAGAAATTACTACTGAGTATTCATTGGCCCACTGTACAGACCTGAGGTTATGACAGTCCTATAAATCTAAAGAACTTTTCCATGAATGCTGGCCTGTATTTTATTGTCCTTTGCCAAGCCCAATTATTATTGGACATTTTTTTTATTCTGGCTACAGCAAATCAAATTCAAAAGTAAAGGGCACAAATCCACCTGCAAGGGCTGGGGAATTGGGGCAAGGCGAGTCATCACAGAACACACTGAACAGAGAGAATGCAATACACTGAAGACAAACACAATTGGAAAGAGCATTTTTTAATTACATTGAGTCTTTTATGAATATAACAATAAATTAAAATGATTATACAGTCATTTCCAGATTGAATGTCCTGCCACATCTATCCAACTGACATCTATATATCTATATCACATAAAGGCAAAGATAAATCCTTTAGAAATACAACCAGTTACCAATATGCTGAATAACTGTGATACTCGCCTAATTCTCAGAATTCTACTGTACCTGTGTTAGACAGTAACATTGCTGAGTGAATATCATGATAACAGACCACTTCAGATATGATTTAAAGTGATTTTTTTTTTTAGTGTGCAACACAAATCTGTGCCCGACCATATTTCTAGACTGTATCATTGGCTATGAAGTTGTACATGAATATGTCAGTGGGCGCTGCTGCCCGCATTATAAATGTGGTAAGTACTACTGCAAAGATTCTTAATGCAATTGGTTAAAGATGGAAAAGCAGAATCACTGGAGGGTGCCAAAAAGGTAACAACAGATAATGATATATTTTTAATGACGGTAATCAATTCCTCAGTAGCAACAAAGTGATTTTTTTTTGCTGTCAAAGCTAAAATCTCGGTGACCTTATTTAAATTTGTAACCCTAATTTGGTTACACAATTAACCCTTGGCAATCCAGGGGCCCTGAGTCCCTTTTGCATATGAAAAGTACTGGGAACTGGTATTTACAGCGCATTGCCTCCACCTAGGGAATATTGAGAAGCACACCTCAGGGAATTTCCACTAGGAAAAATAAAAACACACAGTTTGCAAATGAAACAGATATAAAATTTATATAAACAGAAGTGAAAGAACTTGGGCAATCTAATACATAATGCACTCCTGCATTGAGGACACGTGGGACCCACTTAACTCACTATTACCTGACTGTTTCTCCAATACAGTCCTTTTTACTTTTGAAGTCCCAATTGTCTGGAAGGGGTTAATAACCACACAGTTCAGTTCAATTGAAATGTCCCTTCCCCAGAGCTCTTATACCCCAGGTAGCGCCCACCTTTCCCAAAAGTACCTCTCCCTTTGGAACTTAGCAGCCGCTCCCACATAGCATGTAAATGCACAAGACCTGTCCTCAATTTGGAGCCCCATGTTTGTATTGCCAGTATCCTCCCTTGGGTGGCTCACTCACCAGGGTGCTCTCATAGGCAGTCACACTGGAGATTACAGGCAGATCAGCAGCAGGATAAATCTCACCAGTGGCACCTTTCTCCTGCTGAGTCTCTATTTTTTTTAAATATTGAAGTTAACCTTTTTGCTGTTTCTTCCAAGTGTGTAACATCAGCCTGTGCCCAAAACCATTACTCAAATGTGAGACTGGTTATGAAGTTGTAGGTGAATATATCGAGGGGCACTGCTGTCCTCGTTATAAATGTGGTAAGTACTGAAATTTAGATCATATTTGTTTTGCAAAGATTATTAATGTAATTGATTTGCTGACAATAAATATTGCAAATATCAGTGCTGTAATGGTGTGGCTGAAAATTATCACCATTGTGTTTGCTGGGTCACTGCTATCATTAAAGACATTGTTCAGTGTAAAAATAAAAACTGGCCAAATAGATGGCCTGTGCAACATAAAAAAATATTTTCAATATAGTTAGGCACAAATGTAATGTATAAAGGCTGGAGTGACTGGATGTCTTATATAATAGCCAGAACACTACTATCTGCTTTGCAGCTTTCTTGGTTTCCACTGATTGGTTACCAGGCAGTAAACAATCAGTGACTTCAGGGGGGCATATCGGTCATAACTGTTTGTTTTTGAATCTGACCTGCATGCTAAGAATGAAAAACTAACTAACTGAACAGTTATGTCCCATGTGGCCCCCCTTAAAGTCGCTGACTAACATAGAGTTAGAGAGCTGCAAAGCAGGAAATAGTGTTCTGTTATGTTAGACATCCAGCCTCTCCAGCCTTTTTACATTACATTTTTGGCTGACTAACTATATTAGAAACATTTATTATTTTGCACAGCCTATTTATTTGCTCAGTTTTTATTTTTACACTGAAATTAAACAGATATAAACTTTATTTAAACAGAAGTGAAATAACTTGGGCAATCTAATACATAATGCACTCCTGCATTGGGGACACGTGGGACCTACTTAACTAACTATTATGTACCTGACTGTTTCTCCAACACAGTCCTTTCTATTATCGAAGTCCCAATCATCTGGAAGGGGTTAATAACCACACAGTTCAATTGAAATGTCCCTTCCCCAGAGCTCTTATACCCCAGGTAGCGCCACCTTTCCCAAAAGTACCTCTCCCTTTGGAACTTAGCAGCCGCTCCCACATAGCATGTAAATGCACAAGACCTGTCCTCAAATTGGAGCCCCACGTTTGGTGGTTCACTCACCAGTGTGCTCTCAGAGGCAGTCACACTGGAGATTACAGGCAGATCAGCAGCAGGATAAATCTCACCAGTGGCACCTTTCTCCTTCTGAGTCTCTAGCAGCTTGGCAGGGAACAGGATGGGCTCACTTTGTACTTCCACAGATTCAACAGCTCGGACAGTCTCACACAAACTGGTTCTGGCTGGATGTTTCAGTATACAACCCCTGTTAAGCTCTGTTGGAGACCCTGTACAAAAGGCTCCAAAGTCAGGCACTCCCTCTCTCCCAAGGATGCACTGAGGCACCCAGCCAATCAGATGGCTCTCCAGCCTGTAACTGGGCTGGATGATGTCACAGACAGAAAAACAGGAGAAGGGTTTCTCAGATGCCCTACAAATAATTTTTTTAAAATATTGAAGTTAACCTTTTTGCTGTTTCTTCCAAGTGTGTAACATCAGCCTGTGCCCAAAACCGTTGCTCAATTGTGAAACTGGTTATGAAGTTGTGGGTGAATATGTCGAGGGGTACTTCTGTCCTCGTTATAAATGTGGTAAGTACTGAAATTAAAATCATATTTATTTTGCAAAGATTATTAATGTAATTGAATTACTGACAATAGATATTGCTCATATCAGTGCTGTAATGGTGTGGCTGAAAATGATCACCATTGTGTTTGCTGGGTGGCTGCTATCATTAAAGGAACAGTTCAGGGTAAAAATAAAAACTGGCCAAATAGATAGCCTGTGCAAAATAAAAAAAAATATTTTCAATATAGTTAGTTAGGCAAAAATTTAATATATTTAAAGTAAAGTATAAAGGCTGTAGTGACTGGATGTCTAATATAATAGCCAGAACACTACTTCCTGCTTTGCAGCTCTCTTAGATTCCACTGATTGGTTACCAGGCAGTAACCAATCAGTAACTTGAGGGGGGGGCACATCGGTCATAACTGTTTGCTTTTGAATCTGACCTGCATGCTAAGAATGAAAAACAAACTAACTGAACAGTTATGTCCCATGTGGCCCCCCTTAAAGTCGCTGACTAACATAGAGTTAGAGAGCTGCAAAGCAGGAAATAGTGTTCTGTTCTGTTAGACCAGGGGTCCCCGACATTTTTCACCCGTGAGCAACATTCAGATGTAAAAAGTGTTGGGGAGCATTGCAAGCATAAAAAATGTTCCTGGATGGTGCCAAATAAGGACTGGCTATTGGAAGCCCCTATGTGGACTGGAAGACTACAGTAGGCTCTGGTTGTCAGTATATCTGTTTTTTATGCAACAAAAACTTGCCTCCAAGCCTGGAATTCAAAAATAAGCCCCTGCTTTGAGGCCACTGGGAGCAACCTCCAAGGGGTTGGGGAGCAACATGTCTCACGAGCTACTGGTTGGGGATCACTGTGTTAAGACATTCAGTCACTCCAGCCTTTATACATTACATTTTTGGCTGACTATATTAGAAACATTTTTTATTTTGCACAGCCTATTTATTTACCCAGTTTTTATTTTTACACTGAACTGTGCCTTTAAGACTGTCTGCACAAATAATTATAGATACTCGGGGGTCATTTGCTTATCGCACCACAGTTCACTTTCAAGTGCATTCACTATCTTTTGTACCCACAATGCAGCATTTTTCCATGTTTCCAGCATAATTGTGGTCACGTAGGGAGACTCTTCAAGTGTCAAGATTTGTGACGTTTTGTATATCAAATATAAATGTGCATTCAGAATGAGAGTGATACGAGTCCCTGATTTTGTAGGTGGTAGTAATTCTAGGGTTCCCCTACATCAATATACACTACTGACCAAAATTTTGGAGGAAGAGTGGTGCTGAGTGCAACTATATGGTAGTGAAATACCTTAAATGAACAGGATATTTTGCACAATTGGCTATGGGGAAATCTGCAGCTATGCAACTCATTTGTGGTAGTTGAAGTAGAAGGAAAGTCCAATCCATTGTGGGTGCCAAATGTTAATGCATCCCCAAAGGATTGTAACAATTTACCTGATACTTGGGACCATTGCTCCTGTTAGGAGAAACTGCATTGGCCCAGGGCACTTGCGAATGAGTGATCCTCTTCCTTCCTTTCTCTTTCTTCAAAATCCAATGGCCAACTGTGCATGTGAGCCCAAGTGAAGAAAGAGGAAAGGGGATCGGTCACACGCATGTACCCCAGGCCAGTGCAGTTTTCTACTAACTGGAGCACCGGCCCTGGGTATCAGACAAGTCCTTACAATCTTTGGAGGGTGTCCTAAAATTTGGCACCCCCCATGGATTAGACTTTAATGACCCCTATTGTTTCCCTACTAGATTTAATAGAGAGCAATTGAAAAACCGACAGGAACATATGACTATATTTTCAATTCATCAGTAATAACACAATAAACTATTTTTTTCCTGCTTTCAAAGCAAATAAAATAGTGACAATACAATATTTAAGTGACTTTATTTGCGGTTTCTTTGAAGTGTGTGACAACAGCCTGTGCACAAACATTTTGCCAAAATGTGAAGTTGGATCTGAAGTTGTGGGTGAATATATAAATGGTCACTGCTGTCCTAGTTATAAATGTGGTAAGTCCTGAGATTTACATCATATTTGTTGTGATTATTCATGCAATTGATTTTCTAGCATTCTTATTATGTGAATATAGCCTTTTAATTTACTTTACAAACCGAGTTTCTTAATCTTAGATATCCAGAATCTTACCTTTGAATTCATCTTAAATCACATACGCATATATTTGTGCCTAGTAATTATACTGTTGTGCTGTTTTTTTTTTATTTTAGCTCACAAAAAGGTTTGTGTGTATAGAAATGCTGAATACCAGGTTAGTAGTAATTTGGTAGAGTGTATCAATTGTTACGTTATAATTGCTTAAGGAAAATAGGGTTATTTATACTTCTAAATATTTTGTGATAATCAATAATTCTGATTTACTGAAAATAGTCATAGGTAACTATTTCTTAAGCACACAGATGGACTAAATGCCAAATTATGGAGATACCCTGCATAAGATATACATTAATTTTGGTTCTAAGTCCTGACAACTGCTGCTAAGCCTGACTACCCTATAAATAAATGTGCTTGTATTGGCTTGCACCAGCCACACTATTCCCATGTTGTACAGAAAGAAAGACTGTAACTGTACTGACTACTTTGCACAGAATAAATGACATTACCCCATCAAAATCCATGGCTGAACAGTTGCCACTCTAGTGACTACTTATTAATTTTGCTAAAGAAAGCCATATTGTGCTATTCTGCCCTAGGGTATATGTCACTGGTCTTTTCAGTGCGTGTATATCTAAGTCAGGAGGTTGCTGTACTTAGACATACTCTTCCTGGATACAATTTCATCATTATGCTTGTAGAATGATACACTGAGGATCAGTCATAGATTTTCTTGTGGCATTTGGTGCATAAAGGATCCTCATAGACAGGGAAGAGAAGAAAAATAAAGGGACAGAAACAAAAAGAGAGGGAAGAACACTGTCCAAATCCTATGTCTTTTACTGTTGTAGCAGATTACTTGAAATTTATATATTTATTAAGGTTTGAGTTGTGTTTTCCATGAAAATTCAAGTTTTTTTTAGGAGTTTAGTTTCAGTTTAAAAAAAAACAATTTTCAAAAATGTATTCTCTCACTCTGGAATTAACACAAATCTGTGTTAAACCAGGTGTTAAACCAGGTAAAACCTGTCAAGGTCATGTAGAAGTCAATGGCAGAGGTCCCTTGAACCATCTGTTAATAGCCTTCTTGAAGTTATTTTTGAAGGGTTTTGCCCAAAAACTTGATCAATTCAAGTTATTTGAGTGTTTTTTCGGGTTTCAAAACTCGAACTCGCTGAATAGAGTTCTTTCCCTTTTATTTTTTTATTAAATAAGAAGCCATTCGTGTTCGTTCAAATTCATTCAATGTATAAAAAACTCTAAAATTCAACCTTTGATTAATAACCCCCTCCGACTTTAAATTTTTTCTGCATCTCTTGTAGTTTTTTTATTCAGCTTTTAATGCCCATGATATAACATTATGATTCAGCATTCAATGGCAAGTAGAGTATTATAATGTGGTTTTTATATATTAAATCTTCTGCCTCTTTAAACACTTTACAGCTTGGATCACCAGTGTACTCAGACCCTGACAGTTGCCAGATCTGTGTGTGTTCAGAGAATTCTACTAACAACGTCTTAAATATTTCTTGCCATCCACAACCCTGCAATGTTGAATGTCCGGCTGTAAGTCTGATATTCATCATCTGTTTTTATACAAGCTCATATTACTCACATCCCATCATGCATTTGTTTTTCAAAATACAGCTTGTTATGGTAGCAACATCATCTTTATGCCTCTTCACAGAATGCTTTAAGTTTGTGTACTCTCCACCATGATTCCAATTGGATATTATATTTGCTATTTGGTATATGTAAGGCCCTATGGTTTGCTTTTGATTGGCTCCAACTACCTTCATTAGAGGAAAATATAAAACATATTGTGAGAGGTCTCCCCTTACTTAATCTTAATGGATCCTGGAACTTCCAAGGAAGTCAATGATGACATCCTAGAAGCTTCATAGTTACTGGTTGCTCCAAAAAACTCATCTTTAAGGCAATAGTTTATTTTTTCTTTAAAGACAGAATGAATGATTGTGAAGCTCATAAATACCTTTTTCAGAAATGTATTTATGTCCTATAGACGATAATAGATCCATTTTAACATACTGGAAACATGTTTATCATTCACTAGTGACATGGCAAAACTTTTACAAAGTAGCTTTATTAATCTATTTATATAGAGGACATGTTTTTTATTTTCATATTTTTTTAATGGATTAAATTATGTAAAGGTGCTAAAAATATTGTCTTAAAACTGATGTCTTATATTATTCCAAAGGGTTACAACCTTAGGAAGGACCCAGGACAGTGTTGTGGAGTGTGCGAACAAACACATTGCATTTTGAAAAATGAGGATTCAGTTGAGCTCCTAAATGTAAGTTCAGCCTAAGAATGAAGCCTATAAAACTCAAGATAACCCAAGGGTACAAGCCTTTCTGACTCATCAGCACAGCAGCAGTTCATAAAAAATGAAAAACACTCAGTACTGTATTAAATAGTTTTAATAGTAGGCAAAAATCAAAAATATCTGAATTGGCTAATTACAAATTCCAATGTTAAAATCATCAGTAAAAGCACAGAAAGACATCTTCTTTTTGAAATATTTAATACACTATTGACGATTTTGCTTTTTTATGAACTGCTGCAATGCTAATGAGTCTGCAATGAATTGTAGCCTTGGTTATCTTAAAGCATGGTATTACCTCATGTCTGTAAATACAATATTTGTTCATAGGAGAAGGTGCATCAAAGTGATCCTCTTAACACGTTGTATTTCATCTGTGTGTTCCCTTTGCTTGATTATAGATACTAAAATTGAGTGTGGAAATATAATGCTACAATTTTTGTTCATTTAATATTGTTACATTTTCTTGTAATTTAGCCAGGGGACACTCGACCTTTGAAGAATGATAATTGTACATTATACAAATGCACTAAAGAAAACAATCAGTTAATCCATTTTGTCTACAAGATTTCCTGTCCACTATTTTTTGAAGAAGATTGTGAACCTGTAAGTACACCAGCTGGATATCACGTGATGTCATTTGTCACCTATTTTAATGTTATGCCCATAAAATTGTTTGTTTTGGTCCCATCTCCACTCCATGCGTAGTAATCCATCCTAAGCATGGTATGCATACATAACCCAGCTCACACTCATTTTATATGGATTGCTGACACCAGTATGAAGGGCTGGGCAAGATGAAATTAAAATGGATTGGTGGGGGGAAGAGAGGCTGTTGGATGGTTTTTCTACATGTACAAAACATGCATAAAACAGGTGTCCCTTTACGATAATAACAAAGCTTATATGTTTAAAAAAAAATCATGTATTGAGATCACATTCCAAGATATGAAATGTATGCACAGTGCCAAAATCATCTTCTTGATATAATCATTCCCAGTAATACTTTATTAGTTCTGATTAGTGATGGGCGAATTTATTCGCCAGGCGCAAATTCGCGGCGAATTTGCGCGATTTGCCGCCAGCGAATAAATTCAAAAAAACAAAAACGGGCGCCGGCATCAAAAACGAGACGCCGGCGCCGTTTCACGAATTTTTCGCCGTTTCGCAAATTTGGTCGAACCGAAACGGCGCAAATTCGCCCATCACTAGTTCTGATTTGTTATCTTAGACTTGTTCCAACAGCTGTATTTGCAAACATACTACTATGACATATATGTTGTGGTCATAGGATACAGTCAGAAGACAAAGATCATTTGAAAATACATGAACACTGTACTGAGTGTTCCCTGTGTAATCATCATAAAGACCACCTCTGACAACAATAATAAATGGAAGTTTAAAAGAAATGCAATTCTTGTAGCTTATTTCAAAGTACACCCTATAATATTACATAATAACAGCCTATGTTACAGAATTAGGACCAGGAGTAGAGCCAAAGGTAGTTTGAATTTCTTCACTTTTAGAGACAATATACTGAAGCAGAGTAGGGGATCAGTGTAATCTAGAAATAGAAGACTAACCTTACCAACTTGTATTACCTACACCGATGTACATGGAAGAAAGGTTTAGACTTGGGTGATTTGACATCAATATTCTAATTCAATTTGTTTTTGGAAAAAAAAAAAAAATAACATAGTATAACAACAAAACTCACTATTTAATGTCAACAGAGTCTTTTGTAATTGTAAAAATTAGATATGGCAAATGTAAAAACTCAAATTTCTTTTTTAAAATTATTTTCTTGATCTTGAGCATTTTTACAAATAAAAACTTGTATCAGAAAAACTCCATTGCATTTTATTTGTTTAAGTTGCAGAAAAAACGTTATAACATCAATCTTTATAGTTTTGCCAAATTTCAGCTGGGAAATTTTTTACATTCAAATTTTTCCTGTGATTTCTGAATATACAGTTGCTGTAATTTTGAAAACTACCATTTTATTTAACAGTTAACATGGGTTTTGATTCTAAAAACAATACATTGTATTTGGCATTTGGTTTCGCTGTCTATTTTGCATCAAACTATTTATCAAAATTATAGAGTATTTCAATATACAACATTTATTTTTCGTTGCAGGGAACCGTTCAACTGGAACCAAATGGATGTTGTAAAATATGTAAGCATTTGTATGTTTTTAACTGAATGTGTCTAGTGATTTGTATCCAAAAGGCTAAGCAATAAACTGGTTGTTCCATATATACACTTATACTGTACATAATCTTAAGGCCTCAATCATACAACTGTTAATTATTAGAGTATGAGCAAATCTTCACCTGATTTGCAGCAAGAAAAAAAATATATGACAAAAAGTGCTTTTTGACTCCAGTGCATTTGGATTTTAATCCATCGATTGAACGATTTTTCTTCGACCTAAAAATTGTTAGGAAGCCTATGGGGGCCTTCCCCATAGGCTAACATTGCACCTCGGTAGGTTTTAGGTGGCAAAGTAGGGGGTCGAAGTTTTTCTTAAAGAGACAGTACTTCGACTATCGAATGGTCGAATAGTCGAACGATTTTTTGTTCGAATCGTTCGATTCAAAGTCGTAGTCGAGGGTCGAAGTAGCCAATTCGATGGTCGAAATAAAACATTCAAAATATTCTATTGTATTCCTTCACTCAAACTAAGTAAATGGGCCCCCCAATGATCTGCAAAATTTTCCCCATTTTCACAGTTTTTTCAGTAAAGCAAATTGTGGCAGTTTTACTAATTATTATATCTGAATTTAAAAAATGTTGGCATTGCATAAAAATAAAATAGACAGATGATAGATAGACAAAATTATCAATCCATGATATTAGATGAAATAGAAATAGCCAGACACACTGATGGATCTGTGTATCTACTGTATGTATGGTATTGTTCCCATGCAACATATATCTTAAAGCTATGGGGCAGATTTATCAAAGGTCGAAGTTTGAATTTGGCCTACTTCGAATCGTACGATTCGAAGTATCGCTACTTTGAATCAAAGTTTTTTTTTTTAACTTCGACCTTCGATCTCCCAAACTCCCCCAATTGCCTCCATACAGTTTCTAGGAGGTCCCCCATAGGTCAAAACAGCACTTCAACAGCTTTTAGGTGGCGAATGGTCGAAGTCGAAGTTTTAAACAGACAGTACTTAAAAAATTGATCTTCGAATTTAGAAATTTTTTCAAATTCAAATCGAAGTTGTACTATTTCCTAGTCGAAGTACCCAAAAAAATAGCTCAAAATGTGTTGTATAGTTTTTTTATGGTGATAATTTTTCTTCAGGTATTCCGCAGAATCACTCATGCAAATTACAAAAATACAAAGATTATTTAACTTATGAGGAATGCAGAACATTAAGTATGGTGGTACTGTCTCGGTGTAAAGGGACTTGTGAAGCCTATTCACTGTAAGTGCATTTTAATTTATTCAATTGCTTGTAGCTTCAACTGATTATATCTGCCACACACCAAAACGTAATGCTATATTCAATAGTGTTGCGTCTGAGCCAATATTGTGTAGTCTATCTATCTGTATGCCAAATTTCTCATGATATCTCAGAATGCTAATTTATTTTTAAGGTGGCCTTCCGAGTGGTTACTTTTATGTAATATGGCTTAGCAAACATTATTAGAAAAAGTATTATATGTATAGTATGAATATGGATATTTCAAAATAAATTCACGTTTTCCATATGTCATCAACCCCTAAAGATTTGGACAATACCTCAAGCTATGAATTCTTGTAAATCACTATTGATACTATATTTCAACCTGTTCATGACTTTGTAATTTATGAAAACAAAAAGTTCCCCTTAATCATAAATGGACTCTACTTGTGCTTGTCACCTTGTTTCACCAGTCTCTGAAGTGTCCACATTTAATATACAGTGTATAACTTTGTATAGGGAACTATTTATCAAGATTGCAATTTTTCTACACCTTAAAGCAGTAAGGTTTTACATTTTTCAATTTTAAATGACATTATTAAATGTTCTAGTACAATAAATGTTAGAAAAACTGTAATTGTAAATTTGCTAAATTGGTATAACACTGAATAAACAGCACTGAGCATGTTTCATATGTCCTCCTCAAATCACAGATGACATCTATTAGCCAGAGGCAGGCAGACTTTCTCATGATCATTATTGGGTATTATGACTCTTGGTCCATGAAAGCAATGGTTTGTTTGAAGGATTTAATAACAAATTATGAATGTAAACTTGCATGTAACTGAAGGCTTATAAAAATAATGTAAAAATGTATAAGAAATTTGTAAAAAGTTCCCCCTTAATTTAAAATGAGCATTTTTGAAAAAGGCTTTAAAACCCTTTTCTCTGCTTTCTGCTTTTTTTTTTTTTTTTTTTTTTAAAGTCCCCAATCCCCTGGACCTTCTCCCATCCTACACCTTGACCACTCAATCAAGAGGCTGCTCCCTTCTCCCATACATAGTTATAGAAGGCAGAACAGCTCAGCTTGGCTGGAGGCCCCACATCTACATGCATTACATCCAGTGCAATGTTAACTGTTATTGTAAACACTATCTAATAACAAGATCTTTTTTTAAAAAAACTATTTTCAGGAAGCCAAATTTTTCGAGACATGTATTACGTAAGTGTTCCTGCTGCAGAGAGGTGAAGACTAAAGAGAAATTTGTACACATGGATTGCGCAGATGGAAATAGTGTTAATTTTAGATACATTGATGTTGAAGAATGTAAATGTATGGAAACCAGCTGCAATGAAGACTAAGTTAGTTAATCAGAAAAAAATCACAACATATCATAATATTTAGGAACCAAATAAAAATGATATATATAAATCCATTGATTATATAGAAAGCTAACTTTTTTTGCTACTTTCTTTAAATAAAGAATTTTCCAGCAATTAATTTCTTTTGTAAAGATATTTTTTCTTGAGAAATAAAACTGCTATTCAATTCAATATTTTGCTGATCAGCAGCATTTGTTATTTATAATGTTCTAGGCAAATTTATGAATCTCTTTCACAAACGAGAACACTCAAAAAAATATATTACTAATTGCCCCGAATTCCCCCATTGATTTCAATTGTGTTCATATTTTTAAAAGTGGGTTTTCCCCCCACATTTACAAATCATTTCAGAAATCAAATTGTGAACAGGATTATGAGATTTCAGTTTTAAGAATCAATACATTTTGACTGCTCAGTAGTGATGGGCGAATTTATTCGCCAGGTGCGAATTCGCGGCGAATTTGCGCGATTCGCCGCCAGCGAATAAATTCGCGAAACGCCCGCGAAAATTCGCGGCAAAAACGCGCGCCGGTGCCAAAAACGGGCGTCGGCGTCGAAAAATCGTCGAATTTCGCGCGAAATTTGCAAATTTTCCGGCGAAGCAAAAACGACGCAAATTCGCCCATCACTACTGCTCAGAGCTGGGGATTGCTTTGAAAACAAGGAAGGAAATGCTTTGATAAATAAGCAAAATATTCCAAAATTTAAACTGCTAGTGAAAAGTAGGAAAATGTTAGAAATTCTATTTCCCACAGTGTTAAGGGTTTTACTCCAAAATATGATGTAAAAAATTGTGTAAAATAAAAGTAATGCAGTGTGTTGTTCTCCACGCTCTTGATCTAACATCCTTTCAGGTTTGATGCTACACTGCTTTACCCTTCTCTGTATTCTTGGAGTGTCATTTTAGTCCAAGGGTTATGTTCTATGTTTTAAGACTTATTTAGCTGTGAATCACCCCACAAGTTCTTTTGTTCTTTTCTGATTCTATAAGTTGTCAATTCCAGTCTGCTTGTTAACTTTGGTAACCTCACCATCAAAAACTGAAAAAAAAAAACTTTGCAAGAAGATTTGATGATGGTTGACTACCAGGGCACTGATTACAAAGGAAAATGGTGTTTTTTTAGGCAGAGGAGCATGCTGAACTTGATGCTTAATTTGATTTACACATGTTTGAAAGCATATACAGAAGTACAATATAGTTTAATTTTGTCTCTAATGTAGTTTAAGTGGCCATTATATATAGTGCTTCCTAATGTAAACACATAAAAAAAATATGATTACATTTGAGTTTAACAACAATTACCATTTTTTCATTCACCATGAAAATCAGTTTCATTCCTTTTTAAATATTTAACTTAAAAAACTTGAGTAATATTTTGAACATATTCTGGTTGATTATATATATATATATATATATATATATATATATATTGTGAGCAGGATCAGATGAACAGACAGTTCTTGAACAGGGTAAAGTCCATTTATTGTTCACATATAAAGACTTTGGGAGCAAAGCAGCATAAAACAAAATAAAACAAAACAAAATCCTGGCCACACTTGGGCTCTAACTAATACACAGGGTAGTTTCCCTCTCTACTAACAGGTCCCCTACTGGGATTTCCGGTCAAACACAAACAGTACAACTCCCCAGAGTCACAGTACCTTTGCAAAGTCCTTTCCCTTTGGAGAAACATAAACAGCCGTTTCCAATGGCCACACTCAGCTCCCAGATCTCCTCAGTGTGTCTCAATCTCTTACTCTGAGCCCCAACCCTCTCTAGCAGCTAGCTGATCTAGCCTGCTAATTATTCCCCAGGTGAGACTTTCTAGGGGAATTAACCCACTCAGAACTGCTGTACATATGGGATTAAGACATGAACCTAGGGGAAATATATCTCCCTTCACACTGTGCTCCATATACCGGTTCACTATATATATATATATATATATATATATATATATATATATATATATATATATATATATATATATGCTCTTGGTTATTTTCTCCCTTTCAGACTGTTGCTAGGCAATAATGCACAATAATTTCAGTTACTGTTTTATTCCCCTTTATTTAGTGCTGTTTAGGGCGCATTACATATAAATATATTTCAGTAAAAACACATTCTCATGTATACATTTTAGCACTTGTTAATAGGTTATTCTTCCTTAAACCTCTAAGTACAGTTTACTGTGCTGGACTACTACTAAAGATAACCTTTCAAATTGAGGTTAAGTAACATTTTTAATTTGAAGGATATATTACAGAGCTATATATTTATAGATATTCAATATATTTATAGATATTCAAGTACTTTTATAATAAAATAATATAATGGGATCATATCGATTTTCAAATATGTTTCTTCACCTGAGCAGGACACACATCATGCTAAAATAAGGTGTTAAAGTACTATTGTTCATGCTTGACAAATAAATGAAATTAAAGTGGAACAACGTCAAGTTATAAAATGAAATATGAATTTACCAGCACAACCTTTGTTGATAAAAGAGCTATAACACATTATAAATTACAAGTTATGGTCATAGGATCACAATAGGAAAACAATAGATTTGTTTGACTCTAACATAATAGATTTGCAATTATACATTTTTAAAAAGCAATTAACTCTTTTGTTGGTGACCTTTGTTAGACATGAAAAGATTTAAGGACCCACCCTTCGTCTTGTACTTGTTTTCAATCCTTTTTTTAATCTATGGAATATCTGCAGGAGAATGTAAAAATAAAGTTTAGATTAATAATAGCCAGTGCAGCCTTTACAAATAAGTTCAATTTAAGGACAACATGGTGACACACTGGTTAGCAGTGTTAGGGTCCTGGATTCAAGTTCTAACACAGATTTCTTTTTAATCACTAAACACACACATGAAAGTTAATTGACATTACATTATGTAAATTGAATTGGGAACTTTGCTTTATGGAGGATGGGACTGGCGGGAATGATAAACAATGTTAAGCACCATATAAAGAAAGAATAATATTTTGTTTTATGTTTTAGAGGTACTCTTTGTTAAGACTGTTAGTGAAAGTGGTGTTTTTGTATTTTCTTCATTATATTATTCTAGAAACAGTATATGAAAAAGAATTGTTCTGGGTTTAAATTTTTCAATGGGGAGGCCCATTTATTGAAGGTTAATTTTTAATAGTGTTAGAGCTTTTTGAAACCACGATTAAACACATTTTCTCTAAAACCACGACTGCCATGAAAGGTATTAAAACATCTGAGTATAAATAGTATGAACAGGAAAAAACATTGAATCATGTGTTGAGTTTTTTGGACAATTACTAATGAAAAAAGTCCAAAAACCTCTAAAAAGTCTGAATGGATCAGCACAGCTCCCAGTGACTTTTATGAGATTATGACTGCTTATATTTGCTAAAGTGCTGTATTAGAGTATTTTGTGAATTTTACACTTGATCCACAAAGAGGAAGAAGAAGGTGTCATGGCTTTCCTACAGTATTATCCTGGGCCAGTGCAATTTTCACATTAAAGGCGCACTGGCCTGGGATCTCAGGTGAGAATGTGATGAGCTTGATGGAAAGTTGTCTTTTCTCATACTAGTTTAACTGTTTAACACGTTGTAAGTGATCAACCTTGCACCCACACATCTAACAAAGATCAGAAAATTGTGTAGCTCAACATGAATATCCAAAAGACAATACTGCATCAACAAAAGTTGTTCTTCATTTAGGAATTAGTGCCATCTGGAACTGTGTTCCTTCTACCTACTCACTATTGACTATTAATACATACATACCCAAACATGTAGACGGGCATCATAAGCTTATGAATTATGTTTTCCTAAGGAAAGGGGAACTGATCTTGCAGAACTAACTATAGGACTCATCCCAGGAGCAAGTGCTAATGTATATGTTCTGATGGGTATAAAGTTGCACCCAGTAGGGCACAATATATTCTCCTGGTTTAGAAGCTGGTTCAGTTAGATTCTACTATAAAACAACTGTTCAATCTCATTAAAAAGCTTTTTGCAAAAATACTAGTTCATCAATTTATTGTGTTTTTAATTATATCAGTGGTATTGATGTTTAGAAACTTTTTGCGCATTACCTTTTCCTGTTTCTATTACAGATGTACTGTATAGTGCATTGTATTAGAAAGATTTAATACCTTTGTGACCCATTACACAATGTCTCTGTGTCTACTAGTTCCTGGATATCAATTATTTCCCTGATTACATTTTCACCCAGCCATGTGATTAATTATACATCAATTTAAAATTTAAAAGGTCACAATAAACTTGGCTTGTGTCACTGATACAATTTATTGGTTAAGTCCACTTCTGAACCCATGTTGTTTCTTAGCAGCTTCATAACAAATCAGCGGTAAACGCAGCATAGATTTACCATTGGAAATCATGACAGACCACTGAAGTGGTAGACCAAGGTAGAGCAGTTGGTATTGCTTAGCTACATTTCAGTAAGGAATTTGATACCAACACAATAAGTTTATTCAGAAGTTTCAAGGTTTGGGACTGGACTTAAAGGTTGTGGAATGAATACACTTTGTAAAATTATAGGCTGTTTGGGGCATGTACCTGATTCCTACTGCATATTAAAATCTAGTACTTATGTATTTATTATAACTAATAACATTTTCTTACTTAATATTGTGCCCAGTCACACAATTCATTGCCCAGTGTTCTGCTAGTGCACCTTTCCAGTTTCAAATACTTTAATCATATTAGAATATACTGTTACCTTTCTACTTTATTCTGCTTAGAGCTGAGTATTTTACTTAAGCTTCAATTCTTGCTTTACCCTTTCTCAACCATTTCCCTGTACGAGTTTCCCATTAATATGATATTTTTACAGTTTTATGGCTGTTTCCTTAGTGTGTAAACTCTCCTGCAAACTTCAACCCATCATATTCCCAAGCACACGGCTCCATCACAACAAAAGAAAAGGCAATACCTATATTATGATTCGCTATAAATTTCAAACCCTTTTTTACATTCATGACATCAGAACCACAAGTTATTGTAACCAATTGCTAACCCACATGATGCTGGAAGTATTCCAGAAAATGAGCATCTATTTCCTGATTATAAATTTCTTCTCAAATTATAGTGAAACCAGGGAACGTTTTTAGTTGATCCTCAAACATAAAGCCACCTTTAAGAAGAATCAAAGGTATTGAAAGTGTTATTGGCATTACTATATGAAACATGGCTCTGCCATATCAGTATGCTGTATTTTCAAATATATTTGTCTAGATAACCAACTCATGTCTATATTATGGGGGTTATTTATTAAAGTTTAAATTCTAAAGACTTGAAAAATGTAAGTTTAAGTACTATAAAATCCAAATTTTTAGTGAAAAACCCTCAAATTTTTCAAGATTTATTGTACCCAAAGGCTGCAAAACGTCTGAATCTAAAAATCCGCCATCTCAGTAAGGTGCCGCTTGCAGCTCATATAATAATATTTATCATTAGTGTAAAAACAAACAAAGTACCTATTACTAACTGGTAAAGTCAATGCCACATTGCAGAGGTATTCATTCTGGAATGCAGCGTGTGGCTCAGCCAGATTTTTTTCTGCTGTTCAGTTTATCTGTGAAGATTCCTTTCCTATGTTCTATTCAAAACTGCAACATACACATACTGCTTTTTTCCCATTTTTTCAGACATATCTGTAATTGCCTCAATTGTATGGCTACTCAATCCTTGCTCTGTTCATGCCACTAATGTCAGTTGCTAAGCAAAACTTGAGGCTTCAAAAGTTTCTGTAGCACAAATGTGGTATAGATTATTCTGCTAATGGGGCTTTGCTATGGATATTTTTTATATGACAGGTCATTTAATATCAATCAGTATCTTTTTTTTTGTAAGAAAACTTTTATTATTTTTTCAAGTTTCACATAGACAGCAAACAGTTTGCCCTCAATGGGCCATGACATTTTCTTCCATTACAAAAGAAACAGCTTGAGATGAATTTCAGCAATACAAACCCATAGAAAACAAAACTTTTCCTATGTATGACTTCAAAATATTTGTCCCAGTGATACCGGCAAGTCACCATCCTGCCCTTCCCCATCATACAGACATATCAAACCCCCAACCATCCTACCAAGACATCTGTATTGATTTTATTTGACATCCCCTCAACCCGGTTTACATAATTTCCTAACAATAGCTCAAAAGTGTGACATGGCCTCAATGGCATCCCAACTACCCCAGATCTTATTAAACTGATCTGCCTTATCATGTTTGAGTGCCGTCAGATAATCCATCCTCCAAACATATCTGATTCTTTCCAGGAATTCCTTTTCTGATGGGGGAGCCAATGCCTTCCAATTAATCCCCTAGCCGCCGTGAGTAAGCAATTAACCATTTTTTTGTGTGGGATGCCGTATTGTAGGGATTTTATTACCCAGCACATACACCAAGGGATCCAGAGGCACTACTATCATAGTTACCTTTTCAACCCAAACTCTGACCATATCCCAAAACCGTTTCAACTTATGACAGGTCCAAAACATATGTAGGAGCGAACCCCCGACATCCCCACACCTCCAGCAGCAAGAATCAGTGGAATCAGGGAACAGTTTGTGTAAGAGTTGTGGGGTATGATACCAGCCCATTATAATTTTATATATGTTTTCTTTAATGGTAGCAAATACCGAGGTTGCCCTAGCATTTTCCCAAATTTTATCCCATGTTGAGATGGGGATCTCAGTTCCCAGCATATGCTCCCACCGTGCCATATACTTATGAGGATGCTTCTCGATATCCGGTTCACTAAGAGCCAGATACCACCTTGTAATCAGACCCTTTTGTGTAGGGAAGAGTTTGCATAGTGCTAGAGCAGCGTGATTCTGTGGAAGTCGTGCCGCTGGAAATATGGTTAATGCATAATGCCTCAACTGTATATATAGAAAAGGAGAAATTAGGCCTGCGCCGTCTCTCCCAATTATATCCCTATAGGTGCAAAGGGTACCGTCTGTTGTGTTAAATAGGGAATAAAGATGGGTAGTTTTGGCCAAAATTAGTTGTCCCCTAGTAGAAGGCGTCATCCCCGGTAGAAAGTCTTGGTTATCGAGTAGCGGGATTAGTGGAGATTTGTGAGGTTGGAATCCTAAGGGGGAAGTCACCTTACTCCAACAGGTGGCCATCTGTTTCATGGATTCTAAGGGGAAAATATGAGCAGCCTGCTTACATCTTGTCCATAGTGTGCATGCAGGGGACCCCTTTTGCAGATAATTCCTCTCAATTTCCGCCCACGTAGTCAAAGGAAACTGAGAGAACCACCCTGCTACCTGTTTGACCTGAGTCGCTAAATAGTAGCTATATAGATTGGGCACTGATAAACCCCCCATTGTTTTAGGAGCCATCAAAACTTTTTGTCCCACACGGTGCCTTTTATGATTCCATAAAAATGTTGCGATTGCTCTTTGAAGATCCTCTATGGTCCGCCTAGGAACCGCTACAGGTAAGGTGTCATAAAGGTACAATAGACGGGGAAGCAAATTCATTTTAACAGACGCAATACGCCCAAACCATGATAAATCAATCAGTATCTTAACCATAGAGATAGCTCTAAGCATTTGCTTGATTTTTCATGTTATGTGATTTATTAAATTTTTTTGCCATTCTAATGTTTGCCCTTCATCAAACTAGAATGTTGTTTGGCTCCTGTGACCCAAGCAAGCATAAAGCATGAATTGCCTTAGACTACAGATATTGTAGACTACAGGTATTATTATTTTTAAGAGTTATGTTTCTCTTTGGGCCTTTCCTGTTCATCTCCAGGGTATTATTACAGAAAGCTGTAATATATATATATATATATATATATATATATATATATATATATATATATATATATATCTACATATATAATACTTTTTATGTATGTGTTAATGAGAAAGAATAAATGTAACATGTTTATGTTTCATAATGTTGGAACTTTTTTAATAGGAAGGGATGTAACAAATTCACACTTCATTAACTGGCAACATGTACTTTTTTTTTTACCATGAATTTCTTTGGCAGAAGTAGTGTGACAACTTTACACATCAGTAAGTGGAAACATTGTAATCACTTAATTATTCATTTTTGGCACTTGGTAATGGCTTTACAACTTTAGTTGTGTATATAATTGAATACTAATCACTTCACACCCATTTGGCTGCTACTTGGTATAAATATCAATTCAGAATGTAACATTTGAGCTGTGGAGTCTTGAAGACTTATCCTTTTGGGTTTAAAATATTTCTGCTATAGAGACATTCATATTGAGACAAAATGAGATCTCAACAGCAAGACTGACATTCCTGGACCTTTGGAACATAGTTTTTTTCAGACATATGCATACATTACTGCATGTGTCTGGAGCTATGGTGTAAATGTGCTTTTGGCAAACCATAATTATTTTGATAAGTATACTACTCTTAACTTTATTATGTTAATATAATATGTTATAATGCATTAATGTTGCTTAAAGTATTATTATATTGGTAATGAAGACATACATATTGTATAGTGTGAGAGTATTAAGTAAAGGACAGTAATGATGATGTGACACAGTAATCTTGTTATTCTTTGTTTTAGTATTATATAAAAAAAATTACTATGGCTGCCTTCGCCCCCTTCAAAAGTCTACTAGCTTGTGAAGGGGTGAAGGCAGTCATATTAATTGATATGAAACCTAATATCTTTAAAAGTGTTGAATTGTAGACTGTATTTAATTCTGGTTTATATCTTTATTATAAAAAAAGCCCTGAAGGTTTTATTTATTTAAAATAAATGTCTCCAGTTGAAATGTTGGACAACTTGCTTATATCATGTCTTTTTCATGTCTTATTCATCTTGCATAGATAACCATATTCTACTTATTCTAACTTTTAGTTATAGTTAGAGATTAACTTTTAAGCATAATCTCATTGTAAATTATTGAACCAAACTACTCCCTATAGTACACAGTCCTTGTCATTATTTATGTTAAAATTATCAGTATTTTCTATTTATTTAGGAATATGAGTGAAATGTAACACCTGTTCTAAATGCATTAAATGTTATGAAATTATCCAACTAATAAATTTAGGTTGTTACACTCAGATGGGGCAGTTTATCAATTCTTAAGTTCAAGAAAAAAATTATTTTCCACACATACAACTTTTTCTCCCTGATATCAAAGAAGAAGACTGATACAAAAGAAAATCACATTGTTCATTATAAAAGAAGCTAAAAGAGATAAAATGGCCCCCTGTGGTACTACCAATGCTGTAAATGATGCTAGGGTTTAAATTTTGCCAACTGCTACAATATTTTCAGCTGTAGCTAAATGGCTCTATTTGATATGTTCTAAAGTTTACAAATCTTAGAAATACAATTTCACGTTAAAATTGCACATTACAAATTATTCCCAATCTGTGCAAGAGTTCCAGCAACCATCAGATGCTACTGTAAGCTGTAAGGGAAGATGGAAGCTACAATTTTTCAAGGACTACAATTTCTAAACAGATGAATCTTCTTATAGACAGCATAATCATTTTGCTTTTATCAAAATCTTTTATGTTGACACTTGAATGCCAGATTTAGTGGCCAGATGACTAAACTCACATTCTCTAAAACTATGAATGTCATGATATTTATTAAAAGATCTGAATAAAAAAAGAGTATGAATGGAACTAAAACTTTTAAAAATGTGAGTTTTTTTAAAAAATTCCTAGCAAAAAAAATCAAAAAACCTAAAGTCTGATCTGATTTAAAACAGTCCAATAGGATCAGTGCAGCTCCTACTGACTTCTATAGGAAGAACCTTGACAAATTTACCTGCCAAAGTTTTGTATTAGTTGTTTTCATGGTCTTTACACTAAGGGGCAGATGCATCAAGGGTCGAATATCGAGGGTTAATTAACCCTTGATATTCGACTGGGGAATGAAAATCCTTCAACTTCGAATATCGAAGTCGAAGGATTTTGCGCAAATACTTCGATTGAACGATTAAAGGAATTCAAAGGAATGATTGTTCGATCGAACGATTAAATCCTTCGAATCAAACGATTCGAAGGATTTTAATCCAACGATCGAAGGATTATCCTTCGACCAAAAAAAGTTAGGCAAGCCTATGGAGACCTTCCCCATAGGCTAACATTGAGTTCGGTAGCTTTTAGGTTGCGAACTAGGGGTTCGAAGTTTTTTCTTAAAGAGACAGTACTTCGACTATCGAATGGTCGAATAGTGGAACGATTTTTAGTTTGAATCCTTCAATTCGAAGTCGAAGTCGAAGGTCAAAGTTGCCAAAAAACACTTCGAAATTCGAAGTATTTTTTCTTCTATTCCTTCACTCGAACTTCATGAATGGGCCCCTTAATAATTTTCAAGTTGGTAGAGCTTTTAAAAAAATAGGAAATCACACATTCGTGGGAAAAAACTAAATTTAGTTGTTGATAAATAGACTCCTTAGTATTTAAACTTAGGGTATTTTGCCTATTAATGTATGATTTTATGTTATTGTGTACATTGCTTACAATTGGAACATAGTAAATAAGCATTTAAGGGCAGGGAACTTGTTCTATTGTTAAATTGAAAATGTATAAAAATGGTAAATAAATAAAACAAAAAATAAAATGAAGAACATTGAGGGGCAGATTTATCAAGGGTCGAATTTCGAGGGTTAAAAACCCTCGAATTCGACCCTCTAAGTAAAATCCTTCGAAATCGAATTTGAAGGATTTTAGCGCAAAAGGTTTGATCGAATGATCAAATAATTTTAAGCAATCGATCTAATGATTTATATTCGATCAAAAAAAAAAACTTAGAAAAGTGCTCTGGAAGGTCCCCATAGGCTAACATTGCACTTCGGTAGCTTTAATCTGGCAAAGTATGAAGTAGAAGTTTTTTTTAAAGAGACAGTACTTCGATTAGCGAATGGTTGAATAGTCAAATGATTTTTACTTCGAATGCTTTGAATCATTCGATTCGATCAAATTTGACCAATTCGATGGTCGAAGTACCCAAAAAATTACTTCTAAATTTGAATATTTTTGCATCCGAACTATTCACTCGAGCTTAGTAAATCTGCCCCTGAATGTTTTGACAAGGGCAAATGATATGAGCACAGTGTTTGCCATATTAAAGTAAGAAATGGCCAGAAGTAGAGTTGCTGTCATCAAATTATTGCCTCCGTTGATCTTAATACTATTAATTTTTTTAAATAAGCTTTAATAGTTTTATATAGTTTTAAATCACATTAGATATTTTGATTTCGTACATTTTAAAAAGTTAACTGCACCAGTTTATTTGCCAAAGTTAAGCTTCTATTTCCCACAGTCACTGTTAAATCAGCCACAGTCAACTTCATTAAGCTCTTCAAATAAACAATAGTTGATCCTGCTTTGCGTTGTGAAATTGTTGTTCTGATTATGACAGCATATGTAGAATCCCTTCCTTAAAGCTGGACCATCTTCCGACCTGTCACTAACTATTCAGATCAAATAACAGAGTAAAAGAACAGATTAGCCGATGTTCTGCCCCTGGCAGCAATAGTACAAAAGTTATGTCTGACCAAAGCTGGTGACAGTTTCCCTCTGAAAATCGTACAATCAGCAATACATGCAGAGATATTATCTGCTTCTGACAGAAATCTTTTAACCTGTCTCATCGACCAAACGATCGATCTCCGCTGGACGAAAAATGTCGGGACTCTCCACAAATGGTCCGAAATTGATAGGAATCCTTGATTCGTACGATCTGATCTTTGCGTCTATGGCCAGCTTAAGGCATATGTAGAATCCCCTAACTATACTTCTTAAACTCCCTTAGGAATGATTAGTGTGTTCTGTGTAAACATGCTTTTTTCTTTTTGTTATACTGTACATATAAAGTATATTCTTATTTTCTATGAGTGTAGGATTAGATATAAAGGTTTACCTTGCCAGCAAAACAATGTTCACTTGTGAAATACAGTGGAGCAGACTGACATTTTCTATTGCAAGACAATGGCTTAAACGTTTTCAGTGCCAATGCAAAGTCTCTTGTTTGTGTTCTTTACCTACCACTAATAATCTTTTTATGTTGGAATATGATCATTTTAATAAAAAAAAAACATTGAGATCTCTAAACCTTGATCGTTTTTTTTACAGCTAAAAGAGGTTTGTGGTTGTCATTGAGACAAGAAATTATTGAAAAAAATTTGATTTGTGGCTCATAGTAGTTGGTATGAAACCTAGGGCATATTTATCAAGGGTCGAATTTCGAATTTGAAAAACTTCGAAATTCGAATTCAGAAAGACCAACTGAAATTAAGTCAAAGCTTTTTTTTTGGCTGAATAGGTCAGTTTTTGATCGAATAGGTCCATATTCGGCTGAATTAGAATCGTACGAATAAAAGTAATAGCGCATTCAATCGAATTTGAATCAAAGTTTTTCCCAAAAAAAATTTCAGAGTCTTTCAATTTACTCCAAATAGGTTCTAGGAGGTCCCCCCATAGGCTAATACAGCAATTTGGCAGGTTTTAGATGGCGAATGGTCGAAGTCGAATTTTTAAAGAGACTGTAAATTTCGATATTCGAAAAAAAAATTCAAATTCAAATCGAATTTGGACTATTCCCTAGTCGAGGTACACAAAAATAGCTCGAAATTCAATTTTTTTTAATTGGATAATTCACCTTGACCTTTGATAAATCTGCCCCTTAATGTCTATAAGAGTGTTGAATTGTAGACTGTATTTAATCCTGGTCTATAGCTTTACTATAAAAAAGCCCTGAAGGTTTTATTTATTTAAAATTAATGTCTCCAGTTGAAACGTTGGACAACTTGCTTATATCATAGAATGTCTTGTTCATCTTGCATAGATATATAGATCAGACTCTCTTGTAATTATTAATGATCTTTTAATTATAGTTTAACTTTTAAGCATAATCTCATTGCAAAGGATTGAACCAACCTATTCCCTATAGTACATAGTCCTTGTCCTTATTAATGTAAAAATTATCAGTATTTTCTATTTATTTAGGAATACAAGGGAGATGTAACACCTTTTCTAAATGCATTACATGTTATGAAATTATCCAACTAATAAATGTAGTTTGTTACACTCAGCTGGTGCAGTTTATCAATTCTTAAGTTCAAGAAAAAAAATTATCTTTACAATAAAACACATACAACATTTTCCCCCTGATATTGAATTTGTGAATTCTTAAATGCTAGCAGATAGTTGTGGAGAATAAGACTGTTGCAAATGAAAATCACATTGTTTGTTATTAATAAAGCTATAAGAGGTAAAATGCCCCCCTGCATTGATGCTAGAGTTTCAATTTTGCCAAATGCTGCAATATTTTCAGCTGCAGATAAATGGTTCTATTTGATATGTTTTAAAGATGGTAAAGGGAAGTTGGAAGCTACAATTTTTCAAGGGCTGCAATGATGCACTGTACATTCTAACAGTTTAATGTTAAATAACAGATGAATCTTCTTATAGGCAGTATCATCATTTTGCAGTATCATCATTTTGCAGTATCATCATTTTGCTTTCATCAAAATCTTTTAAGTTACTACGTGGAGGCCTATTTATTGAAGGCCGAATTTTAGCGGTTTTAGAGGTTTTTGAAACCATGACTAAACTCACTTTCTCTAAAATTATGAATGTCATGACATTTATTAAAAGCTCTGAATAAAAAAAGTATGAACGGAAACTTACGCTGAAATTTTACGCCGAAAAATTATATGAATACCTCTGAAACCTCTAAGAATTCAAGTTTTTTGGACAATTCCTAGCAAAAAATTATCAGAAAACCTCTGAAAGTCTGAACTGATTTAAAACAGTCCAATAGGATCAGAGCAGCTCCCACTGACTTCTATAGGAGGAACCTTGACAACGTTTGTCTGGCAAAGTTTTGTGTTAGTTCTTTTCATGGTCTTTACACTTAATACATTTCAAAATTTTAGAGCTTTTAAAAAATTGGAAATCACACATTCATGGAAAAACACTAAATTTGTTAATAAATGGGCTCCTTGGTATTTAAACTTTAGGTATTTTGCCTATTAATGTATTATTTAGTTTCATTGTGTACATTGCTTACAATTGGAACATAGTAAATAAGCATTTAAGAGCAGTAAATTGAAAATGTATTAAAAATGTACAAAAGATATGAGAACTATTGATGGGCGAATTTATTCGCCAGGCGCAAATTCGCTGCGAATTCCCGAGAAATGCCCCAAATTCGCCCATCACTAATGAGAACAGTGTTAAAATAAGAAATGGTTGGAAGTAAAGAGTTGCTTTCATCAAATAATTACCTCCTGTTATCATAATACTATTCTTTTTTTCTTATAAACTTTAATCGTTTTATATAGTTTTAAATCACATTAGATATTTAGGTTTTTTACATTTTAATAAGTTACCGGCACCGGTTTATTTTCCAAAGCTACGCTTCCTTTTCCCACAGTTACTGTTAAATCAGCCACAGTCAACTTCATTAAGGTCTTCAAATAAACCATTGTTGATCCTGCTTTGCCTTGTGAAATTGTTGTTCTGATTATGACAGAATATGTAAAATCCCTTAACTACACTCCTAAAACTCCATTAGGAATGATTAGTGTGTTATGTGTGAACATGCTTTTTCTTTTTGTTATACTGTACATATAAAAGTCTATTCTTATTTTCTATGAGTATATGACTAGATATAAAGGTGTACATTGCCAGTGTTCACATATGAAAAACAGTGGAGCAGACTGACATGTTCTATTGCAAGACAATGGCTTTAAAGTTGTCAGTGCCAATGCAAAGTCTCTTATTTGTGTTCTTCACCTACTACTAAAAAAATTTCACGTTAGAACATGATCATTTTAATTAAAAAAAGTTGAGAACTCTAAACCTTGATTTTTTTTTTTTTTTTTTTTTTTTTTAGCTAAAACAGGTTCTGATTGTTATTGAGACAAGAAATTAGTGAAAAATTTATGGTTTACATTTCAAGAAGTAGAATAATTTAATTCATAACTATTTTACTTGAATCAGATCAAGAAGTAATGGATGCAGATGCAGAAAAAACATTTGTAAAATCACAGAAAAAATGTAAATCCACAAAATGTTGAAGCATGTTTGAGATAAAATGGCACATGCATTGGATAAGTTCAATTTGACTCAGCAAGTAGATGACCAAATTGGGCAAAGATCCATTATTTTGGAAGCTTCTCTAAATGAGATCTTTATCTGTATGGGCAGCTGCCATTTTCATAAACCCAGTACGTCTCTTTATATTCCATTTTCTAAAACTGCTAACTATTGTATTCCAGAATAATAAAATAAGTTAAAGAGTGATTAATTCTAGTTCCAGGACCTGCCCTGAACTGCCCACACACAAATAAAGACACAAATCTTGGTAAGAATTAAAAAGTGGTAATCTAAATAATTTAGATTAATTATACAGTCATACAATTTGCTAATCTGTATCCTTTTTCACTTCAAATGCATATTTGTGCCAATTGTATGTACCAAATTCCTATTTTTGGGATTTGGCCAACCCCTGACTCTTTCAGATAGGATTCAGAGAATGCAGAATTGAATTTAAACCCTAACCTTGTGTATGCAAATTAGGGTATGGTAAAGGGGGAAAATGTCCCCTTAATGATGTGACCTAAAGTAACTTGGTATATTAACGGTTTGGTTTAGGCTCGGCCAGGATCTTGAATTCATCTAAATCTGAATCGTGCTGAAAAATTCCCAGATTCAACCGATTCCCAAACTGAATCAAGGATTTGGTGCATCCCTAGTAGATTGACCTTGTTTGAGTCACTTAATGATGGGTGGCAATGATAATAATTTGCCTGGGTTTCAGGTACATAACTAAAGCTAAGACTCTAATAATCATTTGAGTTAAGGCTCAGTGGGTTATTGTGGCAACAATAAATTAGGTTTCTTACCACAAAATTAGCAAAAAATACACAAGTAGAAACGACTAGATATTAGTGGTGACTGTAAAAAAAGATTCAGAAAAATCACCAGCAGCACACTGTTAGATTTGCAAAAGTTCTCGAGTGCAAAATTTATTTAGCCCATAGCATACTTTTCGGGCCTCATCAAGCTTGATAAAGAGCCTGGGAAGCCCGAAACGTATTTTGCACTCGAGCACTTTTGCAAATCTAACAGTGTGCTGCTGATGATTTTTCGATGTACTGATGTGACCCTAGGACAGGATTGGGTCTTCCGGTTCAGCACCTGACACAACAACAGTGGTCTATTCTGGGAGGTGAGCGCTCCATATTTGTGACTGTGTAAAGAATGACGCATGAGTGTATAGTAAAAGTGCAGCCAATTGAATTAAAGTAGGATTATCATCACTGCAGTACACCCTGACCTTAAAACTCCCTTTGACATGCTCACTTTCCATTTGCTCAGTTTATTCTCAATGGACATGGGGGCCATAGGCAGAGGGTGATTTTTTTTGGGCAGGCTAAGTCTAATGTTACGTCAACAGTTTTGTCATCAGTGATTTTCCACTGGCAGAGAAACAGTCCATTTTATAAGCATTGACAAAAGTTGTAATTCACCTTTCTGAACATACAGGGTGGATTTTTGTTAAAAGTGCACTAAAATCTGAAACCTGACTTAAGAGCTACTAACTAATGAACCCACATCCACACCCACTATGTAATTTTTCACTTAAAGGAACAGTAACATCAAAAAAAAAAACAACGAACGAAACAACGGAAAAAAAACACCAAGACAAATTAAAATTTAAAATTGCAAAGTCTTTATTAAGAAATAACTTACCGAAACTCCACTTCCGCTCTTCTTCAGCAAAGGCGATATGGCGACCATCCATCCTGCCTGGCTAGTTCCCATAGTCTACTGACAGCAGGAAAAGCGACCTGGCTGGATGAAAAGCTGAAGTGCCCGATGTGCGGCTCCTTCTTCTACAGGGAGCCCATTATCCTCCCCTGCTCCCACAGCCTAACCCTATTCTGTGTGCCTGGAAAATCCTCATGCAGACCCTGAACTCCCCGAGGAGCGGGCGAGCCTTGGGGGAGATCTTGTGGGGACTCAGCCTCCTACTGTGAGAGTGGCAGCGTCGGTGGCAGGGCTCACAGACATTGCACTGCTCGTCTCCTTGGAACTTCAATCACATCTGACACCTCAGGGCGGCTGCCTAGTAAATAGCTGCTACAGGCCACAAATATAAAGGTTGGGGACCCCTGCTCTAAGCCAAATAAAGACTTACTTACAAATACTCTTCTTTTAGTCTATATTATATATATAAATATCTATAATTAAAATTGACTATAGAGGTCCTTCAATAAAATATCTGAATCAGGCATTTAAACTCTATTTACTCAAATTGTCATTCAAACTTTTTGTGATATATTTCAGACTAAACTCAAATGATATTTAAAACATATCTCCAATATTTCTTGTTATTGAACTATAACATACTTAAAAGAGAATATATTTTGGAATTAATCTGCAATGCACCTCTGCACAGGGAGTATACAGGGAATAAACCCACATGTTACATACATTGATGGTTTTTTCAAGACCTTGGAAATTACTTACTTAAATTACTATTATTTGGACTAAATATAAATATGACAAAAAGGAAGTGTATTGGGGAATGAAAGGGTGTATAATAAAACCCCTGGTTGAGCTGCTCTTCCTAAGAAAACATATTCTGCAAACTTTTAATAACTTGGACATTTCTTATCTTTGGTTTCATGGTTCTTCAAAGGTGAATTAAAGCATAAAACATAACAGGTAAGAACTGCTGTATTTTCTATATACTGAAGTTGACTTTGAGTAGTGACATAAGGGCAAAAAATAAGGTCTGGTACTTTTAGTATTTGTCAAGCTTTTGTTCATCTTTAACAAGTAAATCAACTAATTTACTAGAACAGCTAAAGTGAATAAGTTCTCCATCATTATTACAAGATGGGGAAACTCTGATATCCTCATCATCTTATTTTGCCTCCTAAGTTCTAATGATTTCATATGAAACTTCAGTTATCATTTTTCAAAATTAAATGGACGAGCCAAAATGTAGAATTATTTTATTAAGTGCACTGGGTCAATATTACAAATAACAACCTATGTTTAAGTAATTTATTTGGTTGATTACAAGTTGATCAGGTTTCTGAACTAACTTTTTTGTATTATAAGGTTTTACAATTTCAGATCTTCCATTTTTCCATTGACATCACTTGGAAAATAGACTCTGAAAAGTTCTAGTCCTAACACAATACATTATTAGTGAAATAATAAAACATGTTTAATTTTTTCTACAAGTCACATTTCAGTGCTTCTGGATGATTGATGTACTTCTCTATATCCTGCTTAGTGAGTTAAAGCCTCTTTCACTAAATATCTGCAGATCCCTCCCAATATCTTTCATAGTAAAAAAAATAGTTTCCCTTGATTGTATATCCTAAATATTTTCTTGCTCCACCTTGTGTGATGTCATTAGGAAAAGAAATGAACTCTATAAAAGTGAAGCTACATGTTCAGCTGCTGCTCAATGCCTTTAAACATCCACCAAAATGGGGTACAAGATTGTCAGCCTATGGATGTTTTACATGGTGCTTTCGTATTCAAGTGCCTATGAAGTATATACAGGTAAGTATGTGTTATCCTCGTATGCCCTTTTCATTCTGTCATCTGCAGTTATGAACAGATCCCATAATTTTTTTTACCAGTGACAAGATTTGAAGGACAGTGATGGAGGAAACTGTAAAAAGTTATCCAAAATCAGGTTATCAACAAATATACCACCCATAGGAAAGGAATTTTGTTAGAGTTAATTTATTTAGATTTTTTCTTAAATGTTAACTGTTTGTCTGGCAGTTCTACTACCTCCAACCTAAAATATAACCAAAATCACATGAACAACAGTGAATTGTTTAAAATACCGTGTCCCTATCATATTTATATTTAATTTGAAGTTGAATAGCAAATTCAAAAAAAAAATGTTTTTAATTATTTACAAGTTAGTAAAAATCTAGAGCATGTTTGCCTTTCCTCCTTAAAAACTCAGAGCTCTTTTTTTTTTGTATTTCAAGAAAACTTTATTCATAGAAAATAAACAAGTTTACAGTAGACATGCGTTTAGGTGTCATTTCCCAATTGTCACATATTGTTGTAAACAATAATAGTTGGGGTGTGAGAACGACCCAAAACTCAGAGCTCTTATATACACAAAGCTTAGTCTAGACATAACCTATTATGATAAAGCATGCATTCAGAATAGCCAATAACAAGCTAGTCTGGCTGCTTAATAGAAGCAATATCCATAATCATCAAATGGTTCTTCTTTTCATGGGTTACTGCATATCTGTTTGAAAAGGCAAAACCCCTGCGTGTGATGCAATAATGAACTGTTAAGCAAGGGCCTTTATTGTCCTATTTGCTGAACAGTGTTGCACAAGGTTGTGAAGTAGAATCCCTAGGAGGGGTGTGAAACTGTAGGCAGAGGCAGAGTGTCTTCTCAAAACCTACTCCACTCTACTGATTTTATCCTCAGAAATGTAATTATACAAGGGCTTTATCTGCCAAATGGATGTTCTCCAAGCATGGAAATGATGGCTCATCATTTCACTCCATATACTGTAGATCTTTATTACATGTTTTTCCATTGAAATTAATAATATGATTTCAAACTATGAAGGAGGAGGCCAGAACTACTATTTGTTATCCTCTAACTACTGTTTATCAGATGCAAATGTGAGCAAAAAAAAAGCATCTCCATATTTATGTGCTAAATCAGCTCTCCTCTTGTAAAATCTATCCTCATATCCAGTTCTTTCTCTAATATTTATATAATTGTTCTATTGTTTTTTTCCTAGTTTTTATTTGAGTCTTATTGAGTCTCTTTCTTACACGTACGTAAAACTTTATATAGAGTTGCTAGCAGCACTGTAGATAATATAACACCCTTGCATAAAAGGTGTGACAGATATTTTATGTCATTCACTTACTATCTCTATTCAAATATAATATTTGGTCAATATTTCTTGTAATTAAAATATATTTAGAATCACTATACTTTTGTTGTAGCCAGAAGTGAAACATTACCTGGAAAAATCTAATTTTCCATTTGGTTATTGCTACTCTTTTTCCAGTGAAGCTCCTGTGGATTCCAGTAGAAAAGACTAACTATTTATGTTTTCCTCAAACAGGATTGTTACAAAATCACATTAATACAATATGCAGTACATGGGGCTACTACCATTATAAGACCTTTGACAATGAAATATACCAGTTCCAAGGTGATTGTACCTACAATTTGGTCTCAGATTGTCAAGAATCCTATCAAGAGTTTTCTGTGTACCTCAAACGTTCCATAGTCAAAGGGAATCCTCGTATTCACAAAATCATCATCAGCATCAAGGATATGATAATCATACTGAATGAAAAAAACGTGATTGTGAATGACATAATGTGAGTGATTTCTTCTTAATAAACTGATTTTGATGTTATAGATTGCATTTTAGGCCTTTAGGCCTTTTAAGTGGTTTTACAGTTTGTTTTTGAAATTTGTATCAATGTTGTAGATAGACTATAATAATTTACCTACTTTATATATGTTTTTCTTTTTCTATTTTAGTGTCAAAGTACCTTACTATAATTATGGAATTCTCATCTACCATAATGCAGTCTATACAATTGTGCAAAGCAAATTGGGACTCAATGTTTATTTTAACCAAGAAGATGCTATTATGGTGAGCAACTATTGTCACATATTTGATTAATACATATTGTATATATAGCATAAGCAACTTTGCAGATAATAACAACAGTGTACTATGACCTCTGGCATAAAGCACAAGCAAAATCAAAACACACATACATAAAATAGGGTATACACATCTGTAGGTTTTTATCCTTAATGTGCCTCCTGTGTATACGTTTTCCAATCTTTTCCAATTTATCTGTAAATCTATTCAAATCCCATTTCTTTGTAAAGAATGATTCTTACCCCACCATTACCAGATGGAATCTAATATATCCATGATTTCATCTTTATGTTTTATAATAACCATAAACAACACACTTGACAATTAATACTTTGTTTTATCTTATACAGCTGGAGGTAGATCCCAAGTATAAAAACAAGACATGTGGTTTATGTGGAGATTATAATGGAATTTCCAGATATGACCAGTATGTAATTCTAAAAGGTAAGTATTCTTACACATGCAATTTAACAGCTGCATATTTCTACATATACTGTATATATAACATTATAGATTTATACAATGGGTTTATGCCTAACACAGCTCTTCTGGTGAACTATATGGTCAATATATTCTCCTAAACTGAGAATAGGGATCAAAAATGATACTATGGGTGAGTACCAAAAGCAGAATCATAGGGACAGCTTTAGGAATCATCTCCAACATGTTGGGTCAAATGAGTCATTGAATTCTATGCAGTAAATTTCCACCTAAAACCCGGCAAGCTTTTTAGTTTTGTCAAAACTGATTGTAGAAAGAAATGCTTGGTTTTCTAAAAAAAAAGCCAGCAAGTCAGTAATAGAATGCAGAGGTATTCCTAGCAATTAAATTTTTACTTTACTTAATTACTACTTAACTTAAAGAAACTTTTTTAAATGTAAAAAAAATGTACATTTATCACAGCATTTACTGCCTTGATCAATTTGTCAGGATGTTTTTTACTGCAGTGCTCGACTCTGTGTAAAGGGGTGTTAGAGTTCAGACCACGCTGAGCTCTAACAACACACTGAATTGTTAAACTTAACCAACCCTGTGTTAACTACAATAAGTGTGTTCTAAGGAATTGTTACAGAGCAAAACATTTCTAATGTTAAATATAACAATTATGGTTCTGTATTTGTCTAAATTAACTAAAACATGTTCTTGGTTTATAACCCAAGTGTCTCTTTTTCTTAAAAAAGAAAGATTGTCTCACAGATTTTAAAATATAATAATGTCAAAGTCAGGTAAGGAAATCTAAAATATTTTATTATTTAAAGAAACACTGTTTTTTTCTTTGCTACATTCTACATTTTCTATAGATATAACATTGTATCCTATTGAATTTGGAAATTTGCCAGTAATACAAAACACAGATGAGGAATGTTGGAGTGAGGAGCCACAAGATACATCCGATTGCTCTCAGTATGTAAGTAATTTTATACTAAAATGATCATATCTTTTCATGGGGTCTATTGTTCTGCAGTCGAGGAAATGAATCATACATCAGATAAGCCTAAGGGCTCTTACTGACGAGTGGTTGAAGCTGCGCTCCCCTGCATTCCGTTTTTCAGCGTTCAGCCACAGGGGAGCGCAGGAATTGACGCATTAAGTTTTTTCCAATGGGGCTGTACTCACACAGGCGCGTGTAGGCACCGAACGCAGGTTGAGACGCAACATGCTGCATTTTTCCTGCGTTCGGCACCTACAAGCGCCTGTGTGAGTACAGCCCCATTGGAAAAAACGTAATGCGTCTATTCCTGCGCTCCCCTGCGGCTGAACGCTGAGAAACAGAATGCAGGGGGCACAGCTACAACCGCTCATCAGTAAGAGCCCTAAGGCTGTCTAATGCTGTGTTTCTTGGCCATACACAGGCCACTAAAAGATGCTGACAGTCAGCAACTCATTGGCTAGTGTATGAGTCCCTCCGATGGGCTTCCCCGTACAATATCTGTCCGAAAATCGTCCCGATATCTATCGGGCAGGTATAAATATTCCATTTAAAAATCCCGTCGAATCTCACTAACTGCATTGCATTACTGGCCTTGTAATCCGATTGAATCAACTTGATATTGCCGACTGAAGGTGGTCATAATGGGGCAAGATCCTCTTGTTTGGCAACCTCTACAAATGAGCGGATCTGCCCATGTATAGCACCTTAAGAAGTATGTTGCAATATCTCCAATCCCCTTTCCTTTACAAATAAGCCATCCAAGCAAAAAATAGAAAGCATAATACAATAGTGAACCATAATTAATTCCAGAGTGTGAACATAAAGGCTGCAAGTTATTGCATGCATTTTCTGTGGGGTTGCAGGTGGCAAACTAATCTTAGGAAGATGTTAGGAAGCACAGTATAATATTCATAAATATTAAATATGATTGGTTTGATGTACCCAACTGTACCCAAAAGTGCCTGACTGGATCCATCTTGTCTTACTTCAGCTCATAAAGTGTCAACTGAGACACTTACAGGGAGAGCAATGAATTTCATCTCAAATCTGAGAGTCATTGAACAGCTATAGATATAAAACTGATGAGCTGTGTTTGCAACATTATTTACAGTTAGTCCTACTATGATGCCTTCACAGGACTTGCTTTCTAACACATACCCCTCCAAACTAAGCCACCTAAACCATAAGTTTTCTCCTCACACTGGTGATTGCTATATCCAATTAATGGCAACATTTTTTCCTAATTATGTACATTTTAAAAGAAAGGAATGATTTATCATTAATAATAAAAACAAATTAATAATAATGATACAATTAAAAAGTCATGACAGAACAACTCATTTCTTGACAAATGAAAGAGCTAACATTTTCAAAATGAAAACAGATGCAGATTAATGTTCATTTATTGATGCTTCATTCCCTAGATTCCAGTATGTAGTCAGCACCTGAACAATCCTGCATTTTCCAACTGCAGCAACACCCACCTGAATCTAAAACCCTATATCCAAGCCTGCATGCTGGACATGTGCTCCTGTGGCCAAGACCAAGACTCCTTCTGTCTCTGCAGCACAATAACAGAGTATTCCAAACAATGTGCCCATTCTGGGGGTCATCCTAATAACTGGAGAACTGACAACTTTTGTCGTAAGCAACTTGAATTTAATTTATTATAGAAATATGGGTTTATCATTTGATTTGTTTGCTCTAAAACTACTGAAATCAAATTATGCTTGAATGTGCAATATTTATTAAGTGCAAAAAATGCAAAAAATATGAATGATAAAATGTTGGCATTATGTAAAATCCAATGGGAACTGCCTATGGCAAATGCAAAGCATTTTATCAATGCAAGTTTTTCAAATTTTTTGAACCATTGAAGACTCCCAATTTGCTTTTTCACTGTAATAGTAAAACAGTATCTTGTACTTGAGGATAACTAAGCTGAATTAATCCATATTGGTTGTAAAACAATCCTATTGTGTTTATTTTGTTTAAATAATTTTTAGCCGACTTAAGTTAGTTAGCTCCAAATTAATAAAAGAGTAGTGATGGGCAATTTATTCGCCAGGCGCGAATTTGCGGCGAATTTGCTTGATTCGCTGCCGGCGAATAAATTCGCAAAATGGCAGTGAAAATTCCCTGGTAAAAAAAAGGACGCCGGCGATGTTTTGCGAATTCCCTGGTAAAAAAAATGAGACGCCGGCACTGTTTCGCAAATTTTTTGGCAAAGCGAAACAGCCTAGATTCGCCCATCACTATAAAAGAGCCCTTATCCAGAAAACCCTATCGCAAGCATTTTGCCCTTGTTTGATGCCTATGCCAATGTTAGAGGGGTGCAAATTGTACACAATTAGTTAATAAAAAATGTGATTCTTTTTTTTCAGTGGACAGTATCGTTGTTTTTGTTCATAGTTCCCTACAAAAATTTGATTGTTTCAATTTGTTTCCAGACAGGACATGTCCTGAGAACATGATTTATAAAGAAAGTAGTTCAATGTGCATACACTCCTGCTCTAACCTGGAAATTCAAACCCCTTGTGAGGAACATTATATGAATGGCTGTTTTTGTCCTGAAGGTAAGTGAACAGTATCAAAACAGACATGGCATGAGTGCTGGTCTAATGGAATCCCACCTTACCAGTTAGTACTTGTTTATTTTGCAGGTACTGTACAGGATGATCATAACTGGAGGGGCTGTGTGCCAGTGGCTCAATGCTATTGCAAATATGGAGGATCATTGTATTCCCCAGGGCAAATAATGGAAAATGACTGTGAAAAATGGTATGACCTGAACTTTTTTATTATAAACAATAATTCAATAATGATAATATTTCATTTTTATAAAATATAATATAATATATAAATATTGCAACATTGGCCCTCTGACACATTAGGGATCGTTTTCCAAACCAGTACTAGATGTTTTTCTTCATTACAAAATGCCATTTGGTTAAAATTATGGAAATTTTGCCACATAATTACATAGTTAGTTACATAGTTAAATCGGGTTGAAAAAAGACAAAGTCCATCAAGTTCAACCCCTCCAAATGAAAACCCAGCATCCATACACACACCCCTCCCTACTTTTAATTAAATTCTATATACCCATATCTATACTAACTATAGAGCTTAGTATCACAATAGCCTTTGATATTATGTCTGTCCAATAAATCATCCAAGTCATTCTTAAAGGCATTAACTGAATCAGCATCACAACATCACCCGGCAGTGCATTCCACAACCTCACTGTCCTCACTGTGAAGAACCCCCTACGTTGCTTCAAATGAAAGTTCTTTATTTCTAGTCTAAAGGGGTGGCCTCTGGTACAGTGATCGTCTTTATGGGTAAAAAGGTCCCCTGCTATTTGTCTATAATGTCCTTTAATGTACTTGTAAAGTGTAATCATGTCCCCTCGCAAGTGCCTTTTTTCCAGAGAAAACAACCCCAACCTTGACAGTCTACCCTCATAATTTAAGTTTGTTGGTTTTCTGGCCTGAAACCCAATGAGCTAGGAAACTCACTCAGAGTTTCCATAAAGATTGCTCTTGCCAAAAAACACAAGTGATCTTAAATAGACACCAAAGTGTTATCTTGTGTAATCTACTGAAATTTTGAAAAACAAAAATGATCATGTTGGAAGACAATCATTTCCTTTTTATTTATTTAACTGGAGAATCCAAATCCTTCTACTCTCCTTCCTAGGATTTATTCTGCTATTCTTCACATCAAGACATACCATGTGTATATGCCTCCTTTCCTGTAACCTTGATGCCTTATCACTGAAATGAGTCACAAAATAGTTTTTCCTCTATTACAGTACATGTTTATCAGGAAGATGGAACTGCACAGATGCTCCATGCCTTGGAGTTTGTGCCATTGAGGGAGGAGCTTATTTTACTACATTTGATGGGAAAAAGTACACTTTTCACGGGAACTGCTACTATGTGCTGTCCCAGGCAAGATTAATTTGTAGTACTATGTACCTATAACTTTTGGGTTCTTTTTAACTAGTATAGCTACACTGTATGATAATAATAAAAATATATTATAGGCTATTCTGTACTGTAATGGAAACTGCAGCCCCTAGCATTAACATTGTATGAAATAAGTACCATTATTGCTTTGTTTTAATATGCAATTTAATATAGAGACACATTTTGCTTTCAGTTTTATAACCTTAAACTTCTTGGGAACATGCCTTACAAGCCAGACCATTCACACCAAAAATGAGCCCAGTGTAGCGCAACACACTAGAATCCTCAAGGCCGTTAAGTAGTAGTTATGGCACGAGAATTTCCCTTATATGTAACCTTTATCATACATTTTTACATATATTTGTGTTACTAGTAGAAATACTGCAACTAAATATATACAATAAAGCAAACCATCAACATGAAAAGCCTTTTCTATTATGCAGTGATCATTGTTATGTTTCTATTCCCTCAGACTGTTCACCCTACAAAGAAATAAGTGTGAGAATAAACCACAATATGGATCAAAAAACATGTAGCTAAGGATGGAGCAAACTATGTTTTTCTATCATATGTTGGGACATGTTAAGATAAATAAAGTTTGCTTAATTTATACTTAAGTTCTGTAGCAAAATAAAATGCTTGTGTATTTGAGAAAGTACAGCTGTTATGTTACCTGACATAATATTATTGTCTTGTTTTAGGGTAGTGACCATGTTATCTTAGGAGAAATGACTCCTTGCAGTGCAAATGAAAGGGACACCTGTCTGAAAACTGTTAAGCTCCTTACTGACAATAAGCTTACTGTGAGTAAAACTGTACCAGAACATGGAAAACAATATTACTGTTTATTATCTTAGTGATCACAGCTTTAGGCCTTTTTTTCTTTTAAATCCTACAGATTGTGACAATTAAATCAGATGGTAGAGTGCTTCTGAATGACTTGATAATAACCTTACCCCATGCTGCAGGTATGCTTCTGGTGTTTTATATTGCAAATTTACAATAGGTGCATCTGCCAAGTCTTGATTTAAAATTTAATTTTTTATTTCTTTTTAAGCAAGCTTTACAATTAAGCAACTTACTCATAAGGACATTATATTGGAAACAACTATTTATAATATGGAGATCCGGGTCCAGCTAATGCCTATGATGCAGTTGTATATTACAGTTGGACTTTCGGCCATAGGACAACTAAAAGGTGGGTATAGATAAGGTAGAGGTAGTATCGAATACAGTAGAATGATTTTTTCTTTCTTGCCAAAATATGTTCATTTGTACTTGTCTGAGCTTTCCACCTCTAATAAATATGATGTGCATGAATCCCCACTCAGTTTTTCTATTATCTATTCTCATGATATAAATGTATGTTTTTTTCATACCAATAAACTTCGATGAACTTTGAAACTTGGGGCAATAGGAGTTAAAGAGTTTGTGGAATGCTAATTTTTAGCAGTAAATTTGTATTTTAAATTTGTATTTTTGTTTTCAAAGTATCCCCTTTTTAGAGCAACAACTATTACCTACATGTATTTCCTAATAAAGCAATATGCAATAAGCATGTTCAGAACAAGCTCCATTCATTAAAGCAATACATACACGTTCCTATAAAAATCATAGGAACGTGTCAGTATCAAGTAGGTGCTGCACTCGGAATAGTTCCCCTGAAAACCTCCCTCAAAGCTGGCGCCAGCCCCGTAAATCTGCGTTGATCCAACCTTCCGACACTGCTAAAAGATCTTCTGTGCAGTTTCAGTGATGCTGGCCTGGGGGCGGTGTGATCCCTCCATAGGTTAATTACGAATGAAAACAGGACCTCCCAGCCCAGCGTCATGGAATCAAGGCAGAAGATCTGTTAGCAGTGTCAGCGGGTTGGCTGTGCAAAGGTTTGTGTGGCTGGGGCCGGCTTTGAGTGGGGGCTTTGAGGGAAACCATTCCGGGTGCAGCAACTACTTGATACTGACATTTTCCTATGATTTTTATAGGAACGTGTCTGTATCGCTTTAAATGAATGTAGAAAAAGGTGTTATACCTCCCCTTTCATTGGAGCAACTGTAAATAACATTTCAGCCTCATTTATTTCTCCAATATTTTATTTTGTACTTTTATATTTACATATTGTACAACAGTTAATATGTTTTATTTTTCTGTATCAAGGACTTTGTGGAAACTTTAACTACAAAGAAACAGATGACTTCCAAACATCTGGAGGTCTTGTAGAAGCAACAGCATCAGCCTTTGCCAACACTTGGAAGGCTCAGCCAGGCTGCCAAGACAAGCCCGACTGGCTGGATGATCCATGTCACATAAACACAGAAAGATGTAAGGTTTCTAGCAAAAGCAATATTACATACAGTATACCTGTATATATATATATATATATATATATATATATATATATATATACACCAGGTGGAATTCTCACTGAAGGATTATTTTGCATATTATTGCAGCTGCTGGCTGTGCAGAGCTGGATAAAAGTTTTATCAAGCAATAGTGTTTGAGAAAACAACCTTGTTGTTAGTCTACAGCTCCCAAATCCTAATCTAGGCTTTGTACACCTTTTCTGGTGGGGAAATCTGGGCAGCAGGTGGGACAGATGATGTAGGAGGCAGGTCTGTTGCATCGGGGTGGGGGTTATGAAATCTGGACAGGCATTTTTTACCCAGACAGCCCTTCCAAAAACATCTGTATGTGTGAAAACCGGACAAGGACCCTATACACCAGAACAAGAATAAATGTGGTAGGGCAGTTCAGCAGTGTTAAGCAGTGTTCAGATGCCCTTTAAATTATGTATTTCAGTATTGATAGATGAAATACTACACTTCAGGGATAATTTTCTAGTATAGATAATATTTTGCACTAAAGCACTACTGCTAAGTACTAACCCATTTAATAGCTCTAATGAAAATAAAAGAACTGAGAGGCCCTCCAGGAAGCATTAATTGTTGTACCTAACATTTTTTTACCCATAACATTGAACTTTGCAAGAAAATCAGCTTTATTTTATAATGTCTCCTGCTACCTGAGCCCTCTGTCATTATATGAATCATTCATCCCAGAGCACTGTACTACAGGTGTAGGCTTCTCATTACCAGTGTCATGATAAATAAGATTATCAGGTGACAAAAGAAAACTGATGTAAATATCAACTTGCACTTTTCCCAGGGAAATGCCCCCAGGAGACAATAAGCTCATCTGTGTCTTTACCACAGAGATTCCTATATGCTTCAGAGATGTTTCTTAGCTAGTGATGGGCGAATTTATTCTCCAGGCGCAAATTTGCCACGAATTCCCGAGGTTTGCCGCTGGCGAATACATTTGTGAAATCACAGGATGTTTTTTTTGGACGCCGGCATCAAAAATGAGACACCAGCGCCGTTTCACAATTTTTTCGCAGTTTCGGGAAATTCCGGCAAAGTGAAACGGCCCAGATTCGCCCATCACTATTCTTAGCATATAGTATTTGTGTTTGTACCCTTGGTAAAGTCATACTAAGTATGCTTTTCTGCCTTTTTTCCCCCATGTTTATCCAACCAGCATAGCATTTTGTCCTAAAAGCTTCTCCCTTGGACATGTCTTGTCAAAGTATGGGTGTGAAAATGGCAAACATTCTTAAAAACTATAACTTTTAGAAATAATATATCTGTATATGTTTCTCAGTGTAACTTGTTTTTTTTATTGTTTTATATCATTTGTCTCTTTGTTTTTAATATTGATTCTCTTAGATAAATACGCTGAATATTGGTGTTCATTACTGGAAAAAGCCAACGCGCCCTTTTCCAACTGCCATCCAATTGTAGAACCATCAGAATATGCAAAGGTAATTATACAGGAAATACCAAGGGGGTTATATAGTAAACTTCGAATGCAAAAATCACGAAAAATTTGTGATTTTTTTTTTTAAAATATGACTTTTAAAAAATCATACATTTTTCGGAATTTATTAAACCTCGAGGATGGAAAAGTCTGAATCTGAAAATCCAACATCTCAGACCTGTTGAGGTTGCATATACTGTAAGTCAACGGGAGAAGTCCCAATGATTTTTTGATGTGCACTGGGTTTCATGCAATACCCCGAAGTTTTCAGGTTTTCAGGTGAAAATTCCCAAAACATCTTGAAAATCGTATGAAAAAATCCCAAAAAATTATGAAAATCATATTTTTTACCGCAAAGCAAATTTACGGGAAAATGTAATAATAAATAAGCAGAAAAAACCCGAGCAGATTTGATCGGAGTTTGTAGCAGAAAATATTGAGATAAATTCGGACTTTGATAAATAACCCCCCAAGAGTGCATGAACACTAACGCAACCTTCTGCAACTTTTGTAGCTCTCTAGTGTCATACATTCGGGTACCTGGAATTAGAGAAAAAGCTTTTTTTAAATGCAGCCTTTAAGAGTAAATCCTTTTTTATCCACGATGTTTCTCTTGTGCAGCTTACATTAGAGATATTTGCATTTTTAGACTGCTAATACCAGGCAGTCAGCAACCCTAAGGTTAACTGAATCCAGGAAGTAAATATACAGTAAAATGCATAGACAATTAGGGTCGCTGACATTCAAAAAGAGCTGCTGAGCTAAAGCGTGCCTAGCAGTAAAAAACTGGTTATATCCCTTTTATGGAATACTTGGGTAACCAAAACTCAGTATAAATGTAGAAAGCTACCATAGAGCAAATTGCAAAGAAGCATTATCTAGGCCACCTGTTTACTCTTATATTACAGGATTTTTTTTTATATCTGCCAGCTCAGGGTAGTTCCTCCCCCCACGCAACCACTGAACATTACTGTAAATTCAGGGCTAACACCCATAAATCTCTTTCAGAATTTGTAATTCCATAAACATTTTAAAACCCCCTCATTAACATTCCATTCCATTTTCAAATGTGATTTTTGTGATTGTTCAGCAATAAAGTTAATTTCAATGGATATTAGAAATATGCTTCAGAGCTATATAAAACTATGTATATCACCTTTATTTGCAACAGAGATGCCGTTACCATACTTGTAACTGTAAAAAGAGTGAGATCTGCATGTGCGCCACTTTGTCCTCGTATGTCACAGCTTGTGCAATTAAAGGAATTATTTTGAGGGACTGGCGAAAAGGCATTTGTGGTAAATATAAATATTCTCCACCCTGTGAATATTTTCTACTATATGCATCCGATATAAGTTGATTTAGCTTTAAAAATGGTTTTTGTGTCCTTTTATTCCTCTTTCAGATAAGTACATTACGGCTTGCACACCATCGCAGATCTACCTCTACAGCCTTTCAACATGCCCATTAACCTGCCATTCCCTGACAGATGGAGAGAAAGAATGTGTTCCAAAATCACTTCCTATTGATGGCTGTGGTTGCAAAGATGGAGAGTTCCTGAATGAGAATGACGAATGTGTGCACATATCTCATTGCTCATGCTACTACAGTGGCACTTACCTTAAGCCCCTTGAAATTATCTACAAACAAAACGAGCGTTGGTAAGTTTCAGTAAAGCCTTCAGCTAGCTTGTTATGTATAAACTGCAACAAAAAACAACATTGTACATTGTGGGATTAGTTTACGAGTAAAAGTAAATTAATTAACAGGAAATATAATCTCTATGAGTCGTCTTTATTATAAAACAATCTTATCTGTGGTGAGCAATGACTGGTCCTGATGAAAAGCATTAATAACTGTAATCTGATTTTTTATTTATTTATTAACACATTGAGTTAGCGGCTCCCAAAGGGAGTAGTCTGGACCAAGGAGGAAGCCAGGAACAAGAGTCCAAGATCATGGTATCCGAGGGGTTAAACAAGAGAATAGTCAAAGTCCAGGCAACGTTTCAGGAGGCAGGCAGATCAGGTTCAAAGTCAGAGTTTCAGGCAGGAATCAGGATCAGGATAGCAAAACACACCCAGGTTCAATAGCACAAGAAACCTATAATTGGGCAGGGTTTCAGTGTCCAGGGTGCCCTTTTATGACAAAATCCAGGCACCAGTGATGACATCATCATGCAGTGACACTGCACCCATGTGTTCAACATGGGCGCCGCCATCTTGGATTTTCATTGCGACCGCCGGGAAGGTGAGCAGCGCTGTCGGGTGCTTCTGGCAGTCCTGACAATTTGTACGCTGCTTGATTGTTCTTTCAATATTAGCATGGGTTTTCTTTGGTATTCCAAAAATGAAATGCAGTGGTGTAACTAGATATTACTGGGCTCCACAGCAAATTATTTTTCAGGTTCCAAAATGTCTATATGTTGACCTGTTATACCAGTATTTATTGAAATTGTATAAAAATTAGAACTTCATGGGGCCCCTATACCTCCTGGGCCCGCCTGTAGCTGCAGGGTCTGCTTCCTCTGTAGGTATGTCCCTGGTTAAATGGCTTCTGATAAAATTTATAATAGTGTGCGAATGGATTAGGACCTTAGATTATGAGATCTTCTAGGAGTAGGGACAAAGGAATGATCTATAATTACTGCAAATATTGATAATATGTATAAGACCTGGACTTATTATAAAGTGACCATACAAAACATCAGTTTGATGGAAACTCATTTGTTAAAAGAACAAATGAAAGAACATCTGTGTGTATACACTGTGGGGCAGATGTATCAAAGGTCGAAGGGAAAATTTGAATTTAAAAAAATAAAATTTCAAGCTAATTTTTGTGTACTTCGACTAGGGAATAGTCCAAATTCAATTAGAATTTGAAAAAAATTGTACTGTCTCTTTACAAATTCGACTTCAACCATACGCCATCTAAAACCTGCTGAATTGCTGTTTTAGCCTATGGGGGACCTCCTAGAGCATATCTGGAATCAATTGGTGGACTTTGAAAAATCGTTTTGTTTTTTTTAAAAACTTTGATTGAATGCGCTATTATTTTGATTCGTACGATTCAAATTTGATCGAAAACCGACCTATTCAATTGAAAACTGACCTACTCAGCCAAAAAAAACTTTCATTTACTTTTGGTTGGTCTTTTTGAGTTTGGATTTTGAAGTTTATCAAATTCGACCCTTGATACTGTAAAACTGCCCCGTGTGAATACATGGGTTGAAATGAGATAAAAAAAATCAAAATAACTTTTGGAATAGTGGTGGAAAGAGGATCTAACCAGTACTGACTTTATACCAGCAAGGACATCTCCAGTCCTGTGACATGGAATTGAATCAGTTGACTTTCAATTAAAGTGTGTGCCAATATGTAAAGGCTGTTTTTTTTGGCCAGCCTCGTGAAATTCCCAGTACAGGTATTTCCAATTAATTGTAACACTGGCGATCAATGTGTTCATTTCATTACACAAATATATAACTTATTTGACATACATAGATTATATTGAGCATACAGTATCTAATCATTTGATGCAATCACTAATATAATTAATAAGGTCAACTACTATCAGTACATTGACTTATACAGGATACATAAATGCACAATTTAAATATTTATTTACTTTATTTTTAATAGCATTTGCCATGATGGAAAGCTTGACTGCAACAGCAACTTTGGAACAAGTAAGAAAATATACCAAATGAATTTACATGGAAAGGTACCATAAAAAGAAAATATGACGCAAAAAGGGGCTGATTTACTAGCATCTGCTGGATTCCTTTTTTTCTCCCAGCTGTATTTTTCTCTACAAATTAGTGTTTTTCTTTATTTTTCTAAAACTCAAAAAGTAAAATTGTTCGATCCAACGATTCAAACGATTTAATCATTCGATCGAACTATTTTACTTCAACTACAAAAAACATAGAAAAATGCATTAGAAGGTCCCCATAGGCTAACATAGCACTTCGGCAGGTTTAATTTGGCGAAGTATTGAAGTTGAAGTTTTTTTTAAAGAGATAGTACTTCGATTAGCGAATATTCAAACTATTTTACTTCGAATCGAATTCGAAGTAAATTCAAAGTCGTAGTATCCTATTCGATGGTCGAAGTATCCAAAAAATTACTTCAAATTTCGAATTTTTTTACTTTGAAATTTCCCTCGAATTCACTTGATAAATCTGCCCCTAAATGTAATAAAACTTCTTACTGAAAAGGTTGTTATGTTTGCTCCAAAAGATTATGACACCTTCAAGCACTTTTTAAAAGTGTGCAATTAAAATCCCAATGCACAATTAAATTTCACAATGCAATAACAGTTTAAGGAAGAATATTACATTGCAAGATGTGAATTTTTATTCTCATTGGTGCGAATTTTCTTTGAATTCTCTTTGAAACTTTAATTACATTAGAGTTTAATTGTGTTTTCAAAAAGCTTTTATACCATTAAAATTTGACCTGTAATAAATAGGCCTCTTAATGCTTCTAAGACCCCCACGTACAAAATTGCAAGTAATCTGCTATTAGGCTGCTGTAGAACACAAAATTTTAACTTTTGGGTAAAGTGTCCCTGTGTCTATGGGTCACCATATGATTAAAATACCACATGTTCAAATGCTAATCAGATCGTTATCCATAGGCACAGATCCTGTTAGTAGAATAGGATGATCTTGGGAAGCTTATGGAGACAAGAAGAATATCCTAGTTAGTTATAGGACTTTAGCAGCCTTTTAAGCATATATCACATGTAAAATGTGGGTATGTTACTACAGTATTTTGTGATATAAATTAAGAAATACCTTTTTACATTTCTACAATTTGTGCAGTGTTTAATGTTTTTACAAAGTCTTATATACTGTCTCTCCACAGCTTGCCACCAAGGAAAAATATACCTGAACTGCTCTAGTATTGATGCATCAAACACAAACCGTGTATTGCCTAGGACCTGCCAGACTCTAAGTATTGTATATGTATGTTTAACATTTTTGAACTCAATATCTCTGTATTGAATCTTGATGAATGTATGGTTATACACTTGAGATTTAAAAAATATGTGGGTTAGTTGAATTTGAGTTACTTACCCTTGAATTAAGAAAGGTAAATCCTGGTAAATTTTATCTGTATTCATCAATCCCAGTCAGCAACTCTTAGGGGCAGATTTACTAAAGAGCGAAGTGGCTAACACTAGCGACTTTTCGCCAGCGTTACCACCCGCAGGGACATTGACAATGTACTAACAGGCACAGGCGCCAATTCACTAACGAAACAGACCGTCGATAGCGGTTCATTTTACTGAACATTACCTCTTTCGCCACAGTTGCCTTCCTCACCTCAAACCAGGTGAAGTGCTATAAAGCAGCTAAATCTTCCTCAATCTTCTGTCACTTACATCATATCCTGAGAGCTGAAAATGCATCAAAGTTGCTGGCATCTTTTCCTTTTTTAGCGTGATTGCCTACAAAAGTCGTAACAAACTTTTTTTGGGAACCGTTTTTTTTCAGACATTTCCTAACATATGGAACATTCATTTTACAGTGGGCTCATGTGTAGGGCATTATATTAACTCTCTTGCCTTTATTAAGGGTCCCTGGACATTTGTTATATAAACCAGTAGCTTAAACCATTTACAGCAACATTTATAATAAAGACGTCAATACAACTTTAATTTTCCTGCCCTACGCAAATTGACCTAAGCGCAAGATCACTAGCAAAGTTTTGCTAGGCACAAATGAATGCCAGCACATCTTCGCTTTGAAATGCTCATACAACCGAAGTAACGATAGCCTAAAGTCGCCAGCATTCGACACCCAGAACAAAACTTCACATATTATTGAAGTAGCGTTAGTGATGGGCGAATTTTGCGCGAAATTTGCGAAACGGCGAAAAATTCGTGAAACGGCGCCGGCATCTCGTTTTTGACGCCGGCGCCCGTTTTTTCAAAAAAAAATTTGACGCCGGCGAATTTTTTCCGTGAATTTTCGCTGGCATTTTGCGAATTTATTCGCTGGCGGCGAATCACGCAAATTCGCCATGAATTCGCGCCTGGCAAATAAATTCACCCATCACTAATTAGTATTTGTGCCTGGTGAAGTGGTGCGATAGGTGCTAAGCTGATACTGGTGACAATTTGCCTTTAGTGAAACTGCCACTTAGGATCAGCAAGAAATTGCTAATAATGTTAATACATATGCTTTATTTTGTCTACTAGCAGTGTAATCATGCATGAATGTAAAATGCCTTAGCTATGATGTCACATATTTTATCTTTAGCCCAGTCTTTGTCAGCTAACATTAGGTTGAATTAAACTGTTTTAAAGGTATACTGTCACAGGTAAACTTTTTTTTTTTCTTTCAAATTGCATCAATTCATAGTGCTGCTCCATCAGACTTCTGCATTTAAATCCATTTTTCGAAAGAGCAAACACTTTTTTTATATTTAATTTTAAAATCTGTCATGGGGCTAGACATGTGGTCAGTTTTCCATGTGCACACAGTCATGTGCTCTCATAAACTTCAGTAACTCTTTATTGCTGAACTGCAAGTTGGAGTGATATTACCCCCTATCGTTCCAATCCTGCATCCTAACAATAGAACAATGGAAAGGTAAATAGATAACAACTCCCTGACACAAGATAACAGCACCCTGGTATACATGAGAACACCACTCAATAGTAATAGTCCCACTGTGACACCTCCAGTTACATTAAGGGACAGATTTATCAAGGGTCGAAGTGAATTTGAGAGAACATTCAAAGAAATTTTTTGGATACTTCGACCATCGAATAGGATACTAGGACTTCAAATTTACTTTGATTTGAAGTAAAAATCATTAGAATATTCGACCATTCGATAATCGAAGTACTGTCTCTTTAAAAAACTTTGACTTCAATACTTCGCCAAATTAAACCTGCTGAAGTGCTATGTTACCCTATGGGGACCTTCTAGACCATTTTTCTAAGTCTTCACACATCAAAGTAAAATTGTTTGATCGTACGCTAAAATCGTTCTAATCGTTCGAAAAATATGTTCGAAAAATACGTTTGAAGTCAAAGTATTTCAATTCGATGTTCGAATTTCGAACTATTTTATATATTTTGAAATTCGACCCTTGATAAATCTGCCCCTAAGTTCAAGAAATAATAGCCTGTCTGAAAACAATTCCATCATTAAGTGCTGGCTATTTCTGAAAGCACAGGACCAGGCCTGAGATGCACCTACTGTACACACCAATATTACAATTTAAAAAAATACACTTGTGGGTTCAGGAATGAAATTTGTATATAGTTGCATATTTTATGCAATTATTTGCAGTGTAAACAGTGCAATTTAGAAATAAAAACCATAAAAATCACGACAGAATCCCTTTAAGGTAGACGTGTCCATATATCCCCAAGACATTGCCTGGATCTCATGCTTGAGGGGAAAATTTTTCAAAATAGCAATTTGATAGAGACAGTCTTCTCTAGAAGATAAATCATCAATATCAAAAATCCAAAGAGGACTCAAGAAGCTGTTTATTCAGAAATGCTACATTGATACGGTGTTGGAGTTGTTTTATATGATGCCACTCCAAATTGTATTTATTGAATGACATCATGTTTTTTTTCTCTCGTTTCGTTATAGTTCCAGGATGAATGTATCTCAGGGTGTGTATGTCCCGAGGGCCTTCTGGATGATGGACAAGGCAATTGTGTTGCAGAACACAACTGTCCTTGCGTTCATAACAAACAGTTTATACCTCATGGAACTCAGATTAAGGTGGAATGTAATATATGGTGAGAAAATTAGGGATTAAGAATTCTTATCTCATAGTGAAATGATTTTATTGTTTACCTTACTGTACCTTAATGTTTACATTATTGTACTGTTTACCTTAATGTTAAGAATGTCATTGTCAGTGCCTATGCCATCGTTATACTTACTTTTCCCTAAAACTTTGCTGTCATCCTGTGATGCATGAATCTTCTCAAAGAAACAAGCATAGCAAGGGCCTAAATAATTAAAAGTGGGTACCCTAAAGTGCAAATGACCCTCTCAATCAGACCTTGGTTGGCCTGCCCCGATGCAATGGAAAACAGATATATGAGCATCAGGGAATGCGCATTTGTACATACACAAGAAATGTTTTACAGTATGTCATGTATCATGTTAGCCAGTAAAAATGTTACAGGGCAAACCTTTTCGAAATAAAAAATAACAAAAGTGGTATAAAGGTGATACCTTTATTGGCTAAGTAATATAATCATAGATTATATTAGTAAACCAATAAAAGTATCACATTTATACCACTTTTGTTATTTTTTACTTCAAAAGGGTTGCCCTGTTACATATATTATATTATAATACTTTCTAGGTACAAGTAGAATTTTAATCATAGCAAAAGACAATTTGGTGTTTTGTTGTGATTATTGCATGAACTAATGAAATAATACTGTTACACACCCCACAATTAAAAAATAAGGCCTGTTTTTAAATACAGCAATGAATAATACTGGTACCAAGCTGTGTTTTTTGTTCCACTTCAGTTATAACAAAGTCCTTCCCAATATAAATCATCTTTGCAATAAAATACATCAGCGAATAAGAATTGCTCTTTGTAAAGAAAATAATAAGGGTGAAGAAACAGACCATGACTTTGAACACGAGTTTTTTAAAGAAATGTATTTAATTCATTTTTAGTTTATGCAAGAGAGGCCAGTGGATCTGCACTGAATTTGCTTGCTATGGAACATGTACAGCCTATGCAAATGGTCATTACATCACCTTTGATGGAAAGCTATATGATTTTCAGGGAAACTGTGAATACGTTGTGGCCCAGGTAAGACTGTGTTTGTTAGAACTCTAGGGGCTTTTATTTTAACTTTTGCAGAGCACTGAAAACTAATTTTGAACACTTTGTTTACCAATCAAATGAATTACCATAATCTCTATACTGATTTGAGTAATTAAAGGTGTATATATATATATATATATATATATATATATATATATATACATACATACATACATACATATATATATATATATATATATATATATATAATGGTATAGTTGAACCGGCACTCACCCTCAAAACATCAAGCCCCGGGTGCTACTTCAAGGGTTTGCATATTGGATCATTTAAGAGCACTCACGGGTGTTGTGAAAAATACTTTTTTATTGGAGTGTTACAATCTACCCCACATCAACGCGTTTCGGTTCTCTCGTCAGGCATCCTGACGACGGTTCAGAGAGAACCGAAACGCGTTGATGTGGGGTAGATTGTAACACTCCAATAAAAAAGTATTTTTCACAACACCCGTGAGTGCTCTTAAATGATCCAATATATATATATATATATATATATATATATATATATATATATATATATATATATATATATATATATATATATATATATATATATATATATATATATATATATATACACAACAGAGACTTGCACTCACAGGACTTACGAATTAAGAAAAAGGTGTTTTCAGCTAGCTCCCTAGCCATTCTCACATCAAAGCTTTTTGCGCCCAGGCATCGTACACCTTCATACGAGTTGTGCCGGCATCCTGCTGTATATATATATATATATATATATATATATATATATATATATATATATATATATATATATATATATATATATATATATATATATATATATATATAAAGAGAGAGAGAGCGAGAGGGAGAAATCAAATGGTAAATGGTATTAAATAGATTTCAATTTGGTCAATATCATGGCGAATAACTGTTGGTGAAGAGGAATCCTTACTATATTTTCGTTTGGGAGCAAGCTACTGTACATTAAAGTAAAGCATTGCAATATCTAAGCAGCTGGAGGAGGGAAGGGAATGCAAGATAAGATCTGTTTTGTTACTGCTGACATTTGAATCACATTTGTAGCTCACTGTGAAAGCTGGTTGCGGTGCATTATATGGCAAATGTCACTAATGCTAGCACAGGAGATTGCTTTTATAATATTTACATAGCTATAACAGATGTTACTAATAGAAACACCAAGCCAGGGTTTCAACTGAAACTCTCTGACTTCTGCCAGACTTCAGCCTTAGTGTATATATATGTATAATATGTTAATAGCATCGCTTGTTTCAGTGTAATAAAAGTAATTATTATATTTAAAAATTGTTTGTTATTTAAATACTTTATTTGACAGGACTACTGTGGAGAAGACCCTACCAGTGGCAGCTTTAGTATCACCACAGAGACCATCCCTTGTGGGACAAGTGGAATTGCATGTTCAAAATCAATAAGGATTTTTATAGGGGTAAGTAAACAGTTTTGACAACCTGGAACACTTACATATAGGCAGTATCAGAAGGTTTTTTTTTAGATATAACCTGGTTTCTTCTGTATAGTCCCACCCAACCACACACAGCCTGTTTTAACATTTGCTGCTATAATGCTCCTCCTCTCACTCAAGAGAAAACAGTTTTTCCAATGTTTGCATTTTTTATCATGGTTACCCATTAAGTAAAGAACTTTGCACAACATGACTTTTCTTATACAGCAATCCCATTATTGATGATAAGTGATGGGCAAATTTATTTGCCAGGCGACGAATTTGCGGCGAATGTGCGCGATTCGTCGCAAAAATTAAATTTTTCGGCATTTGCTAATTTCGCTGGAAATTCGCTAATTTTTCGGCGAAACTGCGCAAATTCGCCCATCACTATTGATGATGTATGCCTGAAGTGATGCTATCCATACACAAATGCAGTATTTTTACTTTTGCTGGGAGATGTCCCTTTTACATTTTGAAGATATCGTAGTTTGCGATTGGTTTCGTCCGATAATCCATAAAATTCTGGGTTTTCAGCTGATAACGTTAACAAATTGAGTGCTTCGGGCATGAAATCTGAAAAATGTGTACAATGTGGGTTTTTGTTTGATTTTATCAAGTTTTTTTCATGACTCAGCTTTGTTCAAGTTATTTTTTTGAAAAATAAGATAAATTTGTGGATGGGAGTTTGGTCAAGCTTTGTTTAATAAAAAGATAAGATAAAGTTGAGTTTTAGTAAATAACTCACCTAAGAGTCGTTTTCTGAAACCCACTTAAGCATGTGGTCTTGTCACTTTCATTTATTCATAATGGGAATTAATTAAGTAAAAATATTGTTTGTAAAATTCGTCCATCACTATTGACGATGCATGCCTGAAGTGAAGCTATCCACACACAAATGCAGTATTTAAACTTTTGCTGCAGTCATTAGTTAAAAGGAAAGCCTTTGCATATAGTATTTTCTCCAAAGATGATCAGAGTTTTTTGGGCAAAAATGTGTTTGTTTTTTTTATGGAAAAAAACCCTCAAATTTTTTGAGATTTATTGTACCTCAAAGTCCAAATCCAAAAAGCCACCATCTCAAACTTTCCAAGGTCATGTTTAAGTCAATGGGAGATGTCCCTTTTACATTTTGAAGATATCGTAGTTTGCGATTAGTTTAGTCCGATATTCCAAAAAATTCTAGGTTTTCAGCCGATAACGTTCACAAATTGAGTGCTTTGGGCGTGAAATCGGAAAAATGTGTACGACTCGGGTTTTTGTTTGATTTTATCAAGTTTTTTTCCTGACTCAACTTTGTTCAAGTTATTTTTTTTAAAAAAAATAAGATAAAATCATGGATGGGAGTTTGGTCAAGCTTTGTTAAATAAAAATATAAGATAAAGTTGAGTTTTACTAAATAACTGCCCGAAGAGTCATGTTTTCCGAAACACACTTAAGCATGTGGTCTTGTCACTTTCATTTATTCATAATGGGAATTAATTAAATAAAAATATTGTTTGTACCTACAGATTTTAAAAGAACAGTTTGACATAAGCTTTGGTCTAACCTGTTTATTGATTATTTCTTCATTTCATAGAAAACAGAACTCAAACTGGAAGATAAACACATGCAGGTAATTCAGGGGTCATTTGATGCTAATCTAGATTCTATGGCTCATGAGGATGGCAATTATCTGGTTATATTAATAAGAAATGGTGTGTATCTGATTTGGGACAAGAAAACAACCATATTCGTCAGAGTATCACCAGATTACAAGGTAATACAATTAACTTAATACTTATTTACACGTAGAACAACTAATGCTTGATTTTGTCCAAAAGAGTTGCTAAAATGGAATTAAAAATGAGCATATTTTAGTCATTGGTTGACCAAGTACATTTTATTTAGATTAAAGTAAAATCAAAATCTAATGTTCAGTATGTGTTTTAGACAGTTTTACAAGAAATTAATAGAATGTACTGAGCTTGGCCAGTTGAGCAGAATTGTACAGAAATTGTGCTATAACTTTTCCTCTGTTTTATCAGAGAAGCATGCACGCTGCTCCATACATGGATCCTGCAAATGCTTTCATTTCTCTGCATAGGTTACATGGGTGGCTCATTGCTGAGCCTTCAATGCTCATTGTGAAGTGCATGCAAAATGAGGAGTCACCAGAACTGGCACCAACTTTTTATCCAAGATGGTGGCCACACACACACACACACACAAAATGCTGCTATAATGGGCTGTCTTGTCCTTTAGGCCAATGGCACACCAGGAAATGAATCTTTAGTGATAAATCTCTGCTTTTGTGGGTAACTTCCTCTTGAAACAACTTCAAGTAATTTTGGGAGACTGATACCACACATGGGTTTTTACCACCAGCTAATTCACTTTTACATGAGATTAGGCAGAGATTTATTGCTGTCGATTAAGCATCTGGTGTGCCATTGGCCTTAAACTTACACTGTTAGGGCTTTAGAATGCTCACCATTTTTATAGATACATATTCATAACCATATGACAAAAAGAGAAATGTAGAGTGGAGAGTTGTGGTTCTCACGTAATATGGCCCCTTCCCCCACTCACACTTGCAAACCAGTTTGGGCTCCAACATCCAAGTAAGACTACATATTAGGATTAAATGTTATCTTAAAACTTCACTTTTTATTTAACTGTTAAAAATAAAAACAAAAACACTGAGCCATGCCCACACAGCAGACCAAACTAAGTAAATACACCAACTCACTGCCGTGAACATGTGTAAGCAGTGCAGGACTGTAGCCTTAAAAACACTCACTTAAAATTAACAAATAGGTGGACGGGGAGGGTAAATAAGTGATTGCTGCTTAAATGCAGATGTTAGAAGTAAACATGCACACTTGCATAAGTTCAGGTAGTTCGCTCCCCTTCCCTTCCTTAGTTCAGTACCCAAAATTCTACCTGTCTACATGGGGAGTGGATGGGAGTTAGGTCCCCCACTGCCCACCTATGCTGCCCTACGCCAGTGTAGCATTATACTGTACTTTACAATTCATACCTTTTGGTATTTCAGGTGTCAGTAAAAATTTGTTTTTTTAACTGTTGCTATTTATTTAACACTTTTTCCAGGGAAAGCTTTGTGGTCTATGTGGAAATTTTGATGATAAATCCAGTAATGACTTTACAATAAACAACATGTTTCAAGTTGTAAATGCGCTGGAGTTTGGAAATAGTTGGAAGGTCAATCCTACCTGCCCTGATATATATAATAAGACCGACCCTTGCAATCTAACTCCCCACCGGAGATCTTGGGCAGAGAAACAGTGCAGCTTAATAAAAAGTGATGTCTTTAAAATCTGTCACAGTAAGGTAAGGCTTACAGTATATTAGATTAGAACTTCATCACATTTTTGCAATGTCACCAAAGTTAATTTTGTAATTACATCACCCATGCTAACATTTCTCAGCTGAGTTTATTTTTTTGATAAAAAGAAAAAACGCCTCAGGGAAAACAAAAATGATCACCAGGAAGCCAATGTATTTGAATGACGAAACAACGCAAGCATTTAGGAAATCTTGTATGGTTTTTGTACCAAAGGGCTCAAGCCAGAAGGCTTGAGTGTTCTTAAATACAGTATGTCATTTAGATTTAAATCTCATTTTACAGATCGTTTTTATTTTATTTATCGTATGTTAGCTACATTTTGAATTTTTTATTCACATGTTGGTAAGATACAGTTAAATCAATTAATTAAAGGGATACTGTCACGGGAAAAAAAAAATTTCAAAATGAATCAGTTAATAGTGCTGCTCCAGCAGAATTCTGCCCTGAAATCAATTTCTCAAAACAGCAAACAGATTTTTTATATTCAATTTTGAAATCTGACATGGGGCTAGACATATTGTCAATTTCCCAGCTGCCCCAAGTCATGTGACTTGTGCTCTGATAAACTTCAATCACTCTTTACTGCAAGTTGGAGTGATATCACCCCCCTCCCTTTTCCCCCCCAGCAGCCAAACAAAAGAACAATGGGAAGGTAACCAGATAACAGCTCCCTAACACAAGATAACAGCTGCCTGGTAGATCTAAAAACAGCACTCAATAGTAAAAACCAATGTCCCACTGAGACACATTCAGTTGCATTGAGAAGGAAAAACAGCAGCCTGCCTGAAAGCATTTTTCTCCTAAAGTGCATGCACAAGTCACATGACCAGGGGCAGCTGGGAAATTGACAAAATGTCTAGCCCCATGTCAGATTTCAAAATTGAATTTAAAAAAATCTGTTTGCTCTTTTGAGAAATGAATTTCAGTGCAGAATTTTGCTGGAGCAGCACTATTAACTGATTCATTTTGAAAAATTTTTTTTCCCATGACAGTATCCCTTTAAGTTGAATACTATACTATATATGTAAAGAGAAACATTAATATTGGACATTATTATGCTGCTTAGTACTTTACTTTTGTATAGATGTGCATGGCATTGGGGGGCCCAATTTAAGAATTCTCAAGCCTTCGTACTCAAGTATTTGGGTACAAAAACCATATGGGAGTTCCTAAACTGGAGCCTATCGATCGTTTTTTTTTCCCCAACTGGGGGCTGATTTAAGAATGCTTGAGCCTGAAGGACATGGTAAAGTAACATGTTTAAAGGCATAATCCAAATTGGGTATGTTACAATGATATGCCATTCTTGAAGACTTTTCCTTACCATCTTTTGGGACAGTCTGTAGTACCCACAGTACCCACGGTATCTGCAGACCCACGGTATCTATGTTTTTTTCTTAAATAACCATGATGTGCTTATTTTTTTTAATTGCCTACATTATATTCTTCATTGGTATTCTTGATTTGGTATGGTTACCACTTTTCAATTTATCCCGGCTTATGCCATTAGCTTGTTGATAGAAGAAAATTCTTTACCAAAATAATATTTTGCAACAAACACACAAACTATGTATATTATCAATTCCAGGTGGATCCAACACCATTTTTTGATGCGTGTGTCAATGATGCCTGTTACTGTGAGGTTGATGGTGACTGTGATTGTTTCTGTACATCGGTGGCTGTGTATGCTCAAGAGTGTACTAAGTCAGAAGCCTGTGTCTACTGGAGAACACCAGACATATGTCGTAAGTATAATAATTCTGTAAAAGGATGCACATAAAAATGTATATGGCTTAATAAACAAGTAAAGGACTATTTTTTGAATCCAGTGAGAAGGCATATATCATCAAATTTGTAGCTGATCTCCCATTGGCTCATGTTAAATGAGAACTACAATTGTTTTCGGTGAAAGTATATTCAAAAAAATTGTTGTAAAAAGGATTGTAATAATCTCTCAATACTTTAAAATTGATAGTGTTAGTACATTTGTTTTTATAAGCTGTATAATATTTCTAATAAAAGTAAGGTTGTATAGTTATTTTAGAATATCTAGACATACATTCCTTTAATGCTTAAATATAAACATAAATTACATTCAAATCCATTATATTGTAATTTGAATTGTATTTTCTTTCAATTTAGCAATATTCTGTGACTACTACAATCCCACAGATGAGTGTCAATGGCACTATTACCCATGCGGCAATCATACTGTAAAGACATGCAAGTCTATCAACAATGTTAATACTAATGTAACCTTTAATTACTTAGAAGGTAAGTTTCTTATTGCCTTAATATCAGCATACCACACAACAGTGGTTCCAAATCTGTGGGGCCAGCCTCCCCTAGGCAGCATGCAGAGGCCCAGCCAAGATAAAAAATCTAGGTTGAGAATTAGGGTCCTTATGGCAGGTCTAAATATTCCTAAAAGCCCAGCCTAAATGCCTACTGGGGAGAAAGTAGGAGTGAGCAGTCAATTGTTGTCCTAGATATTTCTGGAACTATACTTTTGGGACTGCAATATTTTTATGTAACTCTAACATTTTTATATGTTATGGGGTCCTTCTTACTAAATATTAATTCACATAATTTTCCTGCAGTGAATTTCATAGTTAACAATGGCACAAGATTTTGTATGTACTTTGATGTGCATGGGACAGTTGGTTCCCATGTGCGGAAAAAGTACCCTAAAGCACCCTATCTGGGTAACTTATAGCATGTAGGAGATAAGACCCTATAAAATACAGGCTATATTCAGAAATGTTATAAAAATAAGTTTGTTAGTTTTGAATATATATTTTTACCTTTCAGATTCATAAGAATATGCAATCTCTAAAAATATATATTTTGGGGTAAACCTACTGTTAGTGGATTCTCTGGCCTTGCACAAAGTCGCAGAAAAGCAACTGCTTATTTGAGCTTTACCTTCTACACAGGGGTTGTTCCTTCACCATAAAAGGTTCCAAAATGTTCAGCAAATCAGTCTTTTGAGACAAAGCTTCAGTATATTACCTAGATAAGAGTGGAAGAGTGATAACCATGTTTCACCAAGTAAAGCTCTTCAGCACATATGCACCAAAAAACAACATTTCAGACATTTCCAAACATGTTTTTAGATTGACGAATATCTTCACTCTAGGTTCCAGTATTTTTTAGTTTATCTTGTTTGTAATTTAAAGGTTGCTATCCATCATGCCCTACTAAAAAACCTTATTTTGACGAAGTACTGAAAAAATGTGTTGACACGTGTGGATGCTATTTGAACAATACTCGTTATGAGTATGGTGAAAAGGTGCCTCCCTATCATCTATGTCAGAAATGGTAAGCAAAATATTTCTGTAACTAATATTTAAAGCTAATGATCATTTGGTAGGAATGGCAAAATCAAGTAGTTTATTGTATAATGTTCATGGTCTAGTTTTAATACATTGTAACTTTTACTATTGTTCATATTCTTATAAAACATAACTCAAACTTAAGATGGCAGAATACTTATTTAAGTATCAAACATAATATTAAGAAATTATGAAAAGAATCAACACTTGAGCTAAAATACAACAGTAAATACATTTCTATTGCATTTAGAACCCCAATCCAGCATTTACACTGACCTTATCACTTATAATAAGACTTTAATGTATTATAGCAACTATGAATACTTTTTCCCTGCTGGCTGTTCGTACGCACCGTATCAACAATACAAACAGTATTGCTGCATATAAATGTTTTTCTGAAAATTGACTAACCATGCTATTCTAAGAAGTATTCCAAAGACTTTCTGAATAATTAAAATGTGTCCTCTTTATCTGTGAGACTATTCAAAGAGACAAGTAATTTGAATGAGTTTATGGGGAAGATTTATCAAAGCATGAGACTTTAGCTTTCCACAATAAAATTCCAACACTCTATTCATTCCAATAGGATTTTTAGTCGCATATTTAATAATGGGTGAACATTAGAGTTCACCGTTTCACAAATATTCCTCTAAAAATCCCATAGGAATGAATAGAAAGTGGTGTAATTTGTGTAGCCTATATTTAGAGCTTGTCATAAACTTAAATATCTGCTAGTCTGGCTAGGTCACAAAACTAGTGTATCTGTTGCCACCCATAATTTGGGGCAGTCCTCATCCAATGGGATTTTCAAACCTGTGATATTTGGCTAATATTTGGCAGGCCAGGCAGGCCTTACCAAATACCCCATACATGGGCCAATATGCCTCATCCTGGAGGGGCAAGCTGGCATCTTTTATAGGTGAATGTATGGCCAGCTTGAGGCACATATAAAATATGGGCAAACATATTATAAACATTTTTTCAAGTTTGTGTTTCCTTACAATGTGAGTATATCAATGAACAGGTGTTAGTAAATGTAGATCAAGAATTTCCCATATGTATCTGTGGGAAGCAATTCGTTCTGGTCTGTATTTGTTTACATCTGTCACTATGCTAGTGTTTTTGTGAATCATGAGGTTTATTGTTCCTCACTACAGTAGAGCAGAGTTGTGGACAAACAAAGAAAAGAGACAGTCTCTTAAGTCATCAAAAGCTATGTGCCTACAGATATCACTTTGACCCTGGCTTTTTAGTTTCCCTGATGGGCCATTAGTCAAAGAAAATGTATATTTTGAGGATCATAAAAAAAAAGAATATGAGATCCTAATGCAAAGGCATTGGAAAATGAATCATATGGCCGTCCCTAAAACTAAAAATAAATTTATAACATTTTATCCCCAAGCCTTGGCAGCCTAGGCATCGGAAAAAAGTTTACAGCATATGTACATATTTTAATGTGTTTTACTCAATGAAGCTAATTTAGAATGCTACTTCACTAATGTATTCAATTTTGTCCCAAAATTTAGTATATGCCTAATGAATGGAACAATAACCTGCGATTATTCAGGTATAACATTTCATATTACATGATAGTTGGATTAAATGCTAAAGTATTGACTTTTTGAAAAAATGCATCTTTACATTATGTTTTCTCTTTCACGAAGGCTGTACCACTACTCCGACAACATCCACCTCAACAGGTATTGTGCAATACATTCTCTCCTTTCGATTTGGACATCACTTTGTAACATCATTGGCATATTATATGCATCACAGATCAAAGCGGCAAGGACCAGGACTATAGGGGGAGTGAGCAGGACCAGAAAGATAGGGAATTCAGCAGGAGCAGAAAGGGAAGATGTACTGGGAGACAACAGATGTAGCAAGTGTTGTGTCTATAAGTTAGAAACAGTGTTCTATTTAGAAGGAAATTATTGTCAGTTTGGACTATTTTAAAATGGCTATACTGTAGATTATACCATAAAACAAGTCAATTTGATTGAAATATAACTAACGAAAACGAACCTAATCAGTAAAAATAATAATGGAGTTTGTACTGTACTCTAGAAAGTATTCAATAGGTTATGGCTAGGAGCGCCAAGCCTATTGTCTCTTTGCCTTCAGACATTGCAATATATTAAGAAATGTTTATAGATACAGTTAAACACATTTTGATAGGTAAACATATATTATTTTGATGATCACATTTCTTTATACATGTGTATTAAAAATGTTTGCACATAAAAAATTTTCTTTCAGCTACCACAACTTAAAGTGTTGTTAAACCATTCATCAATATATATCCAATAACTCAAATGATCATAGAAATAAATATTGAACAAAGCCACTATAATGAAAGTATTTTTCTTTGGTTTTCAAAACAACAAAACTAATTAAAAGCAACTGTAGCTCAAACATGTAGTGCTATGCATTTCTAATAAAGCCAACACTGAACTCTATTGTGTATATATTTACAAGACAAAACTAATGCTTATTATTTGGCACCACTAAAGAAGTAAGCACCACAATTTTTCAATAAAAATCAAGATAGTCTCCTAAAATTGTTTTAGGAGGGGTTGTTCACCTATAAGTTAACTTTTAGAGGCACATTTATCAAAAGTCAAATTTTGAATTCATGTGAGTTTTTAAAAACTCCCATAAATACCCATAAATTCAAAATTTGAAAAATCTAAATTTCTTAAAAATATCAAAATCAATGTAATTGACCATGAAAACTCGAATAAAACTTGAATAAAATTCAATTTGAATTTTAAAAACTCGATTAGAGTTTTTTCTCCGTAAAAAACTTGAATGTCAGGAAGGCTACAAACAACTCAGAATTGGTCCCTGGACATCTCCCATTGACTTAAACAGCAATTCGACAGGTTTTAAGTGGTGAATAGTCAAAATTGAGTTCTTAAAGGGCAAGTGTATGATATATATAAAAAAAAACATTTTTAAAAACTCAAATAAAATTGTAATAACTACCTAGTCAAATTTGACAGTTTTGACCATAACAAAATGCAGAATTTGAATTTCAAATTTGAACTTTTAATTTGACTCTTGATAAATCTGCCCCATAGTATGGCATTATGGATTATGGCTTATCCTAAGCAACTTTTCGATTGGCCTTCATTTTGTCTTTTTAATAGTTTTTGAATTATTTGCCTACCAACCATATTGCTGAAATTGCAAACTGGAGAGCTGATTAAAACAGCCAAATCACTCAAAAACCATAAATTAAAAATGAAAAGCAATTGCAAATTGTCTCAGAATATCACTCACTACCATCATCCTAAGAGGCAATTTAAAGGTGAACAACCCCTTTTCCTGGAAAAATTGTCACATATCTAAAATAGAGGTTCTTCTCTCTGCAGGTTTTAGGTGGCAAATAGTCAAGTTTTTAAAGGGCCAGAGTATGATAAATGTAAAAATTCAAACTAAAACTTGAATTGAGTTTGGATAATTCACAATTCGAGTTTTGACCATAAAAATAATTCAAAATTCGATTAGAATTTTCAATTCAACCCTTAATAAATCTGCCCCATAGAAACATGAAAGTTTCCAAACAGTGTTTAAATCATTATTTCCTGGAAAAAATGTCTCATATCTAAGCTGGAGGTTCTTCTGTCTCCACCACTCCAACAACATCACATAAGTTTTAGTAAAAATAGATTTTCAAACAATCTCAGAAATATATATAAACTTATGCCATATAGAGCTGTTCAGAGGTGTTTTGATATCTTTAGCACCATAAAACTGTTATACATTACTTGCTAAACTTCCATTGTGTACACTGAGACACCACCAGGCCAACAACTACAAGTGGGTTTTAGTTTATAGAAAATTAAGAAAAATGTTCCATAATCCCCATGAAATTGCCTGTGCACATATCCAAAACATCCATGGCAGTATATTTTTCTATAGATTATTCTAGAACGTATGCCACATAGTTAAGAGGAATTTTGATGTTTTTTAGCATTCAAAATGGAACGTCTTAAACTCAAATGAATATTACCAACTCGAAAACTTGAATCTAATTTGAATGGATTTCGACTAAATTGAAATGAAGTTTTTTTCCCAAAAGGAAAAGGAAGGCTATTTAAATCTTCAAATGGGTGGTAAAGTGGAAGCAGCTCATTACAACTAGTAATGGGCGATTTTTTTCGCCTTGTTTCACCGAAAAAATGACGCCCATAGATTCGTATGGTGTTGTGTGTCAAAATAAAAAGACCCACGTCAAAAAAATTTTGACGCCCATAGACTTTAATGGGCGTCAGCGACATTTCGCCGGCGGCGAATCTTTGGCGAAATGAAACGGGTCAAATTCGCCCATCCCTAATTACAACTTAAAGGCTAATAATTTACCATTTTTTTCCAAGAACTTTTTATAATGCTGCACTTTATCTACAGTGGATTCGAAATTAAAAGTAAAATGATCTTAATTCCTTTTCTAACTCTTAAAACAATGTAGTAGAAGTCAGATCTCCTCAAGTTCTTTGAATCAGCTGCTACTGCTACATTTTTTCACACTATAATGCAAACAGTCAGACAAACGCTGACAAACACTTTAATGGCAGCTACATACGTTACGTTATATATTGGAAGGCTGCTCACAGTTACATTTTAATTTCATTGTACAAAAAGCAGTTTTTGCATGATGGATCCCTTTGAGCAATGGCAATCCAAGCAAATGCAATTCAAGGCACATTCTAAATGTATTCTTCATTTTGCTTTAACCACCAGAACTCAAACAACAAGTACTGGTTAGCTGTGACTGTCTAGCCTGTGTTGTCTGTAATGAGTGCTAAATTTGCTTGCCTTACCTCCTCTTTTACCTTGCCTGCATATGGCAGATTTACATTCAGGATTTTCACTAAAATTGCAATATATTGCTTTAAATATTAATTAATAAGAAATTTACGAATGAAGAAGTTCCATTGGTCTCATTCGCTTTTTGGTCAGCAGCACTTGTATTTGGAATTTTAGGAACTATTTGGTAGGGTCTAGTTTACACTAGTAACCAGGCAGTAATCATTATTTCAATGAGCAACTAAAAAATAAAAAATAAAGGGCATAAATAGAAAGATAAGTAATAATAAACTTCAATAACAATAATATGATAGTCTTAAACAGCAGTGGTGTTTTTAGTGACCCCCATTTCAAAGCTGGATAAATGTTTAAAATAATAAAATATGAACTATCCCTTTAACATTTCCAACCACAACCACTACACCAACAATTAACTACTTGTAAATAGAAAGTTTATGAAGGAAAATATATAATGATCATGTACATGCAGCAAACAGAAATACTTCAGGCAGTGAGTCCCTCAAAAATAAATTAAATACAAAGGCCTCTGGAACAATTGTGGAACAACCCATGTACTCAAAAGCTTTTTTTTATTCTGCAGAATATACTCCTTTTTAATCAGTTTAATCACAGTTTAAATCTGTGACACTTATTTTTTCAACATGCATGTGTTTATTATAAATGTGTCATATTTATAAAAAATACTTTAAGCGAAGGCAATCTAAAGCATATGGTTCTTTTCTATTTTGTTTTCCTTTTCCAGCAACCACCACTCCAACAACAAGTAAGTATTAGTTAAAGGAACAGTAACCTTAAAAAATTAAAGTGTTTTAAAGTAATAAAAATATAATGCAGTATTGCCCTGTACTGGTAAAATTTATGTTTGCTTCAGAAACACTATTCCAACAATGGTAAGCAAGTATTTAGCTAAGATGAATGTTCAGATTTATATTTCATCAATCTCATAAAAACATTTCAGTCAGTGATTTTCAGAGTAATACAATTCTTGGAGCAATCCTTTGTAGTTGCAGTCTTCTTTTCATATATTTTATATTTATAAATACAATTATAATTATAAAATATATGGATACTAAATTACAAATACAAAATTTTAAAGGGACAGCCATCCATTTCATAATATTCCTTTGAAATTAATTTACAACCAGGAAAATGCTCACTTCTTCCTCCTTAAATGATTAGAAGAATGTATGTCAAATGTCAGTACTGGCACTTTTTAGGCAGTTGATACATAAAAATAGGGTCTTATTTTAGGCAAAAACTGTCCCATGGATCTAATATAATGGCTCTTATTTTTTCAGCCACCACTACCACTCCAACAACTACAAGTAAGTATTAGTTAAGAGGAATATTGAAATTAATTTACAACCAGCAAAAACATTTATCAGTATTGAAAAGCAGTACTAAGTAGCAGGCCTCTGGCACACATTGTGACCTTTTAGGTGTTTGTCCACTTCCTCCTCCTTTAATGATTAGTAGAATTTATGTCAAATGGCAGTACTGGCACTTTTTAGGCAGTTGATACATAAAAAGGGGGTCTGATTTTAGGCAAAAACTGTCCCATGGATCTAAAATAATGGCTCTTATTTTTTCAGAAACCACCACCACCACAACAACTACAAGTAAGTATCAATTATGAGGAATGTTGAAATGAATTTACAACCAGAAAATTCTCCATACAGGGAGCAAAAACATTTCTCATTATTGAAGAGCAGTACTAAAGCCTCTGGCACTCACTGTTATTTTTAGGTATTTGCCCACTTCTTTGTTCTTTAATGATTAGTAGAATTTATGTCAAATGGCACTTTTTAGGCAGTTGATACATGAAGATGGAGTCTGATTTTAGGCAAAAACTGTCACATGGATCTAAAGTAATGGCTCTTATTTTTTCTGACACCACCACCACTCCAACAACTACAAGTAAGTATTAATTAAGAGGAATATAAAAAAAAGAGTTTACAGCCAAGAAAATGTCCATATGACCAGTAAAAACATATCTTATTATCGAAGAGCAGTACTAAGGCCTCTGGCACAAACTGGGATTTTTAGGCGTTTGTCCACTTCCTTCTCCTTTAATGATTAGTAGAATTTTTGTCAAATGGCAGTACTGCCACTTTTTAGGCAGTTGATACATGAAAAGGGGTCTGATTTTAGGCAAAAACTGTCCCATGGATCTGAAATAATGGCTCTTATTTTTTCAGAAACCACCACCACTCCAACAACTACAAGTAAGTATTAATTAGGAGGAATATTGAAGAGAATTGACAACCAGAAAAATCTCCATACAGCCAGCAAAAACATTTCTCATTATTGAAGAGCAGAACTAATGCCTCTGGCACTTACTGTGATTTTTAGGTGTTTGTCCACTTCCTTCTCCTTTAATGATTAGTAGAATTTATGTCAAATGGCAGTACTGCCACTTTTTAGGCAGTTGATACTTAAAAAGTGGGTCTGATTTTAGGCAAAACTCTCCCATGGATATATAATAATGGTTCTTATTTTTTCAGCCACCACTCCACTCCAACAACTACAAGTAAATATTAGTTAAGAGGAATATTGAAATGAATTTACAGCCAGGAAAATGTCCATTTGACCAGCAAAAACATTTCTTGTTATCGAAGAGCAGTACTGAGGCCTCTGGCACACACTGGGATTTTTAGGTGTTTGCCCACTTCCTCCTTCTTTAATGATTAGTAGAATTTATGTCAAATGGCAGTATTGGCACTTTTTAGGCAGTTGATACATAAAAAGGGGGTCTGATTTTAGGCAAAAACTGTCCCATGGATCTAAAATAATGGCTCTTATTTTTTCAGAAACCACTACCACTCCAACAACTACAAGTAAGTATTAATTAGGAGGAATATTGAAGTGAATTTACAACCAGAAAAATCTCCATAGAGCCAGCAAAAACATTTCTCATTATTGAAGAGCAGTACTAAAGCCTCTGGCACTTACTGTGATTTTTAGGTGTTTGTCCACTTCATTCTCCTTTAATGATTAGTAGAATTTATGTCAAATGGCAGTACTGGCACTTTTTAGGCAGTTGATACATAAAAAGGGGATCTGATTTTAGGCAAAAACTCTCCCATGGATATAAAATAATGGTTCTCATTTTTTCAGCCACCACCACTCCAACAACTACAAGTAAGTATTAGTTAAGAGGAATATTGAAATGAATTTACAACCAGGAAAATGTCAATTTGACCAGCAAAAACATTTCTTGTTATCAAAGAGCAGTACTAAGGCCCCTGGCACAAACTGGGATTTTTAGGTGTTTGCCCACTTCCTCCTTCTTTAATGATTAGTAGAATTTATGTCAAATGGCAGTACTGCCACTTTTTAGGCAGTTGATACATCAAAAGGGGTCTGATTTTAGGCAAAAACTGTCCCATGGATCTAAAATAATGGCTCTTATTTTTTCAGAAACCACCACCACTCCAACAACTACAAGTAAGTATTAATTAGGAGGAATATTGAAGTGAATTTACAACCAGAAGAATCTCCATACAGCCAGCAAAAACATTTCTCATTATTGAAGAGCAGAACTAATGCCTCTGGCACTTACTGTGATTTTTAGGTGTTTGTCCACTTCCTTCTCCTTTAATGATTAGTAGAATTTATGTCAAAGCCACTTTTTAGGCAGTTGATACATGAAAAGGGGTCTGATTTTAGGCAAAAACTGTCCCATGGATCTGAAATAATGGCTCTTATTTTTTCAGAAACCACCACCACTCCAACAACTACAAGTAAGTATTAATTAGGAGGAATATTGAAGAGAATTTACAACCAGAAAAATCTCCATACAGCCAGCAAAAACATTTCTCATTATTGAAGAGCAGAACTAATGCCTCTGGCACTTACTGTGATTTTTAGGTGTTTGTCCACTTCCTTCTCCTTTAATGATTAGTAGAATTTATGTCAAATGGCAGTACTGCCACTTTTTAGGCAGTTGATACATGAAAAGGGGTCTGATATTAGGCAAAAACTGTCCCATGGATCTGAAATAATGGCTCTTATTTTTTCAGAAACCACCACCACTCCAACAACTACAAGTAAGTATTAATTAGGAGGAATATTGAAGTAAATTTACAACCAGAAGAATCTCCATACAGCCAGCAAAAACATTTCTCATTATCGAAGAGCAGTACTAAGGCCTTTGGCACAAACTGGGATTTTTAGGTGTTTGCCCACTTCCTCCTCCTATAATGATTAGTCGAATTTATGTCAAATGGCTGTACTGGCACTTTTTAGGCAGTTTTTACATAAAAATAGGGTCTTATTTTAGGCAAAAACTATCCCATGGGTCTAAAATAATGGCTCTTATTTTTTCAGAAACCACCACCACTCCAACAACTACAAGTAAGTATTAATTAGGAGGAATATTGAAGTGAATTTACAACCAGAAAATCTCCATAGAGCCAGCAAAAACATTTCTCATTATTGAAGAGCAGAACTAATGCCTCTGGCACTCACTGTGATTTTTAGGTGTTTGTCCACTTCCTTCTCCTTTAATGATTAGTAGAATTTATGTCAAATGGCAGTACTGGCACTTTTTAGGCAGTTGATACATAAAAAGGGGATCTGATTTTAGGCAAAAACTCTCCCATGGATATAAAATAATGGTTCTCATTTTTTCAGCCACCACCACTCCAACAACTACAAGTAAGTATTAGTTAAGAGGAATATTGAAATGTATTTACAACCAGGAAAATGTCAATTTGACCAGCAAAAACATTTCTTGTTATCAAAGAGTAGTACTAAGGCCCCTGGCACAAACTGGGATTTTTAGGTGTTTGCCCACTTCCTCCTTCTTTAATGATTAATAGAATTTATGTCAAATGGCAGTACTGGCACTTTTTAGGCAGTTGGTGCATAAAAAAGGGGTCTGATTTTAGGCAAAAACTGTCCCATGGATCTAAAATAATGGCTCTTATTTTTTCAGAAACCACTACCACTCCAACAACTACAAGTAAGTATTAATTAGGAGGAATATTGAAGTGAATTTACAACCAGAAGAATCTCCATACAGCCAGCAAAAACATTTCTCATTATTGAAGAGCAGAACTAATGCCTCTGGCACTTACTGTGATTTTTAGGTGTTTGTCCACTTCCTTCTCCTTTAATGATTAGTAGAATTTATGTCAAAGCCACTTTTTAGGCAGTTGATACATCAAAAGGGGTCTGATTTTAGGCAAAAACTGTCCCATGGATCTGAAATAATTGCTCTTATTTTTTCAGAAACCACCACCACTCCAACAACTACAAGTAAGTATTAATTAAGAGGATATTGAATGAGTTTAAAGCCAGGAAAATGTCCATATGACCAGTAAAAACATTTCTTATTATCAAAGAGCAGTACTAAGGCCTCTGGCACAAACTGGGATTTTTAGGTGTTTGCCCACTTCCTCCTCCTTTAATGATTAGTAGAATTTATGTCAAATGGCAGTACTCGCACTTTTTAGGCAGTTGGTGCATAAAAAGGGGGTCTGATTTTAGGCAAAAACTCTCCCATGGACCTAAAATAATGGCTCTTATTTTTTCAGAAACCACCACCACTCCAACAACTACAAGTAAGTATTAATTAGGAGGAATATTGAAGTGAATTTACAACCAGAAGAATCTCCATACAGCCAGCAAAAACATTTCTCATTATTGAAGAGCAGAACTAATGCCTCTGGCACTTACTGTGATTTTTAGGTGTTTGTCCACTTCCTTCTCCTTTAATGATTAGTAGAATTTATGTCAAAGCCACTTTTTAGGCAGTTGATACATGAAAAGGGGTCTGATTTTAGGCAAAAACTGTCCCATGGATCTGAAATAATGGCTCTTATTTTTTCAGAAACCACCACCACTCCAACAACTACAAGTAAGTATTAATTAGGAGGAATATTGAAGAGAATTTACAACCAGAAAAATCTCCATACAGCCAGCAAAAACATTTCTCATTATTGAAGAGCAGAACTAATGCCTCTGGCACTTACTGTGATTTTTAGGTGTTTGTCCACTTCCTTCTCCTTTAATGATTAGTAGAATTTATGTCAAATGGCAGTACTGCCACTTTTTAGGCAGTTGATACATGAAAAGGGGTCTGATATTAGGCAAAAACTGTCCCATGGATCTGAAATAATGGCTCTTATTTTTTCAGAAACCACCACCACTCCAACAACTACAAGTAAGTATTAATTAGGAGGAATATTGAAGTATATTTACAACCAGAAGAATCTCCATACAGCCAGCAAAACATTTCTCATTATCGAAGAGCAGTACTAAGGCCTTTGGCACAAACTGGGATTTTTAGGTGTTTGCCCACTTCCTCCTCCTATAATGATTAGTCGAATTTATGTCAAATGGCTGTACTGGCACTTTTTAGGCAGTTGTTACATAAAAATAGGGTCTGATATTAGGCAAAAACTATCCCATGGGTCTAAAATAATGGCTCTTATTTTTTCAGAAACCACCACCACTCCAACAACTACAAGTAAGTATTAATTAGGAGGAATATTGAAGTAAATTTACAACCAGAAGAATCTCCATACAGCCAGCAAAAACATTTCTCATTATCGAAGAGCAGTACTAAGGCCTTTGGCACAAACTGGGATTTTTAGGTGTTTGCCCACTTCCTCCTCCTATAATGATTAGTCGAATTTATGTCAAATGGCTGTACTGGCACTTTTTAGACAGTTGTTACATAAAAATAGGGTCTTATTTTAGGCAAAAACTATCCCATGGGTCTAAAATAATGGCTCTTATTTTTTCAGAAACCACCACCACTCCAACAACTACAAGTAAGTATTAATTAGGAGGAATATTGAAGTGAATTTACAACCAGAAAAATCTCCATAGAGCCAGCAAAAACATTTCTCATTATTGAAGAGCAGAACTAATGCCTCTGGCACTCACTGTGATTTTTAGGTGTTTGTCCACTTCCTTCTCCTTTAATGATTAGTAGAATTTATGTCAAATGGCAGTACTGGCACTTTTTAGGCAGTTGATACATAAAAAGGGGATCTGATTTTAGGCAAAAACTCTCCCATGGATATAAAATAATGGTTCTCATTTTTTCAGCCACCACCACTCCAACAACTACAAGTAAGTATTAGTTAAGAGGAATATTGAAATGTATTTACAACCAGGAAAATGTCAATTTGACCAGCAAAAACATTTCTTGTTATCAAAGAGCAGTACTAAGGCCCCTGGCACAAACTGGGATTTTTAGGTGTTTGCCCACTTCCTCCTTCTTTAATGATTAGTAGAATTTATGTCAAATGGCAGTACTGGCACTTTTTAGGCAGTTGGTGCATAAAAAAGGGGTCTGATTTTAGGCAAAAACTGTCCCATGGATCTAAAATAATGGCTCTTATTTTTTCAGAAACCACTACCACTCCAACAACTACAAGTAAGTATTAATTAGGAGGAATATTGAAGTAAATTTACAACAAGAAGAATCTCCATACAGCCAGCAAAAACATTTCTCATTATTGAAGAGCAGAACTAATGCCTCTGGCACTTACTGTGATTTTTAGGTGTTTGTCCACTTCCTTCTCCTTTAATGATTAGTAGAATTTATGTCAAAGCCACTTTTTAGGCAGTTGATACATCAAAAGGGGTCTGATTTTAGGCAAAAACTGTCCCATGGATCTGAAATAATTGCTCTTATTTTTTCAGAAACCACCACCACTCCAACAACTACAAGTAAGTATTAATTAAGAGGATATTGAATGAGTTTACAGCCAGGAAAATGTCCATATGACCAGTAAAAACATTTCTTATTATCAAAGAGCAGTACTAAGGCCTCTGGCACAAACTGGGATTTTTAGGTGTTTGCCCACTTCCTCCTCCTTTAATGATTAGTAGAATTTATGTCAAATGGCAGTACTCGCACTTTTTAGGCAGTTGGTGCATAAAAAGGGGGTCTGATTTTAGGCAAAAACTGTCCCATGGACCTAAAATAATGGCTCTTATTTTTTCAGAAACCACCACCACTCCAACAACTACAAGTAAGTATTAATTAGAAGGAATATTGAAGTGAATTTACAACCAGAAGAATCTCCATACAGCCAGCAAAAACATTTCTCATTATTGAAGAGCAGAACTAATGCCTCTGGCACTTATTGCGATTTTTAGGTGTTTGTCCACTTCATTCTCCTTTAATGATTAGTAGAATTTATGTCAAATGGCAGTACTGCCACTTTTTAGGCAGTTGATACATGAAAAGGGGTCTGATATTAGGCAAAAAATGTCCCATGGATCTGAAATAATTGCTCTTATTTTTTCAGAAACCACCACCACTCCAACAACTACAAGTAAGTATTAATTAGGAGGAATATTGAAGTGAATTTACAACCAGAAGAATCTCCATACAGCCAGCAAAAACATTTCTCATTATTGAAGAGCAGAACTAATGCCTCTGGCACTTACTGTGATTTTTAGGTGTTTGTCCACTTCCTTCTCCTTTAATGATTAGTAGAATTTATGTCAAAGCCACTTTTTAGGCAGTTGATACATGAAAAGGGGTCTGATTTTAGGCAAAAACTGTCCCATGGATCTGAAATAATGGCTCTTATTTTTTCAGAAACCACCACCACTCCAACAACTACAAGTAAGTATTAATTAGGAGGAATATTGAAGAGAATTTACAACCAGAAAAATCTCCATACAGCCAGCAAAAACATTTCTCATTATTGAAGAGCAGAACTAATGCCTCTGGCACTTACTGTGATTTTTAGGTGTTTGTCCACTTCCTTCTCCTTTAATAATTAGTAGAATTTATGTCAAATGGCAGTACTGCCACTTTTTAGGCAGTTGATACATGAAAAGGGGTCTGATATTAGGCAAAAACTGTCCCATGGATCTGAAATAATGGCTCTTATTTTTTCAGAAACCACCACTACTCCAACAACTACAAGTAAGTATTAATTAGGAGGAATATTGAAGTATATTTACAACCAGAAGAATCTCCATACAGCCAGCAAAAACATTTCTCATTATCGAAGAGCAGTACTAAGGCCTTTGGCACAAACTGGGATTTTTAGGTGTTTGTCCACTTCCTCCTCCTATAATGATTAGTCGAATTTATGTCAAATGGCTGTACTGGCACTTTTTAGGCAGTTGTTACATAAAAATAGGGTCTTATTTTAGGCAAAAACTATCCCATGGGTCTAAAATAATGGCTCTTATTTTTTCAGAAACCACCACCACTCCAACAACTACAAGTAAGTATTAATTAGGAGGAATATTGAAGTGAATTTACAACCAGAAAAATCTCCATAGAGCCAGCAAAAACATTTCTCATTATTGAAGAGCAGAACTAATGCCTCTGGCACTCACTGTGATTTTTAGGTGTTTGTCCACTTCCTTCTCCTTTAATGATTAGTAGAATTTATGTCAAATGGCAGTACTGGCACTTTTTAGGCAGTTGATACATAAAAAGGGGATCTGATTTTAGGCAAAAACTCTCCCATGGATATAAAATAATGGTTCTCATTTTTTCAGCCACCACCACTCCAACAACTACAAGTAAGTATTAGTTAAGAGGAATATTGAAATGTATTTACAACCAGGAAAATGTCAATTTGACCAGCAAAAACATTTCTTGTTATCAAAGAGCAGTACTAAGGCCCCTGGCACAAACTGGGATTTTTAGGTGTTTGCCCACTTCCTCCTTCTTTTAATGATTAGTAGAATTTATGTCAAAGCCACTTTTTAGGCAGTTGATACATCAAAAGGGGTCTGATTTTAGGCAAAAACTGTCCCATGGATCTGAAATAATGGCTCTTATTTTTTCAGAAACCACCACCACTCCAACAACTACAAGTAAGTATTAATTAGGAGGAATATTGAAGAGAATTTACAACCAGAAGAATCTCCATACAGCCAGCAAAAACATTTCTCATTATTGAAGAGTAGAACTAATGCCTCTGGCACTTACTGTGATTTTTAGGTGTTTGTCCACTTCCTTCTCCTTTAATGATTAGTAGAATTTATGTCAAATGGCAGTACTGCCACTTTTTAGGCCGTTGATACATGAAAAGGGGTCTGATATTAGGCAAAAACTGTCCCATGGATCTGAAATAATGGCTCTTATTTTCCAGCCACCACCACCACTCCAACAGTTACAATTAAGTATTAATTAAGAGGATATTGAATGAGTTTACAGCCAGGAAAATGTCCATATGACCAGTAAAAACATTTCTTATTATCAAAGAGCAGTACTAAGGCCTCTGGCACAAACTGGGATTTTTAGGTGTTTGTCCACTTCATTCTCCTTTAATGATTAGTAGAATTTATATCAAATGGAAGTACTGCCACTTTTTAGGCAGTTGATACATGAAAAGGGGTCTGATATTAGGCAAAAACTGTCCCATGGATCTGAAATAATTGCTCTTATTTTTTCAGAAACCACCACCACTCCAACAACTACAAGTAAGTATTAATTAGGAGGAATATTGAAGTGAATTTACAACCAGAAGAATCTCCATACAGCCAGCAAAAACATTTCTCATTATCTAAGAGCAGTACTAAGGCCTCTTGCACAAACTGGGATTTTTAGGTGTTTGCCCACTTCCTCCTCCTTTAATGATTAGTCGAATTTATGTCAAATGGCTGTACTGGCACTTTTTATGCAGTTGTTACATAAAAATAGGGTCTTATGTTAGGCAAAAACTATCCCATGGGTCTAAAATAATAGCTCTTATTTTTTCAGAAACCACCACCACTCCAACAACTACAAGTAAGTATTAATTAGGAGGAATATTGAAGTGAATTTACAACCAGAAAAATCTCCATACAGCCAGCAAAAACATTTCTCATTATTGAAGAGCAGTACTAAAGCCTCTGGCACTCACTGTGATTTTTAGGTGTTTGCCCACTTCCTCCTTTTTTAATGATTAGTAGAATTTATGTCAAATGGCAGTACTGGCACTTTTTAGGCAGTTGGTGCATAAAAAGGGGGTCTGATTTTAGGCAAAAACTCTCCCATGGATCTAAAATAATGGCTCTTATTTTTTCAGAAACCACCACCACTCCAACAACTACAAGTAAGTATTAATTAGGAGGAATATTGAAGTGAATTTACAACCAGAAAAATCTCCATACAGCCAGCAAAAACATTTCTCATTATTGAATAGCAGAACTAATGTCTCTGGCACTCACTGTGGTTTTTAGGTGTTTGTCCACTTCCTTCTCCTTTAATGATTAGTAGAATTTATGTCAAACGGCATTACTGACACTTTTTAGGCAGTTGATACTTAAAAAGGGGATCTGATTTTAGGCAAAAACTCTCCCATGGATATAAAATAAAGGTTGTCATTTTTTCAGCCACCACTACAACTCCAACAACTACAAGTAAGTATTAGTTAAGAGGAATATTGAAATGAATTTACAACCAGGAAAATGTCAATTTGACCAGCAAAAACATTTCTTGCTATCGAAGAGCAGTACTAAGGCCTCTGGAACAAACTGGGATTTTTAGGTGTTTGCCCACTTCCTCCTCCTTTAATGATTAGTAGAATTTTTGTCAAATGGCAGTACTGGCACTTTTTAGGCAGTTGTTACATAAAATAGGGTCTTATGTTAGGCAAAAACTGTCCCATGGATCTAAAATAATGGCTCTTATTTTTTCAGAAACCACCACCACTCCAACAACTACAAGTAAGTATTAATAAGGAGGAATATTGAAGTGAATTTACAGCCAGAAAAATCTCCATACAGCCAGCAAAAACATTTCTCATTATTGAAGAGCAGTACTAAAGCCTCTGGCACTCACTGTGGTTTTTAGGTGTTTGTCCACTTCCTCCTCCTTTAATGATTAGTAGAATTTATGTCAAATGGCAGTACTGCCACTTTTTAGGCAGTTGATACTTAAAAAGTGGGTCTGATTTTAGGCAAAACTCTCCCATGGATATATAATAATGGTTCTTATTTTTTCAGCCACCACTCCACTCCAACAACTACAAGTAAATATTAGTTAAGAGGAATATTGAAATGAATTTACAGCCAGGAAAATGTCCATTTGACCAGCAAAAACATTTCTTGTTATCGAAGAGCAGTACTGAGGCCTCTGGCACACACTGGGATTTTTAGGTGTTTGCCCACTTCCTCCTTCTTTAATGATTAGTAGAATTTATGTCAAATGGCAGTATTGGCACTTTTTAGGCAGTTGATACATAAAAAGGGGGTCTGATTTTAGGCAAAAACTGTCCCATGGATCTAAAATAATGGCTCTTATTTTTTCAGCCACGACGACCACTTCAACAACAACAAGTAAGTATTAGCTATTGGAAAGAAAGACAATGTTTCAGGTAAGTATTAGTTTAGAGAAATATCAAAATAAAATAAATGTTCCATCAAGCTCAAATATATAATTGTTCCACCAATTTAACCAGCTCACACTTGTACTTCCATAATATCAAGCTATTCAATATCCAAGGAGAACGGCTCTTCATTTTTTTTATTAAGGCCTCTGTCACATAATGGGATTTTATGGTGTTTGCCCACTTCCTCCTCCTTTAATGATCAGTTGAATTTATAACAAATGGCAGTACTGGACATTTTTAGGTAGTTGATACATTAAAATTGGGTCTAATTTTGGTCAAAACTGTCCCATGGATCTAAAATAATGGTTCTTATTTTTTCAGCCACCACCACCACTCCAACAACTACAAGTAAGTATCAATTACAAGGAATGTTGAAATGAATTTACAACCAGAAAAATCTCCATACGACCAGCAAAAACATGTCTTATTATCGAAGAGCAGTACTAAGGCCTCGGGCACAAACTGGGATTTTTTGGTGTTTTTTCAGCCACCACCACCACTCCAACAACTACAATTAAGTATTAATTAAGAGAATATTGAATGAGTTTACAGCCAGGAAAATGTCCATATGACCAGTAAAAACATTTCTTGTTATCGAAGAGCAGTACTAAGGCCTCTGGCACAAACTGGGATTTTTAGGTGTTTGCCCACTTCCTCCTCCTTTAATGATTAGTAGAATTTATGTCAAATGGTAGTACTGGAACTTTTTAGGCAGTTGTTACATAAAAATAGGGTCTTATTTTAGGCAAAAAAACTGTCCCATGGATCTAAAATAATAGCTCTTTTTTTTCAGCCAACACCACCACTCCAACAACTACAATTAAGTATTAATTAAGAGGATATTGAATGAGTTTAAGGCCAGAAAAATGTCCATATGACCAGTAAAAACATTTCTTATTATCGAAGAGCAGTACTAAGGCCTCTGGCACAAACTGGAATTTTTAGGTGTTTGCCCACTTCCTCCTCCTTTAATGATCATTTATGTCAAATGGCAGTACTGGCACTTTTTAGGCAGTTGTTACATAAAAATAGGGTCTTATGTTAGGCAAAAACTGTCCCATGGATCTAAAATAATGGCTCTTATTTTTTCAGAAACCACCACCACTCCAACAACTACAAGTAAGTATTAATTAGGAGGAATATTGAAGTGAAATTACAACCAGAAAAATCTCCATACAGCCAGCAAAAACATTTCTCATTATTGAAGAGCAGAACTAATGCCTCAGGCACTCACTGTGGTTTTAAGGTGATTGTCCACTTCCTCCTCCTTTAATGATTAGTAGAATTTATGTCGAATGGCAGTACTGCCACTTTTTAGGCAGTTGATATTTAAAAAGGGGGTCTGATTTTATGCAAAAACTCTCCCATGGATATAAAATAAAGGTTGTCATTTTTTCAACCACCACTACCACTCCAACAACTACAAGTAAGTATTAGTTAAGAGGAATATTGAAATGGATTTACAGCCAGGAAAATGTCCATATGACCAGTAAAAACATTTCTTATTATCGAAGAGCAGTACTAAGGCTTCTGGCTCAAACTGTGATTTTTAGGTGTTTGCCCACTTCCTCCTTCTTTAATGATTAGTATAATGTATGTCAAATGGCAGTACTGGCACTTTTTAGGCAGTTTATAAATAAAAAGGGGTCTGATTTTAGGCAAAAACTGTCCCATGGATCTAAAAGAATGGCTCTTATTTTTTTCAGAAACCACCACCACTCCAAGAACTACAAGTAAGTATTAATTAGGAGGAATATTGAAATGAATTTACAACCAGAAAAATCTCCATACAGCCAGCAAAAACATTTCTCATTATTGAAGAGCAGAACTAATGCCTCAGGCACTCACTGTGATTTTTAGGTGTTTGTCCACTTCCTCCTCCTTTAATGATTAGTAGAATTAATGTCAAATGGCAGTACTGCCACTTTTTAGGCAGTTGATACTTAAAAAGGGGGTCTGATTAAGGCAAAAACTCTCCCATGGATATAAAATAATGGTTCTTATTTTTTCAGCCACCACTACCACTCCAACAACTACAAGTGAGTATTAGTTAAGAGGAATATTGAAATGAATTTACAGCCAGGAAAATGTCCATATGACCAGCAAAAACATTACTTGTTATCGAAGAGCAGTACTAAGGCCCCTGGCATACACTGGGATTTTTAGGTGTTTGCCCACTTCCTCCTCCTTTAATGATTAGTAGAATTTATGTCAAATGGCAGTACTGGCACTTTTTAGGCAGTTGTTACATAAAAATAGGGTCTTATGTTAGGCAAAAAAACTGTCCCATGGATCTAAAATAATAGCTCTTTTTTTTCAGCCACCACCACCACTCCAACAACTACAAGTAAGAATTAATTAAGAGGAATATTGAAATGAATTTACAGCCAGGAAAATGTCCATATGACCAGTAAAAACATTTCTTATTATCGAAGCGCAGTACTAAGGCCTCTTGCTCAAACTGGGATTTTTAGGTGTTTGCCCACTTCCTCCTCCTTTAATGATTAGTAGAATTTATGTCAAATGGCAGTTCTGGCACTTTTTAGGCAGTTGTTACATAAAAATAGGGTCTTATGTTAGGCAAAAACTGTCCCATGGATCTAAAATAATGGCTCTTATTTTTTCAGAAACCACCACCACTCCAACAACTACAAGTAAGTATTAATTAGGAGGAATATTGAAGTGAATTTACAACCAGAAAAATCTCCATACAGCCAGCAAAAACATTTCTCATTATTGAAGAGCAGAACTAAAGCCTCTGGCTCTCACTGTGGTTTTTAGGTGTTTGTTCACTTACTCCTTCTTTAATGATTAGTAGAATGTATGTCAAATGGCAGTACTGGCACTTTTTAGGCAGTTGATACATAAAAAGGGATCTGATTTTAGGCAAAAAACTCTCCCATGGATATAAAATAATGGTTCTCATGTTTTTTAGCCACCACCACCACTCCAACAACTACAAGTAAGTATTAATTAGGAGGAATATTGAAGTGAATTTACAACCAGAAAAATCTCCATACAGCCAGCAAAAACATTCCTCATTATTGAAGAGCAAAACTAATGCCTCTGGCACTTACTGTGATTTTTAGGTGTTTGTCCAATTCCTTCTCCTTTAATGATTAGTAGAATTTATGTCAAATGGCAGTACTGCCACTTTTTAGGCAGTTGATACATAAAAAGGGGTCTGATTTTAGGCAAAAACTGTCCCATGGATCTAAAATAATGGCTCTTATTTTTTCAGAAACCACCACCACTCCAACAACTACAAGTAAGTATTAATTAGGAGGAATATTGAAGTGAATTTACAACCAGAAGAATCTCCATACAACCAGCAAAAACATATCTTATTATCGAAGAGCAGTACTAAGGCCTCTGGCACAAACTGGGATTTTTAGGTGTTTGCCCACTTCCTCCTCCTTTAATGATTAGTAGAATTTATGTCAAATGGCAGTACTGGCACTTTTTAGGCAGTTGATACATGAAAAGGGGATCTGATTTTAGGCAAAAACTTCCCATGGATCTAAAATAATGGCTCTTATTTTTCAGCCACCGCCACCACTCCAACAGTTACAATTAAGTACTAATTAAGAGGATATTGAATGAGTTTACAGCCAGGAAAATGTCCATATGACCAGTAGAAACATTTCTTATTATCAAAGAGCAGTACTAAGGCCTCTGGCACAAACTAGGATTTTTAGGTGTTTGTCCACTTCCTCCTCCTTTAATGATTAGTAGAATTTATGTCAAATGGCAGTACTGGCCCTTTTTTGGCAGTTGTTACATAAAAATAGGGTCTTAATTTAGGCAAAAAAACCTGTCCCATGGATCTGAAATAATGGCTCTTATTTTTTCAGCCACCAACACCACTCCAACAACTACAATTAAGTATTAATTAAGTTGAATATTGAAATGAATTTACAGCCAGGAAAATGTCCATATGACCAGTAAAAACATTTCTTATTATCGAAGAGCAGTACTAAAGCCTCTGGCACTCACTGTGGTTTTTAGGTGTTTGTCAACTTCCTCCTCCTTTAATGATTAGTAGAATTTATGTCAAATGGCAGTACTGGCACTTTTTAGGCAGTTGTTACAGAAAAATAGGGTCTTATGTTAGGCAAAAACTCTCCCATGGATCTAAAATAATGGCTCTTATTTTTCCAGAAACCACCACCACTCCAACAACTACAAGTAAGTATTAATTAGGAGGAATATTGAAGTGAATTTACAACCAGAAAAATCTCCATACAGCCAGCAAAAACATTTCTCATTATTGAAGAGCAGAACTAATGCCTCTGGCTCTCACTGGGGTTTTTAGGTGTTTGTCCACTTCCTCCTCCTTTAATGATTAGTAGAATTTATGTCAAATGGCAGTACTGCCACTTTTTAGGCAGTTGATACGTAAAAAGGGGATCTTATTTTAGGCAAAAACTCTCCCATGGATATAAAATAATGGTTCTCATTTTTTCAGCCACCACCACCACTCCAACAACTACAAGTAAGTATTAGTTAAGAGGAATATTGAAATGAATTTACAACCAGGAAAATGTCAATTTGACCAGCAAAAACATTTCCTGCTATCAAAGAGCAGTACTAAGGCCTCTGGCACAAATTGGATTTTTAGGTGTTTGCCCACTTCCTCCTTCTTTAATGATTAGTAGAATTTATGTCAAATGGCAGTACTGGCACTTTGTAGGCAGTTGGTGCATAAAAAGGGGGTCTGATTTTAGGCAAAAACTGTCCCATGGATCTAAAATAATGGCTCTCATTTTTTCAGAAACCACCACCACTCCAACAACTACAAGTAAGTATTAATTAGGAGGAATATTGAAGTGAATTTACAACCAGAAGAATATTTATACAGCCAGCAAAAACATTTCTCATTATCGAAGAGCAGTACTAAGGCCTCTGGCACTCACTGTGATTTTTAGGTGTTTGTCCACTTCCTTCTCCTTTAATGATTAGTAGAATTTATGTCAAATGGCAGTACCGCCACTTTTTAGGCAGTTGATACACAAAAAGGGGTCTGATTTTAGGCAAAAACTTCCCATTGATCTAAAATAATGGCTCTTATTTTTCAGCCACCACCACCACTCCAACAACTACAAGTAAGTATTAATAAAGAGGATATTGAATGAGTTTACAGCAAGGAAAATGTCCAAATGACCAGTAGAAACATTTCTTATTATCAAAGAGCAGTACTAAGGCCTCTGGCACAAACTGGGATTTTTAGGTGTTTGCCCACTTCCTCCTCCTTTAATGATTAGTAGAATTTATGTCAAATGGCAGTACTGGCCCTTTTTTGGCAGTTGTTACATAAAAATAGGGTCTTAATTTAGGCAAAAAAACCTGTCCCATGGATCTAAAATAATGGCTCTTATTTTTTCAGCCACCAACACCACTCCAACAACTACAATTAAGTATTAATTAAGTTGAATATTGAAATGAATTTACAGCCAGGAAAATGTCCATATGACCAGTAAAAACATTTCTTATTATCGAAGAGCTGTACTAAAGCCTCTGGCACTCACTGTGGTTTTTAGGTGTTTGTCAACTTCCTCCTCCTTTAATGATTAGTAGAATTTATGTCAAATGGCAGTACTGGCACTTTTTAGGCAGTTGTTAAAGAAAAATAGGGTCTTATGTTAGGCAAAAACTCTCCCATGGATCTAAAATAATGGCTCTTATTTTTCCAGAAACCACCACCACTCCAACAACTACAAGTAAGTATTAATTAGGAGGAATATTGAAGTGAATTTACAACCAGAAAAATCTCCATACAGCCAGCAAAAACATTTCTCATTATTGAAGAGCAGAACTAATGCCTCTGGCTCTCACTGTGGTTTTTAGGTGTTTGTCCACTTCCTCCTCCTTTAATGATTAGTAGAATTTATGTCAAATGGCAGTACTGCCACTTTTTAGGCAGTTGATACATAAAAAGGGGATCTTATTTTAGGCAAAAACTCTCCCATGGATATAAAATAATGGTTCTCATTTTTTCAGCCACCACCACCACTCCAACAACTACAAGTAAGTATTAGTTAAGAGGAATATTGAAATGAATTTACAACCAGGAAAATGTCAATTTGACCAGCAAAAACATTTCCTGCTATCAAAGAGCAGTACTAAGGCCTCTGGCACAAATTGGATTTTTATGTGTTTGCCCACTTCCTCCTTCTTTAATGATTAGTAGAATTTATGTCAAATGGCAGTACTGGCACTTTGTAGGCAGTTGGTGCATAAAAAGGGGGTCTGATTTTAGGCAAAAACTGTCCCATGGATCTAAAATAATCGCTCTCATTTTTTCAGAAACCACCACCACTCCAACAACTACAAGTAAGTATTAATTAGGAGGAATATTGAAGTGAATTTACAACCAGAAGAATATTTATACAGCCAGCAAAAACATTTCTCATTATCGAAGAGCAGTACTAAGGCCTCTGGCACTCACTGTGATTTTTAGGTGTTTGTCCACTTCCTTCTCCTTTAATGATTAGTAGAATTTATGTCAAATGGCAGTACCGCCACTTTTTAGGCAGTTGATACACAAAAAGGGGTCTGATTTTAGGCAAAAACATTGATCTAAAATAATGGCTCTTATTTTTCAGCCACCACCACCACTCCAACAACTACAAGTAAGTATTAATAAAGAGGATATTGAATGAGTTTACAGCCAGGAAAATGTCCATATGACCAGTAAAAAAATTTCTTATTATCGAAGAGCAGTACTAAGGCCTCTAGCACAAACTGGGATTTTTAGGTGTTTGCCCACTTCCTCCTCCTTTAATGATTAGTAGAATTTATGTCAAATGGCAGTACTGGCACTTTTTAGGCAGTTGTTACATAAAAATAGGGTCTTATTTTAGGCAAAAAAAACTGTCCCATGGATCTAAAATAATGGCTCTTATTTTTTCAGAAACCACCACCACTCCAACAACTACAAGTAAGTATTAATTAGGAGGAATATTAAAGTGAATTTACAACCAGAAAAATCTCCATACAGCCAGCAAAAACATTTCTCATTATTGAAGAGCAGTACTAAAGTCTCTGGCACTCACTGTGGTTTTTATGTGTTTGTCCACTTCCTCCACCTTTAATGATTAGTAGAATCTATGTCAAATGGCAGTACTGCCACTTTTTAGGCAGCTGATACTTAAAAAGGGGGTCTGATTTTAGGCAAAAACTGTCCCATGGATCTAAAATAATGGCTCTTATTTTTTCAGAAACCACCACCACTCCAACAACTACAAGTAAGTATTAGCCATTGGAAAGAAAAACAATGTTTCAGGTAAGTATTAGTTTAGAGAAATATCAAAATAAAATAAATGTTCCATCAAGCACAAATATATAATTGTTCCACCAATACAACCAGCTCACACTTGTACTTCCATATATCAAGCTATTCAATATCCAAGGAGAACGGCTCTTCATTTTTTTTATTAAGGCCTCTGTTGACCAAGGATATATTTATGTAAATATGTATATTTATTCTTATATACACATGTACATAAGTATTCCTGGTTATAAGGGTTCTTTAACGAAAGAGATAGTTCAATCAAAATATATATATTTATTTACAAAACTATTGACACATATCTACAGAAATGATACACATAAAACAAGTTACATTACATAGAATGTATAACAAATAGTTACAAAGACAATTAGAAATATGTATATGCTGGATCTAAATCCACTGCCTCTCGGATACTCATCCTTCCATTAGGTCTGTCATCTATGTCCTCACTGCAGGAACTCTCTCGACTCTCTGGCTAACTTAGCCTATTGTATTAACCTATAGACTGACCATAAGTACATGTCAGGTTCTGATTGGTCAGTGACCAATACATTAATCTTGGGGGGTAGGGCATGGATTCCTGAGGCAGTTCATTCCAGAATCAGGACAATGGAATGGGGAAAGGCAGTGTGTAGACAGGAAGGTTTGCTTTTCCAGCTGCCCCTGGTCAAAGGGGAGGGGATTTAACAACTGTATGCTACATTGGGTGTCTTTGAAGCTTGTCTTTGTTATGTCCTGATACTATCTAATATGTAATTACACAACATTCTTAGATACAAATCACAATATATATATATATACAATGTACACATATTGCATATAATAAAGATATAACACAAGCAAGTCTCCCTGAGGTAACAGCCTCTGTCATATACTGGGATTTTATGGTGTTTTCCCACTTCCTCCTCCTTTAATGATCAATTGAATTTATATCAAATGGCAGTACTGGCACTTTTTAGCTAGTTGATACATTAAAATTAGGTCTAATTTTGGTCAAAACTGTCCCATGGATCTAAAATAATGGCTCTTATTATTTCAACCACCACCACCAGCACTCCAACAACTACAAGTAAGTATCAATTACGAGGAATGTTGAAATGAATTTACAACCAGAAAAATATCCATACGACCAGCAAAAACATTTCTTATTATCGAAGAGCAGTACTAAGGCCTCTGGCACAAACTGGGATTTTTATGTGTTTGCCCACTTCCTCCTCCTTTAATGATTAGTAGAATTTATGTCAAATGGCAGTACTGGCACTTTTTAGGCAGTTGATACATAAAAAGGGTCTGATTTTCGGCAAAAACTTCCCATGGATCTAAAATAATGGCTCTTATTTTTTCAGAAACCACCACCACTCCAACAACTACAAGTAAGTATTAGATAAGAGGAATATTGAAATGAATTTACAGCCAGGAAAATGTCCATATGACCAGCAAAAACATTTCTTGTTATTGAAGAGCAGTACTAAGGCCTCTGGCACAAACTGGGATTTTTAGGTGTTTGCCCACTTCCTCCTTCTTTAATGATTAGTAGAATTTATGTCAAATGGCAGTACTGGCACTTTTTAGGCAGTTTATACATAAAAATGGGGTCTGATTTTAGGCAAAAACTGTCCCTTGGATCTAAAATAATGGCTCTTATTTTTTCAGAAACCACCACCACTCCAACAACTACAAGTAAGTATTAGATAAGAGGAATATTGAAATGAATTTACAGCCAGGAAAATGTCCATATGACCAGCAAAAACATTTCTTGTTATTGAAGAGCAGTACTAAGGCCTCTGGCACAAACTGGGATTTTTAGGTGTTTGCCCACTTCCTCCTTCTTTAATGATTAGTAGAATTTATGTCAAATGGCAGTACTGGCACTTTTTAGGCAGTTTATACATAAAAATGGGGTCTGATTTTAGGCAAAAACTGTCCCTTGGATCTAAAATAATGGCTCTTATTTTTTCAGAAACCACCACCACTCCAACAACTACAAGTAAGTATTAATTAGGAGGAATATTGAAGTGAATTTACAACCAGAAAAATCTCCATACAGCCAGCAAAAACATTTCTCATTATTGATGGGATCTGGTCTTAGTCAAAAAATGTCTCATGGATCTAAAATAATGGCTCTTATTTTTTTCAGCTACCACTACTCCAACAACTACAAGTAAGTATTAATTAAGAGGAAAACGAACATAATTTAATAACAGGAAAATGTCCATTCAACCAGCAAAAAACATTTTTATTTATTGAAGAGCAGTACTAAGGCCTCTGCCACACATTGTGATTTTAAGGTGTTTGCCCACTTCTTCCTCCTTTTAATGATTAATAGAATTTATGTAAAATGGCAATACTGGCAATTTTTAGGCAATTGATACATTAAATGAGATTTGATTTGGGGGCGCATGCACAGCATGGAACTGTGAGAATGCTTGGGCAGTGAGCTCCACACAATGAGACGACAATCAACCCCAATTTAAGCGACAAACAGCTTACAACTACTCTGGGGATTGTTTAATAGAGCAGAGAACCGAAGGAGAATGGGGAAAAAACGGAATCACGATGCTACCTGCACAAACCCGTGGCCTCCGATAAACAGTGCCAAATCCAAGATGGTGGTAGCGAACATGATCTGGACCTCAGCTCTCTCACAAGCTCCGCATCTGTGCCACACACACCAGAGAGACAATCTGACTCTTCTGCAATGCAGTCTGAAGGTACTGATTCTCCTTCTAAACAGACAGTTGCTACACATATACTCATCAAACAAGTCTCTGAAGTACCTTACTTCCTCTCTTTGGCAATTACGGCTTCTGTAAAATCAGCCGTGCAAGAGATTAAAGCAGACATCTCTACTTTTGGCCACAGGGTTGACCATCTTGAAACAGTCACAGATAACCTGATACTACGCCAAAATACTTAAGATGATGATCTTATGACCCCGAGAAAGGAATTAAGTATTTGAGGAGCACTGTGAAGATTTGGAGAACAGAAACTGTACACAAAATCTGAGAATCTGAGGAATTCCAGAAAATATACAGCCCGAAAGATCTCAGACACTATCTTAGAACACTATTCTCTAAAATATGCACAGATCTACCAGCTGAAGCCTGGCAATTCAACAGAGCCCACAGAGCATTAGACTCTATAAGGCCAAACCAACAGTACCCCAGGGATGTTATAATCTGTGACTATTTTGAAAGCAAGGAGCAGGATTTGCTACACACCAGATAGCTTCCCCTAATAGTATTCCAAGGGGCAATATTACAAATTTATAATGATGTGTCTCCAATTACCCTTGTAAAAAGAAGGGAACTGAAGCCTATCACACAACAGCTATGAGCACACAACATAAAATACCGTTTGAGCTTTCCCTTCAAACTGATCCCCACACAAAATGGGCAGCAACACATGCTCACATATCCAGAACAAGGCAAAAATTCTACTCTCACTGGGCCAGTACCTTGGTCAGTACATAGTTACAGTCACCATGGATGCTGTAATGGGTCTGATCATAGGTTGTAATGTGAGAGCCTCCTTCTACAGAGCAGGTAGAGGGACAAGGCAAGTCCTTACAGCTCCACTTCCCTGAAGAACATGAACTGTAGGAAAAAATAACATTTACTCAAATTATTCATCCACAACTGGGTGTTTTGTAACTAGTGGTTGTTTATGAAAAATGCAAAGGTGATTGACAGCTGTTCTCTATTGAGAACATAAATCATAAAGAGTAAATCTCTATTGTTTTTAATGTTATGATGGTTTTACACATGCTTCTACATGCAACTCTGCATACAGACCAATCTACAGCTACTCAATACTACAAACTGCCCACCATTATAGTCCTATAGAGCCAATATAGCCATGTTTCAAGAATCACATTTCAAGGCCTCCGACAATTCACATCTATTCTCTAGAAGTTATATGCAAATTTACTTGTAATCCTCAAAAAAAAGATGGAGTAATAACCTTAATTCACAAGAATTGCCCATTCTCAATCACTAAGCAAATCGCTGATCTTAAAGGCTATTACCTCTTGCTCCAAGGCTTTTATGTTGGAACCCCGGTTATCTTATTGAATGTAATGTATATTCTTTTGATGTTAACCAGATCAATATGCTTAGAAGAGCATTATCCAACATGTTGGGATTCACTTCCCCTATAACCATTGTAGGTGGGGACTTCAATCTGATATTTTCAGAAACATATGATCGGTACGTTCTTCCAGAACCCAAAGCAATTCATCAATCTAAACAATTTAGGATACTGCTTAGGGCTCACTAGTTGTTAGATTACAGCAGGGTTGCCCACAAGTTAGATAGGGATCTACCAGTAGATCTTTAGCTGGTGATCAGAAGATCTCAAGACTCTGTCAACAAACAGCTTGTCTAAATCATCCTCCTGTTTCATTCTTTTCACTCAGATTTTCATGTTAAGGTTACATAAGAAATAGATGTTTAAATATAACAATATACATTTTCTCATAAATAAATATTTAAGTAATATTACTTAACAATGCTTTTATGGATGTTGATCATAATAGGAACACATCACTAAAAGTAGTATGGGCACTCCTGGATTATGCCATGTGTTAACCATCCCAAAGAAAAGAGATGCACATATTACTCCACCTCACATAACCTCTCTACTAGATTAGACTATTTCTTTATCACATGTGAATGTCTAAAATACCCTATTAATACATACATACGAGCCATAACAAGGTCAGATCAGTCCTCATATTACACTATCTATCTTACTACCTCCACCCCTACCAAGGCAATCACATTGGCCCCTCAGAGAGACCATCCTCCACAATATGGAAACTCAAACCACAGTCCTTAACTCCATCAAAGAATATTTTATTACTAATAAGGGAACAGTGGCATCAAAAACAATGCTTTGGGAAGCCCATATGGCTATCATCAGAGGCCAGCTTATCACATTCTCAGCAGCCAAACAAACTACCAATTATTGTTATATGAATTTTCAAAATTGTGTAGCTCAGTTTTTAGTCTATGAGCTGAAACTCATAGACTAGAAACCGAGCTACGCGATTTTGAAAATTCATATAACAATAATCCCACCTCACCAGTGTTAGGTAAAATCCAACAGACCCGAGATCTACTCAAACAACAGGCCCTTAAAGATGCAGAAAAAACAAACATTTGGTCAAAAAGAAGGTACTAGCAGTCAGGAAATAAAGCTCATACCATACTAGCAAGACAACTGCGGAAAATTCTTAACTAATCTCATATTCTCTCTATTCAAACATATATGGGCGACATCACATTTGACCATAGGCAAATAGCAAAGTCATTTCATATATATAACTCTTCCCTATACAATTTATCCAAAAATCCACAACAAATGGGTAACTTTCTAACTAATGACACACTTCCTCCAAGATTGTCAACTCTCACACAGGAGGAACTTGGGGAACTTAATAAAGATATTACAATGGAGGAGATCTCAGTGGTAATTGATTCACTCCCTACACAAAAATCACCCGGCCCTGATGACTACCCTAATTCCTACTACAAAATATACAAGGACTATTTTAGCCCCTTATTGGTCAACTTATTCAATGTTTGAATGGACAGACAAACAATACCAGAAAGAATGCTTGCATCCTACATAACAGTGTTACCAAAATAGGGCAAATATCCAACACTATGTTCTAATTACCAACCTATAGCCCTGCAACCTTAACCTTTTTATAAAAGTCTTCACCAACAGACTTGCCCAAATATTACCACACTTAGTACACCCCAACCAAGTTGGCTTTATAATGGGATGCCAAGCAGGTGATAACACCCAAAAAGTTATGGATATTCTGGATGTTATACAAAATCTGCAAATCCCTGTGGTGACCCTAAACCTGGATGCAGAAAAAGTGTTTGATCACTTATATTGGAATTATATGATAAACCTCTTACAATATATGGGCTTCTGAGGCCCATTTGTACAAGTGGTATGTTATTATACTCACAACCAAAACCATATCTGAAATTAAATGGTGATGTGGACTCCTGATCCTGATAAACAATGGAACCAGACAAGGAAATCACAGATAACACCAACTATAGAAGAGGTTATTTCTAGAGTTGACAGTAACAAAATCTTTGAAATTATGTCAGCATATAAGAACAGATCTGGTCACCTTGGGTAGCTTATTTCTCGTCCATACCTTAGAGCAAGGATCCCCAACCTTTAGAACCAGTGAGCAACATTCAGAAGTAAAAGGAGTTGGGGAGCAACAATAGCATGAAAAATGTTCTTGGATGCCAAATAAGGGCTATGATTGGCCATTTAGTAGCCCCTATGTGTATTGTCAACCTACATCGAGGCTCTGTGTGGCAGTACATCTGGTTTTTATGCAACAAAATCTTCCCTCCAAGACTGAAACCCGAAAATAAGCACCTGCATTGAGGCCATTGGGAGCAACATCAAAGGGGTTGGAGAGCAACATGTTGCTCACTAGCTACTGGTTGGGGATCACTGCCTTAGAGTGATCCCCAACCAGTAGCTCGCAAGCAACATGTTGCTCTCCCACACCTTGGATGTTGCTCCAAGTGGCCTAAAAGTAGATGCCTAGTTTGGAATTCCTGGCTTGGAGGCAAGTTTTGGTTGTATAAAAACCAGGTGTATTGCTATATTTAGCCTCCTATAGGCTGCCAGTCCATAAAAGGGCCACCAAATAGCCAATCACAGCCCTTATTTGGCACCCTAGAAAATTTTTGTATGCCTGTGTTGCTCCCCAACTCTTTTTAGTTTTGAATGTAGCTCACGGGTAAAACAAAGTTGGGGACCCCTGCCTTAGAGGATGCCCAACTCAAAAAAATATATCCAAAAAGGCAAAATATGCTAGGCTGGGCCGTGGTGAAACTTGATTACCTAAAGGATGTAAATCTAGGTGTGTAGACATGATCAGTTGATGTTTAACAATGTTAACCTTAGTTCCTCTTTCCTTTCTTTTTATTTGTCCCTTACTCCTTTCCTGTTTGTTATATCTATTACACTGAAAACTTACAAAATAATAACTGCCAAATGGAAAAAAATTTGAGTTACAAATTTTAGTATTTTAGGAAAAACCAGTCCCATTGATCTAAAATAATGGCTCTTATTTTCTCAGCCACCACCACTCCAACAACTACAAGTAAGTATTAGCTATTGGAAAGAAAATGTTAGTATTAGTATAGAGAAATATACAAATAAAATAAAGTTCCATAAAGCTGAAATATATAATTGTGGCATCAATACAACCATCTTAAACTTTTAATTCCATAATGTCAAGCTGTTTCATTCTGCTTCAATATTTTTTAATATTCTAAAAAAATGGCATCAAGCAATGACTATCCAAGGAGAATGGCTCTTAATGTTTTTTACAGCCTCCACTACTTCAACAATGGCAAGTAAGTATTTAGATAAGATGAATGTTCAGATTTGTGTTTCATCAATCTCATGAAAATATTTTGACCAGTGATTTTTAGAACAATACATTTCTTGGAGAAATCCTTTTCAGCTGCAATCTCCTTTTCATATATTTTGTATATATAAATACAATTATAATTATAAAATATATGGATACTAAAGAAAAACACAACAATTAATGGGTGAGCCATCCATTTCATAACATTCAGCCTTTGCTGGCTTAGATACATTATAAGAATAATGATATTTTAACATTCCTGATCTAACAGGAATTACATGTCAAATCACTTATAAATATAGTAGGCCTTTTTTTCTAAGAGAGGTGGTAAATTTCACTAGTACAGCTACTAGTGATGTGTGTATCAGCCTGGTTTGGACCTAAATGCAATTAGGTTATGTGAAGTGATGGCCGACCTTTGTAGTACTACTGTCCTTAAAGCTAGTTACTAAATATTACTGTTGCATACCTGATACTTTATATTCTCTACCCCCTCCTGTGGCATAATCACTATTACTTCACTCACCTGTTGCTATCAGAAGGAATGGAGACTGTCTGGGTCAAATGGGACACAAGGGTGTGGATCATGAATTTCCTGACCTGCACATCAGTAGCAGTTACACATACCAACCAGATCTTTGCTCATAATTATCTGGACAAAACTAATGGCTGGAATCAATATAAAGATGTTTATAGAAAAAAAAAAACCCTGTCCTAAAATTAATTGAGGTTTGGTCACCTTTAAACATATTTATGTTTTAGATTTAACTAATTTTATTTGGTTAAATTGACCTTTAGGTATAACAAACGCTCTTTTATATTCTCCTAAAATATTCAGAAGTGTGAAGCTGTGAATAAAATAAAACATTCTTGTAATTTGATATTTCAGCAACCACAATCAAAACTACAACAACAAGTGAGTGCTATGTAGCATTAAGGAATCATGTCCCTACCATAAAAATAATGCATTTGCTCTATATGTTAAAGTACCATTATTGGATAAATATACATTGCATGTAATATAGCACTACATGATATCACCTAATACACCAGTGCTTAATGGTTTATGATGTAGTTTAACAGTTTAGGTGTCAGTTAATTTTCTGTGGCAATATCTTACTTCACTTTTTGATAAACATAGCCTGTGTTAGCCTTTATGCAGGGCTTGCTATTGTATATCAGTGGTCTTCAGACTTTGCGTTTAGGCCTACCTTTGTTGTACAACATTTATTATGGAATTATAAGGTTTAAAGGGGTTGTTCACCTTCCAACAATTTCTTAAAAACATGTCTGTTTTTTTGTATTACTTCTGGTTGACTGATAATGGTATCTACTACTACACTATGTTGTATTTTGTTGCACAATGTTTAAGCAAAAAGTATAGTCTATAATTTTTATATTACTACTAGTTTACAAACAAAACTAAAAATAAATCTGACCACAAACAGATAATATTGGGTTCTTTGTATCCCACATTTAAATGAATAAACCAAATATTTATGTGTATGTCCTTATATAGACAGTAGGACGGCTGAGATCTTTTTGGCTGATGTGGAAGGAGAGGGGAAGGATAAAATGATGTATGTGTTTGTTTGCATGCACCTCTTTTTGTTCCACATCTTTTTTAGTAGATAAGTGAAACGAGCCATGAGACCAATTTTTGACGCAGATTCACAAACATTTTCACTGCAGGCATAACATGGAAGTTTCTGGTAAATCTGTACATGCCAAAGTTTTTGGCTCATCACTAGCCAGAGGTGTAAAGTGTTGTAATGAGAGGTGTTTTATTAATGATGGCTCATGATAATACTTTGATACAAATTAAGACATTGAAATTTTTAGAAATATAAGACAAAGAACTGTTATGAATGGTTACTCATAGTAATACTTTGATAAAAACATAAGACAAAGAACTGTTCAACTGCTGAACCCAATATGGTATACAAGACAGCTTTATAACGTATAAGGAAGCTTGTACAAGGAAGCTTTATGCAAGAGCAACTATTGAACTCAATTAGTCAATGACCTAATATGTTTATGACTTCTCTTACATCCTAATATATTTCTGAGTTCTGAAAGAACTCATAGAAGCTTCCTTCATTATAGACACTGGGCAGAATTTGTATTCAAATACTAATAAATGATAAGATCTCTGCTTTGGATGTGGTTGTTGGAAGCATGGCCAGCTCCTGATCAGTGCATGGGAAGCAAGATCTGTTGTTGACCAAGTGGTTTCATGTATGAGCTCATTGTTTTTGAGCATATAAAACTGGGGGTCTCCATTTTGGTAGTTGAGATCTCTCCTGTGAAGTAGTGTGGATACTGCCTAGGGCCCTTGACTGCCGCTTGAAACCTCTCTGCTGACCGGGATCTACAAGTCACTTAGTGCAGATGTCTATGGTGACACAAATAGTAATGTATTGCTGATTAATGCAATTGCTGTTATATTGCTTATTGATGCATACTTGATTAGATTGCATTTCATGCTTTTGCTGTTATATTGCTGAATTGAGGCATTCTTGATTGTTCCCTGATTAATTGCTGATTGGTTGTTATATTGGCGATTCATGCACTCCTGTTTTATTTTGGCTTTGTCTTTTCTTTTCTTACTTGTCGTAATAGTTTTACTAATCTCATTGGTAATAAAGCAAGCTCAGTGTACTCAGTGTGGTTTATGAATTATTTTCAAAAGACTCAAAGAACCTCAAGTAAAACAAGTGTTGGTCAGAGCAGTAGTGCGTTAGTCCCTACTACTCCCAACTTTCTATTTACAGGATAAATATAAATATAAATGCATTTGTAGCAGTCTAAATTTCTGATTTTGCAACTACTGCCATAACATGTTGCATTGTGTTTTAGAGAGCATCCTACAAAATGTGCAAATAATAGAATACAGTCATTTATCACATGATCTCAGGCTTCAATAGATATTCCTACCCCTTTTTTCTATTTGACATTAGTGCACAGAGATGTTGTATTATGCAAAATGATTTAAAGGGATACAGAGACAACTGAAGTCTTTAATGACCCCAGAAACAAGTAAGAGAGCACTAAGGGGTTGAGATGCAAGCCCCTTAGTGATTATTCAATAAAACACTTCTTTCTGGGGGCTGCCAGCACCTAGAAGAAGGCAGACAGAATCCATAAAAAATGATGCATTGCTTTTTTTTAAAAAAAAGATTGTGTGATAAACTACAATGTCAAATTTTAGACCTTTCTGGATAAGGGGTTTATTTTTATTTTTTAAATGTCCCTAATTGCCATTGTTATGTTCAAGTAATTGACTATAAAGGCATGATGCCAGCCTTTTCTTCACACTAGATTTTTTGTGTACCTGTTTCACTGCTGCCCATTAGTACTTCTATTAATACTGTAGTATACACCACTTTTAAACATAAGCTTAATGGCTAGGTATTGTGCTGACATATTTTTGCCTATTATTTCAATTTTAATAAGAAATATCTATGGTTTCTATTATTTCTGACACTAAACAAGAGTATAAGAATATGAAGCAGTTTTACTCTAGTACTTCCTGTCACTTCCTGTTCCACAGAACTTCAGAGGAGCTGATAAAACTTATTTCCAGCCCACAGAAAAGTCCCTGACAATGAGCTGCTTAAAGGCTGCTGCTTAGAGAAGAGAAGTGTTTGTTTAAAGATAGATAGGCAGCTCTGAAGAAATTACCATTTTTTATAAAGGGGGGGGGTTAAGTTCAGTGAACATAGCCTAACTTTCATATTATTTCTTTATAATAGCAAAAAATAGGACAATTTTTTAAATTATAAGCAGAAATGTAATTTTAACACAGGCACTATTTCTTTTGTTAATTAGTAAAGGTGTTTTACTGGCCCTTTAATTTGTGTGCTTCACAATCCTAATGCATCTGACAACTATAGTTAAAAACAGTCAATCAAATATTAATACTTCTCATTCTTTGCAGCACCTACAACTCGAAGTAAGTGTTTTAGGAATATGTTAAAAAAAGCAGCTATACAGTTTACTTAAATATTACCATTTATACATATATATATATATATATATATATATATATATATATATATATATATATATATATATATATATATATATATATATATATATATATATATATATATATAATAAAACAAAACTACTCAATGTTACACTATGTTATACTGTATAAAAACAATGCAATTCTTATACAGGTATAGGATCTATTATCAGGAATGCTTGGGACCTGGGGTATTTTTCGATAATTTGGGTCACCATACCATACCTTAAGTCTACTAAAAATCTTTAAAACATTAAATAAACCCAATAGGATTGTTTGGCCAGCAATATGGATTTAAACAGCTTAGTTAGGATCAAGTACAAGGTACTGTTTTATAATTGCAGAGAAAAAGGAAATCCTGTTTAAATATAAGAATTATTTGATTAAAATGGGCTCTATGGGAGACAGCTTTCCCATAATTCAGAGCTTTCTGGATAACTGGTTTTGTATTACTGTATATGTGTGAACTAATTTTCTTATAATTTAGATACCGTATGGTAATTAATTCATTCAATTAATTAAATACTTGTTCATTTTCTTTTATATAGTAATGACTACAGTGAGAGGGCTTGAAGGTAAATGCATTGTTATGTTTTCAAGATGACAAGATTCTTTATTAACTTATGATACAGTGATTTATGTATGTGCAATAAAATATTAAAAAGCTAAAGTACATATAATATTATTTGCTTACAAGATCCTGTACACAGGACACTGTTTCAAGAATCATGCCTGTTAAAGGAACCTCTTTAATTTTCCTTGAAGTCTTACCAAATAGGCAACATTCTGATTAATGGGTCTGGATTTTTATTAATATCACAAGGTTAAGAAAGAGGAGGTCAATGAGAAAAATGCTAAAATGACTTGTCTGTCTCAATGTATAATCAAAAACTTCACACTTAACATATACAGCAGTTAAGGATCTTTTAACTTGGTGTATATTAATTAGGTCACAGAAATGTGGTTTTGTATGGTGTAAAAAAGAATCTCAATATATATTTGAATACATAGAACTACCTGCCTCTTTTTACAGTACATACTATAAGAGTATAATTTTAGATGCCCACCCTATTTAATTTTCATGGGTACAACATAAATGGCTCACAGCTTTTTTGCTACTTAGTTTAAAATGTATGTTATTCACCTACTTTTGCACAAGTATAACAAAAGCCCTACTATGGTTCGTCCAAATCTAATTTTCCAAAATTGTTCTTAAAGGGACCACACCGGAACCGAGTCCAACAACCACATGTAAGTGTAAATAATAAAGTGTAAATTTTGAAAATATTTCCAAATATTTTGTCCACTTTTTTGATATTATATTATTCCATTTGCAAATGCAGTGGTCCCCAACCTTTTTTTAACCATGAACTACATTCAAATGTAAATAGAGTTGGGGAGCAACACAAGCATTTAAAATTCCCTGATGCCAAAAAAGGGCTGTGATGGATATTTATGTGGACTGGCAGTGTACAGGGGGCTCTGTTTGACAGTACACCTGGGTTTTTTGCAAACAAAAATTGCCTTCAAGCCTGAAATTCCAAAAGAAACACCTGCTTTGAGGCCACTTAGAAGAACATCCAAGGGGTTGGAGAGTGCTAATGAGCCACTGGTTGGGGACCACTGATATAAGAAGTCCCCGCATGATACACATTGGGGTCATTTATAAAGTTTGTGCAGCACATATTTAAATGGTTGTATTGCCCATGCGTTTTCCTTTCCTATATTGTTCAATTTTATTTCTAAATTCCCACAATAATTGAATATGGTACCAAAAACAACAATGGAAAAGCTGTTATAGTTGCAATATTCAAAAAGGATTGGTGTCTCAGCTTGGCAAGTATCGACCTGTAAGCTTGATATCATTAGTGAAGAAGTTAAATAAAAATGTGTTTAGAGACATTTAAAACCATATCCAGGTGAATGACATTGAAAGTAGTTCAATGTGGTTTTATGAAGAACAGATAATGTACAACAAATATACTTGCTTTTTGTTCCACAATGTATAGACATTGTGGAACAATACTCCTATTCCTCTTCAGACAGAACACTGCTACATGTCACTCTCCAACTGTCAGTTGGGCCCATCACAGCACTGTGGACATAATGTGTTCGTAAGCAGAACTCTTTCTCTCACAAGACTCACATTACTAAAAATTCTTACAGAATAAAACAATAAATAAGGAGGGTGCTTAATTTGGTACACTGAATATTCATAGCAGATCATCATATTACATTAGATCATCAAGTTCTACATGGGTATTACACCACAGATGTCTGCTTCTTGTATACCAGGATTTCTCAGTGTTGCCCCAAAGGCATTTAACACACCAGGGTCTTAAGCTCTAGAGTTCCTGTAGTCTGCCAGTGCCAGGTTTTGCTATGGGAACTACAATACTCCACAGTAAACTTTGTGGAGAGCGGAGCTTACTTTGCTAGCTCACATCGTCTGTCTCACATTCCTAGAGTGTGCTATAGTGGGAGCTAACCTGCCACAAATTAGAAGTCCTCATTCATGGAAGCCCTTTCCACAAATTGACTACTATGCCCAGCCTGGTTTCACCTTTACTAAGGCCTCCTGCCTAAGGCTTCAACTGAGGGGCCCCCGCCTCTAAGGCTCTTCAGCAGCTTCCACTCTCAAAATAGGGTGGTGTCTAAAGAGGAAGAACATGGAGCCTCCTACCTTTTTATAGTAAGAATTTCCCATAACACCGCTGGAGCAGTAGGAAAACCATTACCACAGGGCATAGGTTGCCTTTTACATAGTAAGGAAGGTTAACTTTTATCTCTAAAATATTGGTGCTAAAGTAGATGCACAGTAGTGTTTTATACAGTGACATATAGGTATTTATATTATGAATTGTATGATGCCCAGTTTGACTAATTTGATAACCTACGCTATGTTGTATAAGAGCATGTGGAAAGCTGGAAAGGGTGAGGCTCAATATCTTTCTAACTGTCAACCAAGTCAGACTCCAGACCACAGCTCACCCTATATGTATTCAATTATTCCTATACTGAATACATTTGGGAGTATGTTTATAAAGTCTCAAGCTTTTTTTCAGATGCAATAGCCAAGTTTTTTCAGATTCAATAGCCAAGTTTTGGAGAGTTTTATCCACCAAAATTACAACATAAAAGCATCTTGTATGAGACATTTTCAGCATGGGGATGGTGTCACTTTCAGGTTACCAATGTGTAATATGGTGTTAGTGTACAACTTGGTGCAAGTTAGTGGCAGATATTGACAAAACAATACGTGCTAATAATAACATGTAGTTATTAAATAATGCTACAGCAATTTTCTGTCAATTATGTCCCAAAAATATTCTTATCTGAGAGTCCGCCTCTAGTTTTTCTTTCCCCCAACTCCTGTATTCTTGTTCATGCACATACACAGGTATATAAAGTACACATGTCTGCCGAGGATCATGTAATTAATTATGTAATTAATTAAAGTAATGCAATTGACTTTTGCTCTAATTTACCAACAGATTATTGCATATGTCGGTGGACGGACTGGACCAGTTTATATAATGTGACTAGTGGTTTGGACGGGGGAGATTATGAGGAATTTACTAAAGGAATTGATGGTAACAGTTACTGCACGGGAGAAGAGGATGCTGTGGACATATCATGCAGAGCAAAGCTTTTTCCTTCTACCCCACTGAAAGTTCTGGGACAGAACGTCACATGTGATGTCAACACTGGACTTATCTGCAGAAATAATGAACAGAACCCCATACAACAGTGTCTTGACTATGAAATCAATGTCAAGTGCTGTAGTCTAATATGCCCAACAACTGCAAGTAAGGATTTTTTTCTTTATTGGTGGTACCTTGGGGCATTTGAGGTCAAAACTACATTTGCTTATATTAATCTAGCTGTTTGCTATAGGTTACTGCCTCATCATGTTATGTGTAGCATTATATTGTTTTTCTACTATATAACCAATTTGTGCCACATATGTAACTATTGGTTTAAAAAGATAAATAACCACAATGTATTTATAGTTCCACTAAAAAGGGGTAATATGAAATAAATACTTAAGAGGGATCCATCACCCATTTCTTTAAATTATGTTTTTATTTAAACCTATCTATACATTGTGATGTTAGTTCTTTAACTTTCTCTATGCCAATGGCTAAGGGGCCTCTTCTGATGCCAACACTGGGCTGTAAAATTCTTCTTCTTCTTCTTCTTCTTCTTCTTCTTCTTCTTCTTCTTCTTCTTCTTCTTCTTCTTCTTCTTCTTCTTCTTCTTCTTCTTCTTCTTCTTCTTCTTCTTCTTCTTCTTCTTCTTCTTCTTCTTCTTCTTCTTTTCCACCTACTTTGTGTTAATCTCTGATAACAAGGCCCATATTTAAGTGGAGCTTCCATCTTATAGTGATGTCATTATATAGGTTGTAGGAGGTAAATTACAACTGCTATACTTGATGAAAGTCAAATAAAGAATGATCACTCTAGACTCACCCCACCACGCTGTGTCCCTCCAGTCATCTCCACGAAACTCAGTGTGCTCAGCCACCAGCGTCCCAACTGTGATATAAGTCCAATGAGCAATTAGTACAAAAATAAATATAGGGACTGCACACTCAAACTATATTTATTTTTGTACTGAATTTTTGGGAGACTTTATTTGGGCGGTCTTCATGGGACTAGCACCTCACTATTGAATTAAGATTGGGTGTGCGCTTTTCAAAAATCCAATTTGTTGTTCAATGAGCAATTAGATCAGGCGGCATTCCGGATAAAATTAGGAGAAGTTTATTGCAACAATAGGGTTAACAGTATCGCCTTACGCGTTTCAGGAAACACTTCCTTAATCATAGGCATACAAAGAGATATCACTTCCTTAAATAGTTAACCTCACAGTGATCTCTGCTGGGCTCTACATAGATCAACAGCCATAATGTTACAATTGCCAATCACATTGATATTATGTATCCAAATTTAAAACCATCTTTTATTAAAGTTTTAAAAGAAACAAGGAAACAATTATTAGTGATGGTCGAATTTATTCGCCAGCCGCGAATTCCCGCGATCCCGCGTTTTCTTTTTACGCCAGCGCATTTTCACCAGCAAATGTGCGCCGGTGTCCAAAAAAACACACACCGGCATCAAAAATGGATGCCAGCGTCAAAAATGAGACGCCGGTGCCGTTTTGCAAATTTTTCGCCGTTTCACAAATTTTGCAGGAAATTCGCTAAAAATGCCCCAAATTCGCCCATCACTAGAAATGATCAATTATGCTGAAAAGAGAGTAGGAAATGTGTAGATGTGTAAAAAACGTGTGGGTCCATATAGTAGTGTATAAATCATCCTAACAAGCTATAGATAGAAAGGATCAAACAAAAATATGTGGACCCCTCTAGAGTATATAAAGAGTCATAAAATACCCTAACAGGCTATGAGCAGGAAAAACTGTATATAACAAAAATACATAAGCCCGTATATGACATCACAAGAGGGTCAAAGCTTTACTCATAAACCAAGAATGCACATCGACATACAAGAGATCAAAAACAATATTAATATAAGTATGTAAGGTCATGCCTAGTGTTGAGACCCACTGGAACCCTGGTGTCTAACTTAAAGTCTAACTAAGTTCAGGGGATGCAAAATATCAACCCATATCATTATATGGGTTGTAAGAGGTAAATTACAACTGCTTTACTTGATGCACAAATCCTATAAATAAATGATTTGCCCCTCTGTTGAATATGCCAATAAAAATTCAATAAAACACTGTGAAATTCTTCTCTGGTGAAATCTGACGAGCTCTGGTTTTGCTCCTTGATAAATATTCCTCAGTAACAATATCAGTCATGAGTAGTAGGGGGTATCTGACAATCTTCTGAATCAACAGAAATAGATCTGAAATAGAATCAAGCACAGGAAAATGTATGTAAATTGTTATCTTTATGCATTATAATTGAATTTGTTTGTATGTTGTTCTGTTGTATTTCCTAAATATGTAATTGAAGCTGAGATGTCATACCAGATAATAGGCTACTTAAAGGGAATGGAAATTTCAGTATGCTATTATTTATATATTTTTTTTGTTTTTATAACTGTAATACATTGTGTATTGTACCAGTAATGCTTGTTTTTTTTGTTATAACAGCAACTACAACTACTACACTGCCAACTACTACAACAACTACTACACTGCCAACTACTACAACAACTACCATAGAACCAACTACTACTCGTGAAAGTGTAACAGTAACTTGTACCATGCCTTTAACAACAACAACTCCTACAGTATCTTTATCAACAGAATGCTACTGCATGATTGATGGGGAGCCCTATAAACCAGGTATCAAAAAAATGCAATGAGTGCATTTTCTGCTAATAGCATTTGCATGTGCATGCAGCATTAACATATCTAGAACTTACTGGGTCCCACTACATTTTGAAAACAATATTGGCAAATTTATATGAAACCTTCTAGGGCTCCAATAAGTTGTGAGAAATGTTTCCTGTTCAGCCTTTTACATCAATGAGATATATTTTTGATATCAATATTGCTGTCACTGAAATTCAATTATACCAAACTGACTGTGTTTCCCAGAGCCAGGCCAAGCAGTATCAGCACCTAAGGCAAATTGGCATAGCACCCTCCCTGCTGCACCCAGCAGCTCGCTCAAACCCACTCCTCTCCACTGGCAACAGCAAACTTGTTTGAAAGAAATGTTCAATATGAAATGATTATTTTTATTTTTTACCAAAGGGTACCTATTTTTAATACTTTATAAAAAAACAAAACAAAAGAGAATTGATACATTGGCCCAAACATGCCAACTTTGTAGCCACTTTACTTTGAGAGTTGTCAAGAAATTTCAACATGCTGTTCTTTTCTGGACTATAATCCAGTTATGTGATCCCCAGGAGTTCATAAATATAATATGAATTATATATTTATAAATGAAGCTTAGTGATTGGCAATGGCAAACTTAATATTTATATACAAATATAACACATCTTAAAAAATAGGTCCCTGGTATTGCTTGACTATATTTTACAGTGTTTAAAAGAGGGAAATGCATATACAATGCTTATGTCATGTAATAATCACTACAGGTATGGGACCTGTTATTCAGAATGCTCGGGTCCTGGGGTTTTCCAGATAAGGGATCTGTAATAATTCATTCAACCCAAAAGGCAGGTTTTGCTTCCAATAAGGATTAATTATATCTTAGTTGGGATCAAGTACAAGCTACTGTTTTAATATTACAGAGAAAAAGGAAATCATTTTTAAAAATCGAAATGATTTTATTAAAATCGAGTCTATAGGAGATGGCCTTCCCATAATTTGTAGCTTTCTGGATAATGGGTTTCTGTATAACGAATGTGGCATGTTTATAAAATATCTATGCTGGCCACAAAGTGCAGCTCCTTTGTGGGATAGCACTATGTATACAAGTTTCCAACTTGTCATTGTTAGGATTCCTTCCAGCACTGGTAGAGGTTAATTCCTGTTTTCACTCTATCCAATCACTGAGAGTGGGAGGCCTTTTAAAGGCCCTGCCCCCTTTAATCTGGTTACCTGAGCAAACAGGTTCTGTAGCTTTCTAATGTGAGTTAGTGATTTTTTAGCTAGAGTCTGTGAATTGAATCTCTATATTTTCTGTGTATGACTTGCTTTCCAAGACCAAATGTATTTGGGTATCCCTGCAAACTTCACCTTGCTGATTTTCCTTGTAGGAAATGCATTTCCCTAACTTTGCTTATTGATTGTGAATGATTTCCGAAACTGACCTGACCTTGCTTTTGTTTAAACTCTTTGGAATTGCTTGCCCCACTTCAAAAATGTAGCAGCTACTAATCTGCAGCTTCTCTCTCTGTGCAGAGTCTATATGTGTACTAAATGCAGGGTTGGACTGGGGGGCCCGGGGGCCATTGGGACTGCAGTCCAGGGCCCCCCTTCAGGCCCCCCATCCCCCTATTATGACATGCCATGCGGCGCCCCCGGCGCCATCCTCTGCTCGCATGCGCACACATCGCCATCGGATATTTTTCAGGGGTGTAGGGCTGGGTTATTATTATCCCAGAATGCTTGGGACTTCTAGATAAGGGGTCTTTCCATACATTTGACTAAAACATAGTTTAAATATTAAATAAACCCAATAGGATTGCTTGCTTCCGATAAGGATTGCTTATATTTTAGCATTAAGTACAATACTATTTTATTTTTACAGAGATAAAGGAAATCATTTTAAAAATGTTGAATTATTTGATTAAAATGGAGTCTGAGAGATGCCCAGAATTTAAAACTTCCTGGGTAATGAGTTTCTGGATAATGAATCCTTCTGTCCCAGCCACTTGGTTCCTCCTCTAAATATCTTTAAATCACTCAGCAGTGTGTATTTGGAACATACAGTATTGGGGATTATTTAGTAAACCTCTAATTTATCTGGTCTGGCTTTTTGTGGCAAAAACTAAGATTTTTTATGGGAATTTTTTTTTCGAGATTTATTATACCCGGATGCTGCACAAAGTCTGAATTCGAAAATCTGCCATCTCAGACCTGTCGAGGTCCTGTATAAGTCAATGGGAGAGGCACCTATCTCAATTTTGAAGATATTGTGGTTTGTACTGGGTTTAGCCAAAAATATGAAAAATCTGGGGTTTTTGGGCAAAAACATGAAAAAATCTGGCGATTCTGTGAAAAAATTTGGGTTTTCATTGGATTTCATTGTTTTTTTTTCCTATCTGATTAATTCAAGTTTTTTAATTAATAAATAAGGTCAAATCAGGCATGGGAGTTTGGACATGTTTTTTTAAAATAAAATATGAGATAAATTCAGATTTTTGTAAATAACCCCCATATGGTAACTAGTGAATGCATGGAAGAAATGACCTATTAACAAAGTTCATCTGAATGCCCTGATGACAAAGTGAATTAGAGATTGAAAAGAGCAATGAAAAGAATAAACTATAGGAAGGGGAACAGGAGATGTTGAGGGAGTAAATAGAAATTAAAAAGATTTGCAGGGATACGTAACAGTTATAAGACCTGTTATCCAGAATGCTCGTTACCTGGGGTTTTTTTTGGATAAGGGATCTTTCTGTAGTTTGGATCTCCATACCCTAAGTCTATGAAAATAACATTTAAACATGAATTACACCTAATAGGCTTGTTTTGCCTTCAATAAGAATTAATTATTTCTTAGTTGGGGTCAAGTACAAGGTACCTGTTTTATTATTCCAGAGAAAAAGAAAATTATTTTTTCAAATTATGAATTATTTATATTAAATGGAGTCTATGGGGGACAGGGTAATTCATTTCTTTCTGGATGATGGGTTTCTGGATAACTGATCCCATACCTGGAAACAAAATTGTATATGTAAGAACAAATATTAGCATTTTGCAATATAGTATTCTTCATTAGGTAGTTGTTATGAATTTTAATTGCAAAACACAAATTACAGGTGGGTGCCAAAAGTTAAGTTCTTCTCAGCAAGCATCGTGGAATGATCCTTTTCATGCTTCTTCATACTTTGCGTGGGTGTGCATGCACAGTAGAGTGAAAACTTCTACAAAAAATCCAGCCTTTTCACTTTACTGAACATTTATCAGGCCTGGGGTAGCGAATAAAGCGGAAGAGAATGTTGGCTCCGCTACTTAGTCTTATTTTTTTTTTCCTTCCCGATTCTGCGGAGGCGGAAACTGTACGTGTCACTGCAGTTTTGCTGAGCTACAGAAGAAATCGGATTAATTTCTCTCAAACTGCAAAAAAAACCAAAAAAACCCTGCAGACTAAGAGCGGCCTTGCCAATGCGCCATGTGCCCGCAGCCTTAGGCCCACTTGAAGCTGGAGGTTTTTTTTTTAACGCAAAAATAAGGACTTTTCAGTAAGAAGTACTGCACATACTACACAATCATTTTTAGCATTGTGTTTAATCAATTTGATTGAAGCATTCATTTGCTTTAATTTTGTCTCTAAATTTGTTTGTTTTATAGGCACACAAAAAAGATTCAATAGTGGTGATTCATGCTCTGACCACATATGTACTATGGATTGCAAAGTACTCATTGCAGATTATTTTTATGGTTGTCCTTCAACCCCTATCTCTGCACCTACAACCTCCTCTTTACACGTCTCATCTGATACTGCACCTAAGCCTACACCTGGTATCTGCACCCTAGATCCCCCACGCAAAGTAAGTAAAATATATTTATAGCATTTATGGGGAAATGTCATAAAAAAACAGAAAGTTTGTCCAGGAAATTTCGTAACTTATATCAACCAATTATTTGATTTAGAACACCAGTAATAAACCTACTTTGTTTCTATATTAGATGACCGCCCTTATTATGTTATTCTGTTTATCTGTTAACCCTCCCCCAATATACTTAATTCTTCTTTCAGTAAAAATTCTTTGCCATGGAAAAAAAGATGTGGGTTTTATAAAAATCAAGTAGGCCATCACCAACATAAATATTTCAATATATTATTCAAAATGATGGACCTCTTGTTAACTTTTTGAATTAAATATAAAATTTAAATATCTGTCCCTTTAAGACCCGGTTTTCAGATCCGAGCTTTCATTCACATTGGGGGATGCAGGCATCCTAGATGGCCTCAGTGACAAAGCTACCACTGCCTCCTCTTCAGGGATTCACTCCTCCATGTGGCAAGTAGAGGAGCAGAAATGTTGAAGAGAACTGGCAGTAGTAAACAAGCTTGACAGTGCAGCATCAAACTGGCAAGCTTCTCACTCACCACATGCCTATTTTGCTTCCCCTTTAATCCTTCCACAACACCCCTACCTTATTAGAGGCAATGAGGATGTCCAGGATGGGATCAAACAGGGCACAGTTTTTATCAAACAGACAACATAATAAACCATGGCTGCCTGCCATAGCAACATCAGGTGGACAAGTGTGAGCTGGCATTTGTAATCCACAAGCCTCCTAGAACCCTTGTCCAAGGAGGTTACCATCCACCATTTTGACACCCATGTGCCAAACACTGTGTCCTAGCACCCACCCCTGGCAAGCATTCCTTTGCAAGCTGTTACAATACAGCAGTGCCCTATCATTCTGTCGCCAAGTCTACCCAAAGGGAGGGTGGATTGATCAATGTTCCTTGCCTTCCAATAGATAAAAAGGGGCCTCCTCTTCCTTTTGTTCACTAACATCTTACCCAACCCTAACCTGACTTGACTTCCTGTGAAACTCTCCCTTTCCTACCAATCCAAACCTACTTCTGTTAAAGCCCCCATTTCCTGCTTCCCCTTTCTAGCACCATCCTTTAAAGGTCCAGAGCCCCCTTAGCAGCTAAAGTATAGATACAACAAGACCATTGCTGCTGCTTGTCCCTTATTAGAGAACTAACTGTTGCATAGGAGTGTTTTATCATATTCTCAATTTCCAAGTGACCATCTGCACAGATAATTCAGGGTATATACTAGCCAAACCCCAAATTTATTTGCAAAGAACTCACTTATCAAATATTCAACAGCATAGACATATTTTATGTGTTTTGATAAACTTTCACCTTAAAACAATTATCAGTATAATAATTTCAAATAAATTCACATGCCTGGTCGTGTGTTGTGGACCTGCAAAGGCACCAAGAATGTTGAAATGTGTATAAGATTGAGCCATGCCTTTTATTCCCCTAATAAAGCAGTGTTAATGGTCAAACATGCTGCAGTGGCATAGGTGGAAGGTAGGCTTAGCTCCTAGAGGGCCTATCATGGACAGACAAGATTGTGAATTTATTGGAAAATGAGTGGTGAATATTGGCTATTAATAGGTCAGTTACACTACATTCTAATGGGGGGATCAAATTAGTTAAATTTACTTGTCAGAAAATTGGACTCCATTACAGTCCATTGCAGATGCATATTCATTTTTTAATGAATGATCCCTCAACAAGATGACGGGTCTGAAGGGCAGAGTTTTAAATGGAGTATTTGTTGGACTTTAATACAATTATAACAAAAGTGTGAAATAAAATTTTTTTCCTCATTTGCTTTATAATCCATTGTTGCCAGATGATTATCTGTGATAATTACTGCTAGTGTTTCAGAAATTTCAGTAAATTCAAGTCAAGTCAAAGTAATTTTTTTTACTGTCTAGTGCATCGAATAATGTGTAATAATAATCTCCTTTTTTTCAACTTTTCCATTTTGTTGAAGTATAAGTAAATATATATGGAGAAAAAGAATATATGGTACAGCCTACATCAAAAGAGCAAAGGTTTATTACACATACACCCATAATTCTGCATCGCTCTATAATGTAACATCCCAAGGAGATGTAAAATATATAATGATGTGCATTGGTACTAAGGTAGGCCAACCAAACAGGGTTATTTGTCCTATGGTGCTATGTGCCCATTCTTAACCTTAGATGTAGTAGCCCCATGTAGACCCTATCCTATCAAACTGAGGAAGTGTCCCTCTTAATCTAGCTGCCATAGTTTCCATGTATCTCACATCTTCCATTGTAGACAGCACCTGTTAAAAGTAAAATTCTGAAGCCTTTGTTCTTCACTTGTGAAGTGGTCTAGAGGTTTAACCACCAAAGTAGATATAATGTCTAGTTTGACTTCTTGAAAGAAGATTCCACATATAAGGTCTATCATGCTTTTCCAGAAAGGGGCTATAATGGGACACTGTCACATAATATGCCCGGAATCTTTGCCAGAAATGTCTATATTTTATCATATTTTACCAGTCTTTGTTCCAATTGAGCTACTGTATTTGAGTGGTATTTTGGCATCTCATTAGCAAATTATTACATAGAAGTATTTCTTGGGGTAAATTACAGCAAATCACATTTCATTGTCAGTGATCACCCAATTACTCCATCACCACATCAACCAGTTTCCATATGAAGAAAGTAGGGATTTTTCTTTTAAATTTAGTAATTTCACCATATTTCCAAGTAACCAATTGCACCGAAGTATCTCTAAGGTTATAGTATAGTCTCCTAAATGCACAATAAATAGAAGTATTCAAGGACTATTGGGACTATTGTACCAACAAATAACATGTCATTACCACCACATTCCAATAAATTGTTTTAAGTAAACAACTGTATAGAAGTATTTCAGGTGTATGTAAGTAAACATCACACCAGCTATCACTCCTTTGCCTACCGCTTCCAGATAACCACCTACACACAACAAGTACTTTATGGTGCCATCAACTCATATTTGCATCCTATTTCCAAATGAACAACAGCAAGTGTCTTCTACATTTAATGTAGCAAAAACTCACAGCTCATTGTCAGAATTTTGTCTCCCGTAGCAATCTGTTGTAAGGCATGTTTTATGTTTTGTTTGTAAAAAGTACTGTATCTTGAGAACACACTCACTTTTCATTCCACATACATACTGTATACTCCAACTGCAAAGCAATGTTTTTCATGCCAGGTTATGTGTATGTTTTTGCTTTTCCTACACTTTTAACATAATCTTGAACAAAAGTTTACCATTTATTTCATTTTCTATAGTATAATGAAACATGGATGCTGTGTAACTGCATGATGGCCAGATGCATAGAAAACAATTTAATAGAAATCACCACCAAACATTGTGACCCCCCATCTGATATCACTTGCACCAATGAACTTCCACCATTAAATGTAACTGATAAAGATGGCTGCTGTTGGCATTGGGAGTGTCCTTGTAAGTAATTTACTCATTTATTGGATTATATTAACCACAAACTATTTTAGCAAGTATATAGACAATAGGGTTCATTAAAAACTATCCAATAATTGTTTTACATTATATATCATTGTAGGTCTTCACTTATTCTATCTTAAAGGGATACTGTCATGGGGAAAAAATTTTTTTTCAAAATGAATCAGTTAATAGTGCTGCTCCAGCAGAATTCTGCACTGAAATCCATTTCTCAAAAGAGCAAACAGATTTTTTATATTCAATTTTGAAATCTGACATGGGGCTAGACATATTGTCAATTTCCCAGCTGCCCCCAGTCATTTGACTTTTGCTCTGATAAACTTCAATCACTCTTTACTGTTGTACTGCAAGTTGGAGTGATATCACCCCCTCCCTCCCCCCCCCAGCAGCTAAACAAAAGAACAATGGGAAGGAAACCAGATAGCAGCTCCCTAACACAAGATAACAGCGGCCTGGTAGATCTTAGAACAACACTCAATAGTAAAAACCCATGTCTCACTGAGACACATACAGTTACATTGAGAAGGAAAAACAGCAGCCTGCCAGAAAGCATTTCTCTCCTAAAGTGCAGGCACAAGTCACATGACATGGGGCAGCTGGGAAATTGACAAAATGTCTAGCCCCATGTCAGATTTCAAAATCAAATATAAAAAAGTCTGTTTGCTCTTTTGAGAAATGGATTTCAGTGCAGAATTCTACTGGAGTAGCACTATTAACTGATGTGTTCTGAAAAAAACATGTTTTCCAATGACACGATCCCTTTAATGACTTGTTGTAATGGGTTTCAGGCAACTATCAGTTGGCACCCAATGGGGGGTGATAACAGAGTGTGTGTGTGTGTAATGTATCTGTATTCTGTATATTCTTCCCAAGTTTGTGTAGATTTCTTCCAGGTGCTCCTCACAATACAAAATCTTAGTGATAGGATAGTGATTCTTATTAACCCTAACAAGTATGTATTCAATGTTGCAGGGAAGTTATTACAATCTACTTAGGTCATGGACTAAGGTCTAAAGATTGCCATGTAAATGTCAGGTCTATATGATATATAAATATAGTAGCCTAGCCTTAAATCATTAAATAGTGATTACTAATTTATTAATCTTTATTGGGGGGCTTTGAGAAGGTTTTTATATATCTATTATAATATAAGCCTAAAATATATTATTTTATTGTATTTATGCATGTATTTATTTATTTTATTCTGTACTCAATTAGGATTAATCAATTTTTACTTAGGTGAGTGCAAGGGCTTTGGTGACCCTCACTATGTAACATTTGATGGAACTGCCTATGATTTCCAAGGTGAATGTACCTACGTCTTAGTAGAAGAGATCAATAAAGAAATACAGAACTTTGGTATCTATGCAGACAACTATAACTGTGGAGATGATGTTTCTTGCACACGTAATCTCATAATTCATTATACATCAATGAAAATTGAGATTGGGCCTGAAAGCTTCAAGTCTTCTCCTTTACAGGTATGATGGGAAATGTTCTAAATGTAAGGAACATGTGACAGCACATCATATAAATATGCATTATGCTTATTTTTGTATTGGATTGTCTAATTTTAAAGTAGTTGAAAGAAGTGCCTGTAATTTTGCCACCAGCTGCAGATGACATTCTCTGCTGAGAATGGCTAAACGCTAAGACTCTGTTTTCTGTCAGATCTCGAACAATATGTATTTTTATTAAAGGGTGGTAGGATATTTTATATTGGATATTTAATTTATTATGTGTTCTTTATTTTGAAAAAGTAGGGGTGATATATATATATATATATATATATATATATATATATATATATATATATATATATATATATATATATATATATATATATATATATATATATACAGGATCCCTTACTTCATAGAATGGACCACCTAGCTGATAAATTCTCTTCTTCTTTAAAATAAGTTTTGGGCAGCTTTTTGGAACTTCTCCTTGGACTATAAAAAGCGTTCACACATGAACAGGGATGGTTGGCTCAGGCAACTTCTACCTTTTTGCCCTTGTTTATGGGGGAGCCTTATATAAGTATTTGAGTATTTACATAAAAAGTCCGACCAAACTAGAATCCACGACTGGACCTTTATTATTAAAGAAAGGATGATTTAAAACACTGGATAAAATCTATTTTTTCAGACTTTTTCCCGAAAAGTAAAAATTTTTCTGATTTTTGCTGGAAAGCCCGAAATAGTCAGAGTTTTGGGCTAATTCTAGTGGAGACCACAGAAACTTCCAAATAGGATAAGAACCTCTCCCATTTACTTATATACAACTTCAGCAGATCCTAGAGTTTTTTCCCATCCTCGGGGTATAATAAATCTCGAAAAAATCATATTTTATAGTTAAAAAACTCTTAGTTTTTTGGATTCAGACTTTAAAGAATTTATGTCCATGTTGCATAAGCAAAGTTAGGTTATATTGTTAATGGTCATTAAAATAACATATTTTTGTGTTGCATTGTTGTCATCAATATATCAAACATTAATTTTACTGTACATACTGTAATTAATAAATTTTACACAGGTATACATACACAATTACACACACTAGTTGTGTCCTTTTGTCTCTTAGGTGATGGTAAACAGAGATATTGTGGGGATTCCCTATAAGAAAAATGATGTGGAAATTTCCAGTTCTGGCAAAGGTTATGTGGTAGAGTTAATCCCATTGGCTGTCAAAATAAAATTTGAGGATGAACACTTTATTATTAGCCTGCCTTATGGCCGCTTCAAAAGTAACACACAGGGACTGTGTGGTAAGTAATAGGGCATTTACTTTAATTGACACAAAATACTAAAAAAATAATCTCTAAATTAAAATGAGATGCCCCCTGATAACAAACACTTTGTGTAGCAGTGGAAATGTAGATTTGCCCCTCTTGTCTTCATATTCCATGTTACAGTAGTTTGAGTGGTAGAGAGTCATTATTCCTGCACCGTGGTAGTTGGTAATGTTTACATTGTGAACCGTATCTCAAGTATCATGTGCTCTTATTTTCTGGGTGCACAAAGAAGCCTTGTTGTTAGCCACTAACCCTTTCCACATATATTAAAGGCTGTAGTATGCACAAATGTGAAATGCTTTGCAGGCATAACGATTTCTAAGCATGCCGGTTGCTCAAGATGCATCCACACTTTTAGTTTTCTTAAGTTATACATATAAAAACTCTAAACTATAAAAACTTGGCCACAACTCCATACTCCAAACGCTTGGCAATGAAAATCAGCAAAAATGTGTTCAAAACAAATGCAGTTTTTCAAGTTTGCTAAAAAATTTTATTTATTGTGGCTAGGATTCAGTTGAGAATTCTGCTAAATCTTTTTATGGAGGACTCCAGTCAAATAAAAAAATTGATGCAGTGCATCCCTAATTTATATTAATGTGTGGCTATAATTCTGTCTGTGTTGATATACTAAAGTTTGCAAAATATGCATAATGTAATGTTTAAACCTAAAACCCTTTTTCTACTTTGTACAGGTATTTGTAGCAACAATCAAGCTGACGATTGCATGCTGAGAAATGGTACAGTCATAGATGACTGTGCACTAATGGCTGCCTCTTGGATTGTTCCTAATACAAACAGGCCTAAATGCCCTAGCACAAAGACAACAACAACATATACACCTGTAGCAACATGCTTTCCTTCATCTCTGTGTGAACTCATCATTGGACCGTAAGGGCTGTTTTTGGAACTTAAGTTCAAACACTTCATTTTAAGGGATACTGTAATATTTCAGATATTGCTTTACTTATTACATAACATACATAGAGGGATGGAAGATTTCAATTATGAGGGTAGACTGTCATGATTACACTTTACAAGTACATTAGAGGACATTATAGACAAATAGCAGGGGACTTTTTTATCCATAAAGAGGGTCACTGCACCAGAGGCCACCCCTTTAGACTACAAGAAAATAACTTTCATTTGAAGCAACGTAGGGGTTCTTCAGAGTGAGGAGAGTGAGGCTGTGGAAAGCACTGTCGGGTTATGTTGTGATGGCTGATTCTGTTAATGCTGTTAGTGGCTTGGCCGATTTCTTGGACAGACATAATACCAAAGGCTTTTGTGATACTTAATTTTATAGTTAGTATAGATATGGGTATATGTCTGTATAGATGCTGGCTTTCATTTGGAGAGGTTGAACTTGATGGACTTTGTATTAGTTCAATCTGATTTAACGATGTAACTACTGTATATAACACAATCTAAAGTATGTATGTGAATTTAAAGAGTTTGAATAGTATCAGTTTTGATAAATGTCAAACAACAAAATAACCAAATGAGAGAGAGAAAATCAAGTCACTGTAGCTCCAGGCTCCAGCTCCATAACTTCTAATGTTTTTGTTCAACTTGATTTTGCCATACGACTATCCACCAAGATAGTGCCTAAATCCCATAACACCATGCTATACACTTTTACAAACAATTCAAAATAGGATATTTTCAGATATTTATTGTTGTGACTTACAAAAAAGATTTCCAACTAAATGCAAAAGTTTTAATGTTATAAATGTTCAGCATTATAAATACTCACATAAATTAGGCACTAAATTTTTTTATGAACATTGACTAATTCACTCAGTTTACTACATTTAGGGGCACATTTACTAAGCTCGAGTGAAGGTTTAGAATATAAAAAACTTCAAAGTATTTTTTTGGGTACTTCGACCATCGAATACGCTACTACGACCTTCGACTTCGATTCGAATGATTCAAACTAAAAATCGTTTCACTATTCGACCATTCGATAGTCAAAGTACTGTCTCTTTAAAAAAACTTAGACTACCTACTTCAGCATTTTAACCTACCGAGGTACAATGTTAGCCTATGGGGACCTTCCCCATCAGTTTTCTAAGTTTTTTTTGATCGAAGAAAAATCCTTTGATCAGTCGAATAAAACCATTCGAATCATTCGATTCCAAGGATTTTATTGTTTGATCAAACGATTTTTACTCGAAGTATTTGCGCTAAATCCTTCAAATTCGATATTTGAAGGATTTAACTTCGAGGGTTAATTAACCTTCGATATTCGACCCTTGATAAATGTGTCCCGTATTATGTTGTTTTATTTTGCCGTATACTACAGACAGCTCCCATTTTTACTTTTGATTTCTTCAGTCACACACTGACTTATTCATTACTTAAAAAGGGATTATAGTGGGTCAGATTTTCATTATTTGCCCAGTATGCAACATATTGTCCAGTGGCAAACAATGAAATTATTTTAAGGAGTAATTCTATAGAGCCATTGGGAGGTCCATAAATATCTTGAGAACTGTCACTTAGCCTCTAGTCCTGCCCAACTTTTTAATACTTCAAATTATTTCAAATTATTAAGATGAAATGCCATACAATATAAATGTTGATCAAGTTTGGCTAGTATTATATAATTATGTAAGATGATATGATTTATTGCTAACAATTCCTCATCAGGCTCATTCTGCATTTAAAGACTATTTGTACTGAAATAAGTACTGTTGTATTCTCATTTTATAGAACGTTCAAGGAGTGCAATCTTGTATTAACCCCAGACATTTATTACCAAGCCTGCATATTTGACAGCTGCCATGTGCCAGACTCTAATATTGAATGTAAAACAATACAGATGTATGCTTCACTTTGTCTGGATCAGAGTATTTGTATTGACTGGAGGAGCAAAGCACCAGCTTGTAGTAAGTTCCCTACTGTTTGTTCTGAGATGAAACTTTATTTTATGCCATAATGCTAAATACCACAGTCTTTGATGACTGGTATCATTTAAATGATTATATTATTTATCTCTGTATCCAGATATGACATGTCCTCCAGAGAAAGTCTATCTTCCTTGTGGTCCATCTGTAACACCAACCTGCCAAACTATGTAAGTAACAATGGATTATGTGTCATACTCTAGCTTAATTTAATAAAGTAATTATTTGAAAAATAGTTGTGTGAGCTATTTTGTACACATGACAGTTTGGATGGTTAAAATGATTAAAAAAAAAAGACTGCAAATTCATTTTCAGGCCAGACGAAGACGAACTAATTATAAATGGAAGGCATTTGGCAGAAGGATGCTATTGTCCTTATGGCACAAAGCCCTTTAGCTCAACCATTGATGTTTGTGTTGAAGACTGTGGTAAGAACAATTTGCATTCTTTCTTCTTAATACAAGAAGCCAATTTAACAATAATTGGTATTTTTTACAATCTGTACCATTCATAAACCGTTACCATTTAACAATTAGTGGCAGATTTCCTAAATTCGAATTAAAATTTCCAATTTTTTTGGTCAAAACTCACAAATTTGTATTTAAAACCACCAACTCGAATTTGATTTAGAATGTGAGATTTAGAACACCTTGACCATGGAAACAGTTGTAATTTGATTATTCTCCACCTAAAACCTGCCGAGTTCATGTAGAAGTGGCAGAGGTCCCTTGAACTATTTGAAGATGTTAATATCAGTGATGAGCCAAATTTTTGCCAAGTTTCACTTAGAAAATGACAACCCATAGATGCCAATGGGAGAAAAAAAATGTCAAAAGTCAATGTTTTATTCTGGAGGAAAACTTGATTTGAATTTGATTTGAGTTTTCAGGTCAGGACTACTCAATTGAATGTTAGACATTAAATTTTTTTCATAAATAACATACCATTTGAGTTGTGAATAAAATCAAATTTATTGGAGTTTACATTACTCTAAAATTCTACTTTCATAACTAGCCCCCTAAATGATGTGAATCCCTTCTCCCACATCGGGAGTATTGCCACCCACTACAAATGTGTTCCACTGCTCAAAGCAGTTGGAACCATTCTGACAAATGGCTACTTGCATCTGGTTGTATAAATTAATTAACACACTCAGGAAAGCATAGTTAATTCACAATTTTAATACATACAATGCTTACAGCTAATGCCTTTTAGTGCTGGGGTCCCAGGTTGATTCCATCTGCAAGGAGTTTGTATGTTCTCCATGTGTCAGGTACTCTAATTTCCCTCCACACTATAAAAACATATAGGCAGATTAATTGGTTGCTGATAAAATTGACTGTGAAAATGTTAGACTCTAAACTCCATTGGGAAAGGGTCTGATGTGAATGATGTATAATCTCTGTAAAGCATTGCCACTGTATAAATAAAGAAGAATGATAACGTTTGCCCTTTTTTTTCAGAATTTCTATTCATAAAATGTATTATGCATTCCCTGCTTTGTTATAAGTTAGTAAGGAGTTAATTTGCCATATCAGGGTGCAGCATTGTAGGTTGACTGTATTTATACTGGTAAGTAATAATCAAATAAGTAAAACATTGCTTGATATTAGTCTTATTGTTTCATTTTATACCTTTCATATAGGATGTATTGGGCCAGACAACATACCCAGACAGGTAGGACGTGAGCCAAGCATTTGTGCTTATTTAGTATTTGTTTTTATGTTCTTTAAAACACCACCCTTTCCTGTCTTTATGATATCTAATATGCTATGACTCTAATATGCTAATATGAAATGGTTAGAGATCAAACTGGTCACAGGGGCCAATTATGGGGTTTCAATCAGTTATTTTCCCTTAAATAGCAGGTTTTGGCCAATGGAACAGTCACAAAAGGAAACCATACTGAAATTTTGTAAAACTGATAGTACAAAACTAAACATACATTAATTTATATTTTCAATAATACGAAAAAAGGATAGGGTGGGATAGGAGAAGTGAAAACTTGTATAGTAAAATAAGCGAATTCAACCAAAGGGGTTAAAGGGGTAACATGGAAGTTTGTTGTAAAAAAGAGTAGGGTAAAAACAGAACTGAAATAGAAAATAGAAGAGTAAGGAGAAAAACAAGGGGTAAGAAACACCCCTTGAAAAAAGAGATGAAAGTGAGAATTTCAGTATTATATATTATTTGCAACTAATTAACTGTCTGCAACTGAGGCACCCTGAATTCCATACAGTAGAAGGGATACATGTTTCTGTTTTATATGTCGTTTAAAGGTTTAAAAAAAAAAAGCAGTGAGGTCCCTTTTAGAATTGAATCTCTTTCTTGATACACATTGGTAAAGATATGACATTTTGGTTGATTAATGGGTAACGATTATGTTTCAAACAGTTTGGAGAGAGATTTGAATTTAACTGTAAAGATTGCATCTGTCGGGAAGGTGGCATTGGAATTTTTTGTAATGAGAAAATATGCCCTGAGAAGATAGTTGAAGTTTGTGATCTGGAAGGTTTTTATCCTGTTACACAAGCTAGACCTGACAATCCATGCTGTAAAGAGACCATCTGCAGTAAGTGAAACCAATAGATTTCAGAACTTTTGCTTTCTTTAACTAATACTGTTTGATAAGAATTTGAACTACATATTGCTCAAGGACTGAACACAACTGTGTTGTATTCCTTGTTAAACATACTGCATTCAGTTTCTTTCACTGCTGTGAATTTTTTGAACAAGAAATGAAAAAGGAATGTGAATCCTTGTACCAGACAAATAATGTTTGAGTGCAATATGTATATTAAGTATTTCCTTTGTGCACCACCTTTAAAGGGAGAAAAGCACCCAACAATTTTTAACAAACATAAACTATACCGAAGATATTGAGGACATTGCAGTTCATTTCAACACAATTAGGTGACATTTAGGGGCAGATTTATCAAAGGTCGAAGTGAAAATTCATATTAAAAAAAAATTTGAATTTCAAGCTAATTTTTGTGTACTTTGACTAGGGAATAGTCTAATTAAAAAATTCAAATTTACCATGTACTGTCTCTTTAAAAATTCAACTTCGACCAATCACCATCTAAAACCTGCCAAATTGATGTTTTAGCCTATGGGGGACCTCCTAGAATCAATTAGTGGACTCTGAAAGTTTGTTTGAAAAAACTTTGAATCAAATTCAATCGAATTCGCTGTTACTTTGATCTGATTAAAATTTGATTTGAAAACGGACCTATTCGACCAAAAAAAACTTTGATTTTTTTTTTAAAATAAAATTTTGGCTGGTCTTTTTTAATTCAAATCTCAAAGTTTTTTAATTTGAAATGCGACCCTTGATAAATCAGCCCCTTACTAAAAACAAGAAAAAACAGTAAAACCCCACACTACCTTACTAAAATTAATTGAGATCTAATTATATAATGCTTATTGCTATTATAAACATATGCTTAGTTCTCAATCAATTTAGCACCAACATACAATTAATGGTATTTTAATCGATTGTGTTATATATCAATAATTAAAAAGATTAAGGTGCTCAAGTGCTATATAAGGTGCTAGTGCTGTAGTTATAATTTTAAAGTGAGCAATCAATTAAAAATAAAGCGTCAGCAATTCATGAATAAAAGTTAGAAATTAGAAAATAGTATAGAGGTGGTGTTGTCCCGAAGAAACTAGCTGCGTTGTTCTAAGCCCTGGGACACCACACGTGGTAGCAAGGCAGAGAGATAAAAGCAAGGCCTTAGAGATAAAAGAGAATAAAAGGAATGAATGCTGTGCTAGTAGCGCTACAATTCCATTAAATTTCTCTAGATCCGAGATTCAATTAAAGTTTAAAAAGGTAAGATTTCAATAATGAGATTAAAAAAAAAAAAAAAAGGGTTTGAACATTAATTACAAGTCAAATATATTTTTGTTTGTGATCAAAATCTGCCCCTTAATGATGGGCAAATTTATTCGCCAGGCATGGATTCGCTGCAAGTTTCCACAGTTCGCCACCTGCAAATGTTTTCTCTAAACTGCTGTGAAAATTTACCACGGAAAATTCACTGCAACAAAAAAATGTGTTGTGCATCAAAATTGTCATGTGCATAAAAATGATTGACTTTAATGCATTTGGACAAAAGTTGCTTTTATAAAAATTGACGTTCATGTCAGAATTGTTGCCCGTTGACTTAAATGCGTTTAGAAAAATTTTAGTTATTTTACAAATTTTTTCGGAGTTTTGCAAATCTTTCGGTGAAGCGAAACTGGACAGATTCGTCCATCACTAGTGACATTATTAAAACTCTGCTATTGTCCCTAAAGGCAAAAGTTGTACGATGGAACCACATGTACCTTTTTTTTTCTTTTCATTTTTGGGGGGATGTATATTTTTGTCCATTGGTATGTTTGATATCTTTATAAACCATAACATTTTGTCTGAGCTGGTTGATTTAGTGTACATTGATTTTTATACTATATTCCATTAATACTGTTTTTCTACAGTGTGCAACACAAGCAGATGCACAGACACGTTACCTAAATGTGATCTTGGATATGAAGTTGCAGGTGGATATGTTAATGGAAGCTGTTGTCCTGTTTATGAATGTGGTAGGTGTTGATATTTTTTATCATATTTGTTCAGAAATGTTAATCTTTTTTTTTTTTAACTTTTTTGCTCCAAAATTCAGAAAATGTACAGGGTTTATCAAGATTCAGTTTATGTTTTTCCTAACTTTGATTATGGGACAATGTTTTATGCCTTAGAATGAAAAATTTGAAAAAATGAAGTGTTCACACATTTTCACTGACACCGTTCTAGTAATTAATTCAAAATAAGCTTTAGACTTGAGAAACCAAACTTTTACATGAAACAGTGCAAGTGGTTCTTCACAGTGAGTGAGGTAAGGTGTGGAATGCCCTGCTGGGTGATGTGATTTTGTCAGATTTTATTAATGCTTTAAAGAATGACTTTTTGGACAAGGTTACAAGGTACGAATGCCCACTCAGATTTGTATCCAAGCTAGAGCTTTGAACTTGGATCAATTAAATAAGCCCTACAAGCAGTGTATTGCTAGGTCCTCTAAAACGACTTCTGATATATAAGGAGGGTTAGTAGAGGTCACCTTTATTTTTAAACACTTTAAAGAGTAGGGCCTTTTTTCCTTTATTATAGTTTGTACCTGTTAATCAGCCCTTGTGCACCTCTATTTTCACACAGTGTCATAGACACATTTTCAGTTGGACTGTGACTTAAGCTGGCCATAGATGCAAAGATCCGATCGTATGAACGATCGGACTTTCCCATCTCCCGACCTGCCACTAACCATTCCAATCAAATAAAGTAGAAAAGAACAGATCAGCCGATGTTCTGCCCCTGACAGCAATCGTACGAAAGTTATGTCCGACAAAAGTGGTGACAGTCTCCCTCTGAAAATCGGACGATCAGCAATACATGCAGAGATATTATCGGCAGCCAATATTTTCTAACCTGTCCGATCGACAAAACGACCGATCTCCGCACGGTCCACACGGTCCAAAAATCAGATCTTTGTTTTGTACTTTAACCCCATATTTGACGTGACTGTCCTTCTGAAAGATGGGCTGTCCCTATTATTGAATAGTTCTTAAAAGAGCATATTTCATTTTTTTTTATTTTCCTTGAGACACATTAAAACTAATTTAGATTTTTAATGCCCTTGAACACAAATATCACACAGAATACAATTGTAGCATAGGATTTTTAAATTCAGTAAAATTAGATAATTTGTCAGGAGTCTGGATACTACATACTGTAAACTAAATAAAACTTTTCTGTTTTGCTGCCTTTTGCCTGTGTTTCAGCAATCTTCATTAAAGGGCACCTGTCACCCAAAAAATGCTTCCCTACCAGTGGTGCAGGATAATAACCACAATCTGGTTGGGGTAAACAATAATATAAGCTGACCATACCCTATTCCGTTATGTCTGGAAGGAAGTTTCTTTGATTTTGCTAAATCTCTACTCAATATGCTGGCCTTCCATCAATGCTACTTTTACGTTATTGGTCTATAATAAATTATCTTATAACAGAGCTCCAGTGTTTCAATGTTTGTGGGACAAATTTTCAGCATATTTATTGCTGATTTAAACATGCCTCAAAACACTTACCCATGTTTATCTAATTCTTGGTATTCTGGTACCACACTATTAATACAGCCCATTTACCAGTCTTGTCCAACACATCTATCTGATAGAAATAGTACATACTGAACATTCCATATGACTAAACTAGTAGCACATTTGTCACTGTCGGCACCCAACACCAGAACAAATGCCAAGCACCCGGGTCTTGGCTCGTGCTTCACCTGTAGTGTGACCGCCTTTGGCCTCGGAAGGAGCCCTCAGCTACTTGGATGCCACCAGGACTTAAATGAGAGGTGCAAGGCTAGAGGTTCTGGATAGACAGAGGGGCACGACTGTTAGCTAGAGTCTTTAGGCCGAGGGTCATGGTACAAAACCAGAATCTTCGTCAGAACAGGCTGGGTGGAGGCATGCAGATGTCAATTGAAATCAGACAGGCAAAGGTCAAAACCGGGTAATCAATCAGACAGGAGGGTTCAGCAGAATGGAAAGTCGATATTCAGGCAAGGGTCAGATATAGAGGTCAGGATAGTCGTTTAGCCAGGCAGGGGTCAAAACCAGAATCAGAATACAGAAGCTAAAAATGCACAAAGCACCAGAAACAAGATCCTATCACGGACAAGGTCCCACAGCCCTAATGGGATTTAAATACTGTTTAAATTTTGCACCATTGCGCTCTGGCGTCATCACACCAGCGCGCCTGCACCCTAAGACACCGGCGTCTGCGGCCTAACAAATGACCGCTCGACGCGGCAGGTGTCCCTGCCGCCCCCCCACTAGACCGCCAGGTACGTTCTTCACAAAATTAAGTTAAAACTGGAGATACTTGTACTAGATCGTGATGGGCGAATTTATTCGCCAGGCGCAAATTTGTGGCGAATTTGTGCGATTCGCAGTCAGCGAATAAATTCGCTAAACGCCCGCAAAAAATCTCCGGAAAAAACGGGTGCGAAGAAATTCGCAAATTTTTCGGCGAATCAAAACGGCGCAAATTCGCCCATCACTAGTACTAGATTAATGCATTCTAATAAGACAACTATACATCTATTTACTCTTTAAAGGGGTTGTTCACTTTTGAGTTACTTTTTAATATGACATTTCTATTCTGAGACAATTTGCAATGCATTTTGATTTTTTATTATTTGTGGTTTTGGGGTTATTTTGGGTCCAAATTACCCTAGCAACCATGCATTGATTTGAACAAGAGACTGGAATAAGAATGGACCGGAATATAAAGATGAGTGATAAAGAAGTAATTACAATAAAATAGTAAAGAGCATTTGTTTTTTAGATGGGGTCAGTGACCCCCATTTAAAAGCTGGAATCAGAAGAAGAAAGCAAATATTTAAAAACTATAAAAAATAAATAGTAAATACCAATTGAAATGTTGCTTATAATTGGTCACTCTATGAACATACTAAAAGGTAGCTGAAAGAGGAACCCATCCCTTTAATAGATTATTGGCTCGGTTTTTGTTTTGAAATGTAAGCAGGAATTTTTGGATTGTGCTGGTTTCTACAAGTTCTGTATATGTATAAAGAGTAAAGTACAGGTACTTGTGTTTTTTTTCAGAATTATTCTCTTTTTTTAACTTTTCTCTCATATATTCTTTTGTTTCCTATTGCAGTTCCTAAACAGGTGTGTGTTTATAGAAATGCTGAATACCTGGTAAGTATTACAAGTAGAATATGTATGATGATTTAAGGGGTAGAACAGAAACAAAAATAAAATAACAAGAAAACCCAGTTTGAGATTGCCTTACAATGTCACAAGCAGTGTCTACAAAAAACCAAAAATTAATGGGAGGACATACTAACACCAGCAAATTCTCCTTCAAGCCGTGTATCTCATACAATCCAATCAGCAAGTAGAATTTAATGTTAGGTTTTTTTAAAAAATCAGTAATAGCAACATCCAATGTACCTGTTGCTTGTTTTTTTTATTCACAACAGATTTTTTTTTCATAAACAGAACATAACATGCTAAAAAAAATTAGATTTAATTCTTCCTACTCCAGGACAGACAGGCCTGTGGATGAATTGTATACTTTAGCAACTTAATGAACCAAGTGAACATTCATTCACAAGTTGTCAAGCAACTCTTTAGGGTAAGGCCACACTAAGCGATAGCGCGGCGATTTGACTCGCGGCGACTTTTCGCCGCGACTTTTAAACGGCAATCGCTGGCGAAACTTTGGCGCTGGCGTCTATGGGGAATCGCTGCGTAAAAACACACGCGGCGATCTTTTTTCTATTGTCGCTCGAAATCGCCTCGCTAGGCGATTTCAAGCGACAATAGAAAAAAGATCGCCGCGTGTGTTTTTACGCTGGCGATTTTGCGCGATTCCCCATAGACGCCAGCACCAAAGTTTCGCCAGCGATTGCAGATTAAAAGTCGCGGCGAAAAATCGCCGCGCTATCGCTTAGTGTGGCCTTACCCTTACAAGTATTTCCAGCTTATTGGGCAGAGAGCTCACTTAAGCCAATCCCTTTTTTTTTGGGAAGGGAGTTGTCAATTACAGCACCTGCACTGAGCCTGAATGAACACAACCTCAATTAGGGGCAGATTTATCAAGGGTTGAATTTTGAAGTAGTAAAAGCTTCGAAATTCGACCATCGAATTGGAAGTTTTTTTTACATCGAATTAGGCCATTTGTGGTCAAAGTAAAATCGTTTGATCGAACAATGAAATCCTTTGAATCGAATGATGCGAAGGATTTCATCCATCGATCGAACGATTTTTCTTCGAAGTTTTTTTTTAAAGAGACAGTACTTTGATTATCGAATGGTTAAATATTCAAACTATTTTACTTCGAATCGAATTTGAAGTCGAAGTCGTAGTATCTTTTTTGAAGGTCAAAGTATCCAAAAAAATACTTTGAATTTTTTTACTTCGAAAATTCCCTCGAATTCATTTTGACCCTTGATAAATCTGCCCCTTAGTGTCCATATCTGATGGGTCTCAATACAACTCCTTTTCTTTTTTAATCATCTACTTTGATGAATGTTTCAAGAATGTTCCTGGTAGTCAATAAAAGATAATAAATGTGAATAAATTGAAACTGCTGACAATCCGTCAACATTCCGCCATTTGCATTTTAATATATCACCTTCTCATTTGAGGACAAGGTATGGAACAAAATGATTGATTAATGAATGGCACCATGTTTTTTTTTGATAGGAATAAAGTTCCTAATAGAGTTCAGTTGTTATAAATTATGAACAAGCTAGATTTTTTTGCAGTTCTTGCTTTGACATTTTGCATGCCATTGCTGGGACTAATGGTGAAAACAAAAAATTAATATATTGAGTAAGAGTAATGTTTTTTTGATATAAAGTCTTCTACATCTTTCTCAAAACTCTTTAGCTTGGATCATCAGTTTTCTCAGACCCTGAGAATTGCCAGGTCTGTATATGTTCAAAGGATGAAACTTACAGCCAAGGCTTATTTATATCATGCTTCCCTCAATCATGTGACATAGACTGTCCAATTGTGAGTATATTTCTTGGTAAATATTTTCCAAATTACACTATAAATATTGATGTTTCTTTCCCTAGATTATGGAAAAATGTTTCTCCATTGTTTGCAGTAGTTTTATTATATTAGTTGCATACTACACCAAAAGCTGCAAAAGCAAGGGACACTCCTGTCTATAATAAATATAAACATGGGTTAGTAGAGCTCATACAATTACGGAGGGTAAACAGTGCTAGGGTCACTTTTTTTGCAGATGATAAAGTACAAAAAAAGTGACAACCCAAAACCATCAAACAATGATTACATTGTATGTTTGCTAGTAAATGAGCCCATGGGGTGGTTAGCACATCATGAAGCAAGGGGAAGTTGCACATAAGCACGTACAAGAAATCACATACCATTGGAGTTGGCTGCATTTTGTGAACCTGGTGCATTTTGCCATATCAAAGTTATGGCAGAGACACATGGAGCATTTTGGATGCCGCTGCCTTCTGGTGGAGAGGATGTTTTTCCACCATTGTTGTCCACTGTATGACAGCAAATGGCAGTAGCAGATAAAAAAACACAATTCCATATTTTCTTTTTTCATAATAAAATTATGCAGATTAATGCAGACTTGTTTGAGAGTGAGCAGGTAAGAGGTAGTGAAGGGAAGAGCAGGGAGACAATAAGAATTTGTTTTTCCCAAAAAAAAAGCCATCAACAGAAAGGACTACGAGTTGTCCCACAGAGCACAGATACAGTACTTTTTAACAGAGCACAGATCATTTTGACAGTCATTAAGCTTACAGGGTATTATGTTCTTTTAGTGTTAAGCTGGCCATACGCAGGCTGATGTATGCTGCCCATTTAGTAACTCTAGACAGTGTTGGTAGCTATTGGCCCATATATGGGTCAAATCAATATCTGCCTTAAAATCAGCTAGATACAGTATGTACTAAACTAGGACTAGATACAGTATGTACTGGGCAGTGACATACTGATATGATATACTGTACTCCCGATACGCATCCAATTTCAGCCCCAATCTAGATAATATTCAACTAGTTTGGAGACCTTGGTTTGCACAGGAGGTCAAATTGGGCACAATAGCACAAATTAGCTTTCCCTCCAGTTTACAGCTAAAAGCTAGGGCTTAAGTTTTCCTGAATGTTTAAAAATATTTTTTGCATGTCATTTATGCAATGTTGTAGGGTTTTAGGTTGAAGCAAATGCCAGGGCAGTGTTGTGGAGTATGCGAACAGACCGATTGTGTTGTGATAAGTGGAGATTCTGTCAGCCTCTTAAAAGTAAGTTTCATTAAACCTTTTATATTTTGGGCAGATGTTTAGTACAAGGTTCTGTTACTTCCTGTGCCACCTGGCACTCAATAACATGCTCATCTGAGTGATGAGCAAAAGTTAGTTAAGTAATGAATACTGAATACTGTGCTGCCATATGTGTGAATGTCATATAAACATATAGTATACAGCATACATTGTATAACAACAAAACATACATTACTTTTTCTTTATCAGAGGTTGAGTTTGTGAGTTTTTGTCTACCTCTAATAAACTCACAACCTCAATGTTTGCTTAATTATAAAATAACCCGAATGTAAAAATAATTGAATCAATGCAATTGGGGGCAAAAACTTGAATACTCAAATTGATCGAGTTATCTCTGAAAAAAACTTCATTAGCTTTAAATTGATCGAGTTTTTCGCGTCCAAACCACTGAAAAAACATTGAAAATCATAAAGGCTAAAAACATCTTCAAGGGTCCTCTCCCATTAACTTCTACATTACCTTGACAGGTTCTAGTTGGAGTATTTTCAGATTCAACTTTTTTGCAGCTTCGGGGCATAATAAATCTCTAAAAATTCAAGTTGTTTTTTATCCTGAAAAATTTTAGTTTCTACTGAAACAATCCTTGAAAACTCCAATGTCTCAGGAAAAACAGAGCTCAACCTTTAAGAAATAACCCCCTTATTGTCTTCATGGACAGGCATTAATAGAAAGAAAGAGAAAATAAAAACTATTAAGTATCTAACACAGGTTATGTATCCCTGTCCAATGGATGGATATATGTCTTATACTTTAAAACACAACACCATTTAATTACTTCCTTAATACGTCTATGAAATAGAGGAGGAGCACATTTCTCCCTCCAGTTAGAAAACACAATTGTACTGCCAATAAGACAATTTGTTTAATCACTGTCAAACAAAAATATTTTGCTAAACTAATAGCAGAAAAAGTCCTTTCAACCCTCATACATTTGAAACAAATTGACTTTATACTTCACTGGAAAGGTTCAACATGGTCACAATACTTAAAATAACGGAACAAGAGCAAAATAAATACAACCTATTCATTTTTCATGACAACAGATACAGAGACAACATTTGATATGGTGTTTTGGGGGATTATATAGAACCATCTCTGTCAAACTTTGGCATATTCCATTTACAACAGTCCTTTTATTAATAATGGACAATCCAGAATTTCCTCCTGGTTTAGACCCTCATAATCTGGGTAGAATTACTATCCTGATGCAATATTATTATCTACCCAATGCCTAGACTTACCTCAGTTGTTCCTACCAGATGGACATTTCACGGCATTCCCCTCCATCACAAATCTTCAGTCCAAAAATTAGAGCAGAACTGTATAGCCACAAAATACTTTATTTGGCAATAAGCTTGGGATGATGGGCCTAACACATTTTAAGCACTATGCCCTTAATCACAGACCAAGTGCTAAAGTTATTACAAAAGAAACTAGCTATTTTTGCTAACAGATACCTAGGGGCATATTTATCAAAGGTTGAATTTCGAATTGGAAAAACTTCGAAATTCGAATTCAAAAAGACCAACCGGAATAATGCGCATTTGATCTAATCCCCCCCAAAAAATAAAAAAATTTCAAAGTCCACCAATTGAATCCAAATAGGTTCTAGGTGGTCCCCCATAGGCTAAAACAGCAATTTGTAAGGTTTTAGATGTTGAATGGTCAAAGTCGAATTTTTAAAGCGACAGTAGGTGATACATTTCGATATTCGAATTTCTGATTTTACACTATTCCATAGTTGAAGCACACAAAAAATTTGAATTTTTTTAAATTCGAAAATTCACCTTGATCTTTCATAAATCTGCCCCCTATTGTCTAAATGCTTATTTTGCCAGTAGGGAAATAATAAAAACTTCTTAATAGTAAAGTGGACATCCCTTTAAGTAAGAACATAATAAACAAATTTTGCTGGAAGTCTACTGCAAAAAAACTTTATATAAAGAGACTTCATACATTAAGGGGCCCATTTATTTAGTTCGAGTGAAGGAATAGAGGAAAAATAGTTTGAATGTTTTTTTTGGCTACTTCAACCATCGAATGGGCTACTTCAACCTTCTACTACGACCTTTCGACTTCGAATCGAACGATTCGAACTAAAAATCGTTTGACTATTCAACCATTCAATAGTCGAAGTACTGTCTCTTTAAAAAATTCTTCGACCCCCTAGTTCGCCACCTAAAACCTACCGAGGCCAATGTTAGCCTATGGGGAAGGTCCCCATAGGCTTCCTAACAATTTTCTGATCGAAGGAATATCCTTCGATCGACGGATTAAAATCCTTCGAATCATTCGATTCGAAGGATTTAATCGTAAGAATATCGCAAAATCCTTCGACTTCGATATTCGAAGTCGAATGATTTTACTTCTACGGTCGAATATCGAGGATTAATTAACCCTCGATATTCGACCCTAGGTAAATGTGCCCCATATTGTATATAACTGGTATCAAATTATAGAATAGTCAAGGTCACCTATGCATCATATTGAGGGAAACTTAATTTAGACTTTTACCTCTATAAATGTAGTAAAATCTATTAAATCAGTTGTACATACATGACTTTAAGTTTTGAGGACAAAGTCTGACTACAAGATAGCATTATTTACCACATACAGTAGGCTATCCTTCATATTCTTGAATTTTTCTGACAAAAAATGGAGTCTAGTAAAGAAACGGTTACTTACAAGCATATGTGGAATTCCAGTTTATGGAAATAGTAAATTAAAATAAAGATGACCATATTGCCAACATTAGCAAATATTAACCTTTGATTCTAAGAAGGACATTACAGGGGTTATTAATCAAAAGTTGAGTTGATTTTACTCACAAAATGTCAGTTTTTCAGTCAAAACTTTGTATTTGCATTTTACATTTAAAAAAAAAAAAAAAATATATATATATATATATATATATATATATATATATATATATATATATATATTTTTTTTTTAGAGATTTATTATACTCTGAACCCGGAAATAGCTCAAATCCAAAAATACTCCAGCTAAACCATGTCAAGGTCATGTAGAAGTCAATGGCAGTGGTCCTTTCAACCATTTGAAGATGTATGTAGCCTTCATGATGTTCAGGTTTTTTTTTGGTGGTTTATGCTCGAAAGCTCGATTAATTCAAGTGTTAATTGTACATGAGTGTGGGATTAAGGATGAAATTCTGATGTTACTAACTATTCATCATTCTTTTCTTGCATTTCAGCCTGGGGACATTATGCCCTTGAAAAATGATAACTGCACGGTGTACAAATGCATGAAAGAAGATGATCGATTAATTCACTTGGTCTACAAAATTACTTGCCCACTCTTTTTTGAAGAAGATTGTGAGCCTGTGAGTACATTGTGTTACATTGTGCTTTACAACAACTATTTTTACAGTGTACTGTACTTTTATCTCATTTACTTAATCCATTCATAAGTTGACTTGTACCAAAAGTTTATCATGTGCCATGTTCTCTATCCTTTTAAAAATGATATTCCTTTTCTTGAAGATATACTCTTTCAGTGATATCTACTACCTCACTTTAAGATTGAAAAAATGCCTTTTTATAATGTACACCTGTTGACCTGACCTAAAACTGTATTGTAGTAGGCTAGGTGCACTGTGTTTAAGTACTGTAAGCTTTTGTTCTGCAAAATCCTCTCTAGATTTTTTCAAGTTAGGCAGTACCATATACACTTATACAAGAAGCAGAGAATGATTGCTGTACGGTACACAGTACAGTTAATTTAAGGGATTAAAAAAATAAAGCAGGCAAGTATTAACATTGTCTCAAAGATATTTGTAAAGTTATTTCACAAACTCCAAATAGGAAAGAAGTTCACCAAATATGCCAACTAAAAATAAAACAATTTTGCAATCTCCATTAGGTTTTGTTAATGATCTACAATAACTTCCTTTACTCCAATCCATGTCTGTATCAATTAATGTATTATTGTTTGTGATAGCATAGCAGTGTATACGTGTCACTATTATTTATGTTTATTTTTGCAGGGAACTATTCATCTTGATGAGAGTGATTGTTGTAAACTATGTAAGATTTTTATTTATTTCTGTGTCCAATATAAAAACTCAGATTCATGTCAGTGTTATTAGTGATGCACAACATTGAAATACTTATTTTGCTCACTATATACAACCTGCTATGCTGTAAGTCTGTAGCACAGCATAGATATGTTATCTCCGCAATCAAGAAGCCCAGTCCTAAACATTAAACTGTATAGAGTATCATCTGTGAGTACACAGTGACAATTTTTAATAATCCTATAAATTGGATTATTACCTTGGAAGCAGCAATTCATTTTGCATCAGCTGCATTTGGGAAATATTCTCGGCTACAACTAAGGCCTTCAAAGTACAGGTATAGAATCTGTTATTCAGAAAGCCATTATGCATAAAGTTCCGAATTATGGGAAGGCTCTCTTCCATAGACTCCATTTTATCCAAATAATCCAGATTTTTATAAACTATTTCCTTTTTGCTGTAATAATAAAACAGTACCTTTTACTTTATCTAAACTAATATTTAATTAATCCTTATTGGAGGCTAAACCAACCTATAGGGTTATTTAATGTTTAAATTAATTTTTACCTCTTCTTAAGGTATGAAGCTCCAAATTGTGGAAATATCCATTATCCAGAAAACCCCAAGCATTCTGGATAACATATCTCATACCTGTACTTGCTACTAGCAGACTCAGATGCAAACTATTGTCATTTTGTGTGATCTACAGGTCTTTTTAGTAAGACTTATTTTTTTTTAATGAATGGCAAAATATATCCAACATTCTATTCCCTCTGCATTGATTTAGAATTATTACAAAACCACTAAACATTACAATAATGCTACATAATAACATTGGGTCTGTTTTTACTTTAATGTGATCCCTTACAGGTATTCCACAAGAGCACTCTTGCAAATTACAAAAATACAAAGATTATCTAAGTTATGATAACTGTAGATCAGCTGAGAAAATTGAGCTGTCTCGTTGTAAAGGTTCTTGTGAAGCTTATTCTATGTAAGTAATCTTTAACATTTTAGAATTTGGGGGTTCATATTAGTACTACTACTAATACCTACCATACTTTAAACAATTAAGAAGGTCAAATTCCTGTGCAATTGCTTTTTTAGTGTATGTGCCCAGCAGCCACTATTTGCCTATTTTCATAGTCCTTTAAAAAACCTCAACAGATCTATACTCACAATGCTATTTCACAAACATGGCTACAATAAACTTTTACATTAGCACAGCAAAGAATCTTAAAAACAGCTGTCTGAGATGTTACCAAACCACATAAGAAAACTCATAAACTTCTGGAAAATTTATTTTGTACTCATATATTGAATTTTCTGTCTGTTAGAATTCAAACCATGCCCCATGTTTTACTCAATCCAGTATTGTAGATAGAAGTTACAAGACCTCTTACACTAAGGGGGATATTTACTAAGTTCCGAATACCCGAAATCCGAAAAATTTGTGATTTGTTTTTTCACAAAATCTGACTTTTAAAAAAAATCACAAATTTTTCGGGATTTTTTAAACTCCGAGGGCTAAAAAGCCCGAATATAAAAACAAGGCATCTCAAACCTGTCGAGGTTGCATAAAAGTCAATGGGAACAGTACCATTGATTTTTGGTTGTGTCGGGGGTTTCTGGCAATTTCACAATATTTTGGAGCTTTCAAATGAAAACTCGGGAAAATTCACGGAAAAATCGTGAAAATCTGAGCTTTTCCCACAAAGCAAATTTTCGTAAAATGTAATAATAAATAAGCGTTAAAAACCCGAGCGGGTTAGATCAGAGTTTGGAGCAGCCAATGTTGAGATAAATTCGGACCTTGATAAATAACCCCCTAAGCATCATTTACTTTAATTCTTTTTTGACACTACATTAGGTCGGGAGGCCTGGATTATGAGATTAAATTGTCATTCCTTCTAAATTTCTGATTGCCTGCTCTTCAGACAATGGTCCAGACTCCATGAGGCAGGATGGGGTCACTTTGCTACACATTGCAGAAAATGATCCCTTACTGGACCCTCTTTACTTCTATGACCCCAAGAAGCCATTTTGTTCTACTGTGGCTATTTTTACTAATAGGATCATAGCAATAAATTGCAGAAAACAACTGAATGACCGAAAACTGACTAAAACATTTATTTTATAATGTAAATATTTTTATTATATAATTTTTTTCAGGTTCTCACCTCTTTCCAGAAGCATTGCACATCAATGTAGCTGCTGCAAAGAACAGAAGACCACAAAGAAATTTGTATACCTTGATTGTCCTGATGGAACTAGTGTTAAATTTCGATATGTTGACGTTGATAAATGCAAATGTGTGGAAACAAATTGTGATCAACTTAAATAAGTTCTGAATATGTTTCTCAGAAGAAGAAAAAAAATTAAACCAGCTTTATTATATGCATTAAAATACACAAATGAGATTATAAAAACACAAATTACTTACAATAGTTTAGAATAGAGACAAACATTTGGCATGGGATATGCAGTAAATATCTTTAAATAAAGCATTTCTCAGTTGATGTTTTGGTTTTCCTCATTGTGTTCTAAAAAGAATGAATTAACTCCAATGTTTAGGTGAGCTCAACATGCATCTCAAATGTGCATTAAACTCTACTCCTACCTACTTACATAACAGGATTAAATAATGTCACATTCAATTTTTTATGTTTTCATCTGACAAATGGAAAAAAAACAATTCAGTGGATCTTTATTTAAAATACTTTTCACATTTTCCAAATGAAAAAATGGCAGGACAGGTTTGGGAAACCCATTATCCAGAAAGTTTCTCCTTCTCACATAGACTCAATTTTAACAAAATAATCCAGATTTTTAAAAATGATTACATTTTTCTCTGTAATAATAAAACAGTACCTTGTACTTGATCCAAACTAAGTTATAATTAATCCTTATTGGAAGCAAAACTAGCATATTGGGTTTATTTAATGTTTACATGATTTTCTAGTAGACTTAAGGTATGAAGATCCAAATTACGGAAAGATTCATTATCCGGAAAACCAAAGGTCCTGAGCATTCTGGATAACATGTCCCATACCTGTATATACAAACAAGTGACAGGACTAATGACCACATCATTTTTAAAGCAGTACAAGCCCTTAGTCAAGAAATTGGAAAAAAAAAAAAAGCAGAAACCATGTGACTTAACATTGACAGATTAAACAAAAGTCAGAACCGTACACAGCCAGTTTTAACAATACTATCCAGGGTAATACAATATCAGAGAATACATGTTTGGGGCTCCAAACATTCCTTTACTCTCAATTTTAAATGCGTTCTGTAACCAGTCAGTGATAAAAAGGTATAGTCATTTTTTTCATTGATAAGGAAACCAATGGCAGCCAGCCTGTCTTTAGAAATAATGGAGCCCCATACTAGTTAGTTAACAGGCAACTTCCCACCTTCTACTCAGGGGTTTGGGCTATTTGCCCTCTGCCCACTTAAGACCCTTGGTGGTAGGTCCTGCCAAATATGTATGAATAGGGCTTCATAAGGTTGAGATTTTATCACACATCCTGATTCACCCAGCCCTTACTCAATTATGGCCAAACATGGCCAGTGACCAACTAATCACATTCTGGCCAATAGCCCTGTGCCTTTTATGGTCCACAAATTAGCTTTTTTCAGTCTACCCTTCTGCCAAGGGAAACCAACAGGACTCCCACCTGAAATAGCTTAGATAAAATTGAAAAAGTAATCTTAACATATTTTCATGAGTGACCACCTTATGAGACCACCTTACTGTGTGTGCAAAAGAGTGCTAATTTCATTCATGCTATATTGGGGTCTAATAAGTTAACCATGGCATCTACATATTTCAGCACTACCTTATAATTTCCTATATTATGAATACCACAAATAGTTTGAAGAAAGCACTTTTACCAAAGTTACAGATCTATCAGTTCTATGGGACAGTCATCAGCCAAAAAACATGAACTATTCTGATGAAAGTTTTGTGGAACAATTAACCATAAAAACTCATTAACTAATTCAGATAAAAAAATGTACCTTGAAAGGTTGGAAAGTCTGGTCTCCATCTAGATTTCTACTTTGTATTGTGGTTATTTTACTCAACCAGCAGTTTGTGGTGTATTGGAATTTCTTCTTCTGCATCTTAAGTGAAGAATAAACTAAAACTTCCCAAACCTATGTAGACATATTTTTTTATGGTTTTAGTTACTACAGGATAAAAACTTTGTCCCTGATATAAATAGTTTCATTTATGTCCCTGTTAAAGATATCAAATAACTGAGCAGGGCATCTTCTGACTTCTTATAGTGGATAATAGACCAACAGAAGGTGATACGTAAGCTTTTGGCCAAACAATCTTTGACATTTGTAGTTATGAAATAAAAAATTGATTGGCGTTTGTTCTTGATTCCAAAAAAATACAGCAAAAAAAGTGGAAGCAGAAAAAGCATGCAAGTATCTTCTGAAACACTGAATAGTTGGAATTTATTAAAGAAAAAATTGGCAGAAAGAAAAAGCCAAGTAAAATCTGACAAGTGTCTAATAGAAAAGAGTCAATTGGTGCCTTATCCAAAAAAATGATAAAATTCCTTGATTGCAGCTCACTCCCAATAAGTCCACCTTGCAGGACCTTCACATATACGTGAAAATAAATTCTGTGGGAAAGCTCAAGAGAAAAAAAACTTCCTAGTGAATTATATTAGTATACACAGCCGCACACCATAGGTGAAAGTGATTGTAAATTAGTCGACAAAACTGTGAAAATGCACCAAAATGCATTAGTCTATGTGCGTGGACATTTTCTTGATGCATGACAATTTTTTTGACATGGGACAATTTTTTTCACCCATTGGAGTCTATGGGTGTCACTTTCATGGTGAAACACTTTTTTCAGTTCAGTTGCTTTAAGATTATTCCCCAGAAATAAAGACTTTTTTCAATTACTTTCCATTATTTATTTTTTACTGTTTTTCCAAAATGTAAGTTTAAAGTTGAATGTCCCTGTCTCTGGTGTTTCAATCTGGCAGCTCAGTAATTCAGGTGCAGACTCTAAACCAGGGGTAGGCAACCAGCGGCTCCGGAGCCTCATGCGGCTCTTCATTCTGCTTGCTGCGGCTCAGTCTTGCGGCTTTTCCTGTCATGTCGTCTATACAGCCCTCAGACCTGCTGGCGGCTCAAGAAGCCACCAGCAGGTGCAAGGGTTGTATAGGCATCCCAGGCAAGACCGAGCCACAGCAAGATGATTCATCATGGTCCTTACCATGGTCACACACTCAAGACAAGAGAGAAGCCTCCAGAGTCCAGCTGCAGCAGGTGCGAGCGCTATAGACGTGGGTGTGACGCATATTTTAATGACTTCTATAGCCGTCGCCTTTAAACAGATGAAAACACTAGCATTTAATAGGGCTATTCAGTGTTTAATTTATTTCAAAGTAGGCCTACACATTGCACTTTTGTTGTTGTAACAGTAAAATTAAAAAAAAGGTTAAAACTTTTAAAAGTTTATAAGCGGTGTTATGTTTTGTGGCTCCAGGCTCTTTTGATAGTAAAGGTTGCTGACCCCTGCTCTAAACTGTTACACTTTTGCAACATTTAGTTGATTCATTTCTCAGCAGCATCTCTGGAGTATTAGCAACTATTGTATCAGTTCTAACAGTGGCCTGTAATGATACCCAGAGATTTTGCTCAGCAGGGACAAAGATCAATTTAGAACAATTTACAGGGTCGGTGATCCCCCCCCCCTCTCCCTGAGCTGCTTTAGAAGGTGAAAATGACACTTTATACATCTATTTTTTTAAAAAAAAAACAGTCAAACAGAAAATAGAAAGTAAGTGGAAAAAGTCGTTATTTCTGGTGATCTATCTGAAAACAACTAGTTGTTTGAAGGTGAACAACCCCTTTAAAGAAAAATTTCACTCATCACCAAAGATGATATGTGCCTCTGTGGAGAGATTTCCTACTCACCAGATATAAGAGATATACTGTACATGCCAAACATAATGCATAAACTTTTAAACCTTTGATCGACAAGGAAAGTAACACAAAATAGTGAAGTATGTATTTTAATGCTGAATAAAATCCAAATGGGTGTACTCACAAGCATAACAAATAAAAAAGCATTGTTTATTTCAGATTGAGATTTTCTTTATGCATTTCTTGTGGTCTGCCATTATTCCTCAGGAGGATATTAACTTTTTAAACGTATTTGCCTTTATAAACCAACCCAAATACCCACCACCATGTGATCATAGAGTCCACACACACACCACCATTGGTGGATTGCATTCACATGTGGGAGGCCAGCTACCAAGTCTGACACTTGCTGCACAAAACCAGGAAGTTATCATCTCTCACAATGGGATGCAGTGGGTGGGCTCTAATCATCTCCATCATGAATGTGTGCACAATTTTATTTAAACCATTTTAACTTGCTCTCCCATCAACATAAACAGATATACCCCATTTCTTCATCTTAGAATGAGATTGTGGGATAGCACAATTGTCTTCTTTATCAGTAACTAAATGTAAACTGGTACCTATTGCATTAGCTAGCACTTGACCTCTAGAGACCACTGCTGGTATTGGATGTAGGTAACTGATAAATGCCAGAAGGAAACTTGAGATATCGCACTTGCTGCTGCTTATATTGTGTTACAGTGTGTTAGACTCATAAAAGCAATGTTCTCCATCTGTATAAAGCTTAAAATAATGTTTTTTCATGGAACGGAACCATGATGAATTCTCACTGTGTCACAGGTCTCATAACATTTTGCTCTCACTCCCTTGTGTGGGGTGATTAGAGGGGCAGCATCTACAAATCTGGCAGGATAATATCCATACATTAGGATTTCTTAGGTAATTATGGCAATCATTTACAGAGGCAACATCTATATTGGAGGCCAACCCCTTTAGTATAACAAAATCAAGGCGTTTATTAAAATACCTTTTACATTTCTTTAACCTGTACAGAACAGTGACCAGTGCATGTGAACAATATACTAATTTTTTCATGAGGCAACAATACTTTAAGAAGAAAGCCACATTTTGTTTTATATAAGAATAGCTGTTCTCTTTCATGATAACATGTGGTCCTGAAGCAATTCTCTATATCTGTAAAATATCCCCTTTATTAATTGGTTTGAAGTTTATCTATCACCAGGGAATAACTTGTGAAAATGCATGGGCAAGATTCAATATGAGGAGAAAATACTTTTCTCCTAATTCATTTCCATTTTTCCCATTGACTTTAATAACGTTTTCATGTGATTAACAGTATGAAGTTTTTTTTTCTCATTGACTTGCATCTAGTCCTGGCCCATTATTTGTATCAGTAACTTTCTGAAAAAAATTCACTTACATTTATTTAAAAAATTTAGTGTGCCATGTCCAACTTCTACATTGAACTGGATATTAGGGGGCAGATGTATCAAGGGTCGAATTTCGAGGGGTTAAATCCCTCGAAATTCGACTGGGGAACAGAATCGAATAGGCAAATTTACGCGCTGGTGAATAGTCGAATGGGCGAATATTCGCACGATCGAATATTCGTTCGAAGGATTTTCATTCGATTGAATAATCGATCGAATGCCTTTTTTATTCGATCAAAAACTTAGAAAACAAGCCTATGGGACTTTCCCATAGGCTTTTAAAGCAATTCGGTAGGTTTTAGGTGGCGAAGTAGGCAGTCAAAGTATTTTTAAAAGAGACAGTACTTTGACTATCGAATGGGCGAATAGTCGCATCGTTTTTGCGTTCGATCTATTTGAATCATTCTACTCAGGCGAATTTACGCCAATTCGATAGTCGAGGAGCACAAAAAACTACTCGAAATTCGAGTATTTTTCCCTCTATTCCGTAACTCGAACTTAGTGAATGGGCCCCTAGTACTAAGGGTTTCACATCAGTAGGAGCCCATTGTGGGCCAGATTTAATTAGACGAGAAAAGCTTGTCTCATATTTCAATTTCAGATTTTACTATAGAACCACTTGCAATTAAAAACAATTGAAATCACATCTGTTTTTCACAAAACTCTACTGAAGTCTATGTGCAAAAAACTGGACCTCAATTAGGAGAAAAGTTTTTTAAAGTAACATTTTCTCATGGAACTGAACCTGTTTCAAATGTTGTTTGTAAGGGATATTTAAGAATATTTTTTTCCTCTTGCAGGATAGAAGCGTAATGACTCACTGGCAGCTTTTTAAATTTTTAGAGAATTTCAGTTATACCTTTAAAATAATTAGGAATATTGTTTTACTAGTGGTTGCAAAACACCATCTACCAGTTTGGATAAGGGTCCTATTACTGAACCAATTATAGACACAATGGAACTACCAGTTGGGTTTAATAGATACTTTTATTTTAGGCAGTGAGTATAAAATAGCAATATAATGTTATTCATCTCTCAAAAATCTCTCACATATCCAATTATGATCTGAATTCAAAAACCTGTTAATTTATAAATCAGTTTCTTTTTTAATCATTGTAATGGGGTCTGTCTGAAATTCTTCATAGTGATCTGGCACCCCAAGATGATTGTCCATAATAACAATTGCACACTGTTTGTCTGCTTTCATGTATTAATCAACTTATTTCATTTTAATGATTTTATAGAAGACCTTTCTTTGAAACATTAATTAGAGAATTTCCTTAACTGTCTGGTTGTTTTATATTTGCTGCTAGTGACTCAGTTGGAAGAAAATAACTTCTGTTCAAAAAACAATGAATTGTTTCAATTACTGTAAGTAGGGTAAATTACAGTTTTTAAAGCTATTTTACCATTTAAATTGTGCCACAGTTTATTGGTGTAAAAGAACACAGAGGCTTTTGTTTGTTTATTCTTCTTTATTTTTAAAAGGATTTACAACTCTGTACTTCATCATTTTTTCCTTTTTGTAAGCCAATAGGTTGTCATAACATTGATTTTTACAGTATTGCAAACCAGCATATTTTATGTATGTTTAGTTTAGGCCTCTTATTTCTTTGAGGAACATTCATTTTAACTTATTTTTGTATACACATAACACTATAACCTAAGCAAGCTTGAATGCTACTAAATTTTTGTTTAAAATTTAAAAAGCAAGTAATAATGGATTCAATAGAAACAGATAAACATGGACTAGAGTTTCAAAAGACAGTTTTGGGGGGTGTAATTTGTTGGCTTCTTAAGTAGTCACTGGTGACACCCCATTCTGGCCATTTTATAAGATATCTTGACAAGTAGGAACACTACAGCCACACTCTTCCACATATGTGTAAGAGGTAGGTATGCTGTTCCCAGATGGGCATGAGAGCATTATCTCCTTCGTAGTGGACCTTAATGCAACACAGCATGTGCACTTAGTCTCCATCATGTTGGTAATCATTGAATACCTATGTCAATTAAGAAACAAATACAGATGTTAAGTAACTTGTAAAGTGAGTCTCTTTTTTACATGATAATCAAGACCACTCAATTATTTTTCATTTCATTCTAATCACAATAATATCATAATAAGTATGAATTTATTATAACCAGTGATCAAGTGAAGTCATTTGTATCCAATGAAGCATTAGGTATATTGCATCACAATTAGCAATGCATCCCGTATTACTAAATAAAGGGATTTTAAAACTTTCTTCATATAGAACCCTTATGAGCACCACAAGGGCAATATTAATATTATTAATATCTTGTTTTAAACAATCAACACTACATTTCATACATTGGAACAAGGCATTTTAACATGGGGATCTGTCATATGCCATGTGGTTTGAATTATATTTTGGTTTTGCAAAATAACATAAATTCACTTTTCAATACACCACACTGTGTAGTTTATTCAATCGCAACTATAACAGGTATTCCCTAAAAGTGTAGTATAGTAACTTAGGTTAAAAAGAGACACATGCCCATCAAGTTCAACCTTTTATATCCATATAAACCTGCCTAACCACTAGTTCAGTGATCCCCAACCAGTAGCTCGTGAGCAACCCCTTGAATGTTGCTCTCCGTAGCCTCAAAGAAGGTTTTTGAATTCCAGGCTTGGAATCAAGTTTTGCATAAAAACTAAGTATACTGCCAAGTAGTATCTCCTGTAGGCTGCCAGTTCACATAGAGGCTACCAAATGGACAATCACAGCCCTTATTTGGCACCACAAGGGACTTTTTCATGCTTGTGTTGCTCCCCAACTCTTTTTACATTTGAATGTGGCTCACAAGTAAAAAGGTTGGGGATCTCTGCACTAGTTGATCCAGAATCCAACAATTATAAGCCTCTCCAATTTGCTTCAGAGGGGCAAAAAATTCCTTCCTGACTTCAAGCTGGCAATGGGACCAGTCCTTCCCCAAGACTTGAATTTCAACCATCGGACCCCTTTTTTGAAACTATCAAATGGATCTGCCAGTACAACTGATTCAGGGACAGAATTCCAAAACTTCCTAGCCCTTTACGAATATTAACATGGAATCTCCTTTCTTCATCAGAATGGATGTCCTTGTGTCTGCTAGAAGGACCTACTGATAAATAAAGTATTTGATTTTAGAGTTTATTATATGGTCCCTTTGTAAATTTATATGTTATTATATCCTACCTTTCTACTTTAGTGTAAGCAACCAAATTTTGGGTTTCTTTATAACCAAGACTTTCCAAACCATTTACCAGGTCAATTGCCCCAAAACTCCCCAATTAGTACTCTTAAGTAATGAATTGAGGAAACCAAAATTAGCTTTTCTGAAATTCCCATGGATCTACATGAGTGTAATGTCACAAGAAAAGGGATTACATGTTATTCATATATGGTTGCCTTTGGGTAGAACATTGGTCATGGATAATGTTTGACGAGACCAGCAATGTTCACATGCAATTGTAAAGCTATTGTATACAGTAACTTGTGGTGCAATTTTTCCGAGCAGGCATGAACTCGATCCACCAAACAATTGAAAAACAATTTTTACACATACAACATGCAGCATAAATATTATTTTTATTCCTAAATAATACAAAGTAATGGATTGTTGTAGAAGAAACTATATTAATGTATGTACCACAGACTAAATCATTTGGTGACTCATTTTTGGTATGGCCCTCTAACCTAGGACCAATTTTTGTTGTTACTTACATGAATGATGAGCTGCAGGTCCCTGCACAGTATGTTAAATCAACTGGTTCTGATGAGTTACAGTCTCCAGATTGTATATGGGCTGACATGCTGTACAATGAGCAATTTTTCTGAGCAGCTACAAAAAATGCACACATTACCTTGTATGATGGAATTACTTTAGATAATGATAAAATAATCATTTAAATTCTGTTGTGAATCTTTACATTTTGGAAATTGCTAGCTGTTAGATGAGTACTAACCAGGCAAAACTAGAGAGTTAAAGAAACATAAATTAAAATAACAATAAAAATCTAGTGACTATCATAATTAAACGTTGTTGCAGATTCAAGAACCAGATCTAACATTAAAAATGTTGAGATAATTAGAATAGAAAAACAAAGATGATACAAAGAAAATACAATCCATATATCAAATGAATGTGTGCTATTAATTTCCCTTCACGTTTATAAGTCCCCGGTGTTTAGAAGGTGCTTAAAGATTAGAATTGTTTCAGAAATGGTCACTACCTGTTTTGAACAGTTCATGCAATAAGCATTTTGCTTATATATTACATCCAGTAGTAGTGAAATGTTTTATTGAAGCTGTGGTTTTGAATTTATTGCACTGTGTTTATCTGTTCCACAAATATAGTAAAAATGTTTATTGCCTGGCCTTTCGTGGAATTTACAAGACAAATACTTACCCTGCATTTCACAAGTCATACAGCAGCCATCAGCAGTCATATTGCTTGTACCCTGTTAATATAAATATTACATTTTATCAAAAGTAAATACTGGGGAACCAGTAAGTGGATTAAGGCATCCTTCCCAAGTTTAAGATATGCGATTATGTGATAACTACAACACCAGCTGCACATCTGCTGGGGCAGGATATAATTTGCATAAAATACTACTTTCCTTTTGCTTGGATTACCATATGGGGCCAGATTCTATTAGTTTAAATTTTTGATATATGCAATTGTGATACTAAAATCAATACAATTAGTATAGATATTGGTATATATACAGAATATATACAGTAGTGTATGTGAGTGTATGGAAGGGTTGGTACTTTTTTCAATTAAATAAAAATGTGAAAAATACAAACTAAAGGAATGGCATGCTCAAATGTTAAGCAAATGGCTGCCCTGTGACTGTTATTATGTCTCCCATTTTACAGCCAAATGCCTTACCTCTTTGCAATCTGCAGCATCAAACTTTGGGCACACAGTCTTCTCAGCCACCAGTCCATCTGCCTGGCTACAAATATATTTGATACAGGGGTTGTCTGGAGGAATGAAAGTTTCTCCTGGCTTTAAGGAACAAAAAGACAGGCAGATAAAAATGTAAACAAGATTGAGGTCACTGTTAAAACATTGTACAGTTTCATAAGGTATGGAACCTTTTCATGAATAATATTGCAGGCCCGCTACATTTTCAATGATCTTTCAAAATGATTTTGTGCATTGCCCCATCCTCCTTATAACCTCAATCTTAAAACACCTTCTGCTTTGAAATTAGACTTAATACATTGCCTGGAATATATAAATATAAATGTTGACATCTCATAAATATGCAGACCTCCCATTTTGAGTGGGACAATCCTAATTTTTACAGCTCAACCCGCAGTCCTGGCTTGTTACTGAAATGTCCCGACTCTTCTCTTTGATCTCCTGCACTGAACAGTCACAATAAGATGCAGGGAACCAGGTACACTTGGATATCTTTGTAAAAATTTAAGATAATTAAATAAGTAATTGTAACAATTTAAGATAAACAGGTCTCTTGGGGAAACTGACTTGCAGGTTCACCTTCAATAGTAAAACTGTAATAACACATAAAAAACAGAATTGTGTTCAAACTTTCAGAACCTGCCAAATTTTGTAAAATGAACATGGTAAATAGGGGTTGTGGCCATGACATGGGCGTTCTCAAACAAATTTTTACACACAGCAAATCTTTTTGTTCCTCTTTCTATTTAAAAAATGTTGGGAGGTATGAATATTCAGTATGCAATATGACTATTTAGCCCAAAGTTTCACCATTTGTTGTGTTCTGTGCAGATCGTATTACATCAAATCTGACAGCATCAGCATGTGTGGGTGCTCATAAGCTGAAGTTACAGGGTCCACACCTTCATATAATTCTCTCCCAATTATCAAGTCATTTGATTCAATGTGAAAGCTTTGAACATCCACAGGGTGCCATGATGTTTAGTTAAATACAGCTAAATTGCCTGTGCCCGTATTTAAACTTATTGCTCACAGGCCAGAATATCAGGTATTGAGATATGAAGGAAGGACTTTTAGTTGGTTCTTGCTAAGATAGGAAATGATTAGGAAACCATCCATTAGGAAATCCCTAAGAAATCATCCACGTGTGTTCAATTAAAGGGATACCATCATGTTTTTTTTTTCCAAAATGCATCAGTTAATAGTGCTGCTCAAGCAGAATTCTGCACTGAAATCAGTTTCTCAAAAGAGCTAACAGATTTTTTATTTGTCTATAATTTTGAAATCTGACATGGTGCTAGACATATTGTCAGTTTTCCAGCTGCCCCCAGTCATGTGACTTGTGCTCTGATAAACTTAAGTCACTCTTTACTGCTGTACTGCAAGTTGGAGTGATATCACCCCCTTCCTTCTCCCCACAGCCTAACAACAGAACAAATGAAAGGTAACCAGATAACAGCTCCCTAACACAAGATAACAGATCCATGGTAGGTGCAGCACTCAATAGTAAAAATTCAGGTCCCACTTAGATACATTCAGTTACATTGAGTAGGAGAAACAACAGTCTGCTAGAAAGCAGTTTCATCCTAAAGTGCTGGCTCTTTCTGAAAGCACATGACCTGGCAAAATTACCTGAGATGGCTGCCTACAGACCAATATTTTAAATTTTAAAATGATTCAGGAATGAAATTTTATATGGGAGAGTGAATTATGTGCAGTGTAAACAGTGTAATTTAGAAATAAAAACTACACCAGGAAAATTGTGACAGAATCCCTTTAACACATACAGTAAGAAATGAGTTAATAGATGACAAAACACAGCAGTGTCTACTGCTGTATACTTTTCTGAGATCTACAGGCAAAAGTGTTGAACCCTTGGGGTATTTTTTAAGAAATGATAAATTGCATGACTTTTCACACTGAAACTTTTCACATATTTTAACAATAATTCATATTTGAAATCATACCTGCAATATTTTTGTCATGTTATCCATGTTCAGGGAACATGCCACTCTAATGCACTCCCCACAACATTCTCCAGTGATTTCTGTATATAAATATCCCTAGCGATGAGAAAGCAGAAATACTGAAAAGTTGTAAGAATGTATACAGTATATATAGTAAGCAAAATATGTTAGGTGGTTGGCAATAAACAAAAACTATTCTAATATATTTTGCAGCTAAAAGGAAACTGTAGTCATTTTTGTGTAAGCCTCAATTGCCACAATTAGAGCAAATCTGTTTTTTTTTTTCAAAACAATTAAATATTTTAAATAATAATAAATTGACATTAGCAGGATATAGTATGACTACTATACTCAAAATAAAGGTCATCCAAAAATATACAGTTTCACCACATCTGCTAATAATAATACAAATTAAATATAAAACAGAAAGAAAAACAAGCAACAGGCTGTAAAAAGGATCTTCATCATATTAAAGGACATGTAAACCCCCCACAAAAAAAAGATTAATTAGCGTACAGCCTCTTCAAGAATAACTGGCATGGATAGCTAACTTACCGGCCCACAGTTAATTATGCAGAGTTTTTGTTTGGAATCCAAATAAACGGTGTCAACCTTTTGAACACATTCATGAATTACACAAGGATTATCTGATGGAGACCAGACTTCACCAGGCTATAATGATAATAGGAAGAGTGTTAGGTAAATGGTGCTTTAAATGAGCCCCTTTCATAGCACCATAATATCATGCTGAACTTCTTCTATGTACTTATTGCATTCAATAGATCCATACTGCAGCTGCGTAGCCCATGTGTCTTCAGGTGTGGGAGTCTAGCCATAGAATTCCACAACAGACAGTGTGGCTCTAACCATTTTACAACAGGGAAAGTGTGGCCCTAAGCATTTTACCACAGACACAGTGTTGTCCCCTGCATTTTACAAAAGGCATAGTGTAGCCCTTACCATTTCATGACATGCACAGAAGGTTCCCCCACCATTTCACAACAACAGCGGCAGCACAAAGATTGTATGAAAAAAGTACAAGTCTTGGAGTCTTTCCAAATGACCCCTTATTAAGATTATAGGAAAATAACAAGTACCTGCAAGACATGGGTAAAATTGTTGTCCAGGATTACTATACAGGTCAACAATTCACACTCTCCACAGCAGTCGCCAGCTACAACTGTATACCGATAACCCTATGAAAAATACAAATGTATCCAAAAAAGCAAACCAAGAAAAAAATGAAAAATATATGTTTAGACACTTCAGATTGTATTGGAGTATATCACCCTACATCATGTACAGTACATGAGACTCTATATTACATAATACATTCTATTCCTCTTGCAATTTAATCTGATTTTTTTTTTTTGGAAAAAAAAAAATCATTGGCTCGGAAGTCAAAACAACTGCTGAATAATGTAAGTGTAGATATTTTTATGTGCTTCTCAATTTATTGTGTTTGCTGTTGTCCTAACTCAAGTTTCCATGGATAAAGGCACATCTTAGAGGATCCATGGGTAGCAAATCTGCTTTTTTTTTTTTTTTAAATCTATATACGTATGACATAAAAAAATGGAAGAAAAACTCAGGTAAAAATGTATGTAAAAGTAAAATATATGCAGTGTTTATGAAGAGAGCTTCAGACAGAGCACAACAAAGGAGGGGGCTAAGAAGGAAGACAAGAGGATATCCTTCTGTTCAATGACCTGTACTTGTGGTGGAACCTGGCAAACCATCTCCATCTACTTATGTCACCTCAGCTATGTAGATACCCATTCCCTGGAGGTGCTGCCAGTGGGGGACAGCAGATGCAGCCAACATGTTATCTTCTACTTTATCAGGAACTATATGACTATATCAGGCTTATAAAAACAAGCCTGAACAGAGTGGAAAGGGTGGGAAGTGAAAATAAGTGAAAATAAGGCATTACCCCCATTTACAGTTTAAGTGGGTGGGTAAGTTACAAATACATATAAGAAGTTAATATGTGCAGCAATTTATAGTGACTGAGGCATTACCTTATAAGCATCAAGAGTTAGATGTGTTTAAAGAGGTAATCTTTGCGTTTAGTTTTGAAGGAATAGAAGAATGGCTTTCTATGTAGGAATACAGAAATAGAATTGTAAAAGTTAGTAGTGGGTAACAGTGGAAGTGGGTGGTGTGCTCAAAAAGGGATCGTGCACTGGTATACCCACATTAGGGACCTTTTGTTACATCTGCACTGGTTTACACTAATGATTTAAGGATTTACCTAGCAGGAACCCAACATAAAGATGCTTTTATTTTGCCCTGTTAATCTTCAAGATATTAAAACACCCATAGACTTTTTGTGAGCAAAAGATTTAAAATAAAAGGCAAAAAGTCAATTCAGTACAAGCCTTGTATGCTATCCAGAAATCTGTAAACAAGTGATATCCCAGTTGTATTACCAACTTCCTACTTCATCCTATTAAACTGGTTATTATCAATCCTTCAAAGTCTCAAGGCTCAAGACAAGACATATTTTTGTGGGCCGCATTATTAAATATTTGATTATAATTATTCACCAATTCCTAGTACCATGTGGGTTTTTGTAACTACCCTACTGTACCTGTATTCCCATAAACACTGTTCATATTGATATCATAAGCACCATCTAACCCCGCCATACATAGTATCTGAGAAATTGTCTTCAAAGAGGTTGTTTTTCTACCTACTACCAACTGAACTTGTTATACATGTTGAATATGTACATTAAGGGGATTATTTATCAAAGGTTGAGTTTATAAGGTTTGCCAGGATGTTTAAAAAAACTTCTATAGTAGGTGCTTCTTTGTTGCCTTCACACTTAAGAGGAGAATATAAAAAAACGCATAAATCGGAAAAAACTGTAGACCTTGATATTATGGCTGTCTAAGAAGCTACTCACACTTTCTCAGAATCAATAAGGAAACATACAATCATATGAAAAGTGAAAGTGAATTTTCAGCAGTGTTATTATTTGCATTGTTCTATTTAAAATCTTTACCTTTTTTTAAGACGAACTACTTAAATGAATCATGGTACAGTAAATTCCAAAGATACAAACTATTGCTTATAAAAGTTTGTCTTGATTTGCAGAGAACTTGCAGTTTGTGAATATTTTCCAAAACATTTTTAAAATAAATGGTAAAATTCCTACCATCCCACAGTCACTTTGACTTAAGACTGCACAGAGTGTTTGCACTGTGGTAAGAATGACGTGGTCTTCTCTTGCTTCACATACATGGTAGGAACAGTTATTGCCAGGCATGTTCCATGACTCTCCAGGCTGTAAAAGATAAAATTAAATATAAAAACACCTGGAAGATAAATAGGAATTATAGGAAAAAAAATAGGATTTTAAGATATTAAGAAAGATGTATCCTTAGTACAATGTGTATAAATAAATCCAAGTTCAGTTCTACTGACTTTGGCCAGATTTTTCAGAAGATGTGAATTAAAGCTAAAGTTGTTACAGACACTGTTACAGAATAGCACAGTATAGTGTGAATACCTGAACTACATGGTTACATAAATAGTTACAAATATATGTATTCATATCCAAGTATCCTTACTTTTGCACCAAATGTATATTACACGGGGGGGGGGGGTGTTACCAAAAGAAATTTTTTCCAAATTTTTTATTAAAGGAGTACTGAACCGTAAAAATGAATATGGCTAAAAATGGCATATTTTATTTACTGAACTTATTGCACCAGCCTAAAGTTTCAGCTTGTCAATAGCAGCAATGATCCAGGACTTCAAACTTGTCACAGGGGGTCACCATCTTGGAAAGTGTTTGTGACACTCACATGCTCAGTGGGCTCTGAGCAGCTGTTGAGAAGCTAATCTTAGGGGTTAAGGTCGATAAATTAAGAATCTTGTTTCTCGCACACAGTAAATTACTTCATATTATTGTGTACTTAATCATTAAATAATTGATTATTGGAGAAAACTAATTTGAGGTTTTTTATTCGACATACAAAAAAGAATTATTGTTAAAAAACTTTTGTGCAATATCAATTTATCAAAATTCATGTACATAATTAATCAACCATCATTAAAGGAAAACTATACCACCCAAACAATGTAGGTCTCTATTAAAAGATACTGAGTAAAACAGCTCATGTGTAAAACCCTGCTTCATGTAAATGAACCATTATCATAATAATATACTTTTTTAGTAGTATGTGCCATTGGATTATCATAAATAGAAAATTGCCATTTTAAAAAATAAGGGCCGCCCCTGAAATCGTAAGATTCACTGGGGCAAATTCACTAAGCGCCGAAGTGCCGAACGCTAGCGTTAATTCGCTAGCGTTTGGCATTTTCGTTACTGCGCAAATTCACTAACGCGCGCAGTGTACTGAACGCTACCTTTTACGCTAGACTTCCTTCGCCACCTCAGACCAGGCGAAGCGCAATAGAGTAGATAGGGATTGCTTCAAAAAAATTCAAAAATTTTTCTAAGTCCCAAAAAACGCTGGCGTGTTTTCTACATTATGGGTGATAGCCTGAAAAAGATCGAAAAATTTTTTGGGGCTCCCCTCCTTCCCCCCTACATTTCCTGACTCATGGCAACTTACCTAGACAGTGGGCACATGTGTAGGGCAAAATAAAATTTTTATTTGATGTTTTGAAGGTTTTCTAGCCATTTGTAGTGCTGATACGTATTCCTCCATTGAAATTTGAATTTGGCGCCATATGCAAATTAGCCTTCGCTAGCGTAACTTTGCTTCACTTAGCGAATCAACGCTAGCGCAACTTCGCAATCTTACGCTACCCCTGTGCGCAACTTCGGATTTTAGTGAATTTGCGGAGCGCTGGCGAAACTATGCCTGGCGAAGTGTGGCGAAGTGCGGCAAAGTTGCGCCTGGCACAACTACAAATGTTAGTGATTTTGCCCCACTGTGCACACATACAAACCACATGTAAGGTCACATGAGCCAATTAACAGAAAGAGTTCTACCTTTTGCTTCCTCACTTCTTCCTGTTACAGTAAGGGGCTGATTAACTATGGGTCGAATATCGAGGGTTAATTAACCCTCGATATTTGACTAGGAATTGAAATCCTTCGACTTCGAATATCGAAGTCGAAGGATTTAGCGCAGATAGTACGATCGAAGGATTATTCCTTCGATCGAACGATAAAATCCTTTGAACCGAACGATTCGAAGGATTTTAATGCAACGATCGAAGGAATATCCTTCGATCAAAAAAAGTTAGGCAAGCCTATGGGGACCTTCCCCATAGGCTAACATTGACTTCGGTAGCTTTTATCTGCCGAACTAGGGGGTCGAAGTTTTTTTTAAAGAGACAGTACTTCGACTATCGAATGGTCGAATAGTCAAGCGATTTTTACTACGAATCCTTCGATTCGAAGTCGTAGTCGAAGGTCGAAGTAGCCCATTCGATGGTCGAAGTAGCCCAAAAAAACCTTCGAAATTCGAAGTTTTTTTACTTCGAATCCTTAACTCGAATTTAGTGAATCGGCCCCTAAGTGTTGTAGTATTTCTGGTCAGGTGATCTCTGAGGCAGCACAGATAGAGTCACGAAATGGTGGTTTAAGGCAAGAGATGTAAAAGGGCAATATTTATGTAAATATATATTCCAGTTTGGTAAGATTCTTTAATATGTCATTCAATTTGATATAAACTATCTGTTGCTTAAGTATTCATTTTGGGGGTATAGTTTTCCTTTAATTCATTATTTCATTTTCAATTAAATACATCAATTGCAGTTAATCAATTTGTCCAAACTTATGTATATAGTTAATTAGCAATCATTAAAGGACCAGTAACATCAATTATTTTTTTTAAAAGAATGCCGCTGCCCCCACAGCCGAAGCCACCTGCCCCCCATTGCAGTGATGAGCGGCGACCATGCTAGGGACAGGGAGGTGAAGTGTTCCAGGAGGTCCCTGGGCTAAAGCACCTGATGGTGGTGATGGTGAGGGCCGAGTGGCACGGTGGTGCTGTTCTACTTCAGTTTGCTCCGCAAGATCCGTTCAAGGACTGTACGTAAAGGGAGTCTTGTGTGTCTGTGACTCAGAGACTGACCCCGTGAGTTGGAAGGCTTCGCTGATTCAAGCAGCGGAGGATCAAACTAGGGGTGACCAGTCCAGGGTGCTGAAGGACAGAGTTCATGTTCATGGCCGCCTGGTGGGACAGGTGGCTCAGTCCGTGCATGTGGCTGTGCGGATGGGCCGAGGTAGAGATCAAGCCTCTGCCACCAACTTCTGCCCCTCCACCTCCTTGGCCGCCACTGACTCCTTCACTTCAATAATAATGTCAACCGCAGCAAATGCTTCTGCTCGGGCCAATAGGGTCTCAGGGTATCGGCACCGAGAGCTGGAAAAGGAGATGGGGGCAGAGGAAACACTGTCACTAGAATAGCCAGGGAGGAGAAATTGAGCGCCGCAGTATGGATGGTCGCCGTATCTCTTTTCTGAAGAGGAGCGGAAGCAGAGTTTCTGTAAGTTATTTCATAATAAAAGCTTTGCTATTTTAAGATTTTATTTCTCTTGGTGTTTTTTTTCATTGTATTTTTTCATTTAACGAATTCTTTTAAAAAATTTTTTGATGTTACTGGTCCTTTAATTCATTATTACGATTTCAATTAAATATATTCCTTATGAATTGTTTGCTGCAGTAATTTTATACACATATCATTAAAATAAAATTGTCGATTTTGTGAGACATGTGGGCTCTGGTTTTATATTCAGCTTCCTTGTTAGAGCAGTTACTGTATCAGTTCTCTGAAAATCCTTATATTAACTGCTACTTAGCTTGAAAGAAAGCAATATATCAATGTCACAGTTCTTGCCTGCTTATCTGTTGCTGTTTATATGAATTGTAGCGACAGGCAGATTAAGTAACTTTCTGCATCCAGCTGACACCATATGACTTGCGGAAAGGGCATTGATAATAAAGTGCTTGCTGTCCATATAAATCAGCAGCTCATGTGGCTCCGGTGTTAGCTGAATAGATATGTTATTATCCAACACATTTGTCCGTGAGCAGTGTATACATTACCACCATGGCTTCACCTCGTGTAGCGGTTGTGTCACGGAACTCTCATGTCGGTAAGACAGCTAGGAGCTGGTTGCATTGCGGTTCGATAGGAAGTCCATGTTCACTTGCTTTCTCAATGCCAGTATAAATGCCGATTATCCAGAGCTTGCATTCAACCACATGGCCCACTTGGCCAACGCATGTTTCACCTTGAACGGCTTCGTCAGGGATTAAGGGTTATTCGTCAGGACTAATCGTAGGGGTTAGCCTACTTCTTTAGTTAAGCCTTAGTTGAGCATTAGTTCTCCTTTAAAACAATGTTGACTAATGCCCATCCATGAATTTATCAAGCTCAAAATTGTTGGTTCGTAAAATGTCTCAACAAAATTGTGCGACAATTTAAATTTTTGAATTTGATGCTCAAATTGTACAACTTTTTTGAGTTGTCGCCCTATAACCTTGATTATTTTGGATTATCATCTGAAAACCAGCGCAGATCAGGATGTCAAGAAACATCTTCAAATTTTAAAAGGGACATTGACAATGATTTCCTTGAAAAAATTTGAGTTGTTTTCCTTTAAAAATTCGAGTTGTTTTCCTTTAAAAATTCGAGTTTTCCCTCTTTAAAAACTCGACTAGAAAAATTTGAGGTTTAATTAATAGTTCCCCTAGTATCACTCATGTCAAGTGTTCCTGGTTGAAAAAAATTATTGACATACTTGGTTTCTTTAGCTTCACTTACCAAAGTTACTAAATGCAGAAACCCAGAGCAACCAATCAGATATTGTATTTATTAGTCTACTTGCAGCAGCCTGACTACAGCTTATTGGCTAGCATGGGTACTGTATTATGGCAATTTGCCCAATGTTAGTAAATGAGATATATTTGAACTGATAGAATCAAGTTTAGTATGTAGTATCTTTACATAATTTGAATATAATTATGAATATTTATATGAATAATAAATATATGCCATGGGTTACTATCCACAGTCAAATGTTTCCTAATGGTGTTAAATGAGCCCCAATGTGGTACATGGAGAAAATTATAGATCTGTCTGGTGCTAGAGAAGGACTTTCACCATACTTTTACATCAATATTACGATTTTAAAGTAATCTGAAAATTCTGGGGCCCCCACTATGGTCGATTTGCTCTTTTTGTTATTTAGGTTGAAAGGGTGGTTCTTCCCCATATACTGTATTATATCAACCCCAGGCATTCATGTTGCAATGGCGCTAAAGTTGAATATCACTGCTGTATTGAATTTCTTAAAAACATTAAAGGCTAAACATTTTGACCTGGGAATGTTGTTTATCAAGGTGGTTTGAGAGTCCACCATAATTATCTGCCAAGCTTATGATAAAGGCAAGTACCTATGTGATATATAGTATAATTGGGTATTGTGCGTGGCAAGAAATACAAGCAGTTATAAAATCTAGGAAGTGTAGGGAGCTTCAAAACATAGACGCTTATTAGGAGCTTCTGTCTTATTTCTACAAATAGATAAATATATATGGAATAAATGCATTTCTATAATATTTACAGTATATGTCAGTAGTGATGGGTGAATTTATTCGCCAGGCGCAAATTCGCGCGATTCGCCGCCGGCAAATAAATTTGCGAAACGCTCGCAAAAATTCGCTGGAGAAAATTTGCCAGCATAAAAAAAAAATTCACGCCGGCGTCAAAAACGAGAAACGGCGCAAATTCACCCATCACTATATGTCAGACACAAGGCATAGTTATATACTTAGTTAAAGGGCATAATTTCTGTACCTGAATAATTATTGTTTCATTTTCCATAGTCATGATGCACGTCACCTGCACACAGGTACCACAACACTCTCCATCCTTTACTGTATAGTTGAAACCCTACCAAGGTAAAATACAAGACATCATGGTAGAAAAATGTTTAGGATACATTTTTAATGATAGTGGTGTTTTGATAAATTATTTAAATTAACAGACAAAATTCACCTCTTTGCATGTTGTCAAACATTCCTTTGAAAGACAAGCCACTGAGTTTATCATGGTGAATGGATCTGTCTCAGAAGTGCAGGTACATTCTGTGCAGACATCAGGGTTAAGGGAGGGTACAACTTGGTTTGGCTATTATATTAAGAGAAAGTTTTCAAAGTCAATATAAATTAATAATCAATGCTAAAATCCAGTCATTGCCTTTTTAATAAGATAGCCACTTACCAGATATATTGTCCCATTTTCCACACAAACATTCATAGGTTCTTTGTGGAAACATAAGCAAAAAATATGTTTTGAGGATTTATTTAACAATTGAAATGGACTTTTAATTTTAAGAGCTTTTGACAAGAAATGTACGTCAGTAGTTGAGAAACAGATTTCAGCATCAGAAACAAAGATTAGCTACACATTGAATGAGTTGTATAATAGGAATGTTTTTGACTGAACCAGCTGATTTGTATTGTAATTGATATTATTATTATTATTATTATTGTTGTTGTTGTTATTTATATAGTACCACAAATGTATTCAGCATTTTACAGGGATAAATTATTATAAATTTGACAATAAAAATAAATATCAATTTACAGTAGAAATGAAATCCCTTTCCCAAGCAGCTAAAAACTATAATGAAATGGAGATAAACAGAAAGAAATGAGAAAAATTGCTTTTATCAAGGTTGGGTTGTTGCCAAGGAAGACTATTCAAATATTCCCTCTAGGAGGTGGTTCTTTTGAACATTTTAGAATAGAGTTAGACTGGAGCTTGTCAGATGAGCCCTCAGTGAGAATGATTTTATATATGACTCAACTCTTGTGGTGAATTGTATAGGCAATATATTTACTTGAGATGAGTGCAAGGATCATGAGGGCGTTTATGGGTATATGAGGAGATAGATAGATAGATAGACAGACAGACAGACAGACAGATACATAGATACATAGAGATATAGATCTAATCAGATCATAAACTGGTTGAGCAGAATTTAACACTGATGGCACAACCCTTTATTTCTGATGGTGGGATGTTAGGAAGAAAAAAGAAAATATTGCTTAAGATTCTTATTTCCATTTCGTTGGTGAACCTTCAAGATCCTTCAAGGCTTCAACTGTGCTATTTTTATAGACACACACATTAACTTACTGCATTCATTAATAACACAGCACTCTCCATTTGCATAAACAGGGACTGTTAACTGGAACCCAAGAGGACATTCTGTTGTTGTTGTATTTTGGCATAAGCTTGTATTGCATCCTATAAGAGAGTGTGAAAAAAAGGAATATTATTGTAGATTATAATATGTACAAATATTGATTACATTCTAGGATACAACTGGACCATTTATTTGGCAAAATATATGCACATGTCTCGTGTACATGGCTACTTACGGCATTCAAACTTAGAACAGCATGGTTGAAGTGGATCTTTGACTTCAACTACAGCATAGCCAGCATTTGTGCAAGGGGGAGTGACTGGTGTAGCGCACTGGACTGGCTGGCATTGCACAGTCACTGAGTTCATCTCACAAATACAGTCATAGCAGCCAGTAATCCAGGATGACCCAGGCTGTGAAATTCAGTAGCAAAATATAAATTCATTAGAATAACTTCTAAACATGTATATACACAAGTGCTGACTTAAACAAAACAAATGTCATATCCAGTATATGACCACAATACATTGTATTCTAATGCTCAACAGAAATTTGTATGTTTTTAAAAAGTTTTAAATTCATGCAAATGATACTAGTTAATAATTGCAACTGATCTGGGCAAAATAGCTGTGTGTGATCTAATATGCAGTGATGCATTACGCTTTCACCGTTATAACGTAATACAGTTGATGGGGCTTATCCCCTCTTGTGGGTCTTCTTCCATGTATTTTTCATTTAAATGGGTAACAGAAGTCCATTCAATTCAATCCCTCCAAATGAACCACAATGCATATATGTGTGTGTGTATACTGTATATATACATTCACATATATGAATTACATGCATCAATGACTATACTAAACTAATTGTAGATATTAACATACAAGGAAATAATAGAATTTGCCACCACAAGCTCACGTCCCTCACCTTGAAGCAAAGGTTTTAAAAGGCAAATAATTCAAAGGCTATAACAGATTAAGGTCAAATGAAAAGTTGCTAACACTTTCTATAACATAGTAAAAATTAAATTGAAGTGAACTACCCCTTTAACCAAGTAGTTTGCTGAACAAGAGAAAACATGAAGGTTCATTTAGTAAGAGAGTTAGAGAGCTTGAACTCATACAGAAAGCATTTGCTCCCCTTCTGACTGTAAATGCAAAGTGCAGATCACTACAGGGGTCAGTGAAGGGGACTCTTTACTTATCACCTGTGCCTGGCACACCATGCTAGCTCATGCCCTGCCAATGTAAAACCATGGCAAAAACACTATGAGGGAAATTCATTAACAGGCCAAAATTCGCCAGCGATGGCTTCGCCACCTGCGCTACACTTCGCCGCCTGCGCTACACTTCGCCAGGTGCAACTTCGCACAGCCAACACTAAGTTGCGAAGTTTCATCGCTGGCGCCTAATGCTTGCAAAGTTGTGCTAGAGTTACTACGCCAGGCATAGCGAAGTTGCGCTAGCGTTAGATAATTTGCATACAGCGGGAAGTTACATTTCAATGGACGTATATGTTGCAGCAAATAAAGTACACTACACAAGCCCAGGGATTGGGAACCTTAATAAAATAAAATAGAGTTGTTATATTACACTACACATGAGCTCACAGTATAGTTTATGTGCCATATGTAAAGAAATGTAGGGGGGAAGGAGGGTACCCAAAAAATTATTTACTATTTCAGCCTATCACCCTGTAAAAAGGAAAATATGCCAGCATTTTTTGGGACTAAGAAAAAAATTGCAACTTTTTTTGGGCCAACTCCTATCTACTCTATTGCACTCCGTCTGGTCTGAGGTGGCAAAGGTAAGTCTGGCGATAGAGGTAACATTCAGTAAATGAAAAACTTAGTGAATTTGCATAGTAATGCTCTTTCAACAGAGCGAAAATTTGCCTGGCGTTAGAGTGCGAAGTTGCGCCAAAGTCTATCTCCTTCACTAGCGTAAATATGCCGGTGCCCATTAGCCACTTTAATTTTGCCCCTAAGGATACAGGTACAGCAAATCTGATCTGAATGATGAAACTGATAATATTGCCTAAAAGTAAATTGCTATTTTTTCCCTTTTTTTTCTTGCCCTGATTGGCCTATGCCAATTATGGTTTCAATTCAGTTAGGAATTTCTCTGAACCCTTCATTAAAGATTTGAGGTTCACCAAATTTCAGAATAGTGGATTCAGTGCATCACTAAGTTTAATACATCAAAAAGCTAACTCCCTGGGGGTGAAGAATGCATAGCTGTTTGTAACAATACAACAATTCATTTAATTATTAGTCTGACAACAATCTTACCATTTTAGGCATTCCATCAGGACCAATACATGCTGAAAAACAAGTACTATAAATAAGTAAATATAGCACCATCTATATTTAAAGAATATATCTATTTCATTTTATAACTTTTTAATTTATCATGCTATAAATATAACATTTTATTTGTTTTTGTTTGAATGTGTTTTGAACATATACAGTACAAGATCAACATAAAAGGAAAGATAAACTGCACATCAAACGTCACCCAAAAAAAATTATTCAAAATCCTATTTTATCACATTAGTCAAGCAAAATGAACTGTAATTACACTGTATAAATTATTTGAATCTTGTATCCTTCAGTCTGGTAAGTCATAATTATAACAAGCAGCCAGCAGCCATTTTGTGGACACTGTTATTAAAGGAAAACTATACCCCCCAAACAATGTAGGTCTCTATTAAAAGATACTGAGTAAAACAGCTCATGTGTAAAACCCTGCTTCATGTAAATGAACCATTATCATAATAATATACTTTTTTAGTAGTATGTGCCATTGGGTAATCATAAATAGAAAATTGCCATTTTAAAAAATAAGGGCCGCCCCCTGAGATCGTACGATTCACTGTGCACACATACAAACCACATGTAAAGTCACATGAGCCAATTAACAGACAGCGTTCTGCCTTTTGCTTCCTCACTTCTTCCTGTTACAGTTAGTGTTGTGGTATTTCTGGTCAGGTGATCTCTGAGGCAGCACAGATAGAGTCACAAAATGGTGGTTCAAGGCAAGAGATGTAAAAGGGCAATATTTATGTAAATATATATTCCAGTTTGGTAAGATTCTTTAATATGTCATTCAATTTGATATAAACTATCTGTTGCTTTAGTATTCCTTTTGGGGGTATAGTTTTCCTTTAAGGCAAGCCTTGTATCATCTCAGAATCTTGTTTGTGCACCAGAATGGGGGGACCTGATGTCCATTCTTATGCACTGGCTGCACAATTAAGTGGTGAAGAGAACGGGGGAATGTGGGGAGAGCAGTGACATCTAGGAAGTGCTGAATGGAAAGTGAAAGTAATTGTCTGCCCCGCCTCTTTGCCTAGGCATAGAGGAGGGGCAGACAATATTTGATTGACAGCTGAGATTTTTAAATGAGCTTACAACAGCTATGATTGCTTTAATAAAAAATAGAAATTGGATTTTAATTTGAAAAGGACTTTTATTTTACAGATTTTTGTGTCTGGGTGACAGGTCCACTTTAAATATTAATTGCATAATATTTTCTGGAGATCCATTGCAATGATAGTCTATGTTTTTTTAGGTAAGCCTCCCCAAACTTTTTAAAACACTAATCCACCCTGCCCTCTATTTATTTTAAAAATTATAGAAATGTAATTACACATAGATTCTGAAACACCATATGGTTCAAATACTATGAAGGTGCTAAAAAGAGGTGTATGGACTCATGGATATTGATTAAACCTGGACCTATACCCAACCCTTCTTATATTGAATTATGGACTTTTAAATTGGATGCCATACTACTACTTTGTGGTGATGTCTCTGTCTATTACTATTATTGTGCAATCATTTATATAAAAAAAAAATAGAATTTTAACAAATAGATATTAGTTGGTATTGTCATATTAAAAAATGGTTAAAACAAAAGTAGATATAAATAATTTGCTTACGGCATGTGGGAACACAAAGGTTTGTGTAGTGGTTGAAAAGTATTTTCCCGGCTGTACAGAAACATCCCTCAGTGACGTCATTTGTACTGGTTACTGGCAGTCTTTCAAAATAAACTTTTTTGTTAAAATTTATACACACTCATATTGATACATCTAAATCTTTGAAAAATATGATCACATTGTGATCTAAAGTCTCTGTCTTTGTGTGTGCTGGAAACATATCCACTTACGTTGTAAGTTGTTTTCCTATAGACTATTGTAATAGTTGTAGTTGTGGGACTTATGTGTTATGTTGATATATTTGGGCTATTGGGGCAATCACAAAGTATAGAAGGGGTTCTCATTCTGTCTGTTGCAGTGTAGAATACAGTGGGGGTCATTATTCCAGGTGAATTTTTTATATTCTCATATGGTTGTTTTGCAAATGTGCTAAATACTTAAGTTTTGTAGTGCTGTGTTGTCTTTCCTATTTCTGAAAATAGTGGTTTGATGCACATTGGCACAAGTATACGCAAATGGCTCACAAATAAGATGGGTGTTTCTATGAGTGAGGGCACTGTGCATGGTAAGTACGAACTAATGAGTTGACAGTAATTTTGCAAATATAAATTTGCAATTGCGTATAGCAAATATTTTTCCCACCACCAAATTTGTGGTGTCCTCATAAATATTCACAATTTGTGATTATGCCAGCACAAATAAAAATGTGTGATTGTTTGCACAGTAGATTTGCACATTAAATACACCAATGTTGCCCAGACAGAAGCAACAGAAAACATAATTGTTTGGTAGAATATTGGGCATGGGTAACGGGGGCCGGAACTAGGGGCAGACAGAAGAGGCATGTGCCCAGGGTGCAAAGGTTGGGGGACGGACGTGGTTGCGTACATCCGTGCACATGTCCTCAGTTGAGCATGGCCACATGCACGTCCTCATTTGAGCACACCCGCAGCGGGGGCGAAGTGGATGGCCGGGTTGCCTGGAGTGCCCGGCACTATGGGTAATGTTCCATGTACAATAAGTCCTCAACCTGTAGGGTTTCTATGATCAGTGCTAATGCTTAAGTTGTGATTTACTGTTGTGTCATTACAGGTGCCAGGTAAGTAGTGTATGCTGCAACTTGTTGTACAGAATGTAGAACCATTTTTTGACAGAATTGGCACAAGGTGTAGTGGCCATTTACTAGTTTACAGAAGTAGTCATCTTAATCAAATCAACCCCTAAGAGTGCAACATAGACATCTGTGATATTTTTACTATTCATCAAAGAGAACTAGTGCTCCATTAGTATATATTTTAAAGGGGCAGATTTATAAAGGGTCGAAGAGAATTCGAGGGAATTTTCGAAGTAAAAAAATTCTAAATTCTAAGTAATTATATTGGATACTTCGACCATCGAATTGGATACCAGGACTTCGACTTCGAATTCGATTTGAAGTAAAATAGTTTGAATATTCGACCATTCGATAATCAAAGTACTGTCTCTTTAAAAAAACTTCGACTTCAATACTTCGCCAAACTAAACCTGCCGAAGTGCTATGTTAGCCTATGGGGACCTTCTAGAGCAGTTTTCTAAGTTTTTGTAAGTCAAAGAAAAATCGTTTGATCAATCGATGAAATCCTTCGAATCGTTCGATCAAACGATTTTACTTTGAACGCAAAACGGTCAAATTCGGTAAAAAAAAACGTTGACTTCGATATTCGAAGTCGAAGTATTCCAATTCGATGGTTGAATTTTGAAGTATTTTTACCTTCGAAATTCGACCCTTTATAAATCTGCCCCTATGTAAAAAAAAAAATCATTATTGGTTAGTCTATTGTTTTTTTAGTAGCAGCTGTTGCTTTGACAAATCATTGTCTATCTTCAACCACTTGCTCAAATAAGTATAACTGACTGTAGTGTTTGATCTACAATATTCATCTTTATTATATATCAAATATATGCTATTATATATACTCACTTTGGATAGCATGTTGGTGGTTGTGAGGGTCCGCAGGCCTGGTAGTCCATTTCAAGAGGGCATTTGTATGCTGCATTAAATTGGAAAGAGAATGTAACAGAAATAGTTTAGAAAGTCATTAAAACATTTTGTTTCATAACTGTATTGATCCGATATGCTTTTGGTTTGGGAAGTAATAAAAAATATGAAATCTTTCAAACACTTTGCAAGCGAAATCATTTGATTCGAAAGTTGACAATATGAATTCACAGGGAAATTCAGCATTTTGCCATGTGCGCATTTTTTTTACTGGCCAAAAATGTTGCTTTGAACATTTTTTCAGCAAGAAAAAAGGAAACCACCCATTGACTTTAATGCATTTTACTGTGAAAAAATATCCTTTAACTTACATGTATTTTGTGCAGAAAAGAGCAGCTATGAAAAAACACCCATTGATTTAGGGGCACATTTTCTAAGGGTCGAAGTGAATTCAAAGTGTATTTTCGAATTCAAAAACGTCGCATTTCGAAGTAATTTTTGGTTACTTCGACCATCGAATAGGCCAAATTCGACTTCGACTTTGATTTGAATTTGAAAATACTTTGAATATTCGACCATTCAAAAATCGAAGTACTGTCTCTTTAAAAAAGTTCGACTTCAACACTTCGCCACCTTAAACCTGCCGAATTACTATGTTAGCCTATGGGAACCTCCTAGAACCTATAGCCAAAATTTGGCTAAATTTTAAAAAGTCAAAGTATTTTTTTTGAAAATCGTTCGATCGATCGATTAAATCGTTCGAATCGATCTATTCGAACGATTTCTACGATCGATCAAACAATTTAAATTCAAACAGAAAAGTTTGACTGTCGAATTTGGCCTATTCAATGGTCGAAATACTAAGTTTTTAATCTTCAAAATTCAACCCTTGATAAATGTGTCCCTTAATGTATTTTGTGAATTTTTGCCATTTTCTTTAGTTTAGCAATTTTTTTTTGGAGAGCAAAGTGGGACAGATTCACTCATTACTCACTCATTCACTCACTAGTTTTGAGTTTTAATAAATGCACACACATACGATAATTTCTAAAATTCATATTTACATTTTACAAAAAATTATATGTATTTTAAAAGAGTAGAAGACTGCGGTAATGTCCCTGTAAGTGTCGTCATAATTTTGTCTATATGTCATAAGGACTGAACGTTTTTTATAAACACTGCTTTAGATTGAATATGTATTCAAGATTAATATGAATAAATTCCATTCCTAACTATAAACACCTGTGGTATTTTTAGTTTTTTTTTTTACAAAGTAAGAAAATGATAGCCAAAAAAAACCTGGGTGGAGGTCAAAAGAATTCAGAATTTCTTTCCATATGTCCCTTGGCAGCAACAACAAAAAAGTGAAAGAACGATTGTGAGGGTTTGGCTATGGTTTTTCCTTTTACCCATATTCTTACATCATCATAAAAGTAGCATACATCATGCAGTAGATAAAGAAAGCTTTTGAGATGAGCATGCCACCTACCACACATGTTTCCAGTACTGTTTCGCCAATCTACACACGTTCCCTGCAGCTGGCACTGTCTGGCATAGCTTTCTAAAATGGAGCAGAGGTTAATCTCATCATCAGTTTGACAGGCTTTTTTCAAACACATCTGGAAGTAAGTGTCCGGTGGGATGTTTTCATGACATGGAGCAAAGACCCTGAAATAAAAATTATTTTGTGAAAAAGAGTTTTTTTATTAAATAATGTATAATATTGTAGAAGTTGACAAAAAAATGTACATTTGAAAAAAAAATTCACCAGTGAAAATCCTATTTATTAAGACGATGGGGCCTATTTACTAACACTACTTATATTTTTTTAATCATATTTTTTTCTCAAAAAATTTATGTTTTTTATTTTTCTAAAACTTTAAACATTTGAGATTTATTAAGTGTAAAAACCACAAACAAACTTTGGCAACTAAAAGCAGTTGAAGTCCTATAGAAATCAATTGGAGCTGCACTGATCCTACTGGACCTTTTTTAGCCATTCAGACTTTTAGAGAGATTTCTTTATACTAGTAAGTGATGGGCGAATTTATTTGCCAGGCTGGAATTCGCAGAGAATTTGCGCGATTCGCCGCTGGCGCAGAAATTCACGAAACAGACGTGGAAATTCACGAAACGGCCACAGAAATTCGCTGGCGGTCAAAAAAAAATTGGCATCCAAAAAAATGGATGCCTGCATTAAAAACGGGCGTCGGCATCAAAAACAGGTATCTTGGTAAAAAAAACGGAAGCCGGCGTCAAAATAAAGAGATGCTGGCGCCGTTTCGCAAATTTTTCGCTGATTTGCCGGCGAAGCGAAACGGCGCAAATTCGCTCATCACTATATACTAGTAATTTTCTGAAATTGTCTGAATTTTTTGAGGTTTTTGGATTCCTTAGGGCATTGGTCAGCGTTTTTTCCATTCTTCTTTTTTTTATTCAGATCTTTCATACGTGGTTTTAAAAAAAATAGTTTAATCTTGGTTTAAGAAAAGCAACAGAAACAATTATCTGTTAATTTCTCTCAAGCAAATTATCAGATCCCTCGAAATTGCATAGTATACCTGTATATCTTATGTTTTTCTTTAAATCATCTTTAGATCATCTGAGCAACTACTGTAAATCTGGAATCTTGGTTTTAGTACATGTTCCAGTATATGAATTCATATAATTTTATCTAAAAATGTCTTCTTAATAGGTAATTGGTCAATTAATTGGCAATTTCTTTTTTTTTAGTATGAGATCATTAAATTGGAGGTTATTTTAATTCCTTGTTCAAATTACCAGGATTACACTTTGGTCAGTTTAGGTGACGTGTATGCTTATATTCATTCATAGTTATACATAAATGAAGCTGCAAGTGAAAATAGTTGAAAAAAGGAAATCTCTTCATTCTGTGTTTACTCAATTAGCAAAAAAGGGCTGTTGAGTAGTGATGGGCGAATTTATTCGCCAGGAGCGAATTTGGGGCGAATTCCCGTGATTTGTCGCTGGCAAATAAATTTGCGAAACTGCCGCGAACTTTTGCCGACGAATGTGTGCTGGCGCCAAAAACGGACGCCAGCGTCAAAAATTAGACAACTGAATTTCGCGGGAAATTCGTGAATTTTTCTGAGAAACGCCCCAAATTCGCCGATCGCTGCTGTTGAGAGAGGCATAAGACATTGTTCCTTTAGTCCATGTACAAATAAATAAATCTCTCTGCATATAGATCCCTACTGTGTTCACTTCAAAGAGGATACCAATATAAAAATAACTAAGCCTTTCAAACTTCATTCTGGCCTAGCATTTTTAATTAATTAGTAGGATTGCTAGATGTTTCATTAGCTCAATGTAAAGTTTTCAAATTCTTATTATAACTGTTTAGTATTCTAGATGTCCCTAGGTATGAATGATATATAAAATATACAACTACTGTATATATAAATTAGCAGTATTTGTTGCAAAAATACCATTCTGCAGTTTATATCAGAGAGAGATTTAAAATATGGTTTAAGCACAATAATGAAAGTTTTACGTACGAGCTGTTTATGATGTCACATAAATTAGTTTCAATACAAGTAGTTATTGTAGGTGTTTGTTCAGTAGTGTTAAGGGGGAGTGCCTGGCTGCAGATTGGATCTGTAATGTTGTTAAAGTTCCAGAATGGAGCTATTTGGGAACACTCTGAAGCATATGTTCCATCTGGAAAAAGGCAATCATCTGATCTGTTATTGGTAAAAGTTCCTGTAAGAAAGATTAAAATGAAATACAAATTGAAAAATGTATATTCCCTTACAAGAAGCAAAACTATATATAACCTGGGGCATAACAGAACATGGAGTAAATGTGTAATCTTGTACGGGTATGGAAACTGTTATCCTGAATGCAAAAAACCTGGGGTTTTACAGATAAGAGATCTTCTGTAATTTGAATCACCATACATTGTTTACTAAAAACATTTAACCAATAAATAAATAATAAAATCCAAATGTTTTGCCTCCAATAAGGATTATTCATTAAAGGGGTTGTTCACCTTTGCGTTAACTTTTAGGGGCAGATTTATCAAAGGTCGAGTTGAATTTTTGAATGAAGAAAATTCGAATTTCAAGCTTTTTTTTGTGTACTTCGACTAGGGAATAGTCCAAATTCGATTCGAATTTGAAAAAAATTCAAAAATTCAAATTTCGAAATTTAATCATGTACTGTCTCTTTAAAAATTAGTCTTCAACCATTCGCCCTCTAAAACCTGCAGAATTGCTGTTTTAGCCTATGGGGACCTCCTAGAACATATTTGGAGTCAATTGGTGGACTTGAAAAATCAAAGGTTTTTTTGGGGAAAAACTTTGAATTGAATTTGATCGAATGCGTTATTACTTCGAATTCGGCCTAATACGGACCTATTCGATAGAAAATGGACCTATTTGACCAAAAAAAACTTCAACTTAATTTTGGTTGTCCTTTTTGAATCTCGAAGTTTTTTCAATTCGACCCTTGATAAATATGCCTCTATGCGTGATGTATATTCTGAGACAATTTGCAATTGGTTTTTATTTTTTATTATTTGGGGTTTTTGAGTTATTTAGCTTTTTATTCAGCAGCTCTCCAGTTTGCAATATCAGCAATCTATTTGCTAATGTCCAAATTATCCATGCACTGATTTAAATAAAAGACTGGAATATGAAAAGAAGAGGCCTGAATAGAAAGATGAATAATAAAAAGTAGCAATAGAAATAAATATGTAGCTTTACATAGCATTTGTTCTTGAGATGGGGTCAGTGACCTGCATTTGAAATCTGGATTGAGTCAGAAGCAAATAATAAAAAACTATAAAAAAGAAAAAATGAAGGCCAATTGAAAAGATGCTTAGAATTGGCTATTCTATAACATACTAAAGTTAGACCACCCTTTGAAAGGGGCAGTTCACTTTTGATCTAATTTTAGTATGGAGATGAGTGGCTGGCTTATTTCTATTCATCTTCCAGTATCTCACACAAACCACTGAAATAATTCAAAAGGCAAAAAAAAAATGAAAACCAACTTGGTATAAAGAAACTTTGGGTTTTTACAAAACTGAGCTAATTTCACCATTAGCAATGGGCTCTTTGGCCTAACTCCATCAGAATCAGCCAAAGATCTAAGCATAATAAGGGGGTTTGGGGGGAAATATAATGCTAAATAATTAAAAAACATAAAATGAAATAATTAAAAAATCAAAAGCAATACAACATGATTGCAAATTGCTTCAGGATTAACGACAAAAGTTTTGCCAAGTTTCAATTAAAAAAAAAAAGGCCATTAAATCCAATGTATTGGGAGCTGTACAAGTCACAGCAGAATGCGCATTGACTTTTTGCATTTTGCTAATTTTCCCTGTTTCACATTTTTTTGGCCAGGTGAAATGGGATAGATTAACCCATCATATTAAAAGTTAATTCAAAAGTTAATTTAAAGGTAAACTACCCCTTTAAGTTTTAAACCTATTTCTAGTTCTGATAACCCAAATATTTATCTGAAGGTAATGAAGAGCCACTTAAAGGGGCAAATTTACTTAAGGTCGAATATCGAGGGTTAATTATCTGTCGAATTGAAATCCTTCGACTTCGAATATCGAAGGCGAAGGATTTACCGCAATTCGTTCGATCGAATGATTTTTCTTTGACCAAAAAAAGATAGCAAAGCCTATGGGGACCTTCCCCATAGGCTGACATTGACTTCGGTAGGTTTTAGGTGGCGAAGTAAGGGGTCGAAGTTTTTTTTTTAAAGAGACAGTACTTGGACTATCGAATGGTCGAATAGTCGAACGATTTTTAGTTCGAATCGTTCGATTTGAAGTCTTAGTCGAAGTAGCCCATTCGATGATCGAAGTAGCCAAAAAACCATTCGAAATTTGACGTTTTTTTTCCTCTATTCCTTCACTTGAGCTAAGTAAATGGGCCACAAAATGTCCACTGCTACAGAGACTAGAAAAGTAGATTATAAAAAAAGAATGGTGGGAAGAGAAACGGACAATTTTAGATTCCTGGGCCTTTACACTGCCTCCAGCTGGTCCAAAAAGCCTTAACCAAATATTTTTTTTGTTATTATAACATAGTCAAGTGCTGTAGCCTGAAACTATAAATATTGGGGAACTCATTAAAAACGTAATAACTTACAATTAAATTTCTTTCAAGTAATAGTGCGAAATAGGTAAAATGTTAATAAACTTACCACACAGACCTTCGGTGCTGTTAAGAAACGTACTCAGAGGTAATGTTAACATAAACAGTGTGTCACTAAAGATAATGTGAGCTTTTAAAGCTGCAATATTCACAACAATGTCAATCACAGTACTGGATATGGTGATGCCATCCTTTGTAAATCCAGGGGATACAATCTTCTGGTTGAACATAATCTAAAAGAAGTAAGAACTTTGGTTAATGTTTCTGTGATATACCAATGTAGAATACAGGTATGGGATCTATTATCTAGAATGCTCGGGACCTGAGGCTTTCCGGATAACAGGTCTTTCCGTAATTTGGATCTTCACACCTTAAGACTACTATAAAATCATGTAAATATTAAATAAACCCAATAGGCTGATTTTGCTTCCAATAAGGATTAATTATATCTTAGTTGGGATCAAGTACAAGCTGCTGTTTTAATATTACAGAGAAAAAGGAAATCATTTTTAAAGATTTGGATTATTTGATTATAATGGAGTCTATGGGAGACATCTTTTCCGTAATTTGGAACTTTCTGGATAACAGGTTTCTGGATAACGGATCCCATACCTGTACTATAAAAATCTCTTCTAGGTGAGATAAAAAAGGTAATTTACAAAGGGCTAGACATACGTGCAAGAGCACCAAGAGTTGGAGAACATGTTCCTTTGAGTTCCATGCACAAGCATTTGTGCCTGGCCATTGCATTTCTTTCTTTATGAATTCTGAATGATGTCCAAGCTAGTATGCCAGGAGTTGCCCATGTGCTGCTTTATGCAGGTAGTTACAGAGACATAACTTTTTGAGCTCCAATCTATGGAGACTAATAACAAATGCTATTGGGGTAAAGTGCAAAAATACATTGTGCTTATTGCCTAATTTTTGTAATTGTACCTTGCCCCATTTTTTAAAAAGATTCTTCAAGTCTGATAACTGAGGGTCATCCTTGGCTAATTCACCAAATTTACATTTTTATTATTTATCTCATACAAGTCAGTAGATCTCAGCCCAAGATTTTGGGAGTTATTTATCAAAGTCCAAATGTCAAAAACGACTTTACTTCAAAATCCAAATTTTTAGCAGACAAAAAAACTCAAAGTTTTCAAGATTTATTAAAGCCAGAAGCTGTTAAGGTGGTTACAACCATGTGCTAGATTTTGTCTCAATAACTATAAGTACTCTGTATAATTCACGAGAGAAAAGTCATGCTAGCATTTACTTAAAAACATCTGTCAAATTTGCATAAATAATATCTTACATCTCATTGGTACTTTATACCCATGTCTATTTAATAGAATATGCCTCTGTCTGTGCAAAGTAAATCTAAATGTAGAGCATCCAAGTACAAAACAGGACAGTCTTCTATACATTTTGGGGGAATGCCAAAAACTTGAAAAATGTGAGGGTTTATTTTTACTATAAAATCCGAATTATTAGTGGGAGAAAATTTACATTTTCTGAGATTTATTACACCATGAGGATGGAAAAAGTCAGAATCCAAAAATCCGGCATCTCAGACCTACCGAGGTTGTATATAGAGGTTGTATATACTGTAAGTCAATGGGGGAGGTCCCTATCCTATATGGAAGTTTCTGTGGTCTGTGCTGGAATTATCCTGAAAATCCAACTATTTTGGACTTTTCAGGCAAAAATCCAAAAATGTGGGCTTTTAGGGAAAAAGTCCGAAAAAACGAGCGGTTTTGGAAAAAAATTAAAAATTGTATGATTCTAGTTTGGTCTGACTTTTTGTTTTAAAAATATAAGAAAAATTCAGATTTTGATAAATAACCCCTAAGAGTTAGACTGAACTTTGCAATATTGTAATTACTGTAGGTGCAATGAAAAGAATAGCTACAGGGGAATGGGCTTGAACTTAAAATACTGTTGAAGCCAAATACAAGTTTGATTGCATCAGTCTGAGCACTTACATAAAATGTACAATAATAATACACTTTCATTTACAAGTTATTGTTTTTCCTTTATGTGTGTCTGGCCAGCCATACCTGTTTGTTCATTGCACCATTTTTCATGGAGCGCATCAATGTCACTATATTGTTTTCAAAAGAAATAATGATCATTTGTGGACAGCTTGCACTATTGGCTTCACTGCAGTAGTCATTTTTTGCAAGGATCAGAAAGTGGTTATATTGCTCATTGATCTCTTGCACTAGAATGTTGGTACAGTTGTTGACAAATTCATATGTGGTCCCATCGAAGGTCATGTACTGGTTGTTGTCCATTACAACACAGACACCTGGAGGAAATACCAGTGTATGAATTCAGTGGTATTATTACTTTTATACACAATCAACATGTTCATAATGTACATTTTCCACCCTTCAAGTTCCTCAGTAACAAAATGCCCAGAATTCCAGCATCATTGTAGATTGGATTTAAATAACCTGCCACAGATCTTGGCCCACCAAAGTTATATATTTGAATCCATTAATTATATCATTGAGGTCTTTTGAGCTCTGAGAGCTTTGACACACAAGACTTTTTAGTTGTATATTGAAGTGTTGTAATTTTTAGTTGTAAATGAAGTTGCACATCATTTTGCAAGCAACTATGAAGCTACAAATGATAATCCTTGGGTTTTCTGCAATTGCATGCGTTCACATATTACAACTCCCATCCATACATAAAGTACTGTATACTGTGTTGAGTACAGCAAATACAACTCAAAGAGCTGTAATAGGCTATCATGTATTACAATCTAAGAAACACAGCCATTATACAGAGGGTTGAAGCCTACATCACCTTTTGAAGACCACCCATGCTTGCTTCAGGATTTTTTTAAAATAAAGCTCATAAAAATGTGTATGATGTTGACATAGTAGTTATCCAGTAGTATTAGAGAATGATGTGCCAGTGCAGTAACTTATAACATCCAGATGTTCCCAATTGCTCAGGGCAAGCTACATACACTTTATGGATTCAGGTTGTTCATTGAAATATAACTGTCCATGCTTCATAAACCCCCAATTTGGCACAGGATATGTTTAAACTACTGATTCTCAAGACCGTGTATAGAGTCTTTTATTAGAATAATAGATTTAGGGGCCGATTCACTAACTTCGAGTGAAGGATTCAAAGTAAAAAAACTTCGAATTTCGAAGTTTGTTTTGGGCTACTTCGACCATCGAATGGGCTACTTCGACCTTTGACTACGACTATGAAAAATCGTTCGACTATTCGACCATTCGATAGTCGAAGTACTGTCTCTTTAAAAAAAACTTTGACCCCCTAGTTCGGCATCTAAAAGCTACCGAAGTCAATGTTAGCCTATGGGGAAGTTCCCCATAGGCTTGGCTAACTTTTTTTGATCAAAGGATATTCCTTCGATTGTTGGATTTGAATCCTTCGAATCGTTTGATTCGAAGGATTTAATCGTTCGATCGAAGGAATTATACTTCGATTGTTCGATCGAACTATCTGCGCTAAATCCTTCGACTTCGATATTTGAAGTAAAAGGATTTCAATTCCTAGTCGAATATCGAGGGTTAATTAACCCTCGATATTCGACCCTTAGTGAATCAGCCCCCTAATATAATATATTAGAATAGAAGAAATGTTAATAAAATATAAAATACAAAAAAAATAAATTACACGAACATCCCCCTTTCTCAGACAGAAAACAACACAAATACTAGTCCATTCATTAATCTGATAAGCCTTTTGCAACCTCCTTTTTATTGTCCTACCACTCACTCGCTTATTCTCTCTGCAATCCATCCAGAATAAAGCTGCAAGATTCATCCACCACTCGTCCACCCCACCTGCAAAACCTCCTCTGTCTACCATTACATTCTTTCATCAAACTCCCCATCCTCGCCTATAAAGCTCTCAGTAACTATGCTCCACTTTACATTTCAACTTTCATCTCCAGATACTCTCCAAATCAAACACTTTGCTCCTCTAATAATCTTGAATTTTCTGCTCTACAAACCTCACCATATGTATGTCGCCAAGACTTCACCAGACCAGAGTTAAATGTCACCACAAAACCCACCTCTTTTGTAAAGCTTACACACTTACCAAATAAAAGATGTGGGATATCCCTTAAAGGGGTTGTTCACCCCTGTTTAACTTTAAGTATGGTGTAGAGAGTGATTTGCAATTGGTTTTCATTTTTTTTATTATTTGTGGTTTTTGAGTTATTTAACTTTTTATTCAGCATCTCCCCAGTTTGTAATTTTGACAATCCAGTTGCTAGGGTCCACATTACCCTAGTAACCATGCATTGATTTGAATAAGAGACTGAAATATGAATAGGAGAGAACTGAATAGAAAGATGATTAAAAAAAAGTCAATAAAATGTGTAGCCTTACAAAGCATTTGTTTTTAGATGAGTCAGTGCCCCCCATATGAAAGATGGAAAGAGTAAGAAGAAGAAGGCAAATCATTTAAAAACTTTTAAAAAAAGAAAAAATGAAGGCCAATTGAAATCTTTTTAAGAACTAGGTGTTCTATAATATACTAAGGGGCATATTTATCAAACAGTGAAGTTAGAGATCACCACAGTCCACTAGTGTGAAATTCTGCCTCTCTCCATTCATTTCTATAGCATTTTTAAAAGAGTATTTATCAATGGGTGAAAGTGAAAGTTCACCCTTTGATAAATATGCCCCTAAATGCTAAATTAAAGGTGAACCATCCCTTTAACACATATCTTTCTGCTCATCTCATCTGGCTAATTCATTATCTGATGAGCGAATATGTCCCATTTTGCTGAAAAATGTTGGGAAACTGCAAAAAAAATCATGAAACGCAATTAACTCAATAGGCATCAATTTTGTTACACGTGCAACAATACATTAAAGTCAGTTGGTGTTTTTTGTTATGGTGACTTTTTTATCGCTGCAAAAAATTTTGCGGCAAATTTTTGCCACAGTTTCTCAAAATAATTTGCACATGGCAAAGTGCGTAATTTTGCCACGAATCCATGCCTGGAGAAAAAAACTCGCTCAACTCAGTAACAATGTCATAACTGTCAATATTTTGTAATCTACTTCTCCCACATAATATTATACCTTCTGTATAAATTATCTTCACCATATAAATAGTAAACCCTTGTGGGCAGAGTCCTCATTACCTAATGTATTTATTTATTTGTCATGTATGTACCCCTGTTTGTGGAAAACACTGACATGCTATAAATAAATGTAATAATAATTACATTTAATTCATCATTTATTTATAGGACACTCTGGATAAAATAATATTTTACACAGGCTTTTTGCAAATTTCACATATGTATTTGTCCTCAAAACATACAGTATATTTTTTGACTATGTAAACATAAACACTTACCTTGACATTCATAATGATAACAACAACCATTAAGGCTGTATACCACAATAGGCTTAGAACCAGTAGCACATGTTACTTTCTCTGCAACAGGGCATGTCACTTGTTCAAGAGTAACAATGTTGTTCCCATGGCATGTGGCCACTGTGCAGTTATCAAGGTTCCACTTCTCATTTGTCTAAATTGGAAAATGTGTAAAATCGCATTATTTAAAATTGTAATATGAAGATTCAAAGGCAAACATAAATCAGGAATCATGTTTTGCTTAGCTAGAGTTTTCAGACTTTAGTTTAGTTTAGACTTTAGTTTAGTTCCGCATATAAGTGATGAGAATGAAGCCCAGCTACTTTTACAAATAGAAGCGGCTTAGCAACTACATCAAGTTATTATTATTATTATGGGTGACTTCAATTATGAAGACATTGACTGAGGTAATGGGGTTGCCAAATCAGAAAAAGATAGTAGGTTTTAAAATATGCTGAATAAGTTATACACTAAATGGCAGTGTGTTGGGAGTTTCCTTAACTAAGAAGGATCTTGGGGGTTTTGTAGATAACAAGTTGTCTAATTCGGGACAGTGCCATTCTTTGGCTACTAAAGCAAATAAAGTTCTGTCTTGCATAAAAAAGGCATAAACTCAAGGGATGAAAACATAATTATGCCTTTTTATAGGTCACTGGTAAGGCCTCATCTGGAGTATGCAGTGCAGTTTTTCACTCCAGTCCTTAAGAGGGATATAAATGAGCTGGAGAGAGTGCAGAGACTAAGTGCAACCAAACTGGTTAGGGGGATGGAAGATTTAAATTACGATAGTAGACTGTCAAGGTTGGGGTTGTTTTCTCGGGAAAAAAGGCTCTTGCAATGAGACATGATTACACTTTACAAGTACATTAGAGGACATTATAGACCAATAGCAGGGGACCTTTTTACCCATTAAGAGGATCATCGCACCAGAGGCCACCCCTTCAGACTAGAAGAAAAGAACTTTCATTTGAAACAGCATAGGTGGGGGAGGACAGTGAGGTTGTTGAATGCACTGCCGGGTGATGTTGTGATGCTGATTCAGTTAATGCCTTTAAGAATGGCTTGGATGATTTCTTGGACAGACATAATATCAACGGGCTATTGTGATACTAAACGCTATAGTTAGTATAGGTATGGGTATATAGAATTTAATTAAAAGTAGGGAGGGGTGTGTGTATGGATGCTGGGTTTTCATTTGGAGGGGTTAAACTTGATGGGAGTTTTGTCTTTTTTCAACCCAATTTAACTATGTAACTACTGTATAACTATGTTCACAGTAATGTGGTCACTATAAGATATAAGGGGTCATTTACAACTACTGAGAGAGTCAACAACCGTAGGTTTAACTGGCTACACAGAAAAACATAGAAAGGGAATGGGATTGCCTCACTGAGAATCTGTAGTTTTAGGGACACAGCTCATGTGGAGTCTGAGTTCCCATATGGAGTCAGAGAGGAGTTTGAGTTCCCAGACCAATCTCATAGCTGTACACGTTATAGCATATTAAACAAAAAATCGACTACACTCACAGGACTTGTTGCAAGGTAAAAAAGGTGGATTTTTTTAATGTCTTCAGGAAGTGAAAAAAAGTACTTAACACAGTGTTATTTAAATATTAAAGTGGCGCCAAATCTCACAGTGATGATGTCATTCATGGGCATGATCCCAATTAATACACATTTGTGTCATTTACATATACAAAAGGACAAATACAAGAGTCCTCTGCACTCAACCCATTATCAATATATTTAAGACAGAGACATTTTGTGCATACTGCTACTGAAAAATGCCTTACCCTTTAAACAAAACAGGGATTGTTTGTCCATATATTGCAATATATTTAAGCTGGCCAACTACGTCAAAGTCATCCCATATCTGGCCAGTCCTACAATTCTCATCTGATTCATTAAGAATTCTATTGCTTCATTATACATTTTACAAAGGGACTAAGTTTCACCAGCAACTTTCTAGCTGCTTTCAACGTCAAACATAAGTGATATGCTTATTAATAATTTTGTAATTTTGCCAACTTGCGTGATCATTTTATACAAAAAGGGGTACAATAAGCTCTGATAAAATCACTCATAAAACGAAAACATAAAAAACCTCCACAGGGTATCTGCAAATTCTATACACCCCTACCAATATAGGATAACTCAGCACTATATAACTTATTGTAGCCCTTTGGTCAGGAACAGGACCAATGTACACACCAATCTCCCCGTAATCTCATTCCAGTGACCATTTCTCAGGAAAAGCCTGTGCAGGCTCACAAGCTGCTGACAGTTCCTATGATAACACAATGCTGACTCATATGGGTCCCAGACCCGCTGCACACTTATATTACCCACAGCCAACTGGCTCCAACTGCATGTAAGGATTAAGCGTAATAGTGTTTCTATTCCTTTTGGTGATCCAACTGTGGCTATTAGATATTTGCTCTTTATTCACTTTTATTTTAGGAACTTTAGACACCCCCCCGATTGTGTAGGCTCGACTTGGATGTATAATGAGCCACTACAGGAACACGGACCAATGTGCCAGGTACCCGGAAGAAGGGAATATACTGTACAGTGGCCAATGATTCGTATGGTAAGTAAATACAATTGAAAATCGTTGCATACGACGGTTCCCTGGTGCATAGGTTGTGTGGCTTGTGTTGTTATAACACTACTATAGCCTCAGACTGAACTGTATAGAGCTGTCATCCCACGTTGTATTAGGGAATCCTGTCTGCCAGATAACTACCGCCATGTAGTAGATAAGACAGATACCCCTTACATGCAGTTGGAGGTAGTTGTCTGTGAGAAACAGTGGCGTAACTACCGGGGGAGTAGGGGTGCGATTGGGCCAGGGCCCGCACCCCCTCAGGGCCCCCGGCAGCTCGTGCGCAGAAAATATTGTACGGAGGGGAGCGGGGGGCCCGGCTGCACGTCCCGCGCCAGGGCCCGCCCCCCTCTAGTTACGTTACTGGTGGCAAATATAAGTGTGCAGCTGGTCTGGGACCCATATTAGTTTGTGTTGCATTTTATATATATATATATATATATATATATATATATATATATATATATATATATATATATATATATATATATATATATATATATATATATATCCTTGAAAAAGGACCGCAAAGTTAACATATAATGTTTTAAAATAAACAGGTGAAGATTTTTACAGGAGTGCCAGTTTTCAATTTATATATCAAATATAACTGTGCACCCCAATTATACATTAATTTTGCATTGGAGTGCGGATACTCAGCGGACTATTATATATATATATATATATATATATATATATATATATACACACAGTATATATACAGTATATATTTCTAATTCTTTTGTATATGTAAATGACACAAAGGTGTATTAATTGGATTATGCCCATGAATGACATCATCACTGTGGCATTTTGGCGACATTTTTATATTTATATAACACTATGTTAAGTACTTTTTTCACTTCCTAAAGATGGCAATGTGAGTCGAAACATTGAATACATCCACCTTTTTTACCTTGTAACAAGTATATTTAAATAAAAACAACATTATGAAGAGATGTGTTTTTCCAGGACCTTTTTTGGAGGACATCCTTCTATGGTTAGGTTAGATTCTGTTACTGGAAACATTGGGTATGCACAAGAGGTTGTTGTTGGCCCTTTAGTAACTGTAATTGATGTGGATGTCTTTGCAGGTGTCACTGTTGGTTGTATGGTAGTGGTTGTTTGTAGAGTACTAGATGCAGTAATAGATGTCACAGAAAAACTTGGAGTTGATATCTTGGGAGAAGTCATTGTTGAGTATATGGTACTGGTTTGTGATGGAGAAGTAGATGAAGGAACAGATGTGACAAAAGTGGTAGAGGTGGATGTCTTGGCAGGAGTCACAGTTGAGGATGTGGTACTGGTTGGTGCTGAAGTTGTAGTAGTATGTACAGATGTCACAGATGTGGATGTCTTGGCAGGAGTTACAGTTGAGGAGGTGGTACTGGTTGGTGCTGAAGTTGTATGTACAGATGTGACAGATGTGGTAGAGGTGGATGTCTTGGCAGGAGTCACAGTTGAGGATGTGGTACTGGTTGGTGCTGAAGTTGTAGTAGTATGTACAGATGTCACAGATGTGGATGTCTTGGCAGGAGTCACAGTTAAGGAGGTTGTACTGGTTGGTGCTGAAGTTGTAGTAGTATGTACAGATGTCACAGATGTGGATGGCTTGGCAGGAGTCACAGTTGAGGCGGTTGTACTGGTTGGTGCTGAAGTTGCATGTACAGATGTGACAGATGTGGTAGAGGTGGATGTCTTGGCAGGAGTCACAGTAGAGTATGTGGTACTAGTTGGTGCTGGAGTTGTAGTTGTATGCACAGATGTGGTGGATGTCTTGGCAGGAGTCACAGTTGAGGATATGGTACTAGTTGGTGCCGATGTTGTAGTTGTATGTACAGATGTGGATGTCTTGGCAGGAGTCACAGTTGAGGAAGTGGTACTGGTTGGTGCTGAAGTTGTATGTACAGATGTCACAGATATGGTCGATGTGGATGTCTTGGCAGGAGTCACAGTAGAGTATGTGGTACTAGTTGGTGCTGGAGTTGTAGTTGTATGCACAGATGTGGTGGATGTCTTGGCAGAAGTCACAGTTGAGGATGTGGTACTAGTTGGTGCTGGAGTTGTAGTTGTATGCACAGATGTGGTGGATGTCTTGGCAGGAGTCACAGTTGAGGATGTGGTACTAGTTGGTGCCAAAGTTGTAGTTGTATGTACAGATGTCAAACGTGTGGATGTAGATGCCAGTGTAGAGGATTTAGTGCTAGTTGTTGGGGTTTTAGTTGTTGTAACAGATGTTGCAGGAGTACTTGATAGACAGGGTCCAGAAAATCTGTCAACCTTACAGTTTGTGTTGCAGTAGCCATAGTAATAGCAACCAGAGGCATCAGTCTCATTATAAACAGTATCCCCTAAAAAAAGTACATTGAGGTTAAATAAAAGATCTAATAATTTCCTGATAATTCTCTTTCTTGTGTATAACTGTACAATTGTAAACAAATAGACCTTAAAATGTTGAAAATGCCTCTGTTTAACCAGCTCTCTACATTGTAAATTTAGATTCAAAAACAAAACTGTGCATATACTGTACAGTAGCTATATTATTAGAGTCTGGCCATAAAATGTATGGAAAAATGTGGACTTATGCATAGGACTCCTTATATTTTACATCAGTAGGTACATTAATCGCTACATAATATGGGAGGCAAGGATTGTGACCAAAGACACAAAGATATAGAAGTGAAATGGGTACTTGTAAATTTCAGTTTCGACCACACACACTTCAAAGCAAACTAGTTCAGTGTGACACATGTGCAAAGTATCCAATGGTTAAAATGTAACCTTTAATAAACTAACACTAAAAAGGGAAAAGCTTGAAAAAAACACACACATTCACTGCTATAACCACCAGGCTGCAGTGCTGGACCAGTGTCCTTAAAAAACAAATTCAAAACTGCACATGGTGGAACGGTGGTGCCAAATTCAAAAATTCATGGCACCTCTCCAGAAATTGTATTCTAAACAGGCTTCGGTGCCGTGCCACCCACTCCCACCCTTCCATTTTAAACCAACATGAGCCAAATCCTGCCTATCTACGTGGGGACAGGGTGGGAGCTAAGTTGCCCACCGTCCACCTATGCCACCCAACTTGTTTCGCCGACTATATCAGATTCTTCAGGGGCACATCGGATTTAATTTTACATATTTACATAGTTAATGTAAAGCCTACATTTTCCTACCATGTATATTGTTGGGCATATCTTACCCACCCAAGCCACATCATTTGTACTGCATATACCCCCGCCATTTGCCAGCCCTATCACATTTTCCTAGAACAAATAGCAGCTTTTACCAGGTGGCCATTTTCCCTCTGACACATCATCAGTAACATTGTAACATGTATCCTGTAAAGTTCATGCAATGCAGAATGCAGGTTTACACAGGTAAACAAACTTTGATAAAAAGTTCTGCTGGGGTTGAGCACTGTAATGGTTAAGCTGAGCTCAGGAGAGGTGGTTATGAGAAAAAAATAGGATCAGACAGCTAGAGTTTCTATGGGAAGCAGCAATGCTATCTCTTCATTGGCTGTAGGGTGTGTTTAGAAATCTGAGCTGAGAAGAACTGAACATGCTCATAAGTCAACAGCCAAAGCAATTTTCTGAGGGAGAGGGCAGAATGGGTTAGAGGAGTAGAAGGATTTATAAGTGGTTAAGGGGATGCTGCAGCCTTACTGTTAACCCTTTAACAAACAGAGTGGCAGGTATCTAAAGATTTCAAAGAGGCCTTTCACTGATGACATTTTTGTGGAGGGTTTACATGTCCTTTAAATCAATTTAAAACTTACCTGGTGAGAATGTGGCACCATTTACAAGACAATAGCAATGTGTTGAAATAAATGTTGTGGTAACTTTTTTGCTGGTTGTTTCTGGTGTAGGTTGTGATGTTGTGATGCAATTACTATAGTCATCACAGCAAAATAATCTTATCTCATAATCATAGCATATTTGTGATATCTGATCCTTGTTGAGGCACACCAGTCCATCTACTGTGTTACATATTACAGTTTGTGCAGGCGGATTAAATTGCATGATAGGGATATTTGTTGCTCTACACTCAATGTTATTAGGGCTCCTACAGGCCGACTGTATATCTTTGAGAGTCTCAAACTCACCACCACTTAATCCAGGTGATGGGCTATTGCGATTAAACCACTGTGTCCACCGACATCCCGGTGTACAGAATACAGATGTTGTATATGATACTGATGAGTATGGCTGCCTTTGGGTTATTGATATGGGCGTTCTTGCACTTGTTTTTGTTGTCATTATCTCTGCTTTTGTGGTGGTGAGATTTGATGTGGTTGAAGGGGTTTCAGTAGTTGTTGTCTCTGTAGATGTTAGGTATTCACATGGTACAAAACTGCAGCATAAAACTTTAATTTGGTAGTTAGGACAAGGGGCATCTGATGACTGCTGATAGCATAGCAACCCGATAGATACATTACATATTATATTGTATGTAGTTAAATCTAGCGGTGCTGTTGATGAATTATCTGCTTCACAATAAATATCTTTTGGATTTTCACAAATGTTATATCCATTTCCTCGTATGTTTTCGTATGATTCATCATCATCTCCATTCTGTGTCGCTGGATCGCTGACATTAAACCACTCGGACCATTCACATTGCTCAACAACACATAATGTTGTTGTCATTTGAGTGACATTTGTTGCTGCTGAAATTAGATTAAAGACATTCTAGTCAAGCCTGGCCAACAGATTGAACTTGCCATTATATAGTGAATAAAGTACCCCCTATTGTAAAATATAAGGATATTATAAGTCATCGAGGAGTTCCATGGCCATATTAAAGCACAATGCCGAATGTTTTTATACAGGTCATGGAACTACGAGGTTACTTCTAATATCCTCATATTTTCAAACAAGGGGTACTTTATTTATTTAAATACACCATTTTTAGTGAGCCATGTGTCAAAAATGTCACTACTCACCGTTTATAACTGATGACATCACTAGTCACCGTTTTTAAGGATATAGATATTCATGGCTTTTGTGTATTAAATATATATATATAAAATATACTGCTGTTTTAGAGAGAAACACTTTTTTGAATAGTAAAAGTGGGATATCAGTTGAATTGTAGGCTACAAAAACAATATAGTACTTTTCTTTAAAGGACAAGTAACAGCAAAAGATGAAAGGATTGTTGGTGCATTTAAATATGATCAACAGTTGATCAAATTTTCATATGCTGTGTGTTTGCTTCAGAAAGCCATGAGCTTTCTAGACTTGATTTTGGGTGGGTTACACAATAAAAACTTGTATGCCAGAGGAGTATATCACACAGAACAATTTAACAAAACAAAAATTAACATGAAATTAACATTTATTTGTAAAAGTAATATCTAAGCAAAAATACTGCACAAGTCCATTGGTACTAATAATATATATTATATATATATTTTTTTAAATTTTTGTGGAGCAGTTGTTAGGAAATACTTGCCTGTAGTGGGTACAGTTGAGAAGGTAAATGGTGATGTGAAGGCAGATAGACATGGGTAGATTTCTCGATAGATGGTTCCATTTTCCTTGCATGTCGCAGTAATACAACCTCCCATACCATCTGTAGTGTTGTATATGCTTTGATTGTAGTTGTACATTTGGCCTTCATATATACAAACACAGGCTAAAAAAAGATTGCATGTTTAAGTATAGGAAGGAAGACATGAATACTTAACAGCAGTTACATATTTTATGCTGTCATACCTTCAGCATTAGGAGAACACATAATGCCATGCTCTGTGCAGTTGCTGTAGGGGGAAAAATAAGTCATTATTTGTAAAATGTACACCTCCTAATCATGGGTAGTTTACCATAGAAGGCTTTCCAATGGAGAACTTATATAATGAATGAAGAGCACTTGGACTTTATTTTTCCTCTGTAAATCGTATTTGTTCTCTGTTTGTGAAATTGGGCGCAGGCTGTGTATTGCATATTCAGAGCGGGAGCTGTGTCACTTCTAGAATGTTTTTTAAAAACAGTGTTTTTTTTCGGGTGCACTTATTGACACTGCTTGCCGTGGGGATCCTGAAGCTCAGTTGTGCACCATTTATCAGAAGAGGCAAGATGTGAAAGAACATGTTTGAATGCAAGTACCTTAATAAATTGTTTTAATATATGCTCTCCATTGCATGCATATTAAGCACCAGTAATGGGGGTGTTGTTATAAACAGGGCCGGATTTACATAGTGGGCACCCCTAGGCCCGCTGTTGTTCGTGAACCCCCGTCGCCTTCCTTTTATTCACTCAAATCACTGAGACTGGAGCTATGGGGATTGGCACACAGGAAATTTAAAAAACTATTGTATCTCCTGCGCATCCCCAGTGTTTCTGAACCAATGTAGGTGTAGTTGGGCAGCATGCAGCCCTCTATAATCCTACCGCCCTAGTCCCGGGCCTTGGTGGCCTCTCCACAAATCTGGGCCTGGTTATAAATGACCCCTATCTAAGAAAAGGTGATAAGCTTGCCCAAATGCAGTTGCCCATTGAGACTAATAGAATATTTATTAAATAAATGCTTCATGCTGATTGGTTGATGTAAATAATTAGACCTGTAATAAGTTTGCACCTTACATTTCCACAAAAAGGCTCTTATTGAAGGAAGAAAGTAGAATTACCAGGCAATGCAAGTCTCTTTAGAGGGCATTTTGGATCCCAATTTATAATATTTCCTGTCCTCATCAAAGCAGCCACATTGTGATACGCATTCCATTTCATCCTCATCAAAGTACGGTGCGTATTTTGGGCATGTGGGATAACATCCTTATGAAAATTTAGAGATCTCATCCATTAGAAATATGAAGACTACAATTAAATTTAGATTCAAAATATCATATATATTAAGGTATGAATAAAATAACTTATTTTACCTTCAAGGCCACCCAACTCATAAGAACACTTTCCCCTAGGATTTCTACAGGTCTTCAAACAAGGCGCTCCGCAGGGCCTATAATGCCATTCACACCTTTTTTCCTTGTTATAGTAATCACAGAACAGAGCTGATAACAATAAATGAATACACAGAAGAAAGATTTATTTATTTCTGCCGCAATGGTTTTTATGAACATCAGATAAAATCAGATTATTTCAATGAAAAACAGGCATAAAGCATAGCTGGTCTTAAAAACTGTTACTGTATATCAGGGGTCCCCAACCTTTTTTTTACCCGGGAGCCACATTCAAATGTAAAAAGAGTTGGAGAACAACACAAACATAAAATAGTCCCTTGGGTGCCAAAATAAGGGCTGTGATTGGCTATTTGGTTGCCCCTGTGTGGACTGGCAGCCTATAAGAGGCTCTACTTGGTACTATACTTAGTTTTTATGCAATTAAAACTTGCTTCCAAGCCTGGAATTCAAAAATAAGCATCTGCTCTGAGGACCCAGAGAGCAACATCCAAGGGGTTGGAGAGCAACATGTTGCTCGCGAGCTACTGGTTGGGGATCACTGTGTATATCATAAAGTGCAAGCACAAGAAGAACCTGTGCCGATCGGAATTTATTGTAATTTTAAGTTGTTATTAATGTGTACTCAAAATGAAAGGGAGTTACAACATAAATGGTAGTCTATGCTCTTGGTCATAAAGTGTCATATAACGGGAAAATGGACTGAATGGTCAAACCTGATTTGAACATACACATGGATGGCCACATCACGCACATTGCTAATGATATATATTTGTTTAGCATTTGGGCAGAATGAGAACACTATATAGAGTGACCATACTTGTGGTGCAACAATAAATCATAATTTAGTGTAAAAACACTTTACACTTTTTTGTATGTATTAATGATCGATATATTCCCAGAAGTTGTTACATTTTGCCTTCTTTGAGCTGTACATTCTGTTTTTTGGGGTGTTAGAGCTCAGTGGCAGTACTAAACTTTAATACCTCACCAAATCATGAAGCTCAAGGAAAGTATTGAGTTTAGCAATTCAGGAAAGATCTATCCATGCTGAGATTAGTCTTTGAAGATTGTAAAAGTGTTTGTTAAATCTTAAGGAATGGATATTATTTACTAAACATAAATATTAATATTGCTCAGTAAGACTTTAAAGATCTATTTTTCAAGCTGTGCAAAAACTGGAGTTAGGACAAACCAAAATTTAAAAAAAATCACGTGCCTCACATGCTGCAATTATTTTAGGACCTTGTAATTTGCATGTGCAAATGGTTTTGGATTTGTTTTGAGATTCTTATTGACCTTTTGAGGCAGATTCTGTATTCAGCTGAATCCTAAAATTCATGATACTGTGAAACCCTAATAAATAACACTTTTGTTTCACATTTTGTTTTAAACTTTTTTTTCACCACTTGATAAATAGGAGATTTAATTTTTTTTCAATAGATGAGAATTAGGATTCAAATAATGTTTGTTATGCTAAGTGTTGTATTTGATTTATAACTAAATCATGGTATGGTAATGTTGCTTTACTCACGGCAAATTGTTGGGCTCCTCCAATAAATACATATAAAAAATTCTCCACATGCCTGGGCATAGGCCGCAACAGAAGTGCAAAAGCACTCACAATCCCCTCCAGTATTACAAGCACATGTGTCAGAAACACAATTGTCATAGTATGGAACTGGGTTAACCTAGCAAATAAAAACAAGGTAGGTTTTTCTTTTATAATAAACAAGTGTCCATAGCCATTGATTCATTAAAGAATACTGAAAATAAAAATTAGAGCATGGAAGATCACAGTATCTTTTTTTCAGAGATTATGAAAAGAGGTTTCCAGAGATTGTTCAATCCTTAGACAGAAATAAGGGCAGGGTAACAGAGGACAAAACACATTCTTTGATTTCTTCTCTACTCACACAGGCCGGTGTAAGCACTAAATGCGAGTGGAACACATGCTGCGTATGGTGCTTAAAGGGATACTGTTATGGGGAAAAAAATTTTTTTCAAAATGAATCAGTTAATATAGTGCTGCTCCAGCAGAATTCTGCACTGAAATCCATTTCTCAAAAGAGCAAACAGATTTTTTTATATTCAATTTTGAAATCTGACATGGGGCTAGACATTTTGTCAATTTCCCAGCTGCCCCTTCTCATGTGACTTGTGCCTGCACTTCAGGATAGAAATGCTTTCTGGCAGGCTGCTGTTTTTTCATTCTCAATGTAACTGAATGTGTCTCAGTGGGACATGGGTTTTTACTATTGAGTGCTGTTCTTAGATCTACCAGGCAGCTGTTATCTTGTGTTAGGGAGCTGTTATCTGGTTACCTTCCCATTGTTCTTTTGTTTGGCTGCTGGGGGGGGGAAGGGAGGGGTGATATCACTCCAACTTGCAGTACAGCAGTAAAGAGTGATTGAAGTTTATCAGAGCACAAGTCACATGACTTGGGGCAGCTGGGAAATTGACAATATGTCTAGCCCCATGTCAGATTTCAAAATTGAATATAAAAAAAATCAGTTTGCTCTTTTGAGAAATGGATTTCAGTGCTGAATTCTGCTAGAGCAGCACTATTAACTGATTCATTTTGAAAAATTTTTTTTTTCCCATGACAGTATCCCTTTAAGGACTTGACCCTAAAACTGAAAATCCATTAGAGGCGTTATGCTAATGAGCTTAAAAATTATTGCAGACAATAAAAACATAAACTGATAAAATCTTTGTATATGCTCACTGTGGAATAAAATCATATGACCAACTCACTTACATGTGGATGGCATGCAGCAAAAATACTACTGTGAATAATACTGCATTGCTTTTGTGCCCAAGATACTCTGTATGGATTCAAGACACAAGAATTCTTGTTGAGTTTTGCATCTGGACAAGCCAGAGACAACTTCCAGCTGTTTGCAAATTCTTCAACACTTCCAACGACAGCATTGGTTCTGGTGGTGTAATCATTGTTTCTGTTCCCATCGTAGTTGCCACACAACCCACAAAGCATTCCCTGAAAATACATTTTTTTTTTTAAAAAAAAAATATTTTTGTTTTAAAATTGTTTTATTACTTTATGACAATTAAGACCAATGACAGAGAATAAGTTGCAAAAATGCTAAGTTGCCACTCTAAGGTAGATACATTATAGATTTTTTTTCCTTCAGAAATTCAGCTTATGTATTCCTTGCTTTTTATGGTTTCGGTGGGTAAAAAAAATACACATATGGAATAATGCAATCCTTGCTGAGTATCGGACTTCGCTATATCAAAATATTAAAAAGAACGAAATAAATGTCCATCAGTTATTTAACAAGAAGAAGATAATGCAGCTGTTGATGTTACCTGAAAGATGTTAGTGACTTTAATATAGATAGTTGTCTTCTTATCCCACACGAGCAGCAGGCCTTGGTTAGTCTCAATTACCAAATAAATGCCCATTAAACGCACACTGTATGGGACACCAGTTCCGTTACCTCTTTGTAACACATTGAGATGATCATCAAGAAGAATAAGTTCATAACCCTGTAAAGAAATCCTGTTTAAACTTAAAAGGTATAAAACAAACAGCCAATGAAAATTATAACTTTTTTGACAATGGTTAGAATTCATTTACAAAATGTGGGTTAATTGTGGAAGCATGAAATGCACTATGATAATTGTGGAATATAACATTTCTTTGAACAATGATAATTACGTAATATAGGTAAATTGCACTCACTTCTAGGAAGATTTTGATGGATTTGGAGCATGTAGTTCCTGTAGTCCCACATGGGATGTTCTCTGTGATAATTCTAAAAGTGCTGCCGGTTTCATTTAGAGAACAGTGATCCTGTATATTAAAATGTATTAATAAATAAATGACAGTTTAAAACTATTATAATTAAACTTGATGGAAAAGACAGTAAGGTTGTATGAGAGGAGTAAAATTAAACCATGTAAGGCTTTACTGTTAAATAAATGAAAGAATGGGCTTTGTAAAAAAAAAAATTGTGTAGGATTACAAATGATGAGTGAAACTTTTCGGCAAGTTTCGCCATGAAAATTACGCCTATAGACTGTAATGGGTGAAAAAAATTGTCGTGCATCAAACATTTGACTAGCATCAAAATAAATGCATTACGTTGAATTTGTTTGCAAATTTTCACTGTTTTGCAAATTTTTGGTGAAGCGAAACGGGTCAGATTCACTCATCACTACAGTGAATTGCAGGAGTAATAGCACAGATTTAGCCATAAAGGGAATATTCTATCCCATTTTATTTTCACTAGAGCTTGATAACATTCAGGTGCTCATCCATCTAACATTAAGATATTTTTCTTGTTTAACAAGTTCAAGCTTTAAAGTATATCTACTAATAAACATTGACGACTAGCAAAATATATTACTAAACATTTAGATATTTATTTATGCTTCTCACTCTTTGATATCAATGAGCAAAAATCATATATGATACAATTTCTATTTTCTAAACCCTGGGTTTTTAAATATCTCATATGGCTATCACATGGCTATCACATGGCTAAAATACAACAAAAAGAGCCTCCTGTAGGCTGCCAGTCCACATAGGGACTAAAAAATAGCCAATCACAGCCCTTATTTCTTACCTCCCCAGGAACTGTGTGCATGTTGTTCCCCAACTCTTTTTACATTTGAAAGTGGCTCATGGATAAAAAAAGGTTGGGGACCTCTGTTTTAATGTACAGTATATACTTGTACCAGTATTGCCCTCCCTAGTGACTTTAGAGATGGATGAGTCAGGTGTGGCTATATAAGTAAGGTCAGAGCGGGTTGACAATTGTCATCACTAGTATGAGTGGTATTGTTATCACCATATCTACCCACATCTGTACTCTGACACTCCTTTGAAATCTGGTTAAAACAACTGAAAATACATACAGTTGTAGCAGTGAGAAAGTCTACAGCTTATTAGTCTAGGAAGAAACATCTGAATCATTGAGTGGAGTCACATTAGCTTTTGAGGTGCATTATTGCTTTAAAAACAAAAAAAATTCGGTATTCATTACAATTGGCTCTTCATAGCAGTATCTACTGATAAAGATTTTATTTTCACTTTATTTTTAAAAAGCAACAAGATATGCATACCTTTGCAAGAGTATATTCACATTCTCCCCCAAAACTATAACGCTGTCCATCAAAAGTAATATAATGCCCATCTCCATATACTTGGCAAGTCCCCAGACAAACATTCGTGGTACAATTCCACTTTCTGTCCTTGCAAACACTGCAGAAATATTTGGGATATATAGAATACTGTATGTTTAGCTGAATTGTTTTGCAAGCAAAATCTTATTTAGAAAATACTTATACACACCATGTGTTGCATCGAATTTTTATCTCATCCCCGGGCGCATACATTGCCTCATTGTGGATGCAGGGACAATCATTTTCTTTGATACAGCCACCTTTGTCATCAGACACAAGATCATCAGGGCAGACACATCCTGGACTGCACCTTTTACTATACTATAAAAAGAAACCACAAAAACTCATCATTACAAAATAATAAATTATCCTCACAAATAATAAAATACTGGTATGGGGTCCGTTAATCATTATTCAGAAAGTTCCAAATTATGGGAAGGCCATCTTCCATAGAGTCCATTTTATCCAAATGACCCAATTTTTTTTTTAATCCTTTTTCTCTGTTTTAATAAAACAGAACCTTTTACTTGATCCAAACTAATATACAATTAATTAACTTAATGTTTAAAATAGTGTCTAGTAGACACAAGTAAGATCCAAATCGGGAAAGACCCAATATCTCGAAAAGCTCAGGTCCCAAGCATTGTAGATAATAGGTCCCATACCTCTATCACCCCTTATTCAACTAAAACCATATAAGGTATATACAATAAATAAACTAAATTGAAATGCAAATGTTCAGTACTATCAGTACAGATTCAATCTATTTGTCTTTTTAATTGATTTGGACACTTCTAAAGCAATAGCAGCACTGAATTATTCTTGGCTGAAAGGCCCCCACTTTTTTTTCTGTTGTTCACCCCTCCAGTCATCCAATTCCCAGGTCAAACAAACACACAAGTTAGGGAATGGTGGTATATGCAGGCAGATGAACCCCTTAGATCTTCCCATGTATCAACTCTAGTGATCATGTAGGTTATGATGCAAACATTCCTTTAAATCAAGTAATACAACAATTAATATCTGCAAATGTATTGTTTCGGATTATTTTCTAACCACTCACACAATGCATGTCCAGAGTCTCGCAGCTTTTAAAGCACTCAGCTCCTGGAGTGCCTGGTTTAGCATTTTGGCAACTAATATAGACCTTAGGATCCACACAGTCTAGAAAACAGATAAAAGAGTTAAAATGCAACATATACAAAATATTCTGTACTTTCTGCTAGATTTAAAATATTAAAAGTGGAAAGGTTAAGAGTTAATAACTCAAGTGTCTTCAAACATGGCATATGGTATATGTGACTTATTCTCACTTTTTCTATTTAGGTGGAAACCTAGTGGAGGAACCTCTCAGTGGTGACAGAACATGCAAATTAATGACAGGACTTGGGTGCTGCTGGTAGAGTAATACTGTACATCCTGTGTTCCTAACCCTGAACATAGAACCAGGTAGAGGTAGAAAGTAGAAATGCATGTGTCCCTACATTCATTTATCATAGAAAGTCATCTACAATACAGTCAATAGTTTTCTACTTACACATTTGCTGTTCTGATGGCAGAAAATATCATAAAGCTGATTGGAAAGTTTTTATTTAGTTCTCCAGTATTAGACAAGAGATGGACTAATTGTTTGGGAAGAATATGGTTTACTTTAATCGGGTAGTTATTCCCCTATATAGACTGTACAAATATGAAAACATATAAATACAAAAATAGCATACTATAACTTTTAAAGTTACCACCCAAATTACATCACTGAACATCTGTCAAGTTTTCTGTACCAGCCAAGAGATACAAGAGCAAGTAACAGTGAAGAATATGGAACTTTATGGTCACATGGATCACTGGAACAGATTTGTCCTACTTCCTTTTGGCCAACATACAGCAGTGGGTTTCCAACCCCTTACAACATCGGTAAATGTTGGGTCACCGTTTGGTACATTAGAAATATGCCTATCAAGGCTGTGTAAGACGGGTTTGAAGAAGAGTTCGAATGAATTTCAAGTAAAAAGACTAAACTCTTCAAAATTGATTGTGATATTCATTGAGTGGCTACTTCACTTCTAGGCTGATCCAATGAAGACTCTTAAGTTTCCTATGACAGTAAGTTTCAACTGTAAAAAACAATTCATATAATTTATATTTGCCTCTTATCACAATGCTTTAGAAATAGACTTACCTGCAACTTCATTTCCAATGCAGTTTAGTTTTCCTTTTGTACAGGTGCTGTGGATTTAAATGAAACACATCTTTTCTATTAAATCTACAGAATTGCAGTTAAACTTTTTTCAGCTACCAAAAAATATTTCAATTTGAACACACAAAGCAAACAAAATGGACTTTGACATGCATGCAAACATAGATTACGCAGTTCGTTCAAATTTGACCAGAACTGGAAAATTGTCTGGGTGTTCAAGCCCGAAAGTAGCCAGTTAGGCCTATAGTGCAATATACTAAAGATATGATTCAGCAAATATACTGTATGTGGTCAACAGGCTAGTACTATGTGATCCAACTGAACGACAGTCTGATCAACAGTAAAATGTTCATACACAAATGGACAAATTGCATAATATCTAGCTCATTATCACTTGGGTTACTTGGTTACATATAGATTCATATAGCAGTGTATGAAGGTAATACATTTACATTATTATATTTACTATATGTTGGCAGTTTGAAACTAGTAGATTTTAAATTCACAGCACACTCATTTAATCATAATAAGTCAATCCAATAATTGCTCACCATATAACCCCTCCTACATTAATAGTAGTTCCTGAATGTATCGGAGATCCTCGATAGTAACATGGGCAAAAAGATGGAAGTACACATTTGCCATTGTCATCCAGGTATAACCCTTTGCCACAAGTGCAACCCATCAGAGGATCAAATTGTACCTTGCACATTACATCTGAGATGCTGAGACTGCGGCAGGTTGGTAGATAGGTGCTGATAGCATAGCTGTACACCAGGTTTTCGGAGCAAACAGATTTGTATTTGCCTGTAAAAATAAATATTTCCACAATCTAAGCACTTAATATTGCACTGGTGTGCATTATATGTAAGGCCATACACCATATCTTCTTGTTTAAAAGATCCTGTGCATTCATGTCAGTGATACTTAATATTGGTTATTAGAAGACACAAAATGAACCATCACTTACTGCAAACTAAGTTGTTCCAGTTGGTCAGTATCACACCTTTGGCGGCACAGGCTTGGACATAGGAGAACAAAGCAGCGCACATACACTCTTCACTCCTCTCACAGGAACAGGTGTCGGTCAAGCAATTCTAATGGAACAATACAACAATAATAACTAGTTTCTAAAATGTCATGTCCTGTTCTCCACATAATGCTTTAGTGTATGCTATCTCAACTACATTTCATTTAGAAGAGCTACGTATATGTACAATACCATGGTTTTGTCTACATAATTTCCAGTTTCATAGCTTGCGATAGGCATCCCAACCTTTTTTTTACCAATGAGCCACATTGAAATATAAAGAGTGATGGGGAGCAACACAAACATGAAAATACTGTTATCCTTGGGGGATGCCAAATAAGGGCTGCGATAAAAAGGGATACCCACATGGGATCTGTCTCTTTCTGGTACACCCACTAGCTGGATGAGGTGGTTTGTTGTTTTAGGGCTTGAGGTGGAGATAGACCTCAGTATAGGAGCAAACAATATCAGCTCAGAAACTGTAATATGTCACTATAGGAGTGACAGCTAGGATTAGAAAAGTTAGTGAGCAGCTAAGGCTCCTACGAGGAGTTTAGTAAAGGTTTAGTACCTTCCGGCACTTCTGCTGCAATTTTAGGGACCCAAGAAGTTAGGCTCAGGATTAGAGAGTAATTCACCTCTGCGGGCTTGGCCTAGGGATGGGGAGTTGGTGGTCACAAGGCAGGCAATGTAACCCAGTGAGACAAAGCTGACTACAGGGATCAGAGAGGATCTGTGAGTAACTATATTTGTGTAGATGATTTCCTGCCACTACTTGTTAGTGGAGTGTACCATCTGAGTATGCACCTTGAATATTGGAAGTAATTGATCACTTCAAGTATACCACCAGTTAATAAAGTATTCATTGGTTTAAAGAACCACTGGCACCCAATGTTATTTGCTAAAGAGTGATTGCTGTGTGCTTATACCCGAGTGGTATCCCTTTCTCCATGCCATAAGTGGGGCCACCTGAACATAAACGGGGGAATGTAATAAAAATCACTAACGGAAAAACTATTCGCAATGCGAAAAGTTATGCCTTTGCGCGAACAAATTTTGCTTTGTGCGAATTTAATAAAGCTTTTGCGAGCCCGGAAACTGTTTAGCGACCACTTCCGACAGTGAAAGACCGTTTGCGAATTTTATAGTTTGCGCCAATGCGCAGTCAATGTAATAAAACTTCTTACTGAAAAAGTCGTTATGTTTGCTCCAAAAGATTACGACACCTTCAAGCACTTCTTATGAGTGCGCAATTAAAATTCGCAATGCGCAATTAAAATTCGCAATGCAATAAAAGTTTAAGGAACAATATTACATTGCGAGATGTGGATTTTTAGTCTTATTGGTGCGAATTGTTTTGCTCTTTGCGACTTTTATTACATTCCCCTGAAAGAGTTTAATTATATTGTGCCTACCGAGAGTAGCTATGAGTTGGACCCCTTGCACAGGTTCTGGAACCAGTATATATAGTAACCCAAGGAAGGTTGAGGCAAAACCATAACCCATTCACCTGTTACATCTGGATGGTCTAATGCACCCCTACTATCACTAATTAATAACATTTCTATGCTAACATTGCTCTATTGTGTTGTTGTAACCTGTTGTATAGGAAAAAATTAGTCCCTTTGTGGTTCTTTGCAGACAATTATATTTGAAATGTCACTTATGGCACATGTGTTAGGCAAGGCCTTTTCAAGGTATCCAGAAAATGAATGAATACCCAATCTATTCATTTCAATAATTTAAATTAATGGCACTGTATAATACGTCAGATTTAATACAGCCCTTTATATATCTGTTGATGTTGTTTTTTGTAAGAACTTTAAAAAATAACATTCTGTTCTATCAACTTTCAAACAAGTAACAATGTTTTCCATTATAGAATAAAAAGTAAATCAATTGCATACTTTTGGTTTCATAGATAGATAGATATTTACCTTGTAGTAAATATTTGGGTTCACAACGTAGTGGCACTGACTGAAGACATTATTAGGATCTCTAAGAAAACCACACCAGTGTTTTGCATAATCCTCTGCAAGGGAAATGTTCAAATAAGAGAAATAATTTGGATATCGTTGTACAGGAACAATGGGGAAACATCCAGTCCATGTAGGAATGCTTGAATAATACTGAATAACAGTAAATGCATTACATGCTTAACATGTCTAAATCAGGCAAACATTGATTTTACATATCTATATTAAATGGTCTGATTGTATGTACCATTTTCCAGACTAAGGGAACAAGGGTCGTCCAATATATTCTTCACACTTGGACAGTTGGCTTCTGTTTTCCAGGTGTTAACAAATGCTGCAGCAGAGCCTTCAATTACTCCACTGATTGATCGGAAATCGTCTGTCTGAATGTCGTTGAAGTTTCCACAGATACCTGAATTATAGTTTACAATAGCAGTGAGTTCAACACAAGTAGTCATGTGTTGCAGTCTAAGCTAAAATATTCATTTTACATATTGAGTCCAATTCAGAAAAGAAGAAATACATACACAATTTATTTTGTTCTGGAAACATTTATTCCTGGCTTCATATTACTGATATTCTTTCTGAACCCCTTATAAATTCATGATAATTCGTGATAATTGTCATATTAAAGACTGCTATGAGAACCGTATCAACTCAATTTTTTTGTGCCTGTATAAGAATGCAACAGGGTTATGCTAAATTTGACTGTTGCAAAATCATAATAGAGAAAAAAAAATGCAAACATTGTAATTATTCTAGGGTTTAGTTAAATTCTAAGGTTTAGTTAAATTCCAAAAATAAATGCATGTACTGTGAATAAACAGATATTTTCAGTATCTGATAACAAGTCTATCTCCAGACTGTGGCCCCTACACTTGGGCAGATGTCACCTGGGAGTGTGAATTCCACATTACTTCTTGATGGTGAAATGGATGTTGCTCTTGTTAAGCTCACCTGTCTAACTCACAACTCCTCTGTCCTATGACAGAAGCTACTTTAAACTGCCTTTATCTTGTTCGTGGGGTCCCCACTCCCCAACTTCTCTAAGATTGTTGGTCTCCTTAGGATCCAAAGCTTGATACTGGGGCCTTATGTTCTAGGAAGGAAGTGGAGACCAAAGAGGACAAGCCATGTGCCCCCACCCCTTATATGAACTAGGGACAGGAATTGGTCATTAGATTCCTGAGCCAATTAGGGAAACCAACCTCCCACAGGGCATAGATGACAAAATCATAATTTTCTGAGCTGTGGGAGAAATAAACCTCTGGGTTACTTAGATAATGTTTCTTTTTAGTCAAATACTGTAAGCTTACCAAATGAAGAAACTTTGAAACAACTACTCTACATGTATTTTTCAAAATGTACATTAATAAATGGTAATCAAGCATATGTGACTTTTCTAAAAAGTTCATCAATACCACAATTAATGAGAAAACTGAAATGTGTATGTCATGGGTCCCATATTCACAACAAGAGTAATTTAATAATTATCATGAGTAGACAAAATAACAACTGCTTTCCTTTTGGTAATCCATTTAATTTATTCCAAATACAAATTTTGTTCTTTTCTGCAATGAGTTGACTTACATTGTAAAATAAAGGAAGCAAAAATCACACATCTTACCAGATGTCCTACTTTTATATATAGGGTCCAAAACCACGTAGAGTTGCATTACAGGTACCAATTGAATTATTGCCTGCATTCCATCGATGGAATCAAAGACAATGTAGAAGGGTGAGGGTTGTAACATGGTAAAGTGTCCTGTAAAACAGTTTATATGAATAATTAAAATTTATGTAATAGTGATGGTCCAGACCGTAGCTCAGGTGCAATCCGCTGTCATCAGTTTGATACCAATACTTGTTCTGCCCACATCTACTAATATGGGCATTCTGTAAGCTAAAATGTGAGGTTATGCTGACACCTAGTGGTAGTAGTGAGCAATAATGTTTAGTCAGATCAGGGTTACAGGATGGTGTAATTTCATGGGAGGATCTCAACCTTTGAACTGGGAACTTCCTGTCTTCCATTTTGTGAGAAGCCTTTAGCTGAAGAACAGCACATGACAAGAGCTCTTACTATTTCAGGACTAAATGGTGGAATTGTCCATAAGTACTTTAACCTATGGATACATAGTGCTTAAGGTGCTGCTGTGTGATGTTATGTGTACTGATTTGTGCATTCTGTATTTGTTTAGGTTGCAGTTTTACAGTAAAGTGTAATTCAACAAAGATCCTTACGGACTCAAGGTCTCACGTGTCTTAATACTGGATTACTTATTGTTAGACTGTCTGACTAGCGTTATACAACTGCTCAATAACGCGAAGCAGAACAATACTTTTGTCTGTTTATAAGTCCCTTTTACCTATCCTGTGTGTACAAATCATTATGCTGCTTGCCCTGACCGGTGCTTTGGACCTTTGCCATAAACTCTGTACCTACTTTGCTTGCATTGCCTATCTGCCTATCCTGCATGTATCTTAAAACATGCTATTTTGCTAATAACCATTCAGCCTGTGCACCAGTTCCTTCATCCTCCACTGTCCATGCATTCAATCTTGAAGACAGCAGCCCTAATGGTTAAATATTTTGAACAGAAAATAAAGTTCAAGTGTCAAAAACTGTAATCCGAATTGAACACAAATCAAACAAGTTATCTTAGGATCTTTTTTTTTTTTTTTTACCCATGAGACACTTTCAAAATAGGGCTTTGATTGAATATTTGGTGGCCCCTATGTGGACTAGCAGGCTACAATAGACTCTCTTAGGCAGTGGTCCCCAACCAGTGGCTCACAAGCAATCAATATTCAATCACAGCCCTTAATTGGCACCCCCCGGAACTTTTTGCAGTTTTGAATGTGACTCACAAAAAGGTTGGGATCCTTGGTCTAGGGTATCAATTCCATTTATTTTCAAAATCTTTTGTAAAATGTTAAATACTGCACATGGTTTATATGCAGCCATGTAGGGAACACTATGATGCAAATAAATAACAGATTTATTATTGGCTATATTTGTAACACATTTAATTGAGCTGCACATAGAGACAGAAAGGAGAACAATCATCAAGCTTACAGCTGGGGCAAAGATCTGTGCTGCCTGGGGCAAGGGGGCTTTGTGCTTAATGCCTACCATTGCACCTTACATTCAGACATGCTAGGGGGTATTCCATGGAAATCCATCATAGTCCCCAACTTCTGCCCACTGCGTCCATTCGGAAAGTGTTAGTAAGGTGTAAAGTGCAAAAAGTAAGGCTTTTACAGGTACATAGTTCTGAATTGAGAGCAAAGAGTTAATTTCAATAAGAATGCATCAGTGGCTGTGTTCAATGAAACGGGTTGGGAAACGAGTCCGGGTTGGGTGGTAGTTAGGTGGCATGAAGACATCTGAAAATATCCTGAAATATTTTCTAGTTTGTGGGTCAAATATTAACGTTATTTTTCTACCTTTTTTATTAAGGGATCACAAAAGTATAAGTATCATTTATAATTAGTGATGGGCGAATTTTTCTCGTTTTTGACGCCGACGCCCGTTTTTGACGCCAGCGTCCGTTTTTTTCAATGCCGCCGCAACATTTTTTTGAAGCCGGTGAATTTTTGGCAGCGAATTTTCGCGGGCGGTTTGCGAATTTATTCGCTGGCGGCGAATCACGCAAATTTGCCGCAAATTCGTGCCTGGCGAATAAATTCGTCCATCACTATTTATAATATTAATTATACTTAATAATATTAATATTATAAAGCATAATAATAGCATAATATGCATGTAATGTCAGTGATACAGACACAAAAAAAATATGAATGTAGATTTAGGGGGTTATTTACTAAACTCTGGTCAGGCTTTTTGAGGCAGAACATTTTGGCTTTTTTTAAAAAACATTTTTCATGATTTATTAAAGTCTGATGCAGCAAAAAGCCTGAATCCGAGAATCCGCCATCTCAGATCAGCCGATGTTGTGTATAAGTCAAAAGCAGAGGTCCCAATCCTATTTTGATGTTTCTGTGGTCTGCGCTGGAACTAGCCCAAAAATCCAACCATTTTGTACTTTTTGGGCAAAAATCCGCCAAAAATTTTGATTTCTGGGAAAAAACGTTAGCGATTCGTAAGAATTTACAATTTGGGTTTTCACTTGATTTTATTGGGTTTTTACCCGAACTGATTAAAACATTTTAAATAATGTTTAATAATAAATAAGGTAAAATTGGGTATGGGAGTTTGCTCATGGTTTTTTTTATTTAAAAAATTAGATAAATTCGGATTTTAGTGAATAACCCTCTTAAAGTTACCTATCTGTACTGCTGATCATTTTTCACCAATAAGTATGCGTTTGTAAGTAATTGTTACTTTAAGTTCCTAAACCTGACTGTTTGGCAACCTGACTGACCCTTCTAAAAGTGTTTGCTAGAATTTTAAACGCTGTCAGACTCAGGCCCGGACCTGGGCCTAGGGCAGCAGAATTTTAAGGGGGCTACATGGTGCCCATCCACACCCACATTGGTTTGGAAGCACTGGGGATTTGCAGGAGATACAATAGTTTTGTAAATTTCCTGTGCACCAATCCCCAGAACCCAGGAAGCAATGATGAAAATTTGTGCATGTGCACAAAGGAAGGGGGGCAATGAACAGCAGCGGGCCTATGGACGCATGCTATGTAAATCCGGTCCTGTTCAGACTACTCTACTGCTGCAGAAATATGACAGCCCCCTCAGAGAGGAAATTAGGGGATTTGATTGGTAATCTAAAAGCATTAGGAAGTACTTTTAACAAAATCATAAAGATCATGCAAGGACAGTGTTATGATATATTTAAAAAAACAGCTTAAGTTTAGGTGATCTCTTTAAAGCCATCATAGAGAAAAAGAGTTGCACATGGGTAAAAAAACCTGTGAACAAATGTCATATTCTTTATGAATATGTAGCAAGTGCAAATATTTGCTGTTTTTCAGTGTGATACCCCTTAGCACCAAGACGGTAATAGATTCCATAAATACCTGATGAAATGGGCAGGAAAGTATACAAAAAATTAACATACACCTCGCCGGTAGGTCTTACTTCAATAGTCTAAAAAAAAATTAGAAGTGAAAAGATATGCATTATACCAATTATTATATAAGGCGTATTTTTTTAGGAAAAGGTGTATTCTCATGGTAAAACATAAGGATATTAGAGGTCACCTAGTTCCACGAGTTCCATGAATGTGCACACAAAACAATATTTTTTGCACACATAGCCAAGAAGGAATTAGAGGGAACATTGTCTTTGATCATGGCTCACGGCCAAAGGTTGTGTGCTTTTATACAGGTCATGAAACCTCAAGGTAATATCTAATGTCCTAATATTTTGCAACAGGGGGTAGATACATCTTAATAATACAGAATTTCAGTGAGTTATGACACAAATTACATCATAAACCATTTACATTATTTAACAGGATAGTGATGGTTCTTGTGTATCGTATCACTATTAAATAAAATGGCCCATTGCCATGTACAGTCTAGCATGTTCAATTAGTTTTAAAGCTGTTGCAAACTTAGAGTAACACTTTATACTTTATACTTTAGTTTGCCTTTGCCCTAATCCATATAATTCACCCAAACAAAATTCTTTTTAATCTGAGGCCCATTTAGTTATGTTTTATGACCTGCATTGTACATTTTTCTTGTATTGCATTGTATTAATGTCCCATTATGTCCTGTTTATATTTATTCACTTACCGTTTGGCCACTGTTCAAAATAATGATAACTTCCATCAGACAGACCTCAGTGTCTTTTCTCCCACAAGGCCTTATTTCTGCCAGGACAGTAAAATTGCCCCCATCACATACCTGATGTAAGGAACATATCACATTAAAAAGAAAAATAAAGAATGAAATGGGCGCTTCGTCAAGTAATTGAATATCTATTGTGCTTACCTTGGAAAATACATAAGTGCAGTCTCCATATACGGTGAAATGTATAACATCAAACGTTGTAATATGGGACCCTCCTTTAATGGAACAAGTGGAAGTGCATGGTGTATCTGTGCAATTCCATTTTCCACCAGAACATGTGCTGAGGAAAAACAGGTATAAGGAGACAAAAACATTGCATAGCATAACATACTATTAAATCAGAATGATTAATATTTTGACTTACCAGAAACTACAAGAAGTAGAGTGAGTTTCTCCTGGGAGAAAAACGTTTCCATTGTATGTGCAGGCACATTGGTCTATGTTTATGCAACCTTGGTACTGAATATCATCAAGCACCATTCCTATAATGATAATTTATTATGGGAATAAAATATTATTTGGTATTGATACAATTGATTAGCGTACCTAAATTGCTCAAACATCTAATAATATTGTGTTTACACTTGTCATCAGATAATTCAGTAGATAAAAATATAAAAGTAACAATATACCTGAGGGACAGAAGCAACCGTCAACACATCTGTTTTCACAGATAGAACCCCTTTCTGGGTTTGAACAGCTGTCTCTACAAGAAGGCCCACACTCACTATATTCCAAGTTCAAGGGACAGGTCTTGGCTACGTAGAGAAAAAAAAACGATTTATGTATATAGAGGCAAAAAGAGCTAATATATAGAATATAGAAATAGAATATAAAACATTCATAAACTGATATAGCTATAGAGATTCCTTATTATATTGTAAATTCTAATTAAAAATATATAAACTAACTTTTATTAGGGTAATGTCTCCTTTTTCAAAAATAACACATCACAATACAGAAACAGCATACATTTGGTTAGAATATCAAAGTATAGGAGTTGAGGTGTTTATCTAGAGGTGTGCTATCTTAGAGGTGTTTTTGTATATGCCAAGGACCAGGCAGTTCATTCGTTTGGCTTTACTGTCTGATGGTCAGGGTGACATTTTTACAGACCATAGGATCCCTCAGATTCACAACCAGTCTGTCCATATAAAAAAAAAAATCTGCCATAAAAAAATATGCTGGACATAAATGAGGCATTGGCAGACAAAAGGTACAAAGAGACAAAGGGGAACTCCACACAAACATAACTTTTTGAAATGTAAACATAATTTCTATCAACTTTGTAATATACATCAGTTAAAAAGTATGCAGACTTTTCATGATTTTAATGGTTTGGAACAGTTCCCTATGCCTAGCCCCCTGCTGATCTCTCTGACTACTGAGCTGAGCTGACTACTGTTACTTTGTATCAACAGCCAGCTGTCCTCAGCCTGCATCCTCCAAACCCCACAATTCCCTGCACACGTGATTTCAATAAGGAACGGAACATCACAGTGCAATGCATTGTGGGTTATGTAGTTCCTGTCTGTAAGCTGTGGAGAAGTTGTTACAATTTGTAACATCAGTGTTTAGTCCCTCCTTTCCTGCCAGGGTTTTAAATGATGCAGAAAGAGAAGAACTGTTACACAGCTGGATTTCAGCATAGAAAATAGCATTTATTCATACTTTTTGAAGAAACAGGTAACTGTGATGGGTGTATTAGAGGTTTCTGTTTTATGTGGGCCTCTTTATTAAATTTTGATTTGGAAGCTGCAGTTCCCCTTTAATATGTCAGTTCAGTTATGTTTGGTTCAGGCTTCTGGCCACATAGCTGAATGATGATATTTTTTGGTCAAACTGTGTAATCTCTGGTACAATATAATATATCTAGAAAGTATTTGATTTTTGTAACAAAAAAAAACATAACATATATTATGTAATGATAAGTTCTAAGGCATTGCAGATGCCACTTTTGCTAATGGAGTAATATACAAGAGTTCAAAATAAATTGAATAAGTAGTACCGTGTACAGTATCTACTGTACCACAGTTGAACTGTTGTTTGCCTTTTCTTTGCATTAAAAATATCCATTTTTTTAATTTTTATAAACAGTGTAGAAAGGTGCAGTTTATTTATGTTTGCTCATAGAAGGTAATTAGATGACTTCCATCTTGCCAATCATAGTCATTGGCCTAATTAGGCTGATTTGATTTGTTTAGAACCCAGATCATGGGGTGGGGTCTGTATAGCCCCACCCCGAAAGCATGGGTCAATGCTGTCTTGCCCTAAAATGTTTTAAAGCCAGCCTGATATATGGCCATGTTCAAAACAAATATCAGTTTCTGAGTCAATATACACAGATTAGTGTGTTCGGTTAGTGAAATTAGCAGTAGCTTCAAAAGGTTGTTCATCTTTAACTTTTAGTATGATGTAGAGACTGATATTCTAAAACAATTTGCAATTGGTTTTAATTTTTTATTTGTGTTTTTTTTATTTAATTTTTTATTCAGCATCTCTGGTTTATAATTTCAGCAATCTGGTTGCAAGGGTCCAATTTACCCTAGTAACTATACATTTATTTAAATAAGAGACTGAAAAATGAATAGGGGAATAGAAAGATGAGTAATAAAAAAGTAGCAATAACAATACATTTGTAGCCTTACAGAGCATTTATTTTTAAGATGATATCAGTGACCCCCATTTGAAAGCTGGAAAGAGTCAGAAGAAGAAGGCAAATAATAATAACTATAAATAATAAAAACTATAAAAAATAAATGACAACCAATTGAAAAGTTGCTTAGAATTGGCCATTCTGTAACAATGTAGAAGTTAACTTAAAATTGAACCACCCCTTTTAGGGTAAAGAGAAAAATAATAATTTGCAAATACAATCTTTTTAATTTTGAAATAGGCAAATCTTGTTTTTATACAAGCCAAAACTAATTCGCTCTGTAGTATTCTCTATATCAGTCAGATATACAGTGAAACTTACGACAAAGTTCTTGAGTTCTCCAATTTTCGGGTTTTCCTCCAACACGAATGCATTGACGAGAATACTCAGCAATTGTAGAACAGATGCAGTCAGATGTAATATTTTCTGTGCAGGTACATAAATCTTGCATGCAGGAGTAAACATAAGCGTCGGGAGGAAGGACAGACACACAGTCTACAAAACTTGGGCCTATTAGAATAAACGCACATACATCCCCCTAAAGAAAAATAAAGACAGTAGTTTTAATATACAACTAATTTAATGCAATTTGTGTCATACAACTTAATTCAGATAGGTATAATGACCTGCCTTCTGTTAATTTGAACTGTTCGTTGACTTAAAGGGGAACTCCACAAAAACATAACAAGCTTTTTGAAAAGTAAACATAATTTCAAGCAACTTTGCAGTATACATCATTTAAAAAATATGCAGACTTTTCATGATTTTTATTGGTTTCTGGCATTCCCTAAGCCTAGTCCCCTGCTTTCCTGCTGATCTCTCTGACTACTTTGCTGAGCTGACTGACTACTGTTACTTTGTATCAACAGCCAGCTGCCCTCAGCCTGCATCCTCCAAATCCCACAATTCCCTGCACACGTGATTCCAATAAGGAAAGGAACACCATTGTGCAATGCATTGTGGGTTATGTAGTTCCTGCATGCTGTCTGTAAGCTGTGGAGAGGTTGTTACAATTTGTAACATCAGTGTTTAGTCCCTCCTTGTGATTTTCAAGTAGACTTAACGTATGGAGATGCAAATTACAGAAAGATCTCATATCCGTAAAACCCAGGTCCTGAGCTTTCTGGATAACAGATCCCAAATCTGTACATAGAGTACACTGGGTAGACAGTATTTTATTGAAGTATTCTAGTGGTCCCCATAATTTCACATCACCACAGGTATTATTCTGGATTTCTTATGTAGGAGGGTAAAGGTTTTTTGGTTTCCTTTTTCCTATGTGAACGTATTCTGCTAGCAGTTCAGTGACTGGCCAGTAGATGTCACTATATAAAATGGTAAAGGTTTTCGATACCCCAGGGAATGTGTTAGCCAGCTAGGCTGGGTCCTTTTTCCCATAGAGCACCCATTGGAAGTAGGGTGTTGCTGCTAGGGCTTGAGGTGGAGGTAGGCCTCAGTATAGGTGCAGCACGTGTCAGAAGGGTCAGAAAATGTAACAGGTCACTATAGGTCACTTAAATATGTGACTGAGTGTTGAGAAGTGTACTATCAGTTCAATAAATTGTTCTGCTGTGTTCTGCTGTTTTAAAGAACCACTGGCGCCCAAAGTTTATTTGATCAAGAGTGAATACTGTGTGTGCTTATACTAAGTGGTAATCCCTTCCTCCATACCATAAGCGGGGGCCCCACCTGAAAATAGTCTAATTATATTGTGTCTACTGGGAGTTGCTGGGAGTTGGACCCCTTGCTCAGGTACTGAAACCAGTGGATAGTAACCCAAGGGAAGGTTTAGGAAGACCCTGACCCATCCACCTGTTACACTTATATGTGCAATATATCGCAATTCCATAAATGTAGTTACAGATGTACCTTACAACAAGTAATTTTGCCAAATGAGAGTGTATTTAGAAAAAAAAGTATCTCTTAATATTCAGGTGCAACATAGAAAGGTACTTTCACCCTAGGTGAGAGTCTTAAAAAGTTTATAAGCAGAATACAATAAAGAACACTTACAGTTTCATTACAGCTTTCCCAATCAGGAGCAGCAACATCGTCACATTGTTCATTTGGGCCATTAACTTTTTTGAGGTTCCCAAATTCAGTTTCAGTGATTTCATATCCTTTTAAGAGAGAAAATAAAACTGAAGGCTGGGGCATAATGTGAGTAACATTTTTACTCAATGGTCAGCTTTATTTTAAGCTTTAGTTTAAAAAATGGCTGGCTCTTCAGGACATGCCATTCGTACAGAGGATTTTGTAGCAAAGGTACAGCATTGTATTTTTAGTAGAAAATAGGGATGCACCGAATCAACTATTTTGGATTCGGCCGAACCCCACGAATCCTTTGCAAAAGATTCGGCCTAATACCGAACCGAAGCGAACCCTAATTTGCATATGCAAATTAGGATTCGGATTCAGTTCGGCTGGGCAGAAGGATTCGGCCGAATCCGAATCCTGCTGAAAAAAAACAAATCCTGCATTCGGTGCATGCCTTGTAGAAAATGAAACAAACAGCACAAACACTGTGAGCAAACATTAAAAAAATTTAAATTGGTGTTCATTTTACAAAATAATTTGGGTGTTCACATTATTTACTTTGTGCTGACAAAATAAACACATTTTGCAAAATATAAACACACTGTGAGGGTCATTTATTAGGGTGCAAAGTGCAAACTGCCATCTTTTTTGTATTTTGCACTCTGCCCAGCATCTTGCTGCATGTACCTGCACCCCAAAATGGACCACAGAGACAGATTATCAGCCCACTATCAACTTTGGATCATATTTAATAAATGGAAAATGTGACTTGCTAAGCAAGGTTCTGTTTCCAAAGCACTGCCCAAGCATGGCAATAGAAAGGTTAATTGTCTTGTTCTTATTTTATCAGGTTTAATCGTTTTTAATAATCTACTGTGTATCACACACAGCATATTCTAAGACAGGTTTGTTACTGCACAAATGGGGCACTTTTGGCCTGGATGTTGGGGACGGCAGGGGCCTCTAGGGAGGCAGTCCAACCCTGCTGCAATCCATTGTAAAGAGAGCAAAGTACTGGAACCTTACCAGAGCTGCTGATAAATTCATTGTACTTAGAGATCCCGTTATAGTCACCACAAAGACCACATGTCTGATTAGAATATTTTGAATCAAGCCGGAGCTAAGTATAAAAAAATGAAATAACGTGTAAATGCTATAATACAAGACATACCCATATCATACTAATTCATGCTGTATTGAGATTATTATCATTAACATGTATTTATATAGCACCAACATATTTCACAGCACTGTACATCAGCTAATATTTACATTTAGTGGCCTATTTAAGATTGCTCATGCTTTTTGGCCCGAACAATCTTTAAGGAAACCCTGCGGGAGTTTCCTAACTTATACAGGGGTTAGGCCTAAAAAGCTCAGCAATCATATAGGTTTTTATTCAGCAGATCTCTAGTGTGCAATTTCAGCAATCTGGTTGTTAGGGTCCAAATTACCCTAGCAACCACACACTGATTCCTGAAGAGACAGGACTATGAATAGTAGACGGCCCGAATAGAAAGATGAGTAATAAAAAGTAGTTATACCAAAACATTTGTAGTCTTTCAGAGCATTTCTTTTTAGATGGGGTCAATGACCCCCATTTGAAAGCTGGAAAGAGTCAGAAGAAGAAGAAGGCAAATAATTCAAAAACTATAAAAAAAATGAAGGCCATTTCAAAAGTTGCTTACAACTAGCCATTCTATAATATTCTAAAGGTTAATGTAAAGGTGAACCTCCCCTTGAAAACAAAACAGCCTTTCTGAGAAATAATACACAGTTTTAACACCTAATTAGCTGGTTAATCATCATTTTCCTTTTACCTTATTATGCAAGAATTGGATCCACCAACAATTGTTCTCTTACCATTAGGCTGCCATCATCATTCATATTGAATTCCAAGCCAATTTTTGATGTTACTTTTGTGTAAACACCAATTTTATTTATCATAACTCCTGATGAGCTATATGGCAGCTCAGTGCTGAGTGAGAAGAAAAAAATGGGTTAGTGAGCCACTAGTGAAAGGACTTCTAATATCCACAGGATTTTTACAAATAATTGATGTGTAGGGGTTACATTCACAAATATATTAGACAGTAGAATTTTTAATAATAATAGTACATATAAAAATATAATTTTCCAAAATTTTAACAGCTATTCCTTTGTTATCTTAAAGGGATACTGTCATGGGAAAAAAAAAATTCTAAATGAATCAGTTAATAGTGCTGCTCCAGCAGAATTCTGCACTGAAATCCATTTCTCAAAAGAGCAAAACAGATTTTTTTATATTCAATTTTGAAATCTGACATGGGGCTAGACATATTGTCAATTTCCCAGCTGCCCCAAGTCATGTGACTTGTGCTCTGATAAACTTCAATCACTCTTTACTGCTGTACTGCAAGCTGGAGTGATATCACCCCCCTCCCTTTCCCCCCCAGCAGCCAAACAAAAGAACAATGGGAAGGTAACCAGATAGCAGCTCCCTAACACAAGATAACAGCTGCCTGGTAGATCTAAGAACAACACTCAATAGTAAAAACCCATGTCTCACTGAGACATATTCAGTTACATTGAGAAGGAAAAACAGCAGCCTGCCAGAAAGCATTTCTCTCCTAAAGTGCAGGCACAAGTCACATGACTGGGGGTAGCTGGGAAATTGACAAAATGTCTAGCCCCATGTCAGATTTCAAAATTGAATATAAAAAAATCTGTTTGTTCTTTTGAGAAATGGATTTCAGTGCAGAATTCTGCTGGAGTAGCACTATTAACTGATGTGTTTTGAAAAAAGCATGTTTTTTAAAGAATTGATCCACAGTGATGTGTGTGGACCAATGAGAACAGAGACCCCAGCTGCAAACAAGTATTTTGTGACTTTCATAGATGATTGCTCCAGATAAACAAAAGTATATCTAATGAAGCGCAAAAGTGAAACATTGGTAACGCAAGGAGTATATAACAGAATTCACAAATTCCAGCACAATCCTGTGACACTAAGATCTGACAATGGAGGTGAGTACACAAGCATTGAAGCTAAAAAATATCTAAAGGAACAAGGCATTCAACATCAAACAAGTGCTCCATACACTCCAAAACAAAACGATGTAGCAGAAAGAAAGAATCACACACTTGTAAAAATCTCACAAACCTCTAAAACACAACCTTTGATAAATAACCCCCATAATGTAAAACATATTACATCTCCTTGTATTAAACTTGCGGTACTTTACCTGCACAGCCATTACTAATTTATTTGCCTCTACGATGGGTTTATGCATGTGTCTATAAACTGTATATAAACCTTTATATGCATACAGAGAAAAAGCACACTATTAAAGGTAAATTAGAGAAAAACATAATTGCCTAGTAGTGATGGGTGAATCTGTCCCATTTTGTTTTGCTGAAAAATTTGCAAAACAGTGAAAAAATTAATTAAAATCAATGAGCGTCCGAATAATTTTGTTGCGCATCAATATTTATATGGGCGACAATTCTGATGTGAGAAAAATTTGTTTTTGTTGCAGCAAACTTTTCCACAGTGAATTTTCGTTTTACTTTCACGAAAACATTTGCGGACGGCAAAGTGCCATGCCTGGCGAGTAAATTCACCCATCACTATTGCCTAGGATTATAAAATTATGTAATTATATTTGTGTAGTGCCTTACAAATCTCCATTGACCAAAACAGTGTCGTTAAACAGTTCCACAATCATTATATCAATTTTCATAATGATTTTGGTGTAAAAAAATCCATTCTCCATGGTGTTTTGCATCTGAATAATAAAGTCTTCATAGGTGCTCTTGCAATGAGAGGACAAAATATAATTACAGGTTCCAGGAAAGTAGAAGATATCTCCATCAAATGTATTATAATGGAAGTTCCAATAACTGCAGATTTCATTGGGCATTGCTCCAGTGGCTGAAAATAGTGGAAAATGTAAAGAAACTTGGAATTACCAAAACAGAATGCTTAAATGAGAAGTTGATTTTTTAAAAAAAAAAATTGGTTGAACTCATAAAAAGAACACTCCAATTATTTTATATGCTGAGTTTTGTAGTCTGCATTTTCAGCTTTAGGACAAAAGCTATGTAAGCTAAATGGGTTCCCTTCAGATTTTTACTTTAAATTTACAGACTGCTAACTCTTGTCCTGAGGAGTTAGTCCTTCCATGTTGGACCACTCCTGGTGGTTTAGTCTCCCCATGGTATAGAACAGAGAATGAGACCTGAAATTGATTGCTTAGCAAGTCCAGTTACTTTAGACGTATCACTATTAAATACTGTATTTCAAGAAGAATAAAAACCTCTAAAGACATATTAATCCTTAAACTCCATTGAGTTAAAGTGCTCATGTCCAGATTTAGTTGGGCATTTTGGTTAATCTTGGCTACACTAAAACAATTGACTGGACAATATGGATCCTCAATGTTATGGGTAGCTACAACTCTGATCTTGCTGGAGTGTTTTAAAACTGGTTAACTAGAACTGGAAAGTCACTAGAACTCCTGCTGTTTCTGACCAGATAGAAGAATAGAAAATAATGTTACTTACTTTTCACCATTCGAAGAAAATCAGTATTGGAATTTAGGTCAGATGTAAAGGTCACATCCCCTATTAAATAATACAGATTTTTAGTGCATGATATATAAAAACTTTTAGTTCATCAAACTTTGTTAGGTTAAAGGTATATAATTAAATCATTTCTTAGTGCCACCTTTATTATTTTACATCACGGATTTGAAAGACAATCAGAGACTTAGGGCAGGACTAGACAAAGCGATTGGAGCCGACACATGTGACTAAACGCATGTGACGTGTCGGATGTTCTAATGAAAACGGAAGTGAAGGAGAAATCGCAGGTAACAACTACATTTATCCGACTGTCGGATGAAAATGCAGTGGATAAATGTAGTTGTTACCTGTGATTTCTCCTTCACTTCCGTTTTCATTAGAACATCCGACACGTTGCATACGTTTAGCCGCATTGCGACGTGTCGGCTCCAATTGCTTCATCTAGTCCTGCCCTAATACTGTCATTTTGTTCAAATGTCACTTATTATTAGCTGCACCTGAGGAAGCGGTTGGTCCCGAAAGCTTGTGCTTCAACTTCTGCAAAAAAATGTGTTAAAGGCAATTGCCAGTTGAGCCAGTGTGCTTCTTCCCTATATACAGCCTGGCCTTTTTATTAGCTAACATAAATGTGATTCAGACACTGGGAGCCTTATTTATCATAATCAGAAATTTTCTGATTATTTTATTAAAAAAATGCCAAGCAAACTAGAATCCACGATTTGACCTTATTAATTATTAAAAAAAAAGCACATGTTAATCAGATTGGGGAAAAACTAGATAAAATCAAACAAAAAATCTGAATCGTATGATTTTTTTCAGGCTTTTTCCCGAAAAGCTCACATTTTCTGGATTTTTGCCCGAAAAGTCAGTTTTTCGGGGTAATTCTTGCACAGACCACAGAAACTATTTATAAGTCTCTGATTGACTTATATACAACCTCAGCAGGTCTGAGATGCTGAATTTTCGGATTCTGACTTTTTCCATCCTCGGGGTATAAAAAAATCTTGAAAAAAAACATTTTGTTCCACTAAAAATTCGAATTTTATAGTAAAAAAAAACCTAAATTTTTTGGCGTTTTTAACATTGGGACTTTAATAAATAACACCCCAGATGGTATTGTGTTGTAGTATCCATAATTGAGAAGGATCTGGAGATTTTTGTTTCATTCTGTGGCTACTAAAGTGAATTAAGTATTCCTTTGCATAAAAAGAGCATTTACTTGGGATACAAACATAATTTTGCCTCTTTGTAGGTCCCTGGTACAGTATAATCTTGAGTATAATCACAAATTAATCCACTGGTTTGCCAGTCTGTGCAATTCTGTTTTTAACTTTATTAGCACTATGCATCTCTAATTGTTGGGACTTCATACCTCCTGGTTTATTCCAGCAATGGAAAAGTTAATTCTCCCATGAGTGATAACCAATCAGCTTTTAGGGGAAGCTATAAATAACCCTTGGTCACCTGATCACACTGCCTGAACTACAGGTTGTGGAGAGAGTGAGAAGCAGATTAGATTTAGGCCTATTTTGAGATTTTCAGTTACTGAGTCTGATTCCTGACTTTAGTTTTGGCAAGTTGCTATTTCTGAGTTTTGACTATCCCAGGCAGTTTGTGCTGCTGCATAGCAAATCACCTGAACTCAGTATGTAGCTACCTACTACTGCTCTGGCAAGTGTTTCTTTCTTATCTAAGTTTTATTTTGATCAGCTGTTGTATGTACCTAGAGTTCTCTGATACCTTGTTTTAAAGTTATTGGAGTTGGTTGTGTTTTATGTGACTAAGCATTCCGAGGGCTTGTCTGATTCATTAGGGCAGCTAGTCTACAATCTGCCTGCAGTCACAACTAGTGGGAGCGTAAGCCTTTCAGTGCAACTCCTTGCTAGCTATTTGTATACATTATCGCTGCAACCACTTGCTCCTTGAAAATGATTATTCTGGGGCTAAAGCAACTTAGGTTTCATTGCAGAAAACAGGTTGATGCAGTATATGTTTCACCTGATGCCTGGTAACTTCAGCAAATGTCAGTTTTACAATGGGGTAAAATAAAGTGTTTTATTTTACTATTTTTCAGTGAAAGCTGGTTTATGGAGTCTCTGGAGTCCATGGACAAAAGTGGGTGAGTCCACCATTCCAGTAGGCCGTTCCAGGTGAACTGGATTTCCAGGCAGGTAGCTGCATGGTGATTAGGTTGGCTCCCTAAGAAAAGAAACTGGGCTTTCAGTGTAAGAAGAGAAAACTTTGGTGGCAGCAGGAGCTACTGTATTGTGTGATCTTACTGCCTTGTAAGTTTTAAACTTCTTTGTGCATTTACTTTAAAAGGGATTGGAGACTTTTGTCCTGGGTTACCTACTGTGTATTCGTTAGAGCCGGTCCGGCTTAGAATTTTTTTACAATAATAATATTTGGACCACTTATAATCATTGGAAGTGTACACAAAGGTAAATTTCCCAGTGAAATCACGGTCCTACTACCTGTAATCACAACACTGCTCAAACCCTTGTTTTCTGCCCCAAATTGCTCCTTGCAACAGGGATTTCATTGTGTTTCTAACACTAATACAGTTAAAAACTTAACTGCACTGACTGGCTCTCCAGTGGATCCCATAGCTAAAAACAAGAAAAGGTGGGGCGCAAGTGGGGGATTCTGGTACCCTAGATTACGTAGACCCAACGCTATAAAAAAGGGCATTTTTATTTTCCATGTAGTTCCGCATGACACCAAATTGCACACCACACATAGAATAAGCACACACACTTGTTTTATTGCAATTGGGTCTTCATAAGTTTTCATATCTTCAGTGGATCTTTCTGTAATAATAAGTAGCAAACCCAACTACTTTGTATGAGGACCTATTGGTTGAGCTTGCCTTGTGAATGCATTGCAGTTTGGTCTCTAGTCCTTAGGAATGCTATTTATAAACTGGAGAGGATGTATAGATGTGAAACTGAACTAGTAAAATGGATGGAAAAATTAAACTATGAGGAAAAATTATCGAGGTTGGGGTTGTTTTTTATGGAGAAAAGGTGCGTGTGAGGGAACACGATTACTCTTTACAAGTATTACAGATGTGTATTATTTTCCTATAAAATCGATCACCACACCAGATGCCACACCTTTAGACTAGAGAAACATAACTCTCACTTGAAGCAACATATGGGGTTCTTCACAGGGAGGACAGTGACATTGTGGAATTCCCCGAAGGATGATGTGGTGATGGCTGATTTAGTTAAAGCCTTAAAGAATGGCTTGGATGATTTCTTGAACAAGCATCATATCCAAGGCTATTGTGATACTATAATCTACAGTTGGTACAGGTATTAGTCTATACAGTTTATATATTTGATTGTATAGAAATAGATATGTGCACTAGGGTTCATTTGGAAGGGTTAAACATGAGCTGCGCTCTACCACCTCAAAGTATTTCAACTGAACGGTTTAGTGATCAATTTGCACAGACCACCTTTTGGATGTACTATCTTATAAATTCTAGCTTTTCTTAATATTATTATTTTCTGATTTGGATAATGGCCCACCAATATACATTTGACTTCTTTAGTGTGTTGTAAAGCTTAACTATGTTTATCTCAATGGTAATTTCTAAATACAATTGTTTCTCATCAAAATATTGTTTTTATTTCATTAAATAAATAAAACTGCTAAATGCCTGCAAAACAGTTTTTTAAGTGTGTTTCAGGTTACTCTTATGTACTTTATCAAGTGAAATAGTGTACAGTACACTAAGCTGTTTTGCAAGTACATTGCTTGTTCGGTGCATTAGGAGTTTGCTATATGTGGATTGCAGATCCATTTCACAGGGGTTGATATATTGAGGCTGGGGAAGGCTGTTGTGATGTTACAGCCCGTGATTGGTCGAAACACCCAGGAAGCAGGGAACAAGCTTGCCTGGTTTTCAGACTGCTGAAAACCGTACAGGTATTTTCGAACCGGACAGCAGGTGTAAAAACCTGACTATCCGGTTCAAAACCGGACAGGTAACAACCCAATTTTATTGCTGTTTTCTATTTTTCTATTCAGGCCCCTACAATTCTTGTTCCAGTATTTCATTAAAGCCAATACCTGGTTGCTAGGATTAATGTAACCCTAGCAAACAGAAACTGGAGAGCTGCTTAAAAAAAAACACAATAAATTTAAAAAAATGAAGACTATTGTCTCACAATGTCATTGTCTATATCATACTAAAGTTGTTAATGGTGAACGAACTCCTTAAGCTCACATTTTTAGGGCACCTTGTATTCATACAGATGGGAACTATGTACTTTTTTGCTGAAAATATTCTGTTACATATGCTAAGATAATGCTGATAACTATGACTATGAAGATTTTCATTCATCCAGGTCATGGTATATATGCTGATAACTATGTTATTATGCTTACTAATTTCTTAGAAAACGAAAAGGCTCGGGGCACCCAGTTGTTGTGATCACTTTGGTCTTCTTGTGTTAAACTGTGCTGACCAAAATTTCTGTCTCTTTTTAATGGATTGGAAATGTACTGTGTTTGCCAGGCATATCTGAAGTCCTTGTTAATCTGGTATGGAGTATAAAGAGCTACACTGGACAGCAAGACAAGTAAAGCTCACTTACACTTCAAAACATTGTACTTTGCACTAGTGTTTTGCAAGAGCTTGGTGCCACTATTTAGTGTATGGGCTCTGCTTATTGCTATGTAATTAAGCCCTAGAATGTTCTATATTAATGTACATGGGAAGCACCTTTCTGTGCACTTTCCATCTGTCAGGAAGGATCAAGGCAATCACAAAGGTATGGGTGGCAAACTGACCGCAGAAACACATGGAAGGAACATAAGTATTTGCTTCATGTTCTTTTACAGACATGTTCATGGCTACAATATATATTTTAGTGGAGCACATTCAATTTGTTATTCATATAGGACTAAAATATCAATAGCTACGTATATATGTGCAATATACATATCAAAACGTATGTATACTGAAAGATGTTACAGGTATGGAATCCGTTATCTGAAAACCCCTTTATTTACAAAAATCGGAAATTATGGAATGGTTGTCTCCTATAGACTCCATTATAATCAAATCCAAATTTTGAAAAAATGATTTCCTTTTTCTCTGTAATAATAAAACTGTTCCTTGTACTTGTATCCAAACTAAGATATAATCACTTTATTGCAAGCAAAACCAGCCTATTGGGTTTATTCAATATTTACATGATTTTCTAGTAGACTTAAGGTATGAAGATCCAAATAATGGAAAGATCCATTATACAGAAAACCCTAGATCCCAAGCATTCTGGATAGCAGGTCCCATACCTGTGTATATTATTGATTCTCAAATGTCTGTCCTAGTAAGTAGGGATTGGGGAATTTGATCCGTTTCGTTTCACCAAAAATTCGCCGCCGGCGAAATGTCGCAGACGCCCATTAAAGTCTGGCTTTTGCCAGAAGGCATTTAGCATTTTTTTGACACGCGTCTTATTTTTTTTTGACGCACGATGCCATAGAAGTCTATGGGCATCATTTTTGTGGCGAAACAATGCGAAAAAATTTGCCCATCCCTACTAGTAAGCTGAATAGCTGATAATGGTTTTCCAGATAACAGATCCCATACATGTATTATACAATTTGTGCTGCTTTATTAAATTGGAATTTCAGGATATAAAAAGTTAATGAAGGCATATATAACTTTCCACTAAACACATTTCAAGTATACACTATGCAAATCTCTGCATTTATGTTAGTATGATATTCAGGTATGACTTGCAATCATAGTCATTTTTGAAGTCCGCTTTCCTTTGAGTTAAAAGGTCACATTAACTCTTTAAGATGCATTGCTGATATATTCTGTACTTCTGTACAAAAGTGTTATCCAAAACTTATTTCAGCTAGCTTTGTAATAGTAGGATGAAAAAGACAGAAGAAAATAACTCACCATCTAAATTCTGAACTGTAGTTAAAAGAAAAAAAAGGTTGACAATTTAACACATTCATCAAAAAAAGGTTAGCAGAATTTGGACAGAAGCAAATGTAGATGGTGCAGTTTTTTTTACTAATATCATATATATCCTGTAAATATACAGTATACATGTTATAGCCTACCCCGGCACAATGAGTCACAGCATTCATTTCAATAGAAAAGGTATAATCTATTTTAATTGAGTAGTATGGTGCAATACAATGAGCTATCAGAGCCAATTTTTTTTATAAAGCTCCATCTGAAGCCTCTCTCTGGTCTACTTGTCTACAACTACTTGTAATTGTGAAACAAGACACAAGTATATTTCTGGGTGATCCACCATGCATCCAGTCTTTGTCTTCTGAATAAGATAAATATCTGAGTTGAAGCAAGCCTATAAGACCTTGATGACCTTAGCAGTTTAAAACTGAGATACACTGAATTAAAGGATTTTATATCTGAATACCTTAAGAGCCAAGTACAAAAAATAGGTGCAATCCACTATAATTTCTGCAGATTGCACCTCGCACTGCACATTTAAATAGTTCCTGCATTCGGCACAGAAGTGCTATATTCATGGGTGGCTTACGGAGAGGCTTGTGACTCATTCAGCCATGCAACTATGGGTGTTCTGGCAGGTTTAGGCAGAAATGGAGCCCTGTACTTATCTCCTGTGCTATATTAGCTGGTACGGACAATGCTGCCTTGTATTTATCCAAACTGAGGTGCATAGCACAGCTTGGACCTAAACAGAAGTGCTTCTTGAATAAGCACTGAGGAGTACACTGTTTTGCTCCTTAGTGCTCTTGAACCTGCATTCAACTATCCATAGTTTTTAACATAATACTGAATTGAATTAAGTATGGCACTGTTTCCACGACTTTGCAAAAACAGGTAATAGAGCATTACACTTTTATAATTGCTATTTGATGACATTTTTCTTGGTACAGTATGGTGAATAGGTTGTATGTGCATGGGGAATATGAAAAAATTATAAAATTCAAGTAATAACATTCAGAGAGCATACTTATCTGCCTTATGTGCTGAAAAAGACATTGGACTCTAGAATGTCTAATATATTATATATCTTATATATATATATATATATATATATATATATATATCTTATATATATCTTATGACATCTTTTACTGTATCGTTGTCTTGCCTTAACTGCCATTTTCTTGGGTAGATGGCCAAAACTATTATATTGAGGTATAAGAGCTTAGCAGGCTTTGATGAATGATCTAATTTAGATTTGTTGATACAGAAATGGACCAGTACAGTATATTATTCACATAAAACTATGCTTTTATGTTATATACTGTAAAAATCATGTATAAAACAAAATAATTGCTAATGTATGTATTTCACTTTTACTACAAGGTTGTCTTTTTTTATTTTAATTTATGTTTTGCTACAGCATTGATATAGATGAATTTCCCTCTATAAATAGCAAAAAGTTTAAAAACTTATTCGAAGCAGAACACAAGTAGGACAAAAAAAACCTCACATATAATTGAGGCACTATGTGTTATACAATAATTGTATCCTGTCTAAATAAACCTAAGACCAACTTTTGATTGAAACCTTTCATCACGAAGATGTGTCTTTTCTCCTCACCCACCCACATATAATAAAATAAAAAATAATTATGCATAATAAACATTTGATAAATTCTGGTTTTGGTATTCAAACAGGAATTAATTCTCAAAAAGCAAACCATACTAAATTTTGGAACAATGATTTAATGCAAAACTTTGGACTAGGGATGGGCCAATTTGACCTGTTTCGCCAAAAATTTGCCTTCACCAAAATGCATTAAAGTCTATGGGCGAAAATATTTTTTTGATGCGCATGTTGAAGCACACCACACTTTTTTTTTTTCCCCATTGAAGTCTATGGGCATCATTTCCACTGCGAAACTCACCAAAAAAATTGCCTATCCCTGCTTTGGACCTCTAAGTGAGTGCCGTACTGATCCTCCCTTGTGTTTATTGTTGTAAACGTATCCATCCATAAGATCACTCTAACTGATATCCTTTTCTTTGAGGAATTGAGATGTATTGTACATTTCTGAGAAATGTACAATATATGTGCTCTCAATATAACAGAGCATTATCCTTACACAGAATGTTTATCTTGTTTAGTTTGGTAGCTAAAAATAAGTAACGGCAAGCATTGTGTCCTTCAAGATTAAAAGCATATGTGACATGTTACACAATGTCCCTGTGTGTCACAGTAGTTGGATTTCACAATCTGCTTACACATTATGCCAGGTTAATGATCACATATCAATGTAGAATTAAAAGTGAGGTCTAATAGAGTAGGTTGATCTTGACTTACATTGTTCCAAACTGATAGTCTTCTTGTAACTATTGTATAATATTGAGAAGATTAAATGTGGGGTTACTTCTACCATTGACCTTTAAAACCCAATTTATTTGATGATAATGGAAAAGTCACATAGAACATAAAGGATACTGTAAGAGGATAATGTTTTTATGGGAAACAAAGCATTACCTTTGGGTACTCTTTTTCTTAAAATTAATACATTTTAAAAATTGTTTTAATTCAATAGCATGGTGACGATCCATGTGATGAAAATGCATCTAACTCAATGTTATTTAAATGATCTGTCCCAACTAAATTTAAACTAATGATGGTGAACATAACAACAGTACAGTTCAATGGTGCATACTATACTATATAATCTATGGGAACTAAAGCAATAATGGGGAGACCCAATCTGAAGGAGAATCAAGATGATATGTGGAAAAGAATGTTTATTTGCTACACTAAGGGGCAGATTTACTATGGGTCGCATATCGAGGGTTAATTAACCCTCGATATTCGACTAGGAACTAAAATCGTTCGACTTCGAATATCGAAGTCGAACGATTTAGCGCAAATCCTGCGATCGAACGATAGAAGGATTATTCGTTCGATCGAACGATTAAATCCTTCGAATCGAACGATTCGAAGGATTTTAATACAACGATCGAAGGAATATCCTTCGATCAAAAAATCACAGGCAAGCCTATGGGGACCTTCCCCATAGGCTAACATTGACTTCGGTAGCTTTTAGCTGCCGAAGTAGGGGGTCGAAGTTTTTCTTAAAGAGACAGTACTTCGACTATCGAATGGTCGAATAGTCGAATGATTTTTATTTCGAATCGTTCGATTCGTAGTCGAAGTCGAAGGTCGAAGTAGCCCATTCGATGGTCGAAGTAGCCAAAAAAACACTTCGAAATTCGAAGTTTTTTTAATTCGAATCCTTCACTCGAGCTTTGTAAATCTGCCCCTAGATATCTCTAAAAAATCTAATCTAAAGACCAATATCTTAAACTCTCACAAATTTAATGGCTCGAAAACACAAATCAAATTCAACCAAACTTGATTCAAGTTTTTTCACTGAAAAAAACTTGAATGAGGAAGGCTACTAACATGTCCAAATTGGTCCATGGACCTCTCCCATTGACTTATCCATGAAATTGGCGGGTATAAGTGGGGAATAGTCAAATTTGAGTTCTTCAAGGGCCAGGGCGTGATAAATCATGAAATTCAAATTAAAACACTAAACGAGTTTGAATAATTCACAATTCGAATTTGACAGTTTTGACCATAAAAAAAATTCAAATTCAGATTTTCAATTTGACCCTTAATAAATCTGCCCCTTAGTGCTACATTTATTCTTGAATTGCAATGCATTCTTACAGCTTTAAGTTTAATATGGGATAAAATGGCCTGAAGCAAATGATTTTTGTTAGAGAAAAATCACAAGTATGGCTTTTCTCGTGTAACATTGCTTCTAATTACAATAAAAATTTATTGTTGGTAGGGAAGAGCGTTAAAAGAAATGAATCTGGTGGCTACTGAAGTAGAAAAGTTGTTCCATTAGGCTAGAGCCAGATGAGTTGGATCTCAGCCTGTGGAGAAACACAGGCTGAGAATCCACTCCTTCACTGCTGCCCTTCTTCCTGCTGTGCCTGCACACACAAACATTACCTCCACTTGGGAGGAGGCAAACACTGCAAATTTCAGTTGGGAAAAAAGAAATTATCCATTTTGCACCAACTTCCGCCACTTCCGACTGCTTTGTGCAGAAGTGGGCTACGGTTCTAAGTGGTTTATAATATGATTCTGTATTGGGTACACTTGGCCCTGTAAGCAACATACTGTATCTGTGTTTTTCAATGACACAAAATTACACAAGACAATAAAATCTATCTAGGATGACATCTTTGCAGCAGATTTTAGGCAAACTACCATGAAAGGTCTGCAATGTATTGTTCTGTATTTAATGAGTGATGGAGACACGGGATGAGAAAATAATTCTTACTCTTAACTCCTACATTGTACAAAAGTAAGGCTCATCTAGAATATGCAGTGTAGTTTACATTATCTAGGACTCACAAGATATACTATATTTCTGCATAGGGGAAGTCCAGAAAAAAAATAAACTGATATATTGGGGGATCTTGCCATAAACTGTTTTGTTTTATTTACCAGTAGATACTTCCAGATGAGTGCAATGTTCAAATTATCTCCCTGTATAGGTTGACTTACTTATTAGATATGTGAAATGTGTGTTTTTTGCTTTCATCTGGTCATTTCTTCCACAAAAGAAAATATATGAGTGCAGGGATTTGGTTGTGGATGTGCATGTTCATCTTGTGGTCCAGTTGTCCATTACATCACCCCTTTGTTGAACAAATTATAATCAAATAATGTTGTCATAGAAAAAATGCTATTGATTGAGGTTGAGCATACTGGGACCCATATCCTTTCCATTTTCCTCCAGTGAGACAAACCCACCTTAGGGCGTCAAACTACAAAAACCTTTTATCTTAATAAATGTTTTTACTTAAATTTTTAAGCATGACTGATTGCTTACATTATCTGCAATCCTGGCTCTGACTTCTGACATGACGTTGTAAGTCAGCTGATTAAACATCCTAGAGAAGACCTAACTCATGTTAACAACCTAGAGAAGATCTGACTCATGTTACATTTAAATATCAGACTCAGAAAACAGAAAGGGATAAAGAAAACACATATTTCAGTACCAGTTACTTTACAAATTATTTTAAAATAATTAAAATCTTGAATATATATATAAATATATAATGGAAAGCTGTTTTGTTCATTTTTTTTAGGCAAAAAAAAGCATTGTTTGGGTGGAAGATCCCTTTAACACCCCATTTATTCTTGTATGTAGACTAGATTAGTTTGATCAGTTAAGTGACAATATTCTCTGTTATACAGATAGCTAAAATCGAAACAATATATTGTTCATAATTGCATTTTCTTTCATTCGGCAAAAAAAAAAAAATCTGTTTTGGTGGAAGGCTCTTTAACATCCCCATTTATTCTTGCATGCATGCTAAATTTACTGGCTTAATGATGCATAGAACACTATGCTAACTACAACCTAATGAAATGATTTAGAGCGGAAAAAAAGGAATACGGACTAGTACTAGGAATTCACTCTATTAATCAATTATGGACTAGTACTAAGAGTACTAGAAATTAAATCTATTAATCATTTAGAATTGTCATTTAAGCACTTCTCTCCTTTACTAACAAATACACAATTTTATAATCTGATGATAATTTGATTTGAACAATTAAAAATAAAAAAAAAATACTGTACTAATGCCACTTCTCTGTAGAAAACACATAACAGGTATATTAACTGAAATGCTTTACATTTGGGGTTTTCAGAATAAAGAGCCTTTCTGTAATATTGATCATTATTCCTCTCCACTCTTCTCTACTCTAAAGAAAGAGTTTAACAAAAACTGTTTTAAGGCACATCTTAAGCACTGTACGAAAAGAAAATATTTAATCAAAGAGAACAATACACCTATGTATGTACAGGCTTCAGAAACTAAAGAAACTAAAGCAAAATCATTCCTACATGTGTTGACAACAGGCCCTTTGCTCCCAAACAACTTTTACCCCTTCTGTGGGAAAGTAGACCCCTGTGCCAATTTGTGTTTTCCCTCTTCAAATCCCATATCCCTGTACTAACATCCCTTGCTCTCCTCCCTCTCCCCTATTCAGGGACATGGTGTTCATTTGGTCATTTTTGTGATGCAAAGAATTTGGTGTTCATTACCTCTGTTTCTTGAAAAACAAATCTATAGAATTCTATTTCAACAAAGCAAAATCATTGTTAACTCATAATATTGTTAAAAAAAAGTATGTTACCCACAGCTAAAATATGACAATTGCAAATAGCATTATATAAAAACAAAATATATGTCCAAAGGCAAAATTCTAAAATCCAAAAAAAAAATGATTAATGCATGCAATGTTTCATAGTTGAAAACACACTTCAATTTTTCAGGGTCAAAATGTACATAAAAACATAAAAACAGTATATATAATGTTCCAGCTTTCATATACATTTTGCCTGATGAAGGGGCCTGTGTGCTCTGAAAGTTTGCAATTGTTACTTATTCAGTTAGCCAATAAAAGGTATCACCAAACTTTTAATTTTATGCATTTTTTCAATGGCTAACATGGTAAAGCATCTTAAAACTAATGGTTCAAAAATATTTTCTATTTTTCACTTGCTTAATTTCAAGTTGCTTTGCAATAAATAAACCACCAAAGTTTACAGCATTTAGTACAGGAATAGGATCTATTAACCAGAATGTTTGGGACCTGGGGTTTTCTGTAATTTGGATCAATAAATCTTAAAATAATTAAACATTTAATAAACCTAATAAGATTTCATGAATTCATGCAGCATAGTTACCATCAAATACAAGGCGCTGTTTCATTATTACAAAGAAAAGGGAAATTATATTTAAAAATTAGAATTATTATTGCTTAAAATGTTATTTATAACTAATTGTGGAACTCTAACATTTCTACCAAGCACCATTCAAAAAATTAACATTTTCAGTTGGACATATCAAAAGTTTGTAGTCCTACGACTTTTTACTAAATTTTAGGAAAGGAAATTTAACTAAAAATAACATCTATACAGTAAGTTACGATTGAACAAATTGTAAAATCTAACTGTGCAGTAGATGCCATTGGGGGGTATTTGGAAAAACAAAATAAATCAAATTCTTATCAGTTACAACTAATTTGGATTGGTTTTAATCCAAAATACATATCTTGAATTATGGCATGTTTTAAAAATAAATTACACTGCACCAAAAGTTTCTGTATTTGTACATGCATCTGTAACAATAAAATATATTAATTAAACAACAATATAATTGGGAAGGGAATATATTACATGTAAATCATAGCATGAACATGTATGGTATTTCCATTCTTAACTATGCATAAAAAGATATGATTATAATTCAGAATCCATTTATGTATTCAGATTCAACAATAAGCGTATAAAATTGCCATTATTGTAAATTTAACTAAGGCTACAATAACACTACTAGACAAAATTAAGTGAAGATATTTTTGTGAATATGGTATATAAACCTTTTTCTTGTTTTTCTTAATTTAAAAAATGCAGGCAAACCCACCTTTTAAAATTCCCATGCTTAATAATAGCATCCATAATGGAATCCTAAGAAAGGATCCCATAGCGTTTGAAACTCAGACAGGAAGGCTCACACAATGAACAGATTGGCCTCCTCCAAGTCTAAGCTTTTATATGGTGACAAAGAGAGGTTGGCCTGACACAGAGATAATTAAGGTGTGTTCTGGCTTAATTCAACACATTTAACATGTAATATTTGCAGAGAGAAAGGATCTCCATGGACTTTCGCAGGAACAAAAAAGGTGAGAGGTTGTTCAAAACTCACAATGATGAAGACTGAAAGTATCCTGCTTAACTAGTGTAATACAATAGGTATAAGTAGGACAAGTGTAAGTACCAATTTTGTTGAATATTGCTGGAAAAAACTGCAATGCATGTTTTTATAATTAAAGCAATACTTTAATTATCAAAACATTATTTAATCACTAGACTGATCAAAAGATGCTTCTCCAACAGAGGAGTCTTGCAACATAAATGAGTATTATATCAAACCCATTTGAGAGCCTCATTGGTTAATCTGTTAATTAAATGAAGCTGCAAATACCATTTGCATGACTGAAGGCAGAAATAAAATCAATGGCAAAATATTTGAAGAGGAACATTTAAATTAACTGAAAGACTGAAGTGCATTAATTTACTGATTGAATCTACCATAGCATCTGCTGCCTCCCAACACAGTAAAGAGCAATGTTTTTCTTATGTTCGGTTAGTAACTGCAGTGCAGTTTAGCTTTGTGAGTTAGGGGCCCATTCATTAAGTTCGAGTGAAGGAATAGAAGAAAAAAAACTTTGAATTTCGAAGTGTTTTTTTGGCTACTTCGACCATCGAATGGGCTACTTCGACCTTCAACTACGACTTCGACTTCGAATCGAACGATTCGAACTAAAAATCGCTCGACTGTCTCTTTAAGAAAAAACTTCGACCCCCTAGTTCGCCACCTAAAAGCTACCGAACTCAATGTTAGCCTATGGGGAAGGTCCCCATAGGCTTGGCTAACTTTTTTTGGTCGAAGGATAATCCTTAGATCATTGGATTAAAATCCTTCGAATCGTTCGATACGAAGGATTTAATCGTTCAATCGAACGATTATTCCTTCGATAGTTCGATCAAAGTATTTGCGCAAAATCCTTCGACTTCGATATTCGAAGTCGAAGGATTTTCATTCCCCAGTCGAATATCGAGGGTTAATTAACCCTCGATATTCGAACCTTGATGCATTTGCCCCTTAGTGTACTGAATCTCTCTAAAAGAGAATTGATTATGCTGCCTTCAACATCTTCCCCTGTACCTTTAGGATTCACTCACAATCAATAACATCACCTTTCAATTAACCGCACAGGTGAGCTGCCTAGGAATTTTCTGAGACTCTTATATCTTTTACACTGTGCATCCAAACACTTTCCAAATCCCATCAGTTTTATCTGTGCAACACTCCCTAAATGCAACCTTGCCTCAGCTTAGTTATAACCAAAACACCTATTAAGTCTTATTACTTCCCAACTTGACTACTGCAACTTAATCCTTGCAAGCATTCCAAAATATAATTTTCTTTCTGCAACTGCAGTCTAAATGTTTCTGCTAGACTCATGTATCTATCTCATCATTCCACATCAGCTGTATTCCAATGCATATCCCTTTACTAACTCTTAGGGGCCCATTTACTAAGGGTTGAATTGAAATTTCGAATTCAAAAAGTTTGAATTTCGAAGTAATTTTTTGGGTAGTTCGATCATCGCATAGGCCAAATTCGATTTTGACTTCGATTGAAGTACAGTCTCTTTAAAAAAGTTCGACTTCGACACTTTGCCACCTTAAACCTGCCAAATTGCAATGTTAGCCTATGGGGACCTTCTAGATTCTAGAACCTAGTTTTTAGAAGTCAAAGTAAATTCGTGCGATCGCTCGATGAAATAGTTTGAATCGTTTGATTCGAAGGATTTCATCGATCGATTGAACGATTTTACTTCGACCGTAAATGGCCAAATTAGATAAAAAAAAAACTTTGACTTTGACATTCAAAGTCAAAGTAATCCAATTTGATGGTCGAATTTTGAATTTTGTCATTTAGACATTCAAAGTCGAAGTAATCCAATTCGATGGTCGAATTTTGAAGTTTTTAACACTTCGAAATTCAACCCTTAGTAAATGTGCCCCTTCATCTCCACTGAAATAAAATGCAAATTATTAGCATTCACATTCAAGGCCCTTAACAACGAAGCCCCTTCCTACAGTATATCTCAGCTCTAATCTCAAAATACACTTATGTTGTGCTTCTAACCTTTGCCTCTCATCACTTCCTCCCATTCCCAGGGTTGGACCCAGATCTGCATCCTGCTCTTCTTCCTGCCGCAACTGGCCGGCAAAACCACAGTGCTCATGCGCCCACTAGCACCAGGGCCAGATTTACATATCATGTGCCTATAGGCCCGCTGCTGTTCATTGCCCCCTTCCTTTGTGCACATGCACATTAATTTTCATCATCGGGTCCAGAGTACTGGGGATTGGTGCACAGGAAACTTACAAAACTATTGTATCTCCTGCAAATCCCCAGTGCTTCCAAACCAATCGGGTGTGGTTGGGCGGCATACTGCCCCCTTAAAATTCTGCCACCCTAGGCCCAGGCCTTTGTGGCCTTTCCACAAATCTGGACCTGACTAGCACCTGTTTAAAGATCCATATTTAATATATTTTGACAGAAGAGACATCATTTAGATTGTAAGCTCTTGTGAGTATATAAAAATATAAGAATTACAAATAGTGAGATACAACAAACAAATCAAGTTTATATCCCAACAAACTGCTATTCATTGAATGTCTGTAAGAATTCACCCGGATGGTCTAGCAGGGCGGCAGGGACGCCCACAACGCCGGTTGCAGGGACGCCTGCAGAAATAGTTCCTTACGCGCTAATGCGCACTGCTCTTCTGATCATCTGAGGCAACACAGACCAATTTCGGGTTTAGCGCCAGCGCCGTGACATCATCTCAGAAGACTGAGCTGAGACCTTGGGGTTTGTTCTGTGTTTGGGATACCATTCGTAACAATGTCATGTACAGTGATACAGAGTAGTTATTTTGAAATTTAAAATTCTTAAAATGATGAACTAACCCCAAAAAGACCATGCAAATTTCAAATATGGATTAACCTTTTCACTGCCAGTGGATTTGGCCAATTTGGTACTTTTATTGCAAGACATTTTGTACTCTTTCACTTTGAGGGCCTTGTCTTATTTTACCCAGGAAAACAATATAAAGTTTTTTTTATTTCAGGACAACCTAAGCTTTCAAAATATACTAGCATTTTGTTGTAATTCCACTTCTGTAAAAAATTTAACAAAAATCATGTTTGCAATAATATAAACACACACAGATTTATTTACAGTATATCAAATTTATTTTATGCACAAAAACACAGCAGATTTACTAAGTTCCATGTCTATATTTACATACATACATATATATATATATGAAGATTTCTCACTTGTATAGGTCAAATCTCCAAGCAGTACATAGTTCTGATTTCAAAGCCAAACATTCCACTAACAAATAGGTTTACCCTAGAAAACTTCACATTTTTGGAAAGAACAGATTCTGACAAATCCAAAATGGGTCAATATATCTTTCTGCTCCAAACTTCCAAGTTACATTTCTTTTCTAAACTTATAATTTTTTATGAAAATGTGTGCATTTGAAAAATTACCTTAAAGCTTCCAGTCTACAGCATTATATCTCCCACATAACATTCAGTACCAAAATAAAACACCCTAATTATGAATGCCTGGGGTCCACTGACATTTAGGGGCCCCAACATGAAGACACCCCATATAATCTATCATTTGTCATTTTAGCTACTGCAAAATGAAAATATTTATAGCATTTTATGCTACAAAAAAGTATGCTCACCCCAGAAAGCCATATATTTTTGGAAAGTACATATTCCCCCGAATCCAAAATGGGTATACATGTATTTCTGCTCCAAAGTACCAAGCCGCAAAGGTTTCCTAAATTTGGCAATTTTGATGACATTTCTAAAAGGATCACCTCAAAACCTCCACTTTGCAGCATCTTATCTCCCACATATCATTAGGTAACCAGATAAAACACTCTAAATATAAATGCCTTGGGTCCGCTAAACAGTTTGATGCGCACTGCACATAGGTTTATTGAAGTACATGGCATGTAAAGACCCCATCATCTACCTTGTGCATACTTATTTGATTACCCTAATTTATAAATACACTGCCAGTTTTAGGTGTGGTAAAAGCTACAAAAAAGTATGGTGACTGCTGAAAACCATATATTTTTGGATAGTACACATTCTGACAAATTCAGAATTGGTAATTATGTCTTTGTACTCCAAACTATGAGCGAAGCTACAAGGCTGGTTGTTAAATTCTGATGCTAATTGCACTGGTTTCTGTGCTGCCATGTAGTAATTGTCTGTATTAATTACTAATCAGCCTTATATTGTGACATTTATATTCTATGTGTACTGTATATTGTGACTGGGTCCCTAAGCTCAGTAAGTGACAGCAGCGCAGAGCATGTGCAGTGAATCAGCAGAAAAGAAGATGGGGAGCTACTGGGGCATATTTGGAGGAACAGATCTTTACTGCTAAAGGGCTGTGGTTGCCTTGGGCTGGTACAGAAGTCTGAAACATTACATACAACATTTCTAGCCTACTCCTTTAGTTTAACTTTCCTTGTCCTTTAATTCTGTGCTTTCAGAACGAACCTCTAAACCCACTATATTGAGAATGTTGATAAATGGGTCTCCCTCTGTCATTCAAAATCAAAGTTCCAACTCCAACATGAAGAGAGAATGAAGAGAGATAGATGCTGAGAGTGAGAGAGTGAAGATAAACTTGATTATTTCAGAAACTGATCAGAATTTGATTATATTTAGAACATTTCTTATTTCAGTATGATGAAGCTTATGTTAAATATTCATTTTTAAATTAGTTTCTCTTTAAACATTATAGAAACCAAATAGGATTGTTTTGCCACCAATATGGATTCCTGCAGCTTAGTTACAATTTAGTACATGGTACTGTTTTATTATTACAGAAAAAAGGAAATAGTTTTTAAAAATTCTAATTATTTGTTTAAAAGGAACTTAAAATGAGTTTTTTGTGTAAAAGGTTTCTGGATAAGGAATCAGTAAAACAATTTTGAGGCATTTGAAATGCATTTGAGTTTTTAGACTACTGAAAAAAAGGTGTACATTACGGGAAAACTTAAAATAAAGAAATATAGGTTCCATTTTTGATTGCAAGCTAAAATAAAATGGCAACTACTGTTTGTTCCATTGTTTCAGTCATGACATCTTAAATTACTGATCTGTACTACAAGAATTTACTCTATTCTTTGTACAAACCGATTTCACAATATGGCAAATTGTGTGTCACTGACCTCCAGACAGAACGACTGCATCTCTCCTTTGAAATAAATCTACCTTGCAAAGTGCAGACAACTATCCTTTTAAGGCCTAAATCAATCACTTGGTTTTCTGATATTTCCACAATGCTAAGGAAACTCTTACAGCTATGTATCTGTCAATACAGTGTCAAGGCTGTTACCCAGATTGGAGTGAGGACTTAGGAGCAAGCAGTAGCACAGACTGGCAGGGAAAATACAATATGTCACCCCCACCGAAAAAAACCCGAACATCATGACCTAAACCCACCAAAAAAAAAAACCGAACATCATGAAGGCTACAAACATCTTCAAGTGGATGCAGTGCCGGATTTACAAAGTGGGCGCCCCTAGGCCCACTGCCGTTTGTCGCCCCTGTCCCCTTCCCTTAATTCGTGAAAATTTTCATAATCTGGACCGCAGCAATGGGGATTGGTGCATGGGAAATTTAAAAAATGATTGTTTTTGAACCAATGTGGGTGTGGTTGAGCACCTTGCCGCCCCCCTAAAATCCTGCCACCCTAGGCCCGGGCCTAGGTGGCCTTTGCACAAATCTGGGCCTGAGTGGATGAAGTAACCTCTTCCATTGACTTATACACAACCTTGGCAGGTTTTATCTTGACAGGTTTTAAATCTCAAAAAATCCTTTTTTTTAACTGAAAAATTCAAGTTTTGACTGAAAAATACCCTTCAAAACTTGAATTTTTCAGGTAAAAATCAACTCAACCTTTGATAAATAACCCCCTGAGTGTAATGTATTTTTTGAAAAATTGCAAATAAAATGTATACTTTTTTCAATTGCTTTCCTTTTTTTATTTTGTGCCATTTTTTGAAAGTTGAGGTTTAAATGGGTTGTTCACCTTTTAGTATGATGTAGAGAGTGATATCTTGTGACAATTTGCAATTGGTTTTCAATTTTTTCTTATTTGTGGTTTTTGAGTTATTTAGCTTTTTATTCAGTAGCTCTCCAATTTGCAATTGGAATGGATTTGCAATATGAATAGGAGAGGGACTGAATAGAAAGATATGTAATAAAAAGTAGCAATAACAATACATCTGTTTTTATATGGGGTCAGTGATCCCCATTAAAAGCTGGAAAAAGTTGGAGGAAGAAGGAAAACATACAATATACGTAATGACAACCAATTGAAAAGTTAGTTAGCATTGTACATTCTATACCAAACTAAATGTTAACTTAAAGGTGAACCACCTTTAAGTTAAGTTAAGTCTGCACCTGAATCACTGGCTCAGTGATTCAGGTGCAGAATCTGAATCTGGTGGGACAGAGGCAATAGAAAAGGAGGAGGGGTATGTCTGTTTGTTAGGCAGGATTTAAAAGCTTATATAAAGGAGGAGGTGATGTTAGAAAATGAGGGGGCAGAAGCCTTATGGGTGGAGCTCTTCACTGATTGTAGAGAGTCCAGCAAATTCATTGTTGGAGTATGCTATAGACCCCCTACTGTAAATGGAGAGGAGCGGGCTAAGCTCCTGATGCAGATAGAAAAGGCTGCTAGTTTGGGGAGAGTAATAATAATGGGGGGTTTTAATCACCCAGATATTGACTGGAGCAACAGTACTGCCAGGTCTGTTAATAGGAGCAAGTTTGTAAACTTCTTGCATGACAATTTTATGGCACAGGTTGTTGAGGAGCCAACCAGATTAAATGGTATACTGGCTCTAGTGATCTATAATGACCCATAATGTATAGCAAATGTACAAGTAATTGAACCCCTGGGCAAAAGTTACCATAATGTGATCTCATTTAATGTCTGGTACAAAAAACAAATATACACTGGGACAACAAAAACCCTGAATTTCAGAATAGCAAATTTTAACTCCTTAAAGGCTATCTTGCATAGAATCGATTGGGGCATTATCTTTTCTGCTAAAAACTGAACAGCAATGGTTGGCATTTAAAATATTACATTGTTTCTGTTCTCAATTAATTCTTGTAAGAAGTAAATGTAAAAGCACCAAGAAACACCCTATGTGACTTAATATACAGTAGAGGTAAAGAAGTTAAAAGCAATAAAGAGAAAGGCATTTAAAAACTACAAGTCTGTGTGGACAGACACTGCATTTAACATAAATAAACACTAATAAATGTTGTAAAACATCAACCCAGAAGGCAAAGATTGGAAATGAGGAGCACATTGTGGCAGAGGCTATGACTAACCCCAAAATGTAAGTATATTAATAGTAAAAAAAATTGCTGGTTGAGAGCGTTGCCTCTTTAAATAATGGCACAGATACAGAAAAAACAAATGTGCTAAATCAGTTCTTTTCTTCAGTGTTTACAATAGAGGATTCAGAGTTGCCAAACCTACCACATAGCTGCACTGTTGGCTCAACTCAATCTAGTGAGTGGCTGACTCAGGATATAGTTAATAAAGATTTACTAAAAATGAATGTGAACAAGGCACCAAGGCCAGATGGAATATACCCACAGGTTTTAAGAGAGATTGATTTTTTCAGACTATTTTTCAACTGGTATGGTACCTTTGGATTGGAGGAAAGCTGATGTCATTCCTATATTTAAAAAGGCCTGTAAGTATGACACAAAACTACCCAGCCCAATCAATTCCATCCAGGATGCCACATCCTTGCAGCAGGATCTTGACAAACTGGCAAGCTGGGCATGTAAGTGGCAGATGAGATTGAATGTTGATAAATGTAAAGTCATGCACCTGGGATGTAAAAATAAGGAAGCCACTAAATAGGACTGCACTAGGCAAATCCATAAAAGAAAAGGACCTTGGAGTCCTTGTAGATAATACACTTGGCTGCAGCAAGCAATGCCAGTCAGCAGCTTCAAGTGCAAACAAGGTCTTGATCTGTATTAAAAGGGGCATAGCTTAGAGGGCGGACGGGGGTTATTCTTCCACGGTAGAAGGTAAGGCCCCATCTAGTATATGCCATACCGTTTTAGTCTCCAGTGCTCAAACGGGACATTTATTGAATCAGAGAGGGTACAGAGAAGGGCAACTAAGCTGGTAAAAGGTATCTCAGCGATAAGGAAAGACTTGCCAAGTTGGGGTTGTTCACACTGTAGAAGAGGCACTTAAGGCAGGATACGATAACTATGTATAAATATATAAGGGGATCATACAATAACCTCTCTAATGCTTTTTTTACCTGTAGGTCCTTCTAGTTGACAAGAGGGCACCCATTCCGATTATGGAGGTTTAGTCTAAATATTTGGAATTCTTTCCTTGAATCAGTCATACTGGCTGATACATTACATGGATCAACTAGCAGTTAAGCAGGTTATATACAGACTTATGGTTGAACTTGATGGACGTGTGTTTTTTTCAACCTAACTTAATATGTTACTATGTTAGTATGCTCGGATTAGCTGGCATTGATCCTCCTACAGACCACTGTATTAGTATATGTATACTATTAGTATAACAAACTTTTGCCTGTTTGAATCGCAAAAAATCTATGGTTTTGTTAACCATGGCAACCAGGCAAATTGAAGCTACTTGGTTCTTGCATGGAAGATAAATAGATTACCAGTATACAATCCCTTTATCATTTGTTTTGTTGGCAGTACATTGTCCAGGGGAATTATCTGTGCACTGGTTATCTTAACTCGGTTTAGTTGGGAGTGGCAAGCAGAAGCAAAGTGCAAAATGCGACATCCTAAACTAAAGACATTGCAAGGTAGGATAGTCCTAAGCAATATTACCCATGTTCAAAACAATTTCAATTAATAGGGATTGTGTTGGATAAACATTTTGTCTATTGTTTTTTTTTTTTTTTCAATTTGCTTTTTTATTGTATTTATTTCAAAACCATTTTTTATTTTGGAGGGGGTTACAGAAGATAAAAAGGCAGGGGAAGGGAGAAGGCGTACACAAATTGATCAATACTGGCAGTGCATTCCATAACCTCACCGCCTTCACTGTGAAGAACCACCTATACTGCTTCAAATGAAAGTTCTTTTCTTCTTGTCTGAAGGGGTGGCCTCTGGTACGATGATCATCTTTATTGGTAAAAATGCCCTTGTTATTTGTCTATAATGTCCTCTGATGTACTTGTGAAGTGTAATCATGTCCCCTCGCAAGCGCCTTTTTTCCAGAGAAATCAACCCCAACCTTGACAGTCTATCATCATAATTTAAGTATTGCACTGCATACTACAAGTGAGGCCTTAGCAGGGACCTATAAAGAGGCAAAATTTGCAGTTGGCTTTCATTTTTTATTATTTGTGTTTTTTGAGTTATTTAGCTTTTTATTCAGCAGCTCTCCAGTTAGCAAGTTAGCAATTGCAGCAATATGGTTACTAGGGTCCAAATTACCCTAGCGGCCTCTGATTGATTTGGATTAGATACTGGAATATGAATAGGAAAGGGTCTGGATAGAAAGATGGGTAATAAAAAGTAACAACAAATTTGTAGCCTTAGAGAGCATTTATTTTTAGTCCTTATTTGAAAACTGGAAGTGTCAGAAGAAGGCGGCAAATAATTCAAAAACTATAAAAATTAAAAAATTAGAGCCAATTTAAAAGTTGCTAAACATTAGCATGAACCACCCCTTTAAGGGGATACATTTAGAAACAATGAAGTAATAGAAAAGAGAAAAGGGGTGGATACAGTATAATGCAATCTCTGCACTAGTGATGCTGCTATCCCCTTGCTATTTCTCTGAAAAGTAAAGCATGGGGGTATGAGAGGCGTTGGTATCATTTCCCCACCTGGTCTGTCCAAAAGCTTGGAATAAATTGCAGGTAACCTTGGGAAGAGGATAGTATCTCAGAGGCCATTTACATCCTTGGGACAGGCTCTCTATTTTATAGGGTTTATAAGGTTTTATAATACTTAACAAACTGGTCTGCTACAACACTTGATCTATTATCATTTCTAAATGTCACTTTGGATCCTATGTATCTGAGGAAAAGAAAACTTTTGATTAGGGAACACGTTTGCCGAATACCGACTGGCACTGCAATTCAGTTTTGTGAGTGGTGAATCTTGTTTCGTTAAAAAAAATATGTTTTTTCACCACTTGAAAAGCCAACTGATTTAAATGCATTTGTGCATGAGCTAAAGCTTCCATTGACTCAAATTCATTTGGTGCAAGAAAAAAAAAAACACTGACTCTAATGCATTTAGAGTGCTGTGAAATAATGCAGATTGACTCCAATGCATTTGATAAAATTTCTCCATTTATCAGATCTTCCCCTGGTATCATACATTTTTCTGCTATGCAAACAGAAGCACATTGTGACTTTTTCTTGCTCAATCTTTGAAGTATTTCTGTCAATTTGCATTTTAGACTAACATGAGCTTATGGGCCCCCTCTGATGTAGATTCTGTGTCGGAAGTTTGTTTTTTTCTACCTGAAGTGCATCTAACACCATGTGCTGCCTAAGTTTATGCCTGATGTGTTAAATAAATGAATAATTATGCTGAAACTCTGCCACTTTAGAAGACATGTCAGTTTGGACCAGTCTATTATCTATCCTGGATAGAGATTTGCACTGAAGTGCTAAAAAGCTAGTGTTTGGATTTTTCACTCCATAAGCCATGCAAAGCCACAGGCTCCACCCACTGTTCCAGTTTAATAATTCTTTTATCTTGAGGGACACAGAATTTAGATACCCTTGAAGTCCTCAACCCAGCATTGAGGTATTATATATATTCACCAAAATAAGTTTATAGGTCATACTCATGCAATGTAACATAATACTGTATATCTATGGTAATGATCCATTTGAAATTGGTTTAATTTAAAGGTTATATTTTTCTTAATTAGCATTGAGACTCCCACTGGAGTGTGTAGAAAGCATAGCATTGTAAACTGGTACGACCTACTCTCTCTTTAGTGCCAGTGTCACATTTGGTATCCCAAAACCCAGAAAGAATGCCAAGGTCAAGGCTTATGCTTTGCCAATAACAGCTTCCTTTTACACCGGAAGGAGCCCTCCGCTACTCAGATGCTGTCAGGTCTTAAAGTGAAAGAACCAAGGTGCGGGTTTTGGGCAGGCAAGGAGACTGGAACATGTAATGGGGGAAAGGGTGAAAGTAAATGTAGTCATGGAAAAGGCTTGGCCAATAACCAATCAGTCAGCGCAGTACAGAATCAGGATCTGTCAAAAACAGTAAATCAGACAAGGAACTCAGGAACTATCACCCTACACTGCCCTACTCTTGGCAATGGGTCAGTGCAGGGGTTATATAACCAGCCTAAAGCAGGGCTGGAACTAGGGGTAGGCAGAAGAGGCACCTATATGGGTGCAGGTACCTCTTATGCCCACCCCCAGTTTGTAGTCACTTCCTTGTGCTGGTCTACCCTCCCCTCTGCCACTTCCCCTCTCCTCTCTGGCCCTCCCCTCTGCCACTTCCCCTCTCCTCTCTGGCCCTCCCCTCTGCTGCTTCCCCTCCCCACTGCCTCTCTCCGCCACTTCCCCTCTCCACTCCAGCCCTCCCCTCTGCCACTTCCCCTCTCCTCTCTGGCCCTCCCCTCTGCTGCCTCCCCACTACTTCCTTCTCCACTCCCGCCCTCCCCTATGGCGCTGCCCCATTTTGACGTCAGGGTGCACACACACACAGGGTGGGCAAGATTGCCGGCTGGGTTGCCTAGGGAGCCTGGTCAGCTTGGCCCCGCCTTGGTCTAAAGGCTTACACTGATCACTTGTGGCCATATTATCAACAGGTGAAACAAGCCATGCCTACTTGCAATTACAAGGATGGCAATAGCAGTGAACCAAGACCTTAGCTGTCTGCTAACATAGAGCAGCTGCAATGCAGACAGTATGAAAACACCAGATCACTGGTTCAACTCCAAACAGGATGTTACAACCAGAACTTTCTGTATTTGAAGTGTTATGGCATTGAATATAGGTATAAATATAATATATATAATTATAATTTTTGTTCTTGTATCTCTAACCAAGGCCTTCCTTAAATGAATTATGTAGTCTAAAAATGCTATAATGCTTCCATATTTCTTAATTAAAAAGTTATATATACTTTCCACTGGAGTATGAGTGGTCTTTAACTTTAAGTATAGTAAGTACAAGTTTATTGAGAGGGTCTTTAGTTTTAAAGGATCCTGTCATGAGAAAACATATTTTTTACAAAATGTATTAGTTAATAGTAAATCCTACATTGTAATCCATTTTTCAAAAGAGCTAACAGATTATTTTATATATCATCTTTAATTCTGACATTGGCCTATACATGTTGAAAGTTTCCCCAGGTGTCCCCAGTCATGTGATTTGTGCTCTGATAAACTTCAGTCACTCTTTCCTACTGCAAGTTGGTGTGATATCACCCCCATCTTCCCCCAGCAGCCAACCAACCGAACAACAGGAGGTTACCAGACAACAGCTCATTTCTACCTGCATTGCCAGTGAGCTTCAATTTCCCACCTAGTGGTAAATATAAGAACAGCATTCAATAGTAAAAATCCAGGTCCGACTAACCCAAGTTAACTCCTTCAGTTACATTGAGAAGGAGATACAATAACCTACCTGAAAGCAGTTCCATTGTGAAATGCTGGCTCTTTATGAAAGCACATGATCAGGCACAATGACCTCAGTTGGCTGACTAAGCACCCAATGTTACGACTAAAAAAATACATTTTCTGGTTCAAGAATAACATTTTAAATGGTAAAATTAATTACTTGTGAAATACACATTGTAATTTAGTAATAAAAACTATACCATAAAATCATGACATAATCCCTTTACACTTGTATTATTGTAATCATATTGTAGAAGTATTTCTGTGGAATGTAAGTCTAATATTGTGGTGAAAATATTTGTATATTTTGTATATTATTCCAGAATGGTGTTACTAGTTCACATTTATACCAAATATGCTGAAATTAACCCTTTTCTTTATTGCGTGTCTGGAATACGTCATGAACCCAATTTGTTTTTTTTTTAGTTTAAGTGGTATGCAATTTCACCAGGATAGGAAGGTAGTTCACACATTCTCTGGAAATCAGAAAGTTCTTAATTCTTTAATTAATTTTTATATGTTTATAGTTTCTTTTAAATGTCCTCCTTCTCAACCAGTCAAATGAAATAAATTGAATCAAATTGAGTATACAGATGAAGCCACTTGGATTTGTGAGTTAAATGCGTCATGACTCAGAGTTAATTGAAGAAACTGTGTTATCTAAAGTTATCTTAACTCATTTAATGCATTTAACCTTTTCATTAGCATACCAAAGCACCATTGTTCACAATGGTGAATGCTTTAATTAGATGGGATGTTGTGACACAGTTTTCTGTGTTAAATGAGATAAATGGGATATCTGTGTTTAGTTATTTTGTGTCAAACAGACAAACCAAAGTGGCTGCATCTGTATTATTCATTACATAGTTTCTCTGTGCTGTATAGACAAAAAGGGTATTCAACCTCTAATTTTTTCTTCCATCAATAAATGTACCTACTCACCTACTCCTTAAACCAAGTGTCCTACACTCTTTTGCTTCTTTTGGTTTACTATTTAAATATTTAAAACATGGTATCTGTTTTTAATTTTCAACATTTGCTTACAAGTGAATTTTTTCCGATCCCTAAACTCTTGCTCTTTGTTTGCTATCAGGGTTATAAACTCTTGAATCTAATCTATACACCACTAATTACCTCACTGTATGCCCGTAATGCCCTGCCTATTTGAGTTAAGGGGAAAGTATAGATAGCAAAGTCTGACACCTAAGGGCAGGGATACACTGTCAAATTCGGGAAGATTAGTCACCTGGCGACAAAACTCCTCTTCTTCGGGGCGACTTATCTCCCTGAACTGTCTTCCCCTGCCTTCCTGCCAGCTAGAATGAAAATCGCCAGCGGGGTGGCACTCGGAAAGCTTTGTATTCCGAAGTTACCTGAAGTTTCCTCATGAGGCAACTTCGAGCAGCTTCAGGAAATGAAGTGCTCCGAGTGCCATCCCGCCGGTGATTTTCATTCTAGTGGCGTGAACGCAGGGGAAGGCAGTTTGGGGAGATAAGTCGCCCTGAAGAAGAGGAGATTTGTCACCGGGCCATGTGTCTCTGCCCTAAAGCATTTTTCCAGCAAATTTCATAGCCACATATGGACAGCAGGACAATAGCTAGAATAAGAATGTGAGACTAAAAAGACAAGAGTGTTTACATTGTTGTTTGAAATAACAAATTAGACATATTGCATTTAAATTGTTTGCATATGCTGTGAAGCATTAGTAGAATTGATGTCAGGAATACTGATTAACAGTGATACCAGTGAACTTCTGGCTCCAAAATGTCTGGGTTTTAGTCATAGAACATATGAAACATCCTGTTTCATAAAGATTCTGGAAGCTTTGTTATGTTGTAATGACAAACATCTTGATAAGATACAGTATGTGGGTTAGAGACATCATTAGTTTTGGTTTCAAACTATGAGATATTTTCAAGTATAAAAAATGGTAACTCAGTGTCTGTTAATTTTCTTTAATGTCACTCTTCCTGTACTCTATCCTAGCTAAGTTGCTTATAGGACATTTGAGGTTTCAGATTTAATTATTTGTGTATTACTGGAAGAGATCTTTGGCTAATGCTAATACCAGTTGCATGTTTTACACATGGGGGGAATGGCTAAGTAGACTAAAGCTGAAACAGCCAACAGGTATTGATTTGAATAAAGTTGGGCCAAGAGTATTACAATTCTTCTTTTCAAGAAGATGATCTTTCATTGACTCATGCTACAATCATAGGATTGCTTACAAAAACAAAAATGAAAAACGTCAACAATGTCTTGAGAAATCACTGTCATAGATCTACTAATCAGTCTTTTAGAAACCACTGTTTTAATAGCAAAGGCACAGCCTTGCGCTCTGATTCAGTAAATTCAAACTTACAGACAGTTTGCTTCAATTTGATCTTGGCACAAGATACTGAAATATGATTCTATGTCGTATTGAAAGGCATTGGGTCCATTTTGAAGCTTGTGTGGATAATATCATGAAACACTGCTTGGAATCTTTAAAATGTGGTTGTATAACACGCTGCATCAAGTGGTATAGAAACAATGGCTTTAGTTTAACTGATATCAACTAGTTGCACCTCATCAGGGAGGTAATGCTCCAGTCCTGATACTTTAAAGAATGTATTTCATGATTTGATTTTGTGTAAAAAGGAATGTGGCTACAAAAAATATACCTTTAAATGATTATTTCCCTTTGAACATAGAATTAGTTGACATCTTGGTTTAACTCCATAGCAACACTTATAATAGAATCAAATTTAAAATATCTTTGAATAAAATGTTTTACGTGTTATCTGGATCACTTTGAGGTTTAGAGCAAATAAATAACTTCTGTTCTCTGCAAACCCTCTAAGCAGTGAGTGGCTTAAGAGCTTTATTGGATCCTGGGATATATGATCATCCATGTAGCCAATGACAACGGGAGGCACTTACTGATGACATAATAGATACTGCCTCTTTTTCACCTTTATTCACCTTCAAATACTTTTTCCAATGACTTTCTATTTGTGACTGTTTTTCTAACTTTGAAGTTTAAGCTTTTCACTTTCTTATGTCTCTCTGGGAGGGGGGGGTCACTGACTCTGACTGTTCTAAATTGATACATTTAAGTAATACATTTTTTATCTTTGTTCCTGCTGAGCAGAATCTCTAAATTTCATTAAAGGCAGCTGTTAGTGTTGATACAATAGTTGCTAACATTCCACAGATGCTGCTGAGAAATGCATCAACTAATGTAGAGAAACTTTGGGTGTTATTTGTTCAAGGCCGAATGCCAAAAACTTGAAAAAATTGAGTTTTTTTTTAACTATAAAATCTGAATTTTTAATGGAAAAAAAACTTGAATTTTTTGAGATATATTATATCCTGAGGATGCAAAAAGTCTGAATAAGAAAATCTGCCATCTCAGACTTGCCAAGGTTGTATAAAAGTCAATGGGAGAGGTCCCCTTCCTATTTGCAAGGTTATGTGGTCTGCGCTGAAATTAGCCCAAAAATCCTACTATTTTGGACAGAAATCTGTAAAAATTCACCAGAAAGATCGTATGATTCTTGAAAAATTACACAATTCAGGTTATCACTCGAGTTTTCCCCTGATTCAATTAAACTGTGTTTTTTTATAAGGTCAAATTGTGGATTCTAGTTTGGTCGGACTTTTTTTATAATTTTTTTTATAAATAACCCCCTTGATATATCAAATTGTAACAGTTCAGAATCTGTACCTGGATCACTGAGCTGCCAGACTGAAAAACTAGAGACAGGAACATTAAACTTTAGACTTCAATTTTGAAAAAAAAGTTAAAAAATCAAAGATAGAAAGCAATTGAAAAAATTCTGTATTTCTGATGAACAATCGGAAAACAACTAAACTCCTGAAAGTGTTTGGAAGGTGAACAACCCTTTTAACTGAAGCCCCCCACTAGTGTGACCTCTATAATTTTGCATTCCTTTGCTACAGCCCTTCCATTTAAATACTTGTTCACTCCTTTTCTACCAGTTTACTCTTTCTAACCCATTCTGTAGTGGTTTTAGCGGCTATTTTTCATAGAGAACAGACTAACCTACACTCTGGAGTTGACCAACTGCTACAAACGATCTGCAGCCATTATTGCATACTAAAGAAAAAACTTCTAGCACTCAAATTCAGCCCTTGTAAATCCACTATATAAATAAACTTTACACTATATGAGGGATATGTAAAATGCTTTCCTGGGACAACGTGTCTCAGCTGCAGAGGTTTCCAAACTATAAAACTTGTCCTTCAGGGGTAAATGTGAAGGGCGAGCAACTTGGAAATTGGTGACAAATACTTACAGGATGTCACAGGTATCATCAGAAGCTAGGTGTCTGTTACAACTATGAAGTAAAAGTGACCCCATAATCCCATTAGTTGTGAAACCGCATGTAAAAATTTGTGATGGGCGAATTTACTCGGCAGGTGTGAATTCGCAGCGAATTCCCACGATTTAGTCAGAAAAAATGGACGCTGGTGTCTGTTTTTTTTGATGTTAGTGCATTTTCTACAGCAAATTTGCGCCAGCGTCAAAAAAAAAAGGACACCGGCGTAAAAAAAAACAAAAAAACGGATGCCGGCGTCAAAAATGAGACGCTGGCACGTTTCGCAAATTTTTTGCCGTTTCACAAATTTTGTGGCGAATCGAAACGCCCCAAATTCGCCCATCACTAGTAAAAGTTGCAACATTTTAACCAAATACTGTAAAATCAGTTGCAAATTGTCTCAGAATATCACTCTCTTCATCATACTAAAAGTTTACTCAGTTCCTTTTTGGAGTTTCTAGTTAAATTGTTTAGTTAATAACTATTTGTTAAGTTCTTACATGTTAGTTTGTTATTTTTCTTCATTAGTAGTGATGGGAGAAAAATTTGCGAAACACATTAAAGTCAATGGACGACAATTTTGATGCGAGCGCCAATTTTAACACAAGCAACTATTTTGCCCAAATGCCTTAAAGTCAATGGGCGTCCAAATAATTTTGAGGTGCATCAATTTATTTGTCACGACTCACGACGGATTTTAGCTAGCTAATTTTCGCCACGGTTTTGTGAATACATTCGCAGGCGTCTAAATGTGGAAATTCATAACAAATTCATGCCTGGCAAATAAATTCACCCATCACTATTCATTAGTGCTGTTAAGTGTTTTTCCCCATCCTTTCAGGCTTTAGTTATATTCTCTGTATAATAAACCTTTTTTTTTTTTGTGAGTTCATTCGTGCATTCATTTTTTTTTCTTTACTTCCAGTGCATTTATTTGTATATAAAGCATGATTGATAAGTAGATTAAGACCCATAATGTGATATCATTTGAGAAATGTAAGAATAACTGATCAGGTTCTCATATCTCTTCTACTAATATGCAATTTGAGGGACGTGTGGAATGTGTACATAAAGCTAGAACCTTTTTATTCAGATGGTCTTTACTATTAATTAGGACTGTTAACAATGGCTTTTTAGAATCATATTATTCCTACATTTATCTAAATGTAACATATTTAAACATGCAGATAGTAAAACAATATGATTTTTTATTCTAGATTATAAAGGGATATAAGAAGGGTTGGTGATGTTTTACTGACAATATTATGTAATAGTGTTGTCTTCTAACTGATAAATTAAGGATTCTGGTTCAATGGAGTGCACTCGGTGCTGGTACAGCCACATCTTCTTACATTAGTGATGTTAAAGGAAATGTTGCTTTCTCCATCAGCACAGGTCAGATTAATATTTTGCTCCTCTGCCTCAAGTTCCTGACAGCATCCACAAGTCCTGTCCATACTGAGCTTGTCTACTGAGAACCTACAAAGAACCAAAATGAAAGTGAGCAGCTGAATTCAATGCAGTGGATAAACAATATACAGGTATGAGATCTGTTATCATAAAACCGATAATAGGATGGACATCTCCCATAGACTGCATTTTAAACAAATAATTAAATTTTAAATAATTTCCTATTTCTCTATATTAATAAAACCGTATCTTGTACTTGATCACAAATAAGATATAATTAATCCTTACTGGAGGCAAAACAATCCTATTGGGTTTAATTAACATTTGAAAGATTTTTTTTAGCAGGCAGAGAGGAGATCCAAATTATGGAAAGATACCTTAATCCATAAAACCCTGTACATATTTATAACTAGGATGCACTAAATCCAGGATTCAATTTGGGATTCAGCCAAGATTTGTCCTTTTTCAGCAGGAGTCAAAAATGTTTTATTCTTTTTACTCTCTTTTCCCCTCATTTCCCTAATTTACATATGCAAATTAGGGTTCCGATTCAGTTTAGTATTTGCCCATGTCTTTCACAAAGTATTTGGTATTTGGCCGAATACTAAAATAGTGGATTGTGCACACTATTTATTACAGTATTAAAAGCATGAATTTAGTGATTTTGTTTCTTGTTTTTTTGGCAATAATAGTTGATATGGTCAATAGAATTTAGTGGTAAGGGGTGTGAAATCTGAATGGTTGCTGTGGGTAACTTGTCCTAGACTTTTGTGACTTTTTTGTACATTACCCAGTTAAAATGTTCCAAATTAATTATTAATTTCTTAAAAATGCAGAATGGGTCAGTTTTTACTCTTTGTTTCTTTGAAAATACAGCCTGAAACTGGAGAGAGATCTTTTTACAATATAGTAATTACTAATCTCAGTGTATTCTGTTGTGAAGGTAACAAAAAGGTAAAACCTAACTGTAGTTCTTTCACTACAGTTAATTAGAAAACAACTAACCATTTGATTAAATTTTTTTATGTTAAGCTTATATTCTTAAATCTTTTTTAAAAGAACCTATCCCACCCCCAAAGGTTTAACTGACATTGTCACAGTAGTCAGGCTTTTGCTTGGATGCTAGTATGAAGGCCCACTGTGCTCAGCCATAAAGTGAACAACTCAAGCAAATACCATGAGTGTTCCAGCCCATCTATGCAAATATCACACAACAGGGCAAAAACTCCTAAATAGTTTTTGTCAAGATATTTTTTCTGTGCCTGACATGCAATTGGTTAACATATGTACAATGCCAGGTCATCAATGTATATTATATTTTAATTTCAATTGAAGAGCAGGTTTATCAAATTTCCTGAATAATTCCCAGCAGTTCAATTTTTTTTTCAGCCAGGAGTTTTGACAAACTGAAACATTTCTCAAAGAAGACTTGCGTCACCCCAACGGGATGCATTTGTTTTGTGCAACTGAACTCAGCAACAGTGCAATGCTCTAACAACCCACTAAATCCTTACTCTGAAACTCTAGAAATTTGAGATGTATAACATGGAAAAACCATGGAAAACGTCAATACAAAACTTCAGCAAGTAAAAGCATTTGAGGTGCTATAGTAGTCCCTAGGAGCTGCATTGAGGTTTTCAGATTTTTAGTAATTGTCCAAAAAAATTTTGAGGTTTTTGTATTTTTTCTCAACATTGTTCAGCGTTTTTTTGTTCTATTTATATTCCGATCTTTTAATAGTTTACATGATATTCGTGGTTTTAAAGAAGATGAGTTTATTCGTTGATTCAAGTCATCACCGTTAACAAATATTGGCCATGATAAATCTGTTGTGAGAGTGAATGGGTAGTTATTTGTTAAACTATGGAGCAACTGGGCTCACTATGCTCTGTCTATTTTTAACTAATTTCTAAATAAACGGATGTTTTAACATTGCTGGTGCTCCGTGATTTCAAGTTTTGGCTGATGGACACACGCTTCGGGAGCGATTTTTCCACGTTGCAGCACAGCAGTTGTACATCGATGGGTCTGTGAGTGCTCCCTATTGTTTCCCTTTGCAGTTACTAGTTATTTGTACTACTCATTGTTGAACAGAACAGAACAAACACTGATTGTAATGCATCTAAATTAAAAGCCAAAATAGGAATAATATTAACAAATTTACCCCCCAACATAAGCACCAGAGACACTGGTATTGAAATATTTAAAAATTACAAAATTAAATGCAATTGGTACAACTGATCACCAGTAAGTAATTCCATTCTTCCATGTTGGACTCTATATATGTTCTTTATATGTTGTTTATATAAAGAAATGTGTCACTTACTCCTGAAAACTTGGACACACCCCTGTACAGTATGACAGTGTCACATTAGCACTGCAGCCATTATAAGAAACTAAAGTCTGTTTTGTCTGGACGCTGCAGGCTTTGGCAACTGAAATAAAAACAAAAGAATATTGGATAAAATAAAACATTTTTGTATTCTTCTTATTTTAAGTTAAATAGCAACAAAACTCAAAATGTGCTTCACTACTTTTGTCATCTTCTACACACACGGCAGTTGCTACAGATAAAGCAATGATTTATAACCCAAAGCAAATTTCAGATCCGAATAAGAACATCTCCCTGATGTAGCCAAATTTCTCAAAGATCTGACTACAAGATTAATGAAGTCAATGTCTCATTTACAGGTGCAAATGCAGTATCCAAAGTGGAATTTTAGGGGTAAGCTGCCATGCTGTTTTTTTAAGTTGCCATGCTGTGTGTTTCCAACAATGCTAAACTAAAGTTGCAATGCACCTGCCACAACTGTGAATCAGATGGAGTTGTGTTGAAAATCTATGATTATGGGATGTCGTCGATTTTGGCTATTTTTAGTAGATGTGTCGACTGATGCAGTTCTCTATGGGAATTGTGGAGCTACTGCTACTGCAACTTCTACATAGTTGCCAAATGCAACTATGCAGAAATGCAAGGACCTTATTATGTTTGTATGTCATTTATGAATGATAAATTCATAAACAATGGTTGGACTATAAAGGTTCTTACACAATGCTTTTTTAATGCATTCTGAGCATGGGAAAAACATATATTGTGTTTATATGCATTTTTTAATGCAGCATGTTGCATCTAAAAAACGCAACATGACTGCTTTAATACGCAACTCTAAATATTCGAGTACAACCAGGCATAAAATAAAGGAAATAATTAGCTGACATGTTTAAGGGCTCTTACACACGGCCTTTTTTCCTACGTTTTTCAAATGCATGCTGAGCACAATAAGGCATATATTATGTTTAAACGCATTTTTTAATGCAGCTACTTGTGGCTTTTTTAACTTCCAAACGCAACCCTCTATTCTATTAATAGCTGATAGCACATGCACTGAAAGAAAATGTAGCATGAAATGCAATGAAATGCAAATGGAGTAAAATGCAGCTCATGATTACAGTCAGGCAGACTATAATGGAATCGATCAAAAACAAATGCGTTGATTTTTGCTCAAACCTGCGTTTAACATGCTTTAAAAGCATAAAGACCGCTGTGAGTGTAAGAGCCCTAAGTGTGCTTAAACCTGCATCTTAAACATATGATGAGCCTTAATAGTGAAGCAATTGATCATCTTTACAGTGCAACTGATAATATTATAATGCATTGTTATTTTTCTACAGATTCAACAGGCCAGATTAAAAAATAAAATGCCATTTAACATACAAGTAAAATGTCTGGTTGAGATTAACTAGGCAGACAACTTGTAGAAGGTTTCTTTTTCGGTAGAGTTAGTACAGAGCAATATTTTTCTATATGTTTCTTGTTTGTTGCAGGTGACCTTTTTTGGCTGTGTTAATATTTATACAGTATTATAATTATTTATAGGGTTATTCAAGAATAAGTTCCTGCCTTACTGTATAGTTACAGTATACAAAGGGGCCCATTTACTTAGCTTGAGTGAAGGAATAGAAGAAAAAATACTTCGAATTTCGAATGGTCAAATATGGCTTCTTTGACCATCGAATAGGTTACTTCGACCTTCGACTTCAAATCGAACGATTCAAACTCAAAATCGTTCGACTATTCGACCATTCGATAGTCGAAGTACTGTCTCTTTAAAAAATACTTTGACCCCCTACTTCGGCAAATAAAACCTACCGAGGCCAATGTTAGTCTATGGGGAAGGTCCCCATAGGCTTCCTAACAATTTTCTGATCGAAGGAAAATCCTTCAATCGATGGATTACAATCCTTCGAATCATTCAATTCGAAGGATTTAATCGTTGGATCAAACGATTTTTCCTTCAATCGTTCGATCATAGGAATTGCGTAAATCCTTTGACTTCGATATTCAAAGTCGTAGGATTTACATTCGGCAGTCGAATATTGAGGGTTAATTAACCCTCAATATTCGACCCTATGCAAATCTGCCCCAAAATGTCCCGGGTATGAAGAGCTGACATGGATGTCCAGAAAATAATGGCTATTTTTTTCTATTGAAATAGAGGTAAACACCATAGGGCTTATTTACCAAAACTTGAATTCATTCCAGTTTTTTATGAAAACAAAGTCGACCAAACTCCCTTCCATGATTTGAATTAATTTATCAATACTTTTTCTCTGAAAAATCTGAGTGACAAATGTCATGACAAAATAGAGCATCAATCTGTACTGTACGATTGATTTTCTGAAAACTCAACTTTATCTGATTTTTGCTGCAAAAACTCGACTTTTTAGCATTATCGGATGAAAACCCCAACTTTTTTGGATCGTCCAGTGCAGATCACGATGTTAACTAACAACATCAGGGACATCTGCCATTGACTTCTACATGACCTCAACAGGTTTGGATGGTGTATTTTCAGATTTGGATTTTTAGCAGTTTTGGGGTATGATAAATCTCTAAAAACTTTCCCCCTAAAAACCTCGACCAGAAAAAAACTGAGGATTAATAAATGGGCCCCTAAGTGTGACCTGTGAAATCAAAACACAATTTACACCATCTGTTTACTACTGAGTATGACAGTGGGCTGTGACTAGATTATAGGGGACATTTATGACCAAAAGTGAGCAAAGTGCAATTTCGAGTGTAATCGCAATATTACTTCCCACAATGCAGCATATTTTCCCCAGAATTCCAACTGTTGTGGTCACCAGATGGCTGATGTTTTAAGAGTGCATTTGAGTTCGTACTTTGACTGAATTGCATTAGAAAAGTCCATTTATGTCTACTTTGATATTGGATGTTCTTGCACTTATAGGTGTGCAACTAACACTTGTTTCCATACCTCTACAAACATTACAGCAGCCGTTTTGCTCTTTCATGATTGAATTCTGAATAAAACATACAAAAAAATTCAATTAATCACTGGATCCTTAAATGTAATATTGGATATATAAACACAAATCTACCTCTTAACTCAACTTAAACTTTGCTCGAAATTTAATTTCTCTATGATCTTATTGCTCTAATTACTAGTTACTCAATCGGGTGCCTACTGTAAATATAAATTAAATTTGCATTTGTCTCTCATCAAAAGATGCGGAATCAATGCAATAAAACAAATAGATTGTGTATTTCTATACATTGTAAGAAAGGTAGAGAATAAACCATTTAACCTTGAAAACCCAAAGAAAAGAAAAAAGGCCTAATTTTTAAACAAAATGGCACAGAAAAATCGCGCACACGAGGGTGGGGGCAGGCCCGTCTGCACGGCCAGCAGCAGGGCCCGCCCCCACCAAGTTACATTACTGGTGCTATGTACAATTTTTGCATGTTCTATACTGCGTTTGGCTGTATGTAAATGACCATTTTGGAACACAGATCTGATTTGGATTGAGAGCTGACTGTGTGCGTCAGCACAGGATACAAGAAAGGAGGTTGTACCCTCATCTGCCCCTACCTTGTGCTGACATTAATATTTAATATTTTAGCTGATATATAATATAAGTAGACTTTAACTCACAGGCTCACACTCCTCTTCATTGAGCTCAGAACAAATTTGCTTCTGAGAAGAAGTTATTAACAGTCCATCAATATTCTCACATGTGTAATGGGTGCAGTTATCATTTGGGAGTACCTGTGTTTCTCCAGGCTGAAATTCATAATAAACGGACACTGAGGCTTTGGACAGAACATAGACATTGGTTATACTTCAGTAGATGCTTAAAGTCTGCTTTGTATTTAACATAGAATTAGTGTGAAAATATTTATATTAGTTGACCATTGCTTAATCAGTCAATGATCACTGACTTTTGGCAATACACTGTTGTTGATAAATTGGCTTACGGATTCACAGAGATGGTTGGTGAAAAGATACAAATGTGCGTTAATAAACCAAATCTTGGGCAGCCACTCAAAAACTGATTAGCTTTTTCATACAGCTGCAGGTAGAATGCTGAAAGCAAAAGTTTGATTGGTTGCAGTTAATACTACCCATGTGCAAATTTGTTCAATATTGATGTATCACTTCACTGTTTATTGGGGTTTGATAAAGTTAATTCCCTAGACCAGTGATCTCCAACCTGTGACTCATGAGTAACATATTGGTCCTAGTGGCATCAAAGTGGGTGCTTATTTTTGAATTTCTCATTTGGAGGCAAGTTTTGGTTGCCTCTACATCATAAAATCAGTTTGATTTAGCTATACAATGATGTGCCAAATAGTGATGATCTATTCATTATTCCACAAAGCAATGATCAGCTACTTTGTTATCTTGGTGAAAGGGGTGGTCCACCTCTAAGTCAAAAGCCACAAATGATAAAAATGGAAAACTAAAAATGGAATATCACTCTCTACATTATGATAAATGTTAATTTAAAGGTGAACAACCCCTTTAAGCAAGCAGTTAGTAGTAATAATAATAAAAATAATACTATATGATTCATGTGCCACCTCACCTAAAACTGAACTGGAATATTTAATAAGTGAGTTATATATTTACTTTTTCATGACTAATCTTTCTTCAGATATTGCTGCTTGTTAGATATACATGAGCTGTAAAAGTACCTGTATTAAATAAATGGTTCCATACTCATCTTTCACAGGACAAGACACCTGTTCACACCGTCCACAGCACGTATTGTCTGATTTTTGGTAAAAAAAGCCCTGCAATAAGAAATTAAAAATGAATTTAAATTGCTGCAAATTAATCAATTGATTAGGTGAGCCAAGTTATTACTTAGGAATCTCTATAGGTTGTTTGTATATCAAGAAGAACAAAGTTGTTTCTAGTGAGATATGTGTAGTAATGGGCGAATTTGGGTGTTTCGCTTCGCCGAAAACTTCTGTAGGACCTCGACAACTTTTACCTGGCAAAGTTTTGTATTCAAGGTTTTTATGGTTTTTACACTTAACAAATCTAAAAATTTTAGAGCTTTTAAGAAAAATAGGAAAACCACGAATGTTTAGAGATTTGTGGAAAAAACAGCAATTCAATTGTTAGTGATTGTTAGTGACTATATTTTACAATAGAGAACACATTTACTATATAATGTTAGGAGTAATTTGATGTTCAGCTTACTTGAGGACAATTCATCATGCATAGGATAGGATTACAGTCAACAATATTAAATCCACTTTCAAGGTCTTTTCTATCTGTGCACTTGCATTCCAGACAAGAAGATGCTGAGGTCCAAACAGGATTCCCAACCTGTAGAATATATTGCAAATTTGAGTTGTTCCTAGATTAATGGTACAGCTTACTGGTTATACGTACAAGTGGTAATTTACTAAGTACAGGACAGGGTGCAAAAGACAGAATAAGACAGGCACACATGGCAATTTTTTAAACACTTTTCAACAGTGTCCCACACCCTAAGAAAGCCTACAAACAAATATACCAAAATACTCCATCAAATGGAAGCTATTACACACAGTAATGTGAGGCCAGGCTTATGTTAAGCAGTTGTAGTGGTAAGGAAAGAATTATGATTGAAAGAGTGATAGTTCTCAAATAGACATTTTGTCCCTTCAAGGTTTATGTTATATATTTGCCCCCTACTTTAATTCTTCATTATTATATGTTGCGTGTTTTCAACATCTACTTTTATTAACATCTATATCAGCTCATTTATAGCCCTATTTGCACCCACTATTCTATCTTTCTCCATTTGGAAAAATAAATACTGGTCTTACCTGGTAGACAGCTCCTTCAACCATACATACATCCAATGGCCCTAACAGTAAAATTAGACATTTATCAATACAATTGCAATAACCAAGCAGATACTAAACAATTATCATATAAAGAAAATCTGTATAAATCTACAATCACGTGATTTAAAGAAAATACCAATCCCCCATAGTGACAGGAGAAGGGAAAGGTATGTGGGGGACTAGAACACACAGGGCAAGAAAATCAGTTGAGACAAGGGATATGTAGAAAAGGCAAGGGAAGATGAGGATAATAGTAAAGTGAACAGAGGTAGGGGCACAACTATGCCACCCACATCTGTGGGGTCCCACCTACAATTGCAACCCCCTACACAGACTAGTCACACCCCAGGTAGAGAATCAAAGTGGAAGAATATGCATAACTATGTCTTCCATGCTACTCATATCTGTGGGCCCAGTCACTAAGGTCGGACTGGGCTGGTGGGACAATGGAAAAAAAACATGGGGACCCCACCAACCCAGGTCCACTCCCAGCCGCTAACTGTGGGAGCTGCAAACCCTGCTTTCTTGATTCAGCAAAGGGTATTAGCTGCACACCCATGTGCAAGGGTGTTGTTGAGTTTGCCATGCAGAGGATTTTGCAGCTGGGGTAGGGGACCTGAGGTAACACTCCATTTTGACACTACCCATCACTTAAACCCATGGGCTCCCTCATGTGGCTCATGCAGAAAAAAGTAGCTGTAAATATTGAAAACTTACTACATTCATAGATAATACAACAATCATCTGAAGATATGTTAACATGCTCATATCCTAAAGGGCAGTCTCCTAGAGTTGTGTTGCATTTTGAAGGTGAACAACCTAAACAAAAAGAGGGTGGGGGAAAAGTGCATTAGGAAATCCCTCTATACAAGTATTAATATGTTCATAGTTCTTTATACCAAAAATGTTTGATTTGTATACATATTAATTGCCTGCTTATTTAAAAATCAGACTGTAGCAAGATGTTTGCAAGAAATTCTATACAACAAAAACACAAAACTGTAGGGCCATATACAGTAGAGGAAGGAGGTATAAACTGATTTAAAATCATAGCATTTGCCAATGATATGGGAAGAATTTAATTGCTTTAGACATAAAAATGCTCATTCTATGCGTAAGAATGGTGTGTAGCTGAGGTTCATTTGTAATAAATGTTTATAATGACAGGAGTTTTTTGAGTTTATTGCATGAAAAATAAAGATTTGCTTTGACCACTGTTTCCAGTGGCAGAGGTTTGCACCATGAATCATGAAAGTTTTTAGTATAGTTTTAGTCAGAAAAATTTAAGAGTAAAAGAGCAAAAAATTGGGTGGGAAATGGCCTAGACATTGTACCATATATTTGCTATATTAAACATGTTTCATGTACATAAGCCTTTGGCAACTAAATCAACCTTTCCAAGATATGCATTATTCAGTATACCCTCAAATAAATGAAAATCTTTGCTTGCGTCTCTTATCCTTACTCCAAATCCTGTGGATCTGATATATGATATTCTAAGGGGGGTATTTACTAAAACTCAAATTTATCTAATTAATTTATTAAAACAAAGTTGACCTAACTCCCATACGAATTTAACTCATTTATAATATAATCAGCTTGAAAAAGTTGGTGAGAGAAAAGTCTCAACAAAATTGAATTATTGCTGAATCATTCAATTTTTGAACCTGTTCAAATTGTAAAAATTGACTTTTATATGACCTTGACAGGTTTTAGCTGGAGTATTTTTGGATTCAGATTTTTAGCAGCATTGGGGGTGCAACTAAACTGGTTAGAGGGATGGAAGACTTAAATTATGAGGGTAGACTGTCAAGGTTGGGGTTGTTTTCTCTGGAAAAAAAATGCGCTTGCGATGGGACATGATTACACTTTACAAGTACATTAGAGGACATTATAGACAAATAGCAGGGGACCTTTTTACCCATAAAGTGGATCACCGTACCAGAGGCCACCCCTTTAGACTAGAAGAAAAGAACTTTCATTTGAAGCAACATAGGTCGTTCTTTACAATGAGGACAGTGAAGTTGTGGAATGCACTGCCGGGTGATGTTGTGATGCTGATTCAGTTAATGCCTTTAAGAGTTGCTTGGATAATTTATTGGACAGACATAATTTCAAAGACTATTGGGATACTAAACTCTACAGTTAGTATAGGTATGGGTATATATCATTTATGTGAAAGTAGGGAGGAATGTGTGTATGGATGCTGGGTTTTCTATTGGAGGGTTTGAACTTGATGGACTTTGTCTTTTTTTCAACCCGATGTAACTATGTAATACATCTCTAAAAATTCAAGTTTTTTTTTCCTCTAAAAATTCGAGTTTTGTCCTTAAAAAACTTGACCAGAAAAAATTGAGGTTTACTAAATAGGCTCCTAAGTGAAAAATTCATCAAAATGAAATTTTACGTTTATACCATGATTCAAGGTTTTGGCAGCAAAAATCAGAAACTAAAAATTTCAAGATTTATTAAGCGTAAAAACTTGAAAACTCATATTTGAAATCCGCCTTGTCATTTTAATATTTTCAAGTTGTTTTTTCAGGATTTTAAGCAATCAAGTTTTCTAGTTATAATATTTTTTTAAATAATTCAGAATTTTCAAGGTATTTGATTAAAAAATGTGTAATTTTGATATATCTGTCCTCTAAACTATATATTCTTTTATAACACATAATTATATTTTCATTGCATTTGCAGTGTCATATAAAATATAAACTTAATGAATCTTTTTAAAGATCACATACGGCATTCAATGCTTCCACAGCAACGATCGTTCTCAGTCAGAAGTAAGAAAGGTTCTAACCAAGGTTTACTACATTTACTGTTATCAAGCTGTGGACATTCAGTGAGCATGCAGATAATCTTGGCTGTTTCCTTATCGCAAGTACATTCTTGGCAATGTTCTTGCCAGGTTTCTCCAAGCTGTAAAAATTGTGAAATAATTAGTACTAATCAATCTCAACACCAATTCACTCAAGGATCATTTTGCCTTAACTAAACATCACAACACATTGTTGATTTTGTATAGAATTTTGTTTTTGTTGAATTTTGAAAGCCAGTGAGGGATTTCCCTGCTCTAAAGGCATATAAAAACTTAAAACTTTTTGTCCTTGTTTTTTTTTTTTAAACTTTTTGTCCTTCATCCCATCGATGGGACCACCTTGAACACATTTGTTCCAATGGAAAGTAGAGAATTGTGATTCCAACATAGGAGGCCCATCCTGCTAGCAATTCGCTCCAAGTACATACAGTATCTCCTTCATCTGAAGAATAGTTTCCACCTGATAACGACTAAATGTGTATAATAATAATAAAAATATTGAAGGTTCAAATTTAGTTTGTGTAAAATATATATATATATGTATTTGTCTATATGTATTTTGTGGTCACAGCCTCATTGCACCCCCGCCTAATGGTTTTAATTAGTGGTGAGCACAACTTTTCCTTGTTTGTTATAGTTATACATGAGCAGTGACCAGCTCTATGTTGTAGCCCCCCATTTACAGCTATAGTCAGGTGATCCCACTGGTGTCTAATAAAAGGGCAGCCAAGTTTGGGAGTTTTACTTTGAAAGCAGCTAGTAAGTTGCAGGTAAAACTTAGTCCCTTTGTAAAATATATAATGAAGCAATAGAATTCTTTATGAATTAGATGAAAATTGAGCATAGGACTGGCCAGATATGAGATGACTTTGACGTAGTTGGCCAGCTTAAATATATTGCAATATATGGACAAACAATCCCTGTTTTGTTTAAAGGGTAAGGCATTTTTCAGTAGCAGTATGCACAAAATGTCTCTGTCTTAAATATATTGAAAGTGGGTTGAGTGCAGATGACTATTGAATTTGTCTATATGTATTTTGTGGTCGCAGCCTCATTGCAACCCCACCTTATGGTTTTAAAAATTATTTGTGAGCACAACTTTATATAATGGTTTTTCTGTTTCCATTGAAACCTTAACACCGCGTGCACATAATAACTATTAATTGGGCAATGCTCTTTTCTGTTTCAACATGCTGAATAGACGGAGTGTGTAGAGTTGATTTAGAGCTTGTGTAGTGAACTGATATACTTAATGCAAGCCAACCCTGATAACTCCAAAACATTGCTCAACCTCAGTAATGTTTGGTTACTGAATGGAAGTCCCCACCAAAAATTTTCAGCACCTAGTAGTACCAGTAGTATGTAAGGATGAACTTTAAATTAATAGTTACATTTACTCTTGGTAACATGGTAACGCTTTGTCATGTTTTCAAATACTGAGTGGTCCACTCGACGCATTTGAATTTGATAGATTTAATGAGTCATGCATTTTATATGCTCAGTTACATGAACCAAGCACATACCCATTTCTGACAACTTACATGTTGGGACACATTTACTAAGGGTCAAATATTGAGGGTTAATTGAGGGTTAATTAACCCTCGATATTCGACTGTCGAAGTTAAATCCATCGACTTCGAATATCGAAGTCAAAGGATTTACCGCAATTCGTTCGATCGAACGATCGAAGGAAAAAATTGTTGAATCGAATGATTCAAAGGATTTTAATCCATCGATCGATCGAACGATTTTTCCTTCGACCCAAAATTTGTTAGGAAGCCTATGGGGACCTTCCCCATAGGCTAACATTGCACCTAGGTTTTACTTGGCGAAGTAGAGGGTCGACTATCGAATGGTAGAATAGTCGAACGATTTTTTAGTTCGAATCCTTCGATTCGAAGTCGAAGTTGTAGTCGAAGGTCAAAGTAGCCAATTTGATGATCGAAGTAGCCCAAAAAACATTCGAAATTCAAAGTTTTTTTATTCTATTCCTTCACTCGAACTAAGTAAATGTGCCCTGTAGTATAGAATCAACAACATTATGGGGCAGATTTATCAATGGTCGAATTTCAAAGTAAAGGGAGTTTTTTTAACTCTTATAACTTCGAATTTCAAATAAAAAAAGACCAACCGAGATTTAATAAAATAATCATAGTATTTTTTGCGGGTGAATAGGCTGTATTCGATCATTCAAATCGAAGTAAGATTGTATTCCATCGAATTCGATTCAAAGTATTTAAAAAAAAAAAACAAAAGTTGATTTTTCAAAGTCCACCAATTAGCTCCAAATAGGTTCTAGGAGGTCCCCCATAGTCTAAAACAGCAATTCACCAGGTTTTAGATGGCGAATGGTTGAAGTTGAATTTTTAAAGAGACAGTACATGATACATTTTCGATATTCTAATTTTTTTTCATATTCGAATTGAATTTGGACTATTCGCTAGTTGAAGTACAAAAAATAGAATTTGGACTATTCGCTAGTTGAAGTACAAAAAATAGCTTGTAATTCAAATTTTTTTACTTTGATAAATCTGCCCATATGTCTTTCTAGACGTAGTATCAAGTTCAGATATTACATTCAAAAGGAAATTTAATTTAAAATGCTTACCTTTCGTATTTTCCCATTGAATCCCATACAAGCTGGAAAAAAAATGTATAAGAAAGTATTCATATATTTATATGCATTGTACAGGTATGGGACATGTCATCCAGAAATCTGTTATCCAGAAAACATAAACTCTATTTTAATCAGATAATTAATTTTTTTTTTTTTAAATGGTTTCCTTTTTTCCTCTGTAATAATAAAACAGTACGTTGTACTTGATCAAAACTAAGATATAATCAATCTTTATTGGGTATAAAACAATCCTGTTGGTTTAATTAATGTTTAAATCACTTTTTAAAAGATTTAAGGCAGGGCTGTCCAACTGGCGGCCCATGACCCCCCCTTGTGTGGCCCCCCCACCTACCTGCTATGTTTGCTTACCATGTGTAAGATTTAAACGGTATCACTACAGAGATTAACTGGCCCCTGCATTGTTTAAACCTCAAATTCAGACCAATCCCCTGTATTGTTCACACCTGTGTTCCCCCTGCATTGTTCACACTTGTAACACCTCTATTGTTCACAACCCTAAAAGCCCCTGTACCTGAGACCCAGACTGAAACTGCCCACATTGTTCACCTAAGATAATGGGGCACCAGCCCTGTGTCACTGTATGTAATACATATTACTCTAGCTCTGTTCTGCCTTCCATATGCTCCCTGTGTGTGCCCTGCCCTGCCTGTGTGTGACATATTCTGCCTGTGTGTGACATATTCTGCCTGTGTGTGACATATTCTGCCTGTGTGTGCTCTGCTCTGCCTGTGTGTGTCCTGCTCTGCCTGTGTGTGTCCTGCTCTGTCTTTGTGTGTCCTGCTCTGCCTGTGTGTACCCTGCTCTGCCTGTGTGTCCCCTGCTCTGCCTGTGTGTGTGACATACTCTGCCAGTGTGTGCCCTTGTCTGCCTTCAAAATTACATGCACTTGCATATTTACTTGAATCATTTAGACAGGGCTTTAAACTTTTTGAAATTGGCCTTAGGTGTGCATCCACAATCTCCCCTAGTCTTGTATTTGCCAGGAGCTTTGGCTAAGCTCATGTGGTTATTGCACCCTCATACCCGCCCCTTTTTACTTTTGGTGGTCCCCCTCACTTGTTGTGCCTTGGTTTGTGCAATCTGTCTCCCTTAAAAGCCATAGATGCTAGCGGCATGGGAGGATCTAGCCGTGAAAAAACCAACGTCCCATTAGACACTTCTCTATGTACACACACACACTTATTGTGTCTTTCATTTATTTCTCTTCTACACCCTTTCATTCTATGCTTACTTTCATACATACTCCCAAATACACATACACTTTCCCTTACCACTACTTTATACACCTTCACATTTCACTTACACATGTATACACACTATTGTGCAACTGCACATATCACTCTACTTTGTTTTTAATTACAACACCTGACTTCTACTTTTCTAAAATGGGCGTTGGTTAAGGCAGTCTCTCCCTCTTAAAAGCCGCCTAGCAGTTGGCGGGGGAAGATTTAGCACAGAGTTTGAAACCAAAGCACTGGAGATGTTTACATAAAGAATTGTTACTACACAGAGAGGTAATGTTCCTTTTTTACTATGACTAAAGATAAATAAGTTAGGGACCACCATGTGGGGTTTTACCTTGACGTGGTATGGTGGCTTATCAATATTATGATCATAACTTTGTAACAAAAAAACCCTGTTTCAAAATTACATGCACTTGCATATTTACTTGAATCATTTAGACAGGGCTTTAAACTTTTTGAAATTGGCCTTAGGTGTGCATCCACAATCTCCCCTAGCACTGCATTGTTTAAACCTCAAATTCAGACTAATCCCCTGTATTGTTCACACCTGTGTTCCCCCTGCATTGTTCACACTTGTAACACCTCTATTGTTCACACCCCTAAAAGCCCCTGTACCTGAGACCCAGACTGAAACTGCCCACATTGTTCACCTAAGCTAATGGGGCACCAGCCCTGTGTCACTGTATTTAATACATATTACTCTGTGTGTGACATATTCTGCCTGTGCTCTGCTCTGCCTGTGTGTGCTCTGCTCTGCCTGTGTGTGTCCTGCTCTGCCTGTGTGTGTCCTGCTCTGCCTGTGTGTGTCCTGCTCTGCCTGTGTGTGTCCTGCTCTGCCTTTGTGTGTCCTGCTCTGCCTGTGTGTGCTCTGCCTGTGTGTGTCCTGCTCTGCCTGTGTGTGTCCTGCTCTGCCTGTGTGTGTCCTGCTCTGCCTGTGTGTGTCCTGCTCTGCCTTTGTGTGTCCTGCTCTGCCTTTGTGTGTCCTGCTCTGCCTGTGTGTGCCCTGCTCTGTCTGTGTGTGCCCTGCTTTGCCTGTGTGTGAAATAGTCGGCCTGTATGTGCCATGCTCTGCCTGTATGTGCCCTGCTCTGCCTGTGTGAGATATACTCTGCATTAATGTGCCATGCTCTGCCTGTATCTGCCCTGCTCTGCCTGTGGAACACAAGCCTGGTATTTGTTCTGGGGGTTTGTTAGCATTTGAAAATAAATTATTGTTAGTGGCCCCTAAGGTGTTGATCATGTGCTGGGGGTGCTGTGTTATTCACAGGGGAAGTGGAGGCATGTGGATTTAAGGGTGTGTCTTAATATGCCAACTTTTTTAACATATGAGTGATAAGTGATATCCCTGCAGTGAGCTCCAACCATTTGTTTTTTTGGTGTGTTACCACAATTAATGTGGACATGATATTGTGGTAACATGGGTGTGGTTTAAAGTGGCTGTGGTTTAAAAACAGGGAGTCAACACTGGCTTCCATTATTGGCCCTCCACTATGTAGGCCTGCAAAATTTCAGCCCTCGGTACCACAGAAGTTGGACAGCACTGACTTAAGGCATGGAAATTACATAGTATCAAGTGCATTACTTCAATTACTTAAATTGCCCGTTCTGAAGTTATACTTATATATACTACATGTATGTATTACAGATAAAAAGGAAATCATTTTTAAAAATAATTAATTATTTTCTTAAAATGGAGTCTATGAAAGATGGCCTTCCCCTAATTCAGAGCTTTTTCATTAATGGAAGAAGTCTTCAATTATGTGAAAAGTACAGTTTATTTGTATGAGCAGAGTGCAATATACCATTTACCTGCTTGATTGGGGGGTGCTGGCTTTACTTCTCAAAAGCTTACAAATACAAGACATATGATAATGTGGATAGAGCCAGCAGACATGAGGTTCAATTCCAGACAAGAGTTGTATACACAATTTAGTTCCCAAATTTTCTTTCTAAAATTACCCTGAAAATCTTTCCTAACTAAAAGAAATAAGCATACATATTCAGTATATGTTGGAGGTGGAGGTCTGTCTTATAGTTTATAGTTCCAGTTAAAACTTACTTCTGCACTCATAATAGAAGCAGCAGCCATCTTGGTCATAGACTTTCATCGGTGGCTTTCCATCGTTGCATGTTACATCTTTCAGCAGAGGACATTTTACAGATTCCACATTGAGTTGGCCATTTTCATAACATGTAACATTGACACATTTTGAAAAATATGGTTTTTGAATATCCTGTTAAGAGAACAAAAATGCACTTATAGGCATATATATATATATAAAATATAAAAAATTTTGGATACATACATTGCAAACAATGTCCCCTAAAGGTCTTAACAGAGAATATGACCTGTATGCTTTCATGTGATTAAAAGATATGTTTGTAACACTTTACTAGTGGATTGTTGGGACTAATTGAATATGACATCATGATTACTTATAACTTATTGTACGTAGCTGCATATTGTTACTTTAATCTTTGCATGCTATCATTGCCTTAATAGACACTGTTAGAATACCGAAATTATATGTATACCTATTGGTCGTTTGGTAACACATGACAAACCACATCCCACTTGATGGGTGTGGTCTATACACATGGCTTTAAAAGGATATGATGTCATTGTAATCTGTATTGCTTGATAAAGAAGCGGGAGCTTCGAAACGTTGTACTTAAACGCTTGCTTGATAAAAGTTTTTTCTTGATCACAAAGCAAGTTGTCTGGACTTTTTTGATATATATATATATATATATATATATATATATATATATATATATATATATATATATATATATATATATATATATTATATATGTATATTTTTTCAATACCGAAGAGACAAAAATAGTGTTAATAACAGTATTGATTTACCTAATATTGATCTACCTAATGATTTCTGGACTACAACCCTCCACAAACCGGCTATTATGAAGGCTTGCTGGTAGCTTTTGTCCAGCAATATGAGGTATGGATGCTTAACACAACAACACTTAGGGGGTTATTTACTTAAAATCATAAGCATATGATATTTTTATTAAACCAAGCTCAACCAAACCATCCACAATTGAATCTTATTTATCATTAAAATAACTAGAAAAAGTCAGGTTTGGAAAAAAACTTGTTCCAAAAAAGTATCATGCTAAACCCAGCACAGACCACGACATCTTTAAATTGGAATAGGGATATCTGCCATTGACTGATACATGACCTTATTTGATATGGACATTAATATTTATTGCACTGGCACTTTTAATAATGTCTTTGGATCACTTATATGGGGCAAGAGACAGAGGAATCTGTGGGATTCACTTTTTTGTGTGATGAATTGATACTTTACATTTTGTAAATAATATATTTGAGATCTGAATTTTGATGATATGAAGTATTATGGGTCGATATTGGGCATAGCCACTGCATTGATGAATTGCTGTTTGACAGCTTATTATATACAATATGATGCAAAATCAAACACTGTGACTTTAATGTTGGGTTAAGTGGCTTTTATACTAATTATAGTGCACTTTATGGGGTGGCATTGAGCACTGGCACTTTAAGTGATAATCAGGTAATGATCATATGATCTCTGATATATCTCTTGGTTTAAAGAGCTCTTTTCTCAGGTTATGCCCATTTGGGATGTTAAATATATGATTTTTAGTTTAAAGAGCTAATTTTCCTGCTCATGCCTGTTTAGAATGGTTTAACACATGATTTTTAATACAGATAAATAAAAGCATTTATATGTGGTATCAGGGCCGGAACTAGGGGTAGGCAGAAGAGGCAGCTGCCTAGGGCGCAATGATTGGGGGGCACTGGGCAGCTACCTCTGCTGCCTACTCCTAGACCGAACCCACCTGGAACTCTGTTTGCGATATGCGCCGCACGCTCGAGTGGCGTTTCGGTTCACGGGATTGGAGTTACTGCGCATGCGAGCTGGGAACGTCCTTACTGCGCATGCGTGCCAGGAACGTCGTAACTGCGCATGTGCAAGTGATGGGGGAAAGGAGGGGGCGAGCAGGCTGGCTGGGGTGCCTAGGGCACCTGGCCTGCTTGGCCCGCCTCTGTGTGGTATGTTATATAATATCTCTGTTAGGTTAGATAATTTATAGATGCAGATCCCTTTAAATTAATCCTGAAGTGGCTGATGTGTGTGTTATATCGAGCAGAATACATTTAAAATATTCACTTTTTAAGTTACAAGCAAAGAGCCACATAGTGCCGTTGCTAAGAGACAGACTGGTGTGGTCTTAGGTCTCCGAGCGATTGCGTTCCAAATGATAGTCACTCCGTCAGACTGACTGTCTACGGAAGTGACATGATCGGATGTGACATCACATACCCGGAAGATCATTGCACGTTAAAACTGAGATCAGTTTGCTGCTATTTACGAGGGTATTTACTGTATAGCGTGCACAGCAGTAAATATATCAGAATTCCTCTTGAGAAAAGCTAACAGCCGAAATGTCGGGGTAATTCTCATTCTGTGGCAAGAGTATCAGCTTCCTTTCTGCTGAGCATCAATGACTTTTACAAAATGTGGGTGGTATGTACATATGCATTGTAAACTTTCTGGAAAATTTGGCTTTGCTATGGCTATGTGATAAAACTGATTTTTTTTTTTTGTCTAAGGGTAAGATTTATTAAGGGTTGAAGTGAAAATTCGAATTTAAATTTGAATTTTCAAGTTTTTTTAATTGGAATTCGACTAGGGAATAGTTAAAATTTGAGTTTTTAAAATAATTTGAATTCAGTTTTCGAAATTTATCATGGACTGGCCTTTTAAGAATTCTAATTCGACTATTCGCCACCTTAAACCTGCTGAATTGCCATTTTAGCCTATGGGGGACATCCTGGGATCAATTTGGAGTTGTTTGCAGCCTTCCTGAAAATCTAGGTTTTTTAGAGAAAAAAACTGTAATTGAATTTGATTCAAGTTTGCGGGTTGAGCTCATTCACCCAAGTTTGAAATTTTTTAATTGTTTGATAAATTTCGATTGGTCATTTTTTACAAACTCCCATGAACTCTAAATTAGACCCTTGATAAATCTGCCCCTAAATGTTTAAAATTATTTAAATACACCTTTTTGCTATACCACCTTATCAGTGTGCAAGCCCTTTCTTGTATATTTTGTATATTTTTTGCCTTGTGTGGGGACAGGTCTTGGGCTTATTGCACAATCACAATTGTACATTTTTGATACATTAGTGTGCCCTCCAACAATTCATATCCTTATACATGACCTCGGCAGGTTTGAGATGCCGGATTTTCAGATTCAAGCATTTTGCAGCATCTGAGGGTTTTTTTTTCGAAGACAAATTTGAGTTTTTGCCCCAAAAAACCTGACCAGCAAATTCAATGTTTATTAAATAACCCCCTTAATAAGTATTTTTCAGCATTTTAGGACCAGTGCCCCTGCAGGAAAATCTTCCACATCCTGCCTGCTATATGAACAAATAATTTTTTATCAGTCAGTAAAAAGAAAATGCATATAACATCTATGTCAAAAAGAAACAAGCTGATCATTGCAATACTTATAGGCAGGAGTCTGATCAAAAAAATATTTTTTCATTTGTAATTCATTTTGGACTACATGCTGCAGTTTAAAGTGCTTGGAAATGCGATGAGAGAGTTATGTGGTAGGCTATCAATAAGTTCCCTTTAAAATCTTAACTTTCTTAAGGGGTGGTGATTTGAACATAATCATTAAAGAGGCTGTTCACCTTTAAGTTAACTTTAGTATGTTATAGAATGGCTAATTATAAGCAACTTTTCAATTGGTCACTGACCCTATCTAAAAACATTTAAAGGGGGTTATTTATCAAAGTTCAACATTTATCTCAATATTTTCGGAAAAAAAAACACTGACCAAATCCGCACAGTTTTTTGGGCTTATTTATTAATACACTTTCTCGAAAATGTTGTTTGCGAGAAAAAATCCGAAAAATTGTGAAAAATCAGGTTTTCACAATTTTTCGGATTTTTCATCCGATTTTTAGGATTCCTTCAGATTTTTCACCTAAAAACTCAGAATTTTGCCGAAAACTCAGAAAACTTCAGGGTATTGCCAAATACCCAGTGCACATCAAAGAATCATTGGCTCCCATTGACTTATATGCAACCTCGACAGGTTTGAGATGCCAGATTTTCAGATTCAGACTTTTCCATCTTTGGGGTTTAATAAATTTTGAAAAATTCGTGATTTTTTAAATGTCCGATTTTATAAAAAAAACAAATTTTTAGTGATTTTTGCATTCGGAGTTTAGTAAATAACCCCCTCATTGTTACTTCTACTTTTTATTAATCAATTTTCTATTCAGGTCCACAACTGCTTGGTTGCTAGGGTAATATGGACCCTATCAACCAGATTGCTGAAATTGTAGATTGGAGAGCTGCTGAATATAAAGCTAGATAACTTAAAAAAACACACAAAAAATGGCAGCCAGGCTGTATTTTAACAGAAACAAAAAATTTTTTGACGCCCATAGACTTTAATGGGCGTCGGCGACATTTCGCCAGCGGCAAATTTTTGGCAAAACTAAATCGGTCAAATTCACCCATCCCTAGGTATAGGTAGTGGTGGGCGAATTTGGGGATTCCTGCGAAACTGCAAAAAAAAATTCTAAGCGGCGCCAGCATCAAAAACAAGATGCCGGTGCCGTTATGCAAATTTTTCACCGTTTCGCGGGAAATTAGCACATTTTTCAGTGTCCATTTTTTTGCGCACATTCGGCGCAAATTTGCGCCTGCCGAATAAATTCGCCCATCACTTTGTATAGGCAAAATAATGTATATGGAAACCTTTGCAAAACCACTATATTATAACCACAGAAAGCTTCAATGTTTGGTTTGCGTTTTTGTACTAGATGACTGGGATTTGGTAATAATCATATATTTAAGTGCAAAATATCACATCCTGACCATCGATGGGAGAGGTCTCGTTTCACTTCACAGAAAAAATCGTGAAAATTTGCGAAACACATTGAAGTCAATTGGTGTCAAAATAATTTGACGCAAATCCATTTTGACGCTAACAATTTTTATACAGGCGACTTTTGTCTAAATGCATTAGTCAAGTGCCGTCCGGATAATTTTGACGCACGTCAATTTTTAAGAAGCAAATTGAGACAGATTCACCCATCACTAATAATTACTCTCCCTGTGTTTTATTTCAACTGATTTTAGATAACATAGATAATGTAGAGGAAAGGACAAAAGTTTGCTTTTGGCCCAAAACAAGTAAAGCCATTATGAGTTATAAATAGACGCCTTCATAGGACTCTGACTAAAAATGGCCTAAAATTTCAAATAATGTAAATATTATTTGCCTTCAGTGTCCCTTTAAGATAAAGCTTTGGCTAGTAGTATTCCACCAAGTCACTCCACGTAGATGAATCTTGCCATTTTATACTGTTGTGCATGGCCTATATATCTTTGGCACTACTTACGAACCTGGGCCTCAGGCACCAGTAAAGAGATGAAGAAATTGTTTCCCTAACAGATTTCAATAGAATTAGTATGAAATATACCAGGAGATATTGTGAGTTTAGGACTAAATTGTGTCCTGTTTTACTGTTTTATATGATTCCTTAACCAACAAAATACTTACATCAGGCTTTCCAGATGTAATGGTCAAGATTGATGTATATTGTCCAAAATCTTTCGCAGTTTGAAGTGCATTAGTTTTTGTTGTAGAAAGACTCTCATTTGCTTTTTTTGTTAATTCTGTAAGGAAAGTGGAAACTTTAAAGTTAAAAATATTCTAAAGATTCTGAATGAGATGTAAAAAATATTGTTGGTACCTGTAGGGGATGTTGTAACTTCAAAGGGTACTTCAGGAGACAGGGCTGTTTCTGAAGATGAAATAGGGAAACTAGATGATTTTGTAGGGTTAGTTTCTACTGTGGGTAACCTTGTAGATTTTGTTGTGAATCCAGAGGATTTCTTTGACATTGTAGATTTCATAGAAGGAATTCCTGAAGTGGCATTTTGAGCACTAGATGTTTTTGCAAGAGAAGTATTTATGGTTGGTTTTGCAGTTTTTGTAACTGCTCTAAATGCAGATGTTGCCATTTCAGAGGGTCCTGCAGATGTAGTAGAAACTTTAGATATTTCTTCAGCTGTTAGTGGACCTTTGGAAGACAATACTGACGATTTTGAAGGTGTTGGTACAGTGGATAATTTTACAAGAGTAGTTTTTAAAATAAAGTGTCCTGTAGTTTCAGTTTTAGTAGTTGTGTGTACTATAGGGAAGGATGAAACATTGGAAGTTTCCATGGTCGATGAAAATGTAGTGACTGTGGATAATTCTTGGGGTTGTGTTGGATGTTTCAAAGGCTCTCTAGAAGAGGATATTCCTGGCGAAGCTGCAAGTTTGGAAGATGTTAGAACTATTGCAGTTTCTTCTGATGAAGGTGGGCTTTTGTAAGGTAGTGTGGATGATGTTGGTATTTTCGATGAACCTGCAGCTGTGGAAAATTTGGAGTAAACTTCAGGGGTCGAAACTTTTAATGTTTCTTTGGCAGTTGGGAGAATAGTGGGAGTAAATGTTGATCGTATGGTAGGCCTTGAGTATATATATGGAATACTGGAGGATTTTACAAGAATACTTGTTATAGCAGATGATCCAGAAACTTTTTTCTCAGTACTGTAGATAACTGAAGTGGGAACTGTGGATACTGCTGATGTTTTTGTAAAAAATTTCAGAGAAGATGTTGCAGCTCCTGAGGATTCTAGTTGTAAAGTTGCAGCACTGGAAGATGTTATTTTGGAAGTTTGTTCCGGTGATTTTGTACTTTTATAAGGTAGTATAGAGGAAGTTGGCCCTTTAGAAGAAACTTCTGAAGTTGGAAGTTTGGATGGACCTGTTGTAGCTTTTGATGTTGTAACTTCAAAGGGTACTTCAGGAGACAGGACTGTTTCTGAAGATGAAATAGGGAAACTAGATGATTTTGTAGGGTTAGTTTCTACTGTGGGTAACCTTGTAGATTTTGTTGTGAATCCAGAGGATTTCTTGGACATTGTGGATTTCATAGAAGGAATTCCTGAAGTGGCATTTTGAGCACTAGATGTTTTTGCAAGAGAAGTATTTATGGTTGGTTTTGCAGTTTTTGTAACTGCTCTAAATGCAGATGTTGCCATTTCAGAGGGTCCTGCAGATGTAGTAGAAACTTTAGATGTTTCTTCAGCTGTTAGTGGACCTTTGGAAGACAATACTGACGATTTTGAAGGTGTTGGTACAGTGGATAATTTTACAAGAGTAGTTTTTAAAATAAAGTATCCTGTAGTTCCAGTTTTAGTAGTTGTGTGTACTATAGGGAAGGATGAAACATTGGAAGTTTCCATGGTCGATGAAAATGTAGTGACTGTGGATAATTCTTGGGGTTGTGTTGGATGTTTCAAAGGCTCTCTAGAAGAGGATATTCCTGGCGAAGCTGCAAGTTTGGAAGATGTTAGAACTATTGCAGTTTCTTCTGATGAAGGTGGGCTTTTGTAAGGTAGTGTGGATGATGTTGGTATTTTCGATGAACCTGCAGCTGTGGAAAATTTGGAGTAAACTTCAGGGGTCGAAACTTTTAATGTTTCTTTGGCAGTTGGGAGAATAGTGGGAGTAAATGTTGATCGTATGGTAGGCCTTGAGTATATATATGGAATACTGGAGGATTTTACAAGAATACTTGTTATAGCAGATGATCCAGAAACTTTTTTCTCAGTACTGTAGATAACTGAAGTGGGAACTGTGGATACTGCTGATGTTTTTGTAAAAAATTTCAGAGAAGATGTTGCAGCTCCTGAGGATTCTAGTTGTAAAGTTGCAGCACTGGAAGATGTTATTTTGGAAGTTTGTTCCGGTGATTTTGTACTTTTATAAGGTAGTATAGAGGAAGTTGGCCCTTTAGAAGAAACTTCTGAAGTCGGAAGTTTGGATGGACCTGTTGTAGCTTTTGATGTTGTAACTTCAAAGGGTACTTCAGGAGACAGGACTGTTTCTGAAGATGAAATAGGGAAACTAGATGATTTTGTAGGGTTAGTTTCTACTGTGGGTAACCTTGTAGATTTTGTTGTGAATCCAGAGGATTTCTTGGACATTGTAGATTTCATAGAAGGAATTCCTGAAGTGGCATTTTGAGCACTAGATGTTTTTGCAAGAGAAGTATTTATGGTTGGTTTTGCAGTTTTTGTAACTGCTCTAAATGCAGATGTTGCCATTTCAGAGGGTCCTGCAGATGTAGTAGAAACTTTAGATGTTTCTTCAGCTGTTAGTGGACCTTTGGAAGACAATACTGATGATTTAGAAGAAACTTCTGAAGTTGGAAGTTTGGATGGACCTGTTGTAGCTTTTGAAAATCCTGCAGATATTGTGTAGGGACCTGAAGAAGTAGTTAGAAACAATACTGCAATTTATGAAGTGCTATAAGATATATAAGAAACAGCAAAGCATTCAGCGAGAGTGGTTTCTAAAATGGATGGTTTTGTTGTTTTCGTTACTATACTTGTATGCCTTTTGGAAGATGCTGATATTTTTGTAAGCTCTGGCATGGATTGTAAGGGAACAAGAGTTGTTAAGAAAGTCAATCCAGCCGTGACATTGAAAATTTTGAAATTACACCAGCAAATACTTTAAGTTGAATATATGGAGGATTCTGATGGTAGGTATTCCCTATACTGGGGGCTTTTGCTAGAGGAGCTGGTATAAAAGATGAACCAATAATTATGGTCACAAAACTGGAGTGCCCTGGATGTGAAGTTTCAACAGTGGATATTTTATTAGTGTAGGTAAATGTAGTGGTACCTTTGGATACTGATGGAGGTTGTGTTTAAATACACTCTCTAAAAGATACTGCTAGTGAAGCTGCTGGATTTGAAGATGTTAAAACTAATGAAGTTTTTTTCTAGTAAAGATAGACTTGTGTAGTGTGTGGAGAATTTAGTTACTTAGAAGAAACCACAGATTCTAAAACTGTAGCAGAACCTGCGACCATTTTTGAAAATCCTGCAGATGTTGAAAATTTATTTTCTGAAGTTTGCTAATGTATAGCTGAAACACAAAGAATTCTGCAAGAACAGTTACTAGTGTGGATGACTCTGGCATATTATCTACAATGCTCATTTTCTGTTGATGTTTTTAAAGCTGCAGCGAATCTAAGTAACCTGTAGGATATCTATATGTATGTATAGCCATATTCAGAATTTTTTGTTGCCCATAATTTATTATGAACTCTTTCACCTTCTATTGTCCTTTGTATTTTCTATGTTCATTCATAGCTTTTACTCAGCCCCTTCTGTCTGAAATCTATCCTTGTAATGTTTGATTTTAATTTGTTGCCTGTATGTTTTATATGACTGAATGGCGAAATAATAGGGTTAATGTGACTTATCCTGAGTGAGGCTTACCAAGGCATGAATAATAATGAAACCTGTTTTTTATTGCTAAATACTCAATGATGTATGTTACTGGTGGTACAACCTTACAGCTCTGCTAAAATAAAAAATACATTATTGTACATAACATTTCATGTTAAACATTTTTCATTTTACCTGTAATACCTGTAGTGGTCGAATAGCACGGGTAGGTAGTTGTCCCATTTACTCCACATTTAACAGTTATACATCTATGAAGATCATCTTCTATTTGGATGGTTTCACCAATTTCCAATATGTTCCCTTGGAATTCACAGTAGCAAGCTAACATACAACACAAAGGTATGTGTTATTTTTGTGTAAAAATGTTACTTAACTATATCACACACTAATGGGGGAATGTAATATGTTTTCTTAGTGCAAAAAAACGTTCGCAAAGAACATTGCAAATGTTAGCGACCATGGGGCAGATTCACTAAAGTGCGAAGTGGCTGACCCTAGCACAAGTCGCCAAAAATCTCATCTGCAGGGACATCACCGATTCACTAACAGGCATAAAGGTTGTTAGCTTTCGTTCGCACCATATTGGCAGTTGAATTTTTGCTCTGGCGAATGGTCGTTACTCCACAAATTCACTAAGATGCAAATTTTACTGAGAGTTGGTGGTTGGGGAGCACCGTCCATCAAACACAGAAAATGGTGTGCAGGGTCAAATAATGATTATAGTAGAAAAGGAAGAAAAAAGAGCTGACCCATATAGTTGCACCTCCCCATCAAATTACAAACTCCAGTGAAGCAAATTATTAAAACTTAACCTTTAATGGATTCGATAAAACCAGGTCTAGAAAGCACAATTAAAAATATGGTTAGGTATAGGGGGCTGATTGACACGGCTCCAGCGGGTTTTAAAGAGACATGTGCTGATCTCTCTTATATCAATTGCGGTTATGGTTGGGAATCTGAGTGGTAAATTCTCAGCACTCGAGCCAAGTATGATTCTAACAAACACGGCCCAAGAATTATTTGCCCAAAGGTGGCCCACACCACACCAACCCCTTCGCCCACTTAAGGATCCCTCCCTTGTGGTATTGATTTTAGGATTGGAAACAGAAGCCCAGATGGTACAAACACTGGGGCATTAAAAATATTATTATTGTTAACCCCACGGATCAATGGTTTCACCACACCAAACCTCCCCTTCACCCACTTGAGAAACCCTCCCTTGTGGTATTAGGACGGATGAGCGGAAACCAGATACCAACCGCTACAATATTAAGTTGCTTCTAGATATCTTGTATCGTGCAAAGTATCAGACCGCGGATCATTACATTATCCAACCCCTTCACCCACAGAGATCCCCTCCCGATCCGTTTTCCCTATGGAGCCAATTCTATGTCCCTATCAGACGCCTGCCTAACCAAAACTAAAAATGCGCCTGACGCGCGTTTCACCCGCCAAGTTGCGGGCTTTGTCAAATTTTACTGAGTATTACCTCTTTGCGAGAGTTTACTTAACCTACTCAGACCAGGCAAACTGATAAAACAAAGCTACATCTTCTGACATCTTATGTCAGTGACATCATATCCTATGTGCTGGAAATGCATTAAAATTGTAAAAAACACTGTTGACTTTTCCTTTTTTTAAAGCGGGATTTTAACACTAATTTGAGGGGCATGTCACATTTGTTTAAGGGTGGGCCCATGTCTAGGGCAAAGTGGCCACTTCAAGCATTTGCACCAACATTAATAATAAAGACGTCCATACAACTTTTAGGTACGCTCCCTATTCAAATTGACCCTAAGCGCAAGATTGCTAGCAAAGTTTCACTAGGCATAAATGAATGCTAGCAAAAATTCGCTATGTGATCGTCTGCTGAGACACAACTTCACATACAGTGTTAGTGAATTAGTGTAGTGGTAACGAATTTGCACCTGGCGAAGCATCGCTGGCGAAAATTTGCCCTATAGTGAATTTGTCCCCATGTTTGCATTCTTTTTGACTGATTACAGATCTCAACGACTTCCTTGCAAAGTTTGCGACAAAATGGCTTTTTACAAACATTTGCAGTGTATTTAATAAAATTTCTTAAACGTAAAGTGTATTTTGTGAGTAAATATTTAACAAAACGCCAGAGCATGTGTTAATGCTTAGGGGCAGATTTATCAAAGGCCAGGGTGAAGTTTCGAAGTGCTATTTTTTGTGTACTTCGACTAGAGAATAGTCATACTTTGATTTGAATTTGAAAGAACTTTGGAATTTGAAGGTCAAATTTTTTTGAAGTACTGTCTCTTTAAAACTTTGACCATTCGCCACCTAAAAGCTGCCGAAGAGCTGTTTTAGCCTATGGTGGTCCTCCTACAACCTGTATGGAGGCAGTTGGAGGAGTTTGGGAGATCGAAGGTCGATTAAAATTCGGCCCACTTTGACCCCAAAAAAACTTTGACCTCCATTTTTCAATTCAATTCTTGAATTCAAATTTTGAATTCGAAGTTCGACCTTCCACCTTTGATAAATATGCCCCTTAGTGTTATAATATTCTCCAGCAAATGATTTTATATTGTGAGTAGTGATGAGCGAATTTTTTTGCCTGACATGGATTCGCTGTGAAATTACATATTTTGGTATTTGGGAATTTCTTTGCAAAACTGCAACAAAGATTTGCAGTAACAAAAAAGTCACAGACAAAAATGTCGCTAAGACAAAAAAGTCGATAAGACAAAAAAGTTAGTATAAGAAAAATGCCCACTGACTTTAATGCATTTGAAGTGAGAAAAAAATACTCATGTAAAAATTTGTTGCTCATGATTATTTGTAAGCAGTGCTAAACATTGACAAAACACTATTTTAAGCATCGCTTGTGATTTTTAATTACATTCCCCATTAAATTAAAAACTGTTTAGTATATGATAAATTACTCTATGCAAACCAAATAATAATCCAATGTCACATACCATTTTTGTCATAGTAGCAAAGGATTCCCTTTTCTGTGCACATGCTAAAAAGGAAAGTAATATGAATATCAAATTTTAAAACAAATCTGACCTTCCACAATTATATTTATTATTTATCAATAATTTTTTGGAGTGACGAAACGTCACAACAAAATCAAGAGTTAAATTGAATCATACGATTTCGATGGAAACTCAACGTTTTCAGATTATCATCCAAAATCCCTACATTTTTGCAGATTATACAGGGGAAGTCACAATGTCAAGAAACAACTTCAGGGACATCTGTCATTGACTGCTAAATGACCTTGATAGGTTTCAGATGTTTTCAAATTCGAATTGAAATTTTTCTACGAAAATTCAAGGTTTCACCTAAAAATCTCGCCCATAAAAAAATCAAGAATAAATGGGCCTCTAAATTTTACGATTAATCTGACTCTAGTAAATTAGATGGATAAAGCAATTCTTTGGAATTGAACCACTGTCTGATATCAAGCCCTAAATAAAATATTAAATTATTGTAAAATGGAAATTTAAAAAAAAAAGTGGTGACATTTTGAGATTCAAATTCTTGTCAACTGATCCAGTCACCATTTGCTTTTTTTTCTGCCAAAGAATAAACTCCTCCAGATTACCATCCTAAAAAAGAGATCAAAGCAGCAGGCAAAAAAATGAGAGTTAGTTTAAGAAGATACTGACTGCTAGTCTTTAATAGACAAATAAATATTCAGAGCTCTTTTTATGTAATTTTGTGTTCTATAGCTAGTACTGCTTTGATCCCCAAGAGTTCATTTCCTAGTGTTGCTATTATTTTTTATGTTATTTTACTTCCTCAACAGCTTGGGAATGATCATCTGCAGATTTTTTTTTGTGCTTTATATTAAAATAACTGATATAAAACTATACCAGCTTTCACAGATGTTGCAGGATTCAACTTTTGCTCCAAGCTTGTAATAATTGTCATCATTGTCTAAGCAACCACATTGAGCGACACATTGCATTTCATCTTCATTAAAAAAAGGTTTATTCTCCGGACACTTGGGGTAGCATCCTAAAAATAAATGGGTTGAAGAATAAAAAATAAACAACATCATTAAATACAAATAAAGGATATTCTGTTAATTTGAAAGTATGGATACAATTTATAGCCTTAACCATCCTCCCTATATTTATGTATTTTTCATAAAATACTCTACTTTTACATTAACAAAATTCAAAATCAAGTAGTACATGTACATCTTTGAAAAGACAGAGAGATATTTATTGCATTGTATCTAACATTTACCAAATTCTACCATTTATATGGAAGTTAAGCTAGTTATCTTCCAACCTTTCAGTTATGTTCTTTAAATATAAGAGGAACTTTATAAAGTTTATATAGTTCAAATTCTAAATTGTAAATAGGGATGGGCGAATTTTTTCGCCTCGTTTCGCCAAAAAAATGACGCCCATAGACTTGTATGGAGACGTGCGTCAAAAATGACGCGCGACAAAATAATTTCGCCGCGCGACAAATTTTTTTTGACGCCCATAGACTTTAATGGGCGTCTGCGACATTTCGCCGGCGGCAAATTTTTGGCGAAGCGAAACGGGTCAAATTCGCCCATCCCTGTTGCAGAAGAAAAAAAGAAATGTAAATGACAAATGTCAATCCATCAAAGGATACCATTGTCTAAACATTGTTCATATTGTTATGTTATTAAAGGGTATATCCACCTTGCAATCAACATTTAGAGGCAGATCTATTACTGTTGACATTTGCGTTTTGACTTTATTTGCCTAAATCATGGCAAAGGAGCACTTTTTTTGTGTTCATCATATTTTTCTGGAATTATGTTTCCTAAAAACCTGCATTGATTGGGTTTTTTGTAAAAGAAAACTTTGATTCCATGATTGGTTGGAAAAAGCTAGTTTGTGGGAATTTTTTTGACCATATGCAAATGTGATCTCAAGAATAAATGAATCTGCCCCTATGTATAAAGTAATAATGGTTATAATAATAACAATTCATGAGAAAAATGTGTATAAATTTGAGTCAATGGCAACATTCAACATTCAAAACGAGTTTATATATGAATATCATAGTTTATATTAATTCAATCATTTCTTTTGGTTAAATAGTTTGGTAAATACTAAAAAAAAAAACAATACTAGTGTGCCCCCATGTCCTCAATATAAATGACTATATTCTATACTGTTAAATACAGTTTAATTTAGGCTGACCTCCAATAATATGGAGATGTGTTTTTCACATAGATAAAAAATAATTTTTACTGCTCTCACCAGTTCAATATGATATTGAAATACACTAGATAGTATTAAGGCTGTTTGCACCACACCAATAATACTGAAATATGTTGGCTAACCACACAGAAACATATCATCTTTACTGGATTTACCAATTTAATGCTAAATCCACTGGAAAAATAACTAATAATGCAACTAAGTATCCTATCAATATCCCAGTAAATGAAAAAAATGGCAAAATGTATTTGCCAAAATAAATAACCAAAGAAATGTTTTTGTGAATACACTGAAACGATATGTAAATGCATATTTGCCATTTTATGCCCTTTAAGGGGCAGATTTATTAAGGGTCGAATAGTAAATTTGAATTCGAATTTATGAATTTTTTTGATGTCAAAATTTACACATTCAAATTTTAATCCCCCTATTTCCACTCTAGACCATGGAAACAGTCCTAATTCAAATATTTGCCACTTAAAACCTACCAAGTTTATGTACAAGTTAATGGCATAGGCCCATTGAGCCATTTGGAGATTTTAATAGCCTTCCGGAAACTCAAGGTTTTTTTTTCCAGAGAAAAACTCAATTTGTACAGTACGAAATGATTCGAATTTTCAGAACTATTTGATAGATTATACATTCTTATTATTTATTAAATAACCTCCCAGTTGAATTGTGAATACATTCAAATGTATTAGAGTACAAAAATTCACATGAATTCAAAATTCGACCTTTGATAAATGGACCTCTAAAAGTGGGCTTTTATAATATGTTTTAGAATTTAATTTGTTGTTATTTGTTTGTTTCTGCCAAGCACACTTGAAGGGGCCGATTCATCAAGGGTCGAATATCGAGGGTTAATTAACCCTCGATATTCGACTAGGAACTAAAATCCTTCGACTTCGAATATCGAAGTCGAAGGATTTAGCGCAAATGCTGCGATTGAACGATTGAAGGATTATTCCTTCGATCGAACGATTAAATCCTTCGAATCGAACGATTAAATCCTACGAATCGAACGATTCGAAGGATTTTAAACCAACGATCGAAGGAATATCCTTCGATCAAAAAAACTTAGGCAAGCCTATGGGGACCTTCCCCATAGGCTAACATTGACTTCGGTAGCTTTTAGCTGCCGAAGTAGGGGGTCGAAGTTTTTTTTAAAGAGGCAGTACTTCGACTATCGAATGGTCGAATAGTCAAACGATTTTTAGTTCGAATCCTTCGAGTCGTAGTCGTAGTCGAAGGTCGAAGTAGCCCATTCGATGGTTGAAGTAGCCCAAAAAACACTTCGAAATTCGAAGTTTTTTTACTTCGAATCCTTCACTCGAGCTTGATGAATCAGCCCCGAGGTGTGTATAGTAGATTAGAATATATTCTGACCCAGAAATTCTTTATGTATATTATTTTAAATCATTGAAATATTCAAAACTCAAAAGTTTCCACAACATACAGTATGGTTTCATATGCTAATGCAGGCTCACAGTCAATTATTAACATTACATTGTTTGGAATTTTTTAGCCAATTAAGATTTCCTTCCAGTATTAATTTGCATATCAATGAAAGGGTTGGGATGAAATGAGGTGATACTAGAATTTTTTAAATGTATTTTTCTTACCCTCCAAACCTTTGAGGTGATGCAAACACGTTCCTGAGGGGTTCCTGCAAGTTTTCATACAAGGTGCTCCACATGGCTTGTAGCTCCATTCACATTTTCTTTGTTTGTTGTAGAAGTCACAGAACAGGGCTGTTGAGATGTAAATGGAAAGTTAAATCTAATGCCTATAATTAAAACTATCTGTAAAGCAGTGATTATTATGCCTGTACTAAATAAATAAAAGGATAATAATAATATGTTGGGAATTTTAGCTCACCAACCTCATAGTAAAAACCCATTTCTGTAACGTCATGTGAAACCTTTGTTTCAAGTCAAAATGGGCGACCTGTTATCTATGTGCTTTTTCATATTAAAAAAAGACCCAGGCTACCTATAATGTTGTTAAATATGTATAATGTTATCTATGAACCACAACTCTCGATCCTTATTGTTTAATTATTCTATTATTTTTACCAGTTTACTTGCACTCAACAATCTTTGCATATAATATCCTGCCTAAGGACTGGCACCCAAAACTACACTGCATACTCATAATAAGGACTTACAGTACCAGGGATCTATATATAGCCAGAATTATGATTGCATACCTCTAGTCAATTTTATAAGAGAAAAATTACATAAGCTTTAGGAGATAATGGCTGCCACTGCCTAGAATTGAAAAGTCTGTTATGCAAATAACTAATTCTTTTCAGTTAAGGAGGCTGCCAACATAATTCCATAGAAGGGGTGATTTATCAAAATTCAAGCTTGTTTTTTTTCCTAATTTGCTAGTACAGGTATAGGACCTGATATCCAGAAAGCTCCGAATTACGGAATGGCTGTCTCCCATAGACTCCATTTTATCCAAATAATACAAAATTTTAAAAATGATTTCCTTTCTCTCTGTAATACTAAAACAGTAGCTTGTACTTGATCCCAACTAAGATATAATTAATCCTTATTGGAAGCAAAACCAGCCTATTGGGTTTATTTAATGTTTAAATGAATTTCTAATAGACTTAAGGCATAAAGACCCAAATTACGGAAAGATCCATTATCTGGAAAACCCCAGGTCCCGAGCATTCTGGATAACAGGTCCCATACCTGTGTTTATTATAATGCAAGTGCATAACCTTGCTTTTATTAATGGTGAAAATTATTTGACAATGTGTTAGCCAGTCCTCAAATTTATTAAAATCACTACAATACCTATAAATTTTTATATGTAAAAAAAATCCTGAATGGAACTCAATTTAGTATCATCAGCAAATACGCAGACATTAATTAAAATGTGAGCATCAAAGTAATTTACAATTGGAATAAAGACATACCTCCTTAGGATCTCCAGTAACAGTGGTCTGCTTAGAAAATGCTCAATTCATCAACATTTCGTAGTGTATTTTTCAAAGGCCAATATTTTCCAGGCCAATATCTCTTAATTTGATCAATAAACTTCTGTATGGTACTGTATCAAATGCTTTGCCATAATAATTTCCTGCAACCCTAAAGTTGACGTTTATGCCCACTTCCTCATAGAAGGCAATTAAATATATCTGGCAAAAGATCTGTTGCACATAAAACCTCTCTGGCACAAACTCGGGAGGCCTATTTATCAAAATTCAAATTTTTGCTGTTATTTTTTTTTTCTAGGACACCTACCATTGACTTCCATTTAACCTGGCATGCTCCTAGATGCTGACATTTTACATTAGAGGTTTTTGCATTATTTTGCTTAATGAACATCGAAAATTTTCAGAGCAAAAACTAATTTGAGTCATGAAAACCCCCAAATGTTGATAAACCCTATAGTATTGTAATTTGAGATGTATTCTAGTATCATTCCTTTTATTACCCCCTCTTTATATTTATAAATGAATTAAAAGGGTGGAATAATGGCACCACATTATTACCAATCTCTCAATACCATTCTAGACTTCAACGAATCATTATTATATTTTTCCTGAGTAAACAAGCCATCAGTAATTCAATAATCATAACTGGGTCTTTTAAAAATAAAAGTCCAAATATGAGTTTGAGTCCCAGGAAAATTAGAAAAATAGAAAGTAGATGGGGATGTCATCGCTCAAGGAAGAAGCCGTTAAGGCGAAATGCGTTAGCGAGACCACGCTTGTGAGTGGCAGAAGCACCCTTTGGCAAGACAGATTGAGCTCTGAGGGACGCCGAGGAGCCATAGCGACATTGGGGACTTACACTGAATTTTTTAATGCGATTACCAAGAACTCATTTGTGAATGTGTTTTTATTATTTATTAAAAAGTTTTAAAGCGTTTCTGCACACGCTTTTTTTTCTCTTCACCTAAGTAACGAAGGAGGAGTTCAAGTACGGAAAGGGGTTCACATTTATTTATGCCCATTTCAACTCACGTCTTGTGAGTATTCTATACCACTGGAGACATTAAGAATCCAGTGGTTTGCTGCTGTTTTCCCTTTACCCATTCACAAGTTAAGCGTCCAAAGAATTTCATTATTGGGAACTTTGTGTGGTTGGAGTATGTGTTAATTGTAACTACACAATAAGAATAATAGGGAACACGTATAGATGTGAGGTCTTTTTAACACATGCATGTTGGATGCTAATTGATATGTGTGGAGTGTTAATCACAAAGTGTTAAACAATAAGGCACTTAACTCACAAAGGGTGAGATATTTTTACACTGAAATACTACACTATGGGGCAAATTTACCTAGGGTCGAATATCGAGGGTTAATTAACCCTCGATATTCGACTGCCGAATTGAAATCCTATCGCAATTCTTTCGGCCGATTTTAATCCATCGATCAAAGGATTATCCTTCGATCAGAAAAACCTTGGAAAGCCTATGGGATCCTTCCCCATAGACTAACATTGGCCTCGGTAGGTTTTAGGTGGCGAACTAGGGGGTCGAAGTTTTTTTTAAAGAAACAGTACTTCGAATATCGAATAGTCAATCGATTTTTAGTTTGAATCGTTCAAGTCAAAGGTCGTAGTCGAAGGTCGAAGTAGCCAAAAAAAACATTCGAACTTCGAAGTTTTTTTCCTCTATTTTCCTCTATTCCTTCACTCTAGCTAATTGAATGGGTCCCTTTATATTATTTTCTGTTTTCCCCGTCCTCGAGAAACTTTGTTTTTTGGAGGAACACAGCAATCCGGTTATTAAAGAAAATAATCTTTTAAAAATAAACCTTGATGTGTGGTTTCTCAGTTGTGTAAACAGACAAAAAATAGCAATCCTGGATCACTGTTTTATCCTGTTCTCATCAACCAATGTGTACTGTATTGAATGTTTTGGCATAATCTAAGTAGGGATGTAGCAAACATATTCGCGAACTTGCGTCAAAAATGCGAACGGTTCGCGAACGTCGTGAACCCCATAGACTTCAATGGGAAGGCGAATTTTAAAAGCTAGAAAAGACATTTCTGGCCAGAAAAATTATTTTAAAGTTGTTTAAAGGGTGCAACGACCTGGACAGTGGCATGCCAGAGGGGGATCAAGGGCAAAAATGTATCTGAAAAATACATTGTTGACACAGCGCTGCGTTTTGTGCTGTAAAGGGCAGAAATCACACTACATCACTCAGGTGATGTTTCTGGACACGGAATGTGAAAAAGCTCACACAGCTAGGTGGCACTTGGTTAAAGACTGGGCAAACAATGCCTGCAAGGGCAACGTATATAGTATTGGATACGGAATATATTATTGCTGCTGTAAAAACATCACTCAGGTGATGTTTACGGACACGGAATTATTATTGTTATTTAGACAGAAAAAGCTCACACAGCTAGGTGGCACTTGCATACCTCCCAACTGTCCCTCTTTTGACCACTCAACCCCCTGTCCCTCTTTTGTACTGGAAAGTCCCTCTTTTCTCTGCACTGAACAGCCAGAAAAAAACCAGTTTCTAACTTAATTGTCTTTTGGCAGAGAGCTCAGAACAGCTAACAGGTGCAAATAAGATACTTTGTAACAATTTTGACTCTGGTTGGTGCTGGTAGCGGTGAACTACTAGGAGGAGCAGCACACCAGTCCCTCTTTTCTCTGCACTGAACAGCCAGAAAAAAAAACAGTTTCTAACTTAATTGGCTTTTGGCAGAGAGCTCAGAACAGCTAACAGGTGCAAATAAGATACTTTGTAACAATTTTGACTCTGGTTGGTGCTGGTAGTGGTGAACTACTAGGAGGAGCAGCACACCAGTCCCTCTTTTCTCTGCACTGAACAGCCAGAAAAAAAAACAGTTTCTAACTTAATTAGCTTTTGGCAGAGAGCTCAGAACAGCTAACAGGTGCAAATAAGATACTTTGTAACAATTTTGACTCTGGTTGGTGCTGGTGGTGGTGAACTACTAGGAGGAGCAGCACACCAGTCCCTCTTTTCTCTGCACTGAACAGCCAGAAAAAAACCAGTTTCTAACTTAATTAGCTTTTGGCAGAGAGCTCAGAACAGCTAACAGGTGCAAATAAGATACTTTGTAACAATTTTGACTCTGGTTGGTGCTGGTAGTGGTGAACTACTAGGAGGAGCAGCACACCAGTCCCACTCCCCAACACAACTAGACTAATAGCACTGGGCTCTTATAGTAGCAAAGTAAAAAAACAAAAAAGAAAATAAAAGCAGTCCTTACAAGGACTATTGGGTTACAGGCAGCAGTCAGCAGATGAGAGATCAGCAGCAGGACAGCTGCCCACAGCAGCTACATGTACATACAGAGCACTGCAGTAGAAGGTAGATTACTAGCCAGCAAAGCTACCTAACCTAAAATGTCTCTCAAATCCCTGCAGAGTTCTGTCCCTACAATACAGAGCAGTATCAAGTAGATTACTAGCCAGCAAAGTTACTATCAACTGTCCCTCAAATCACTCAACAGCTCTCTCCCTACACTAGCTCTTCCAAGCACACACAGGCAGAATGAAAAAACGCTGCAGGGCTTCAGTTTATATATGGAAGGGGAGTGGTCCAGGGGGTGTGGGGGTGGTTCAGGAGGGAGAGCTTCCTGATTGGCTTCCATGTATCTGCTGGTCTGGGGTGAGAGGTCAAAAATAAGCGCCAGCTAAGGCGAACCCAAATTGGCGAACGTCGCGCGACGTTTGCGAACATTCGGCGGACGCGAACAGTCGATGTTCGCGCGAATTAGTTCGCGGGCGAACAGTCCGCGACATCCCTAAATCTAAGTAATATCATTCACTGCAACCCCAAATTGATGCAAAGTAGTTTTGCATCCACATAGTTAAACAACTTTAGTACCCATATTTTCAGATGTTCTTAAGAGTAATTTACAAATCCAGCAACACATTGTTAAACCAGATTAAGCCACTTTGGTTTGTGTGTCTAACACAGAATATCTAAACTCATTTAACCCATTTATCCCATTTAACACAGAAAATTGCATCACAGCATCCCATCTAATTATAGCATTCACCATGGTGTACAATGGTTCTTTGGTATGGTAATGAAAAGGTTAAATGCATTAAATAAGTTAAGATGACTTTAGATAACAGTTTCTTCAGTTTAGAGTCATGATGCATTTAACACACAAATCCAAGTGGCTTCATCTATATAAAGTGGAATTGTGTAACTATTCATTTTAATTCTGTTTCTAGTGTTGTTTATGAGCAAGCTCTGTACTTACGACAAATTGTAGGTGTTCTCCAGTCTACACATACACAAGCTTCACTGCAGGCTTGGGCATAAGCTGAAATTGCTGTGCAGTAGCAATTGCAGTCCCCACCAATGTCACATGCGCAAGTATCTCTAAGACAGGCCTCATAATATTTCTCAGGGTCCACCTGAAAGTCCAAAGAGTCATTGAAAAAAATTAAACAAATATAATAAATGTCAATCATATTACACAAGAAATCAGCAAACATTAAGACAATTTGTGGTATTATTATACATTTATAGAATGGATTACAAGGCACTTTTTAGCTACATAACATGCCACCCAAAAATGTTAAGGCCTATCTTGCATGGTAAACATTTGTTTTCTTACATTCATATACAATTTGAACTGGAGAAACTCAGCATGTTGGATTGCTAAATATGTTAACTTTTAGTACATTAAATTGCAGATGGAACAACTGAACTACAGTATATCAGCTTTACAATTGTACTTCCTTATTAATTTGTTGTGGATTGTAAATTATTTTTCATTATTTTCTGCCTCAATACAAAATAAAACTGGCTGCAAGGGTTATTAACTTCTTTTAAGTGGGTTAGAGGGCAGTAGCAGAGTAAGAGGCCTGCTCTTCAATTCAGTGCTGCCTGCATTTAAGTGTGCTGTTTTTATAAAGAACAGGCTATGTCTCCTGTCCTATTCCCAAACTTGTGTGTAATTAAGATAAGTAAGCTAATGAGTATGAGTAATTTTGTGCTTAATGTTCTTGCATTTGCACCCAGGACTTTAATAAATGTGCCCTATTCAATCACTTTTGTCCCCATATTATATATATATATATATATATATATATATATATATATATATATATATATATATATATATATATATATATATATATATATATATATATATATATATATATATATATATTATATATAAAAATTCGAAAAATAAGTGCACACCAGGATTTTTAAAATAGGATTAAAAATACATAATTGTATTTATCTTTTTTAAATGAGATAAATAAAATGATGTATTTTTAATCCTTTTAAAAAAACTATTTTTGAACTATTAGAAATCCATCTTAATAAGGTAGCACTCAGTTCTTCCTTAGGGAATGGTGTGTGGGAGGTCTATGGACTGTGTATGCATGTTGCTTTAGCTAGAGTCCTGCACGGGTCCATTTTTTGAGACCCGAACCCGACCTGTACCCGCAACCCGTAACCCAGACCCGCAACCCACATTCTTACCCGCTTGGACCCGCTACCCGACCCTACCCGCAAGTACCTTATCCGCAACCAGGACCCGTGACCCGCTGACCATCAAGAATCAGAAAGTGCTGTCATTGTAAACCGGAAGTGACGTCGTCGGAAGTAGACGTGACCAGAAAAAAAGAGTGAATATCGATATTGAGAAGGGTATACCCGCACCTGGAACTTCTAAATGCAAGTACGCAGGGTACCGCAGGTTTTTGCGGGTAACCTGCAGGTACCCGTGGGTACCCGACCCGCTGCAGGACTCTAGCTTTAGCATTCACAAGGGTAACAAAAAGAGAATGACTATATATAATGATATAGATGACTAAAGATACAACTAAAGATATAAATGACTAAAATCAACATTTGAGCACAATGGAAATGACCGTTATGGTCAGTATTTCAAACATATTAAAAGCCTATAATCTGAAAGAAACTGATATGTGACCTTTAAATAAAACCAATATTTAGTAATATACAGTATATCTATAAGAATCTACATTACCACAAATGTTGAATTAGCATAATGTTTTTTTATGCAGTATATTTGCACTAATAGCCAATATACTTAAAACTCTGATCTAAAAACCACCATGTTTAGTATAATATTTATCCCTCTTAAAACTTTATAAACCTTATTACCTCAGAATGACATTTAGCGAACACATTGCTGTTGATAACAGTGCAACGTTTCTGAGCCCAAGATACCCGATGTGGATTGATTGAACATGGGTCTTTGGATATATAGACCTCTGGACAGGATGGTGACACTTTCCAGCTATCTCTAAACTCTGTTGCATCTTCAACCACACATTTGCTTCTAGTAGTGAAGTCATTGTTTCTGTTGCCATCAAAATTACCGCAAAGACCACAGACCTTCCCCTAAAGGAAAAAAAAGAAAGAAACCTTGAACTAGTAATCTACATTTCTAAATGGAATTTATAGACATTACGCTAATAAAGATTATGATACTTTATACTGGCACATGAAGGTTTAAAACAGTCCAAAGGGTTATTTTCTTAATATCAACAGCCACTAGAGAAAATGGCATTCAGGACCAACAATAAATAGATGTAGATCGTGCCCAATGTTAGAAGTGTTACATGCAACCATTATGCAAGAAAAGAAGGGCTGGTGGGATTTGTAGTAGGCTGGGTCTAGACCTGCTAGGGGTCCTCTCATACTCTAGCAGGCAAGACTGACCCTGGCTGTTAAAGCTATCCATTGACTGTTAAATAAAACCCACGTGAATTTCTATGCCTGACTATTTCCACTGAAATACACACATACTGTATATATATATAGATATATATATATATATATATATATATATATATATATATATATATATATATATATATATATACTGTATAATATGCATTTACTGCATCTACTAATGAAAGAGAACCTTGGAGCTATCATCACCTCCTGACCTGGTAGTAGCTACAGAGTTCCCTTTGTGCCCAGCATCAGTAGGCACTCCATAAAACTTTGCACCTGACTGTAGTAGGTGCAACTACTTAGAAATGGGAGGGGATTCATTTAAATACAATACATCAGCTGGACAAACTGAGCCAATCACAATATTTAAATAAATCTGTAATAAAATACCTTGAAACTGATGCTCAAATAAATGAAGATACTTGTCATCTTGTCCCATTTTATAACAAGCCCATTTGTAGTTTCAACCACCAGAAACAGGCCCATATTCCGAACTTTGTATGCTGTGTCAATTTCACTAGATGTCTGTACCACCTCCCAGCTTCCATCTGAGAGGATAAGTTTGTGTCCCTAACATACAAAAGAAATACATTCCCAAATAAGAATGTATAATATTTATGTAGCTACCAAGATGCAATTAAATGGACTAAATGGTTTATACGATTTCCAATTTAACATTTAAAAATTGTTTAATTTATTTTTTAATTTTCACCAGCTATGTGCTGTCTACCAAAAAAAATGACAAGAAATAACTTATCATTTAATTCATTTGATAACAATCCTATCCAGAAATATTGATCAAGATGTAAAAATTGACAAGTATATTGCTTGCATCATTTTGCAATATACCTTTTAAAGTTGTTCTCATGTCATTTGCAATGTATATATAGCTAAAACCCAAAAAAATCAAGTGATTTGGGAAAAAAGCCAGAAAAATTAAATGATTCTTGTTTTCACTTGATTTTATTGTTCTTTTTCCTGATCCGATTTATTTGAGTATTTTTTTATTTATCAATAAATAAGGCAAAATCAGGCATGGTAGTTTGGTCGAGCTTTTTTCAATTTAATAAATAATTTAATGAGATAAAATCAGATTTTAGTAAATAACCCCCTAATTGTCAAAAAAGTTGTATTCAAAATAAATAATGTAATACCATTTTTTTGTGTAGCACTTTAATGGTTTTGACAAAATAATTTAAAAAATCTAGATTTCGATCTCCCACCTAAATTGAAGATAAATAAGAAACATTTTGAAATAGTTTTTATTTAGTTTTATTTAGTTTATTATTCTATTTATTAAGGAAACAATGAAATTGAACATGTTGATGCATACTTAAGTATGTTCCTCTAACCCATCTTCCAAAAATATACTTTAATTTACTGTACTAATATACAAATAATGTAGTCCAGTACAAACTCACCCCTAAATATATTATGATGGTTTTGGAACAAGAAGTGCCTGTAGTTCCACAAGGGACATTCTCCGTGATGACTTTAAAAGTTCCTTTCTTTAAGTTATGAATGTCACAGAAATCCTGATGGTATATATATATAAAATATTGTAAACAGCAAATTGATATCATATGGCACACCTGTAATAACAGGGGGTTTATCCTTACACTATACCTGAACCAGCGTATATTCGCAGTCTCCATTTATAGTGTAACGCTTGCTGTCAAATGTGATGTAATGTCCCTCTCCATACACAGTGCATACACCCATGTCTGCTTTGTTGTCACACACCCAGGTTCTGTTATTGCACACACTGTGTAATCCAAAAAAATAGAGTACGTTAAATTATCCATTGATGGGAACAAGGGAACAAAATGATAAAACTTGTCTGACAATGAGGTTTTTGCAGCCCATTTTCTTCAGATACCCAACCACATTATTACTGATATTATTACACTTGGTCAAATAATTCTGTATCAAACTATAGATATTTATAAAAATAAATCCTTTTTGGTTTTCTGTTTTTTCTGTTTTTCTGAAATTCCATTATGTTATAAAATTCAACACTTTTGAAATGTTTACTTGTTGCCTAATAAACTATATAAACTGTTTTTTGCAAATAATTCCAGTTTATGTTGATTTACCTAAGCTAATTGTGTTTTCTGAAAATTATATTTTATATACACCCTCCTTGTTTTAGAGGAATATATAGAAGGCCTATACATTATTTTGTAGAGGTAACCTTTTAGGGTTATGGTAAAATAGCATTCCGACTAAAGTGTTTCTAACTGTGTAGTACTTGTTGAATCTTTATTACAGATCTGTTGTATGTTAGTTATGTTATACACAATACTACAGATCCCAGAATTCATATGCTACATGTTACAATGGCATTTCCTGTGTGTGTGATGCAAGTGATTGCTTTTTTGTTCTGGGTTGCTTCCTGTTTCCTGTTCCTGAGAATCTGTTTGAGATCTTCCTCAGCAGCTGCATCTTCTAAATACAAGCTATAAGCAGCAAAGGATTATGTGAAACTACACCACTCTGTGCAAGAATCTGATACCAAGGAACTCTTGTAGGTTATCTCTCCCTGAATGTTAGAGTGATGTACTGTACAATTGCAGTAGTACTCCCTAGATTTAAGAATGAGAAGGAGCTTGTTTCCAAAAATATGTTTCCCCAAAGTGGGATTAGTTAGACAGTGGTGCTCATTTATAAACTTTGCACAGCCAGAATGATTCACAAATTGCAAATATTTATGCAAATACTCTGTATTTGAGATATGCCACGACTTTGATGGCAGAGAAAATATTCGCATACAGTTTTGCAAATTGCGAGTGTAAATTACTATCAATGCTATTTTCTTGCACAATAACCTTGCACAGTGGGTGTACTCAAGCATACACCTGTCTCATTTATGAGCCATTTGCAAAAATTTGTGCGCAATGCAAATTCACAAAAACTGGAAAGATGGCCACACCAGTACAATATTTTAGCATTCAGAAAAAACATGGGCAATACAACCATTTATGAAACAAAATGCGCTTGGGCGAACGTTTCAGGCCTTGTGGCCTTTTATCAAGCTTGATAAAAGGCCACAAGGCCTGAAACATTGCTGTGATGCCCCTATGCACAATTAAAAGCTTTTAAGAAATAAGAAAAATACGGTGGTGCTGTTTCAAATTTCTTCTACCTATGATGATTCCAATCGAAAGTGGCCATTGAAGTGATGTGCACTGCCTTCATAGAATCCGACAATCGTTGTGCTGACTACTTGCTACTACACAGTATAGAAGGCTTGAACAACAGTAAGGATTTAAATGAGAAGTGCTTTCTAAGATTTGGAATCACAAGGGAAGTGAGAAATTCTCACTATTCCAAGTGATTCCTAAACTTCAAATAGAGTTCTCAGAGTGGCATTTAATGTGAGCTGGTGTATTCCAATGGTCTGGAAGCTATTTTAAATGTTAAAGCGAAGAGTGCAGAGATGCAAAGAGACTTTTTGAAGCTATGAGTAAAAAACTGAAATAACATTTTTCTTTATATGAATTAATAAAATCTATTATTGAAGAATTCTGGCATCCAACACTGTGTTAAAGACTGATGCACAGTACTTCAAAAAGTGCATACACATTTTACAAAGCACAAGAGAGACTATTACTGATTGTACTCAGTCCTAAAATTTACTTTGTATGCTGTTGAGGGCATCTTGTGGCAGGAATGTGCAAGGAAATGTTACCAATAACTGCATTTTAGCCCCAGACTATGATACTGTTCAATTACAGTCTATGGAAACAAAACTGAAAAGTGTTAACTAAAAATTAAAACCATTTATGAAGAAAGTGTCTACCAGTAGTGATGGACGAGTCTGTCCCATTTCACTTCACTGAAAAATTTGTGAAACGCATTTAAGTCAATGGGCATCTGAATAATTTTGACACGCAACAATTTTTATGCACACAGCAATTCTGACATGCAACAATTTTTTTTTTGCAGCAAATTTTTCCACTGCGAATTTTCCATGAAAACATTTGCGGGCGGCGAAGTGCAGAAATCCATGCCTAGCTATTAAATTCGCCCATCACTAACTACCAGAAATGACAAGTCAGCTGAGCAAACTATAAAGGTATTTGTAAATGTATTTTTGGGGATGGGTTCAATATGTTTTCTTAGTTATTGATCTTTTTGTCTCTAAGAAGCACAAATACGTAAATTCCAAACATATTCAGTGATGCTTACCAATTATTACAACGAAAAATCATCTTATCTCCTGTTTTGTAGCTGACACCGTTGTGAAAACAGGGGCACTCTGAATCATAAATGCAGGTTCCATCATCATTTAAAACCAACCCCTTTGGGCACATGCAGCCGGAAACACATAATGGGCTGTACTGTCACAGCACAGAAAAGAAAGACAGAGGTATGGCAGCAAATATGCAAGAAATAAAGCAGAATTAGGTTTGTCTCATACAAAAGAGAAGCTGACACTTTTACATAGCAGCATTATATTTATGACATAAAACATATACATACTGTATGCATCCAGCTTTTTAGGAAGACAGGTAATATTATACCTCTGTTGCAATGGCTGTAATATGTACTCAGTTCTATGTGGCCAGTCTTAGAGATCTTCAGTTATCCAATGTCTGCCATAGGCTACTGATGATAATCTAAACATCAACCTTCCCAGAGAGGCTGAATGAGATATTAAACTAGAAAATTGAGCCACTTAAAAATCAGTGTAATAGGAAGAAAATAGTAGAGCAAGAATATAATTGTATGAAAATGATTAAATTTATGAAAAATATGGTACAGTATGTTGGGAATTTCTTGTAGAAAGACACACAACACTGGTAAGAGCACCAAATAATTACATATAAATATTTACAGGGATCCATGGGGTTAAGTTCCCCTATGGTCTGAAAATCCCCACATGTTTGTAAATCCCCTGGTGTGGTCAGCTAAGGTTTGGACCTAAATTCGAAAATGGAGGGGGTGCATCTTTTTTTCCCAGTGCAGTGTGCCCTGGCAGATTCCAGATTTGAACAGAAGGTGTCACTGTTGTGCAAGAAGTATAAAAAGCTAAGCTGGAGGGGTGTATGAACTTGAGCAAAGATGTTAAGGCCAAGGGATGATAAGACCCATGGAGAGCTTGGTTTACGGGGCCCCAAGTATTGTGAGCTCAACCATGAGGGTTTAGACAGAAGCTGCCTGTGGATGAAGTTGTGTTGTGCTCACACTATGGATAGTTCTGGCAGCTGTGCCCTGAAGATTAAAGCAAGCTCCGTGTGCTTAGCTTGGGAGCCTGACTTGAGGATTTGAGATGCTGTGAATTCCATACCATCTGTGTAAGTCCCCGGGTGAGTGTTCTGCCTGAGGGAGAGTATTGAAAGGCTCCAGCTTCTGTCCCTTGTGTGAGGATAGGTGTTGTCCATGTGCCTGCTGCATGGGAACAACTATGTCCAAAAGAAGAGGTACTTGAGCAGGTAGCACTACCTGAGGAAATTAAGGAGCTCTTGGGTGAAAGAGACTGTGCTTGTCTTTATCCACCTGGAGTGGAGTGTGGGACTGAGCCTGGTAAAGACTGTGCCCGGGTTGGACTACCACCCGGATTCCCCAGGGCAGGGGTATCATTGTTATTGGTATTGTAATTGCCTTTTGCCTTTTTCTCTACTTTATTTATTCTAATATAAAGTTTTATTTGTTTGCTGCACATGTGTGTGTGTGTGTAATTTTTGTTTCCTAGTGGGTACACCCGTAAGTGCATCCCCAGATCCTACTAGGTGGAGGCTCTGCCATTAAGAGAAATTCCTAGTTCACTTTTTTTTAGCAAAGGGGATTCAGGACCTGTGTATGGTAAGATATTAATGATGTATATCCTATAATACAGGTGGTGGAAAAATAGGGTTACATATGCAATTTGAAAATACAAGCAATAGAATGAAATTAATGTGATTCAATATGACGGTATTATAGTCAAATCTCTTAAACAAACATTTTCTTAAACGAGTAAAACTAGTAAAAAAAACCATTCTTAAAATACATAAATGTTAAATGTATACATAAACATACAATAAAAATAATAGCAATGGAGGTGGACTAAAAGCAAAAAGCACATGTTTTAAGACTCTTTTATCATAATGTATTTCTGCTAAAAACATTTGAAAACATTTTTAAAAAATCCCATAAGAATATTTTGAATTTTGCTAGTATAGTTTCCATCAGTTACACAACACTGTTTTATCACTGTTCAGAAAAAGCAAATCATTACAATTAAAAATAGAATTATTTACTTACTACTCTATTAGACATGGCCTTCAAGGTTTCTGGAACGTTCAGGATAATAGGTTTAAGGTAAGAGATCCTTCACCCAATGACAAGTTAGTATGGATGATAAAACACTTGCAGTGACAGTTATGGGTGAGCATAGTTTTTAAGAGCATCATCCTCCAGATTTTGTATCACTGCAACTATTTGCACCCCAGTGAGCTGAAGTTCTGGGTATTTTAACATTAAACTGATCTGTTGGTTAGTTGATTGGTCATGCCTCCTTTAAAAAACTTACATTTTCTAAACAACAGTCAGGTTTTACAAAATAAATGTTATTAAATAGGACCTGAATTAAAATAACACATGCACAATTGTTATCAATCACTGAAAATAAATGTTCTTTGATGCTTTCATTAAATGGGTTAAATGCATGCACCACTCGGACTTTATCTAAAAATTAATAGGTATTTTACTCACACACTGGGCATTTGAAGTATGGCAAGTGTTTGGACATTCTGATCCCTTGCTATGCTCCCCAACCTTTTCACAGTCAAAGTAAATAAATGGAGGAGGGCACACTAAAAAGGAAAAAAATAGATGCATTTTTCTTAATTAAATTAATATTTAAAGTTCAAGGTTTGTATATTCTTTATTTAAAGAAATTTGTATTTTACAATAAAAAGCTCAAATAGCAAGAAAATGAATCCTTTACAATGAAATGTGTCTAGCCAATTACATAGAGAACGTGAATATATCTACAATAAGCTTTTCTCATAAACACATTATTTCAGTAACGAATTTTGGCATACCAAGAAGCGTGTCAAGTGTTTGGTATGTTTTCCCCAAAATAGTACTTGTTTGTCAATACCTCATATATTCTAATACAAACAATAACAAGATTATAAGATTAATTAGGTACGTTTGAAAGGATTCGACAATATTCAAAAATCATAAAGTAAGCAAAAGGTAATAAAACCAAAAATAAAAAGGAAAGGACAGAGAAAAGTGAAAGAGTGCTCAGCCGTTCTACAACAGATTCTTCCTGTAACATCCCATATTTTAATATTGATTAATAATTAAAGTAATAATTATTTTCTTATATTAGTTTTATGAATAAAAGTTCTATACTAGCTGTGCTGTACAGAAAGTATTTAAACAACTTACTAGTCAAAAATGTAATATTTTATACTAAGCTATGCAGCTGACTTGAAAACTAAACTAAAGCAAGAGGGAGAAATGCAACTGCATGTGTCAATACACATGCAGGTGCATACATGTTTCTTGACAAATTCCAGATGATTAATAAGCAGCTTGTTGCACCTGCTCTGTAAGAATGGCCTAACTTTTAAAAACAGTCGTAGAACTGGGTCATTATGACTCTGTTCACTAGTAAATCACAGTATAGGAGTAAATGTATCTGAATCTGTAACAGACTATTATAGGAGTAAATGTGTCTGAATCTGTAAATGACTTGTGAGATGCTATGCCGAAAAATTTGTGAATTTCTCGCGAAATTCGTGTAACGGCGTAAAATTTTCGAAACTCTAATTTTGATGCCTTTGTCAATTTGCATCAATTTTGATGCTGCATTAAAGTCAATCTGTATCCAAAAAGTGTTGATGTGCGATGCAAGTGATTTTTTTGACGTGCGTCCAATTTTTTTTGACGCCGGCAAATTTTCACGGGAGTTTCACAAATGTATTCACCAGCAGAGAAATGCGGAAATTTGCAGAGAGTTGCACCTGGAGAATTTATTCGCCCATCACTATTGTTAAAGCATTCTAAATGCCAAATTATGTTACAAGAAAATCCCTTACTTTGCAATATATTTATGGTGTGCTTGGGTCAATGCTCAATTAAGAAGTTCATTCTGAACAGGATTTTCAGTGGCCTGCTTTGAACTTAAATATATTATTGCATTAGCAATCAAAAAAGTATTATGCAGTGACAAATTAAACTAAAGACTGTGCTATAGTTCCAAGAAATCAAATCTGAGTTTAGTTTTGAAGAAGATGCTTTGGAAAAGTTCATGGAGGAATTCAGTAATAAAATGGAGCTACTCAAAAGCATATCTAAAGGTTTACACTGGGAGGTAGCGGAAGATGTGAGTTGTGTGAAATGACAGTGAGTAAGTAAGGAAAGGGGAAGACAATCAGGACCATATAAGATTTATAAAATAGACCACATGGGATAGAGGTTGGAAGGTAACGTCAACTACAGTTCTATCCTCTTAGTTGTAGTGTAGGCCACAACTTGGTTTAGACCTATTTGTAAGTAGCAATGCCTAAAGAATAGTGATGGGCGAATAAATTCATTAGACACGTATTTGTGGCTAATTTCCGCATTTCACCACAAGCTAATTAATTCACAAAACCGCAGTGACAATTCGCCGGTTTTATAATCCACCACGTCAAAAAAATTGCAGCGCGTCAGAATTGTTGCATGCATAAAAACGGAACTGATTTGCCCATCACCACTAGAGAACATTTTATAAACCTGTAAACCGTCAGACACACATGTCATCTATACAAATGTCTAAACACGTCAACTACATAAACTTGTGTTCTGTGAATCAATGCTAATAATGTTAGCATTTTTCTCTAATAAGCAAATGCTAAAAAAAATAAAAACATGTAATTTTGTTAAGGTAAAAACTTGGCGAGAGGCATAACCCCTGCTTATACTGTACATCCTAAATATTGACATAAGCACCTACAAAAGGTAAAGTGAAGAAATACCCAGATTCCTCAGGTTTCCGTCTGTGAACAACCACAAAAGTTACATCAAATCTTTATGCCAGAATAAAATCTTTGTAGACATTTAGGGGGTTATTTACTAAACTCGAATGCAAAAATAACAAAGAATTATTTTTTTTTATAAAATCGGACTTTTAAAAAATCACGTATTTTTTGGAATTTATTAAACCCGAGAATGGAAAAGTCAGAATCTGAAAATCTGGCATCTCAGACCTGTCAAGGTTGAATATAAGTCAATGGGAGAAGTCCCAATGTATTTTTGATGTGCGCTGGGTTTCGTGCAATACCCCAAAGTTTTCGGGTGAATATCCAGAAAAAACTTGAAAATAGTGAAAATCTAGTAAAATATCAGAAAAAAATTGAAAATCAGATTTTTTCCCACAAAGCAAATTTTCGGCAAAATTTAATACATAAGCGTAAAAACCTGAGCGTATTTTATCGGAATTTGTAGCAGAAAATATTGAGATAAATTCGGACTTTGATAAATAACCCCTAAATGACTCATTGACGTTGTGATTACCTGGTATTTCTTGTTCTGTGCAATTTATTTGCCCATTTGTACAGGTGCTAAAATTAAAGAAAAGTAATGTCACAACACACAAGAAAATGATTTTGTATGAACAAGAACTAATCTCAGCATCCTATGCTAAAGATGCAACAATAAGATCTTTTTGTCCAGTACATTTTTGCACCAACTATTTCATTTTTGGAGGCAGCAGTGAAAAACATTTTTACTAATCCATGCTAGAATTTCGAGATGCATTTTGTTACACTGGAAAAAAACACCAAATTCCTTACTATGCTTCCCATACCTTCCACATCAGATTGAAGCCCACCCCAATGCTCCCCCTGTCTATCACTACTCATTGCCCATCACTACATGTACCTAATAGGTTAAGTTATCATTAATATCATTATAATAAAAATACAGTTACACTTTTCTGCTGAATTATGCATATTGGGATATTTATGTCTCTGATCTCAACAATATGATACCTTTCTATGGTACTGATGGCAATTTCTTGCAATTCAGATTAGTGCATATCCTGGTCTATGAATGTAATACACTCCTCACTGGCCCAAGCACTGCATCCTCATTAGTTACAACAAACTGTTCTATCAGTTCACAACCCTTCAGCAATGGGATCTCTTTAATGCAAAAAAATCATCTTACCAAATCAGCCTGCCAACATGCAAAGGGTTGTCAAAAGTAATAGGGATTCCTTTATAGTAACAGGGACAATCTTCCTTGACAACACACATTCCATTTTCATTTAGGTAAGTTCCCTTTGGACAGACACATCCATCAATGGTAAAAAACTTGATGCTGCATGCCAGGTCAGGCTCAGTCAAGGAACGACAAGTAGGTATACAGGATGCTACAGTATAGCTGTACACAAGTGAAGGGGGGCAGTAGGAAACATAGTTCTCTGAGGGGAGAATATCAACATGTTGGTTATAGCATTAAAACTATCTCTACTTAAAGTAGGTCGTAACTGGTACCAGAAATGTAATAATAGTGATGCAATTTTATTTCTTGTTAAAGAAAGAAAATGTTTTTACTTTTCCATCCTCATATTATGTATTATGGGGACCAGTAACCCTAAGAAATAATTCCATTTTTTTTTCTATCATGTTAATTAAGCAAAAGAAACTTTACTTACTACACATAGGGGCACATTTACTTAGCTCGAGTGAAGGATTAGAATGAAAAATACTTCAAATATCGAAGTTTTTTTTGGCTACTTCAACCATCGAATTGGCTACTTCGACCTTCGACTTCGAATCGAACTAAAAATCGTTTGACTATTCCACCATTCGATAGTCGAAGTACTGTCTCTTTAATAAAAACTTCGACTAGCTACTTCGCCAGCTAAAACCTACCGAGCACCAATATTAGCCTATGGGGACCTTCCCCATAGGCTTTCTAAGTAATTTCTGATCGAAGGAAAATCGTTTGATCGATGGATTCAAATCCTTTGAATCTTTTGATTCGAATGATTTAATCGTTCGATTGAACTATTTTTCCTACGATCGTTCGATCAAACTAAATGCGGTAAATCCTTCGAGAATGCGGGACCTAATGCCCATTCACAGTACCCTACAAAATTATAGAGTGTGAGGAAGGAGGGGGAATGTGAGGAGTGCAGTGACATCTAGGAAATGATGAATGGAAAGTAATTGACTGCCTCACCTTTATGCCTCAGGCATAGAGGTGGGGCAGACAATATATGATTGACAGCTCAGAAACACCTTTATAACAAGTAAGGAATGTTGGTTTTATGTTTAAATTGCAATGGACTTTTATTATACAACTTTTAATGTCTGGCTGACAGGTCCACTTTAAGTCAAGTTTTCTTGTCATCTCAAAGTACACAGTGCAACAAAATTAGGAATCTTATGGACCCTACTAAAATCAACAATATACAACATATAATACAACAAACAATATACAAAGCAAGCACCATACCGTGCAATTCAACGACAATGTGCAAAACAGCATAAAACCAATAACATATCAAGTACAATTTACAGCAATTACTGTGATACTATAACAGTCTATAAAAAACCATATAAAAAGTTATCCATATTGGATATCCTAACCAGCGGACAAAATATAAAGTGCATGTGTTAACCTGCAATAAATCGTATACAATATTATAATTAACAAGTGACAAGTGAAGTGTTTCATGTGTATAAATATGTGTGTGTGTAATAAAAATGCCCAAATCAAGAAAATTTAGATATAATTTAACAAAACACTATCATTGTTCTGTATTCCTTTATTTTACATCTAGGACCCTTTTTAGGTGTAATAGCACCCACTCATATCGCTATGTAAAAAAAATTAGGGATACACCTAATCTACTATTTTGGATTCAGCTGATTTTCTTCGTGAAAGATTCGGCTGAATACTGAACTGAATACAAATTTGCATATGCAAATTAGGGCCAGGAAAGGAAAAAGTGGGAAAAAAAATTGTATTCCCTTTTTTTTGTGATGAAAAGTCACATGATTTCCCTTCCCGCAAATATATGTGCAGATATGCGTCTTGCTTAATATTATATTTAATGTAGCTTGCTTACTGCAGACTTCTTCTCTCCATCCTGCCATTTTAATTCCCACAGCAGCACAAGCCCAGACATACGATGAGACAGCTGCACACATACAGTCTTCAGTTCTTCTGCAAGAGCATGTATCAAATAGACAGTTCTGTTGAAAGACAAAGCAAAACTATTGTATTATGGTATGCTTAGCTCTGAGAGCAAGAAAATGCAAGGCAGTTAAGTAAACTGTGTTAGCTGCAATTTTATTAGGAATTTTATTAGGAGGTAAATCAAATATGAAAAAAACAGGAAACCGCATGACTTTTTGTCACAAAATAAGGAAGTAAAAATGCTTTCCCCTTCCCAACCGTAATTTGCATAAGCAATATAGGATTCGGATATGGTATTCAGCCACATCTTTCACAAGGGATTCCAAAATAGTGAATTTGGCGCATCCATAATTATTAACATACATGTATGTTAATATTTGGACATTTGGTAAATGTGTGGGGGCCTATTTATCAACAGTCTCCTTTTCGTGGTTTTTGAAACCACGACCAAACGCACCAACTTTAAAACTACAAATGTCATGAGATTTATTAAAACAATCTGAATAAAAAAAGTACAAATTAAAATTACACTTAACTAAACACTGCACTAAAAAGTCCAAATACCTCAAAAACTTTGGGCAATTCCTAGCAGAAAAAAATTCGAAAACCTCTAAAAGTCTGAATTGGTTTAGAGCGGTCCAGAAACATCAGCGCAGCTTCCATTGACCTCTATAGGACCTCGACAGCTTTTACCTGGCAAAGTTTTGTATTATTGGTTTTCATGGTTTTTACACGTCACATATATCAAATTTTTAGAGCTTTTTAAAATAATGAGAAAAACACACAGTTTAGAGATACATGGAATGAGTCTCACACCAGATGCTAGAAATGTATTGAACTTTTGTATTAATTCACTTTGAAATGGGAGCCAAAATGCTCAGTGTCAGCTTAGCTGAAAAAATATGAAGATACAGAAGATGGCACCTGAGAACTCTGCTGTGCTACTCTGCATTGTTAGGTCAGCATTACATTCAGGGACACTTTTTCAAGTAAGGGAGGAAGCAAGGAGGAGGTACAATGGAGCTCAGTGCATGGAGGCTTTTTACTCTACAGGTGTTTAGTTCTCCTTTAAGTTAAAAATTCATAAATGAGCAAACATCTAAGTACTGTACCTGCCTATAGGGATCAGGGTTCACTGCAGTATGACAATCAGCAAATGGCCCTTCTTTGTTTATTAGTATATTGCACCAAAAGTGTGCATATTTCTCTGTTGAAAGACAAAAATACATTATTTTGAATATTTATTAGTTTATGTCACAAATTCTGTATACATAACTTTTTAGTTATTAATTCAATTATTTTTCATTTATAGGGGGAAATAACCCCCCATTAAAAATACCTGTTTATAAGAAAATCATTATTATAATACAGATATGGTATCCATTATCCGGAAACCAGTTATCCAGAAAGCTCTGAATTAAGGAAAGGCCATCTCCCATAGACACCATTTTAATTAAATAATTACAATTTTAAAAAATTATTTTTTTCAATGTATTATTAAAACAGCCCCTTGTTCTTGATTGTTATGAAGATATAATTAATCCTTGTTGGAGACAAAACAGTCCTATTAGGTTTAATTAATGTTTAAATTATTTTTTAGCAGACTAAAGGCATGGAGATTTTTTAGCAGACTGAAGGCATGGAGATCCCAATTGCAGAATGTCAAAACAATGTTCTTCAGTGTTACAGAACACTCGTGTAACTGCAGCCATGATAAAATATAAGTAAAGTTGTGTGGATATTGATGCTATTCATTAAAGGTTTGTGTGTAAACACATAGCTTGTGCTTCTGCATAATTGAGCAGGTCTTCATTGAGTCTATGCAAATTCACCAAACGACCATCTCCTTAAAGGGCATGTAAAGGCAAAAAAATAAAATCCCATTTTTACTTTCTTTAATGAAAAAGAAACCTATCTCCAATATACTTTAATTAAAAAATGTGTATCATTTAAAAAAACCTGACTGTATGAAGTGAAATTCTCCCTTTATTTACTGCTGTGGATGTGAATTGTCAGATGGTCCCTAACTGCTGAGCAGGGAAACAATCATACTTATGAACAGCAGGGGGAGCCCCCGCCTTACTTCCCAGCCTTTCAGGACTCCAGCAGCTTTGTTTATGACGATCCCTAAGCAGCCCAGACCACACTGAGCATATGTGCACAGTCTTAGTCTTGTAAAGATGTATAACAAAGTTACAAGATGGTGACCCCCTTTGGCCAACCTTGAAAGCATAAATTATTTGATTGAATAGGCTTGTGGTGCAGAAAGTTCGTGTTTATATTTAGTATACAAAATATAGCATGTCTAGCCTTATTCTATTTTAGACTTTACATGCCCTTTAAACCTAAAGGCAATTCGGGGATTCCCAGAGTGGGTTGTATCAATATGTGCAACAGACTTGTGCCAAAAGAATCACACACTATAATGTTTTTTTCAGAATGTGGGTAAAGATACCAATGAGAATACCTAGAGATTTTTTTTCATTGATCTTCATCAATCATTGAATTGTAACGTGTGAGCTATAGGAAAGAGATGCATTAAAACTCCTAGGTTATAAACAATACTAAGAGCTCTGTGAACATTATGGTATATTCATATGTTTTTAATGTATATTTGTTTGTTTTTAATGTGAAGGGGACCTCCAGAAGTAGCCAATGGGTATAACTCTTAAAAAAGCTACACATAAAGCAATTGCTAAATCACCAGTAGTTTACCATCTTTCATACTTACTAGACTTACTAATAAACATCACTATAAGGCATATTTATCAAAATTTACATTTGAAATTTAAGGAGTCTTTTGATATTTGAATAACTTTGAAATTTTACCAGACTCAAATGTTTGCTTAAAAATTAAAATGTATAAAGCTTAAGCGAATAAAAAGAAAACCTGAAAGAAACCTGAATTTGCATTCCACTCATTATTTAAAAAAAATGAATTTAAACATAAATTAGTCTCTGCTACTATACATTTTTTAAGTTTTGTAAGTGTGTTGTAAATGGCTAATATCAGATCTTGTGCAATTTTAATGTAATTGTTGGTACGAACTATCAATTCACTTGTCTCATAACTTTCACTATAAAAAACAGATTTAAACACAGAATTAAAAAAAAAGGAATGTTTAATAATAAATAACAAAGCCAAAAGAACATTATTGTATTAAAAATGGTTACCTATTTCCATGCCGTAACTGCATGGGTGTTCTAGCACAGGTTTCACATTTTTACAGGAATACTGAGTCTTCCACGTGTTAGCAAAATCTACAACATTAGCTTCCACAGCTCCGCTACTTGACCGGAAATCATCTTTCTGAACGTCATTAAAGTTTCCACAGAGACCTAAGCAAAGTCATTAACAGAAAGTTCTAATTAGTAAAAATGGCGCAATGACTATAGTCCAAATTATAACAAAAGGTTGGTAAGTCTGGTAAGCTCCAGAGATAGTGACTATAAATTTTAAAACGTGGTAACGATGTTCTCATTATTTTGTAGGTATGCTTCTGTTGCATGATATAAAGACATTTCTATAGTTGGTAATAAGCTTTTAAACAAAAGATGAACATCTTAGTTATAATTAATAGCTCCCGGTATTGAATTGTGGTTAAAGCCAACAGAATTTTTCAATAGAGTACAGTTCTCCCAATGAATACAGCAATCCATAGTGGCCAATTAAATGTATTGTGAAGTTGAATAACTAAAGAAAAAAATCGGAAGTTACAAAGATTCTTAATAGTCAAACAGCTGTATATATTGACATACTAGTGAATGTTTATCACCCAGCAGTCACAATCTCTACTAACAAGTCATTGGTTTGATATCAGCTACAGTTCATGCATTATAACATTATGCCAATAGTGGCAATTCACTGAATAATAGTCACAGACTTAAATATAAAAGCCCTGCTGTTAAACCGTGTTTACTGCTGGAACAATTTGCTTAGGGACAATGGCCTTTAAGAATGAACTGTCCTTGGGACATGAGGAAAAGAGTAGCCATAAATAAGAGCTCCCTACCACATGTCTTTGTCTTGTAAGATGGGTCTAGAATGACATATAGTTGCATTATGGGAGTAAGCTGCACCTGCAAATAGAGGCCTTTCTTGGTGTGAACAATCAGGTAGAATGAGGAAGGCCAGAAAATTTGAACACCAGCTGTGAGGAAAAACAAAAGAAAAAAACAAATTTAAAAATGTTGACGTTTAAACAAAGTTGGAGAATAAAAGAGATTCTACAGGCTCTCTATGGTTATCTCTTAGGCCAAGAATATGGACATTTCATCAGGAAAAAAACTGCATTGATCCAACAATTAACACCTGTGGAAAGTCTTTAATGTTGTCAAACATTATTCGCCAGGCGCGAATTTGTCGCGAATAAATTCGCAAAATCGCATCAAAAATTAGTTGGCAAAAATTTTGCAAATTTTTCGCTGTTTCTCAAATTTTGTGGGAAATTTGTGAATTTTTGGCGAAGCGAAATGCACCAAATTCGACCATCACTAGCCCCTACTTAACTAGGGTTGGTTCCATGTGTTATCATGTCTTTAGAGAACTGTCTAGTAAAATATCCCTGTGGTCTAATGTCAGTATGATGTGGGCAATAACAAGGACAACTTAGATAAAAATGAGACAAACATTGTCAAGACGAGAATAAATTGACTTGATACAGAAGAGACTAGTTTATTTAAAGACATACAAAAGATGGAAAGCTAAAAAGACAACAGGTATATGTAAACAGAAATATGGAAATTAGTTTTTTAATGAGTGAGATATGATAAGGCCAGAATCCATTTCCAAAAGGCAAAGTTCAGGAGAGCAGAACACATCTCTAGAGAAGATTTGAAGAGGAAGGATGCATGCCAGGCTTTATCTCATAAACCTACATTTAATGCACAAAACTGCACACAAACCATTATAACCAAAGAAATGTTAAAAATATTTTTGTACTATACCTTCAGCCATTTCTCGCTCATCAAATTCTACATGAGGAAAATCACTGTTGTCATACTTGATTTCAAATATCTGAAGTAATTAAAACAAAATAGAAGAAATCTGCAATCATATTTGCGCCTGAAAATTAATTTGAGGTAGACTTTGCTGTGAGATAGGATTCATCAACTAAATCGTTATGTGGGTACTGTGCCATGTTGAAATAACACAATTTGGAATAAATAACTATTATAATTGTAGCTTGTAGAGTGACAGCAGTTAAGATGACACAGAGACTTCAGATGTGGCTTTATTGTCATCACCAATATATGTATAAATATATAATGAGAAAAGATTATGGATCTTCAAGCCAGACTTAAACCTCCATGTTTATAGTAGATACAGTAGATCCAAATTACAGTATAAAAAGATGTAGTTGTAAATCTTCCTAGAAAATAGCACAAGGACAGCTCTAAAATGTAACACGTGAAACAACAATGTGTAACTAACTATGATATGTTAATTGATATTATAGGAAAGGATCTGCTTGATAAGTTTAAGACTTTGGTCAGGATGGGGTTCTCAGATACTATATATGCATGTATGCATGCTTTTCTTCACTCTTATTCCATTCCCTCATCCATTTATGTCCCTAAGTGGGTGTTCTTATAATAGAAATTGTGCCAACCCTACCCTTATGGAGCCTTCCTATTTGCTCAGTTTTACAGTAAGTATGTGATACAAATGAATATAATATAATATGCAATTTTCCAAACAGAATAATGACAATGTTAGTTCAACAAATACATCATAATGCATTGTTCTTTAAACCCTTAAAAATCTCTGTAAAAGGTAGATAAGGTAGGTAGAATTTCTGGCATAAAGCAAAACAATATTGGAGCTACCCAGACCTAAAGGGTTAAAGGAGGGGAGCCTTGACAGGGCTAGGAAGGCAGGGAGGTGGAAGGGTAAAACTAAGGTCATAGGGAGGAAGGAGAGGGAAGGAGTACCTTGGAAGTTTTGGCTTCTCCTGTTGGGGTTTTGGTTTAGTCACAACATTGAGGTTTGGCAGGGGAATGCTTACCAGAGTGGGAAGGGGTTAGTACCCCAGGGCATTTATGGAGTGTGGTTCAACCTCCTTGGGTAAAAAGTTAAGGAAAAAGGTAAGTGGCAATGGTTCAGTAGGAGGGGGGGGCTGATGATCACGTGCCTTGACGCTGCCCTGGACATGAAGGAATACTGTATATCACATAGGAAAAAAAAAACAAGAAAAAAGGAAGGAAAAAAGGTCTATGCACAGAGTTCACACTTCTCTGCATCCAGTCCATGTGTGCTTAGTATACTCATAGGCTACAGGGTTTAAATATTTAAGGGAGATGTGCAAGCACGTGATTTTTGAGCCTTATAAAGCACCCTAATACATTGCATCTGGGTATTGTCCCAAATTGCAAATAAATGTGTTTATAAAATAAGCATGTGTCCTCATGTGGAATTAGCCTTGTGGACTGCAGTGTGAGGAAACAACAGGACATATAGTACACAGAATAAAGAAATGTAAGCTTAAAGGCGAACTAAACCCAAAAAATTAAATATGCCATATTTTATATACTGAACTTATTGCACCAGCCTAAAGTTTCAGCTTGTCAATAGCAGCAATGATCCAGGACTTCAAACTTGTCACAGGGGGTCACCATCTTGGAAAATGTCTGCGAAACTCACATTCTCAGTGGGATCCGAGCAGCTGTTGAGAAGTTAAGCTTAGGGGTCGTCACTAATTATCAAGCAGAAAATGAGGCTTGTCTGTGATCTAAGATGATTCTACAAGGATGATTATGTAATTGTGATGCTAATTGCACTGATTGCTGAAGGCAATCACTAACCAATAAAATCAATAATGTGCTTGGTTTAAACAAATTAAGATTACATTAAAGTGCAAGTGCTATAAGAATTTATTCTATTGATTATACTTTAACTTAAAGGTTAATAAATACTTGATACAATGAATACTTGTTTAATTGTATCAAGTATTTATTAACCTTTAAGTTAAAGTATAATCAATAGAATAAATTCTTATAGCACTTGCACTTTAATGTAATCTTAATTTGTTTAAACCAAGCACATTATTGATTTTATTGGTTAGTGATTGCCTTCAGCAATCACAAAATACTTTATAGGTAGTTTAACATTTGAGGAACTGCTGTACTTGAATTAATTGAAATCACTGACTTAGGTCAGACCTCTGCCTCCGCCGTGGGTTTAAATTAAGTTTAAAAGGATCACCTTGTTTTTGTAGCTAATTGCACTGGTTTCTGAGCTGCCATGTAGTAATTATCTGTATTAATTACTAATCAGCCTTATATTGTGACATTTCTATTCTGTGTGTACTGTATATTGTGAGTGGGTCCCTAAGCTCAGTAAGTGACAGCAGCACAGAACATGTGCAGTGAATCAGCAGAAAAGAAGATGGGGAGCTACTGGGGCATCTTTGGAGAAACAGATCTTTACTGCTAAAGGGCTGTGGCTGCCTTGGGCTTCTTTAGTTAAGCTTTAGTTTAGTTTAATTTAGTTTAGGTGCTGTTTGGACTATGTGAATACAGGTTGTGAGTTCACAAGTAAAGAAAAAAATATTCTAAATTCCTCATTCCCAACTATTAGTGAAGGAAGTCATTCTCATCTAGTAGATAAAACATATTAATTTATAAAATACAACCAATGCAGCTGTTGGCTGTTTCATCTCTTCACTTGACTCATATTTTCTACAAAGTTTATGTCTGTACAGTCCACATGACCCTCTGTGTGAACTCTCTGCTAATTTCTATAGGCCTTTAGGGACATATTCTCCAAGGGTTGAAAGTAGAAGTTCACTCTTTGAAAAACAAGTCCCTAAGTCTGATAAAATTGAAGAGATGTAAAACAAAAAATTCCTTTTCGCAAGCTGTGCCAATCTCTATATTCAACCTTACATACATATGCCTTTATCAATTTTTTTCTTATGCTTTTCATTATTAATAGTATATTAATTATGCTATTAATAGCATAAGAGAGCAATCCAAATTTCTGTCATGCTCTAAAAGAGCACATGGATCATCTGGATAGTTGTAAATACTGTATGGTTGTAGAAACAATTTATTTTTTATAAAATTAGACAAAACTGTTGCTTTGTGTGAATCCTGCAAAACATATTGTACTACTCTGCTATGCACTGCAGCCTTATTCAGTTACAAATAAAAAATGCACTTTTGATAGTGTTCCTCCAAAAGTGAAAGATACTTACAGCTTTCCCTTTGTCAAGAAACAAAAACACCCTTTTTAAGCAAGTCGCAGTTTCTGCATATGCACATTTCTGCATTTCTATAGTCACCAGGAAAGCATTATCTGCACAAGACTGCAGAAAAAGAGAAACAGATTGACATGAATAAGAAAAAACATGTTTTCACAAACTTTTGATGACAATAACAATGACCATTTAAGCCTAAGATTTTTTTCATGATGCAGTACAACCGCCCCAAGCAGGATTTACATAAGAGTAATGCCTACTGCTAAAATGAATGTAGGTTCATAGGTTTCTAACTAGATCATGTTGGGAATACTACTAAATGGATAACTATATCATAATTCTTTACAATATACATTGATAACATATTAATTGGTATTTGCAACCATGTCTTGGAGGACTACCACAATTACAGGACTTTTATTGTCTTTTTGTTTTCAATACACTTTGGCTGAATCCACAATGTGGTATTTTAAAGAATTACATATTTATAGACACAATAAAGTATGTTTTATTTTCTTAGGAAATCATGTTTCCCGAGGTCAAAGATATCTGCCTAATGTAGAGAACTGCTTATTTTGTGTAATAATGTTATACATTTAAACAGATAGTGGGGCTCATTTATCAACACTGGGCAAATTTTTCAAGCCAGCTGCAAGTAGAACAATGAATGCAGCAATTTGATTGGCTGCCATGGGTTACTGCCCATGGGCCAATTTGCCCAGTGTTGATAAATGAGCCCCAGTGATGTTGTGTATATTTTACCAGTGTTAGACTGGTGAATATAAAACTCCAGGGAAATATGTGTGTTTCTGCAGCAAGTAAGGCTATAGTTGTGTACCAGCATAGGAAAAGCTGAATAATGGTGAGCTGTAGTGAAGAGGAGGTGTGAGACTACACCTTAGGGCTTCTTACCCCTGGATACCTCCTGGAGCTGGAGGAAGGTGAGAGGCCGTGGACACCGCCAAGTGCAGAAAGTAGGTGTGATTGTGTGGGTAGCTGGGAAGAAGAGTAATTCCCCACTGCCCTAAAGTGTCTGGAGAGAACTCCAAAGGACTGGAGAGAAGAAGCAAGAAACCCCTCCCAGAGGCTAAGTGACAAGTGTGAGTCCATGAGAGGATTCTGGGACTTGTGTATGGTGAAAGTGTAAGTACTGGGAAATTGTGTTAATTTGTACACCAATGTGGGCGTTGAACTGGGACTGTTAATCCTATGGGGAGCTAGTATGCTAAGAAGTGGATTTTGTCCCTAATAAAAGCAAGCCAACTGCATGTAAACCATGAAAGTTGGTGTAAATCTCCATCTCTGTGCTGAAAACTGTGCCGTGGCTATGATATTCGCTACCTGAAGCTCACAATATATATATATACCTTTGAAAAATTCTGTATACCACTGAATGCTAATGAATAGTACAGGTATGTGATCCATTATCCAGAAACCCATTATTCAGAATGGCCATCTCCCCTAGACTCCATTTTAATAAAATAATTGCAATTTTAAAAATGATTTCCCTTTTCTCTGTAATAAAACACTACTTTCTACTTGATCCCAACTAAGATATAATTAATCCTTAGAGAAGATGAAGCAATCCTATTGGATTTTTTTAAATTTTTTAAAAAATGTATGGAGACCCAAAATACAGAAAGATCCCTTATTTAGAAAACCCCAAGTCCCGAGCATTCCATATAACAGGTTCCTCACCTGTACTGACATTAGCCAGGTAAACCATGGCACATAAGTCCCCTGCCATAACATGTGCTGATAGTGATGTTGCTAAAAATGTGCAGAGGTAGCACAATGTTGAAGCTACTAGAAAATGTTATAGGGGTCAGCAACTTTGATATCCCTGCTGAAGTCTCAACGTGACAGGCTAGTTCCTAATATAGTAAATTGTGATACCCTCTTTTCCTCTAGTCTGGCCAGACTCCCTTTAGCTGGAGGACGCAGTTTGTTTGGCTCTAGGCTTGCAGTTATATCAATTCTAACAGCTGCCTTTAAAGAAACTCAGGCATTCTGCCCAGCAAGGTCAGAGATGTATCAACTAATGTATCAGTTTACAGAGTCTGTGACCCCTTCCCCAGAGCTGCATTAGAAAGAGATAAGGAAGTAAAAATGAAACTTTAAACTTCAATATTAGATAAACTTTAACAAATATAAAATATAAAAATAAAAAGTAATTGAAAAAAGTCTTTGTTTATGGTAAACTGAAACCTACTGAATTAAAAAAAGTTTTGGAAGGTGAACAATCCCTTTAAAGGAATTGTTCAGTGTAAAAATAAAAACTGGGTAAATAGATAGACTGTGCAAAATAAAAAGTGTTTCTAATATAGTTAGTTTTTTATTTTGCACAGCCTATCTATTTACACAGTTTTTATTTTCACACTGAACTGTTCCTTTAAGGCAAAATAGGGGTTAGTCTTCAGTGACCATCATTTGTGTTACCTTTGCAAGGATATAGATACATTTGCCATGGAAGGTATAGCGAGCTTTATCAAACGTAGTTATGTGGGATCCTCCTTCAACAGAACAGGAGCTTGGGCAAGGGAGATCTTGACAAGTCCAGTGGCCTCCAGAACACAAACTGGAAATAAATAAAAGTGTTACTAATGTTAGCTAATGGGTAAGAAAAAAGCAAAATGTAAAAATCAGTCTGAGAAATTTCCAAAATTAATTTTCAAAGAAAGGAAATATTCTAAGCCCCAGCCCCATTGCTCCCCATAGGTGTTATATGTGGAACTGCTGAAAATATTCACGATTTCACCACGAAATTCGCGAAATGACAACAATTTCACGAAAAGCATTGAAGTCAATGGGCGTCAAAATAATTTTGATGCGTGGCAATTTTGACGAGAGGGTCAATTCTGACGCATGCCAATTCTGACTTGCGCCAATTTTCTTTGAAGCTTTGCAAAATTAATTTGCTTGTGGCAAAACGTGGAAATTAGCCGCAAATTTGTGTATGGCAAATGTATTCGCCCATCACCAGTATAATGGAGAGAATCAATATAAAAAGATGAATAAGATGGATATTACAGGTCTTTATGCATATGGAGATATGAGGGACCAATAGGCGAACAGTGCAGACAGGCAAAGTGCAAAAATATATAAATTTGCCCCCTATCCACCCTCTAGCTTCATTTAGACAGAGGAGCAGCAGAGGTATTGTGCTGAAATTGGGCCCTCTCCTTGTCAAATATGGTTGGGCTGAGCCCTCTGATGGTGTGTCCCGTAGTGCTCTAGCACATGTCCTTGTGATAATTAAGGTTGTGATTGAATGTGACAGATGCAAAAATTGCACTGGGTTCATTTACAGGAACTGGGAAAATTTGCATCATTGAAGTACCATATTGTGGCCAGTCAGTGATTCACTCATATTATTCAAACCACAGTTGAATGATGAAAGCTAATTACTGAATATCTGAACTAGGGTAAAATTGTCTACCATTAGTACATGAAGCATAGTGAGTATACAAAACTGTATAAAGTAGTTTAGACATTTTATAGTGAAATGCTTAAGTAGCTTGATCTATTTATGAATGCACATACCATGAAAAACAGGGAGCATGGTAATAGGATCCAGGTAGGTATACATCATTGTTGAAGATGCAAGAACAGCTTTTTAATGGGACACATCCGGAATTTGTAATATCATCCAAAACCAGTCCTGTTACAAAGAAATTCAGGCATGATTCAGGTAAAGTACAGCATATGGTAGAATGCTTAAAACTATTATTTGATGTTTAATTTCACTGTCTTGCCGTTTTGGCACATTTTAACTAAGCACACTCATCTCTTAAATCTTGCATAACATATTTTAAAAGTGTTAATAGGTGTTGATTTACTCAATTAGAATGGATTTTATACTTGCCTGTAGGACAGACACATCCAGACACACATGTCCCATCGCAAAAAAACTGTCTTCCTGGGTTTGAGCATGTAGGGGCACAAGGAGAACTGCATTCCTTATAGATGAGATTGTATGGGCATGCTACGTCTGTGGAGACAGAACAGCAAATGATAAAGGAAGGACACCTATCTATTTGTTTAGTCAAGTTACTGTCTAGCTGTGTATTAGTCTGTAAGTTATTGCTAGGTTAAGCCAAGCAAGCATTTACCTATTTTTATTTGTTTTACATCATCTTTATGTTTAAAAAAGAAAAGAAAGGTGCACTGGGCAAAAAACTAAAGTAACAAAATATTTCTGTTATGCAGCAGCTACTACTGTCACTTGAATACTCTTCTGCATCATTGTTGTACCTCTTGTCTTTCTTTGGAAATGATGGTTAATAAAAAATTTTAAATTAAAAAAAAAAAAAGTAACAAAATATTGCCCTGTTTAAACATGTCAGTACCTGTATTAAAATGTACAATAGTTATTAGAAATCACATCTTACTCGCTTATGTACTCACATAGCCAAACAATTACATTAAGACAAGTTTGTCATCTCGGATAAAGTATTTATTCCAAGGTGACCATATTTTCCAATATATTATATGACTACTGCCATGTTATATAGCCATTAACTCAATTTTTCTTATGTTGCACCTGGTTAATCTACTCCACATACTTGTATGTAGGCAATTCTATGTTTTTAAATTTTTGGGGGGTTTAGCTCCTTGGCAGCATGTGAATAGTTATCGGCAAATTTCTCCTGTTTCGATTCGACGAAAAACTCATGGAACTCGAAAATTGACGCCCGAGTCAATTTTGAAGCTTGCGTCTATTTTGATGCTGGCGTTAAAGTCAATGGGCGTCCAAATAGTGTTGACGCACAACGATTTTGACACGAGCGACTATTTGGATACATGTCCAAAACGTTCGCCAGCGAATTATCGCTGCAGCTTTGGAAATGTATTTGCCGGCGACAAAACTCAGAAATTGGCACTAATTCATGCCAGGCAAATTTAGTCACCCATCATTACATTGGAATTAGAAGGTGTTCCAGTATTGTGTTAGTAGACTTGGACTATAGTGTAAAATTAGTAAAGGAAACATTCAGCTACTTTTCATAACTGCTTGACTACTGTAAGGTAATCTAATGATTTCAGTGATGTAAAGTAAATTTTTTTAGATACATGTCATCACTGTAGAGACCTGCAGTGGGTCTGGTACCCGTAAATTTGGGTGGAAAAGTCTAGTTGATCTCACTGATGGCCCATGGGTACCCAGTGGAGACAATCTGGGAGGTCACATACAGCTGTAAAACTTTAAAAAAAAAAAAGATTCAAGCTCCTCAGCAATCCTTCTAATTTGTTATGGTACTTCTAGTTCCCGAGTCAGCCCTGGCCTGAAATACTGACATCACTTCCGGTTTGCAGAGATGTTCAGCAGGATGCAGGGTGGGTAAGGGAAGATAATTCTTCAGGCAGGCACAGGTACGAGAGGACATTATAACCAATGATGGTGTGGGGATCCAGATCGGATCACAGATACGTGGGTTTGGGACAGTTGCCGGTCTACAGAAATTATGAAAGTATGGGCAAGAGACAAGGGGGCAAATTTACTAATGGGCAAATCTTTGCCAGCTGTGCCACACCACTTCGCCAGGTACAAATTCGTCACTACACTAATTCACTAAAATGCAAAATTGTGTCTCAGCAGCTGAACGCTGGTGAATTTTTCGCTATAGTTACTTCGGCAGTGCAGGCATTTCATAATGATTTTTCGCTAGTGTTCATTCCTGCCTAGCGAATTGCGCTTAGATTAATTTGAATAGGACAGGTACCTAAAAGTCGTATGAACATCTTTATTAGTAATGTTGGTGTAAATGTTTGAAGTGGCCACTTTTTAAAAAAAATGACCAATGAGCCATAATAAAGACAGAAGAGATCCTTTAATGCTCTAGAAATGAGCCCACCCTTATATAAATGTTGCATGCCCCTCAAATTAGTTAAATTTTTTACACATAAGTCTTTAATAGTTTGGACTTTTGAGAGCAATTGTCCTTTAGAAAAAGAAAAAGAAGAGTTTTCGACAACTTTAATGCATTTCCGGCATACAGGATATGATGTCACTGACGAGGGAGATGTTGCTTTGTTTTATCAGTTTGCCTGGTTTGAGGTGGCAAAGTAAACGTTCAGTAAAAGAAAGAGGCGACATTCAGTAATTTGTTCGCCAGAGCGAAAAGTCGCCTGGCGATAGGGTGCGAACGAATGATACCAGCAGCCTCGTTCGCTAGTGAATTGGAGATGTCGCTGCAAATGAGATTCCTGGCGAATTTTTGCTAGAGACGCCCCTAGTGAATCTGCCCCAAGATGACAGTGTATAGAGTGATAACAGTATATTTTTTTTATATAAAAACAGGGTGTTTATTTTTGCTGAATTGACACTAATCCCACAATACTTACAGCACATTTCAGGACTTCTCCAATCTGGGGGTTTTCCTCCAACAACTGCACACTGTCGAGAGTATTCTGCAATAGTGCTACACAGACAGAATGAGCTGTACTTCACAGATGAATTACAACTACACATGTCATGCATATAGGCCTCGATATAAGGGTCTGGATCCACAAGTCTATTACATAGTTTCCATTTAGAATTTCTCAAAAGCTTGAGGCATAGCAATCTCTAGAAAAAAAAAAAACAGTTATGGAAAAAGGCAGTAAGTTATTTTAAATGTATGACTTTGGAATGCAATTTAAGCCTTGTAAAGAATAAGTGTTTTAGCAAACATTTTTGTAAGAATTCCTGGAAACATTAATCCTAGCACACAACCATTCCCCCAGCCTTACAAATATGATGCACTGATCTTTAGGCTCTGGTTTAGGGTCCACGCAATCTTGTTCTGGCTTTCTGAATTTGTGCAAGGTTCCAAACTCAATAGGTTGTAGAAGGCTCTCTGGAAAATAATATATACAGTAACATTAATTTATCATGGCCTATTTGTTATATGAAAATTTAAAAGGGCAATATACCTTGAGTTCAATGAATTGGGCCTTTGCTGACTATGACAATACGTTTTGCCTATTGTTTTAATCAATACAAATTATGTTTTTTTGTTATTTCTTGAGCTAAACAGGGAGATTTGAGCTAATTCATGTTTCCTTGCAAGGTAGATAATTAGTTTACCTGTATACAACCCCTTCACCCTTTGTTGTAACTGTTTTGTTTTCTGAAGTCTATTATGCAAGGGAATTTCTGCACACTGGTTACCTTGTAAAAACCAAACATGGAGTTTATTTTGCAATTTCAGTTTTTGCCCTGTTTAGTTCCAGAAATAATAAAAACCATACAATTTGCTGTGACTGAAACTAATGTTTTATTATACAGAAAAAATCATGTTCAGCACAAGCCCTAATCATTGCACTAATGTTGAAAGGGAAGTATACTGCCCCTTCAACAAACATAAATTCTCTTACACAATAACAACTTAACATAAACTTGTAACTTGGAATAAAAAAGCATAGTATGGGACCTGTTATCCAAATGCGTGGGTACTGGAAATTTCCTGATAATGGATCTTTTCGTAATTTGGATCTTCATACCTTAAGTCTACCAGAAAATCATGTAAACATTAAATAAACCCAATAGTCTGTTTTTGCTTCCATCAAGGATTGATTATATCTTAGTTTGGATCAAGTACAAGGTATCATTTTATTATTACAGAGAAAAAGGAAATCATTTTTAAAAATGTGGATTATATGATTATAATGGAGTCTATGGAAGACGGCCTTTACGTAATTTAGATCTTTCTGGATAACGGGTCCCATACCGTTGTGTGTATATGTGTATATATATATATATATATATATATATATATATATATATATATATATATACAGTATATATATATATATACAGTATATATATACACAATATATACAGATATAACAGTAGAAACAAAAATATGATTTAATGTGAACATTTGTATATACAGTAAACCCTATGTTAAACATTAATTCAGTATAATAATTCAATTCAGTTTGATTATCTTTAGTGATGGGCGAATTTGCACCGTTTCGCAGAAAAAAACTTGAATTTTGTGAAATGGCTAAAAATTAGCGAAATGGGGCCAGCATCTCGTTTTTGACACCGACATCCTTTTTTTTTGACGCCCGCATCCGTTTTTAATGCTGGTATCCATTTTTTTTGACGCCAGCAAATTTTTGCCAATGAATTTTCGTGGCCGTTTCGAGATTTTATTTGCCGGTGGCGAATCACACAAATTCGCCGCAAATTCGCGCCTGCCGAATAAATTCACCCATCACTAATTATCTTACTTCTTCCTTAATTTGTCAACTGCATTTCTTACCTTTGTAAAACAAATCATTACTTTGGTCTCCATCATAATCTCCACAGAGACCACAAGTCCATCCCATGTATTTTTTGTTGAGTATTAGCTAAAACACATCGAAAAACAAAAATAAAATATACAGTAATTGCAATAATTAATATAGTTGCTTTTTAATTGTGACTTAAAATAAATGTTGGGACACATTTGTATTATAAGCATTGCTATAGATGCAACAACAACTGTATGAATTTAAGTTTAAAACCAGAAAACACCATACTTTTGCAATAAATGATCTGCTGTCTTCTTGTTCATAATTGGCACCTCTAAATATTTATCAGTTTATTGAAACCCAAAAGTCAAAACAGGAAAATCCAGATCAATAACAACTTTACTGAAATTGCTTGGTGTGTGCAAGTGATTAAAATATATATATATATATAATACTGCCAGAGATTGCCTTATTAAGGTCAGTTTCCTTGGATTCCTCCCTCTTTGACAACAGGATCATGTCCAGTAGAGGTCATTCTACTGCATGAAAGGCAGGGTATACCGTGCTAAGAACATCCATTCACAACAGGGTTTCTAATCTCTGATGCAGGAATATCATTTTCCAAATTGTTTCATACTCTCACATCTATATGCAATATAGGTTATGCCATTATTACATTTTATTCCCCATTTAGGGGGGTATTTATCAAAACTCAAATGTATCTAATTTTTTTATTAAAACAAAGTTGACCTAACTCTTATCCACAAATTTAACTTATGTATCAAAAAATTATCTTGAAAAAGTGGTGCAGGAAAAGTCTTGATACAATCATGCGACAGTTCAAATTGTACACATTTTTCAAGCTTGACACTGGAATCTCTAGATTTTTTTGAGTTGTCCCCTGAAAACCCTGACTTTTTTGGATTATCGTATGAAAACCAGCGCAGGTCACAATGTCAAGAAATATCTTCAGGGACATCTGCCATTGACTTCTATGTGACCTTGACATGTTTTAGCTGGAATATTATAATATTATATTATATAATTAATCTCTCTTCTAAAAATTTTAATTGTCCCCTTCAAAAACTCAAGCAGAACCTTAGTTTTTCCATTTTCTTTTATGCAAAAATTCTCTTATGTCATCTCCTTAAGGGACTTATGTGATTGGTGCAGCATATGACCTCTGATAGCCTCTTGCTTTTTGTATGCGTGTCTCAATTTCTATGGATACGAAGAACATGTTTTAAAACATTTGATTATTATTTGTTAATAATCAATGGTTAAAATAATTTTCTTCCTTAAACTTACCTGACTGTAAAGACTACATATACAGTACTTCTGAACTTCTTCAGTAAGAACATTTTTAATTAAGGTTATGAGTTCTGTTTATTATCTTTAACTTTTCCTTATTCTTTGGTATAAATTTTAGTTAATTTATGTACTGTGCAACAACTGCCTTTCTCATATGAAAACATGTTACTTACATTTAAGTCTGCTTTTTAACAGAAGATATATAGGAAAGATTGTTTTCCAAACTGGGTTAACAATTTGGAAGGGTGGTTAGAGCTTGGCACTGTCTCTGAGCTCTAAAACATCACAGAACAGAATCTGCTTTGATAATATATAAAAATTCCTTAGAACACTTTCCTGACTGTGAATTGTAAGTTAATGTTATAACATTAAACTGCAGTGAATCCAGCATTTCCTACTTACATGTAAGCTTGAATCATCATGCCATATTAGAGATAACATCATTTTAGCAGTAATCTTAAGTTCTTTGCCTCTCTGCTCAATTTGGATTCCACTTTGGCTATATGGGAGGTCCAGCCTAAAAATAAAACCTCAACTGAGAAGTTTTCTTTGAACAATATTCATTAGCACCAGGAAGTGCCTTCAATAATCCATGCAATGTTACATAAGATAAAGTCATTGTATACTCACTGTATTCCATTGACTGTAGCAGAGTGACCTATCAATTCTAAGACCAAACCTTGGATTTTTACAGAGATTTGGGTTATAGTTGGTATTGAATTAACAAAAGATTGCTGGATCTGGATATTGAAGTCTTCAAACGGTTTTTTACAATGTGCAGCAAAAAGGTAATTACATTGCCCAGGAAAACGAAAAACTTCACCATCAAAAGTCCTGAAGTGGAAGCTACCCCATGTGCTGCATTGGCCAGTTTGTTTTTGTTTTGATTCACCTGTTTGAGGAATTACATACATAAGTAAAATATGCATACAAATGTATTTCCTCCATGTCTTTTAAATATGGAAATATTGTACAGTACTATAACAATTAGTTCAAGATTCTTATTTCAGCCAACTTACTGTACATACACAAACAGTCCATTTTCTGGGCCACGAGGCCAAATATAATATTGTTAGATTTAAAGAATTTAATTAGAAGTAGAATGACTGATTTAATGATTGGTTCTTATAATGAAATATAATGTAATTTATTGTACAAAATAATATGGCATGGTTCTATACTGAGAATTATACATTCTATATAGAATTTCAACGATGGGTAATCATGTTTCCATCTATAGTCTACCATATATTAGTAGATTAAGGGCCACATTTACTAAGGGTCGAATATCGAGGGTTAATAAACCCTCGAATTCGACCCTCGAAGTAAAATCCTTTGAATTCGAATATCGAATTTGAAGGATTTACCGCAAATGCTACGATCGAACGATTGAAGTAAAAATCAAAGGATTTTAATTGATCGATCGAAGGATTTTTCTTCAATCAAAAAAACCTTAGAAAAGTGATGGGGAAAAACTTAGAAAAACTGCCGAAGTATGTAGTCGAAGTTTTTTTTTAAAGAGACATTACTTTGACTATAAAATGGTCGAATAGTCGAACGATTTTTAGTTCGAAACGATCAAATCGAAGTTCGAAGTCAAAGGTCATAGTAGCCTATTCAATGGTTGAAGTACTCAAAAAAAACTTTCGAAATTCTACGTTTTTTTCATTCCAATCCTTCACTCGAGCTTAGTAAATGTGCCCCCAAATGTCTTGCAAATATGAGCCAAGCTCCAGTGGGGCAGGGACAAAAAGGACATGGTATGGGATCCATTTCGGGAAAGCTCTGGCCATCTCTAATTGACTCCATTTTATCCAAATAACCAAGATTTTTAAAAGTTATTTATTTTTCCTCTGTAATAAAGTAATAAAACAGTACCTTGTACTTGTTCCCAATTAAAATATAATTAATCCTTATTGGAAGCAAAAGCAGCCTATTGGGTTTATTTAATGTTTAATGATTTTCTAGTAGACTTAAGGTATAAAGATCAATTATCCATGATCCATTATCTGGAAAAACCCAGGTCCCGAGCATTTTGGATTAACACATAATAATGCATACCTGTATTATAAAGCATAGCATTTAAAAAAGAGCTAAGGGCACATTACCTTATGTTGATGCTTGTTTTGTCAATTTTATTTTATCCTAATTGTACCTTACAAAATGTCTGTCTACAGTAGCACCCTGTGTATTCTTTGTGTTCAATGTTGTACAATAATTCTATCACAATTAACTTACAAAGGTCACCTGGTTCCCACAGTGGAAGTTCCTAATCTGGATAATAAATTGTATTTTTATATAAATTGCTTTGTCTCTATTTCCTATTTCCCAGGAGAGTAATAACTTTTAAAGCCTTTGCGGAGGGCATTTGGAGACAGTATGTCTAGCTTCATGCTAGAAGATTGTAGGTTGTATCAATGGAAATCACACATCAGTTCAGTTCACAAGCTGTCAGATAGCAATGAAAATGTATTTGGCTGTCTAGCATTGCACCTTATAGCTTTTATTAACATCATGTTATATGAAAAAAGCCATGATAGAATTAAAATAAACCCGCAGGACAAATACACATCTAATTATATTTTCTAAAAAATTGTACAGTTCTCCACATGAAAAATAAGTCATGTGTATTAGAGGTTGGTTATATTAAGGTTGAAACGGTAAATTCAAAGTCAAATTTTTCGAGTTGGTTTTTTGGTCAAAACTCACGATTTTGAGTTTAAAATTCGAATTCAAAACTGAGATTTATCATCCCCCTACCCTGGAAGTAACTCAATTTCGATAGGTTAGCAAATGTAGTTGAAGTGTGCTTCAAAAGTGGATTAGGCTCCGTGCAGCCCCGGGTGCAAGCCCTACCCCCGCCAGGGCAAACTATGTATATATCAAATAAAGCAGCAGCACTCCGGTATTATTGAAAATAGTGAAAAACTTTACTCAAATGCCATAGGCAACGTTTGGGGCTATGCAGGCCCTTTGTCAAGCCATTAATTAACAGTGTCTACATGAGCTTAAATACCCACAACAGGGAGGAGTCACACTATTCCACCTCCATATTACCCATGATTCACAGTGAGCTATTTTAATGCCAAATCACATTCAATATACCAAATTATTCCATATATTAAGTGTCTTATACTCATATAATGTAACAAAAAAGTGAATTGAGATAAGTGTTGTATAATAACAAGTAATAGATAAAAATCTTTTTATATAATGAAGAGTGAAACAATGTATTAAATCCTTTTAAATAACCATTGCAACATAAGTATCGAGGACAGGAAGCCTTGCTTTGCTTTATCTCAATTTTAGACCTCTTGAGTTTACTTATCTCTAGCTCCAATGCTGAATTCAGGGGACTGATACCCCAGAATTACTTGAATCAGGAGCTCCCATATCTTTAAAACTCACTGTCTTATATAAATATCAATTTCGATAGGTTGTCACCTAAAACCTGCCATGTTCATGTAAAAGTCAATGGCAGAGGTCCGCTGATCTATTTGAGAAGTTAATAGCCTTCCTGACATTCCATTCTTCCGGAGGAAAACTTGATTTGAATTGCGTTCAAACTTGATTCAAGTTTTTGGGTTGGTAACATTCGTTCGAATTTTAGACGTTTTTTTTTTTTTATAAATAAGGTACCATTCCAGTTAAGAGTACATTTGAGTTTAAACTCACATAAAAAAAACTCACATAAACTCTAAAATTTGTCCTTTGATAAATAACTCCCTAAGTGCATTCAGGGCATGGAAACATGGGTTATTGGAGATACTTATATTTAATAACATTTCAATAAAAAGTATTTTTACTGTCATGTTTGTGGCCCTGTTGTTTTTCCTAGAGTGCCTGGAGGATTTTCATTGTTTGTATTGCTGATGGTTTTCCACTCCCCAAGCTGAGGGTCTGGAGCTAGTAACCTCACCACATTTTTAGACCAGAGGAGCAGAACATTCATTTGAAGCAGCATAGGTGGTGGAATTATTTAAATTTTGGGGTCTCTACATACATCACCGCTAAGTAATTGTACAATATTAGTATAATTGATTTATGGTCCACCTAATCTTTGCATTTTTGCACCTACAAATAGATTTTCAGCAAACTGTAATGTGCAAACAGAAAGATGTGTTTGAAAAGTGTTGTTATGACCATGAAGAAACTAGAGGGTAAATGGTGTCTTTCTATGGTTTGTCTTACAGTCCTAGACTTTATGGTAAATCAGAACCTCTCTAACTTTCACTGTCTATGTACACAGGTAAGGGGAAAGTATTGGACGGTTATTCCAAAACTTACATTTTGGGTATTTTAAAATTTACATCATTTTTGTACCCAAAGAATTAAGCTAAATGTTTTGTTGAGGATTCAGTATTCAGCTGAATTCAAAATGATAGATTTAGATCAAGTTTTTAATTTTTAGCTTTTACTTTTACAATTTATTTTACAATTTTCCATTTTAGTGTAACTATGCTTATACTAAGCATTGCTGTGAATAAATATAACCTATATTTTAAAATATTTGACCTGTTTAACCATGTTAACTAATGTAACCAGAACTACACTTACCAAAACCATAGAGATATGCACTTCTCTGAAACCTTGTTTTGAATGATCTCATCCCCTTTTTGGAATTCTTGTCCGTTTCATAGCATTGTTGCTTTGCATCTATGTTAAAAACAGAAAAAAAATTAGAGCAATTTGTTCAATATTATGTCAATATAATGACATATATTCTGTATCATTTCCTTATAATTATTTGACATCAAGAACAGTATTTTTTTTTATTTTAACTGTACTAGTATTAAAAAAATGTCATTATACACATTATTATTTTTTTAAACCAAAAACTATCATTTTTATCATATAACATACTTACCAAGAAAATTAAATAGTTGTTTTATTTTAAAAGTTTCATCTGGTATTTGTCTGTGTACTTATACACATACACATATACATATATTGTATTTATAATGTTACTTGTCCTCCCTGTGTGTTCTTTTTTATATTGTAAGATTGTACTGCACTGCGTATCCTTACAGCATTAGACATGCAAATTATATTAAGTGGTAGGGATGTAGCGAACTGTTCGCCGGCGAACTAGTTCGTGCGAACTTCGACTGTTCGCGTCCGCCGCAAGTTCGCGAACGTCGCGCGACGTTCGCCAATAGGCGTTCGCGTCAAAATCGTTCGACCATTCGACCATTCGATCGCTAAAATTGAACGATTTTCGTTCGATTCGAACGAAAATCGTTCGATCGAACGATTAAAATCCTTCGATCGTTCGAATCGAACGATTTTCGGATGTTCGAAGTTCGCGAACAGTTCGCGAACTGTTCGCATTTTTTGCCGGTGTTCGCGAACGGCGTTCGCGAACACATACTCGGCGGTTCGCTACATCCCTATTAAGTGGGAAATGCTTTTTACAGGGTTGAACACAGAACATAAATGGAAAGTCTTTAAAATGCTGCTTAATAAATATACATGTCACTATATTCCCCTTGTAAGCAAGGAACGTCGTTGCAAAGCAAAACCTTTTTGGTTCAATAGAAGTGTTGGCGTTGAGGTGGGTAAGAAAAGACGTGCTTTTAAGGCTTTCAAGTTAGCTGGGACAGCTGAATCATTTATAAGGTACAATAAGGTCAATAAATCATGTAAGAAGCTATAAGGTAAGCTAAAATTTATATGGAAAAGGATATTGCAGCAAGCAGTAAAAAGAATCCAAATGTATTTTTTAAATATGTTAATAGTAAAAAAATGATGCAGGAAGGGGTGGGACCTTTAGTATCAGAGGGGGTTCGGCTGGTTGATGAAAACAAAATAAAAGTGCAGATTCTGAACTCATATTTTTCATCTGTTTACACAAATGAGGAACCAGTTAATGAAGGTTTTCTTCTTAATAGTCCTAATTCTAGTAATACAACTAATGATGCATGGTTCACACATGAGGAAATTCAAAAGAGACTAGAACATGTCAAGATATAAAAAGGTCCAGGGCCAGAATGTATTCATCCCAGGGTACTTAGCGAGCTTAGTTCTTTGATTGCCAAACCTCTTGACTTAATTTTTCAGGATTCACTGAGGTCTGGCATAGCGCCAAGAGACTGGCGAATTGCTAATGTGGTGCCTCTATTTAAAAAAGGATCCCATTCTTAGTCTCTAAAATATACAGTAGGTCAGTTAGTCTGTCGTCAGTAGTAGGAAAGCTTTTCGAAGGGTTAATAAAGGATAAGATACTGGACTTTATAGCAAATCATAATACTATGAGTGTGTGCCAGCATGGTTTTATGCATAATAGATCTTTTCAGACTAACTTAATTTCTTTTTATGAGAAGATAAGCAGGGAACTTAATTCTGGGATGGCAGACTTTGGTAAAGCATTTGATACAGTGCCACACAAAAGGTTACTGGTTAAATTAAGGAATGTTGGCCTGGAACATAGTATTTATACCTAGATTGAGAACTGGCTAAAATATAGACTACAAAGAGTGGTGGTAAATGGAACATTTTTTAATTGTGTTGGAGTATCGCAGGGCTCTGTACTAGGCCCCTTGCTTTTCAACTTGTTTATTAATGACCTGGAGGTGGGCATTGAAAGTACTGTTTCTATTTTTGCAGATGACACTAAATCGTGCAGAACTATAGGTTCCATGCAGGATGCTGCCACTTTGCAGAGTGATTTGTCTAAGTTGGGAAACTGAGCAGCAAACTGGAAAATGAGGTTTAATTGTGATAAATGCAAGGTTATGCACTTTGGCAAAAATAATATAAATGCAAGTTATACACTAAATGGCAGTGTGTTGGGAGTTTCCTTAAATGAGATAACAAGTTGTCTAATTCTGGGCAGTGTCATTCTGTGGCTACTAAAGCAAATAAAATTCTGTCTTGCATAAAAAGGGCATTAACTTAAGGGATGAAACCATAATTATGTCTCTTTATAGGTCCCTGGTAGGGCCTCATCTGGAGTATGCAGTGCAGTTTTGGACTCCAGTCCTTAAGTGGGATATAAATGAGCTGGAAAGAGTGCAGAGACATGTAACTAAACAGGTTAGAGGGATGGAAGACTTAACTTATAAGGGTAGACTGTCAAGGTTGGGGTTGTTTTCTCTGGAAAGGCGCTTGCGAACATGATTACACTTTACAAGTACATTAGAGGACATTATAGACAAATAGCAGGGGATATTTTTACCCATAAAGTGGATCACCATACCAGAGGCCACCCCTTTAGACTAGAAGAAAAGAACTTTCATTTGAAGCAACGTAGGGGGTTCTTCACAGTCAGGACAATGAGGTTGTGGAATGCACTGCAGGGTGATGTTGTGATGGCTGATTCAGTTAATGCCTTTAAGAATGGCTTGGGTGATTTTTTTGACAGACATAATATCAAAGTCTATTGTGATACTAAACTCTATAGTTATTATAGGTATGGGTATATATAACTTATGTGAAAGTAGGGAGGTGTGTGTGTATGTATGGATGCTGGGTTTTCATTTGGAGGGGTTGAACTTGATGGACTTTGTCTTTTTTCAACCCGATTTAACTATGTAACTATGTAACATACATATATATAATATAAAAACAATTTTTTAGTAAAATAATTTAATTATGCTTTTATATAATTTAAATAGATTTTATGTACAAGGGTAATTTAATAAATTCTATTATTATTAATATTCTAGAGATTGAAATGTTGAGCTCCATTTAACATTTCCATTTTGGGGTCTGTAATGCTCTTCATAATGAGATGTACTGAGCATTAAAGTCCATATATTTATCAAAAGTGTTTATGTGCAAACAAATGCAGTAATATATAGGTCAAGGTACATAAGGCAAACCAACTTGGTGTAACATCATACCTGGGCTTGAACCAGTGACTTGGTGTTTTCAATGCTGTCTGCATTACCTCTGCTGTATATGAGCAGACAGCTAAGGTCTTCAGGTTCGCTTTTATTTCCTACTAGGCATAGCTTGATCCAGCGGTTAATCTGGCCACAGGTGCTCTGTGTTAGCCATTAGTCTGGCTATGTAACACCCTGCTCTGCACTAACTCACTGCTGATTATAGGTCAAGGTGTTCTGAATTTGCTTGTTCCTTGATTCCTGCTACCTGCTGCCTGCTCCTGTCCCCTGTGTGACTTCCTGGTCCTGACCCAGATGAAGCATTTGATGTCACTACCACTTACTTTCAGTGCAGCTGCACATGTGTATTAGCTAATAGCTGCAAGAATGCTCACTGTATTCATAGGGGCATGTTTACTAACATTGGAGATAAATATCTCTGGAGATAAAAAAAGACCTTTGCTTTGGATTTACAGCATATACTAGAGCATTACAGTTTGAGTGATATGAGAAACACGAAAAACATGTTTATATACCTATTATTCTGATAAATTATGCCAATGTATATAGTATAGCATTGATGGAATTGTTTTTTTCCCATGGGTAAAATCACAAAGAATTTTTCATTGTGAGTAACAGAAACAAAAAGTTATATAGAACCTTATGAGTAGGGATGGGCGAATTTTACCTATTTCGCTTCTCCAAAGATTCGCCAAAATGCATTAAAGTCTATGGGAGACAATTTTTTTCTTCCATTGGAGTCAATGGGCATCATTTTCATGTCGAAACTGGGTAAACTTAATAGCTCATCCCTGAGAGTTATCACAATGCAATGAATAAGTAAATAAACGGTAACCAGTGAAAGGGACAGGAATAGGAATGCCACCTTGGGGAACAATGTAAATGACCCATAATATGTATCCTGGATTGCTATTGTTACATATTATGTATGTATTATTTACATATAAATGTTTTCCTGATAAAATACTGATATATTTAAGAATCTTGGAGACATAAAGTATTAGTATTATTGAAGCTGAAATGTTCGCCAGTTGTGTCTGCATAGTATCAGCTCTAATTTTTTTTAATAATCAATAGTAACAGGTTAAATGAAGTCACCAATTTCTGTTAAGAATTTAATTTAAGTTTTAAACTGGACTATTGAAATTTTCAAGGAAGGTAATGGATTTGTGTTTTGGATCCCATCTTTGTGAAGACCATTGACATGCTCTTTCTGTAAGTGCACAATTCACATGTAAACACTTGATTCAATCATGGGTGATACTTTCTAATCGGTTTTCTGTGACAAAGGAATGGTATGAAAACAAAACAATTACATCACAGATGAGAAGATAAGTTTCAAACAACCCTTCTTTATCCTAGGCACCATGTTTTTAATGTAAAGAGAAAACTTTATTTCCCAAGAAAATAATATTTAATAAAGTCAAAGTATGTCTCCACTGCAACGTGACGCAGGAGTCCATTATAGGTTAAAAAGTATGTTATGCACAAGCCCTAATCATTGAACTTATGTTAAATAGTGGTATACTGTTCATTTAAAGACCTGAATTAGAAACTGAATCATCTTGCATGACTTTTTTCTTTTCTGTCTGTAAAATAGGAATTAACCATCTTACAGTATTAATATTATTATCCTTTATAAAGCAACAACATATCGCACAATGTGTCTGTATGTTTGTGGAAGCTGTAGGAAATCCACACAAACACAAGGGCAACATTTAGACTCCTTGCAGACAGCACCCTAGACTTATGGCCTAAATTCTGCATAGTTGTTATGGTAAGTGCCATCTTTTATTATACTGTATAGTAGTGTGTGTCCACTATTACAGATTGCGATCCTCACCGTAACGTAAATAAAAAAAGTTTTGAATGAATGAAAAAAATCAGGTGCTGCATACACGTCGGGGCCCATTTACTTAGCTCGAGTGAAGGAATAGAATAAAAAAAACTTTGAATGTTTTTTTTTTGGCTACTTCGACCTTCGACTTCGAATTGAAAGATTCGAACTAAAAATCGTTCGACTATTCGACCATTCGATAGTCTCCTTAAAAAAAAACTTCGACCCCCTAGTTTGCCACCGAAAACCTACCGAAGTCAATGTTAGCCTATGATTAAAATCCTTCGAATCGAACAATTCGAAGGATTTAATCGTTTGATCGAACGATTTTTCGTTCGATCGAACGAATTGCGGTAAATCCTTCGACTTCGATATTCGAAGTCGAAGGATTTACATTCGGCAGTCGAATATCGAGGGTTAAGTAACCCTCGATATTCGACCATAAGTAAATCTGCCCCATAATGTATACATAAAATGATATAATATATCAGATGCACATTCTCTATGCTCTGTTTTATGACTAACCCATGCAGTCATATACTTAAAAATAGTTACCAATGCATTTATTCTTTTTAGATACTAGAGACATAAGCAGATAAATATCAAGACATATAACTTATGTTTTAAAAAAATATAAAAAGAAAGGAATTAAATAAAAACATTTTATGCATTTTATCTTACCTTTGGTAAATGAAAAGTTCACTTTGAATAGCAAAATCCATATTATAATTAACTGCATTGTTTACCAAGACTGTGTGCCTTATACACAGCAGCGATTTCCAAATAGGAACAACCCTCAAAGTGTGCTCAAGTCTATGCTTTTATTCAACAAAAGACTGGCTTGAATCCAGAAACAACATCTTGCAAAGGTGGAGATTATATAAATGGTACAAGAGAGAGACATAATACTTTAAATACCAAATTAACACTACTAAAAATGCATTTCTATAACACACATATATAATATAACTATAATATAAATATAAATTCATTTATATTCAATAGATAGATAGATAGATAGATAGATAGATAGATAGATAGATAGATAGATAGATAGATAGATAGATAGATAGATAGATAGATATAAAGAGAGGGCTATAGTACTGCCACAAGACATGGGTGATTTCTAGAATTAAAGGGGAACACTATTGTATTCTGCACATCTTTCTTCGTTAAAGCATTGAAGCCAACGGATATATGACTTCTTATCCTCTGTGTCCTTGATGATGACTGAGCTTTTAAAACCCATGTTTTTTGCAAAATTATACTACACGATTTTGTTTTAATGTTTTAGTAGTTTTAACTAATTACTTAAGAAGCTACAGGTCCCAAGCATTCAAGATATCTGTATTTTAATAAACTGCAAATAATTTGGTCATGTATACACAGATTCCAGTAAGTGTGAAATTAATACATTTTGTCTGAATGAAATTGAATGCTATGAGCAGTTGAACACCATTCTGTTGTACAGATGTTAGAGAAGAGGGACAGTGCTGAGTTCTTAACCACTCAAAATTATTAATTCCTTAAGCAAATTGATAGGTAAGAAGTGATTTGTCTGACTCTGGCCCTTGCTGAAGCACAGATTTTTTTTTTTTTTAAATCTGGAAGGGTCACTATAGCCATAATTACTGCCTTTGTAAATGTGGGCCGCAATTATAAAACCCCACAAGATGAAACATTTTTAAATCAAGAGGCAGTTAAATGAGTGATATATGACTTTATAGTTATGCAAGTATTTGTACAAGGAGCTATATTTCCTAATAAATTGGGTTATGTAATATCAGAAGCAAAGTTTGCTATACTTCTTATCGCCTATAGCAACCAATTAGTAAGTAGCATTTATTGGTCACCTGTTTAAAAGCAAATATCCTATTGGTTGCAATGGGTAACTGCTCATGGACAAACTTTGTGCCTCTTATTATATATGGGTGAAAGACTCCCATAGACCACTAGGTGCAGAAATTCTTAAAAATGAATATTGGAGCACATAGGGTGAGTCTTACTTTTACAGTGCACAAAAAAGTAGTAGTGCTGACAGACCCCACTTCCTTACTTTTCCCAAATTAGAATATGTCTAATTTATTTCTAAACCCATACTTAACAGCAAAAACTGAAAATAGGACAGGTGCTGCTACCACATATTTTATTTTCAGATGTAGGACTAAAGTAATATACTTTGCATATGTCTACTGTAAAAAGTAACCAGATCAATTCAACAGGCCTAACCCCTTTCCTGAGGAAAAATACATTGATGGTGTATGTATACAATGTTGTATATGAGGCATACATCTCTTGTTGCCGCAACATCACTTAAACACTGTAACACAAAATGTATTCTTTCATTTCTGGCATGTGCATAAAGACTGGATTTTTTGTGAGGTCTTTACTTACAATAAGCAATGACAGCTGTAAGAAACATAAATTGTCCTTTGCATCAGCCAAAATCTGTACTGCAGCTGAGCAAAGTAAAACGCCCAGGATCTACTATGAGGGTAGCAAACAATGAAAAGGTTCTACATCTAAAAATATATATATTTTATAAATAAATTTATTGACACATTTTGGGAAACTGTAAAAAGGTCACAACTATGAATAAGGTCAGCCTTAAAGCTCACTTGGGGGCCAGGCATAAAAATCAACAAAAGTAAGATTTATGATAATATTATTTTACATATATATGATAGAAGTTTATTGCACACTATGCAGATTCCAAGCTTGCAAAGCACAAATCAGGCCGAAAACTAGTGTAGGCAGCATAAGTGGGTAATAAGGACCCTGTGTACATGCTTCTTCTGCAGAGCAGGAGCAAGCAGGCCAAAGCCAAGTGTGTGTGTGTGGGGGGAATCTGTTGAGTGTGGGGGTGTTGTTGAATGAGACAAATGATTTGGACAGAGGTGCTCAAGTACCTCTTGGCCCAGTTCTGGCACATAAATTCTTAATTTAAGGTTGCCAAAGTGCTTAAAGGGTATAAGAAAAGGTCTTTAACACTTAAAGGAGAAGAAAAGTAATTTACCACTTGGGGGTGCCAAATTTTAGACACTACTAAGTGAATGTATTTACTTACCTGAAACCCCGGGCTGGTGCTCCTATCAGCAGAAATCTGCACCGGGCCGGGGTTATTCTTCCAGCTTCTTCTTTCTTCTGCGCATTAGAGTGAAAAGCCGAACTTTAACAAAAAAGTCGGCTTTTTCATTCTACTGCGCATGCGTCTGCCCTAGGAAATTTGAAGAAAGAAGAAGCTGGAAAAGAAGTGCTCCACAGTGGTCACTGGAATAACCCCTGGCCGGTGCAGTTGTCTGCTGATAAGAGCACTGGCCCGGGGTTTCAGGTAAGTAAATACATTCACTTGGGGATGCCAAATATTTGGCCCCCCAAGTGGTAAATGACTTTGCTTCTCCTTTAAGGGGCTGATTTATGATCTTTAGATCATTGGGTTTTTTAAGTTTTCCATGACTGGGGTAAAAAATAAATAAATACATAAAAAGCTTGACAGGTTTGAAGTGGCAAGCTTTTTATATAAAGAGGCTGTTCACCTTCCAACACATTTTTCAGTTATTTTCAGATGGTTCACCAGAAATAAAAATATTATTCAATCAATTTCTATTTCTGACCATTTTTCTACTATTGAAGTTCAAAGTTTAATTTTTCACCTTCATATGTCTCTGTAAAGCAGCTCTAGGAGGGGGGGTCACCAACTCTGAGAACTGTTCTAAATTAATACATTTAGTTGATACATTTCTAATCTTTGTCCCTGCTGAGCAGAATCCCTGAGCTTTTATAATTGATACAGTAGTTGTTGCTAATTTGCCACAGATCCTACTGTCACATATGGATTCCCAAACCCTGAACAGACACAAAGGTTCTGGCCATGGCTCATACTTCCGCATATAACAGCCACTCTTTGCTTCTGGAGGAGCCCTATGCTGCTGATAATAAAAAAGGAAATCTGTTCAGAATGATTAGTACCCATAAACAAGGTGAGATTTTCAGACTGGTGAAACACTAACACACATCCTAAGGAACTACCATCAATAACCAATGGTTTGATTGATGGAACAAGGGGCTGTGTGGGTATGCCATGTATTTGTGCAAAATTAATATCTTAGAAGTTTCCTGCTGCCCGGAATCTAAGAAGGCAGAACTTTTTATGTAACCCTTATCCCACTCTAAGAGGACCAAAATGAATACTATAGAAGAAAATTGTTTGGGAATAACATGTCCCAAACAGAACTCCCTAGACCTTCTAAGGTTAGTTTCCTAGCATCTTGGGACAGGTATCACGGAAAGGCGCTTTACTATACACACAACTCATAGCACGCCTTTGAATATCAAAATGAATTAATGAATCAAAGGAGGACAGAGCAGGAAAATTAACCAAACTATCATATGATAGCATCAGCTAGCCCCTCCCTGAACTGCAGTATCATTCCAGCCTGTCTCTACTGCCAATCGACAAATTCAGTACAATATTCCTCAACCCACCATTTACCCTGGCAGACATTACGGATTACTGAGTCACCAAAGGCTGAATGATCAAGATCATCATAGATAATTGTCATGGCCTTGAAGAAGACATCGAGAGAGAGAGACGGGCTGCATCTAAGTTAAAAGCCCTTAATTGGGGAATCCCTTGGAGTAGGGTAATAAAATTTACTCTCAACGCCTCAATAGGAAAGGAGTGGGTGAGAAACCCAAAATGTAATTTACATGCATACTCGAAGGAAAATTTTTTACTATGGTCCCCTCTGGACTTGTCAGTGAATGGGACCTTGGTTTCCACCGCAATGTTACCCAGTGGGTGTTGGCAGGTCTGCTTCCTGGGACAGGAGTTGGAACAGGAGCAACCGGTTGTTGCTGGATAATGTCCAACCTATCAAACAACCTCTGAAGACATTGGAATTTGATCTTCCTTAGCCTCTTGTTCTCTAAGACACTAGAGGAGGCATGCCAAGGATTGCTTCTGTGGTAGCGGGAAAAGCAACTACTTCTTTTGCCTCTATGTCTGGCCCAACATAATGTCACGTTTGGTATCCCAAAACCCAGAACCGACACCAAGGTTCCGGTCATGGCTCATGCTTCTGACTATAACAGCCACTTTTCACTTCAGGAGGAGCACTCTGCTACTCGAATGCTGCCAGGTCTTAAAGTAAGAGAACCGAGGCAAAAGTGCTGGGCAGACAAGGGGACCGTAACATATGACAGGAAGGAAGGGGAAAGAGAAAGCATAGTCGTGGAACAGGCCGGGGTCAATACCAATCAGTGCAGTACGGAATCAGGAACCAGAAGAGTAATCAAGGGCCCGGGATCATAACCAAACAGTAATGCAGTACAAAGTCAGGATCAGGAAGAATGGTCAGAACAGGCAATGGTCAGCGCACGCAGGAAATAAGCAGAGGTAGGGGACAGGCAAGGGTCACAGAACTGATAAACAGGCTTGAAACACACCCTCCATTGGGCAAGGAACAATTGCCCATGGCCCCTTTATATTTGAAAAGACGTCATGATGTGCCCCGAATGTAAAAGAAGTTGGTTTCATGTTGCGTGTTAAACCCTGAAGCAGCGGTGTGCATGGCTAAGTAAGTAAGGAAGAGGAGTGGGTGGGTGTCCCCGCAAGCATTACACACGCACATAGAAAAAGGCATCCTGCCACTCAATAAAGGTGAGAAGTCCAATTTAACTGGTGGTCTATCTGCCTAACAGGATGTAGCCTGTTTAGGCAAGGTAAGGTTACAGTTACATATGATCAAATTCTGTCCAAATGTATAAAGAGCACCCAAACAAATTTCTATATATGATGTAGTTCGTGAATTGCTGCTAGGATGTCTGAAAATTGGAGTATTTACATCTGTGGGACCCAGAAGGACTTTTCGGACTTATCATAAGAACTATAGTTCAGTGGGTTTTATAATGAATATTTTTTGTGGTTACTTCCTATTTTGTAATTCTGGAATGGATGAGACACCCAGGTATCTGAGAGCACTGTAATAAATAGGTAAACATACTGGTATATATGGTACTATAATATGATTTTTTTTAATCATACCTTGTTTATTTATGTTTTTAGTTTTAGCACCTGATGGTGTCACTGAGTGACTGAGTCTGAACAAGTGTCGATGAGATCAAGAATAGATAAATGATTTCTTTGTAACTGAGCAAAGATATGCACTGTGAGCTAGCTGAGAGAATAGAAACATATGAGCTATGTGCTTTAAACCTATCACCTGACCCAAATAAATAAAATCAAAGGTTAACTCCTTATTACTGCAACTGGGAAGTTACTGTGACCAAGCAAGAGATCAACATTTGGAAAAATGTGTTCCCTAAGGTCTCAAGCCTAAAAGCATTGTGTCTAAACAATAGAAAATGTCATCAATATTTACATACCGCAGAGACTGTGACGGCCTGTCAGCAACATTGACCTGTCACTGAAACACATTATATGCTACAAGTAATCGAGCCACGCAATGCCTTTCAGAGAAACAAGATAATTGCTTGGCACATTCTAATAATTACTTGCATCTTACAAGTGTTAGCAATAAATGGTAGTATTTTACATTGTCCACAGTGATTCATTTGTAATGGTCAGATTTGGGGTTTTCTTTCTCTCCCTTTGCTTATCTATAAATTATTAATTAAAACTCTATTACAATAAAAACATTCCATGATAGAGACTTTTAGAAAACAATGAATAATGTGAGGGTGGCAGTGGCTAGTTACATTGACAGACAGTGCTATGGCGTGCCAACTGAAAAAAACTAGTAATATAAAGTAGCCTAAAGAAGAACTAAAGCTGAAAGAAGAATATGGCAAAAACATATTTTATATACTTAAATGACTTGAAAACTTTCATTATTATAACAGCAGAGAGGTTTTCCAACCCTATAACAATAATAATCATTGACTTTAAATTTGCCCAGAAAAGCTCAACATCTTGGACTTTGTTAGTTCATCTTTTTAGTATCATTGACACTGCACATGCTCAGTGTGCTTTGATTAGCTGTTGAGAAGTTCAGGTAAGAGATTCTTTGTCATCGTGTAAGGGGAAAATGGAAGTTGTCTGCCATATTAGCTTATGCTACAGGGCTCATTTGGCAAAAGATCAGTAAGATGATTGGGTATAAAAAAAAGCAACCCAAAGCTGAATCCTATATTAGTCGAGAATGGGGCAATGTTTCACTTCAAAATTACAGCAGCTGGTCTCCTCTGTTCCCAGATTTGCTACAAGAAGAGGTAAAGCAACATAGTTGTAGTTTTCCCTGTCCAAAATTCTTTGAAACATGCTGATGGCATCAAATTCAAAATGAGCATATATTTTTTTGAAAACAATGTTCTCATATAAGAAACTAGTTGTGGACACTCCTAGGTTCAAGTAAGTGAAGTCAAGGCTCAACAGGTAAATTCTAGTTTTAAATATATAAGAAATTGTTATAAGCAGCTGGACCTCAATAGTAACATATTATACAGTACGGGTATGGGACCTGTTATCCAGAATGCTCGGGACCTGAGGTTTGTCAATTAACAGGATTACTTACATCTTAGTTTGGATTAAGTACCATTTTATTTTTACAGAGAAAAAGGAATTCATTTAAATTTTTTTTTTGAATTTTTGGATAAAAGGGAATCTATCGGAAACACCCATTCTGTAATGCTGAGCTTTCTGGATAACAGGTTTCCGGATAAGGATCCCATACCTGTATCTCTTACATCAATTTTCCCCTCAGAATTACGGGGAAATTTGACAAATGTTGAACTCAATGGACTTTTTTTTGTTTTAGTCTCACTGTCAGTATAATTATGTCCCACTGCGTTCCATTTAACATTCAAATTTGTTTAAGAACCTTCATTGATGGCTCACTAAGCAACAAATTATCTCTGGAAACTAAAAGTAATAACCAATGCTTTTATCAGTAATTGGCCTGTTTACTAACATTCCGATTTTATTTATTTTCATGAATTGTAGTTTTCTCTAAAAATTCGAAATTTATAAAGCACAAAATCCAAGAAATTCTCTAATACAAAACTTCTGCAAGTGAAAGTAGTGAAGGCCCCATAGAAGTCAATGGGAGCTGTGCTGATCCTACTTTTTTTTAGTCATTGAGACTTTTAGGGGTTTTTATACTTTTTCTTCACTAGTAATTATCTGAAATAATTTTTTAAATATTTGTATTTTTTTCTTTTCTTTTTTCAATTTGTATGTTTTATATTTGGATCGAATAATAACTTGCATTGCATTCATGATTTCAGAAAAATATAGTTTAATCCTGGTTTCAAAAAGCACAAAAACAGCATTAATTACTAGTATTCAAAGAATAACTGGACTGAATGTATGGGCCTGTCAACATTTTAGCTGTCTAAAATTGCTAAAGATATTGTTTATTGGTATGATATACTGTTGGCACCATGAATTTTGTTCATTGTTCATTGTGTATATGCCCTTGCTTAAAATAATTATTTTCCTTTCTTAACATAAATCTTTCTTTTAAACATAACAGATATTTGATATGACAACATTACTCAATCTACAGATGATATCTAGGTATGCCACAATTCAGTATTGTAATGCTTTCTACAGTTGGACTATTCTACCATCCTAGGTAGGTAACCCTTCTCTTAAATCTGAAAAGTCTGGGTGGCTGCCAGGATTCAAGCATGAGAGAAGTACATTTTTTATAGTATTGAAAGATGAACTTAATGTTTAAATGGTTATTTTCTACAGGAGGATATTTGCAATGAGTATAGGTGTGCTGCCTAATGTAACGTCTTTACCTTGACTCATGCCTGAAGGTCCCTTCTCAAAGAAGAATATCAATGATACTTTGGTTCACTAGGGCCACAATACAAAGAGTACTGCAAATCTGGGTGCAAAAAAGCATTTAAATACTTGTAATTACTTTTAATTATACACTATTCATTTAACAACTAAGGGGCAAATTCACTAAGCAGTGAAAATGCGCTAGCGACGCCTTCGCCGCACTTTGCCAGGTGAAGTTTCGCCGGGCGCCGCTAATTCACTAAAATCCGAAGTTGCGCTCAGGGAGGCGAACAGTAGCAAATTTGCGCTAGCGTTAATTCGTCAAGCAAAGTGAAGTTACACTGCGCCAAGTTGAATGGACGTATATGTAGCAGCAAATACATTACACTACACAAGCCTGGGAAAGCTTCATTGAATAAAATAGAGTTGATATTTTGCCCTATTCATGTGCCCACTGTATAGTTTAGGTGCCATATGTTAGGAAATGTAGGGGGGAGGAGGGTGCCCCCAAAAAAATGTACAATCTTTTTCAGCCTATCACCCTTAAAAAAGGAAAAGACGACAGCGACTTAGAAAAAATGTAAACTTTTTTTGAAGCAAGCCCTATCTACTCTATTGCACTTCGCCTGGTCTAAAGTGGTGAAGGCAATAGGGATGTCGCGGACTGTTCGCCGGCGAACTTGTTCGCACGAACATCGACTGTTCGCGCTCGCCGAATGTTCGCGAACATCGCGCGACGTTCGCCATTTTGGGTTCGCCTTACCTGGCGCTTTTTTTTGCCCTCTCACCCCAGACCAGCAGATACATGGCAGCCAATCAGGAAGCTCTCCCTCCTGGACCACCCCCACACCCCCTGGACCACTCCCCTTCCATATATAAACTGAAGCCCTGCAGCGTTTTTTCATTCTGCCTGTGTGTGCTTGGAAGAGCTAGTGTAGGGAGAGAGCTGTTAGTGATTTCACTGATTTGAGGGACAGTTGATAGTAAGTTTGCTGGCTAGTAATCTACTTGATACTGCTCTGTATTGGAGGGACAGAAGTCTGCAGGGATTTGAGGGACATTTTAGGTTAGGTAGCTTTGCTGGCTAGTAATCTACCTTCTACTGCAGTGCTCTGTATGTAGCTGCTGTGGGCACTGATCTCTTCTGATCTCATCTGCTGACTGCTGTAATAACCCAATAGTCCTTGTAAGGACTGCTTTTATTTTCTTTTTTGTTTTTTTACTTTGCTAGTTGCTACTATAAGAGCCCAGTGCTATTAGTCTAGCAGTGTTGGGGAGTGGGACTGGTGTGCTACTGTGCTGCTCCTAGTAGTTCAGCAGCACCAACCCGAGAATTTTTTTTTTTTTTTATATACATATAATTTTTTTTTTATTTTACTTATCTTACTGTTCTTTAACGTGTACAGTGCTGTTTGCTGTTTTTCATAGTAGTGCACCAATAGTAGTGCACTTGTAGGCATTATTTGCCCAGTGTGTTCTTCATTTTCAAACAACTGCCATCTAGCTGTGTAAGCTTGTTCACATTCTGTCTAAATATCAATAATAATACCGTCTCCAGAAACAGCACCTGAGTGACGTTTTTCAAGCAGCAATAATATATTCGGTATCCACCACTGCTGTAGTGTATACGTTGAACTTGCAGGCATTATTTGCCCAGTGTGTTCTTCAAACCACTGCCACTTAGCTGTGTGAGCTTGTTCACATTCTGTCTAAATATCAATAATAATACCGTCTCCAGAAACAGCACCTGAGTGACGTTTTTCAAGCAGCAATAATATATTCCGTATCCACCACTTCTGTAGTGTATACGTTGACCTTGCAGGCATTATTTGCCCAGTGTGTTCTTCAAACCACTGCCACTTAGCTGTGTGAGCTTGTTCACATTCTGTCTAAATATCAATAATAATACCGTCTCCAGAAACAGCACCTGAGTGACGTTTTTCAAGCAGCAATAATATATTCCGTATCCACCACTGCTGTAGTGTATATGTTGACCTTGCAGGCATTATTTGCCCAGTGTGTTCTTCAAACCACTGCCACTTAGCTGTGTGAGCTTGTTCACATTCTGTCTAAATATCAATAATAATACCGTCTCCAGAAACAGCACCTGAGTGACGTTTTTCAAGCAGCAATAATATATTCCGTATCCACCACTGCTGTAGTGTATACGTTGACCTTGCAGGCATTATTTGCCCAGTGTGTTCTTCAAACCACTGCCACTTAGCTGTGTGAGCTTGTTCACATTCTGTCTAAATATCAATAATAATACCGTCTCCAGATCAGCACCTGAGTGACGTTTTTCAAGCAGCAATAATATATTCCGTATCCACCACTGCTGTAGTGTATACGTTGACCTTGCAGGCATTATTTGCCCAGTGTGTTCTTCAAACCACTGCCACTTAGCTGTGTGAGCTTGTTCACATTCTGTCTAAATATCAATAATAATACCGTCTCCAGAAACAGCACCTGAGTGACGTTTTTCAAGCAGCAATAATATATTCCGTATCCACCACTGCTGTAGTGTATACGTTGACCTTGCAGGCATTATTTGCCCAGTGTGTTCTTCAAACCACTGCCACTTAGCTGTGTGAGCTTGTTCACATTATGTATCAATAATAATACCGTCTCCAGAAACAGCACCTGAGTTGTTGTTGTTGTTTTTGTTTTAAAAATAATGCCAGGCAAAGGCAGGCCGCCACGCAGAGGCACTAGGGGCCGTGCTGCTATGCTATCCTGTGGCCCTAGGAAATTGCCCAGTTTTAAAAAGGCAATGACCCTGAACTCCCAAAATGCTGAAGAGGTAGTTGACTGGCTTACACAGCACACCCCATCCTCTACCGTTTCTAACTTTACCACAACATCCTCATCCTCCACTGCTATGGCCACCCCACATAACACTTCCTCCACCACCCTTCTTCACTGGAGTCAGAGGAGTTATTTTCACATGAGTTTCTTGAACTGAGTGATGCGCAACCATTATTGGCAGAAGAAGATGAAGGAGATGAGGACGTTACACCAGATTTAATTCTGGCAGAGAACACAACAGAGATGGACATAATGAGTGATGAGGAGGTCCCCGCTGCTGCTTCCTTCTGTGAGCTGTCAGAAGAAATTGATGCATCTGAGGAGAATGATGATGAGGAGATTGATGTTTTGTGGGTGCCCAGTAGAAGAGAGCAAGAGGAGGATAGTTCAGATGGAGAGACGGAGAGTCAGAGAGGCAGGAGGAGAATAAGACTTGGAAGAAGCAGGGAGGACAGCTCGCAGGGAACAGTAGGGCAACAACATGTATCGGCACCTGTGGTCAGCCGGCCAACGCACCCGCCATTGCAGCCAACGCCGCCAACTTCTACTGTTACCGCCAGATTGCCAGCTTCAAAAAGGTCAGCAGTGTGGGATTTTTTTAATGTGTGTGCCTCTGACAAAAGCGTTGTAATTTGCAATGAGTGCAGTCAGAAACTGAGTCTTGGGAAGCCCAACAGCCACATAGGTACAACTTCTATGCGAAGGCACATGAACGGCAAGCACAAAGCACTTTGGGAGCAACACCTCAAAGGCAACAGGCAAACTAAAAGCCACCCTCCTTCTGGTCCAGCATCTTACTGCTCTACCTCTGCTGTCCTTGACCCGTCTGAACCACCCTCCACTCCGCCTTCCACCTTGACCACCAGTTCCCATTCCCAGTCATCTGCCCCCAGCCAAGTTTCTGTGAGGGCCATGTTTGAGCGTAAGAAGCCAATGTCTGCGAGTCACCCCCTTGCCCGGCGTCTGACAGCTGGCTTGTCTGCACTCTTAGCCCGCCAGCTTTTACCATACCAGCTGGTGGACTCTGAGGCCTTCCGCAAATTTGTAGCAATTGGGACACCGCAGTGGAAGGTACCCAGCCGCAATTTTTTTTCAAAAAAGGGAATACCACACCTGTACCACCATGTGCAGAGCCAAGTCACCGCATCTCTGTCACTTAGTGTTGGGCCAAAGGTCCATATGACTACTGACGCATGGTCCTCCAAGCATGGTCAGGGCAGGTATGTCACCTACACTGCCCACTGGGTGAACTTGGTAATGGCTGGGAAGCAGGGAATGTGTGGCTCAACAACGACAGTGGAGTTGGTGTCACCGCCACGGATTGCACGCGGTTCTGCCACCACCTCTACTCCTCCTTCGCTCTCTACCTCGTCTTCTTCCTCTTCTTCCTCCTCTGCTGCTGGGTCCTCCTCCTCCACACCTGTGCACCCCCAGCTCCCCCTAGGCTATGCGACGTGCCAGGTACGGCGTTGTCATGCTCTCTTGGGGATGACGTGCCTGGAAAGCAGAAACCATACCGGATCTGTACTCCTGTCATCTCTGCAGTCACAGGCCGATCGGTGGCTGACCCCACACCAACTGAAGATCGGAAAAGTGGTGTGTGACAATGGAAGCAATCTGTTGGCAGCACTGAGACTGGGCAATTTAACACATGTGCCCTGCATGGCACATGTTCTGAATTTAATAGTCCAACGTTTTGTCTCAAAGTACCCAGGATTCCAGGACGTTCTCAGGCAGTCCAGGAAGGTGTCGGCCCATTTCAGACGTTCCTATACAGCCATGGCACGCCTTGCTGACATTCAGCAGCGGTACAACATGCCAGTCAGGCGTTTGATTTGCGACAGCCAGACTCGCTGGAATTCAACGCTGCTCATGTTGGAACGTCTGCTGCAACAGCAAAGAGCCGTCAACGAATACCTGTTTGAACTGGGTGGTAGGACTGGATCTGCAGAGCTGGGGATTTTTTTCCCCCGTTACTGGGTGCTTATGCGCGATGCCTGCAGGCTCATGCGCCCTTTTGAAGAGGTTACAAACATGGTCAGTCGCACCGAAGGCACCATCAGCGACCTAATACCCTTTGCTTTCTTCCTGGAGCGTGCCGTGCGACGAGTGACAGATGAGGCTGTAGACCAGCGTGACGAGGAGCAGGAAGCGCACGATTTCTGGTCGGAATCACCAGAACGAACCCAGGCACCTGCTGCAAGGCAGGGAGAGGTGTCAGAAGTGGAGTCAGAGGAGGAAGGTGGCTTTGTGGAGGAGGAGGACCAACAGGAGCAGGCTTCACAGGGGGCTAGTGGTGACCTTTTGGGGACCCCTGGTCTTGTACGTGGCTGGGGGAGGAGACCGTGGATGATGCAGTCCTTGATAACGAGGAAGCGGAGATGGATACCTCTGCATCCAACCTTGTGAGAATGGGGTCTTTCATGCTGTCATGCCTGTTGAAGGACCCCCGTATCAAGAGGCTTAAGGAGAAGGACCTGTACTGGGTCGCGACTCTACTAGACCCTCGGTACAAGCATAAAGTGGCAGAAATGTTACCAACATACCACAAGTCTGAAAGGATGCTGCATTTACAAACCAGCCTGCAAAACATGTTGTACAATGCTTTTAAGGGTGATGTCACTTCAGGAACTCATCAACATTCCAGGGGCAGAGGTGCCAGTAATCCTGCCACGAGCGCACCTGCAAGGACAAAGCACTTTGGCCACTCTGTAACGTCAGACATGCAAATGTTTTTTTGTCCAAGGCAGCGCCAGAACCCTTCTGGATCCACCCTCAAAGAACGCCTCAACCGGCAGGTAGCGGACTACCTGGCATTAACTGCAGATATCGACACTCTGAGGAGCGATGAACCCCTGGACTACTGGGTGCGCAGGCTTGATCTGTGGCCAGAGCTGTCACAATTTGCCATGAACCTCTTGTCTTGCCCCGCCTCAAGTGTCCTCTCAGAAAGGACCTTCAGTGCAGCAGGAGGGATTGTAACTGAGAAGAGAACTCGCCTAGGTCACAAAAGTGTGGATTACCTGACCTTTATTAAAATGAATGAGGGGTGGATCTCGGAGGGTTACTGCATGCCGGAAGACTTGTTCTGAGTTTCTGACTCCCCATGCAGCTGTCCTTCTCTGCACGCCTCATGACTCCACACACAGCTGTCCTTTAGCGTCCTCCTCCCTCCACCACCATTACAAACTAGGGTGCAAACCCTACTTGTTTAATTTGAATCCAGGTAAATCCTGAGTTTTTCTGGCCTCTGTGCTTCAGTGGCTGCGACAAAAAAAATGAATATTTTCAGCATTTATATGGCATATTGTTTCTGGCCTCTGTGCTTCAGTGGCTGCGACAAAAATAAATGAATATTTTCATCATTTGTATGGCATATTTTTTCTGGCCTCTGTGCTGCAGTGGCTGTGACAAAAAAAAATGAATATTTTCAGCATTTATATGGCATATTGTTTCTGGCCTCTGTGCTTCAGTGGCTGCGACAAAAATAAATGAATATTTTCAGCATTTATATGGCATATTTTTTCTGGCCTCTGTGCTTCAGTGGCTGTGACAAAAAAAAATGAATATTTTCAGCATTTATATGGCATATTGTTTCTGGCCTCTGTGCTTCAGTGGCTGTGACAAAAAAAATGAATATTTTCAGCATTTATATGGCATATTGTTTCTGGCCTCTGTGCTTCAGTGGCTGCGACAAAAATAAATGAATATTTTCATCATTTGTATGGCATATTTTTTCTGGCCTCTGTGCTGCAGTGGCTGTGACAAAAAAAAATGAATATTTTCAGCATTTATATGGCATATTGTTTCTGGGCCTCTGTGCTTCAGTGGCTGCGATAAAAATAAATGAATATTTTCAGCATTTATATGGCATATTGTTTCTGGCCTCTGTGCTTCAGTGGCTGTGACAAAAAAAATGAATATTTTCAGCATTTATATGGCATATTGTTTCTGGCCTCTGTGCTTCAGTGGCTGCGACAAAAATAAATGAATATTTTCATCATTTGTATGGCATATTTTTTCTGGCCTCTGTGCTGCAGTGGCTGTGACAAAAAAAAATGAATATTTTCAGCATTTATATGGCATATTTTTCCTGGCCTCTGTGCTGCAGTGGCTGCGACAAAAATAAATGAATATTTTCAGCATTTATATGGCATATTTTTTCTGGCCTCTGTGCTGCAGTGGCTGCGACAAAAAAAAATTAATATTGTTTGCATTTATATGGCATATTTTTTCTGGCCTCTGTGCTGCAGTGGCTGCGACAAAAAAAAATTAATATTGTTTGCATTTATATGGCATATTTTTCCTGGCCTCTGTGCTGCAGTGGCTGCGACAAAAAAAAAATTAATATTGTTTGCATTTATATGGCATATTTTTTCTGGCCTCTGTGCTGCAGTGGCTGCGACAAAAAAAATTAATATTGTTTGCATTTATATGGCATATTTTTCCTGGCCTCTGTGCTGCAGTGGCTGCGACAAAAAAAAATTAATATTGTTTGCATTTATATGGCATATTTTTTCTGGCCTCTGTGCTGCAGTGGCTGCGACAAAAAAAAAAGAATATTTTCAGCATTTATATGGCATATTGTTTTCTGGCCTTCTGGTTCAGTGGCTGCGACAAAAAAAACATAATTTTTCAGGAAAGTACACATGCCTAATTTTTCAGGGTTCTGCAACAGTGGCAAAATCGCATCTTTTATGGTCACCGCAGGTGATCAATAAAGTAGACCAAAACTGGGCCCACACTGCAGAATCAGTGTTTTTGGTTCACTTCACTGTACATTGAATTACCTCTGCCTGACCGTGCACGTGCGCACAAGCACGGTGACTGCTAAACACACCACTACAGAAATATTGCCACCAACAGGACGAACATCCTGGAGGTGACAAGCTCAACTAGTAATTAACAACTATCATTTGCTCACTTGACGGTATCATTCATTAAAGCTCTTTGCGTTTTTTTGCGTTGCAGTAAGCGCCGCGTTTCGTCTTTGCGTGTGAACAGGCTGTAACCTTTACATGTAGACGCCGGACGTTTTAAAGCATTTTATTACACAGGTCTAGAAATATAGTGTGATTTCTGCCCTTTACAGCACAAAACGCAGCGCTGTGTCAACAATGTATTTTTCCGATACATTTTTGCCCTTGATCCCCCTCTGGCATGCCACTGTCCAGGTCGTTGCACCCTTTAAACAACTTTAAAATCATTTTTCTGGCCAGAAATGTCTTTTCTAGCTTTTAAAATTCGCCTTCCCATTGAAGTCTATGGGGTTCGCGACGTTCGCGAACCGTTCGCATTTTTGACGCAAGTTCGCGAACTTTTTTTCCGACGTTCGCTACATCCCTAGAAGGCAAGAGGTAACATTCAGTAAAATGTGCAAGTTAGTGAATTAGCGTAGTTACGTTGACCCTTCGCCATAGCGCAACTTTGCCTGGTGTAAGGGTGCGAAGTAGCGCTAGAGTAGGTCCACTTCGCTAGCAAATTTACACCAGCGCCCGTTAGTAAATTAGTAACGAAATGATGTCACACTGGCGAATTTGCGCTAATGTTAGGCGCTTCGCGCTTTAGTGAATTTGCCCCTAAGAATTAACTTGTCCTATGTGCGGTCATACATAACTTAAAGGCATTCAGTTATGGATTTTTATAGTTTTTATTTAAATTACAATGCAAATAATTAATTCTACTATATAAAAGTGTATTTTTGGCTGTAATATTGGTGTGTAGGTAGCCATCTCAGATCATTTTGTCTGATTGTGTGCTTTCAGAAAGAGAAAGCACTTCATGATGGAACTGCTTTCAGAAAAGCTTTTTTTTCCTACTCAATGTAACTGAGTGGCAGTGGGACTTGGATTTTTACTATTTAGTGATGTTTACCAGGGAGCTGTTACCCTGTTACCTTCCCATTGTTTTATTAATAGGCTGCAGAGGACAAGGGGAGGGGGTGATATCAGTCCAACTTGCCATGCAACAATAAAGAGTGACTGACATTTATCAGAACACAGGTCACATAGTTTAGGGCACCTAGGAAACAAACAACTAGCCTCATGTCAGATTCCAAAATTAAGTATAAAAAATATTTGTCTATTGAAAAATGGATATAATTGCAGAAGTCTTCTGGAGGAGCACTGTTAACTGATGTATTTAAAAAAAATGTTTTCCATGACAGGGTCCCATTAATTACAGTTTCTATTTTTGTCCATAAAATAGTAGTTAGAGGAGAGCACTCATAGAAGCAGATACTACTAAAACATTTTATTATTGACTACAAATCACACAGTTTCTATTTTTGAAAAATAAGCAGAAAGTTGGATATGAATGCTTTCAGCTGTTGAGTTACTTTTATTTCAACATTCAATTTCTAAAGGTTTTCTAAACTAGGCAAGGGTTTGTGGTTATTAGTAACGGGACATAGACAAGGAATGAGGGGGCCATACAGTTTACCAGATAAGGAGGTCTTTTACAAGGCTAATATTAATTTAAGATCTAATTATCCTTTAAATAATGTAAATTTCAAAAGGAAAAGTAGTATGCTGGGAAATGCACAGCATTTGTCAGCTAAAATGAGAGAGCTAAAATTAATTGCATGCTCTAAAAATTATGATACAAGGTATCAGTTAGACCTGGTGGGATGAAACATGTGACTGGGCTGTGAACTTAAATAGTTACACATTTTTTATGAGGGATAGAGGGTTTAAAAAGGGTGGAGGAGAGTGTTTGTATGTAAAGCCTGAATTAAAGTCATTCATTAAAGTAATAACCATAGCTGGCACTGGTGAGGGTGTGAAATCCCTCTGGGTAGACATTTTGACTGGGCAAAAGGTACCAAAGAAAATTATCATTGGTGTATGCTATAAACCACCTTGTATAAGTGACAAGAATGAAGCCCAGCAAGTTTTACAACTAGGTCAAATTATTATGGGTGGTTTCAATTATCCAGAAATAAACTGGGGTAATGGGGTGGCCAAGTCAGAAAAAGTTGACATATGCTGAATGACTACTTTTTATTTCAGCTCTTCCAAGAAGCTACTAGGAATGACCCTCTTTTGGACCTTGTAATAACTAGGGATGGGCAAATTTGACCGATTTTGCTTCGTCAACAATTCACCCACAGCGAAAATTCCTCTAAATGCATTACAGACTATGGGCGACAATTTTATTGACGCGCAACAATTTTTTCCCCATTGGAGTCTGTGGGCGTAATTTCCGCAGAGAAACTCAGCAAAAAAATTTGCTCATCCCTAGTAATAACTAATAATACTGAATTCATCAGTGGTGAAATTAGATGATACTGGGCCTCACAGCAAATTCATTTTAGGGCCCCCATCATATCCAGAGGTTGTCCTGTTATACCAATATATTTTGAAATTGCTTATTAATTAGGGCCTCATTTGGGGCTCCCCTACCCTTGCTGAGCTGGGCCTCCCTGCAGCCGCAGGGTCTGCTTCCTCTGTAGTTAGGCCCCTGGAACTCATCTCTAGCATTTTCCTGGCTGAGCATTTAGGGAATAGCAATTGTAACATGGTCTCTTTGAGATTATGTTGCAGAAACAACTCTATAAAGGAGTTACTAAAACACTAAAATTTAGACTTTGACAGTATACAGGCATCTCTGCAACATATTAACTGGGAAAGGCTTTTCACAGGGTTAAACACAGAAAAAGAATGGGATGTCTTTAAAATGCTTAGATGGTGGTAAATGGAACATTTTCTAATTGGATTAGTGTTGGTCATTTGCTTTTTAACTTATTAATGACCTGGAGGTTGATATTGAAAGTACTGTTTTTTATTTCTATTTTTGCTGATGATACTAGATTGTGCAAAACTATACATTCCATGCAGGATGCTGCCAATTTGCAGATGATTTGACTAAAATGAAAAATTTGGCAGCAAACTAGAACATGAGGTTCAATGATGCTAAATACAAGGTTATGCACTTTGGCAAAAATAATATAAATGTGAGCTATACTCTTAATGTCAGGGTGTTGAGGGGTTCCTTAATTGAGAAGGATCTAGGGGTTTTTGCAGACAAGTTGTATAATTCCAGCCAGTGTCGTTCTGTGGCTACTAAAGCAAATAAAGTTCTGTCTTGCATAAAAAAGGGCATTAACTCAATGGATGAAAACATAATGTTGCCTCTTTATAGGTTATTGATAAGGCCTCAACTGGAGAAAGCAGTGCAATTTTTGGTTCCAATTCTTAAGAGGGATATAAACGAGCTAAACAGAGTGCAGAGACATTCAACTAAACTGGTTAGTGGGATGGAAGACTTAAATTATGAAGGTCAAGGTTGGGGTTATTTTCTCTGGAAAAAAGATGCTTGCGAGGGGACATGATTACACTTTACAAGTACATTAAAGGACATTATAGACAAATAGCAGGGGACTTTTTACCCATAAAGATCACTGTACTAGAGGCCACCCCTTCAGACAATGTAGGTGGTTATTCACAGTGAGAGAGGTTGTGGAATGCCCTGCAGGATGATGTTGCTAGGACTAGTTCTGTTAATGCTTTTAAGAATGGCTTGGATTAGTTCTTGGCATAATATCCAAGACTATAGTGATACTAAAATCTACAATTAGTATAGATATTGGTATATATAATTTATGTAGTGTATGGAGGGGTCGGGGTGATGTGTGTATGTATGGACACTGGGTTTCATTTGGAGAGGTTAAACATGATGGTCTTTTTTCAACCCAACCTTACTATGTAACTATTTGTAAATAAATGAAATTTTATCAATCTGTTTATTGTTTTAATAAAAACTTAAATCCATTGTAAATCCATTTTAATATATACCAAAAAGTACAAAACTGTAAAAGACCAAGGACAATATTCACTTTACATTTTGTCTCTGGGCATATTACATTCGTTTCTAAACAGGCAATTTTCTTTGTTTGGTCTAACCGCAATGGTTACAAACATCATCTTGGACCTGCTGGAAAGCCAAGTGTTTCTAAAAAATTTTTAGACCCCTGTTTTTTTATTGGAACTATTTATGCTGCACTGTCTTTCTATGTGACCTGTGCATCTGTGACCTATCCACGTGCACAAGGCATCGGTTTGTGCAAATGTATATACCCATAACACAGGATGTGGGGAGGAAAGGAAGATAGGTATAATATCATCCATTTTAGTGAAATCAATTAAGCTGCATTCAGTTTTAGACAATGCCAGAATGGCATCAAGGTATGCAAATCAGATTCTGGGATTCTATTGCAATTTGTAGTGTGAAACAATTGAGATTTTTCTACTTTTTCCAGGTTCTACTTGTGTTTTATTTAATCCCAGCAATAAAACAATAGGAAGAGTATAGGAGTCTGTGATGATCTCTAAGAAATGAAAGACAGATATCAAATGTATTGCTACAGATAAGCATGAGAATAAAGTGAGGCTGTTAATTATATAAAGTGCGAAAATGTCATAACGAATTTTGTCTACCATTACTTCCTTCCTTGTGAAATTTCGCAAATTTACTTATGCTTACGTCCATTTAAATTCAGTGGGTATCTAAAGGTCATATGAACGTATTTCATAATGATGTTGGTGATTGCTGGAAGTGGACACTTCTTATTAAGAATGTCCAAGAAGTAAAATGAAGACAGAGATCCCTTATTGCCCTAGGCCATGAGCCCACCCTAAATAAGAGATGTTTAACAGTTACAACTTGTAAACATAATCCCACTTCAAATATGAAAAAACATCAGCGTTTTGACTTCGCTTATGACTATTTTGGAATACAGGATATGATGTCACTGGCATAATAATGTTGATGATGTAGCTTCATTGTATTATTTCACCAGTCAGAATGAAATAGATTTTGTTGAAAAGGGTAATGATTTGAAATTTTCACCTGAGTGAAAATTCACCTGGAGAAATGCAGTGAAAGTTCTCCAGCAACAAGGTAATTCACTAGAGAAGTGTGTTTTATCAAATTTACAATATTGCTGCTAAATGTCTTTTTAGTGAACATTTATAAAAAAAAAAAAACACAATTCACTAATTAGTACATGTGCACCATTGTCCTGTTATCGTAGAAATGAATGATCTTTCGTCTTAATGGACAATCGATCCGGAAACCTTGATGTATCGTGTGGTGATGTTGCGCAATCCCCCGGAAATAACGTCGTTCTCAGCTGGGGTCCAGTATTTTGCCTCCCTCTACAATGGACAGTGGTTTATTATACACCAAGACAAAAGGTGGTCTTACAATATATCCAATCAATGAGCATGTTATGCTATGAATCAATTGGTGGAACCAGCACACAGACACATGTCCATAGAAGGGGGGGGGGAAATGTAGACTTCCCTAGGTAAACAAGACACCAGGACAAAAGGCACTTCCCCCGGTAATATACATGTAGCGCTATAGTAAATTGAGTGCACCTTACTCTACTATGGGCTTCACTCCTAGTACATATGCTGCGGATGAGACCTTAAATCTTAGGGAGTGAGCCTTCGCATCGAGGTGGAAGCAGGGTGTAGTGCAACTGTAACAGTAATCAGGGTGCAAAGAATTGGGCGCCAGTGGTTCTTATAACTTAACCAAATAACAGATTTATTGAGCACAGTATACAATCCTCAGTGGAGTGTACATAAATCAGAGCAATGCAGGTTCATACAATACATTGAATAGGCAGTACTCACAACACCTTTGGTCAGTATGATTCTCCTCAGAGATAAGAACAATACATGCAGCTTTGAGGAGGTACACCCAGCTTTCAGCCTTTTTCCCTAAGTGGAACCTGAGGGGAATCTATCTACCCTAGGTCTGTACACTTAGTCCCTACTTCTGGGCAATGAGTACCCTGGGATCTTAATCCCACTACAATCCTCGTAGGAGCCTCAGACTGCTCAGCTAAATAAACTGACTGACTGTCACTCCTAGAGTGATCTATAAGTGTGAGTAGCCTATTCTTACTAGACCTGACCTGTCTAGGTTCCACTCGAGCTCTGCCTCCTGCACAGGCTAGAGCCAGCACAAGATGGACCCTGATAATCTGGCTTCAGAGCCTTTTATACTCTAGCACAGTGCCATCTGCTGGTCACTGTGGGAAACAACAAGAGTCAACAGTACCCCTCCCAACTGTATTTTAGGACCAAATTAGGTGTCCATAACATGGAGGGACTGCCTGCACAAAATACTAGGGGTGGCTATTTACACATCCCTACATACATATACACAGACACAGTGATCTTAGCATGGCTTGTACTGATCTTGTAAAAGTACACCTTTGTTCAGTGGTCCGTATTCCTCAATCCCAACCGGCGCCACACCCGGCATGCTGCAGTCATGCCTGATGAACACAAATCGGATGGGAATCGAAATGATCGGGCGATTGTGCAAAGGTCGGTCGTAAAGACGCTTATCCAGCATCGGTGGCGGCCATATGGCGAAATATGAAAAATTTCCACGTCAGTCCTGAATGTGGAAGCAGCTGTGCGATCGCTATGTATAAAATGTTTCCCATAGACTTCAAATCATGAACTGACATCTAGTGGGCAAAGAACAGTGCTTTCTAGGTAATATTAATGACTTCAATTTGAACAATGTATCTTTCAAATGTGGGCATGAATATGGATACGTAAAGTGGTGTACTGCTGGATCCCTGACTGTTGAGGTGCTGCCAGGGTGCTGACCACTTCCTTGTCTCTGAGGTAACAGACATCAGGCTCTCTGATATCACCCACTCTTATCTTCTTTGAATCAGCCAAAATGGAAGTAGATCACTGCTCTCCCACTTATATAGATGACCTAGGGAAATCCACTCTCTAGTTCCACAGATAATCTTCTCTAGAACCTCCTTAAAGGTATTCCCTTCCTAACAACACCATCTAGTGACTGGAATAAAATAACTAATGACATAAAATACAGTTATATTATATATATATATATATATATATATATATATATATATATATATATATATATATATATATATATATATATATATATATATATATATACACAAGATTCCTCTGCACTCAACCCATTATCAATATATTTAAGACAGCGACATTTTGTGCATACTGCTACTGAAAAATGCCTTACCCTTTAAACAAAACAGGGATTGTTTGTCCATATATTGCAATATATTTAAGCTGGCCAACTAAGTCATCCCATATCTGGCCAGTCCTATGCTCAATTTTCATCTGATTCATTAAAAATTCTATGGTTTAATTATACATTTTATAAAAGGGACGAATACGTTTTACCTGCAACTTACTAGCTGCTTTCAAAGTAAAACTCCCAAACTTGGCTGCCCTTTTATTAGACACCAGTGGGATCACCTGACTATAGTTGGAGGGGGTGGGAGCTACAACATGGAGCTGGTCACTGCTCTTGTAGAACTATAACAAACAAGGGAAAGTTGTGCTCACCACTAGTTTTTAAAAACATTAGGCGGGGGTGCAATGAGGGTGTGACCACAAAATACATATAGACAAATACAAGATTCCTCTGCACTCAACCCATTATCAATATATTTAAGACAGCGACATTTTGTGCATACTGCTACTGAAAAATGCCTTACCCTTTAAACAAAACAGGGATTGTTTGTCCATATATTGCAATATATTTAAGCTGGCCAACTACGTCAAAGTCATCCCATATCTGGCCAGTCCTATGCTCAATTTTCATCTGATTCATTAAGAATTCTATGGTTTAATTATACATTTTATAAAAGGGACGAATACGTTTTACCTGCAACTTACTAGCTGCTTTCAAAGTAAAACTCCCAAACTTGGCTGCCCTTTTATTAGACACCAGTGGGATCACCTGACTATAGTTGGAGGGGGTGGAAGCTACAACATGGAGCTGGTCACTGCTCCTGTATAACTATAACAAACAGGGGAAAGTTGTGCTCACCACTATTTTTTAAAATCATTAGGCGGAGGTGCAATGAGGGTGTGACCACAAAAAACATATAGACAAATACAAGAGTCCTCTGCACTCAACCCATTATCAATATATTTAAGACAGCGACATTTTGTGCATACTGCTACTGAAAAATGCCTTACCCTTTAAACAAAACAGGGATTGTTTGTCCATATATTGCAATATATTTAAGATGGCCAACTACGTCAAAGTCATCCCATATCTGGCCAGTCCTACGCTTAATTTTCATCTGATTCATTAAGAATTCTATGGTTTAATTATACATTTTATAAAAGGGACGAATACGTTTTACCTGCAACCATAGAATTCTTAATGAATCAGATGAAAATTGAGCAGAGGAATCTTGTATTTGTCTATATGTTTTTTGTGGTCACACCCTCATTGCACCCCCGCCTAATGATTTTAAAAACTAGTGGTGAGCACAACTTTCCCCTGTTTGTTATATATATATATATATATATATATATATATATATATATATATATATATATATATATATATATATATATATATATATATATATATATATATCCCTTTTGTTTTTATTATTAGCAATCCCTTGGTTTTTAATTTGTGTCTGCTTCTGTTTCTTGTCATGTCATGTACTGTAGATTATTTGAAAAAGCTCCAAATATTTCAAGGGGTTCTGTCATGGGAACAGATGTTTTTTTACAACCAACAGAATCCTGCATTGAAATCTGTTTTTCAAAAGAGCAAACAGATTTTTTTTAATATGTAATTTTGAAATCTGTAATGAAGCTAGGCATGGTGTCCGTTTCTCAGGTGCCCCAGTCATGTGACTTGTGCTCTGAAAAACTTCAGTTAATCTTTACTGCTGCACTGGGGCGATCCGCCAATGAGGTGGCAGAGCCAGCTAGGTCTCCAGGGGCGGCAAAAAGCCGCTCCTGGTGCCTTTAAGAGCGGAATTTCAGGTTTTACTAGGGTGAGAGAGCGCAATTGTTCTCTCCACACTAGCGTTGCTGCCTCCCCCCCGCAAATGTATTCGGCCTGGGGGGGCATTACTGGAGCCTCAGGCGGCAATGTCCACAGGAACGGCGCTGCTGCTGCATTGCAACTTGAAGTGATATCAACCCTCCCTTTCCTCCACAGCATAGAGTCCCCACAATGAGGGAGCAGGAGACCACTGTAACCACTGTAACCTCAGTGAAAGATTTCTTGTTTAGCCAATGCCCACTAAAGCTCAGTGCCTATGATGAATGCTTCTGTTGTGATACCCTTGAGCCATCCCTGATGCCAGGAAACATCTGTATTCTGTATGTTCCATAAAGAGTTTAACATGATCCAGATCTTGTTTTTATGCCTGTGCCAGCTAGGTAGCTAGTTGTAGACCTCAGATTATGGAATCATCCAGTGATTTATGACACTTGCTTTCTTCATATCAGTCAGTGCCCTCCTTAGCCCCTAGAAGGAAGGAAACACTTGTAGAGAAAGTACTTGCTGATAGAGCCTATGATTAAGTGTTGGTGAAGTAAGGCTGCTTTGATTGTATAGTATAAACATCAATTTGTTTTTACATGTCTGTTGGGAAGTTTGGTCTTTTGAATATCTGCTCAACTACAGTACAGTTGGATCCGCAAGCCTACTGTAGCTGAAGGCTCAGGGCAGTGCACCTGGGCCTCTTCCCATATGAGGTGAGTTAACTTACATTTGGACCTTTTTTTTTGTGTTATTCTCTAAGTGAGTCATAGGGGTATATTTATGAAAGAGTGAAGTTAATAGTGAAGTTCCGCCACTATAGTGAAATTCAGCCACTTCCCACTCATTTCTATGGGGTTTTTAAAGGTGTACAGATGCAGCCACTTTGGTTTGTCTGTTTGACACAGAATAACTAAACACAGATATCCCATTTATCTCATTTAACACAGAAAACTGCGTCACAACATCCCACCTAATTAAAGCATTCACCATTGTGAACAATGGTGCTTTGGTATGCTAATGAAAAGGTTAAATGCATTAAATGAGTTAAGATGACTTTAGATAACACAGTTTATTCAATTAACCCTGAGTCATGACTCATTTAACTCACAAATCCAAGTGGCTTCTTCTGTATTTATAAAAGGGTGAAATTTCACTTTCGCCCATTGATAAATATGCCTTCCAAAATCCCATAGAAATGAACGGAGAGCTGTGGAATTTCACTCTAGTGGCTGAACTTCACTCTTTGATAAATTGAATGGATAATGGATAAATTGCTTGACTGTAGTGAAGGAACTGTAGTACCTACAAGGGAAGCAGGCTATATTCTATCCCTGTTCCATATCTACTGTATGGTATCCAGACGAAATGAGGTATTGACAACCAAAAAGTGAAATTTTCAACGCTATTCCTACAGTATCTGTGCTGTATCTACTAACACCTGTGACTGTAACTGACATTTAATCAACTACCCCCTGTGTTACTTTATATAGTACTTTTATAAAGCTGGTGTTATCTGTTGTGCAAAGAAACCCTGGTGTCCTCTTTGCTCATTTTGGCAGTGTTGAGGTGTAGTTTAACATAGAAAATACCCATCCTGCTGAACGTCTGAGGGTCTAATGTAGCCCTTGCTCTACCCTCCTAGTTGGTTTTAGCTTTTTTTAAGCCAAAATAGGGTTACAATTATTTACAGAGTCTGTTCAAATATACTGTTTTTGTGAATGACTCTGAGCATTTGCCCAGGTGGTACAGCTTGCCTATACAGCTCTTTATTGGACCTAGAAACTTTCAGGGGTAACTAAATATGCCTTTCTTCCTTGTTGATAATGAAGGCTCTATTTCATTAGGCAATTTCTCTGGACATCCATGGGCTTTACTTCTTAGGATAGGCTCTGGTACTGGTGTTTATTTGATGGACTGTGTTTCCACCACACTATGTAACTGCTTCTCACCAAGGGTAGGTTTCATGTACCTCTCTCTGTTCATTGGGGGTAATTTATTCCTTTAGATGGAACAAATTTTATATGGTTGACATCTTTGTCTACTTTCCATGTATATGAATGTCTTCTATATTTTGAAGGAAGCGTAAACTTTTGGAGCAAACGTAACAACTTTTTCATTAAGAAGTTTAATTACATAAACTGCACACTATCACAAACTATAAAATTCACAATCCTTATCCTACTGTCGTGTGAGGGGCGAAGTTTTTGCAAAGGCAAAATTGTTCACTTTGCAAACATTTATGCTTTTTCTAGGAGTGTCAAGGTAGTTTATTTTTGCAGAAGACAACAGGAAAGTGATCACAATAACCATTAGAGTCCTATGTTGTCATCCTCACTCTCGATAGTATAGCGACTATACTGTATATTCATTCTTTCCCTCATAGATGTTCCTGTTTTTGTGTTCTCCACTGTGAGTTATTTGTTGTATTCACAAGTAGCTCAGTACTTTCAAATGAGTATTGACACAGAGAAGTCCAGGGAAAAGGGAAAATGTATTATACCTGATTTTGGTATTCTTTATTAACTCCATTTTGTTATGTTCCTATTTTGTTATGGATTGCTAGATACCAGTAGAGGGCTGTTGTTGATCTTTTAAAGAGTTGTAAGTGTCCTTTTGATGGAAGCAAGAAGGGAGTGACTATTTAATACTGATATAGTGTTAGTCCTGAAAAGGAAAATCACAGTATAATAGACCCTCTTCTTTTCACATTTTATCATCACTGAAAAATTGAATTGTCATTACTTATAATGCACCAAAATAATAAATGTACAAATTAAATAAAAGGTGGCTTAATACAGAACTCAACAGCACCCCAAAAACCTTTCTTTAAGTTGTAAATGTGTCACTGATAACTACCCTCTGTACATGATCCAGTAGTTGATTTCCTACCTATGTACACCCCCCATTACCAAGCTTGAGCAAACATTTCAGCAAAATCCATAATTATGTTTTTACTCAATAATAATCAGTTTTATTTTTTAATCTTGGAAATTGGGTTGCTAAAAGTATGGAATTTACTCACAAATGTTAAGTAATTTAAGACTTGGCTCACACTGTGTAGGAGGGATATTGCCAGTTCTCATTTCCATGTTGCAAAAACTATTTATTAATGGTTTTTATGGTAAAGCAGTTGCATCACTATGTGTGATGCCAAGCATTCACAAAGGCGATGTTCACCTATCTGAATGCATAATACTGACTATGGAATGAAGTGTGTGACTTTTTTTTCATTGTTTCGGCTGGTGTACATAGATCCAGTAAAAGCAAAGTTTTATGCTGTATCCAATGATGTTTGCCAAAATTAACAATAAGAGGGAAAAAAAGAAAAGAATATCCATCAGCGATCAAAATTATTCCACCAGCCAATTCCTAATTCACGAATATAATATAAAAATCATATACTTTCCAAGTTCAGACTGCACTGGGATCTCTGCTGACTATGTTCTAATGGAGACCTACTCTCTCTGCATTTCCAATTCATTGGTTGCATAAACACTCGCTTCTACCCTCTTGAATGTCCAAATTCTGTCATGGAATCAACACCCCTTAGAGCAGGGACCCCCAACCTTTTGAACCCGTGAGCAACATTCAGGAGTAAAAGGAGTTGGGGAGCAACACAAGCTTAAAAAATGTTCTTGGGCTGCCATATAAGTGCTGTGATTGGACATTTGGTAGCCCGTATGTGGATTGTCAATTTATACAACCAAAACTTGCCTCCAAGCCTGGAATTAAAAAAACTAAGCACCTACTTTGAGGCCATTGGAAGCAACATCCAAGGGGTTGGAGAGCAACTTGTACTGCTTGGGGATCACTGGCTTAGTGCATTCACAGGATGAAGCATGCATGTCTCTAAATCTAAATTTGCACCAAAATCAGGTCAGTCATTGTGTTGTCTCAGTGATACTATTATCATTTAAAGGTAGTACATGCCCCATAGCTAGTACTTTTAAACTATTTTACCAATAGTTTTGTATCTAATATGTGATGAGTTTTGGTCACACTGCATTCTACAATATACTGTATATAGTTCAAACCCATGTGCCCAGTGTGAGTCTATATTAAACCCTGTTTGTCCTGAATCGATTGCTGTTTATACTGATATACTGTATTCACTATTTTGGGGTTTAACTGATATAGAGCAAAAGTTACATTTTAACTTATGATTTGTATATAATATTTTTTTTATTCAGTGATTAATTTTCAGTGCATTAATTTTGGTTGTGAAGGGATACTCTTTTCTTACATTTTCCCTTATTCCATAAGTTTTCCCTAATTCCTTGAATTTTGATAACTGGGCCATGCACAGCATCTAGGGTGGTTCTTAAGTCGGGGTGCACACAAACTGATTACACTGCTCATCTACTTACTCCAATGATATTTGCAACAATGAACCAGTCTGTGTTTTCAATCCAACAGCTGGTGCCAATTGCTGACTAAAACTAAGTAGAGAAGAAAGATCTATTTCTCCCTTACGAGTGGAAGTTCTTTTGAAACCACTTGCAAGGAGGTGAAATATATTTTATTTTAATTTGTAAATAGGCAATATCAAATAAAATTTTTTTACCTAAGAACATCAAGCAGGGACTGAAGACTGCAGAACCAAAACAGGTTGAAGGCTGTTCCCTGCTAGGGCTAGAAGGTGAGTTTAATTGGTGTCAGCTCACTTTGATGAATGAAGCATATCCAAGTTAACCAAAGAGTCAGTGTCTGGGGTAGAGCCCCAGGCGGTAGTGCACCAGTTAACAATTGTAGCATTCACCTTGACCTTTGATAAATCTGCCCCTTAATAATAAAGTACATGTAACTTGCAAGATGGTCCTCTGTGTGACTAGTGGGTCATGTTACCTCACCGTCGATTAGTAACCCCAACTCAACAAGTGAAGGGAAACATCTCAAACATCAAATTGTGTCCAATAGCTTGGCAAAAAATGTAGTGCCGGTCTGTTTGTATGGTAATTCTTAAACTCATTTCACTATATTAATGTCCTGTGTAGGGATGTAGCGAACGTCGGAAAAAAAGTTCGCGAACATATTCGCGAACTTGCGCAAAAATGCGAGCGGTTCGCGAACCCCATAGACTTCAATGGGAAGGCGAACTTTAACATCTAAAAAAGACATTTCTGGCCAGAAAAATGATTTTAAAGTTGTTTAAAGGGTGCAACGACCTGGACAGTGGCATGCCAGAGGGGGATCAAGGGCAAAAATGTATCTGAAAAATCTGCCTGTGTGTGCTTGGAAGAGATAGTGTAGGGGGAGAGCTGTTAGTGATTTCAGGGATAGATGATAGTAAGTTTGCTGGCTAGTAATCTGCTTGATACTGCTCTGTATTGGAGGGACAGAAGTCTGCAGGGATTTGAGGGACATTTTAGCTTAGGTAGCTTTGCTGGCTAGTAATCTACTGTTCTCTTTAAACAACTGCCATACGTTGACCTTGTAGGCATTGTTTGCCCAGTTTTTTTGGACGCAGCCACTGAAGCACAGTTGCCAGAAAAAATATGCCATATAAATGCTGAAAATAGTAATTTTTCGCCATACGTTGACCTTGTAGACATTGTTTGCCCAGTTTTTTTGGTTGCAGCCACTGAAGCACAGTTGCCAGAAAAAATATGCCATATAAATGCTGAAAATAGTAATTTTTTGCCATACGTTGACCTTGTAGGCATTGTTTGCCCAGTTTTTTTGGTCGCAGCCACTGAAGCACAGTTGCCAGAAAAAATATGCCATATAAATGCTGAAAATAGTAATTTTTTGCCATATACGTTGAGTCAACGTATGGCAAAAAATGACTATTTTCAGCATTTATATGGCATATTTTTTCTGGCCTCTGTGCTTCAGTGGCTGCGGCCAAAAAAACTGGGCAAACAATGCCTACAGGGCAAATAATGCCTAAAAGGTCAATTTATACACTAATACAGCGATGGATACGGATTACGTAAAATATATTATGGCTGCTTGAAAAAAGTCACTCCGGTGTTTTTTCTGGAGACGGTAATATTATGGATATTTAGACAGAATGTGAACAAGGTCACACAGCTAGATGGCAGTTGGTTGAATAACACACTGGGCAAAAAATGCCTACAGGGCAAATAATGCCTAAAAGGTCAATTTATACACTAATACAGCGATGGATACGGATTACGTAAAATATATTATGGCTGCTTGAAAAAAGTCACTCCGGTGTTTTTTCTGGAGACGGTAATATTATGGATATTTAGACAGAATGTGAACAAGGTCACACAGCTAGATGGCAGTTGGTTGAATAACACACTGGGCAAAAAATGCCTACAGGGCAAATAATGCCTAAAAGGTCAACTTATACACTACTACAGCGATGGATACGGATTACGTAAAATATATTATGGCTGCTTGAAAAAAGTCACTCCGGTGTTTTTTCTGGAGACGGTAATATTATGGATATTTAGACAGAATGTGAACAAGGTCACACAGCTAGATGGCAGTTGGTTGAATAACACACTGGGCAAAAAATGCCTACAGGGCAAATAATGCCTAAAAGGTCAACTTATACACTACTACAGCGGTAGTAAAATAAAAAAAAGTAAAATAAAAAAAAATGAATATTAAAAAAAAAAATTAAAGTTGGTGCTGCTGAACTACTAGGAGCAGCAGATTAGCACACCAGTCCCACTCCCCAACACTGCTAGACTAATAGCACTGGGCTCTTATAGTAGTAGTAGTAGTAGTAGTAAAACAACAAAAAAATAAATAAAAGCAGTCCTTACAAGGACTACTGTTATTGCAGCAGTCAGCAGATGAGATCAGAAGCAGGACAGCTGCCCACTGCAGCTACATACAGAGCACTGCAGTAGAAGGTAGATTACTAGCCAGCAAAGCTACCTAAGCTTGAATGTCCCTCAAACCCCTGCAGACTTCTGTCCCTCCAATAACAGAGCAGTATCAAAACGATTACTAGCCAGCAAACTTTCAACTGTCCCTGAAATCACTAACAGGCAGCAGCTCTCTCCCTACACTATCTCTTCAGCACACACAGGCAGAGTGAAAAAACGCTGCAGGGCTTCGGTTTTTATAGGGAAGGGGAGTGGTCCAGGGGAGAGCTTCCTGATTGGCTGCCATGTACCTGCTGGTCTGGGGTGAGAGGGCAAAAAAAAGCGCCAACAATGGCGAACCCAAAATGGCGAACGTCACGCGACGTTCGCGAACTTCCGGCGAGCGCGAACACCCGATGTTCGCGCGAACAAGTTCGCCGGCGAACAGTTTGCGCCATCTCTAGTCCTGTGTGAGAGTTATGTACACAAACTCCTTGGCACTATATTCATTTTCTGTCTTGATTAAACGGAAATACGGAAATACGGAAATACGGAAATACGGAAATACGGAAATACAGAAAATAAGGAAAAAAAGCTTCTGTATTGTAGCCCCTCTGGTGTAATACAGCATGTACACAGTAAATACCATTTCTGGGACAGCAAATGCGCTAATGGGTAGTAGCTGAAAGATATTTTCTGGGTAGGCTGTTTGAAAGGGCTCACAAACAGAGACCTGGTACAAAAGGGTCAATGTACAGCTTAAATTTGCCATTTCAGTAAGAGTTTTGTTGCCCAGGGAAAATCACAAATGCCTGGTAATCTCACTAATTTATACAAACTTGCTGGAACTTTTATTTTACTTATGTTTTAATAGACTACTTCATGGAAGCATCCAGTATCATGGGTTTTAATAAATTATTGGTGCCCTTTTTTCAAACCCCATTGTAGTCATTTGTGACCTCCAAAACAGTATTCAGAGTTCAAAACATAGAAACAATGCTCCTGGATTTAGCACGCTGCACACTTTGCCTTTTATATAGTTTGTTGCCTGTATTTACTTTATTTAAGAGAGACAGGAGGGGGATAAATACATTCACTCCCCCCCAAAGTGCCCCTTAGTGCTGTTGCACTTCTGCCCCAGAGAAAAGTAGAAGACCTGTTACAAAATCCTTATCATCCTGTTTTAAATCTTTCATGAAATGAAAATAATTCTTAAGTGAAATACAGATGCAATAAGAAAGTATTGTACCTTTTTAAAATTATTTGTTGTGTTGTGCAGTTTGTTGCTGCTATTTTGACAGATAGAAATATGTTGCAACCGTAGAATGAAATACACATCTTGTGAAATACATATTTTTGTTTCAAATTGTCACATGGCTCAATAATAATTGAAAAATTAGGTGTGAACAATGGAAAGACATTTCTGACAAAATAGCGTTCTTTAATCATGTACAGGATCTTTGTTTAGAATCAATGAAAATTTTAATGTTGTAGGATATTCATATACATCAAGTTTACAACATGGCTGGTGGCTAAAGAGAAAGGGTCAAAATAATTATTGGATATATCATCCTATTCTAAAGATGTAACATTGAAAGTAAAGTCATAAGCAAACACTTCATGTTTCAGTTATCCCAACAGAAAAACAAAGAACTATTAAATAAGATCAACAGTTTAAAGATAGGTAAAGAAAAATAGATCATTGAAACTTGACCCTTGAGAAACAGCTTTTTGTGCTTTAAAAGTTGATTATGTTTGACCTGGCAGTACTTCACATGGCACAGTGCCACATCCACAGCTCTCCACATAAGGGTAATTATAGTTCAGAGTACTAGTGTCAGCACAATTCAGTTGAACAGTTCGTAGGCTCACTACCTGCTGCTGGCAACATTGGCACTCTCTGTCCAGAGTCATTTTGTGTTGCAATGAGAAAAAGGAGAGAAAACAAAAAAATAGTTAGTTTGTGATGATGCATGGTTCACATATGATGAAATTCAAAAGAGACTAGAACATGTTAAGATTAACAAAGGTCCAGGGCCAGACGGTAGTCATCCCAGGGTAATAAGCGAGCTTAGCTCTGTGATTGCCAAACCTCTTACTTAATTTTTCAGGATTCATTGAGATCTGGCATAGTGCCAAGAGACTGGCGAATTGCTAATGTGGTGCCTCTATTCAAAAAAGGATCCCGTTCTCAGCCTCAAAACTATAGGCCAGTTAGTCTGACGTCAGTGGTAGGAAAGCTTTTCGAAGGGTTAATAAAGGATAAGATACTGGACTTCATAGCAAATCATAATACTATGAGTTTGTGCCAGCATGGTTTTATGCAATATAGATCTTGCCAGACTAACTTAATTTCTTTTTATGAGAATGTAAGTAGAGACCTCGATTCTGGGATGGCAGTGGATGTGATTTACTTAGACTTTGCTAAAGCATTTGATACAGTGCCACACAAAAGGTTACTGGTTAAATTAAGGAATGTTGGCCTGGAACTTAGTATTTGTACCTGGATAGAGAACTGGCTAAAAGATAGACTACAAAGAGTGGTGGTAAATGGAACATTTTCTAATTGGCCCAGTGTTGTTAGTGGAGTACCGCAGGGCTCTGTACTAGGTCCCTTGCTTTTCAACTTGTTTATTAATGACCTGGAGGTGGGCATTGAAAGTACTGTTTCTATTTTTGCAGATGATACTAAATTGTGCAGAACTATAGGTTCCATGCAGGATGATGCCACTTTGCAGAGTGATTTGTCTAAACTGGAAAACTGGGCAGCAAACTGGAAAATGAGGTTCAATGTTGATAAATGCAAGGTTATGCACTTTGGCAAAAATAATATAAATGCAAGTTAAATGGCAGTGTGTTGGGAGTTTCCTTAAATGAGAAGGATCTAGGTGTCTTTGTAGATAACAAGTTGTCTAATTCTGGGCAGTGTCATTCTGTGGCTACTAAAGCAAATAAAGTTCTGTCTTGCATAAAAAAGGGCATTAATTCAAGGGATGAAAACATAATTATGCCTCTTTATAGGTCCCTGGTAAGGCTTCATCTGGAGTATGCAGTGCAGTTTTGGACTCCAGTCCTTAAGAGGGATATAAATGAGCTGGAGAGAGTGCAGAGACGTGCAACTAAATTGGTTAGAGGGACAGAAGACTTAAATTATGAGGGTAGACTGTCAAGGTTGGGGTTGTTTTCTCTGGAAAAAAGGCGCTTGCGAGGGGACATGATTACACTTTACAAGTACATTAGAAGACATTATAGACAAATGGCAGGGGACCTTTTTACCCATGGGGTGGATCACCGTACCAGAGGCCACCCCTTTAGACTAGAAAAAAAGAACTTTCATTTGAAGCAACGTAGGGGGTTCTTCACAGTCAGGACAGTGAGGTTGTGGAATGCACTGCCGGGTGATGTTGTGATGGCTGATTCAGTTTATGCCTTTAAGAATGGCTTGGATGATTTTTTGGACAGACAATATCAAAGGCTATTGTGATACTAAGCTCTATAGTTAGTATAGGTATGGGTATATAAAATTTAATTAAAAGTAGGGAGGGGTGTGTGTATGGATGCTGGGTTTTTGGAGGGGTTGAACTTGATGGACTTTGTCTTTTTTCAACCCAATTTAACTATGTAACTAACTATGTGATGAACAGAACTATGAATTTCAATGATATGCTCAATTACTGTTGCCTAAAATAATTAATTGCATGAGCATCAAAATGCCAATTCCAAGTTAGCAGAACATTTTGAATTTTCCTCAAAAAATCAAGATTTTGGAAATAGACAATATTCCTTTAATTTGGAACAATTTATTACTGATGCCCATGTATCATGCAAAAATACTTATAGTATGAATCCAATATCTGGAAACTTGAATTACAGAAAGCTCCAAATTAGAGGAAGGTCATCTTCCATGCTCCATTTTAAAGACAAGTACATTGTATTTGGCCCCAACTAAGATATAATTAATCTTTATTGGAGACAAACTAATCCTATACATCTTAAATTGACATTAGCCCCATGACATAAGGAAAACATTTCCTTTCTGTCAGGTTAAGACTGCTTTGGGAAAATAAATAATGGGAAAATGTCAATGATAATTGAGATTGGTGCAGATTTATCAAAGTATGAATGGACAGTTCACCATGGAAAGCTCCGCAGGCCTATGTTTACTTGTATACAGTAGGTAGTGTAGATGGGCCTTGATGTAATATGTGAGTTTACATATTTTAGTCAAAATGTGGTACTAACAACTTGATCTTTTTAAAAATGTATTTTCTTGGTTTGTTGCAGCTCCAAATTGTAGGTTAGTCTAGACACTACAAAAAATAGCAGCTGATCAATGCTACAATGTGGGCCAGACTGAGAGCTTACCATCTAGCCCCAAGTAAATAGTAAAGGGTGAGAGCACAGTGTGTTCCTAGACCTGAAGCAGGCAGGGAGTTAAATTCATACGATACAAGTTTTCACAACCCATTTAAATCATGGATGGAATTTTGGTTGAGCTTAGTTTAATTAAAAGATGAGATAAATTTGAGTTTTAGTTAATAAACCACTTTAATATTTAAAATAGGATACACATGCTGAATTTAAAATTCATGCCAACCGACCATGACAAAGGAACAGGGAGGGAATGTGAGGAAAGCTATCATGTATAGAGTAATTGTTCATGTTATAACTCAAAAGGATTGAGGGCTTCCTGAGGGGCATCTGCATGGTAAGATCGCTTAAGTTGCTAAAGTTGAGGTAACACTTTATTAATAAATACCTCTAGAAGAACCCACAGTTGAATATTGAAACTGTGTGAAAAAGTTCAGCTTTTTTTTCACCGACTGCAAACATTTTACATTTAAAGAGCATTCTCATTTTGACCTGTGTCACTCAACATTCTGTATTAGTAAAAAAGGTGTTGAAAAACATATTTCAGACAAAAGATACTCACGATAGATTTTGGCAATATCCATCACAGTATGGAACTTCTGCAACAAGGCTGCATGTTCCATTTGTTAGGAGTGTATTATTAACCACACGTCTGCAGAGTTTAGGAGCTAGCAAATATATGAATAAAAAATAATATGTTTAAAAGAAAGCTCATTTAGTCAAATAATCTTGCATTTGATTGATTTAAAATGGGGCTTGTTTACTTATAGTGGGGCCATTTCCACTAGTGCAGTACATGTGCATGGCAACCAAACATTTTTTCTTTCATTAGATTTCTTGGAGCTGTTTGAACAATGCTAATTTCTAATTGGTTGCTATATGTTTCTGTCCAGTGTCAATAAGTAAGGCCAAGTCTAGACATTTACATCTATTTTATCCGACATCCAGCCATATTGCTCCAAAGATTCATAAGGAAGGCAAATACCTTTAATTCTGTATATAAATGTCACCATTACTATGTAATACAGTATTTAATCCATCTTGGTACAAATGCTAAAAAGAACAAATTAACATATACTGTAGGTACCTTACCTTTGCATATAAGGCAGCAGCCATCATCACTCATTTCAACTGAACCCTAAAACATAATAAGGTAGCACATTTATCAGATGTTATTTCATACTTATGATATATTAAGCCATTCACCTTTGATAAAAAAAATAGAACCTAGAACCTAGAACCTGGAGTCAATTGGTGGACTTTGAAAAATCAAAGTTTTTTGGGGAAAAACTTTGAATTTAATTTGATCAAATGCACTATTACTTTGATTCGTACGATACAAATTTGGCCGAATTCGAACAAATACGGACTATTCACCCGCAAAAAATGTTTTTTTTTCAAATTTTAAATTCGACCATTGATAAATCGGCCCCATAGAATAAAGGGGAAATATAGTTTTATTTTTGGTAACAAAAAAAATGGCTTGCAGCTGGGTTTTATACTCTTATCATTCTATGTGACCTCTAAATACATAACTGATGTCACCTATTACCTATTAAGGTTACATTATAGTGGTTACATTAACCTCTATTCTTCATAAATGTTAAAACATTGCAGTGTGTCACTGACATACAGATGCAGCCACTTTGGTTTGTCTGTTTGACACAGAATAACTAAACACAGATATCCCATTTATCTCATTTAACACAGAAAACTGTGTCACAACATCCCATCTAATTAAAGCATTCACCATTGTGAACAATGGTGCTTTGGTATGCTAATGAAAAGGTTAAATGCATTAAATGAGTTAAGATAACTTTAGATAACACAGTTTCTTCAATTAACTCTGAGTCATGACGCATTTAACTCACAAATCCAAGTGGCTTCATCTGTAGCAGGATTTAAATATTTTTTAACGATAAAAATAATTACAGCATTAAAAGTACTTAAAGGGGCTCTCAACCCTCCAAAAATATTTTAATGCATAATAAATAAATGTAATTCTAAGCAAATTTCCAATATACATTAATTAAACATTTTTAGTGGATTTGAAGTTATTTGTAAATTTAAAGTCTGCTCCATACATTTTATACAAAAACTTTGGTAAAGTGATTGAGTACTCAATAAAACATTTTTATAGGCAATACTTATTTGGAGGGTTGGAATAATTGTTTTATACTGGCATTACAATAAATTCAAAAGGCATTAGAAAAACATTTCCTTCATTTAAAAACAGAAACAGTGAAGGTCATTTAAACTTTTTAAATCACTTTAGATTATCACGAGCCTCATGAGTACACATTTTGGACTTTTGAAGCAGCTTGTAAATTAACAAAATATTAACTATATATTCATACAAACTTACAGAATCACAGTCTCCTGCTGTAATATTTACACAAGCCTTCTTATGGACAACAGTAGAAAATTGTCCTTGTGCAACATTACAAACATAGGAAGTGCAGTTGTCATTAATCTCAGACCAGCTTTCTCCTTCCTAAATCAATAAATAACAGAAATAAAATGTAAAAGTGCAGGTGAAAATAATACAAAATAGAGAATGCAAGAGAAGGCTTAGATAAGGAGGAAAAAGGAATACTTTTTTTGTGAATTGTGAATGCAAAAAACATCTTCAAATGGTTAAATGGACCTCTGCCATAGATTTTACATTAATTCGACTGGTTTTAGCTGGAGTATTTTTGGATTCTGAATTTTTGGTGCTTTGGGGAACAATAAGGGTTTATTTACTAAACTCCGAATGCAAAAATCACAAAAAATGTGTGATTTTTTTTTTTATAAAATAGGACTTTTAAAAAATCACATATTTTTTGGAATTTATTAAACCCAGAGGATGGAAAAGTCAGAATCTGAAAATCCGGCATCTCAGAACTGTAAATATAAGGTGAAAATTCAGAAAAAAAACATGAAATCGGATGAAAATATCTGAAAAAATTGTGAAAATCAGATTTTTTACAGCAAATTTTCAGGAAAATGTAATAATAAATAAGTGTAAAAAACCCGAGCGGATTTAATCAGTTTGTAGCAGAAATATTGAGATAAATTCAGACTTTCATAAATAACCACCTAAATGTCTAAAAATTTGAGTTTTGTTTTCTCAAAAAGTTTTTTAAGTGAAAAAAAGCTTGAAACAAAACTCAATCTTTAACTCAATCTTTAATAAATAGACCCATTATTGTCTGCCACACACAATGCTGTTTTAGCACCTCTCCCTGGACAGTTTAATAACACTTCATAGCTTCAATCATGCTATGACCCCATGCTGGTTTTACTAACAGATTATGCTGATTGAAGTATAAGTATATTGAAGTATATCTCATTGTATAAGTTTTGTATAAGTCATTCTAAATTGAGGGAGCCAGTCAGATGACTAGCGATATTCTTCAAGGAAAAAAGAAAATACAGCAAGTCCGGTTGATTTTACTTATTACTATAGATAGAGGCAATGTTAACATTTCTGGACTGACAAACCTTTAAAAGTTCAACTTGTCCGCTGACAGTTGTAAGCACACAAGATGTCTGGATGCATTGTCCACAGCACTGACCACTAGAAATTAGATATATCTCATTCTGAAAGCCAAGAAAGGTTATTAAAGATCTACTTCTGCAATAGAAAGATAATCATGATAAAAAACGTAACTTTTCATAGTTTTTAATAATAACAAATCTCAATATTTCAGACTTTGTTTAGTGATTATCTATACATATATATTTCCATGAAAAAAAACCTTTCCCAGGAAAAAAAGAACGTATCCAAAACAATATCCATTAAACAATAAATAAATAATGTCTGCCTTCTTTTAGTTATTAAATAAAATGTCATGCAGTGTCTTCAAGCCATGCTAGTTGGCATATGCTATTACATAAGGTAACAAAACCCTGTGCAATTTTTTTGGTTCTAATAGTACAGTTATATTTATTCTGCCATGAGAGATTGAGAGATTCTCGTTATACATTTAGGATGAGAACACGTCTCAAAATATGCATAGCAGGACCAGTTACTCTTTATCTGAAAGTTACAATAGTCAAATCATGTCTTAGGCCAGGAGAGCTTGCTCAAGTTGTTTACTTGCACCAAATAAATTGGAGTCAATGAGTGTTTTTTTTAATCTTTTTTTTGACATTTGTACCATGGAAAAAATAAAATCACATTTATTTCAAGTGGGATATAATAATATAAGTTTTAAACCTTTTTTTACTGCTCAGCTGGCTTCAGTTCACCAGCTTTCATTAAAAGCCAAGATTATCTGCAAACCTAGCTGTCTTAGCACTTTTATGCACTTCCTGAATTCCGTTAGCCCTAAAGTTGCTGACTCTCGCTGAGTCAAAAACCTGGCATTAACAGTCTTATAATACAAATATCTCAGACACAGCTAATAATAGAAAATTTATGTAAAAGTGCTCAGATAAGTACAGCGAGTTAGTATACACTTATTTTTTATATAACTTATTTTTTGTGGTTTATATCCCCTTTAATATTTTGTTAATCCCTAACTTTAGTGTCTCAACAGCAGCCCTGAGCATACTTAAGCATCAGTGACAATGTTATTAGCTTTCAGAAGATAGCCTAACAAGAGGAAGCTACATTGGACAGCTTGGTTACTGTCTTAGGGCTACTAAACCTTTGACCTGCTACAGTAGTTTCATTATACAGCCTGTCCTGCCAGATTCTTTTGTAAGGTTTAGTTCTCCTTTAATCTAGGCGAAGTCCAGACAACAACTAGATTGTTTCCATCCCACCAGGAATAAGCATGATTTCACAGTTGTAAGCATATTACATTGCTATAATAATAATAATTTAATCCTGCACCTCATATAAATCCAAACATAATTATACTTCACACCCTGTTTGTTTATTGTTATATTAAATAAAATGTATCAGAAGCTTTTTTAAATGTAACTTACAGCTCTGCAATCACTTTCACTCAGAACATTGCACGATTTTATTGATATTGCAGTGGAAAGTTGTCCCTGTGATCTTGTACAGTTGTAGATAGTGCAGGCATCATCACTTGATGACCAGGTTTCTCCCTCCTACAAGAAAACAATAATAACAATAATAATAATAATATAGTGAATAAAGTAACCCCTCTTGTAAATTATAAGGATATTATAAGTTACCGATGAGTTTCATGACCATGAGTCACAGAAATGGCTTCACTACTGACCGTTTACAACTGTTGACATCAGTACTCACAGTTTATAAGGATACAATTTACAAGATATTCCTGGCTTTTGTGTATTAAGGTGGCCATACATGGAGAGATCCGCTCGTTTGAGATGGGCAATATCTGGCTGATCCGATCGTGGGCCCTAGGGCCCAACAATTGGATCCTAACGAATGGTAACGGGCGGTCGGATCGCGGGACCACAGCAATGAACAGATGCGGCCGTGATCTGACGGGATTCGATCGAGACTTTCGGCCAGATCTCGAACGGGGAAGCCCGTCGGGGGGCCCCATACAGTAGCATATCAACAGCACCATGTTAGTTGCAGTATATGACACTTGTGTGTGATTAAAAAGTCTCTGCCACAACCAGTAACCCATAACAACCAACCAGATGCTTGTTTTAAAACAGCTGATCGATAACTGCTACCTGGTGATTGGTTGCTATGGTTTACTAAACAATGAAGGAAAAAAATGTGGGCACCAAAACACAATCCAAAATTTAAACTCGCCTATATACGAAAGTGGTCCAGATGCTCCAGCCTTAGGCCCTCAGCTTAGAGATGCATATAAACCATGAAAAATAAAAAAGGTAGGTATTGGGAACTCAAAGGATTCACCGATATTCCAACACAATTTGTAATCTCATGACTGATTGTGTCTTTTGAACATGCATAATGCTTTAGAGATTATGGTACAATAAATATTTTTTATAACTTTTTACATTGTTGGCCTATCTGTAGATCTGAATGCCTAGTACCTACATTTTTTAAATGGGCATGGCTTACTAGACTAGTCAAATTTAAGACTATTTATTATATTGCTCCCAAAGTTCTTAGAAATTTCCAAAGAATGGTAAGTCACACATTGCAACCCATTAGTTTCCACAATTCCTAGAATATTCTGTAGATTTTTGACTCAAGGAGAACTGAACAATTGTTTTAAGAGTCAGGAAAAGCAGTTCAGAGAATATAAAGAGACAGATACTGCTCAGTCATTTTAATATCCCAATTAATGTTTATTGGAAAGTCATTATTTTTGTCCATCATATACCTGTATCATTTATTTAGTTAGAGTCCCCCTTTAGAGGCAGTCATAGTAAACTGAATAGACAACCTTCTCTTAAGTATTTCAGGTTCTTTAATTCTATTAAAAGCTCCATTAACAGAAGTCAGCAGCTATTGACGATCTGGAATATTTTTTCTCTTATTGACAGGGACTGTGTTCAACATTTTGTCTTTGTGGGTGAGATTCTATATTGCTCCAATAGCCTTTCTTAGCTTGGCTCATAGGTTGCAGCAAGTGCAGTTGCTATTAGCAACTATTAGTTCAATATTAGTTCAATATTAGTTCATTGTTTTTATTCTTAACTTGTAGTAAACTGGAAAACAGGAAACTGTAATGCTACATGGTAAACAGTAAGCTTGAAAGTCATCTTCAGTTAAATGATGAAAATAACACAATAGGGTTTGACCTACCTTTAAGACTTGCGTTACTCCAGTGGAAGTTGTAAAAATGCATGATGTTTGGACACACGTTCCGCAACATTCAAGATTAGGAAACTGATATTCTTGACCCTGTAAGTGTCACATTAAAAAAAGTATTTCAATGTTCTCATTCATCCAGGTCACGGTGTATCTATAGTAATAAGTCAAATCAACTCAATTGAGAAAATCAGTCGGATCACTAGTTGGATGACTAGCGAAACACATTCAAGAGAAAAAACAGTGAGTTTAGTTGGTTTTACCAGAGATATTAAAAAAAACAGTTTTTAAAGGGACAGTATACCCCCTTGTTTAGCATGTGCTGAACATACTTTTTTTTGTGCTATTTTCTTTTTTTAGTTAACTAGGTAAACAGGAAAATTTAAGCTATTGCATGTTTGGTTCTTGCAAGGTAGAAAATTAGAGTATTAATTTACAACCCCCTTCTGTCACTCAATGTTGTGATTGTTATTGCAGTCCAGGGGGAACATTTTGGAATAAACAAAATGGAAACAATATTAGACAGCTGAACTCAGTGCATTCAGTGTAGTTCCTGTAAAATAATAAAAATCAAGCTAACAATTTTAGGTTGCAAGAAAGAGGTAGACCACCCAACAGTGAATCATTATAGCTGAAGGTTTGCTGGCTCAGTCTGTAGTTTTACTACATACACCATTAAACCCTGATAGACATATAGGGTCAAATTCACTAAAGCGTGAGGTGCCTAACGCTAGCGCAAATTCGCCAGCGTGACATCATTTTGTTACTTCGCCAATTTACTAACGGGCGCTGGTGTAAATTCGCTAGCGAAGTGGACCTACTCTAGAGCTACTTAGCACCCTTACGCCAGACGAAGTTGCGCTATGGCGAAGGGACAACGTAACTACGATAATTCACTAACTTAATGAACGTTACCTCTTGCGCCAGTGAAATAGAGTAGATAGGGATTGCTTCAAAAAAAGTTGAAATTTTTTCTAAGTCCCAAAAAACGCTGGAGTCTTTTCCTTTTTTAAGGGTTATAGGCTGAAAAAGATCGTCATTTTTTTTTGGGGTACCCTCCTTTCCCCCTACATTTCCTAACATATGGCACCTAAAATATACAGTGGGCACATGTATAGGGCAAAATATCAACTCTATTTTATTTAATGAAGCTTTCCCAGCCTTGTGTAGTTTAATGTATTTGCTTCTACATATACGTCCATCTTTAACTTGGCGCAGTATGCAAATTAGGCATCGTTAGCATAACTTCACTTTGCTTGACGAATTAACGCTAATGCAACTTTCCTACAGTTCGCCTCCCTGAGTGCAACTTCGGATTTTAGTGTATTAGCAGCGCCCTGGCGAAACTTTGCCTGGCGAAGTGCGGCGAAGCCTGCGCTAGCGCAACTCCGCAGGTTAGTGAATTTACCCCATAGTTTTAAAGGTATAAATAATGCAAATTGTCTGAGACTGCTTCTAGAAGTTCACACTGGTGTAGATTTACCAAAAGGTGACTTTTTAGTAAAGTTACCCTTTGTTAGTCTCACCTAAACTTGTAAATTACATTAATTATAGAAGCTTACAGCAATCATTTCTACATCTGACAAAATATGACAAATACAATTGTTGTATTGCAAATAATATTACTACCAAGGCACAATCATTTGAACTCTGAGCTGTACAGGTCTCCTTTGTTATAGTTGTAACAAGCTGTCCTTGTGAAAGTGTGCAGTTGTAAATATTGCAGAAGTCATCATTTGGTGACCAACTTTCACCTGCCTGAAGAGATAAAATAAAATGTAAAGATATCATAAAGACTTTGTTTTTTTTTCTGATCAGGATATTTATTATTTTATTTCAATGATTTAACCCACTAACGTTGATGGGAAAACTCTAAGCAGTAAGAATTCCAGTGGTAAGAAAACAGCAAAGCACATTTTTCAACAGCATTTTTAAGAAGCCAGTGGATTTTATGCTGTCATTTTACAGAGACAGATTCACAATGAAAATGATTCCAGAACACAATAAGGCATTATATACTGTGTACAGGCAGTCCCCAAGTTATGTTCAAGATTGGGTCTGTAGGTTTGTTCTTGAATTGAATTTGTATGTAAGTTGAAACATATACATTTACAAATTAAATGCAACAAGACATATGTTTGTCTTAATATATGATTTATTTTTACCTTGCTGTGCTTATTTATTTATACCTTTCTGTGGTCAGAAGTAGACAACACACACCAGAGGGGATTGGGGCAGTTGGTTTAATAACGCTAAATGCTAATAAAGGCCAAGCAACCCAAAGTACATTACTGTAATAGCCTCTGTATGTAAGTATGAGTTGTATGTAAGTCGGGTGTATTTAACTCGAGGACTCCCTATATGTATATAGATATACAGTTAGGTCCATAAATATTTGGACAGACAACTTTTTATTTTTTATTTTGGTTCTGTACATAACCACAATGAATTTTAAATGCAACAACTCAGATGCAGTTGAACTGCAGACTTTCAGCTTTAATTTAGTGGGTTGAACAAAAAGATTGCATAAAAATGTGAGGAACTAAAGCCTTTTTTTTAACACAATCACTTCATTTCAGGGGCTCAAAAGTAATTGGACAAATTAAAAAACTGAAAATAAAATGTTCATTTCTAATACTTGGTTGAAAAGTCCAATCTAGCCTTTTTATTCATGATGCTTATGAGTGGCTTGCACCTTGCTGTGCACCCTTTGTATTTACTTTCATGCAGTCTTCTCTTTATGGTATATCGATACGCCTACCTCCTGAAGAGTGGTGTTCACTTGTTTGGCTGTTGTGAAGCGGTTTCTCTTCACCATGGAAATGATTCTGCGATCACCCACCACTGTTGTCTTCTGTGGATGTCCAGGTCACCAGTGCTTTATCATTTTCTGAGTTGTTTCATTTAAAATTCATTGTGGTTATGTACAGAACCAAAATTTGAGTTGTCTGTCCAAATATTTATGGACCTAACTACCTAACTATATATATATATATATATATACACATACAGTATATACCATAAATAACTCAATGACTGCAGATTATGTGGTATTGTACAATGTGTTTGCTACATAATTTGACAAATAGGCCCCAGATCAATCTGTAGAGAGCTCACTTTTATTTTCAACAGAATAAAAGACTGTAGTGGTTGTGCTAGATCCTACATCTAAAACTGCTTCATCTGTAAATGCTACTGTATTTTAATAGCATATGCCGTTATTGAAATATTTTTCTTCTGTACCTTGTACCATGCTCTTAGGAAAAAGGGTGTCATGAAGCCCCTGTGTTAGAAAGTTTGTGCCAGTGATGGCACAGCAAATTTTAGTCTGTGCCAGTGCTGATATTCAGTTAGTGGACACCAGTACTGCATTTGCAATGAATTATAGATATTTAAAGACCAGAGTACCCAAAATTGCCTTCATCTCTATTGCAATCTCCTAGAACCATATGGGCAAGCACTTATCAAATGATTGTCTGTTCAAGTGGCAACCTGTATAAAATGGAATTTCTGTAGAATGTTTGCTCTTTTTAGAAAGCTGTGCTGATTCCAAAGGCAAGATTCCAAGGCAAGATTCCAAACAGAGCGAACCGCCAACACTAAAATGCTTTATATCAAAGCCATGAATACCCTTAACTGAAGTATTGTGTGAAATGTTTTTTCTACAAGCTATGATGATGCAATAACCAGTCTATAGTAATAATACAGGTTCCCTGATTGTAAGTGCCAAATTTTTTCATGGAGCTGGAAAAACATTTACCTTGGATTGCTACCTAACAACAAGCCTACTAAATCCATCTTCAGGGATATTGGACTGGCAATTTAAATCTAATTACAGAAACCAGTTAATGTAAATCCTTTCAGGGATTCCGCTACTGTAATACATGCGAGAAAATCATGAAGTGTTAAAAAAAATCACAACTTACTTTTAATAGCTTAGTTCCTCCAATGCCATAAGTGACAAGACATGAAGTCTGGACACATTGTCCACAACATTGACCAATAGCAATTTGGTACTCCTTACCCTATGATCAAAATGGAATAATATCAATCAAAATAACAGGAATATTTATGTAAATGTATAGAAAAACTCTTGGCTCATGATGACAAAACTATGCTTAAACAAAAAGAAATTGCAAATTGTGTTGTTTTTCGCCAAACTATGCTTAATGGAGAACTAACCCTAAAAATGAATTTGGCTAGAAATGCCACATTTTATATACTGAGCCACCCTAAAGGTTCAGCATCTCTGTATAAGTAATGATTCAGACCTTTAAAGTTGTCACAGGAGTTTCCCATCCTGTATTTTGAGAGGAGTGTCTGCGACATGCACATGTTCAGTTTGTTTCGAGCAGGTTGGCCTGTCATATAAGCTTATTTTACAGGGCTGAGTATTACATTCTGACATTCAAGTCTGGGTTTCTGCACTGCCATATACTAATATTGTAAATTATTTACTATTTAGCCTTATATTGTGACATTCTCAGGTAAGTGACAGCGGCACAGAGCATATGCAGTAAATTAGCAGAAAAGACAATGGGGAGTTATTGGGGCAACTTTGGCGATACAGATCTTCACTGATAAAGGACTGGGGTGCTTTGGGCTGGTATAGAAACCCAACACATAATGTACAACATTTCTGCTCTACTTCTTTAGTTAAGCTTTCATTCCAGACACTAAGGGAGTTATTTATCAAAGGTTGAGTTAGTTTTTTTCTACCTAAAATAAAATTGAATGACCTCAAAACTCGAATAATGGTATATTACTTTAGTAAAAACTTGAATGGCAAAAAATCGAATGTGCAAGTTTGAGTCCAGCAACCCAGACACTTGAATTGATTGAATCAAGTTCTCGGTTTGAGTTTTCAGCCAAAAACCCTCTGAAAAAAACTCAAATATCTAGCAGGTAGTGATTGGCGAATTTATTCGCCAGGCGCAAATTCACTGCAAATTTGCCCGTTTCACTGCTGGCAAATAAATTTCCGAATTTTTCGACAATGATAAGCGTATGCCCATTGACTTTAATGGGCGCTGGCATCAACTTGGATGCCGGCACCCATTATGACGCCGGCGAATTCTTGTACCATAGGCACAAGTTGGCAAGCACTGATCTAGAGGATTATTACCAGGTATGGCATGAATCATTACAATTTTAGTGTTATATGTCTTTTGATTTAACATATAGTGGCAAATTGTTACATTTCAAAAAAAAATTTAATACAAATATAACTAAATGTCCCCCTATTAAAGAAAAAAACAAAACTCAAGAAGCAGATCACTTAAAAATTTGAAAAAAACAAAACAAAAAAACAACTGGAACACAGTGAAAGCACAGTCTACCTTTCATTTTCAATGAGTCAGGCAAATTTCAAATTACTCTTGAAAACTCAAAATTAAATATAGCTTGGAAGTTTAAAATATAAGACTCATTGACTTCTATATTCATTTTCCACCTTTAAAAAAGCTAATTTTTGCTCTTAAATCTCAAAAGCTTACATTTTGAAAACTCAAATTTGCTGCAAAAAAAAATATCATTTGAATTTTGATAACTCATTGATGTTAATTTTCTTATGGTTGAAGCTTATGTCTTAATGGAACATACAAAACTAACTTACATTATCACAGTCTGTAGAACTCTGTACCAAACAGGCCTTCATTGTTACCAAATACGATAAGCGTCCTTGTATTCTGGTACAGTTATAAGTAGTACAGTTGTCACCACTTGGGGTCCATGTTTCCCCTTCCTAAAGTATAAATTACACATATTAATATACATTAGTCCAATTCTTATAACATTCACAAGAAAATTAACATGTAATAACTTTGTGCTTTCAGGTACTTTTGGTAACATAAAAATTGGTTATGCTAGGTCTAGACTGGTGTTAAAGATGAAGTAACTTTAGCTGCCAATAATCATAACTGGCTGAAACACATTCAAGGGGCATTGTCTGGCCAGAAGAAGGTGTGGCTGAGGGTGGCATGGGCATGGCCCATTTATAAGTAATGCCCTATAGAATAGTTTCCATTTAAAGATAACACAAAGAAAATAAATTAATATACCTCCATGAAAATGATCTCTCCACTGTCAGTGGTCACCTTACATGTTGTTTGGATGCACTCTCCACAACAAGAACCATTTGAAATCTGATACTGTTCATTCTAGAGAGACACATAAATATTAATATTATATTATCATATATCCTTTATTAACCTATAGGTAATTTGTTCAATATCAGACATTCGAAAAGCACAGAGGAGGTCCACAAAGCAGGCATAGTTTGGCCATTGTTTCATAAACATTTCAAAAAACATAAAACCACAAAATTTCTAAAATACAATTTAAATATCCCCCTAAAATTTGTTGGGCCCAGCATGACTACGTCAGTAGTTCTGCCCTAGTTGAAGGCTGAAAAAGAAGGAAGTGATAATTAGTGAATTTCTCTCATTGCGCTTCACCAAAAAATTAGCGAATTTCCTGCAAAATTCATGAAACGGCAAAAAATTCACTAAAAATCATAAAATTCGAGCGTTTTCATGAAAAAATCTTGAAATTCTAATGTTTTCATGAAAAATCAAGCAATTCAAACGTTTTCATGAAAAAATAGTGAAAATTGGTGGTGGCGAATTTTCACGGGTGAATTTTCATGGGAGATTCGCAAATTTATTCACCGCAAATTTGTGCCAACAAAAAATTTGCGAAAATGGCAAAAAAAATTGCAAAGCGACGAAAAATTTGTGAAATGCATTGAAGAATTTTGACGCGTGACAATTTTGACGCAAATGACAATTTTTATATGGAAAGATTCGCCCATCACTATAAATAAGGCCCTCCCCATGACAGATTTAGCAAAATGTGAGTTTACTCATCCACGTTCTACTCTTTCCATTGGGATTTTTAGAATTTATCAATGGGTAAAAGTTAGAACTTACCTTTTGATAAATAAGGTAAAAATCCCATAGGATTGATTAGAACATAGGTGAGTTTTTATTTATTAAGCTTTAAACTCACATTTTGATAAATCTGCCTCTTTAAGTTTCACATCCATCTTTCTACTATGTTGTAAATTGATATTGTTATAGACTGGATTTTTTAATGTAGTATAAGCAAATTCCCTTATGCAATGTATGAGAACATCATAAAACTTACAGGCGCACAATCATCCTTACTCAAATATTCACAGGCTTTCTTCAAGACAGTGGTAGATAATTGTCCATTTATTTTTGTACATAAATAATTCGAACAGTTGTTACCACTCGGAGACCATGATTCTCCTTCCTATATAAAAAAAACAAATATAGAAATATAATTTACTCAAAGCAGTACAGTGGTTTGGCTGCTGGTAATCTTTGAAGGGGTGGTTCAACTACCTAGCAATCAGACAACACTTAAGTCAGAATAGAACATAAATATGTAGGGCCTAGAAAGAAAGACAGGCAATTAAAAATAATATTAATAAAAATGTAGCCCTCACAGTCAGTTTTTTGGTTGCTGTCAACCAGCTAGCATTTTCTCTTGCAAGCTACAGACAGGAAGAATATGAAAATGAGTGGATCAAAAAAAGTACAGAATAAATAGACCTAGTGAAATTTTGCTTATCATAAATTCATCTATTACATAATAAGTGTTAATTTAAAGGTGAACACGCTCATAATTAAAGTATAAACAATAAATAAAATCCAATGGGATTGTTTCAACACCAGTATGGATTAATGCAGTTAAGTTACCATCAAGTACAAGGTCCTGTTTTATTATACTGTATTGTGGAAATTATTTTTAAAAAAAAGTATTTGCTTAATTAAGATGGCCTTTTTGGATAAGAGATTTCCAGATAAGAGATCCCATTCCCAAACTCGAAATGTGCTGCCATGTTTTTCTCCCAGGTAATGAATTTTGAAACATTACTCAACTGGAATATCAGTGAGAAAGGGATAGGATGAAATGTTGTATGCCAGTGGTCTTCCTGTTATTTTACCCACATATTTTTATAGTAAAATAGTAAAGCTTTTGTGAATGCAAGAGGGTAAAATTTGTGTTGCAGCTCCTGAGGTTGACTCGGGAGCAGATCCAGTAAATTAGATACACTCAGGATTCTGGCAGAGAGAGCAAAAGGTCAAATGTATTACGTTGTGTAATTACACAAGTGCATTTTACCCATACAGTTGTGTGGCAAAATACACTTGCAAATTAAAGCCATAGAGCAATGATGTATATGACATATAAGCATGGACAAATAAGCATGACATAAGCATAACCTAAGCATTACATAGATATTGAGACACCAAATAGATATTGAGATGCCAAATAGGTTGCTGTATCTTTATAATTGTAGTTCACCAAAAAGATAGAGTATATGGTTACTAAATTAATGTTGTTTGTTACGTGTTCACGATACATGTTCGCATTTCTGCTCGAGCAGTAGTTTCAGCGTTAGACCGAACAATGCTGACTTCTTTCATTTATTTGTGAGCATTGTAAAATAACAAGCAGCAAGTGACATATCACTTGAAATACCCAGCTAATCCCGTAAAACTTACCTATGATCTTTACATTAGGTGAATTGTACAAAGCAATATTAACATGGAAATCTACTGTCATTCCAAATCTGTAAGCTCTTCCAAGATTTACCCATATTAGGACTTCCCCAGGAAATGCAACTTTAGAGCCTAATTTCAGATTGCTCAAGCTTTTCGGTGCAAAAAATTGTCCTAACTGACACATGCTTTCAGGCAGAAAAAGCTTGGCTTTTTCCATAATTTCCCATAACTGGCTTTAAAAAACCCCCCAAAGGAACAGCTATTAATAGCTTTAACTAGCTATATAAAATATACCCTCTATTGCTCCCAAATTATGAAGCCTACAATACAATGAGCATACAAGACAGAACATTCCTATTTATTTCAATGTAAACCAATGAAGCTAGGCTGAAGCAGATCATCTCTTCCACTATTAATTCTGAGTTTAAGTGTAGCTCTAAGAGTTTAGTGGGATTGGGTGTGTCTCCTATAAGTGGTCCTATCGTAATTATATTTGATTACACAAAGAAAGCTGGAAATTTTGGGTAGTCACAGAAGCACATGATGAGGGTATTGTGTGCTAAAGGCAAACCCCAATTACAATATATACTTCAATTTGTGGTAGAAGCCTTTGGATAATGAGATGTAGAGACTGGAGTCAGTAATGTCATATTGTCATTTTATACCCATTTTCATCAAATACCATCAAATAACATCCAAAGAATACATATACTGTTTTTCAGAGATATATTGGACATCTAAAAAGACAATTTGAATTACACCATGTGTATAGGTGGAGAAAATCCTGCATCAACGAATGCAGCGATGGAACCATGATCCAGACAACCCTACTTCTTCAGTCTATCGTAGGCCTCTTGGGCCTGATGCCACTGCACTGACTGCTGCCGGGACAGTTAATGCCAGTATTTTAACATTGACTGAACCATGAATGTAAAGACTTAAGCAAATATTCATGTGAGTATAATAGCTATTTTATTTTACAGAAAATAGTAAGTTTTGGCACTTATGGACTAAAAGAAGTAAGAATAGTAATCTTGTTCACTAAGACAAGCAGTGTTGTGGGTAATAAAGATTATTTTTTGTATTTTGTATTTGTAACAGTTATCAACCCCATTCATGTTACTTAATTATCATTTAAAATACAATGGATACAACTGAAGCAATGTTCACTCTACCTTTAATAGTTTTGTCTCTCCATCAACAGTAACCGCACATGAAGTCTTTACACATTTTCCACAGCATTGACCTATAGAATACTTATACTCTTCACCCTGAAGATACAAGCAATTGCTCAGTATTGAAATCCAGTAGCTCCAAGGAGAAAATGCCATAACATACCATTGTTTTTATTTTTAAATGAGATAAAACTATTATGTTAGGGAGTACACCAAAACAACTCATTAACATAGGGTGCTGCAGAACATGGGGAGGCATATTTAAGGTCAAACTTCGAATTCATGTGAGTTTTATAAACTCTCTATTCATCTCTACAGACAATATAATACTGTGGACATGGAGGAAGTATATTGGTGTGTCTAGAAACAAACAGGAAATGAAGGGGCAGATGTATCAGTCTTTGTCAATCTGTGTTTTAAACCAAATGCTATATGTTATTATAAAATAACTTACATCTGTGCAGTTGCTTGCACTTATATCTGAACAGGTCTGTTTCTCAACAATGGTGGATAGCTGTCCTTGTGACATCACACAAATGTAGGTAGTACAGGCGTCATAACTTGGGGTCCAGGATGTACCATTCTAATTTTGAAAAAGGGAGAAGCATTATAAAATGGGAATTAACATACTGAAAATAGATTGTTCAATACAAGACTTTACAAGCCACATTGAATTTGAGTGCCCCCAACAAATTGCTCACTTTATATATATATTTTTTTTTTTCATTACTAACTCACACACACTTGGGGGCCCATTTACTAAGGGTACTAAGTGAATTCGAAGTAAATTTTCGAATTCAAAAACGTTGAATTTCGAAGTAATTTTTGGGTACTTCGACCATCGAATAGGCCAAAATTCGATTCGAATTGAAAAAACTCGAAGTACTGTCTCTTTAAAAAAACTTCAATTTCGACACTTCGTCCCCTTAAACCTGCCGAATTGCTATGTTAGCCTATGGGGACCTCCTAGAACATATAGCCAATATTTGCCTAAGTTTTTAGAAGTCAAAGTTATTTTTTCTTTAAAATCAATCGATTGATCGATTAAATCGTTCAAATCGAACGATTTCTACAATTGATCGAACGATTTTAATTTGATTGAAAACAGCTAAATTGAAACAAAAAAACTTTGACTATCGAATTTTTTCAATTCGATGGTCGAATTTCGAAGTTTTAGCACTTCAAAAATCGACCCTTAGTAAATGTGCCCCTTAAATGCCAGCTTTTCAGCAGATTCTTATGGATGTACAAATTTGGTATACGCTACATCCCTATAAGGGCAATGATTAAAAAAAAAAATCAAAGATTTAAAAAAAAAATCAAAAGGATTTATAGCATCAAATGAAAATCAGTAAGTAAAGGAGACACAGCTACAAGAAAATCTCCACTATACAGTAGAACCCCCATTTTATATTTTTCAGTGGACCAAGAAATATATATATATATATATATATATAAAATCTAGGAAATATAAAGTGAAATGTCAGTGAAATGTATTATAGCAACTTATTTTTCAAGTACTCAAAGCATATAAGAACAGGAGTCAGTTTTACTTTCGAAATACAGTGCTTACTGGGGGTCTTTCATAAATAAAATTCTCGCAGGACATATTTATTCAGAAATGGTTGTATTGTCCATTTCCTAAAAGCTTAAATAATGCACTGCTATGCCCAATTCTTCTTTTCAGAGAATTCACATTACGTGCAAATATTTGCAAAAGGCTTGCAATTGAGAGGTTGTTGTGCATGATTATAGTATTATCAGTACAGGTACGGCATCCGTTATTCCGAAAACAGTTATCCAGAAACCTCTGAATTACTGAATAATGCAGATTTTTTCTCTGTAACAATAAAACAGTACCTTGTACTTGCAAAACCAGCCAATTAGGTTTAATGTTAACATGATTTTCTGGTAGACTTAAGTATGAGGATTAAAATTATGGAAAGATTCATTATCTGGAAAACCCCAGGACTGAGCATCCCGGAATAACAGATCCCATACCTGTAATTTAATTTTGAGAAAACTGTTTTGTGAATATTTTCTTCGCCATAGTTGCGGTGTAATGTGAATGCAGAGTGTGTGCATAAATATTCGCAATATGCAATTATGCCATATTTAAAAACTTTTAATATGTAATAGAATGACCAATTTTAAGCAACTTTTCCATTGGTTTTCATTGTTTATTTTGTATAGTTTTATAATTTTTTGACTTTTTCTTCTGACTCTTTCCAGTTTATAAATGGGTGTCGCTGACCCCCTCTAAAAAGCGAATGCTCTATAAGGCTACAAATGTATTGTTATTGCTAATTTGTATTTCTCATCTTTCTAGTAAGGTCCTCTCCTATTTATATTCCAGTCACTCGTTTATTCAAATCAATGCATGGTTGCTAGGGACATTTGTTTGTAATGGAAACTGAAGAGCTGTTAAATAAAAAGCCAAATAACTCAAAAACCACAAATGAAAATGAAAACCTATAGCAAATTGTCTAAGAATATAACTCTCTACATCATACTAAAAGTTTACGCAAAGGTGAATAACCCCTTTAAGGACATTTGCAGTATGGATAAAAATTCACAATTCTGTGTGCACATTAAATACACCTATCTTATCCAGCTTTATAATTAGAAATATGTGCAGGGCAAATATGTAAACTGTATGAATAATTCAGAAATGCACAAAGTTTATAAATTAGCCCCATTGTGTTAATAACAAGGGTTAATCAGTGCAGCATTAATGTTATACTATGGTGGGGGGACATGTGTAAGACTACTCTGACAGCTAACAATCTAACTGTCAGTAGATACTGTATTACAGGGCCCCACAGCAAATTACTTTTCTACTCTCCAAAATGTTTAGAGGTTGACCAATATTTTTTGAAATTGTATATGAGTTAGGGTCTCATGGGGCCCCTATACTTCCTAGGCTCCCCTGCTGCCACAGGGTCTGCTTAATCTGTAGTTATGCTCCTGCAACCTAAAGCAATAAGTGATTTGTGCATGACTGTATGGGGTACAGACTAGCTAAAATTAACAATCTGCTGCCGGAACCATAAAATAGTATTCATCTGCTTAGTATTTTAAATCTCTTTATTTAACTAATAATATCAAACAGGGAAAACTATTTTTGGGGAAAATTTTGGAAAAATACCCACTGAATAAATTGGGTGGGACTACAAAAAATCGAGGTTCCACTGTATTTGCAGGAGTGCTGGATTATGTATATATAAGAGAAAAAAAAGAAAGAAAACTTACATCTATGAGTTTATATTCTCCAGTGATAGTTGTAATAGCACATGATGTTCCTACACAATGTCCACAGCATTCACCACTAGTATTTATATACTTTTGACCCTGGGGGTAGAAAACCATGATATAAAAAGTAATGAAAATGAAGACAAATAATATACATATTGTGTGTTTATGGAAAATAAATCATGTCATTTTTGGGCTAACTAAATGTTTTAATTAAATGGACAGGTAGAATACATGTTCAGTAAAAAACATTTATCTTTTGACAAATGTGTTTATTAATCATATATATTATAGAACACCAATAGTGTCCCAGTTAAGTAAATAATTCTTAATTTGTGACTGCTTTACTTTTTTATTGTTAAGCCTTCTCTTTCTGTTTCTATTTACATTTAATTTTAAATTGGTCAGAAAATATTATTTTAAGTTTTATCACATGAAAAATGATAGGCAAAATTGAAACTTTTCTCCTAATTCAATTCCCATTTTTTACATAGACTTCAATAGAGTTTTCTTATGAATAAACAGTGAGATAAACTGTTCTTGTTAAATTTTATTTGGCTCTATAAATAAAGATTTGCGTACAGAATATTAACATCTGTTTTAACATAGAGGTCGCTTTATCATTTATTAAAATGTATTATGAAGTGATGATAGTTTCTTTTTCATGCCAGTTCTATTAATTCCAGTCTTTTTCTACATGCAATTTGCATCGGGGAGCAATTCTTCCAAATGCATACATCCATCTTTTTTTTATTATGTGCCCATTCTTTAAAAACATTATACTGCTATCTGGCAGTTTTGATAAATGGGGGACATATATTTTAAGGATTCTCCAGTTTCCTTATAATTGTTTGCTTAATTCTTATATACAGTTATTTAAAACATTTTTTTATGTATTTTATTATCTTTTATGACTGATGTTCTATAAATATTTGCCACTTTTTCTACAGGATCATTAACATCCATTTGACTTTTTGTAAAAGAACATTTATCTTTTTTCAATTTTGCTCATATTGTCTTAACATTTCTTTATTTCCCTAACTTTTTTTTAGAAGAATTCCATTCTATAATATTGACAGAGGTTTCTTGTTTACTACTTGTTATTGATTCAACCTCTCCAGTTTTATTGGGTGGGATGATTTCCCTTTCATTGTATCATTATATAATTAGAGAAACAAAAATTTATGTAGGCAGTATTGGCATGCTCATAACACAAATTATCAAATGATTGTGGAAGGATTGCTTTAATAATACAATAGGTATTTCTTAAAAACTTACAAATGCACAGTCAAGCTCACTTAGATACACACATGATTTCTTCACTGTCTCTGTTATAAAGTTTCCTTGTATCTTTTTACAATTATAAAATGTACAGGGGTCCTTGCTAGAGGTCCAGGATTGTCCTTCCTAAAAAAAATCCCAGAGACAAGAATATTAATATTAAAATGTAATATGATTAATATGAAAAGTATAAACAAATCAGTTTTTTATTCCTATATTATTATAAGAAAAGAAAGATCATAGAAAAGAAAGAAATGTGACTTTCCAGAGAAGGGCACACTCCTAGGAATAGAGATCATTCCATTGAAGACTATACATGCACGAAAATAAAAAACATATTTATTTTTATGCAAGATAGATCAGAATATAGGTTTCATAGTTAATTCCATGGGCCACATTAAATTCAGTGAGAGAGAAGGTTATCACATGAAAACTCATGGATGAGATTACATTTGAGATGCAATTCAATTCAGTAAAATTTATCTCATGGTTTATCATGTGAAAACTCTTGAAGTCTATGGGAAGAAACTGAATTTGGAGATTATTTTTCTCCTCTGCAAATTTTTGGAAAAGTGAAAGGGGTCAAATTTGCCCATCCTTATTTATGAACACTCACTTTCACCAAAAGATTTGTACTTTTTTAGCTATATGGACAAAAAAATGTTTTGTACACACATTTTAAACTTGTGCACAATTTTTAAAAACTGTGTGCTCAGGTCAGAATGAATACAACGTTTTTCACACACAATTCTTTGAGTGCACTGTAATTTGTTGTGTGCACACCTTAGATGTGAATATTGTCTAAGGCCATATGTTAATACTAGACACATTCTTCTACTGAAGAGAAGAATATCATCCTAATATTTTACTAGTACATTTTAATAGTAGCTGGCAAAGAGGATCCCTACTATGGAACACTGACCATATAGCCCTTCCCAAAGTTTATGATCTTTCCCTTAATATTAAGGGATATAACTATAGATGATGCAGACTCTGTGTTTGCAGGGGGACCCAGGAGTGTAGAAGGCCCTAATTAATAAGAAATTTCAATATATCTTAGCTGGGGGCAGCACAATCCCTCGATAGGCTAATTACAAATAAATACAGGACTCCAACCTATGGAGGGATCACGCCGCCCAGCGTGACTGAAACAACCCAGCAAGATGATACCTTGGGGCAGATTTATCAAGGGACGAATTTCGAAGTACAAAAAACTTCGAAATTCGACCATCGAATTAAAAAACTTCGAATTCAAATATTGAATTCAAAGTTTTTTCAACAAATCTGGTAATCCTGCGGTCGAATAAAAATCGTTTGATTGAACGATTAAATAGTTCGAATCGAACGTTTCTAACTATTTTAAGCAATCGATAGAAGGATTTCTATTCGACCAAAAAAAAACTTAGAAAAGTGCTCTGGCAGGTCCCTATAGGCTAACATTGCACTTTGCTAGCTTTAATTTGGCGAAGTATTAAGTCGAAGTTTTTTTTAAAGAGACAGTACTTCGATTATCGAATGGTCGAATAGTCGAACGGTTTTTACTTTGAATCGTTTGAATCAAAGTCGAATGGTAGAATATAGCCTATTCAATGGTCGAAGTACCCAAAAATTTACTTCGAAATTCAAACTTTTTGAAATTTGAACCATTCACTCGAGCTTAGTAAATCTGCCCTCTTGTGTCTATTTACTGGCTCTATTTACCTATACCGACACGTTCCTATTTTTTTAGGAACGTGTCAGTATCACTTTAATATAACTGTACATTTTAAACATTATTTTAATTATTAATATTGTTATGAACTTTGAAACTATACATTGAGTAATATTTCACTAACATCTTACCTGTAAAGTTTGTATTTCGCCACTGCTTGTAATAGCCACACATGAATTCTGAACACACTTTCCACAGCAATTTCCTGTCAAATCCTGATATTCCTCACCCTATTGATATAGACAATAATTTATATTAGTTTTTAGATGTCACCGCTGATATTCCTAGCCATGAAAACATAAATTAGTTTGTTCTGAATCAGAATATACATTTAATTTGAATTAGCTTAATCTAGGAACTCAAGAGAGTTTATAGCTGTATCAACAGGACTGTGTTCTGTCACTGTGATATCACATTGACAAAAGCAAAACACTTGTTATCCTGATGCTCTTTCTCAATTCCAAAATTTAGCCCTGCTACCACTACATTTCCCTTTTTTACTGTGTTACTCCCATACATTTACCTATCTGCAATACTGATGGTTACTCTGGGTTTTACAGATCTCCCTTAAAAAAAAAACATTAGGTTGACATTGGGTCAAATTCATTTTGATAAAAAAAAGTCTTGTTTTTTCCACCTGAAAATAAATTCAGTAAAGTCTATGGAAAGCCTGAAATCATCATATATATCCGGCCCATTATAATGATGAATACTTATTTATGTTGTTAAAATAGCTTTTATTACAGTTACAATGGTTTGTATTTTTCCTGATAACTTACATCTCCACAATCATTTTGATTGTGAACCAAACAGCTGGTCTTTGTTACAACAGTGGCCAACTTTCCCTCAGATAATATACAGGAGTAGTTAGTACAAAGGTCATCACTAGAAATCCAGGATTCATCTTTCTATTAAAAAAAAAAAAACATAGGCATTAACCACAATTGAAACATTATGTATAAAATAAGATTAGCTTGTGTTTTAAGGTACAGATTTTGTATGATGCAAAATATACTAAAAGTTGTTACTTTCATAAAGGTGTGGTTCCTCGATAGTGCCGGGCAAATCAAACCAGGGGCCCTAGGCAACCTGGGTAGTTGCGGCGCCGTCTTGGTTCACGCGTGCATGCTGCGTCTATTAGACGCTTGCACGCATGGCGAATAGATGCTCGTGTGCGAATAGATGCAAATCGAAGAGAGCAAGTGGGCAGTTGGCAGAGAAGGGACTGAACTAAAGGTAGGAGTAAGTACGTGCCTGGCGCCCCTCCACGTTTGCTCCCTAGGCGAGTGCCTACTCTGCCTCTGCAATTAATATATCACCAGGTTAATGGTCCTATTAAAAATATTGCACAGACTTCTGCTAAATATTAAAGCTTCATCTTCAAAGATACCTCAGCAGGCCCGGACTGGCAATCTGTCAGTTCGGGCAATTTCCCGAAGGGCCGCTCCAATTACTTATGAAATGGGCTGCTTGTGATTTGTGGCGTCTAGTCAGGGGTAGAGAGACTTACAGCATGCACGCTGTGCTTCTCCTTCACACACACACCAAGCAGCCGCTCCTATGATTGGCTATCAGTCAGGGAAAGGCAAAGTTCCTCTGATCGGCCAGCAGACGGAATGGGAGGTGTCAGAGAGTTCCCGTGCTGTTTCATGAAGCTCCTAGGAGAGGTAGCGGGGAGGTAGGGGTGTCTGTGTCTCTGTGTTTGTGTGTGTGTGTGTCTCTGTGTGTGTGTGTGTGTCTCTGTGTGTGTCTGTGTTTTTATGTGCGCGTGTGTGCCTCTGTGTGTGTGTCTCTGTGTGTGTGTCTGTGTGTGTGTCTCTGTGTTTGTGTGTGTCTGTGTGTGTGTGTGTGTGTCTCTGTGTGCGTGTGTGTGTCTCTTTGTGTGTGTGTTTGTGTCTCTGTGTGTGTGTGTCTCTGTGATTGTGTTTGTCTCTGTGTCTGTGTTTTTGTGTGCCTGTGTGTGTGTCTCTGTGTGTTTGTGTATGTGTGTGTGTCTCTGTGTTTGTGTGTGTCTCAATGTGTGTGTCTCTGTGTTTGTGTGTGTGTCTCTGTGTGTGTTTACATGTGGGCTGCTTTGTGTTTTTTTTTGCTCCCAGTCCGGCTCTGTACCTCAGTGACTTTGGGAGTGAATGATAATTATTGGTAAAAGAAAAGGATAAGAATCTCTGTATCAGCTCAAATTAAATTTCCTGGAGTGTAAATTGCTGCACTGCATGAACCTCTTTTATGACCTAAAAATCCACTGTAAGAAAGAAGTTGCAAAAATGCAGTGAGTTTCTACTGATCAGTAAAAGACAGTACTCAAAGGGGCAGATTTACTTAGGTTAACATAGTAAATTCAAATTCGAATTTTCAAGTTATTCTTTTGGTCAAAGCTCACAATTTCAAGTTTAAAACCACCAACTATCAGTGTTTGCAGATGACAAAAAACTATCCAGCCCAATTAATTTGATCCAGGATGTGACATCCTTGCAACAGGATCTTGACAAACTGGCAATCTGGGCAGCGAAGTAGCAAATGAGATTCAATGTGGATTAATGTAAAGTCATGCACCTGGGATGTAAAAATATCCAAGCCACTTATGCCCTTAATGGGACTGCACTAGGCAAATTCATTATGGAAAGGGACCTTGGAGTCATTGTAGATGATAAACTTGGCTGTAGCAAGCAATGCCAGTCAGCAGCATAAAGGGCATGTAGGTTGTTTTTTTTAGCAAGTGAGGGAATACAGGTTTATTGAAGATAGCTCATATTACAAGTTGATCCAGGGACTAGTCCTATTGTCATTTTGGAGTCAAAAAAGATTTTTTCACCCTCTGCTGCAAATCAGAGAGGCTTCAGATTGTTTTTTTTTTTTTTTTGCCTTCCTCGGGATCAAATAGCAGTTAGGCAGGTTAAAAAAAGTTGAAAAGGTTGAACTTGATGGACGTGTGGAAAAGATTGAACTTGATGGACGTGTGTCTTTTTTCAACCTAACTTCCTATGTTACAGTGTTACGATATTCAGAATTTAAATTTAAATCCAAATTCGAAATTTTAATTTGAATCCTAGATTTGACATCCACCTATCCTGGAACTAACTTGAATTTGATAATTCACCACCTAAAACCTGCCAAGTTCATGCAGAAGTCAATGGCAGAGGTCTGCTGACCTATTTGTAGACATTAATAGCCTTCTTGACATTCAATTTTTTTTCTGAGGAAATTGTGTTCAAATTAGATTTGAGTTTTTGGGATGGTAACATTCGTTCAAATTTTAGACGTTGCAAATTTTTTCATAAATAAGGTACCATTCGAGTTGTGAGTACATTCAAGTTTATTAGAGTAAAAAAACTTGCATAAACGCTAAAATTTGACCTTTGATAAATAACCCCCAAACTGTACTATGCATTCGCTGATATCAGAGCGAAGGGTGGACTTTTAGACTTAGCTGTGTTTGAATGGCCTAAAGGAGTGCTATATTGGGGAGCAGCAAAAATTACTGTGTTTACCAATTTCAGAAACCACACAAGCACTTTACTTACAAAGAAGAAATATTTTTTTAATAAATTTACCTTTCTGGGAATTGTAAAAATGAGTACAGGAGTTCAGTTTTACCTTTAAACTTTTCACATCGCCACTGGCAGTTTGGAAAACGCATGTAGTTTCTATACACTCTCCACAGCACTGACCACTGGTAATCTTATACTCCTGACCCTAGAAGATGACAGAGGCTTTATTTAAACGAAAAAAAAAAAAAAAATATATATATATATATATATATATATATATATGCGCAGAATGGCATAAACTTTATTTCAACATCACAGAGATAAAAAGTACATCATAAGACAACAAGAATTTCAGTGGAAACAGGTGGGATAATGATATTGGATCATGTAAGAACTAAAGATTGCTCAGCTTATATTTTGGGGTCTCTAAGCAGTAGAATAATTTTGAAAAGCCCCTCCCAAAAGTTACCAATAGTAGGATCCACTCCACCAAATAAGTCCTTTGTTAGTTTTAATACTGAGTTCAAATGATGATTATTCCTAATATTTGTTTGATATCTGCTTATAGTATCCTACTTCTTTTAAAGATATGAAGTGACCTTTTACAACATGATTACAACAGTCCATACTTAAATGTAAGTTGTTAAAAGTTATTTGCTTATAGTATCCTACTTCTTTTAAAGATATGAAGTGACCTTTTACAACATGATTACAACAGTCCATACTTAAATGTAAGTTGTTAAAAGTTATTTAAAAAAAATCTGCTTTTATAAATTCTAAGTATTATCAAAATGTGAGGGTTACTTACAGATGAACAGTCATTGGCACTAAAAATGGCACAGGACTTTTTTGCAACAACAGTAGACAACTGGTCTTGTAACAGTGTACAATTATAAGAAGTACAGATGTCGCTGCTTGGAGACCATATTTCACCTTCCTAAAAAAACGAAACAGATACGAATAAATGCTTGCAATTACAATCTCATGTATCTTTTTAAAATGAAAGTTTTAAATACATCAGTTTGGTTCAGAACCCTGGACCACAAAAGCCAAATATAATCTATATATTTTATACTGAAGAAACCAACAGGTTTCAGTAAGGTGCATTTTCTGGTTGTCATATGCAACATTTTCTCAGACCTCTCATGTTTAATATCAAAAGTTAGGATTTGCATTACATTCCTTTGCCCGACTATAATAAGGATATATATTATTTGAAAATAAATAGAAATAAAAATGAGCATGGTAGTTAAAATAGACAGGCCCAAACTATAGGTCAAGCTAACAAACACTGTAGCTATGTAAGGACCCACCATAATGTGACCTAAGTGTATTTAAAACTCTAAAACTATAGCCAATATTGTCAATATAAATCCAAATAGTGGAGTGGAGTATTTGATTTTAATATTTTAATACATTGTTTCTCCGTTTATCTTTTTTGTTGTATAAGATTCATCTGATATTAGAATGCCCTTTGTATATAACATGCAAATTGTATCTTACCATACCTCCTAACCTTTTGGAAATAAAAAAAGGGACATTTCTTTTTACCATGCCCATTTTTGTGGCCACACCCCCTAATTACCATGTTAATTTTACAAAATTTGGCAGGTTATGAAAGTTTGAACATATTTCTGTGGTTTTTTTTCAGTTATTACAGTTTTACTAATGACAGTGAATTGCACTTTAAGCTGTGGGTCTAACTTTTCCTAAGGGACCTCCTTATCTAATTTGTTACATTTACTTATTTACTTATCTCAAAATTGTAACAAAGTATCTTATTTGCACCTGTTAGCTGTTCTGGGCTCTCTGCCAAAAAAACAAAAAAAGTTAGAAACTTTGTTTCTTTTTCTGGCTGTTCAGTGCAGAGAAAGTCTGGACTCCAATACAAATGAGGGACGGTGAGTTGAGCTGTCAAAAGCAGGACTGTCCCAATGAAAACGGGACAGTTGGGAGGTATGTCATACTATTGTACATTTTTTTCTTGAAAATAAATGTTTCTTGTGTAGTTTTAATAGAGGGATCAAACCCTAATAAATGATTTTGAAAAGACTGCTTTACCATAGACTCAGGGAAGTTGCACCATCGTAAGGGTACTAGAAGCCTTTTATTATATTAATTTGTGCTACAGTGTGGCCATCAAAGTTCGAAGACATTTAAGCTTGAATACTTGGAATGAATATTGCATTGAAAAACCTTTGCAGTGAAACCCTTTTCTTTCTGTACTTTGCTCAAGGGTAATAAATAAGTCCTGTGGACTAAGGACACTTTTTGAAGAATAGATATTCAACTGTTATAAGTTTGATGTGACTCCATGTAAACCAACAGCAATACTGTCGAAGGGTCTTAAGGCACACTAGACACTCCACAGGACCACAAGTATAATGTAAAAAATGTGTATTTGTTAAACTATACCCTCAAAATGAGACCCTTTATATCAAATTTAGTGACATATTAAAGAATCTTATCAAACTGGAATATATATTTAAGTAAATATTGTCCTTTTACATCTCTTGCCTTGAACCACGATTTCATGATGGTCTCTGTGCTGCCTCAGAGATCACCTGACCAGAAATACTACATCTCTATCTGTAACAGGAAGACGCGTGGAAACAAAAAACAGAACTCTGTCTGTTAATTGGCTCATGTGACCTAACAAGTATAGTATATGGTTTGTTTGTGTGCCCCGGGATTCATGCGATTCCAGAGGGCGGCCCTCATTTTTAAAATGGCAGTTTTCTAGTTAGGATTACCTAATGGCACCTACAAATAAAAAAGTATATTATTATGAAAATGGGTTATTTACATGAAACAGGGTTTTACAAATGAGCTATTTTATGCAATATCTTTTATTAGAGACCTACATTGAGTGAGGGGTATAATTTTTTCTTTAATGGCCCTGAGGATCTGAGAGCTGGTGCATCTGGACTACTGTTTCAACTTGTTGAGTTTATCAACAACAGTTATTTGTGGTACTTTTTTCAGTTGAGTTTCAGTGATTATTAATTAAATATAATTGATGGGCTTATCACATATGATAAAAATAATTTCCTCTGATAAGCATACATACTGTTAGGACCTTGGTTTCCCCACCAGCAGTTGTTATAATGCAAGCAGTACGAACACATTTTCCACAGCACTGATCACTTGACATTTGAAACTGCTCACCCTGAAGACAATAGAAAAGTAGAATGAAAACTGCTCAGTAAATAAATACCTTTGGTTTCATCGCAGAATGTTGCAATTTATTGAAATGACTATAGTAACCCACCTCTACATGGCTGACTGTAGTGCAAGGAACTAAGGCATGCCTCTTAGTGATCATTTAAAGAGCACTTGTTCAGGGCCTGGTTGTGATCTGCACATTTGCTCTGGATAACAAATTCAGCTCAAAGTTTGTCTGCACAGGCCAACCCTGTCCTTACTGCCTACCATATGGAGTCACCTGAGACAAGTCAACACTCCCACAAAAAAATGTATTGGGTGATGCTTGTATGTTCATATTTACTTTGATACTTTGAAATTTACTTTGTAGACCCAGTCAAAACATCAGCAGTGCCAATAAATCTGTTTTGATCTTATGTAAGACCTCTGAGTGTGGCTCTCTAATTAGAATGATTAAAGGATATTAAAGGTTATATTACTTGTATAAAAGCTTAGCTGTACTATATGTCTGTACTAAGGTAACATCTAATATCCTAATGTTTTAGAGAAGGATCTCAGTGTTCCCTGTTTGATGTCTAGTCGGTAATATTGGTATGATTGTGATTTTACAGTTTAATATTAAAAGCAATATAAAATTTTTTATTAAATTAATCATGAAAAGTTTGTTTCAAGTCTATATACATGTGATATGTTTTCAGAAAGTACTAATACAAATCCAAAAGGAATAAAACTATTATAATTCAACCAACATCTTTGTAATAGCAGAATGATTTAGGTAATTGTCTTACTTACAGATTTGCAATCTTGTACACTCACAACTGCACAAGACTTCTTTGTTACAACTGTGGACAACTGACCCTGGGATAGTGTACAGTTATATGTTGTGCATCTGTCATCACTTGGAGACCAAGTTTCCCCTTCCTTAAAAAAATAAAGGAGAGAAAGGAAAGAATAATGTCAATATTTATACAGATATTGATTGTACATTGCATGTGAGTGGAATGAGGATGAGCTACTGGTTTTTTAGAGACACTGATATTTCTAGATGTTTCTAGACTCTTTGTTAACTTTCTAGCTCCAAATTACTCATACACACACAGATATACAGTATATGGCTATTTCAGGTAGTGGGCTAACAATGTATATACTGTCAGACATGGGAGCCCCCAATTTTGCCCAGGGTTATCCATTTGAATCCCCCCAGTCTCCCATCAACATACATCCCATGAGTTTTACTGTTTCTTTGTTGTATCCCTGAGAGTGTCGGACTACTTTAAGGGAACCCGCACAAGTACGAGGAGAAGAAACTCTTTGCAGGATTGGATGGAAACCCAGGACATCAGCACTGTAAGGCAGCATATAAAGCTAGGAATGTGTCTCTTTTCTACTTGGAAAATGTAGATAAATTATGACAAGAACAGTTTAAACACTGCAATTTTCAAAGTGGTACCTTTAAGATATGAGTTTGTCCATTGGATGTTGTCACCACACAGGAAGTCTGGACACACTGTCCACAGCACTGGCCACTAGAATGTATGTACTCTTGGCCCTGGAGAAATTAATAACATTACTCAAAAATTACAAGAAACTTATGTTATGTTTGAACTTAACATTAACTTATGTTTGAACAGTTTGTACAGTACAAAATATCTATCTATTTTATTACTGTTGTATAACCATAATATTTTATGCTTATTAAAATGTTCCAAAGCATCATACATAGACTAGCACTCAATATCACCATTTGAGACAATGGATAAACAAGGAAGGGACTGATCTCTAAAACCTATATTTTTTAGTTTCCTGCCACATATAAGATTAAGTGGGAAGAGGCCAATGGGAGACCTGGTTTCCAAGCAAATGTGACATTTGGGATAGAATGCCAGAACAATTGTTGTTTGTACTAGGCTAAAGGAAAATATTGATAAGGATTTAATGTACTGGTATAATATGCCAAAAAGGCATTGTAAACATATTTCAAACCACTCTTTAGAATGCTGGAGGTGCCCTCCAGCTGACTGTCTCCACTCTATCATAATATCTCTCTCTCTGCTCCATTCCCCAAACTGCTGCTTCTAAACCTTACATGCAGTAGCTTTCTAAATAATCTAACTCTTGCAACTACTGCTTCACATAGACATACAGTAGGAAGTTCAAATCTTTCTCACACTCTCTTCTACTTTTATTTGCTGCAGGCAATATATCTACTAACTGAGATCCCTGCCATAAACCCATCTGCCATCTCCCATATTATGAACCCCCTTTGCTCAAATGCACAAATACCGCTAACCTTTCCAACCTTATTCAAATTGCTTGTCTTTCTTTAACCTGTGCCCTTCATAATACCTGCTCTGTACCTAACACATCCACTTTGATTCATGATGTATTCTGCTCTAAGTCTCTTCAGCTCTTTGCCCTAACTGAGACCTGGCTCTCTCAGAATGACAGTGCTCTCGTATGGTGGTCTCTCCTTCTCTCATACCCCCTGCACTACTGGACTTAGGGGAGGAGTAGCCATTCTGCTCTCCCCTCATTGCCACCTTAAACTGATCTCTACACCTCCTTCCTCCTTGTTTCCCGCTCACTGCAAGGGTAGCTGTTATTTACAAACCTCCTTCTGCTAAATCTCCTGCTATGTTATCTCGCACACTCCCCCCCTCTGCTAACCCTCAACCAAAAATTCTGGTTAGTAACACCCGCACTGTTGATATAACTGCTCTGTCTGACTCTCTCAGCTCTAGCTTCTCCTTCATCAGTAATTCCTCTGATCCCGATTCTCTGGTAAATGCCTACACCTCTGTTCTGTCTGCTGCTATCAATACCCATGCCCCTCTGCAGCCACAACGCAGTCGAACCCACAATCCCCGTCCCTGGATGAATGGCCAGACACAATTTCTGTGGTCCTGTAAACGAGTGGCAGAGAGCATATGGGAATGAAATCCTGTACAAAAGCTGACTTCCTATAAATTTCTCATGGCCTGCCTTGGTACTGCACTATCCCAAGCTAAACATCAGCACAACAATACACTTATAAATAACAATAAATCCAACCCACAACACTTGTTTTCAATATTCAACTCGCTATTTCATCCCTCTGCAAATGAAACACTAACACCTGAACATACCCCCCAGGACTTTGCTGACTTCTTTGAAAGCAAAGTTGACTCTATCCACAAACAATTTTCCCACCCCTCAGATACCAATATTCTAACTCCCCCTACATCTCCTATTTCCATTTTCAGCTCTTTTCATCGTCTATCTGAGCCTGACGTCTCTAAACTTCTCCTATCCTCTCCATCCACAACTTACTTGATCCTATAGCATCACCTCTACTAAAACAGTGTGCCCCTGTCCTTATTCCAGTACGTACTCATTATATTCAACTACTCGCTTACTTCTGCTACTTTACCCTCTTTATTCAAACAGGCTTGTGTCAAGCCCATTCTGAAAAAGGCTACACTGGACCCATCCTGTTTGTAACTACCGCCCTATCTCTCTCTTACCGCTAGCCTCTAAACTCCTGGAATGTCTTATCTTCTTCCGTGTTACTAACTTTCTCTGCACCAATAATCTGCTTGACCCTATGTTGTCTGGCTTTCGACCTGCACAGTCCACTGCATTAGGTAGAGTTGCAAATGATCTTCAGACTGCTAAGGACAAAGGACATATCTCTATTCTCATTCTCCTGGACTTATCTTCTGCTTTTGATACTGTTAACCATTCTTTTCTAATGCAAGTTCTCCATTTAATTGGTATTTGTGATCAAGCTGCAGCCTGGTTCTATTCCTACCTTTCCGATCCTTCCCTGTTATTTTTGCAAACAAAACCTCTCCCCCTGTCCATCTTAATGTGAGGGTGCCGCAGGGTTCTGTACTTGGTCCTCTGTTGTTCTCCTTGTACATACTCTCTTTAGGAGACCTTATATCTTCATTTGGCCTTAAATACAACCTGTATGGCGATGACATTCAGACATATTCAGACAACCCCTCACTAACTGCTGACGTTCAAACCCAGATAGCAGACTGCTATCACTTCCTGGATGAACCAACACCAGCTCAAGCTTAACTTAGTCAAGACTGAGCTCATGATCATACCAACCAAGCAGAGCCCTTCTTTTCCTTTCACCACTACTATTGATACATAGAAGAATCACTGGCACACAGGAATTCAGTTAGCAGGGCAAGCCCTTGCAATTTTATTAATGCAGTGCAACGTTTTGGGGCACGCCCCTTTGTCAAGCATTACAAAGGGGCGTGACTATTGATGGCATGACTATTAACCTGGTTAACTCAGCACACTGCTTGGGGGTTATCTTTAACCAGTCCCTTTACTTCTCTAATCATATTAATAATACTGCCAAAACCTGTTGTTTCTTTCTCCACAAGATAGCTAGATATAGATATAGCCAAGATACACCCGTTTCTTTCACAAACAACAGCCAAAACACTAATCCATTCCCTTATCTTATCCCGTTTAGACTATTGCAATCTCCTCCTAACCGGTGACTCCCTGACTCCCATCTCTGTCCCCACCAATCAGTCTTCAACTCTGCTACCAGGATCCTTCTGCTTTCTCCATGTCTACTAACATTCAAAGCTCTTCACTCCTCTGCTCCTCACTACATTTATTCTCTTGTCTCGCTATACATTCCTGGCCATCTTCTCCACTCCTCTCAGAGCCACCTTCTCTCCACACCATTCACATCCGCTGCCACCTGTTGTCTCAAACTTTTCTATCTTGCTGTTCCTTACCTCTGGAATTCCATCCCTGAATTTCTTCGTAAGGAACCCTCTCTCAATACTCCTCAAGAAAAAACTAAGAGCCTACCTTTTGGAGCACTAGAACAGGGGTGTCCAACCTTTTGGCTTCCCTGGGCCACATTGGAAGAAGAAACATTTTCTGGGGTCATACTCGAAATACACACAAACCCTAACGCTAGCTTTTGATTTATTTTATTGTAAAAGTAAAAGAAAAGAGGGTATCATAAACCTAGTGAGATTTTTGACATTGTATTTGAGAAACTAATGTATCAATATCTGGTTGAATGGAAGTAGTTGCAATTCTCAGTGAATTCTCAAGGTGCTCATCAGATAATTTGGTTCTAATTTTACTCTTAGGGGCAGATTTATCAAGGGTCGAAGTTTGAAGTTAAAAAAACTTCAAACTTCGAATTCAAAAAGACCAACCGAATAGAGGTTGAAGGTTTTTGGGGTTCAAAGTGGTCCGTATTCAGCCTACTTTGAATCATACTATTGAAGGAATAGCAACTTCGATCTACTTCGATTCGAAGTTTTGCCCCCAAAAAACTTCAATCTTTCAAACTCCACCAATTGCCTCCATGTAGGTTCTAGGAGGTCCCCCATAGGCTAAAACAGCACTTCGGCAGATTTTAGGTGGCGTATGGTCGAAATCAAAGTTTTAAAGAGACAGTACATGATAAATTTTGATATTCGAATTTCGAGGTTTTTTTCAAATTAGAATCAAAGTTGGACTATTCCCTAGTCGAAGTACACAAAAAATAGCACGAAATTCAACGTTTTTAACTTCAAAAACTCACTTCGACCCTTGATAAATGTGCTCCTTAGTGTGTTCATTCTTGAAAAAAGTTGCTCACAAATGTAGGTGCTGCATATATCCCTATCATATCGGGCGATGCTGAAGAGTGCTTACTGCCTTTGAAAGTAACCGAACGATCACTTAACTGCTTTTTCTGCTCTAGGAAACCACACACCGCACACCCCATGTAAAATTTAATCCACACATTTGTGAATTCTTTGTGTTACATTGCAACATGAAATTTTCTCGATTGGTGGAAGTTCAAGATGGGCTGCATTCATATCCATCCCAGGCCGCATGCGGCCCTCGAGCTGCGGGTTGGACACCCCTGCACTAGAACATTAGCTTAGTCTTGTGCCTATGGACTATGCCTTTACTTGTGCACTTTTTCATCTCCGATTTGTGCCTGTATGTTAGCCTCCCATCCACTTAGACTGTAAGCTCTATGGGACAGGGACCTCCTTCCCACTATGTTTCAGACCACATATCACTTAAGCTCTTTGTCCTGATATAATTTCTGTGTATATTTATTATGTAATTTGTCTTCCCCTTGTATACTTTTATATCTATTGTACTTTTATGCACTGTACAACACAACAGCTCGTTACAAATAAAGTTATACACACAACAATTTATATAAATTGTTTTTTTAGCAAAGATTCTATATGAAATGTTTGCCAGCTGATGTAACGCTAATGAAAATTTGCCAGTGTTCGGCTGCTGAGATGCAGCTTTGCATTTTTAGTGAATTAGCATAGTAGTAACAAATTTGCACCTGGCGAAGTGGCGCGGAATGTGGCGAAGCTGTTGCTGGTGAAAATTTGCCATTTAGTGAATTTTCCCCAATGTGTCATTGATTCTAAAAGGGTATGATATATATCATCTTCAGATTACTCTAAGGGGCCTATTTACTCTAAGGGGCCTATTTACTAAGAATCAATTTAAATTTTTTCCACAAATCTCTAAAAATGTGTGGTTTTCATAGTTTTAAAAAAAACAAAAAACTGTAAAAATGATTTATTAAGTGTAAAAACTATTAATCCTGATCCTATTGGACCATTTTAAATTAATTCAGACTTTTAGAAGTTTTTAGATTTTTTTTCACTAGAAGTTGTCAGAAAAATTCCAACTTTTAGAGGTTTTAGAGGTATTTGTATTTTTTAGCGCATTTTTTTCCATTCATACTTTTTTTTTATTCAGATCCATCTAAATTCCTTCTAAATTCCATGACATTGGGTTTGTGAGTTTAGTTGTGGTTTCAAAAACCTCTGAACCACTAAAATTGATATATAGTCCTCCACATGTTAAATATCAACATTGGAAAACTTGATTGAATCCAATAGATAAAACTTGGGAAAAAGACTATAAATCAATATTGCATTCTTGAAATTAGCAAATGTATCTACTGAGCAATTTTTATGTTATAAATAAAAATATATCAGTGTGCTATGTTTTTCTTATTAGCACAATATTTTTTAAACAGTAATTATGGACATATATCTGTAGAAATAAGTCAAATCAACTGGACTTGCTGTGTTTTTTCCTTGAAGATGTTTCACCAGTCATCCAATCCATCCAATATATCTCAATTCAGAATAACTTGTACATAGGATCTTTCTTCGGTATATATCCTCTGGAATGTTGCTCCAATCAGCATAATCTGTTTATCATAATCCACAATGATGTCATTAAATTAGGTGTTGATTGTATTAGTAAGATTGGAGTTTTGATGTGTTATTAAACCGTCCAGGGAGAGGTGCCAAAACGGCATTGTATGGGGTAAATTTATCAAAGAGTGAAGTTCCGCCACTAGAGTGAAATTCCGCAGTTCACAAATCATTTCTATGGGATTTTGGAAGGCATATTTATCAATGGGTGAAAGTGAAAGTTCACCCTTTGATAAATACGCCTTTAAAAATCCCATAGAAATGAATGGAAAGTGGCAGAATTTCACTCTAGTGGCGGAATTTCACTCTAGTGGCGGAATTTCACTCTAGTGGCAGAACTTCACTATTAACTTCACTCTTTGATAAATATACCCCTTACGTGTCAGACAATAGATGTTGCACCCCCCCACACACACCTCTATTCAAACTTGGTTTTTCAGTTTCTACATTTATAGCTTCTTTAACACCTCTTTTGAACCAGTCGCTCTTCCAGGCTAGAATCTGGACTTGGCAGTCTTCAAACGTTTGTCCTTTCTCTTTTATATGTAGGTACACGGCTAAGTCCTGACCAGAGAAGCTGGCTGTTCTGTACTGCACCATACGCTGGTGTAACTGTTGTTTGGTTTCTCCCACATAGAAATCAGAGCACTCCTCAATGTACTGCACTGCATACACAATGTTACTCTTCTTGTGCTTTGGGGTTGGGTCTTTTGGGTGAACTAGTTGCTACCTCAGTGTGTTGCTGGGTTTAAAGCATAGAGGGATGTGGTGTTTATTAAAAATCCTTCTAAGTTTATCCGACACCCCAGCTACATATGGGAGCACCAAGTTTTTTCTCTTGTCCTGTTTTCCACCTTCACCTGTAGTCTTGTGTTATTGCATCTTTTTCTACTGGTTTTCACAAAAGCCCAATCTGGATACCAGTTGATTTAGCTTATTTCTACAGATGATGAATGAAAATCTTCACAAATGTATTTACATATACTAATTAGCATCAAAACGACTTTCCATTTTCTTGGAACCTGTAGACTTATTTTATCCAGAAGGAATAAAGAAAAGGAATACAACTTACTGGGCCACAGCTTTCGTTGCATTGCGTTGGCTGACAAATCACCAGATTAAACTGAGAGTTAGGGTCCACCTCAGAACTACACACACATTCATAACAGCTTCCAGGAGGAGAAGGTATTTGTGATTCAGGCTGAAGAGAGAAGACACATAGCAATAAGAGGCATACATATCATATATACAGATTCCATTTGTATATCTCCTTATAAGTATTATATGTGCACGTCTATGCTTTCTAATGTTTTTATTTTTTTTTGACCATGTTTATTTTAAAGATAAAGGTTGATTAAAAAAAAGCTATTTAAGATACAAAAATGTCACAAATCTTTCATCTGTGGTCCATAAATAGAGATAAAAATCCAAACTGTAGATCCTGCCAGTTGTTCCTTTTTGGTAAGCTCCTGCTTCTACTGACTAGAAGAATTAAACATCATCTGTATTACTAGAATATTGAGGCGCAAAGAGATCTTGTTGAACCATTGCCACAATAACACATTGGGTACTGCTATAATTACTCATGTAGGTATTACTATTTTTTTCGTATTTAAGTAAAAACTTTACTATATGCTGTATGTTCTGTGATAAAACATTATTGTATAGCCCACAAATAACAGAAGCCCACACAACAAAGTTAAGCGTGTATGTAAGAGCATCAATTACCAATGTTATATTATGCTAAGCAAACATGTTTTTTTCCTCCAGTATCTCATCATACACATAATAAGATTCTTATAAATTCACTGAGAAGTTTATATTAAGATTAATATGATTAAAAACTATAACCCTTTAGGCCATCTGCTTTTAAAACTGGGGCTATACTGTATATTTCCAGAAGTGCTCATGTCTTACAATTTATAGGTCTCTATGATATTTAATGAGCTAAATATAAATTGTTGCACTTACCTGATACTCTATCCCATTCTGCACACACACACTTTTTTGAACTATAGAAACAAACATAATTAACAGAGAATATTAGCAGAGAATACTTATAGTCTTAGGATTCTTGAAATGGATAGTGGTGAACAATAATAAGGAAGAAGTGCTTTAAGTAGATTTCTATATTACTGATTCTCATTTATTTAATTAATGGTCCATATACTGAAAACAATATGCATTCACTATCTATCTTATTTAATATGAGGTAAATGTGCACTTTTTCCATACACAGTTGTTCAGACAACAAACAAAGCTCTAGCCAATCGGAAGAAAGATTTTTAAAATCCCCAGGTTGGTAGTTTTCAAGTTTGGTGTGATAGAGGCCCCCTCCACTACTGTATACCATGTAGGGTAAAGTGTAGTAAGCTGGGAAAGTGTCCGTAACCTGGTGCAATTAAACCCCTTGATCTGCCAAACCTCGAGGATAACTCAAAATAGTTTTGCCACTACTATCTATCTTCCATTCCCTTACTGCCCTACTTTTCACCCAGACTGCTTTTGTTGAAGTGGGTACTGGGTAGCATCAAGGAAATTATTTCAGTGATGAGGGGGTAAGAAAAAAAACAATAGTCCCTACAGTAAGAAACCATATGTTGTCATAATAACATTTTCTAGTTTTCCCCAATATCAGTCTTTATATTAAAAAAAGTAAATGCTTTTAATTATAGAAACATAACAATTAGGAAACCTACCACATGAAATATTCACACAGCAGTCATGTGATATGATGGTTTTTTCAAATCCAGGTGAACATATATCAATTGTTGGCGGACACAAATTGGTATTGCAGTCTGTTTTGTGTAAGCAAAGAAAAACTGAGTCTTAGTCAATGCAAAATCTTGAAGTTACTTTATCCCATCATCACCAAACTCTTTACAAGGCACTGTCAGTGCCTTAAGTTGCACATACAGTATTCCCTTTATTAAAATAAAATATCAGCAGCCCACAAAACCCTCTATCCTTCTATACCTCAGGACCTGCTAGCAGCCCCCAGGTCTACTGTTTCTATTGTCATAGTTGTTAACGTGACTTAAGTAAATAAATGAATAGAGTGTATAGAATCAAGTTATGCCTCATAAACACTGAAATGCTGTATGTAAAGCTCTAAAAGAGAATTATACATATGCATCATTAACAGTGAGTGCTGATGGTTTCCATTACACTAAACAGTTTAATTGCTAAAGAACAGACAAGGTTCAGTTGTTAAAATGACTCAAGTTCTGTGGCAGTACAGTCAATATATAAAAGACGAGGTCCTCTACTCCCATCCATTATATATATACCCCTGATATATATATATATATCAGGGGTAGGCAACCTGCGGCTCGGGAGCCTCATGCGGCTCTTCATCGTGCTTGCTGCGGCTCGGTCTTGCGGCTTTGCCTGTAACATCATCTATACAGCCCTATCACCTGCTGGCGGCTTCTTGAGTGTGCAACCACGGTAAGTTAATAGGGCTATTCAGTGTTTAATTTATTTCAAAGTAGGTCTACACAAGCACACTGCACTTCTGTTTGTTGTATTCTATCGTTGTAACAGTTAAAATTAAAAAAAGGTTAAAACTTTTAAAAGTTTATAAGTAGGGATGGGTGAATTTTTTCGCCTCGTTTCACCGCAGAATTGATGCCCATAGACTTGTATGGTGTCGTGCGACAAAAAAAATTATGCGCATCAAAAAAATTTGATGCGCGACAATTTTTTTGACGCCCATAGACTTTAATGGACGTCGTCGACATTTCGCCTGCTGCGAATTTTTGGCGATACTAAACGGGTCAAATTCGCCCATCCCTATTTATAAGCTGTGTTATGTTCTGTGGCTCCAGACTATTTTCTTTAGTGGAAGAGGGGGCAAAATGGCTCTTTTGATAGTAAAGGTTGCTGACCCCTGATCTATATATAAATATATATATATATATATATATATATATATATATATATATATATATATATATATATATATATATATATATACTGACCAACTACGTCAAAGTCATCCCTGGTCTGACAAGTCCTACACTCACTTTCTGATTCATTAAGAATTCCACTGCTTCATTATACATTCTTCACAGGAACTAAGTTTTACCTGCAACATGCTTCCTTTCAAAGTTAAAACTCCCGAATGGTTGCCTTTTTTTTATTGGCCACTTCTGGGATCACCTGACTGTAGCTGTGGTTGCCCTTTTTTTATTGGATCACCTGACTGTAGCTGTGAATGATGGGAAAAAAGATACAGCTGGCCACTAATCTTGTGTAAACTATTACAAAAAAAGTGTGCTCACCACTAAATTTGAAACCATTAGGAGCAGTTCAATGAGGCTGTGACCACAAAATTCATACATTTAAGTGAAGAGGTCCTCATTATCAGTACATAGGTGGATAAGACATTTTTGTGCATTATGTTACTAAAAAATGCCTGTGGGAAAATATTACCTGTGAGTAGTTATGAGCAAATTTTTTGCCAAGTTTCACTGCAAAGATTATGCCCATAGAAAAAATAGTAGCCCATCAAAAAAATTTTGACAACCATAGACTTGCATAGAATGCATTTCGCCAATTTTCGATATTTTTGCGAATTTTTGGTGAAATAAAATGGTCATAGTCGCCCATCAGTCCCTGTGAGGTCCTCAACTCATGTAATGACATTATATACAATATAGTGTTTGTTAGCAACCAACATTTTGTACTCACAACAGTCCATGTAGGGACAGCAAGGGTCTGCTGAAACAAGCTGCACTAGCTCATAACCTGGCAAATCACAGGTAACAGTCACAGGGTCACATGTAACAGGTGAACAAGATATTTTAAGGGTGTATGGATTGCATGCACAGTTTTGACAGTTTTCAGTCCATGTGCTACCAGGCTGAAAGAGTAGACACACATATTAGTTTTAAAGGTATAAACAAAGTGGGCCTCTACAACAATGTGCCCATTCATGCAAATAAATTAGCTTAATACAAATAAGAATTAAAATTAGGCTACATAAAAGATACATAAAAAAGATCATTTGTTTTTTTAGATGGGGTCAGTGACCCCCTTTCAAAAGCTGGTGTCAACAAAAAAAGGAAAATAATTAAAAACTATAAAAATAAATAAATAATGAAGACCAATTAAAAAGCTACTTAGAAGTGGCCATTCTATAACATACCACCTCTGCTACCTTTCAGATTAAAAAAACTAATGACCCTCACATTTAAAGCACTTCATAAATCTGCCCCACCCTACATCTCTGATCTCATCTCTATATACTCACCCAACCGCTTGCTACGCTCCTCTACTGACCTGCTACTCAACATTTCTCTCATTACCTCCTCACATGCTCGCATTCAAGACTTTGCAAAGACTGCACCCCTCCTCTGGAATGCTCTCCCACGTTCTGACTTTCTCCCAACCTTTCTGCTTTCAAAAGATCTCTTAAAACGCACTTCTTTAGAGAAGACTACCTCCACTCTGCTTAACTACCAAATGCAATACCACATACAATACCACATCTCTCACCCATTCAATTCTGATCTTGCCCACTCCCACACCTTGTGTCTTATTATCTTCCCTTTAGATTGCAAGCTCCTTTGCACAAGGCCTTCCTCACTTTTTGTACCGGTATTGGTTGTAATGTATATAACTCCATATGTTCTATGTATATAATTAATGTGATTTAGTTGTATAAACACATTTACTTTACAGTGCGGCAAAATATTCTGACACTATATAAATAAATGTTAATAATAATAATAATACTAATACTTATAAAAATTCTCTGTATTTCACCAAAGTTGCTGCTAACAAATCAGGCATTTGAAAATATGGGGTCTGAGCAGTTACCAACACAATCTATGGGCACTACTGGTCATTGTTTTGTCATGGAGAAGTTTAGTTGGGCTTCTTGTTTTTCTTATTATGTATGCTTTTTATTTATGGACTCCTCCACATGTTTGCTGGATAGGAAGGTTCCTCACTGGAATGTGCTGCTTTAGAGGCCCTGAAAACACAAAGCTTTAGCAATACGCATTCTAGTGCTTAGCCATTCAGGCCATGTCCAATGGTGATTAAATTATGAACAGAACCAAAGGGGTTACTGAAGGTGCCAGGGACTGTGGGGAGGAGCCATATTTAAAGTCAAACTAAACCCTATGCCTTCCCCCTCCACTGCCCCCCTTCAAGCTCCCTCCCACAGCCTCTATTATATTTAGAAGTCTGCTGAATTGCACTAAATCTGCAGAGTTGTGCAGCGGAACTCAAAGAGACCATCTTCCCATGTCTTCTGTTAGAGTGGGGACACAGATCTTGAAGGAACATGCACAGTTCAATCCATGCCCTGAATTGGCTTCTACTACATATAGTATGCTCCCGCAAGATCAAGATCGGCAACTGACAGAAAAAGACAGAGAGAAGATGGCTCCTTTGAACTCCACTGCTCAACACTGCAGATTTATTGCAGGTCAGTAGACAGAGAGACTTCTGAGCAGAATATCTTGTGCAGGGAGGAACTTGGAGGGGGATGAAGGAGAGTTTGAGTATAGGTGGGGTTTTGTTCTCCTTTATTGGGGAAAGGATTTCTGGAGTCTGTAGTCCTTCCTTCTTCCCTCAGGATCCTGGAGAGCTACTGGAGATCTCCCACCCTCTCTTCCTTAGGTTTCAAGTGTTGTGCTGTTGTATATGTTGGGGTTGCCATTATGATGCCTGTTGCTATTCATTTCAACTGTACCTGTTTTAGGTGTTAGTTATTGGGAATGGTTTCAGTGTTGTCACAGCAGTTAGGGTGGGTATAAATTGTTTTCATACCATTTGGTATATGTTATCTTGATTAACTGATATGCCCACCATGACAGTGGTGGCTGGTATCTGGTTAACATATGGATGGATATGTCATAGCAAGGACAACCTCCACCCCTTAAAGGAAACTATGGGCCCTGTGTCTTCTTTATTATTTTTTCAATCATCATATAAGCAGTATGTAGCCTTGGCTTTCACCCCGGAAATCACACAAAAAAGAAAGAGCTTATGGTAATTGCCCCACATTTTTAAAAGAAGATGAGTGAAACCTGCTAAGAATTGTTGTGGTTCTTATGGCTATGGTCTTTTTGCTGGCACTTAGAGATGAATTAACCACACCTTCAGGCAATTTGTTAGTTGAAATTCCTGTAGAGGTTTGCTGTTCATGACTTATGTGTAATTTCAAATTAATTTATTTCTAAAATTGATTCAAAATGAATTTGCAAAATTCATCTTCAACTCTTGATCGTAAATGCCCACATTAACCTACAATATTGTCTTCTAATTAAAGAAGGTTAAGAATACGGGAAAAGGTTAGAAAAATCCTGTTTCTCTAAAACAAACAGTAGGAGCCTTACATATTTGATTTGCTCCATTCAGAACAAAGACAACTAGTTGTTGTCCACCAGCATTAGCATCTTAAGACCACCAGCACTAGCATCAGTAAAGAGTATGGTACTATAATGAAAGTCATACTGTATATGGTATTTATATGGTAGATTGTATGTAATAATAATGATAATATAGGGGTATATAAGATTACTGATTAATACAATATACATGCTATGATTTCAGGTACTGTGAGCAATAATAGGTGTATAACAATTTCAGAACAAGCCTCACTCACTTGAAATTAAATTGAAGGAAAAACAGTAGACACCTAATATATTTTAGCTAGAAGAGCTCTACCAAATGTAATTCAAATATTGACAATACAATCAATTTGACTGTGAATATTATCTTGATATTCAGTGAGTATTATTGATTAGTTGACCAAATAAAGGCTACTTAATGCACTTAAAGTCATTCACCACCAACATACCTTTCTGTAGACTAAATCAGGTCCCAAGCAAGCTATAGCAAAAAAATTCAAGAAGTTAATAATATTAATTACATTTTCAGAGTAATTTGAGTAATTTTCTGTAATAACAAGAAATCTTAAACAGGACCTATATCTGCAAGCACCTGGCACAATGTGTCCAGAAACTATCACCTCACTTTGTGCAATGGTCAGTCAAATTCATAGAAAATTATTATTTTGGATAAACAAGTCTCTGAAGGTGTGATGGAGAGAGATAACATACAGATAGAGTACACTCTACATAGACATTTAGATGAGTTTCACGTGTTTTTGATAGATTTTAATTTGATTTTTGATTATTTTTACATGCTTTTCCATCAGAATGGAAATTATGATACAGTATATTGTGCCAAGGTGTGCTGAGTTTTGCAGAGAAATGAGGTTTGACAACAAAATAAATAATTTACAATGTGAAAGGCAGGGTGCAATATGCCAAAAAAAATGGCACAATGCACCATGTTTTTACACTTTACTCCCTTCTTGCCACCATTGATGAATTGCCTATCTGCACATTATTTCAAAGCCCAGAGACCTGCAGCCATCTCCATGAATACAACGCTGCCATGCTGTATTCAAGAGGGGTTGGCAGTGGCAGGCACATTTGCTTAAAGTAAGCATGGGTTTGGTAGCCAGCAAACAAAGCCTTAAAGCAAAGTATTGATGTTCATTTTTATTGCTGTAACCAACCAAAATGTATAGAATTTTGACTGCTGTTGCCCCCAGAAAAAAAAACAGACTGTGATTTCAGTTTTATTTTTATCTTATTATTTATTATTCTTTGTTTTCAGGCCCTCTGCTATTAATCTTTCCTTCTGACTTCCATACTGAATTTATCTCATATTTTTATAAAACCAAGCTTGACCAAACTCCCATCCATGATTGTATCTTCATCAATCAAATAATTCGAAAAAATCAGGAAAAAATTGGTAAAATCGAGCAAAAACTCAAAACCTACAAAATTTTCAGATTTGACGTGCGACACGCTCATTTTAAACCCCATTTTTTGGGATAATCCGACAAAATCCAGCACAGATCACTATATCTTCAAATTGTAAAAGGAACATCTGACATTGAATTTTACATGACCTTGGCAGGTTTAAAATAGCAGATTCTTTTTGCAGCTTCGGGGTATAATACATCTCAAAAAAAAAAACTCAACCAGAAAAAATCGAGGTTTAGTAAACAACCCCCTTAGAGTCTTTTATTACATTACCACCTAAGTGTTCAGTGTAAGTGGTCCGGATATAACCGGGGGGCCTTAAAAAAGTTCGATCAAACTAGAATCCAGGATTGGACCTTATTTATTATAAAAAAAAAAACACAATTTATTTGGATCTGGGACAAATATGAAAAAAATCAAGCGCAAATCAAACGTACAATTTTTTTGGGGCCGAAATAGTTGGATTTTCGGCCTAATTCCAATACAGACCAAAACAAAAAATAGGATATGGACCTCTCCCATTGACTTATATACAACCTCGATAGGTATGAGATGGCGGAAATTTTTCTATAATAATAAAGCTTTAAAAATTTAAAAAAATTTCCACAAAAAAATTGGATTCTATAGTAAAAAAAAAACTGAATTTTTCAAGTTTTTGGCATTTGGACTTAATAAATAAATAACCCACTAAATATAGTCACAAGCAGTTGAAAATGAAATGGCAGTTATAGAGGCTTATGTATGCATCAACTTTCACAACTGAAAATTCAAGTATCATAGAAAATATTTCAGTTTAGATGCTAGGATGGGTTTATCTAAAAACATTTGGTTTATTAATCAATGTAATTCCTACTAATGCAAGTGAGCAGTGCTATAAAATAAAATTATGAATGTTAAAGAGGTGGCTCACATTATCACATTAGTCAAGCAAAATGAACTTTAATTACACTGTATAAATTATTTGAATCTTGTTTCCATCAGTCTGGGAATTCATAATTATTGAAAGCAGGCAGGAGCCATTTTGTGGACACTGTTATTAAGGCAAGCCTTGCATCATCTCAGAATCTACACAATTTAATGCTCAAGAGAACAGGGGATTATGTGGAAAGCAGTGACATCTAAGAAGTGCTGAATGGAAAGTGAAAGTAATTGTCTGCCCCGCCTCTATGCTATTGGCATAGAGGAGTGGCAGACAATATTTGATTGACAGCTGAGATTTTTAAATGAGCTTACAACAGTGATGAATGCTTTAATAAAAAATAGAAATTGGATTTCATGTTTAATTTGAAAAGGACTTTTATTATCCAGATTTTTGTGTCTGGGTGACAAGTCCATTTTAAGTTAACTTTTAATATGTTATAGAATGGCCAATTATATGCAACTTTTCAATTGGTCTTCATTATTGATTTTTTATCTTTGTTTTTAATTATGTGCCTTTTTATTCTGACTATTCCCAGATTTTCTAAATAAAAAAATGCTCTGTAAAGCTACAGATTTTTTGTTATTGCTACTTTTTATTACACAGCTTTCTATTCATGTCCTCTCCTATTTATCTTCCAGCCTCCTATTCATAGAAATATATGGTTGCTAGGGTAAATTGGACCCTAGCAACCACATTGCTGCAATTGCAAACTGGAGAGCTGCTGAATAAAATGCAAAATACCTAAAAAACTACGAATAATACAAAATGATAACCATTTGCAAATTGAATCAGAATATCACTCCCTACGTCATACAGATAGTTAACTCAACAGTAAACAATCCTTTTAATATATAACCTCCACAACATTTGCATTGTAAGCAAATTGAAAATCAGATATAAAATATAGTGTAATTTATTTTATAGGACAATGCTTTGAATCTAGAACTTCAACATATATGAGCTTACGTGGACATTGGTAGAAGAAACAGCATCCTTTCTCATCATAGATCCTCTGCGGCTCCTGATTACTTTCACATGTTATTTTTATTTGAGCTTCACAATACTTAAAGTTAACAGAAATGCCACCACTGGGAGTACATGATGCATTAAAGCATTCACTGATTACAAAATTCTGAAAATTACAAAGTTGAAAAATCAATTGCATGAGGAATACAAACATTAAATTAATTACTAATAAAGCTACATCAGGTTAAGACCAAATGGTAACCTAAGCAGATCAGAGATTTAATGGCCCATTTATGTAACTGAAAATTTACAATTTTACTCCAGGATACCAAATGATACAAAGCAAGAAGCCAGTACTTTAGTGCTTCTAGTGCAATGATCTTGTAGAACCGAAGGAGCCCCATGTGATAAACTTGGGACAGTAGCTTTTTACTTACTCCTGATCTCAAACCACAATAGAAAATTTAATGTATTGCAACAAAAGGAAACTCATTCCAGTTATTGAAGGCTACCAACTGCGTAATTATAAATAAACTGAAAGAATAAATCTGGCCATAGACGCAAAGTTCTGATCGTACGAATCGAGGATTCGTATGATTTTCGGACCGTGTGTGGAGAGTCCCGACATTTTTTGTTTGGCGGAGATTGGTCATTTGGTTGATCAGACAGGTTAGAAGAGTTCTGTCAGCTGCCGATAATTTCTCTGCATGTATTGCGGATCGTACAATTTTCAGAGGGAGACTGTCACTAGCTTTTGTCGGACATAACTATCGTAAAATTACTGTCAGGGGCAGAACATTAGCTGATCTGTTCTTTTGTACTTTATTTGATCGGAATGGTTAGTGGCAGGTCGGGAGATGGGGAAGTCTGATTCTACGATGATTCATGCGATCGGATCTTTGCGTTTATGGCCAGCTTTAAGGTAAAATAAAATGTTGTGGCAGTGTACCAAATTAAATGTCTGCCCTATGTGAGGGTGGGGATACATACCGCTCTGGATATGATAATTACATTTGTGCAAGATGCAACATTTTAATGCAAGTTACCATGTATTTTATAAACAATGCTATATTTTCCCCTAGAACTCCAATATAAACCATCTTTACGCTTCTAAATTGACTGCCCGGATTTCAGAAGTCAAAAAAATGGGTAGGATTGTGACCTGGTTGACAAACAATTCACCCAAAACAAGAAAAACATTTAAAAATCGTATGCACTTAAATGCTATTTGCAAATAAGCCTACCCTGCAGCTTGGACCTAATGCCAATATGTGTTCAGACTAATTTGTTGAATCTTGTGCAAGATGCACTGAGAAGTAAAAGGGAGTCCTGCCTTTGGTAGGTGTTATTTCAAGAATTCCATTGACAATGATAAAGAAAAAGATCAGCTCTACAATTTGTGAATGATTAACCAACACAAAAGTAATTAGGACTGACATTCATAAACAGTGCTGGGCATGGCCTGAGTATGCATTGTTAGTCAAATAAAACTATTTCTACTACTACTGCTACAACTTCTAATAATAAAAAAGTGCAGATTTGCTGATTTTATGCATAAGGTGCATAGTAGTGATGGGCGAATTTATTCTCCAGGCGCAAATTCACTGTGAATTTCCTGTGAAAATTTTCCGGAAATTTGCGCGAAAATTCACTAACGAATTTTCGCCAGCGTCAAAATTTTTTTGATGGTGACGACAATTCTGTTGCTGGTGACAATTAAAGGATGGCCATTGACTTAAATGCGTGTCAAATTGTTGCATCGCCTTAATTGTCGCTGGAGTCAAAAATATTGACTCCAACGACAATAGTGGGAATAATGTGAATTCCAATCCCACCGACAGTACAAAGTTGAGCTAACAGAATCATACTTAAGTGACAGTTGTTAATTTTATGCTTTGAGGCATAAGTAGCTCCAGCACAATTATGCTGCAATGCCAGCTATGAATATTGCATTATGGATCAAAAAAAACATTTCAATTAGCTCCTTTTTCACTAATTATGAGCTTTAATGCCAGTTGGAAACTAATATAATAAAAGTAAAGGCAAAAATAGACTATAAATACAGTTGCCCTTAATTGCTCAGCATGTAGCATTATTGTCTTAGTAATAGATCCCTTCTTAAAGGAGTTGAAAACTCTACTCAAAAGTTCAATCTGCACGTCTGCCATTTACTTAAATATAAGCATTGTTAGCTTAAGAAAAATGTATAATGTTTAGAAGGCATAAAAAGATTGGAAATATATGGAAGTAGAAAATTACATATAGATGAAGAGAGCAGAGAAAATAAACAAAAGGAAAAGGAAAGAGAAAGAAAAGAGGTAGTAGAAGTGACAAATCAGCAAAAGAGGACAACATAAAGGGAGAAAGGAAGGAAAGAATGAGAAGTTCATGGGTGAAATTTTGGTTAAAGTAAAAATTTAAAAAGAAAGACAGGAGGTGGAAGAGAAAATAAAATTTATTGTTGTTTTCTATTTTCTGGGACATTACCTGGGTACTACTGGGTAAAATGTAATGAATAGTGATGGGCGAATCTAGTTGCCTGGCATGGATTTGCAGCGTATTTCCGCATTTTGCCACCTGCAAATTTTTTCAGGAAACTGCTGCCAAAATTTGTTCAGACAAAAAACGTTCTCGTGTAAAAATTATCAAGCATCAAAATAATTTTGACACCCATTGACTTTAATGCATTTGGACAAAAAAGTCGCGCATGTAAAAAAAAAAAAAAATGGCGCTCGTTTAAAAATTGTCGTACCTCAAAATCATTTTGACACCCATTTACTTCAATGTGTTTCACAGTGACGTTTGCAATCTTTTTGGTGAAGCAAAACGAGACAGATTCAACCATCACTAGTAATGAATAGGCCAATGATTTTATTCTACACAAAACTAGTCAGCAGTAGGCTCTTGAAGCACAGCAGTGGAGATCTTAACTATGCATTAAGGACAGTTTTAAATTTAGTAACCAGTTCTGCAAGGGAATAGGTAACAATAGGTTGGCCTCCAATGCAAAAAAGTAAAAAGTCACTTTAGGAAGGGCCCATCACACAAAGCTATACCCAAAGACAAGAAAAGACCCAAAGTCTGGCAGCACTGCAGAGTATTTTTGAATGTAAAGCTTTTTTTTGCACCACAGTGTCTAGTGATGACCTCACTATGTGCATCACAGAGAAAGATGAACAAATTTTGTCACAGAAAGCTGGAGCCACACTGAGTGGCAGAGGGGATCAGTACACTCATTACCAGGGATGTAAATACAGAGGAAGCAGACCCTGCAGCTGTAGTGGAGCCCAGGAGGTATAGGGCCCCATGAAGCCAAAATAATGAGCGATTTCAACTTATATTGGTTAAACAGTACAATCTCTTGATATGTTGGGGCCCTAAAATTAACATTTAGTTACTTCACTGCTCATTACATCCGCATGCACATTAACTTATTTTCCACACCCAACTATATAGCCACAGCTTAAACAATTAAGTATTATGGACTCTAAAATATCAGGTTGTGTATATGACTGTAAAGAACCAGATTCTATAATGTTTGCACCACCTAGTAGCTTAGTCAATGGTTTATGTGCATTGCTATAAAAATGTCTTTCTTTGCTTCCTGTACCTTTACCATGTGATCATGTGTAACACCAGGAAAAGATTAGTTTAGCTGCCATCTTTATACTGTTCACAGCTAGGATAACACCATCTGCAGTAATCCTACCCCATCCAGCCTTGTGGTAGCATCATTACTTATGAATTTATAAATGCTACTATCCACAGTTTTTAATGTATTTGTCAGGATATGACATACTGTACAGCTTTACTAAGAACTGTTATTTTCTATTTTCTCCACTTTTACCCTTCACTTTGTAAATAAACTGGAGCTCACCAATTACCAATCTCAGTGGATTAATGAAGGAGTTTAGCTGCATGTCAAGCTACACACTACCCCAGAGTAACACGTAGTGAGTGAGGACAGAACATTAACAATTGACAAGATTCAATTAAAAATAACTTACTTGTTCTCTAGTAGTAAGGTTCTGATCTCTAAAAAACTCTGTGGTTTTTGAAAGAAAAGTTGACTCTCTAACCGATGGTGTCATTGTGAATACAGTGCTGGCTGATGTCTTTGTTGGTGTTGTGCTACTTTTGATTGTTGATGTCACAACTGCAGTTTTTGTTGTTGGCATTGTTGTAGAATGTGGGCTGACTGATGTTTTCCTTGAAGTTGTTGTTCTTACTGACACTGGAGTGGTAGATTTTGTCATGGTTGGTAAAGTGGCTGATGTTTTTGTGCTGGCTGAAGTCTTTTTTGTTGTGGTACTTTTGATGGTTGATGTTATAACTACTGTTTTTGTCGTTGGCTTAGTTGTAGAATGTGGGCTAATTGATGTTTTCCTTGAAGTTGTTGTTCGTAATGACACTGGAGTGGTAGATTTTGTCATGGTTGGTAAAGTGGCTGATGTTTTTGTGCTGGCTGATGTCTTCCTTGGTGTTGTGGTACTTTTCATTTCTGATGTCACAGCAACCGTTTTTGTTGTTGGCTTAGTTGTAGAATGTGGGCTAACCGACGTTTTCCTTGAAGTTGTTGTTCTTAATGTCACTGGAGTGGTAGATTTTGTCATGGTTGGTAAAGTGGCTGATGTTTTTGTGCTGGCTGATGTCTTCCTTGGTGTTGTGGTACTTTTGATGGTTGATGTCACAGCTACTGTTTTTGTTGTTGGCTTAGTAGTAGAATGTGTGCTGAACGATGTTTTCCTTGAAGTTGTTGTTCGTACTGACACTGGAGTGGTAGATTTTGTCATGGTTGGTAAAGTGGCTGATGTTTTTGTGCTGGCTGATGTCTTCCTTGGTGTTGTCGTACTTTTGATTGTTGATGTCACAGCAACCGTTTTTGTTGTTGGCTTAGTTGTAGAATGTGGGCTGACTGATGTTTTCCTTGAAGTTGTTGTTTTTACTGACACTGGAGTTGTAGATTTTGTCATGGTTGGTAAAGTGGCTGATGTTTTTGTGCTGCCTGATGTCTTCCTTGGTGTTGTGGTACTTTTGATGGTTGATGTCACAGCAACCGTTTTTGTTGTTGGCTTAGTTGTAGAATGTGGGCTGACTGATGTTTTTCTTGAAGTTGTTGTTCTTATTGACACTGGAGTGGTAGATTTTGTCATGGTTGGTAAAGTGGCTGATGTCTTCCTTGGTGTTGTGGTACTTTTTATGGTTGATGTCACAGCTACTGTTTTTGTTGTTGGCTTAGTAGTAGAATGTGGGCTGACCGATGTTTTCCTTGAAGTTGTTGTTCGTACTGACACTGGAGTGGTAGATTTTGTCATGGTTGGTAAAGTGGCTGATGTTTTTGTGCTTGCTGATGTCTTCCTTGGTGTTGTGGTACTTTTGATGGTTGATGTCACAGCTACTGTTTTTGTTGTTGGCTTAGTAGTAGAATGTGGGCTGACCGATGTTTTCCTTGAAGTTGTTGTTCGTACTGACACTGGAGTGGTAGATTTTGTCATGGTTGGTAAAGTGGCTGATGTTTTTGTGCTGGCTGATGTCTTCCTTGGTGTTGTCGTACTTTTGATTGTTGATGTCATAGCAACCGTTTTTGTTGTTGGCTTAGTTGTAGAATGTGGGCTGACTGATGTTTTCCTTGAAGTGGTTGTTTTTACTGACACTGGAGTTGTAGATTTTGTCATGGTTGGTAAAGTGGCTGATGTTTTTGTGCTGCCTGACGTCTTCCTTGGTGTTGTGGTACTTTTGATTGTTGATGTCACAGCAACCGTTTTTGTTGTTGGCTTAGTTGTAGAATGTGGGCTGACTGATGTTTTTCTTGAAGTTGTTGTTCTTATTGACACTGGAGTGGTAGATTTTGTCATGGTTGGTAAAGTGGCTGATGTTTTTGTGCTGGCTGATGTCTTCCTTGGTGTTGTGGTACTTTTGACTGTTGATGTCACAGCAACCGTTTTTGTTGTTGGCTTAGTTGTAGAATGTGGGCTGACTGAAGTTTTTCTTGAAGTTGTTGTTCTTACTGACACTGGAGTGGTAGATTTTGTCATGGTTGGTAAAGTGGCTGATGTTTTTGTGCTGGCTGATGTCTTCCTTGGTGTTGTGGTACTTTTTATGGTTGATGTCACAGCTACTGTTTTTGTTGTTGGCTTAGTAGTAGAATGTGGGCTGACTGATGTTTTCCTTGAAGTTGTTGTTCGTACTGACACTGGAGTGGTAGATTTTGTTATGATTGATAAAGTGGCTGATGTTTTTGTGCTGGCTGATGTCTTCCTTGGTGTTGTGGTACTTTTGACTGTTGATGTCACAGCAACCGTTTTTGTTGTTGGCTTAGTTGTAGAATGTGGGCTGACTGACGTTTTTCTTGAAGTTGTTGTTCTTACTGACACTGGAGTGGTAGATTTTGTCATGGTTGGTAAAGTGGCTGATGTTTTTGTGCTGGCTGATGTCTTCCTTGGTGTTGTGGTACTTTTGATGGTTGATATCATAGTAACTGTTTTTGTTGTTGGTTTAGTTGTAGAATGTGGGCTGACTGACGTTTTTCTTGAAGTTGTTGTTCTTACTGACACTGGAGTGGTAGATTTTGTCATGGTTGGTAAAGTGGCTGATGTTTTTGTGCTGGCTGATGTCTTCCTTGGTGTTGTGGTACTTTTGACTGTTGATGTCACAGCAACCGTTTTTGTTGTTGGCTTAGTTGTAGAATGTGGGCTGACTGAAGTTTTTCTTGAAGTTGTTGTTCTTACTGACACTGGAGTGGTAGATTTTGTCATGGTTGGTAAAGTGGCTGATGTTTTTGTGCTTGCTGATGTCTTCCTTGGTGTTGTGGTACTTTTTATGGTTGATGTCACAGCTACTGTTTTTGTTGTTGGCTTAGTAGTAGAATGTGGGCTGACCGATGTTTTCCTTGAAGTTGTTGTTCTTACTGACACTGGAGTGGTAGATTTTGTCATGGTTGGTAAAGTGGCTGATGTTTTTGTGCTGGCTGATGTCTTCCTTGGTGTTGTGGTACTTTTGACTGTTGATTTCACAGCAACCGTTTTTGTTGTTGGCTTAGTTGTAGAATGTGGGCTGACTGACGTTTTTCTTGAAGTTGTTGTTCTTACTGACACTGGAGTGGTAGATTTTGTCATGGTTGGTAAAGTGGCTGATGTTTTTGTGCTTGCTGATGTCTTCCTTGGTGTTGTGGTACTTTTTATGGTTGATGTCACAGCTACTGTTTTTGTTGTTGGCTTAGTAGTAGAATGTGGGCTGACCGATGTTTTCCTTGAAGTTGTTGTTCTTACTGACACTGGAGTGGTAGATTTTGTCATGGTTGGTAAAGTGGCTGATGTTTTTGTGCTGGCTGATGTCTTCCTTGGTGTTGTGGTACTTTTGACTGTTGATGTCACAGCAACCGTTTTTGTTGTTGGCTTAGTTGTAGAATGTGGGCTGACTGACGTTTTTCTTGAAGTTGTTGTTCTTACTGACACTGGAGTGGTAGATTTTGTCATGGTTGGTAAAGTGGCTGATGTTTTTGTGCTTGCTGATGTCTTCCTTGGTGTTGTGGTACTTTTTATGGTTGATGTCACAGCTACTGTTTTTGTTGTTGGCTTAGTAGTAGAATGTGGGCTGACCGATGTTTTCCTTGAAGTTGTTGTTCGTACTGACACTGGAGTGGTAGATTTTGTCATGGTTGGTAAAGTGGCTGATGTTTTGGTGCTTGCTGATGTCTTCCTTGGTGTTGTGGTACTTTTGATGGTTGATATCATAGTAACTGTTTTTGTTGTTGGTTTAGTTGTAGAATGTGGGCTGACTGACGTTTTTCTTGAAGTTGTTGTTCTTACTGACACTGGAGTGGTGGATTTTGTCATGGTTGGTAAAGTGGCTGATGTTTTTGTGCTGGCTGATGTCTTCCTTGGTGTTGTGGTACTTTTGACTGTTGATGTCACAGCAACAGTTTTTGTTGTTGGCTTAGTTGTAGAATGTGGGCTGACTGAAGTTTTTCTTGAAGTTGTTGTTCTTACTGACACTGGAGTGGTAGATTTTGTCATGGTTGGTAAAGTGGCTGATGTTTTTCTGCTTGCTGATGTCTTCCTTGGTGTTGTGGTACTTTTTATGGTTGATGTCACAGCTACTGTTTTTGTTGTTGGCTTAGTAGTAGAATGTGGGCTGACCGATGTTTTCCTTGAAGTTGTTGTTCTTACTGACACTGGAGTGGTAGATTTTGTCATGGTTGGTAAAGTGGCTGATGTTTTTGTGCTGGCTGATGTCTTCCTTGGTGTTGTGGTACTTTTGACTGTTGATGTCACAGCAACCGTTTTTGTTGTTGGCTTAGTTGTAGAATGTGGGCTGACTGACGTTTTTCTTGAAGTTGTTGTTCTTACTGACACTGGAGTGGTAGATTTTGTCATGGTTGGTAAAGTGGCTGATGTTTTTGTGCTTGCTGATGTCTTCCTTGGTGTTGTGGTACTTTTTATGGTTGATGTCACAGCTACTGTTTTTGTTGTTGGCTTAGTAGTAGAATGTGGGCTGACCGATGTTTTCCTTGAAGTGGTTGTTTTTACTGACACTGGAGTTGTAGATTTTGTCATGGTTGGTAAAGTGGCTGATGTTTTTGTGCTGCCTGACGTCTTCCTTGGTGTTGTGGTACTTTTGATTGTTGATGTCACAGCAACCGTTTTTGTTGTTGGCTTAGTTGTAGAATGTGGGCTGACTGATGTTTTTCTTGAAGTTGTTGTTCTTATTGACACTGGAGTGGTAGATTTTGTCATGGTTGGTAAAGTGGCTGATGTTTTTGTGCTGGCTGATGTCTTCCTTGGTGTTGTCGTACTTTTGATTGTTGATGTCACAGCTACTGTTTTTGTTGTTGGCTTAGTAGTAGAATGTGGGCTGACCGATGTTTTCCTTGAAGTTGTTGTTCGTACTGACACTGGAGTGGTAGGTTTTGTCATGGTTGGTAAAGTGGCTGATGTTTTTGTGCTGGCTGATGTCTTCCTTGGTGTTGTCGTACTTTTGATTGTTGATGTCACAGCAACCGTTTTTGTTGTTGGCTTAGTTGTAGAATGTGGGCTGACTGATGTTTTCCTTGAAGTGGTTGTTTTTACTGACACTGGAGTGGTAGATTTTGTCATGGTTGGTAAAGTGGCTGATGTTTTTGTGCTGCCTGACGTCTTCCTTGGTGTTGTGGTACTTTTGATTGTTGATGTCACAGCAACCGTTTTTGTTGTTGGCTTAGTTGTAGAATGTGGGCTGACCGATGTTTTCCTTGAAGTTGTTGTTCTTACTGACACTGGAGTGGTAGATTTTGTCATGGTTGGTAAAGTGGCTGATGTTTTTGTGCTGGCTGATGTCTTCCTTGGTGTTGTGGTACTTTTGACTGTTGATGTCACAGCAACCGTTTTTGTTGTTGGCTTAGTTGTAGAATGTGGGCTGACTGACGTTTTTCTTGAAGTTGTTGTTCTTACTGACACTGGAGTGGTAGATTTTGTCATGGTTGGTAAAGTGGCTGATGTTTTTGTGCTGGCTGATGTCTTCCTTGGTGTTGTGGTACTTTTTATGGTTGATGTCACAGCAACCGTTTTTGTTGTTGGCTTAGTTGTAGAATGTGGGCTGACTGATGTTTTCCTTGAAGTTGTTGTTCTTACTGAGATTGGAGTGGTAGATTTTGTCATGATTGATAAAGTGGCTGAGGTTTTTGTGCTACCTGACGTTTTCTTTGGTGTTGTGGTACTTTTGATTGTTGATGTCACAGCACCAGTTTTTGTTGTTGGCTTAGTTGTAGAATGTGGGCTAACTGATGTTTTCCGTGAAGTTGTTGTTCTTAATGTCACTACAGTGGTCGATTTTGTCATGGTTGGTAAAGTGGCTGATGTTTTTGTGCTGGCTGATGTCTTCCTTGGTGTTGTGGTACTTTTGATGGTTGATGTCACAGCTACTGTTTTTGTTGTTGGCTTAGTAGTAGAATGTGGGCTGACTGATGTTTTCCTTGAAGTTGTTGTTCGTACTGACACTGGAGTGGTAGATTTTGTCATGGTTGGTAAAGTGGCTGATGTTTTTGTGCTTGCTGATGTCTTCCTTGGTGTTGTGGTACTTTTGATGGTTGATGTCACAGCTACTGTTTTTGTTGTTGGCTTAGTAGTAGAATGTGTGCTGACCGATGTTTTCCTTGAAGTTGTTGTTCGTACTGACGCTGGAGTGGTAGATTTTGTCATGGTTGGTAAAGTGGCTGATGTTTTTGTGCTGGCTGATGTCTTCCTTGGTGTTGTGGTACTTTTGATGGTTGATGTCACAGCTACTGTTTTTGTTGTTGGCTTAGTAGTAGAATGTGGGCTGACCGATGTTTTCCTTGAAGTTGTTGTTCGTACTGACACTGGAGTGGTAGATTTTGTCATGGTTGGTAAAGTGGCTGATGTTTTTGTACTAGCTGATGTCTTCCTTGGTGTTGTGGTAGTTTTGATGGTTGATGTCACAACTCCTGTTTTTGTTGTTGGCTTAGTTGTAGAATGTGGGCTTATTGATGTTTTTCTTGGAGTTGTTGCACTTGACAGTGTGGTGATAAATTTTGTTGCAGTTGGAGGAGTGGCTGTGGATGTTTTTATGCTGGTTAATGTCTTTCTTGTTGTTGATGGTGTGGTTGATTGAGCAGTACTAGTAGATAATTTTGTGCTGAGTGTGGTTGTTTTTGGAGTAGCAATGGTTGTTTTGGTTGTTGAAGCTGCAATGCATGTATTAAAAGAAAGAAAAGAAAATAATAATTTAAGATTAAATAATTAAATATTTAAAACATAAACTGTTTATGTATGTGGAAAGGGAAAGCCAGGCAAGTACATGTTTAAAAATGCTGCTACATCCTATTCAAACTACTACATCTGGGATTGATGACTCAGTGTCAAATTGATTCCTTTCTACTGTGGGTGTAAGTGGTAGGGCAGTGGCACATGTTAAGAATTTTCCCATGATTAAGCCATAACACTGTGTGTAATATGTTTAATGTAACAGAATATGCAATGGCAAGTCATTTTCATGAGACTAGTGCAGATTTATTCTGAAAATTACTTGCCATTGTACATTCCATTGCATAAAACTTAATACTCGCAGCAATTCAGTTTAATTGAGAAATGCCAAGGGAGAGGATTTTATTCTTGCGACAATCCTAACGTTATGCAATTGCAAGTTAGTTTTTGGGATATTTGTTGCCTGCAGTAGCGCAGATTTACTAATGGCCAACAAATCTTACCGTGTGCCTTCTTTCTCTACCATTGTGACCTACTTTTGTTATGACTATTTTTTTGTTACTAGTAAAGGACACAGAAGCATTCCATTGGTGTATATTTCTTTACTTTTAATACCTTGTGAATGCTTTATCCAAAAGTTTATAAACATCTGCTGAATTTCAACTTAATAGACATACCAAAACCTATTGCATGCCTCAAGTGACTTTTTTAGACTGATGTAAAATCAGACTAATGACTAATGAGAAATCCCTCTACAAATATCATTACTACTTGGCTACAACTCTATGGATTCAACAGAATTATAAAGCAGAGAATGTGATACAGATGCAGCCACTTTGGTTTGTCTGTTTGACACAGAATAACTAAACACAGATATCCCATTTATCTCATTTAACACAGAAAACTGTGTCACAACATCCCATCTAATTAAAGCATTCACCATTGTGAACAATGGTGCTTTGGTATGCTAATGAAAAGGTTAAATGCATTAAATGAGTTAAGATGACTTTAGATAACCCAGTTTCTTCAATTAACCCTGAGTCATGACGCATTTAACTCACAAATCCAAGTGGCTTCATCTGTAGGTTGACCAAAGTAACCTCATGCATAGCAATACATTTATGGGTACCCCCAGGAAAATGTGGTTATTTGCAAGGTAAATCAAAGGATCCCACAGATTCTTGTCCCTCTGCCTCTGAGACATTATTTCTTATCACAACTTTCAACAGAATGTAATGGTTGCATTTAAGATGATAGGAATTTCCCTTATATGTAATCAATAAAGTACATGACAGTGCTGTGTTTTTCTTTATAGCTCTTTTTCTGAGGTGGGGGAATTTGTAATACCCCATCTCCTTCCATACCCCATAATTGCATATTAGTTATTCAAGTGTGCAAGTTAACAATGTCTTTATTTTTGGATTATATGATAAATTAGATGATAAATTAGAGGCTCTTCGTTGTTATTAAGCTGTTAGACACTCTGCACATCTTCACATAGGTGTGTCAGACCACACTCTTCCCCATGGGTTGTTGCACAAAATACACCCTCTCTTGAGGTCACAGTATCATTTGTAGCAGTTTAGCGGATCTTAGTTCTCACACCTATCCTTTGTCACCCAATAGCCTGGCTTTATGTTTGATGGCAGTGACTGTATCCCTGGTAAAATCCCTATCTGTATTCTTGAGAGAGGAGTGTTAAGTTACAACACAAGCATGCACAACATACTGTTAGGTATGCTTTTAAAATTGCTTTACCTTTGCCCCTATCACATTTGAAAACATACTATTTTATACTAAACCAGTTTTTTTGGCGAGGGGGGGGTGTAATGATACAGACACATTTGTAATTTGGTAATGTGGTATTTAGGATTGCTGTGTCTCCAATTAAACTTCTTGCAGAATGAAATGTAGTAGATATTAACTATAAGAATTACCCCATCCATGTACTTTCATGGCTCCATTGGGCCACACTCTTATTTTTACTTTAAGACACGAGCAAATGGTATTTTCAGGTTGCTATGCTAATTAGAGATCCTCCAACACACTGATGTCCCTAAACAAGTATGAGTATCATTTTATAAGGTCCTCCATGATAATCAAATACAGGTATGGGACCTGTTATCCAGAATGCCTGGGGCCTGGGGGTTTCCAGATAACCAATCTTTCTGTAATTTAGATCTTCATACCTTAAGTCTACTAAAAAAACATGTAAACATTAAATAAACCCAATATGCTGGTTTTGCTTGCAATATGGATTAAATACATATAAGTTTGGATCAAGTACAAGGTACTATTTTATCATTTCCGAGAAAAAGGAAATATTTTTATAAAATTTGGATTATTTGGATAAAATTAAGTCGATAGGAGACAGCCTTTCCATAATTCAGAATTATTTCTGGATAACTGGTTTCCATATAAAGGATCCCATACCTGTGCTTTAAAGAATGATGTGACTTCTATCCTTGAATTCCTATTAATGACTGGGGAAAATATTATTTTAAGTGGTATTAATATATATTTGAGGTCAAGTAGAGAACTGCAACTAACACATTGTAGACAGACACCCACCAATAGGTATGCAAATTGGTGTCTGCTATTCCTGATTCACTGGCAAGGTGTGACCTAGAAGGCTTCATATCCAGCACACCACTACAAGTGAGCCAATAACATCCATAGTGCCCTATGTACTTGTTGCTAGTCAGTGTAACATATGGAATTACCACCAGGTCCAGGCCTGTGGTAGTTGTATGGTTCCCTAGTTTCCTTGTGTTCCTTGTGGAGCTAAATGATCCCATTGCTAAGAACATATTTGCAAGTAATGCAGACTATTAGCATGCACTGAAAAATATGGGATATATCAATGTTATTGCATTATTTTATGTATGGTTAAGTGGCTCAGGTTCTAAAAAATTCCTCTGTGGACAAGGCAATTGGAATTATAAGATGAAATGAAAGAGCAGGTAACCAGCAGAAATACAAAATAAAGAAAATTAAGCACAATTTTATGTTATACTGCATGTGTGCCCTGGAACCTTTTGAATTTCATGTGCTAAGAACCTTGTATTTAGACATAACAAGGTATGGCAATGAAAGTTTTTTCTAAATTCTATTTCTCAATGTTGCCAAACACATTCCCCATAGCAGCAGCTACCATCTTAAAACAATGTTTTCTTTAAATCAAAATGTTTTAATGATTGTTATTTTATTTATTTAATATTAATGGTCTTATTTATCAAAAAACAAATCGAATTTGTGAGGTTTAAAAAAAAAAAAACTTAAATGTTAAAAACTATTGAATACAGTCATGGAAAAACTGAGATACCTATAATGTGTGAGCTCCAAAAAAAATAGAATTTGTTAGTTTACTGAGAAAAACTGGAAAATTTGAAAATCTTAAATTAAAAAAAAATGCTTGAATTGCAAGCATTGATTCTACATAAACTCACAAGCTTTTAGATGCTGAAGTTTTACATTCTAGTGTTTTGAGTTTATTGTGTTTAATAAATACCAAACAGTCAAGTTTTTAAAAATATAATAAAAATGTGTGCGTTTTTGTGCAAAAAAAAGTGACTCTTGGCAAAAATTTTAATTCAAATGTTGATAAATCACCCCCTTACCATTTTAAACCTTGTATAGGAATGAAGTGGATGCATTTTTAGCTATAGAGGAAGCAGACCCTGCATTCTGATCCTCCCACGGGGTCTCCTACCTCTATAGTTATGCCACTGATTGCCCACCCTTCCAGAGTAATCAAGTGAAAATATTCAAACCTGAAGAACAAACATACGCACAAGGATACATTAAAGGGACATCTGGACACATTTTATGTCCCCCCCACCCATGAACCCCATAAAATTTAACAATATTCTTAAATGTTTAATCCACCATACCTTTTGGGGATGTAGGGGTAACAGAAGGCATAGATGTTGCTTTTGAGATTGTAGATATTGTAGACACAGCGGTTGTTGTTGTTCTATTGCATGGTAATTTTTCATTAATTATTTCACAGGTATGACTACATTTGACCAAAGTTACACAGCCATTTTCATCGGTCATTGTGTATATTATACAATCTGCAACAGAAACAGGTAAAATATTTATGGGACAACTATCCAGACTGTAAAGTAAGGCTGTGTGCCTTTCCTACCTCTACTACTAAACCAACCTGAATAGTGTTCAAAACCAAAAAAGTACTATTAAGGAGATCCAATAAGAGAGTGGCCAAAATTACTGCACCTTCCAATCTATAAAAAAGTGGGCACTGTTTACAAAAAACCAAAGTCATAAAACATAATTTTTATTCTATGCAAGTTTAAAAGCTCACATCTTTAACTAACTAAGGAGTACAGTGCAAGTAACTCTTAATTAGGTATTCTTTTATGTAACGGGAGTAACAGTGGACTTTAGTGATGGGCGAATTAGTCCAGTTTTGCTTTGCTGCAAATTTCGCTAATTTCCTGCGAAAAACGGGTGAAAAATTAATGAAACGCTAATATTTATGCCAGCGACAATTCAGAAGGAAAATCCACATGCTTTCGTTTCGTAAGAGGGCATTAGCATTATCCAATATCCAATTCACCTGTGGCAAAATGCAAACATTTGCCCTGAATTCGCACCTTGCAAATAAATTCGCCCATCACTAGATACTTGTAATGACAGCATCATTTGGACTATGTTATCTGAGGTAGGCTTGTATCCTTCTAAGAGGTTTCTTAAGTGTTGAACCATCAAACAACACAAAGTTTGGTAATGGAGTTATGGTACCTGTGGGCTACTACAAACTATATTTTAAATCGGTCACTTTGTCTTAGAACATCAGATACAACATATCAACTTAATTCATTAAAGGAACACTAACACCAAAAAATAAAAGTGTTTTTAAAGAATGACAATATAATGCACTGTTGCCATGCACTGGTGGAACTGGTTTGTTTTCTTCAGAAAGACCACAATACTTTATTTTAACATGATGCTGGGTAGCCATGGCGGCAGCCATTCAAGCACAGGATACAGAATTGATTAAAGATAAGTTCTGAAGAATCCCACTGTATACTACAGAGCTTATATGTTATCTGCAGTGTATCCCGTGCCTTTTCTCATTTTTTTCCAGCTTGAATGGCTGCCCCCATGACTACACAGCAGCTTGTTTATATAAACTATTTTGGACTTTCTGAAACAAACACACCAGTGCATTATATTTTCATTACTTTGAAAGACTTTAACTTTTTGGTGTTACTTTTCCTTCAAGGAGGCATGGTTCGTGTAAAGATTTCCAGTACAGTATATGATCAATCTATGGGTAATTGAAGACCAATTTTACAAGAAACATAAGTTCTCACAATCCTTTTTGAGTAAAATAGAAGTAGTTGTGTATATAATAAAATGTCCCTGAAATAAGACATACTGTAGGTGGGGAAGGCAGCTCAGGCCCTAAATAAGTGTGAAACGACGCCAGCGTCTCGTTTTTGACGGCGGCGCCCATTTTTTTTTTGATGCGGCGAAATTTTTTTTGACGCTGGCGAATTTTTTCGGCCGAATTTTCGCGGGCGTTTCACGAATTTATTCGCTGGCGGCGAATCGCGCAAATTCGCTGCGAATTCGCGCCTAGTGAATAAATTCGCCCATCACTATTTGTGGCTGATGTTCTAAAACTGGTTTAAAAGGTAGTTTGAAGTGAACCGCGGATACAATAACCAAACAAGTAACCAAATGGTAATTTGTCAACAAGTTATTGTTATAACGTGTGCAGCTATGTAGAGACTTTGCACCTCTTGTAATAAATCATTACTATACAGCAATACAATCCTATATGTAGATGTTATTTGGATAGTGTGCATAGTGACCCATTAAACTTAACTGACATGAATGGGAAATGGCAGCCAGTTACCATATTAGTAGGAAGGTTTATTGAATACATATAAATAATAAAATAATAGGAAAAAATAGAGCTTAAGCAAATCTTACCCGGAGGATATAATTTTCCATCTGAAGTGCATGCACACTTAGTTATAGCAGTTCCAGTTGTAGATTTTATTGAAGTTGATAATGTGTGCAATGTAACTGTACTGGCATGTTTGGATGTAACAGATGCTGTTATGGATGTTCTAGCTGAAGATGACTGTGATGACGCCAGTACCGTTGTTGTGGTAGGAACAATTGTTGATGCTTTACAGGTACTGGGTTGGCAGCACAAGACTTTAATCTTATAATCAAAGCATTGCCCATAAATTTGTTTTTCATTGTGGCATATTAGACCGACGCTGGCATTACAGATTGCTTTTTGACCCATTTCTGCTGGGGTGGATGGAAACTCAACAGCCTGACATTGTATATCCCTGGGTACATCACAGATCTTATAGCCTTTCAGCCGTATAGCTTCAAGTATTTCATAGTCCCCACCATATATATCACTTGTTGGAGTGCTAATATCGATCCAATCAGACCATATGCAGACTTCAGGCTTACAAGTTGTTGTGGTAGATACTATAATGGAAAGTCGTAAATTTTAACCAAGAGCTGTAAAATGTTCCTTAACAATATTTAAAACAAAATGTGAATTAATTATATACATCTGGTGTTAATTTATGTGTGCATTTTAAGCAGTTTTTAAGATGCTAGCAGTATTTAAAAATAACAAAATATTTGCAGTTAGCATTACATGCAAAAATGAATTAACCAAGATTTAGTATCCAACAGACCTTTTTGTGTTGTAGATGGAACTGAAACCCTTACGGTGGTTGGTATTTGTGTAGTAGTACATGGGTAAGTATTTCCGATAATTGTTCCATTAGCGCCACAGATAGCAGTCAGACAGATATCTTGACCAATATAAGTACTGGATATTGTTTCATTGTAAGCATATATTCTTCCATTGTAATCACAATAACAAGCTGTAGAACAAAAAGCAATACTTTGATATTGTCATGTTGAAAAACGAACACATGAGTTTGTTTTTGATTCAAGGGATGATGAAGTCTCTTTTTATACCATAATAGTAAACAAATGTTCTTTTCTGTTTTTATGTAAAATGTTAAAATGATTTTAATTAATTTTAAATTATATATAACAGGTCATAACTACATCATGGTTAAGTTATAGTCACAAAAATAATTCATATTTTACAATATAATATACTTTAGAAAAAGACATCGGGGCAGGCTTAATACAATGCAAACAGGAGAATTCCAGTCAGGAATGTGTTTAATTCATTATCAATTATCAAAGAAGATCAAAATTCTCCAGAACCGAGTCAACTGCGAACTGAGTCAACTGGATTGTGTCCAAAAAAGAAAAACAAACATTGAATTAATCTTAATGCAAGGCTCGTATATGGGAAAATTCTAGATTGGCTCTTATATGGGGAAATTCTAGGTTGGTAAAAAAAAAAATTAGGCACATTATTGTAAATGGAAAAAAAATATTTGTAAATCTCAACTGCTTTTTATAGATTTATTGATTGCTTTTTAGTTGGCCATCAGTATCTCTTTGTGAACAGAGAAAAAGAAACCAGTTGAAGAAAAACTATTTACTTAGAGCTACAGTAAATTCAAGAAGTTGAAGAGCAACACAAGCATGCAAAAAGTTCCTGGGGTGCCAAATATGGGCTGTGGTTAGCTATTTGTTAATTTGTGGACTGGCAGCCTACAAGAGCCTCTGTTTGGCAGTACACCTGGTTTTCATGCAACTAAAGCCAGGGCCACTCCTGCCATGAAGCAAGATGAGAAACTTGCATCAGGTGGCATGGAGCAGCCAGTTACCAGGGGAAGGCAAAAAGCCGCCTCTCGTAACTTTAAGAGCTGAATTTCCATTTTTTAAAACAGAACTTTGGCTCTGCTAGTGCAGCAAGCACAATATTGTTCACTGCACTAGCAGTGCACTTGACCCCTCTTAAAGTTACTGAATAACTAAGAGGGTAGAGAACTGCAAAGCTGGAACTAGTGTTCTTGCTATTATGTAAGACACCCAGTCATTCCAGGCTTATTTTGGCTAACTAACTAAAGTGATATTTTTTTTTTATTTCCCACAGCTAATCTATTTTACACTGAACTGTTACTTAAGTTTCTGAATTCAATTCTTAGATTTTTATGGCACTTTTTTTGCATAAATATATATATTTACACCTGAAAATAATATTAATGTTTATATAAACAGATTATCACCTTAGCATAAGGCTAAGTCTCCCAAGGCCTTATGGCCCTGTTGAATTGCATGGCCTTTAACAGTGATGATTGTAGCTGATGCTGGCCCTTGGATTGGTTAGTAAGTTTTCTACTTGCCTATACTTAACCATTTTAAATTAATTCTGCAATCTGCCTTCTGTCCCAGAGTTTGTCCTTGGCTCTGGTTTTTACTTCCTATTTACTGATCCCACACTATCTAGACAGTCTGGTTTTCTAAATTGGGTTAGATTTTCTTTAGGTAAGGGAGTTGAACAGTCGTCAAGCAGTCAGGAATAAGTTTGGGTATTTAGGGCCATTGCCTTATGAGAATGGGTCACATTCTACCCTCAGCTGTTCAGTGCATTAGTAACTTACCATATAAATCATACTTGCAATCAATTGTTCCCATTGCACACTGACTGTAACAGAAATATGGAATGTAAGTAAACATATTGTAATATAGAAATTACATCAAAAATGGAACATCTATAGTATGTTTAACTATACTTGCAATGTATTATAATATGTACTTTACTATAAACAGCATATATATCAGTTAAACAGTCTCACATTCCCTTGCCCACCTGCAACATTTGTAAAAAAGAGCTTCTGTTAATGGAAGATGGATTAGTACAGTCTTTTGCCCTCTAATTATCTAATTACGTCATGTTTCTGTAACAGAAATGTCCTGCTGATTGGCCTTCCACTCAACATTCTTTCTCTGCTACACTCTATAACTAGTATGGTTAACAGGCACATCCCCCTTGCCAAACCATTCACTGGTTCTCCCTGCTGTAGTGTAGATTGTAAAATGCATCCATCCAAGAACATACTACTTCATACTACCCCCTGCTCTGATGTGAAAGTATTCTTGAAATGAGCCTGTGTTTTAGAGTATGTGAGAGTACATAGGCATTTAGCATAACTAGATAAAATGTGTTTAGTAAAAAACAAGTTTTTTTGTGGGGGGTGGGTATTGACTTACCAGCTCTCACAGTTGTTGCAGGATATTACTATTTCTCCTGGCTTATAGTATTTACCCATCTGATCATAGCAGCCACACACTGCTTCACATGTCATGCCAATTTCTTCAAAGAATGGCTTGTTGGGTGGGCAACTTGGGTAGCAGCCTTGAGAGAAGAAAGAACATATTTTATATTTGATAGAAAATATATACATTGAACTATACCCAGCATGAAAAATTCAGGCAGAATTTTTCCATTGGCTTCTATTCACTTGAATCACATGGTTACTCATTATTAACCATTTAGTCCACATGCTCCTCTGCCTAGAGGTTGCCTTGCTTAAACACAGGGGTGCTTCGCCAATGAGGCAAGTTGAGGCTGTCGCCTCAGGCGGCAGCGCCCCACTAGGCACCAGGGGCAGCAAAAATGCTGCTCCTGGTACTTTAAGAGTGAATTTCCGGGGGAGGGGGGGCAGCAGTAACTGCTGCTGCCTCAGGCGGCGGAGGGGCCAGGATCGCCCCTGCTTAAACATAGTATATTATAATGAGATACATTACAGCTCTGTGGGCTTTTCCTCCCCTTATGAATACACTACATATGATTTTGTTAATCGAATCTAAATACCCTTAGAAATAAGAGGGGGGCTAATCTCATATGTCTTCAAGTTTAATCAGTAAGATTATTTCATATTTTTAATTCTCTCTTTTGTTCTCTTCTCTTCTATTGAATACATATCCTTTTTCCTTCCATCTCTGCTGATATTCATATGTAATGCATCTTTCAAAATTAACTGATCAAAATAATTATATCATAGTTACACACTGAATAGGAACCCAATAAAATACATCAGTATAAACAGGGATCACTTTTTGCAACACAGTCAAATCGCCAATGAATTAAATTAACTAAAGTAAATACTTAGGCTTACCTTCCACTTTAAATAGATCAGTTGTACATATTCCAGAAGGGTTTTGACAAGTCTTCATACAGGTTGGTCCACATGCTCTGTAGTGCCATTCACAATTTCCTTCCTTGTTATAGTAATCACAGAAGACCGCTGTAGAGACACAAGAAATGCATCGGTGTTTATCATACGAGAGTGCTTGCTGCACATGATACCTGATTTAAGAAAATACTGCTAAATACTACTAATACTTCAAACTGTTGTGCAAAGGCTACTAAGCACAGTGCTTGAATTGGGCCTAAAAATGTGAAAGTATGGTATGTGAGCTGCTGGAAAATAATAAGCCCCACCCACTAGGATAAACCGCACCCACTGATATAATAAGCCTTGCCCACTGCAGTGGGAGATAGAGGGGGAATGGACCAACAGATTGTGTACCCTGATACACAATGGTATGACTGATATGTGGAGTGTTCAACATTATTTATAATATCTTGTTCTATAACTCTCTTGCAGGTACAGAAGTACGAATTACTGTAGTTGCATCATTTGATATGAATGATACTTCTAGCAAGTAGTTGTAATTAAGTTTTATTAAACTGGTGCACAAAAAAGCATTGAGAGCCTAACATATACAGTATTACACTAACCCTCTTAATTAACAATATGTTTAACCCCATAGTATTGTTAGGTAGGCACAGGTTTGTGCAGTCCCTTGTATAACTGGTTTTATTTAAATACAGGTATATTTGAGGCATTTCATGCATCTCATGCATTATATGTTACCTGAAAAAAGGAATTTGGTTAAAGGACACTATGGGGCACATTTACTAAGGGTCGAAATGAATTCGAAGTGATTGAATTTCAAAGTAATTTTTGGGTACTTTGACCATCGAATAGGTCAAATTCGACTTTGACTTCTATTCGAATTGGAAAAACTTTGAATATTCAACCATTCAAAAATCGAAGTACTGTCTCTTTAAAAAACTTCGATTTCGACACTTCGCCACCTTAAACCAAAAGTCAAAGGTTTTTTTTGAAAATCGTTCGATCGATCGATTAAATCGTTAAATTCAAACGATTTATACGAACGATCGAATGATTTTAATTTGATCGAAAACTGCTAAATTTAATTTTAAAAAAAACTTTGAGTGCTAGCACTTTGATATTTGACCCTTAGTTAATGTGCCCCTATTGCTCTATTTGCACAAAGACTGGTTATGTACTTTTGATGGACAATGATACCTTATGGATATTATTGATGGACATATGTTATGACTTTAAAGCTGCTATAGGCCGTTACAATTATGGATGGACATATCAGCTGAGTGGAGTGTATTTGTGCACTTAATACAGAGCACATAGAGGGGCCAAAAACATGTTGTGTAAGGCACTACAATAAACAGCTTTATCTGTGTTCCCCCTAAACAGAGTCAGACTGGGATGTCAGGCACCCACCAGAAAACCAGAGGCTGAGGGCCCACTTTCCAAACTATTATACCTCATTTCCTCACTCAACAGGGCACATTTACTAAAGGGTAAAGTGGCTAACGCTAGCAACATCCGCAGGGACATCGCCAATTCACTAACAAGCGCAGATGACAATTCGCTAGCGAAAGAGACCATCGGTAGCAGTCGTTCACACTCTATCAGCAGGCGACTTTTCACTCAGCAAATTCTCTAAAGTGCGGATTTTACTGAACGTTACCTCTTTCGCCAAAGTTGACTTCACCAACTCAGACCAGGCAAACTGCTAAAATGAAACTCATTTTCCTTAATCTTATGTCACTTACATCATATTATGTCTGCCGAAAATGCATTAAAATTGAAAAAACACTGGCAATTTTTCCTTTTTTTAAGCGGGATTGCCTGCAAAAGTCCTAACAAACTTTTTTGGGTTAACATTTTTCCCCAGACAATTGAGGGCCATGGAACATTTTACAGTGGGCTCATGTCTAGGACATTATATGATCTCTTTAGTCTTTATTAAGGTTTCTTAGACATTTGTAATAAAAAGTGGGCACTTCAAGCATTTGCACCTATCTCTAATAAAGACGTCCATACAACTTTAATGTACCCGTCCTATTCAAATTGATCTAATCGTAAGATTACTAGCGTAGATTACTTTTCACTAGGCATAAACGCACATAAGAAGTATCGCTAGTGAAAAGGCACCAGTGTTTGGCGCCCAGGATGCAACTTTGCATTTTAGGGGGTCATTTACTAAACTCTGAATGCAAAAATCACGAAAAATTTGTGATTTTTTTTTTAAAATCTGACTATTTCTGGAATTTATTAAACCCAGAGGATGGAAAAATCTGAATCAGAAAATCCGGCATTTTAGACCTGTCGAGGTTGCATATAAGTCAATGGGAGAAGTCCCGATGATTTTTTGAAGTGTGCTGGGTTTCACGCAATACCCCGAAGTTTTCAGGCAAAAATCTGAATTTTCGTGTGAAAAATCCGAGAAAATTGTGAAAATCTAATAAAATCCAAAAAAATCTGGAAAAACGGATAAAAAAATCTTGAAAATCGATTTTTTTACCGCAAAGCAAATGTAATAATAAATAAGCGCAAAAAACCCAAACGGATTTGACCGGATTTTGTAGCAGAAAATATTGAGATAACTTCGGACTTTGATAAATAACCCCCTTAGTGTATTAGTGTAGTGGTAATGAATTTGCACCTGGCGAATCGGTGCAAAATGTGCAAAGTGGTAGCTGGTGACAATTTGCTCTTTCTTAAATCTGCCCCAATCTATTTATTCTCCTAGTCTGTTTTCTCTACATACTATACTCTATTCTTCCATTATTTAGCCTCTTTGTTCCCATAAAGAAATAGGGAATGACCATGAAATAGGCCAAATGATTAGAAGCCAGAGGCCCACTGACACCTGGGCCCACCAGGAGTTTTCCTGGTACCCCAGTGGGCCAGTCCGCCCCTAAATCACTTTTGTTTATTTGCTTAAATACTCACGGCAAAGATTTGGATTTCGCCACTCAATGCAGACACATTTTGCAAGGCATGCCTGTGCATACATAGCTACAGCTGTGCAAAAACAAGCACAGTCCCCTCCTTCATTGCAACCACAGGAATCTTTTACACAGGCATCATAGTAGCTGTATGGATCCACCTATATAAGGAGAACACGAGGTTAACTGCCATTCTCTTTTCATACAATTCCTGTTGTCTTACTGCAGAGGTAATGCTTACAATTTTAACAGTAAGTGATTATAGGACCTTCAGTATAGGTATTTTAGTAAGTGCTGTATGAGTGGCATTAAAGTAGGGCTAATACATTCTCATGATAATGTCTGATAGACAGTAGATATTGAGTTGGAGGAAAACAATAACAATGCAACAAAAAAAACAGGATTGTATAGAATTATTTTTATTGTTATTATTATTATTAGTCAAATAAAGATAAGGCAATATTATTAAGTAAAGATGAGGCAATATGGTAATATGGTAGTGTGTGTTGTGTGTTTTATGTAATTCAGAGGGATAAATCATGGCAGTTCCATTAATATCATATTAAAATTTGTAAATACAAGTTATAAAAAGCAGTAAGTAGTAATCTAATAATACTTCTTAAAGAAATACAGGATACAATAACTACACAAACAAAATTTTGTATTGTAATTCTGCCATAGCTTTATCTTTCCATACATTCATTCAAATGTATTAATCATTTTGCAATTGACAGCTGTACCTGAGAATGACAAGGCTGGAAGGTATCACTTAGGATGATATTACATGTCCTCTGAGCCCATGTTTTCCTAAATGGGTTGATTTCACAAGGTTCTGGAACAGATGTTATTTCTGGACACGTTGGATAGAGTTTCCAGCTGTTTCCAAACTCTATCACATCAGCTACTTGGAAGTGGCCTCTTGTGTTAAAATCATTTATTGAGTTTCCATCATAATTACCACAGAGCCCACAGAGCATATTCTGTTATAGGAATAAAAAAGAAAAAGGGACAGTAAGTTTATCAATATTTAAAAAGAAAATAAGAAATAAAAATAATTAAAGAATAAATAGGGAATGATGCACCCCTGATGTAAAATAGGATCACTGGAAGTCGCATTGGAGTCCCATGACCTTATAAAGGCACAACACTGAAAGCTGAGTGCTTTATACAAGTCACGGAACTCAAAGTTTACTAATAATATCCCCATATTTTAAAACAGGAGGAACATTATGTGTTATAATAGTAAAATAATAATAATATTTAGTCTCGTGACACAAATTACTGTATATATATCACTAAATACCAAGCATTATTTTATTATTTTTACTGTCCAGGTGGCACCACTAGTTGTGAACCCTAGTAGTATATGTCCCTAAAGAGGAAATATAAATGTATGTTTATAGATGCCTTTCATCAGTGGTTAGTGGTATTACATGAATATATTTCATCACTGAAATTGGCATATCAATAATAAAAATATAACAATATATATAATAAATATAATGATATAAATAATGATCAATAATATAAATACCTGGAGTTCCATGACCTGTATAAAAACATTTAGCCTACATCCCTGGCCTTATTTGGTTATGAAACTCTTCAGTAGCTTGTAATATCATATTGTTTTACATTAGAGGTTATTTTTTGGCATATACATATATTTTTGTTTGTTTTAATTTTTTTTTGGAAACCTTGCATTCCTCTCTCCAATGTAAGAAGGTCCTTGGGGTTTCCAGATGTTTCCAGATGGTTTTCCAGATGTAATTTCATCTCCCTGAATAGACATTTTACAATTTAACTATTTTTGGGTGGGTGTCTACCTTTTTACCCTTACAAAAATGTCAGGCCGTGATTTCCTTGGTGACAATTTCTTATTATCATTTAAAAAAAAGAAAACGCTTTAATTGTGGTGTACTATTTTTCCCCAGTTTGTTTATTGCTGTAACAATTACCATTAATGAAGAAAAATTATGTAGTTCTTAAATAAGACAGTGAAACTCAAACTTACTTGAAAACCTGGAGTAACTTTGATAATGATGCTGGTCTTCTTATCCCACACGAGGACTATTCCATTACTCACTTTAATGATCAAATAGATACTGGAATTTCTAATTTGGAAAGGTGAGTCCAGCTGATCTCCATAATTAGTCAGTTGCATGTTGCCATCACTAAGAACAAGTCTGAAATCCTTACACGGGGTGTATAAAAAATACGTTTAGGATTACGTTTGGGCTGAATAATTTTGTAATTCATCTGTTATCAATAGACTAAACCATGATAATTATATTAGAATAACTTTAAATTGAATATCTTGATTGGAAAGTGAGTATTTAATGATTGTTTAAATATATTGACACAGGATGCTCCCTAGGTTGCCTGGCATAATGATGTGCCTGTTTATGGGTGGGAAAGGGGATGCCTATGTGTCTTCCTCAAACCAGCCCCTCAGAAATACAGTGCTGTCTAATGGTAGCAGTAAGAGAGTGTCCTGGTTCCTCTTCACACCAGTTAACCATCTTAACGTATCTTGAAAGCAAGACCTATGTCTTGAAAGAATTATGTGTTATTTTTCCATATGTTCTGCTCTGGACATGTGGTTACAGTGTATACTGACACCGGTCAGTGTGGGTGAGATGTATAATATAGGCAGCCCTGTTAAGATCTTGATAACTCTTAATAAGCAAAGGCAAACAAAAGATGTGCATTAGACTTTACTATCTTATAACCTGCAGATTAACCAAAGACAGGTCGGATTGTGTGCACATTTACCTTAGTTATTCTTATTATGGTTCTTGTTATTATTATACCTAATATGTATTTTTCTGCGTAATATAACTTCTATAAATTGAATCCTATATAATTCTATGCAATATATGTTATTGAATAATTAATAATTTACATACTGTACTTATTTTCGTGTAGAGACCCATAGGTTTATTAGTATTATGATTATTATGTCCCTATGGCTTTAAATCCCTAAGATTCCATAGGCCCATGCCCATGTATCTAGTTAATTAATTTACATATTAGTGCTATTGGCCTACAGTCCAATGACTACTTCTTGCCTACACTTTAACATAGTGCTTGGTTTGGGGTGGCCATAGGTTGCTGACCCAGTTGCATCTGTTCAGTTGAGCCTGAGCTCAACATGACCCAGTAAAGTTGCTCTGCCCTGGTGTACCTCTAGTTATAAGTCGGGGAGCAAGGACCCCGTGAAGGAGTCCAGTCAGTGGCAGGTTAACTCTTTCATAACACTTTGTAGGAGAATGAGAGGTTAATTATAATGAGCAGCCTGTGCTCCAACAGGGATTTTTTGTAGATAGTAGCTCTCCCCTAGGCTCTGAATCTGCCTAAAGTGGAAGAACTGCAGCTGGATAGGGAATCAGGCTTAGATTTATTCTTCCTGATCATTCCTCTGCAGGGGTGCTTCGCTAATGAGGCAAGTTGAGGCTGTCGCCTCAGGCGGCAGCGCCCCTCTATGTACCAGGGGAAGCAAAAATGCTGCTCCTGGTACTTTAAGAGCGAATTTCTGAGGGAGGGGGGGCAGCAGCAACTGCTGCTGCCTCAGGCAGCCGATGGACCAGGATCGCCCCTGTTCCTCTGTATGGGATCTGCACCATGATGGAGCATTCCAACCTAGTGGTGCACCTTAAACTTCCCTAGCTGCATCACCATGGTGTACTGCTCCTGCTGAACTATCCTGGCATACTTAACATCTGCAATACCTTGCCTCTGTGGATCTGTGAGTATAACACTGTGGATCATTTGTCTTTGACAAATAAGCTTTGTTCTGTTTTGCTGCTGCAAGAACCTCCTGACGTTCTTTTATTTTATTTATTGACACAGTTGCCTATGTTGCAGTTGAGTTGCAGCTCCACTACACATTTGTCTTTAATCTTAGTTTGGATCAAATACAGTGTACTGTTGTATTATTACAGAGAAAAAGGTAATCATTTTTAAAAATTTTAATTATTTAGATAAAATGGAGTCTATATAACAGGTTTCCAGAAATGGAACCCTGACCTTTGCTGTGTGTAAAGTGAATAATATTAGAACTTACATTTATCAAAACAGTAATTGACTTGGAGCAAGTTGTGCCACTGGTACCACATTTGGTATTCTCAGAGATGATTCTGAATGTTCCATTCAGTACATTATATCCACAGTAGTCCTAGAAAGATGGATACAAATAATATCCTTGATTAAAAAAAAGTTCAGTTAGTCCCAGTTTCATAGCCAAAATGTAGACCACATGAAGGTTACATCATGTGTGTGTAGATGAGGCATGCATGATTGAATTCTCAAAAAATTGTTCATGTCATTATCCAGTGGATAAAAGCCACATGACAATATGGTTTCTAATATATTTTGACCAACCATGGAAGCTGGATTCAACCATCTGGAACTGAGTCCTGAATTCAGAATATTTCTAGTATATATACTAGTGAACTTGCAAAAAGCTTAATAGTTGCAAAGAATTATGAACAGTGATGCTACAGATTAGATGCTACAGTTTAGAAGCTCCACCCCACCAAAAGATATAATCATTATCTGTGCAATAACCCCTTTTTTAATTTGTATTGCTATAATGTTAAATACCAGTATATTGTATTATTATGTATTATGAAAATTATATTTTTGTAGTCAAGCTGTTTACTGTATATGCACATTTGTCATTACCTGCACCAGAGTATATTCACACTGTCCATTGTATCGGTATTGTTTACCATCAAAAGTTATATAGTTTCCTTCTCCATATACTGTGCATTCTGTCATAACATCATTCTGTTCACATTCCCATTTCTGGTTATTACATGTGCTGTTGGTATAGCAAAAAGATATTTAGCAACATGACTGTTATTAAACCCTTATTACAGTAAATTACAATCCTGAATGTGTATAACCATAATTTGGTTACTGTCTCTTTAAATAGCAATTAACCGTTGGCAATCCAGGGCCCTGAGTTCCTTTTGCATATGACAAGTACTGGGAACTTTAATTTACAGCACAGTGCCTCCACCTAGGTAACACTAAGGAGCACACCTCAGGGAATTTCCACTAGAAAAATAAAACACACACAGTTTGCAATAAAACAAATATAAACTTTATGTGGACTATGAACCCCTGGCACAGACTCTCAATGCCACAGTCCCACACTGGCGTATCAATGCAAAATCACTCCATTTATCAGTTCAATGTCCCTTCCCCAAGAGCTGTTATGTCCCCAGGTAGTGCTACCTGCCCCATGGTAGGTACCTTTCCCTTTGAAAGTAGTAGCTGCTCTCACATGGCAGGTACATGCACAAGACCTGTCCTCGCCCTGGGGAAACACACAGTAGGCAAAATATCCACAGGCAGGAGATAGAAACTCACTCTCCCAAATGCTCAAATACTTTCTCCAGCAGAGCAAAATGCAGCCTTTCCTTCTCCTTCTTCCTGGAACTCCTTTAAGCAGTCGTGTCACTCTCCACAGATCTGATTCTCTCTAGTTGCTGCAGCAGGGGTTCCCCTTTCTAGTTCTGTGGGAAACCCTGTACATTTGGTTCCAAAGTCAGGCACTCCCTCTCTCCCAAGGATGCACTGGGGTGCCCAGCCAATCGGATGGCTCTCCAGCCTGTAACTGGGTGATGATGTCACAGACAGAAAAACAGGGGAAGGCTTTGTCTGATCAACTACATATGTCCAGTTTATTATTGAATGTTAGAATTGGTCCAGATTTGTCTAGGGTGTCATCATAGAACACTGTACTATCCAAAACTATATTACTATAATTATCTGTGCTTCCTGAATTCAATGGGTAATACGATTAAATGATCCTATAAGTAGAATAGACTTTCTAATTTTTGTAGGGGTGGTTGGTGGACCCCAGTATAGTAATATAGTAGCTGTAAGGTATTGCTTTAGTTATACTGAAAGCTGCTGATTACATAAAGTATCACACACTTTTGTAAAGTGCATCAGTCAAGGTTTGCATACTGCAGATTCAATATACTACCCAGTGGAGCAAATTTAATAAAGGGCAAAGTGGCCTTCGCTAGAGAAAATTCAGCAGAAATCCCATCCACAGAGACATCACTAATTCACTAACAGGCGTAGAGGACAATTCGCTAGCGAAAAAGTTCATTGCTAACAGGTGAATTTTCGCTCAGGCGAACGATCATTACTTCGCAAACACATTTATACATGTACTTAATAGTTATTGGAAAATGTATTCGCCAGGCATGGCTTCTCTTTGAATTTCCGAATTTTTCCACTTACACATTTTTTCGTGAAACTTCTGCTGCAAAAAAAAAATTGTCGACAAAAAAATTTGCTGCAACAAAAAAGTTGTGTGTGTAAAAATTGTCACGTGTCAAAATAATTGTGACGCTCATTGACTTCAATGCATTTCACAAATTTTTCGCCGTTCAACGCATTTTTTTTTGAGTTTTGCAAATTTTTCAGAGAAGTGAAACGGGACAGATTCCCATCACTAGTGCTGAAAACTGATATAACATAAACTGATATAACATAAACATTTTGTCATCAACATTTCATCACTAGTGCTGAAAACCGATAAACATAAACATTTTGTATATCTGTATATCTTAATCACATACCACATAGAACAGCCAATTCTGGTACTCTGTCTGTGATCATATATGATATCATTGTGAATGCAAGTGCACTGGTCACTGGTGACACAACCTCCTTTGCCATCAGCCAACATGTTTGTAGGACAAACGCATCCTGAGATACAATCAGTGCTGTACTGTGAAAAGCAAATTAACCAAACATATTATTCCTATTAAAATGGCTTTACAATAATCTAAACCTATGTTAGAACAACATTTTTTAAACACTAAGGGGCCAATTCATTAACTTTGAGTGAAGGATTCGAAGTAAAAAAACGTTGAATTTCTAAGTGTTTTTTTGGCTACTTCGACCATCGAATGGGCTACTTCGACCTTCGACTACGACTTTGAATCGAAGGATTCGAACTAAAAATCGTTCGACTATTCCACCATTCGATAGTTGAAGTACTGTCTCTTTAAGAAAAAACTTTGACCCCCTAGTTCGCCACCTAAAAGCTACCGAACCCAATGTTAGCCTATGGGGAAGGTCCCCATAGGCTTGGCTAAGTTTTTTTGGTTGAAGGATAATCCTTCGATCGTTGGGTTAAAATCCTTCGAATCGTTCGATTAGAAGGATTTAAACGTTCGATCAAAGGATTATTCCTTTGATCGTTCGATCGCAGTTTTTGAGCAAAATCCTTCGACTTCGAAGTCGAAGGATTTTGATTCCCAGTCGAATATCGAGGGTTAATTAACCCTCGATATTCGACCCTTGATGCATCTGCCCCTTAATTTGTTTTTCTGTTTTACATGCTGTATTTGTATTTGACTGCAGAAACACAGTTAATATATAGTAAAAAAAATAAATTATATATATATATATATAACAAGTTGGAGGGGAGATTTTGTGATTGGCAGAAATGTATCTCCCTTCTTTAGGTTCTGAGTGATCCCTTTAAGAAACACCTGAGGGTTAACCAGCCAGTCGTGTGGTCTGGACATCCAAGGGGTGTTTTAAGGGAGTGAGCAGCAGATGTATGTGGATCGCTAGGAGCTACATGAGGGAGCTGGCTGGGTTTTGTGAAATGGCTGACTGACAGAGCCAAGCCTGTTTAGTCTTTTAGGGGACTGAACACTAAAAACTGCTGAAGTAAGCTATTTCTGTTATTGTTGGACTTTTCTGTTGCTGAGTGAAGCTGTCTTTTCTGTTGCCATTGATTGACTGTTTTTTCTTTCACCTTGGAGTGGCCTGCATTTATGATGCAAACCCTGCTGTGATCCCCCTAACATTCAGATATAGATAATCTATCTATGGCTATTCCATACTCTATTTAATGTTGTGATTGTATACCAACTATAGTCTTGATAAAGGTCTTAGATGGAGACCGAAACATTGTCCTGTTTTTAATGGTTTCAATAAGAACAATTTAAAAAAAACAGTTTTGAAGGCTCCTAGTGTGCGCCTACTAATTTTGGATTTTTTTTTTGAACAGCATATGTGGGTAATACCCAATTTATTGTCTTAAAATGATGAGCAAAAAACTAACTGTAAAAAACAAACAAAATAAATAAAAAAAAAAAAAAATATATATATATATATTGTAACAGAAATGCTGGGAAATTGGTTGAAGGGGTGTATGTATCATCCAGATTTCTGTCATACTGTTTTTAAGCAACCAAGTAAATGTACATTTTTTCACGGGTCTGTGGCTAGCTGTAATAGCTGGAAAAAGGACCCGGTTTACAAGAGTGTTGAGTGTTGGGCGGGATCCGATTCCAGATGGACGGTCCGGGTTTGCCCAACACCTGAGAGAGGAACAGGTGTTCTCTCTCCTTAAGTAGGGAAGGGATTGTGTGTGTGTGTCTCTCTCTCTCTCTCAATCCTGGGGAAAAAGAGCAGGCAGTGCAGGCCTGTGTGAGAGAGCCAGATTCATGTGAGTACGTGCTGTGCCACAAATACGTTTTCTGTTAGGTGCTGGATGTTAGATCCTCACCTAGTTAGTTAGGAGCTAATTGTTTAGTTAGTGCCGGACAGGCAAGGTTTTATTTTCATCTTTGTTTGTTTTGATTCCTGTCTTCCTGCCAACCAGACAAATAAAACATAAAACTGGTTGCGGCCAGTTGCACATTACCAACCAGTTTTGTGTGGACTCCAATACTGCTGTGCACCCGTCTACCCCCAGGAGACGACGACCCTGTTACCTCAAATGTGTTATTTTTTCTACCTCTCCTGTTTGGAGAGGTGTAAAACATTTATGATGGTTGTTACTATATGCCTAAATTGCTGTGGTATAAACTGACAAAAAGCAATTGCACCTAAATGATCTCTATTTAAAACAATGGTGTTTGCTTTAAAAATGATAGTTCTTGGTCATTGCTTGATTTAGAAAATCGGTTGCAGAGCATATAAAGAATACTCACACAGGCAAAATGCAGATTTTGGCAGCTATTTAAACACTCAATCCCTGTAGCTCCTTCAGGTTCCGTAGAGCAATTAAAATAGGACATAGGAGATATGCAACCTGCAAGATGATATAATAATTATATATACAGTCCAACACTTAAAGCTTAAAGTTCTTTAACGCAGATAACTGAACAAACTTATTACATAGTCAAGAGAAGTTACCAATGAGAATGCTGTATGCCAAGCAGTTGTCTTACATAAAGTGATTATTGTGTAATTTTGGTTGTGTATATATATATAACTGTAATAAACTGTAATAAAACATAAGAATGGAGGACATCCAGCTGTTTATTTGTTTTCTTACAGTGTTCCAGCTCCAGTTGGATTTATAAAGAATCAGAGCCATCTTTACAGAAATCAGGAGGAATTATTATTGGTGGATACTTTTCCATTCAAGCTAAGCTGATGGCTAGGGAAAGCTAAGGGAAATTTGTATCAGGTAATTTTGATTTAAGAATACAATGACTTGCTCTGATAATTGCAAATATCAGTGGATATATTGCACTACAGTAGCACAACTGCATGGTAGCAGCTTTATTGCTATTTTTCTTTAACCACAAACACTTATACTTGCACATTCATGTACAGGAATAAAACAGATAAATATATTAACTGTAACTGGGGTTATATACAGTACGTCAGATATTAACTGTGTAGTAATTATAGTCCCCAAGCTTCCTTTACTTTAAAGTTTGACTTCCTCACTGGCAAGTTGTTACAGTTCTGTAAAGCCTCTTAATGATCTCAATGCAGTCTGTGAGATGGTATCATCCTGTCAGTGTCAAACATGACCTCCTACCAAGGTACCAAATCGAAACTCTCAAAGCAAAAATGAAGGCACTCATTAGTTCTGCAATGACTTGGCAGGGTCAGGATTAAACAAACTTCAAGACAGAGCCCAATAAGGAGTGCAATAATAAAACAGATCAGAGATAACCAAAGTGTTTAAGTTTCATAAAAGTGGCACCAAAACTGGTATTGGGGCCCCTAAATTCCAAGACACACTTCTATTCAATAATAAATATCTGTTAGCTGTATAGCACTGTACAGCAGATTGGTTGGCTGTACACATAGGAACTGGTAACTGTGGCAGATCTCTGACAAACACTGGAGACTTGATTTCTTTCTAAAATCTAAAAGGGTTTAGGAGCTATTCCAGGTTCCAACAAATCTACACCTGACAATAGGAGGAGTAACAATAGGCAGCACCAGCAGTTGGACATACATGTCCACTCAACTGCATGAAAAAAAACAGGGACTTGCTGGGAGGCTGGGTCAATAGGGGCATAAACAGAGCCACCAGTTTTCAGAGAGAAAAAAGAAGGGACTACTGTACTGTATATCGCATATTCTGCTCAGTCACTCTTCTGCCATGATTTGGACTTTTACATGTGGTTGGGACTTTGGAACTGACTTTTTATAATTTCATTTCCATAGAATTTGATGTTGTGTGATGTCATTGGACTTTACTTAATAAAGTGAAAAATGCTACATGGATTTCTCTGCAGTGTTTTGACATGCTTCTTAAAGATCATTTCCTGACAGTAACAATTAGCTGTGTATGTTTAGGTTTTTTATGGATCCAATTTACTAAAATTTGGATTTCCTTTTTTTCACAAACCCAATTTTTTTTATCAAAAAATTTGTAGAGATTTATCTCTACAAAACTTGCCCATGTAACAGCAGTCCAGGTCCCATAGAAGTTAAAGGGAGCTGTGCAGATCACATTGGTCCTTTTTTTTTAACCGTTTAGTCTTTTAGAGGTTTTCATATTTTGTTTTCACAAGTAATTGTCCGTAAAACTAAACTTTCTAGAGGTATTAGAGATATTATTTTTTTTGGATCATTCAGCACTTTTTTCATTTGCACTTTTTTTTACAGTATATTGGGATGTTTTAATAACTTTCTTGGCATTCAAGGTTTTAGAGAAAGAGTTTAATCGTGGTTTCAACAAGTACTAATAACAGAAAATGTGACCTTTAATAAATAGGCCTCCAAGCAATCAACTTCAAGACCACTAAAACGTAATTGTGGTGTATATAATTATGAGGTAGAAAAATGAAAACAAGAGTTTTATGAAATATCAGCTATTTCATTTCTTACTTGTTATTTTCTGCACAGCATCACACGCCAGCTTTCCATTAATGCAAGTACTGAAAAGAACAGGATCAACAATTATTAGCTGATAAATACATGTATAAAATATCAACAAATGAGTTAGGATGAAAGCTAGGAAGCCATCCCAACTTGTGTGAACAAAACTGTTATTCACTGACTCCTATAGTTTCCATAGTTATTTTTATTTATTTATTCCACCATGTCATGCCCTCAACCATCATATCTGTAATGATAAAAGTTTCTTAACAAACAGTATATTCGTATTCTCATAAATATGTACTTAAATTATTCAGTGTGCTTACCAGGAAATTCCATTCTTGCTTGTTTCCTCTCCAGGGTTTATATAAAATCCCATATAATAACATGGGCAGTCCTTTTTCATCACACAGTTCCCATTTTCTGCGAGGTATGTGTCTTCCTTGCAGACACACCCATCAATGGGTGTAAAATTCACAGAACAGGATAGGTCTTGATGGCTCAGAGACTTGCAAGTGGGCTGGCAGGAGGCAACTAGCTCCTGGTAGTACATGGAATTAGGACAGTCAATTGCATATGTGGCTAAGAAATAAGAGAAAGCAAATATTTTTTTGTTTTATTTGTAAGAAACAAAGAAAGAAATATGAAAACACAAAATAATGATGCATTAAAGGGATTCTGTCATTTTTACAAAATGCATCAGTTAATAGTGTTCTTCTAGCAGAAGCCTGCATTGAAATCCATTTCTCAAAAGAGATTTTTTTTTTTATATTTAATTTTAACATCTGACATGGGGCAAGACATATTGTCAGTTCCCAGCTACCCCAGTCATGTGACTTGTGCTCTATTAAAAATTCAGTCACTCTTTACTGCTACACTACAAGTTGGAGTGATCAGCCCCTCCCTTCCCCTAACAGCAGAACTGTTGGAAGCTAACAAGATAACCGCTCCCTAATAGATATGTGAATAGCACTCAATAGTAAAAAAAATAGTAAAGTTTTACTGCAACTGCTTCAGATACAGGAGAAACAATAGCCTGTCTGAAAGTAGTTCCATAGTGAAGTGCTGGCTCTTTCTGAAAGCACCTGACCAGGCAAAAATATGGCTGCCTAAACACCAATATTAGAAGTAAAAAAAAAACATTTATTGGTTCAGGAATAAACTGATAAATGGTAGAATGAATTATGTGCAATATACACAATGTAATAAACACTATACCATAAAAATCATGACAGAAGATTTAGGACTAAAAAGAAAATTGGTTTGTTCAAAGTAATTATTTTTTATAAACTGATTGTTAATAATTATTTTAATAATCCATAACAGTCCAATGTTTTAAACTAGAAGGCTGATTTATTATTAGCTGAGCTCTGGGTTCAATAAAGAGATGTCAGAAAAGAAAGTTCTTTAATTCACTCTGGGATTGATAGTTGTTTTCTTCCATTTGCTGGATTTTTTCTTACCATGCTTGGGGGCTACTGTATGTAATAAAAGGCATAAAGGTTGCCCAGGAACAGTAACCCATAGCAACCAATCAACCGGTATCATATATCACCTTCTTAAAAGAAAACATCTTATTGGTTGCTATGGGTTTCTGCTCCTGGGCAAACTTTGTGCCTTTTTATTACATATGGAGGATTGTGTTTTGTCCAAAAATAAAATGTTTGCCAGGTAAGCTTTTTGAAAACAAACAATAATAGTATAAATGAGCAAGTTAAAGAACTCCATCACATTTTATGACATTGTTTCAGTCAAACCCAAAGCTCTGCTAAAAACAAATCAAGCCCAAATTGTCCTCAAATGTTTAATACATACTAGGTGGATCTTCAAATTGATAATGAAGTTAAATTGATGTAGTTAAAAAGTATTTGTTTAAGCAAAAAATATCACAGCAAAGCCTTATGTGTTTTGTGCCTTAGGGGCTCTTAGTCATAGGCTGACAAACATCAAAACATGTAGTCATATTTAAATGAAAAAGGACCAATCAAAAACATGTATCTGACAACCAATGCAAAGAGACAGTGGTTGGAACAGGTCAATCTTACCGCATAGTTCTTCTCTCCATCCTGTAATTATGACTCCTTGTTCAATGCAAGCCCGCACATATGATGAGAACACGGCACACATACATGCATACTGCTTTTTGCACAAGCATGTATCATACAAGCATGTCTGAAAACAAGAAAGTGCACTGTTATATTGGGCGATGGCATTTTTGGGTTGTTTTAAGCCATACATGATCTTATGCCTTATTCATTTTGTTCCAAAAACTCTGCAATGAGTTATTTCCCAAAAACGCTGTATGTGAAAACAGTTATAGCGATGTGTGAATCTGTCTAATTTCGCTTTGCCAAAAACTTGCGAAACATAAAAAAAATTAGCAAAATGCATTGAAGTCAACGGGCATTTTTGTTTCTACACAACTTTTTCCAAACCGTGCCAAATATAGCAAAACTTTTTGCTCATTACTATATCATCACCGCATCCACAGTAGTGGATTTCTACTATGCAAAGAGGCAACTGTAAATCATTATGATCCAGAAACACCACTGCCTTCCCTAGGCTCAAGTTAATTTAAGATTGACTGGGTTAAAGTGGAAAACTGTTCTGTAGACTGACAAATCAAAATTTTAAATTCTGTTTAAAAATCATGGACACCACTATCTGGCTTGTTATCAGCACACAATTTATATGTGATGGTATGGGGGGTGAATTGGTGCACATGGCATGGGTAGCTTGCACATCTGGCAAGGCACCATTAATGCTGAACAATATACACAGGCTTTGGAGCAACATATGCTGCCATCCAGACAACATCGTTTACGGGCAGAGTAACTTATTTTAGTAAGTATTACAATTTCATTCTGCATGTATTACAACAGCATGGCTCAATACTAAAAGAGCCTAGGTAATAAACTAGTCTGCCTGTAGTTCCGACATGTCACCCATTGAAAACATATGGTGCATTATGAAAAGAAAAATGCAACAAAGGAGTCCCCAATTGTTGAGCAGCTCAAATCAGGCAAGAATGAGACATTTCAGTTTCAGATCTACAGCCATTGGTCTCCTTAAGGGTAGCACTATACGGACAACTTCCGTGCGCTTCTGTCGGATCCGACGCTGGGTGCCAAAGCTCCCGCGTCAAGTCAGATGCGATGGGAAACAAAGTTAGTAATACAAAAGTCGAATGGTGTTGCAGCCATCATCCATGTCTGATGCAGATGTTGCATGAATCGTTTGCATTCGACAGTCGCGTCGCATCGGATGAACGCTGCAACACCATTCAACTTTTGTATTACTAACCTTGTTTCCCGTCGTTCAGGGTGACTGTGTTAGATTGCGTCAAAGTGCAAGCTCAGTCTATTTTGGCAAATTGGACATAACTGTGGTAGACAAAGCACAGTTGCGCCAAACAAATCAAACCATTGCACCCACAATGTTGCTAAAATTCAAGGAAACATATTCTACTGTGGAAAAAAAAAAGGTGACTGTGCTCGAAATGGCATTTTGCACTCTGCATCAAGGTAAGTTAATGCACCCTATAGGGTTTGTTCTCATTCTGTTTTTATTTTCATTCTACACAATGTCCTAACTTTTTTGGAAACAGAATTGTACTTCCTAATAATATTTTTACTAGTGGAACTTACAAACAGGTAGTATCTTTTAATAGCCATCCACTATATTCAGGTAAATTTATTTTCAGATGCTCACTCAAGGTTATTGAGAGTAAGCACAACACGCTCAGAGTACGGTTAACTCTGGAATTCACCTGCAGAGGTTGTGTTAAATTATTTTCCACAAAATAATCAACAAAATGTAATTTGGCTAAATGAACCTAAACATTTTATCACCACTTTTTTTAGGGCATAGTAGAAAGGGACCCTGCATTTTGTGCTATAAAAGAGGAACAGAATAGTAAACTTGCATTAAAAATGACATATCTGTCTGTACCCTAGTAACAACTACAACTTATAGATTGACATACTGTACCGTAAAATAATCAGCTGGATCAACTTTACTATGGCAAGCAGCAAAATATCCTGTTCCAGAATTCAGATGAGAACACCACTGTTGTGCATATGGCTCTGTTCAGGAAAATAACAGACAGTGGGGGTCATTTATAAACTTTGTGCAAGGCAGATTGGTTCACAAAGTGAATATATTTGCCCTGTGCATGGTTATATTTCTAAAGCTGAATAAGTGTGGTGCAAACAGAATTGGAAATTTAAAACCCAGCATCCATTCACACACCCCTCCATATACTACCATAAACTATATATAGAAATCTCTATACTAATTATAGTTTATTATACTGTAACACTAGCCTATGATATTATGCATCTCCAAGTAGGGATGTAGCGAACAGTTCGCGCGAACTTCGACCGTTCGCGTCCGCCTAATGTTCGCGAACGTTTGGGAACGTTCGCAATTTGAGTTCGCGACCATTCGACCGCTAAAATCGAACGATTTCCATTCGTTCGACCGATTTCCATTCGTTCGAACGATTAAAATCCCTCGACCGTTCGATTCGAATGAAAATCCTTCGATCGAACGATGAAAATCCTTCAAACGTTTGAATCGAACGAAAAATCCTTCGAACGTTCGAATCGAACGATTTAGCGGGTGTTCGAAGTTCGCAAACTGTTCGAGAACCGTTCGCATTTTGCCGGTGTTCGCGAACGGCGTTCGCGAACACCAAAACGGCAGTTCGCTACATCCCTATCTCCAAGTAATCATTCTAGCCCCTCTTAAAAACACAGAATCAGCCATCACAACTTCCCCCTGCAGTGCATTCCACAACCTCACTGCCCTCATTGTGAAGAACCATCTATGCTTCTTTAAATGAAAGTTCTGTTCCTCTAGTCTGAAGGGGTGGCTTCTGGTATGGTGATCCGCTTTATTGAAAAAGGTCCCCTGCCATTAGTCTATAATGTCCTCTAATGTACTTAAAAAGAGAAATCATGTCCCCTAGCAAGCATCTTTTTTCCAGAGAAAACAACCTCAACCTTGACAGTTGACAGTACCCCATATAATTTAAGTCTTCCATTCCTTTAACCAGTTTAGTTGCACATCTCTGCACTCTCTCCAGCTCATGTATTTTCCTTAGAAAATGCTAAACATTTTTACGCAGATACTTTTTATACAAAAAAGATACATAACATCAGCTGCATGCTTACCATTCATAAAGTTGTTGGTGCATGGGTCAGTAATCACAACAGGAACATGTGGGCATGTTAGAAGGCTTCTCCAAGAGAATGTAAATATACTGAGATCCTGTACGGTCATGCCATCTGGTGTTATAAAATCATCCTGTTGTTTGCTGTTGTAATTCCCACATAATCCTAAAAAGGAAAACACAATTGAGGCTGAAAGGATTGCCTGGGGGAACTGTTCCACTATCCAATGAGAATTTCTGTTTTCAAATAAATTTGTTTTAGTTCACCTAAATAATAATATCTGTATCTTTTCATTTAACCTATCCTGTCTCTGCTGAACATCAATATGCTGCTTGTGTCTCAATTTTAACAAATCAGCATAGCCATGATAAAAAAACAAAAAGTAAAATCACTATATGTGTGACACCCTTTTTAACTGTTCTTATATATCCTATATTTCCCTACAGCTCTACTGGGACCAAAGTGGGACACTGGAATATTGCTGATGTGAGATGGCATGCCTTCATGGACAGCATGTACCTTTAAGAGCTGAACTTCCAATTTAAAACTTATTTCTGTGCTTTCTCAAGCTAAAACATTAGCTATTCAGATAGATAAAACTTACTTATATACATTGTAAACTATGTACAACAGAAACCTTTGAGGGCAATAACCCTCCTCTCTTCTCTCTTCATATTACCTTTCTTCCCTATAGTTCACCACTGTTTATTACTAGTTAGGGCCTTTCTGAGATAAGTATAGCAGATACTGTACCCTAAAGTAAAAAGTAATATAATTAAATACAGTAATTTTAGAAATAAGAAGGAATGATATATGCTCTTTTACTGTGAAGCATGATTCACTAAGGCCAGTCTATGGGTAAAAAACAATTAAGAGACAATGTGATCCCTAACAGTCTCATTTCAATTATATAACTTACCGCAGGTGAGACCAGTGTACGTTGTGATCAGGTGCATGTAGACTTGCATAATTGGTATGAGCTGGATATCCAAACGAAGACCAAAATATGTATCCACAATGATGTAGAATGACGTAGGTTGAAAAACAGTCACATTCTCTGTTTACGGGGAAGATAATTATAAATAAGTATACAGCATTACAATTGATAACTATTTCACATATAGATATACAGTCATATGAAAAAGTGTGGGAACCCCTCTCAGCCTACATAATAATTGACTCCACTTTCAACAATAAAGAGTACAGTGGTATGTCTTTCATTTCCAAGGAACATCTGATTACTGGGGTGTTTTCTGAACAAAGATTTTTAGTGAAGCACTATTCAATTGTATGAAATTAAATGTGAAAAACTGGCTGTGCAAAAATTTGGGCACCCTTGTAATGTTGCTCATTTTAATGCATGTAACTACGCAATACTGATTACTGGCTACATCAAAGTGGTTGGATTAGCTTCTTAAGCCTTGAACTTCATAGGCTGATGTGTCCAATTGAGAGAAAAGGTATTTAAGGTGGCCAATTGCAAGTTGTGCTTCTGTTCGACTCTCCTCTAAAGAGTGACAGCATGGGATCCTCTCAAAAGATGTGAAAACAAAGATTGTTCAGTATCATGGTTTAGGGGAAGGCTACAAAAAGCTATCTTAGAGGTTTAAACTGTCAGTTTCAACTGTAAAAAATGCAATCAGGAAATGGAAGGCCACAGGCATAGTTGCTGTAAATCTCAGGTCTGGCAGGCCAAGAAAAAAACAGGAGCGGCATATGCGGATGATTGTGAGATGGTTACAGACAACCCAAAGATCCCCTCCAAAGACCTGCAAGAACATCTTGCTGCAGATGGTGTATCTGCACATTTTTCTACAATTCAGTGCAATTTGCACAAAGAATATCTGTATGGCAGGGTGATGAGAAAGAAGCCCTTTCTGTACTCACGCCACAAGTCGCTTGTTGTTTGCAAAAGCTCATTTAGACAAGCCACAGTCATTTTCGAACTAAGTGCTTTGGACTGATGAGAGAGAAATCGAGTTATTAAGTCTTAACAAAAAGCGCTTTGCATGGCTGAAGAAGAACACTGCGTTCCAAGAAAAACACCTGCTATCTACTGTCAAATTTGGTAGAGGTTCCATCATGCTGTGGGGCTGTGTGGCTAGTTCAGGGACTGGGGCCCTTGTTTAAGGTGAGGGTCGGATGAATTCAACCCAATATCAACAAATTCTTCAGGAGAATGTTCAAGCAACAGTCACAAAGTTGAAGTGATATAGGGGTTGGATATTCCAACAAGACAATGATCCTAAACACACTTCGAAATCTACAATGGCATTTATGCAGAGGAAGAAGTACAATATTCTGGAATGGCCATCAAAGTCCCCCGACTTGAATATCATCGAAAATCTATGGGATGATTTGAAGCAGACTGTCCATGCTCGGCAGCCATCGAATTTAACTGAACTGAGAGATTTTGTATGGATGAATGGTCAAAAATACCGCCATCTAGAATCCAGACACTCATCAAAGGCTATAGAAGGCATCTAGAGGCTGTTACATTTACAAAAGGAGGCTCAACTAAGTATTAATTTAATATCTCTGGGGTGCCCAAATGTATGCACCTGTATAATTTTGTTATGATGCATATTTTCTGTTAATCCAATAAACTTTGTCACTGCTGCAATACTACTGTTTCCATAAGGCATGTTATATATTAAAAGGAAGTTGCTACTTTGAAAGTTTAGCCAATGATAAACTGTAGATACATACATACATACAAGCATACATGAAAATAAAGATAGGAAAGATAATCATTAAATATCAAAAGAAAGATAAATATACAAACATTGACACGAGTGATAACAAGAATATAACTAAAGGGTGATATTGGACAAGTGACATTTTTCTATAGCCTTAAATGCTAAAGACCGGAGACCATGGTCAATAATTGTGGGAAGATCCACACGCTTCAAGTTTGTCTGTGGACTTCCAAGATGACTACCGAGCCACTTTCCATTAGATATACAGTACTCATGAATGTTGCACTGTAAGTTTGATAAATATGTAAAATACCCTCAGGATTACTAGCATTTATAACGCATGATTACACAAACCAAAGGGTCCTTTATTATCAATTTATTTTGTTACTCACGTATAAAAGCAGGTAGCTCAGCTGTTTCCGAATTAAAGAGCACCTCCCCAGTGTTTGTTATTACCACAATCTGTTTAAAAATTTAAGATTAAAAAATATTAAACATATGCCATACAGCAAATACATTTGTTAGGTTATGAGACCATGATAAATACTATAATAAAATGTATAGTCTACTTTAGAGGTGATATTTACAGCCTGTGTATCTGCCATATCCTATTAACACCATACTATGTCTGTAGGCTGCCAGTTTTAACCCCCTCCATGATGATTTTAATAGCTTTTAAACACATTGTGAGCCTGTGAAAGTCTATACAGTGTTGGCCAGCAGTAAAACAGTTGTTACTTAAGCTGAAGCTGCAAGTTGAGCCATACATTTATCAGATGCTTGTATAAATAAATGGAAAAATAAATATATTCTTAGTGTTTAACATTTTAATTAGGCAAACCCACATGGAAAGCAAAATATATAGCTGTGTAATGGAAACTTATATATTGAAAGACATCTTCTAACAAAAACATTATTTTTAAATGTTCTTACTGTGTTTGTCTCATCCTGGATCAGCACTACTTTTGTAAGGCAGGTCTCACCCTCATTCTGGTGACAAGACCTGAATTCACCATGTAGAGTAAACAATGAAATTTGGCAAACCTGCAATATATATTTAAAAAATAACTATTTCAGATCAATTTCATTGAATGAAAATATGTACATTTAGGGGGTTATTTATCAAAGGTCGAATTTTAGAGCTTTTGGAGCTTTTTTAGACCTTGAATGAACTTGAATGAACTCACGGCTCAAATGGTTTCTAATTTAAGAAAAACTTGAATCAGTGTAGTCGGGGGGAACTGAATTGATCGAGTTTTTTTTATCACTCGAATTGAGTCTTGTTTATCAAAATTTTGCATTTGTTCAGTTTTAGAGATTTTTCTACTAGTAACTTCTTCTAGTCACTTCTTTAAGCAAAGTATGTATGGGGGGGACTTTTTAAAGCAAAGAATGATTTTAAAATTGGAAAAGGACCTCTACCATTTCAAATTCACTATAGGGCGTCTGCGAAGGCTTCGACACATGTCGAGCCACTTCGCCAGGAGTAAATTCGCTACCACTACATTAACTTTCTAAAATACAAATTTTGTGCCTCTGCACCTGAATGCTGGCTACATTTCGCTAGTATTAATTTGTCAGCATCAGAATTTCATAGCAACCTTTTGCTAACATTCGTTTCTGCCTAGCGAAACTTCATTAGTACTCTTAAGCTTAAGTCAATGTGAATGTGAATAGGACGGGTTCATATAGGTCTTATATACATTCGACTTTATTAGAGATGTTGGTGCAAATGCTTGAAGTGGCCTCTTATTATTAAAATGTCCAAAGAAGCCAAATAAAGACAAAAGAGATCCAATGATGCCCTAGATCTGAACCCACCCTAAAACAAATGTGACATGCCCCTCAAATGGTAAAAAAATAGGTAGTTTTAATAGTTACAACTTTTAAAGACAATCCCATTTTAAAATATGAAAAAATGACATTGTTTTTTTATAATTACCGTATATACTCGTGTATAAGCCGAGTTTTTCAGCACCAAAAATGTGCTGAAAAAGTCTTCCTCGGCTTATACTCGAGTCAGCGAGCAACAGCCCCCTACTGCTTCACGAATGTCTGAGCTACTGACCGGTGTCCCGTGCCCCGCAACTTTGCGCGTAATCGCTCCCCGAAAAGACTCAGAAGGGAGAGTAGAGGGAACCAGCTCCGTACGAACATCTTCCTGGTCGTGCGCAATGACGTTATCACGTGCCACACGTCTGCGCACAATGTCACTGCACGCGGCTGTGCTGTTTGCGCCTCTGAGTGGACGTGGACTGAGCGATAAACAGTCCCCTGCTGCTTAAAGAACGATGCACTGCGATCTTCGGTTCTGGATGCGAATCTGACCTAACCCTGAGGATAACTATGTGACTACCGGTATCTTTTATTCCTCTACTATCCTGCCAATGGGAATGTTTTAACATTTTTATGTCTTATATATTTGGCAGACAGTGAGAAATGCAGACAGTGAGAAATGCAGACAGTGAAACACTAACCAGCCATAACAGGCAGGATTATTGTATTTTTTCTTTTATTGCAAATCCTCCACTTACTTGGTAAATTAAATAATGAATTATATAAATAATAATCTGTCTGCTGACTAAAATAAATAATAATATGAGCCAATTCAGTCAAACAGACTTGAGCAAATGCTACAGCCTGCAGAGATTTTTTTTAAGAAGGGTTTTTTGATTATTGAACTTACTAGTAGCTACTGCATTTCTCACCCTAGGCTTATACTCGAGTCAATTAGTTTTCCCAGCTTTTGTAGGTAAAATTACGCACATCGGCTTATACTCGGGACGGCTTATACTCGAGTATATACGGTATTAGGACTTTTCTGCATACTGAGATAATATTGAGGAGAATGTAGCTTCATCTTATCAGTTTGCCAGGTCTAAGATGTTGAAGAAAACTCTGGTGAAAGACAATGTTCTGTAAAAATTTGCACTTTAGTGAATTTGCAGACTAACGATTGTTCGACTGAGTGAAAATTTGCCTGCCAATAGGGCGAGAAACTTTGCTAGCAATGTACTCTTAACTAGCAAATTGACCTCTACACCTGTTAGTAAATTGGCGATGTCCCTGCGGATTGGATTTCTGGTGAATTTTCGCTAGTGACAGCCACTTTGCCTTTTAGTAAATCTGCCCCTTAGATTTTTTTGTGACTTTTACGAATTTTTCCTGTTTTAGAGCAATTAATCTTCATTAACCACAAAGGACCATTGACAACAACTAAAATTGTGCCTCCAAACTCTGTTTGTTCCTTTTTAAAAGAAGAGTGCTTCTCTATGTTTAATAAGTAGTTCTATCTCCAAAAGCATGAGCGTCCTATAAGAATAAGTTTAAATCCAATGGTAGCTAACAACCCTATTTATGGACTTTCGGGAATGCCTACATTACTTGACAAAAAAAGAATATCTTTGTAAACACCTTGTAAAAGAATTGTCTAAAAGTTAATTTGCATTGGACAGTAATAATGCAGATGATTATTAATATAAGCATCAATTATCTGGCAAAATTTCCTGGACAGTCAAATATAATTCATAATGAAAGAAAAATGGAACTGCTGGAAATCCTTTTCAATTGCAACATTCAATTGATTTTTCCAGCAGACTTGTATTGTGATAAATGAGACAGATTTTTAAAAATTTTTTAAAGAAAAGTGAAAAGTTTTAGAATGTCTGGAAAAGTTTCCAGAATGTTGGGAAAACTTTCAAGTGGTAATTATTTGGACCACTTTGAAAAATGCCAGTTTTTACCAGAAAATAATTTTACAATTAGACTTTTTTGATAAATCGTCCCTAAATGATGTGACTCCAAAAAAAATAACACTGCAATGTTTTTTGAGTCCATTTCTTGCACCAAGCCTACAATTCACATTCAGATTCTTCTAATAAAGGATGTTTATGTAAACAATGGCATCTGGTTGGGGTATAAAATAAATAGTGATGGGCGAATTTATTCACCATCCATAGATTCATGCCCAATTTCCGTACTTCACCACCCATGACTTTTTTTTTCCGAAACTGCTGCTAAAATTTGCTGCAACAAAAAAAGTTGCGCACATTAAAACTGTTGGGCATAAAAAAAAAATTTTTACGCCCATTGACGTTAATGCATTTGGACAAAAGTTGCGTGTGTAAAAATTGTTGTGCGCATAAAAATTATTTTTATGCCCATTTTCTTTAATGCATATAGACAAAAAAGTTGCACGTGTAATAATTGTTGCACTTCATAATTATTTTGACAACCATTGATTTTGAATGCATTTCAAACATTTTTCACTAATCACTAAAAATAAATATTAAAGAGCATTCAATTGAATGCAGCCATCCAAAACTGGCAAATAATGAAATTTGTATGTAATAGAGTAACACTGTGGCATTATTAATATGCAGAATTTATAAATAGCTGTGTAGCAGCACAATGAACACCACCAGTGGTTATCAGTCTAATAAGACCAATAACTTAATTGTACTTCTATTATAAAGCACAGTGCAATAAATTAAGATTCAATTCATCTGAATAAATTAATTAGAAACAATCCCACAGATACTACCAGTGATTAAAAAATTCCTAATAAGGTTCTATTCGTATCATGATTATAGTGCATCAGGGTTTCTCAAATCAGTTTATAGAGATCAATTATTTTAATTGCAATACTGATAATGACTAAACAATTAATAAGAATAAGTGATTAATTTATAAAACATCAGTTAGTTTAAAGTGCAGTGCCAATAAATAGTAATTCAATTCTCATTCCAGTTTGATTCCAATGGTATAATTAATTCAAAGTAACCATTAAATAATAGGATACATATTAAATCAATCTGCTCAAATTCATGAAATTATTAGAAGGAAAACAAATAAAAGAAGGTGGAATTGTCCCAATTTCTACTGCCTAATTAATTCTATCGCTGGGACACCACAAAGGAGGAGAAGGCAGAGTAACCGGGACTGTGATCTTAAATTTGAAATAAGCCCTAAGCTGTTATAAGGCTATTATATCCTGAAAAAACACAAATCCATGGCCTGTTGTGATTATAGTAGAGAATGAGGATAAAGAGAAGTAGTATGCGCCGAGCAGTATAGGTATTTTCGGATTCTTTTTAAAATTCATATGCAGTCTAGGAGTTTTTAAGGATTAAAAAGCAGAGTTTCGCCAGCAAGCTTTATCAAGGCGAAGATAAAGCTGCAGTATATACCAGGCTTTTTGTTTGATTTAAATATCAAGAATGCATTAATACACATGGTTAGCATTAAAAACATAAATGGGCTTATGACATGTTATAGTTAGAAACAGTGGGAACTGAATAGCAATAAATCTGTCAGTTCTGAAATGTATCCTTTAAGCACCTACAACATCCATACCGATTTACTAATGTTTCTTTTATCAGCCTGCAAAATTGATAGATTTTGCCTCTTTCATTTTATAGTATTGTACAGGTATGGGATGCATTATCCAGAACCCGTTATCCAGAAAGCTCCAAATTATGGAAAGGCTGTCTCTCATAGACTCCATTTAATTCAAATAATACAAATTTTTAAAAATGATTTCCTTTTTCTCTGTAATAATAAAATAGTGCCTTGTACGTGATATCAACTAAGATATAATTGGAAGCAAAACCAGCCAATTGGGTTTATTTAATGCTATGAAGACTTAATGTGTGAATGGAAAGATCCATTATTCAGAAAACCCCAGGTCCCTTGCATTCTGGATAATAGGTTCCATAACCGTACAAAACATCAGGGTTTATGGAACATTTTGCTGTTTTTACCTGTGATAATATATATGTGCATTCACCATGAAATGTATAACGCCGACCATCAAATGTTGTAAAATGAGTTCCTCCTTCTACAGAACAGACTCCAGGACAAGGTTTATTTTCACAATGCCATAGTCCATTTGAACAATTACTGCAATAATCATTTGCAAAAAAGTGAGCATAGATATAATTATGTAAGAACATGTGGTATATAGAAATCAACAGCTTTCACTGCTTTAACTCTTCAATTTAATGGTGATATTAGTTTTCATTTTAGAGATGTCATGAGAAAAAGACATGGTAAGCCAAGCTATTGTTGTTGTTATCCTTAATGTCTACTGATCATAAAAAAATACATTTTATATTAAACAAAGCTTAATCTATAAATAAGATATAGAGGCATATTTATACTGGTAACATTTTGTTTCATTTTTCACATTCATAAATGGGTTTCCCAACACTTTAAAAATGCCCCAGACACTCTGAAATCTGTCTCAACATTCTGAAAAATTTTCCCAACAGTCTAAAACTTATATCCAGAATTAAAAAAAACTAATGATATGGATCATTAAAGAAGCATTTCTTCACTTTTTTACTTCATTGTATCATGGTGGCCAAGCTCTTCCAAGTTTGATCCACATTTAAAGTTGACTGGAATTAGAAGTTTCTCACAAAGTGGAAAATGTATCACAATGCAATTTGCATATTTTCTAAAATTGGAATTTTGAATTCTGCAAAAATTCAAATGAACTTGGATGCAGTTTTTTACAGCATAATTACAATTAGGGATGCACCGAATCCAGGTTTGGGATTCGTCTTTTTTCAGCAGGATTCGGCCGAATCCTTCTACCCGGCGAACCAACTCCAAATCCTAATTTGCATATTTATTTTGTGACTTCTTGTCACAAAACAAGGAAGTAAAAAATGTTTTTCCCTTCCCACCCATAATTTGCATATGCAAATTAGAATGCAGATTTGGTTCGGTATTCGGCCCAATCTTTCGCAAAGGATTTGGAGGATTGGGCGAATCCAAAATAGTGGATTCTTTGCATCCCTAATTATAATGAACTTCAATTGGAAAAAGAAAAAAAAAAGAAAAAACTTACACCAAATTATTATAAAAATTATTAAAATCATTGCACCAGAATCACATTCTGCTCCAGGTATGGGATATATTATTCAGAATGCCCGGGACATAGGGTCTTCCTGATACGGGATCTTTCCATAATTTGGATTGTTTTACCTCCAAGGATTAATTATATGTTATTTGGGATCAAGTACAAGCTACTGTTTGAAAAAGGAAACAATTTTTTACAATTTTGATTTATTTGATGGAATATATGGGAGATGACTTTGGAGCATTCTGGATAACTGGTTTCCAGTTTCCGGATCCCATTCCTGTATTCTAATTCAATTCTGTATAAATAACTGGTTCCAAGTGTTGCCTTTTTACGTGCCTTCTGCCCTGCCTTTGTCCATAAAAGTTAAATATATTAGTATAAGTGAAGTAGAGCCAGGCACAAACAAAAAGTTTCGGGCAAAACCCTTTATCAAGTTACTTTTTGCAGTAAATCTGCAAGTGCCTGGCTCTACTTCACTTATACTAATGTACTCTAATTCAATCTGCACCAAAAACACATTCTACTATTCTATTTTGATCTACATAATCTTATTTTTTTCCATAGCAAATTAAACATGAAACACAAAATTTTTTTTTCATTCAAACATCCATACCTGTTATAATGGTGTTTAAATAATAAATATAGTGTATGTAAAGTTTATTTTACTCAACTAACATGATAGAAAATAATTTGGAATTATTTCTTAGGGTGACAGGTCCCCTTTGAAAAAAAATTGAATTTTAAAATAACTTACATTTTTAAAATATACTTCCTTTGACTTGTGCATTTCCATCTTTTCTGTCCAAATTCTGCCTGTACTTGATAATAACAGTCTATACAGTATATAAATGTGTAAGACCACACTCATTTAATCTAAAATTAAGACCATGGCTTTATCGAAGGACTTTCTCATGCTATCTTAAAAACTATGGGCACTCAGAAATATTGAGTATTTTTTTTTTTACATTACTACTAACATTTAAACTCGACCAAACATTATTTAATGCCCTTTTATTCACAATAATAGAAGTACCAATGTAAATATTGGATAAATATATTTTACCAGTTTTGGCAGGGAAGGTTGATAAGAGACCCTGGTGGGTAGTTCTGTCCGGAGTACTTGCAATGGCATTCTGATTCTGGGATACAACCTGTCTCTCTTACATCATCATATACTGTGCCTACAATCACAACAAATCAATATTAATTTTAGAATAATTTACAATAAGTAAGAGAAGAAAAGAAAACAAGGGTAAAGTAGCTTTGAAAAAAGACCACTGCAATAGTGTGATAGTATAAAATAAATTTTTGCTTTTGTGTTGCTTGTTTTTTGCTGTTTGGGTAAGTCAAAACTTATTTCAACAAATGTGTTAAAAACGTGCCATTTTCCTCATTTGGGCGATCAACAAGATTGAGTAAACTCAAAAGATGCCAGAAAAATCATAATTAGTGTTTTGTTTGTGTGAATAAATGAAGTCACAGATCATTTCAAGCAATAGATGAAGAGGTCAGTTGAGCTGGATGAGGTAAATTATCTTCAGTTAGACAGAAAATCTCTATCACTGAAAACTTTGGGAGTACACTATGGGGTGAATTAAAGCAAAAAATCCCTTACATTAACTAAAATGGGCCAATACAGGCTGCTGACTTACATAGTTAGATAGATACATAGTTAAATTGGGTTGAAAAAAGACAAAGTCCATCAAGTTCAACTCCTCCAAATGAAAACCCAGCAGCCATACACACACCCCTCCCTACTTTTAATTAAATTCTATATACCCATACCTATACTAGCTATAGAGTTTAGTATCACAATAGCTTTTGATATTATGTCTGTCCAAGAAATCACCCAAGCCATTCTTAAAGGCATTAACTGAATCAGCCATCACAACATCACCCAGCAGTGCATTCCACAACCTCACTGTCCTGACTGTGAAGAACCAACTACTTGCTTCAAATGGTCACTCCTGACAGTCATCACTGACTGCTGTCTGATCAGGAAGGATAGAAAATGGATAGGAAATGCTACTGAGGAAAGACCCTATTTCATCAGATTTTTGGCCCAGGGGCTAAATGATTGGTTACATATGATCAGACCCAATACCTGGGTGGCTGAATCAGGCAGTTTTAAATGAAATCAGGATGTCCCCATGCTACCATTGCTATTTAATACAGTTGAAGACTGGAACCAGACTTTACTAATAGAATGATTTAGGCTTGCATTATTGAAGGGTTGCATATTCATTATAAGCCACTCATTATAAGCTTCTGAATGATGAATTCCAGTACAGTTTCCAGACCAGATAAATATACAAGAACAATTATGAGGTACAAATTGAAACTGTGGCTAATAAAATGAAAATAGAGAATTGTTAGGGATTTGCTTTGTTTATCTTTCATTGTCAATTTATTTTTTTCAGACCAGAATATTTAGATTTTGGAAGCAATTACACTTACCATTTGGGCAAAAGCAGCCAGTGACACATTTCCGATCACATGCTATTAACTCTTGATTGCTGCAGCTCCTTTCACAGGATGAGCCACATTCCTTGTATATCATACTTTCAGGGCATGGTAGGGCTAAAAAGAGTCAAAGTTGAAACACTGTTATAAGTATTACTGTATAGTAAGTTTTATAAAAGTTAAGTTTGTTGTCTTGTGTTATAACATAGAATCCATAGTGGAAAAGCTAAAATAGAATGTTTGTAAGGGTGAATATACCTATTTTCCTTGGTCTAATATTAGAAGAAAACATAATTATTTTGTTGTTTACATGTTTTTCTGCCAGTGTGTTTTAAGTGGTGAAGAAGTGCCATATTTAAAAATGTATTGATCACTTGACCTTATTTGTAACGTCTTTTTAATCTTCATCTGTGATAGATATATATATATATATATATATATATATATATATATATATATATATACCAATAGTTTCCAAACAGCACTCCCTTTAGTGAAAAAATGTAATCTTTATTGTTACATGGTATCTTTTTCCAACGTTTCGATCCCTATTGGGATCTTTTTCAAGGGAGTGCTGGTTTGGAAACTAAAAATTACAGTGCACCCTCCTTATCCTATATTGCCTCGGAGTGCGGATACCCATTGGACAATTATATATATATTTATATATATATATATATATATATATATATATATATATATATATATATATATATATATATATATATACACATATGTGACATCACTTCTTGTTATGCATTACCTCCCTGTTCACCTGTTCTTCATGGCTAATATACTGCTATAAAGAGTGCTTTGGGTTTTAGATAGTGATGAGCGAATTTGGGGCGTTCACGAAACGGCAAAAAATTTGCGTCTAGTTTATCACTAGTTTTAGACACTAGAATCCCCTTGAAGAAGGACTTGGTGCATACCTCCCAACATTCAGGAAATGGAAAGGACAAAAAATTGTGTGACATTTTTTTTGACCATGCTCATTTTATGGCCACATCCCCTAATTCACAATTTTACAAAATATGGCAGGTTATGAAAGTTTGAACACATTTCTGGTCTTTTTAGTGCAATGTTGTATGTGTTATTACAGTTGTGCTAATGAAAGTAAATTGCCTTTTAAGCTGCTAGTCTCAGTTCTCCCAAGAGACCTGTTTAGCTTACAATTGTTTCTTTGCTTATCTTAAATTGTTGCAACAATTTCCAAGTGCAGCTGCTGAATAGGGATGGGTGAATTTTTTCGCCTTGTTTAATAACTTTGTAATTATACATTGTTGTAATTATTTGCTTTATTAAACCATTTATTGGCATACCTTAAGGGGCAGATTTATTATGGGTCGCATTGAAAATTTGAATATGCAATTTTTTTGTTTATGGTCAAACTATCAAATTCAGCTAGGGAATTATCCAAACTCGATTAGAGTTTTTAAAAAATGTTGAATTATATTTTTGAGATTTAGCTCTGGCCCTTTAAAGGAGAAGGAAAGCTACGGAGGCATTTTATTGCCAATAGATTAGCTGCAATAGTGCAAGCTAGAATGCTATATTTATTCTGTAGAATGCTTTACCATACCCGTGTAAAAAGCTCTAGAAACTCTCTGTTTGTTTAGGATAGGAGCTGCAGTATTAATGTGGTGTGACATCACTTCCTGCCTGAGTCTCTCCCTGCTCTGGGCTCAGATTACAGCATAGAAGGGAGGGGGGGGAAGAGGAGCAAACTGAGCATGCTCTTGCCCAGGGCAATGAGGTTTAAGCTGAAGGCAGGAAGTCTGATACAGAAGCCCATGTGTACACAATAGAAGGAAAGAAATGCAGTGTTTCTTTTGACAGGGGACTCAGAGCAACATTACTTTGGGGGTTTACTGGTATATTTAGATGGACCTTTTTGATAAGGCTTACTTAGTTGTAACCTTTCCTTCTCCTTTAAGAATTATTTCTATATTATAAGACTTTTTTTGTCCGAATAATTTTCATTAACAATTTCGCCACACAAAATTTTTTTTGGCGCATCAAATTTTTCATCAGTATTTTTTTGTCATAGTTTTGAGATAACATTTACGGGTGGCGAAACATGAAAATTTGCTGTGAATCCATGCCTGCCGAAAGAACTCAAATCGAGTTTGGACTAATTCAAATCGAATTCCATTCACATTTTCGGGTCGGTAAAATTTGTTTTTAGTGATGATTTAGTAATCAGATTTAGATATTCGATTTTCTTTTATCAAATAACCCACAGTCGAATTTTGAATATATTTGAATTGAAGGGAGTTTAAAAGAAACTCACATGAATTTGAAATTCAAACCTTGAGAAATGTGCCCCTAAGGGGCAGATTTATCAAGGGTCGAAGGTAAAATTTAATTCGAATTTTAGAGGGTTATTTGTGAAATTCGTTGAATTTGATTTTTGAAATTTATCATGTACTGGCCCTTTAAGAATTAAAATTTGACTATTTGCCACCTTAAACCTGCTGAATTGCTGTTTTAGCCTATGGGGGACGTCCTGGGATCAAGTTTATTTTCCACAAGTGCTTAACTGCAAATCTCCTTTATCCTGTAAGGGTGGTGTTTTTCCTAAAGAAATAATTCAGCTATTTACTACTAAAGGTATCAGCACATGTGGTATACCACATTGCAGGATGGGTAGTTATTTTTTTAATTTGTTATGCTGTGTGTTATAAAAAAAACGTATTCTTTCCTAAACCTGTTTTAAAATTGAAAACATTCTCCCATAAAAACGTATTGTAACTAAGGACCTCTGAATGTTTCACAGAAAAAATATTTATAATGTTCCTTCTAAAATATACATTAATCAGCATGTACATAGGTTGTAACACCTGTAACTACTCTATAAATTTGTTGCAACTTGATTTGCATTGTTTCTTAGAACACTTCGAGTGAAGGATTCGAAGTTAAAAAACTTCGAATTTCTAAGTTTTTTTTGGGCTACTTCGACCATCGAATGGGCTACTTCGACCTTCGACTACGACTAAGGATTCGAAGTAAAAATCGTTCGACTATTCGACCATTCGATAGTCGAAGTACTGTCTCTTTAAAAAAAACTTCGACCCCCTAGTTCGCCATCTAAAAGCCCCATAGGCTTGGCTAACTTTTTTTGATCGAAGGATATTCCTTCGATCGTTGGATTAAAATCCTTCGAATCGTTCGATTTGAAGGATTTTATCGTTCGATCGAAGGAATAATCCTTCGATCGTTCAATCGCACTATTTGCGCTAAATCCTTCGACTTCAAATATCGAAGTCGAAGGATTTTAATTCCCAGTCGAATATCGAGGGTTAATTAACCCTCGATATTCGACCCTTAGTAAATCGGCGCCTTTATATATTACTGCCATTATCTTTTATATAGTAGCAATTTTAGGGTTATGTATACATTTAGGGGGTTATTTACTAAACTCTGAATGCAAAAATCAGGAAAAAGTCGGGTTTTTTTAATAAAATCAATTTTAAAAGAATCAGGAATTTTTCAGAATTTATTAAACCTCGAGGATAGAAAAGTCAGAATCTGGAAATCCGGCATCTCAGACCTGCCGAGTTTGCATATAAGTCAATGGAAGAAGTCCCAATGATTTTTTGATGTGCGCTTGGTCTTGTGCAATACCCCGAAGTTCTTAGTTTTCAGGTAAAAATTCCAAAAAAAACCCGGATTTGATCGGAGTTTGTATCAGAAAATATTGAGATAAATTCGGATTTTGATAAATAACCCCCTTAGGGTTTCATATAATATATGAAAAGGTTGTCTATTGTGTAAACTCTACTGGTCTCGTGCATGAAAGCAAGCATGTGATTTTCACATTACTGATACTTACGGCATATTTGTGGATTCCTCCAGTTCTCTGGTATACCACTTGCAATAGCACATTGCCGGGAGTATTCCGTTATGGCAGAGCAAAAGCAAAACTGGCTGAGTTGTGGACTCTGTCCACAAAGACAGTTGGTATAGGAACATATCTGGATGAAGGCTTCATTATCAAAATGGGCTGCACAAGTTGACATCTCACTGCTTTCCAATATAGCTCTGCATGTTTCATTCTGGAAAACAAAAACGCAAAATGTCAGATGTAACTATATACAAAGGTGCTATAAGCAATAACATGTACTGCATTTTTTCCATAGAAATAAAGACAAGCTGAGAGTTTTTATTACTGCATATTTAGAACAAGATTGTAATACAACCTCTGTTTAGTAAATTAGTCCATGATCTAGGTTGGCAGGTTGCCACTAAGTTTGTTCGAATCACCTGATTTTGTATTCAACCATAAAACTCCTGCTCAAATCTTCTGCACTACATTCTGAACTGCATTTTGCAATTTTCATTTTGTTTATTAAAACTTGCCGCGCCAGCACCTCTCTTTTACCCTTAATTATAACAAGGTCAAATTATATCTAATACGAAATATACAGAGTTTTGTGTATTACTTATATATAATATAATATGTAGAGCTATATCTGGTGATAGCTACAAGATGACTTGTTTCCTGTCTCTAGCATAATCTTCTATCAAGTTTATTTTCTTTACTCATTTACCATATTAATATATGTAACAATCACATTTGGGAGTTTGTAAGAAAGTAAAGATCATATACTCAACTGGATCTCCTATAATATAAATGTATATTTACAATAACAAGTGCAGTGTATAAAGTGCAATTTCAGTATTCTGCATTTTTATAATAATTTAGTGTGATGGCCCTGGAGCTACTGTCATCTATTTATTTAATTTCTATGGCAGTATACAGATAACTGGAGAATTTTGCCCTTTACTTGTTCTTGACGTTATGTTAAGACCCAGCATAGTATATAAGGGTGTTATGTCAGACATTGGTAAGCCATATCCACCAATAATTGGTTCAAAGGTTTTATTCTGCCACAGTTTTGTTGAGTTCTCAGTTGGGTGACCTTTAAAGCTTCCTATTGCTTCTCTGTTTGCTCCTCCATCTTAAGCAACTAAGGATATATATATATATATATATATATATATATATATATATATATATATATATATATATATATATATATATATATATATATATATATATACACACATTAGAACCCCCCCCCCCCCCGATTTTACAAATCGTGTAAAATCAGGGAAATGTAGTATGCACAATATATAGGTGGGACCACAAAACTGCAATGTAAAATGTGGGAAAACTTAAAATCTTGGGATGTAAAATCGAGGTTCCACTATATATATATATATATATATATATATATATATATATATATATATATATATATATATATATATATATATATATATCCTTGACAAAGGCCCCAAAGAGGGCCGAAACGTTGGAGACACTGTGAGTTTTGAATAAATCATTGAATTTTTTGGAAAACAGAGTGCTGGTCCTTTCTTCAATTTTATATACCTAATTTTGACCAAGCACCCGGCAAAACGAGGTGTGCGGGTATCACCTGTGATTTCGTTATATATATATATATATATATATATACACACACATACATATTTACAACATTTTTCAGAGGGGATGCTTCTAAAAAATAAAAATGTATAGCTTTCTGTGGCCAAATGACCCTAAGGGGTTGTTTATGGCACATTACATTGAGGCTTTTTTTATGCAACTAAAGTGCAAGCCATGAACGCACTGTTTTCATTTGTGGGCCTCTGCATGCCACCTACTTTGATACTTCTATGTGTATTGGTAATCAAACTGTTTATTAGGCCAATGGCATTCATATCTATGACATGTGGGAGAAAAGGTGCAGTAAAATTAAAGCATAAAGAAAGAAATAGAAGTTAAGTTAATTTCAGAAATGCTACAGAAACTGTTTGCTTTAATATAGCTTTGTATTGTGGTCTATTGGACTAGAAATATATACCTAAATGATTTTCTGAAGTCAGTTATCTCTCAGGGGCCTTCATGGCCTTGTCATTTAAAGTATTATTATTTCTGATGTGGTGCTTTTAAAATTTGTAATAATTTTTTTTATATAATTTTATTTTTGAGTGTTTTATACAATATACCTCTGATCTATTTCTCTATATATTATTTGTTTTACATATTTTTATTTATATGTCTTGTTGTAGAAGCAAAATGACATAAAACACAATAAAAGTTTTTTTTTTTTGTTAAATACATCTGTAAGCTAAAATGACCCACACCCCCCAGGAAGGACCCTTAAAGTGAAAATGCACAAAATGTTCAAAAATTATTTGCTAAACAATGTCAATAAATCGTGACATTCTGCTGAAAGTGAAAGGGTTAAAACCTGTTCTATCTTAAAACATAAAACATGTTCTGTTTATATTGGGGTTCAAATTGTTGATAGCTTTTTAAGGATTACTAGAACTTGGTGCTACTTCCAAGAGTGTGAAAATATGTTCACACCCTGGCAGTAGCATCACACACTGGTTTGGAAATTTATAAGCATGGTCAAAAACAGTGAAAGAAATGTAGGAATTAACTTAATTAAAGCACAAAAAGAAGGGCAAATAATTATACTAAAAAAGTCAATCAGGCATATAAAATAATACCTCTCACTGTATTCATAATTATGATGGGTTTAGATTTTGAATTAAATTTTTTTCTCATCCTTACTATTTTTACATTGAACTTTATAAATGTGTTGTGTGTGTTATATGATGTTATTATTTATTGCGGTGTTTAAATTAATTATGGTTTATATAAAATAATTTATATTCACTTTGCATAAGTCCTTCTGGAAATGCAGATATTTTAATGAAGTTGAAATTTTATTGGGAAAGTAATTTACTAACACCCTTTATTGTATGCATTGAAACAACTAAAATATATGTTAGTCCATATTCTGTAAACAAAAAGTTTTCTTTAAATGGAAAAAATTCTAAAGTTGTTGGAATATATAGGTATGGGATCGGTTATCTGGAAACCCGTTATCCAGAAAGCTCCAAATTACAGAATGGTCATCTCCCATAGACTCCATTTTATCCGAATATTTCAAATTTCTTAAAAAATAATTTCCTTTTTCTCTGTAATAATAAAACAGTACCTTGTACTTAGTCACAACTAAGATATAATTAATCCTTATTGGAAGCAAACCCTGCCTATTGGGTTTATTTAATGTTTAAATGATTTTCTAGTAGACTTAAAGTATGAAGATCCAATTTATGGAAAGATCTGTTATCTGGAAAACCCCAAGTCCTGAGCATTATGGATACCAGGTCCCATACCTGTATTGTATTTATGTATTCTGACAAAAAACAAAACATAGATAGTGATTAGGTTATAATTTCAAAATGGTATTTACCATAAAAAATATTCTATTGTGCCTAAAACACACATTTGCATAATAATATTATTTACACTTACTACTACGTAACATTCAGGACTTATTTCCACAGCACTTTGGTAGCATGCTTTATTTGAATCTTTCAGAGTATTTTTCAGGAAATATAACTCAAGATCTTCTACACCTCCTGCAAAACGATTGTAGGTTCCAAATTAGAAAGTATAATTAACATATAATACTGTATACACAATGTAAACATTTTATAACTGGGTGCTGCTTAAGGAGGTATCATGCAACCATAGAACTATAAAAGCACACCTAGAAGTGTGCTTAAACACAGTACTTCTATGGTATATATTAACCATATTCACAACAGCCAGCACTCGTATACAAGAATGTAGGATGCCTGGGTGCAGTCTGGTATGATAGTAAGACCTTTGGAATGCCATACTTCACGGTACTATACAAATATATATACCAACTGTGTAAGTCATTATACCTCAGTATACTAACAGTAGTAACAATTTGATCAAATTTGATCTTTGTAATTCTGAACACTTCCCAATGGCTAAATCCCCACCAAAGATTTTAGTTTAAATGCTTTTATTTTATTTCTTTTATAAACTTTTAGTTTTAAATTTTAATTCAAAACATTTTATGGGCTTGTTTTAAAATATTGGCCTTAATGTTGCTCTTTTATCTGATTGCTTAGGTCAGGAATGCCCATCAACCAGAAACAGAATTTTTAAATGTTATTTTTTATTACTATTTGTACCGTCTCCTTGTCTCAATGTCAACAATGCAAGTAAAGTTAGTTTTATGGTGATCACCCCCTTTAAGACTTCTTTGAATGATATCATTATTTGGATAAAATTCAATTAAGTGAATCAAAGATAGAATTTGTAAATGAGATCTTGCAGTGGTAATACCATTCTGCATGCTTCTTCTAGTCACCAGAGAAGCCTTATTAGAGGGATAGCAGTTGGCTAGTTCTGTGCAGGAACTGTTCAAACAAAAAGACCTTTTACAATCAGGTACTGGACATGGGCAGAAGATTTTTGGAGAGGGAATATAAGCATGAAACTGAGCTGAAAGCATTACAGAGAGCTGCAAATACTGATAGAAACAATCTTTTGGATACTAAAAGATCTAGAAGGAATGAAACAGAATGTTCAGATAAGGTTTCATTTATTCCCAGATTTAACAGACAGTTCTATAGGGTTCAAGTCATTATTGTGAAATATTTACCAATGCTGTATGTGGATAACGTTTTTTATAGGATATTGAGTTCAGGTATTAACACCATTTCTAGACGAACATATACATTAAAAAACCTATCACCAAGTATGTTTAGTGAAACAAGTGTTAGGTAGTAGCCAATAGTTTAAGGAGTATCTGGTGGTAACATGTGTGGTAGCTATAGGTGCGTTACTTGTCAGCATATGAAAGTCTTTAGGTAATGTAAATCGACTGATACAGGCAGAAGTTTTTGCATTAGGAAATAAATCAATTACAATATCTCTACAGTTATTTATTTAATAACATGCTTTAAGTCTTTGGGTGTATGAACAGAGGAGAGAAGAGCAAGCTGTAGAAAAGAGTATTGCAATGAGACATTTTGCACAATGCAACAGGAGTGATATAAACTTCTTTTCAGTACAGGGGCTTGAAAAATTGAGACTAGGGATAAGAGGAGGGGATTTCATGGGCCTCTTACCTAAAAGAGACGTTTTTTGATACTCTATTTGCATACATGTTTGCCTTTGGATCTTAATTATGTTCTATGTCACATGTTTTACATAATGTATTTTACTGATGATTTTGTGTTGGTTGAAGTTTTTGTAGTTCCCTAATTTTTTGGCAAAGCTATATTTGCCCATTATGCCGTGATGACTTCTACTACATCAATGAGACCATATATAAGTGCAATATACTGTACATAGGATTCAAGTTATTTGGACTTTATTACTATTATTCATAATAATAATAACTTGTAATGTAATTGGATTTTACTACAAATATAATACCTAATTGATGTGTTAACAAATTAACAAATGTGTGAGCTTGTTAATTGCGAGTTATCACTAACCATGATTTTTTTATGTAGAAATGGGTGAGGCTATATTTGTTTAAAGGGATTCTGTCATGATTTTTATGGTGTAGTTTTTATTTCTAAATTACACTGTTTACACTTCAAATAATTTACCCTACCATGTAAAGTGTATTTGTCGTACCCTTTATAATATTGGTGTGTAGGCAACCATCTCAGGTCATTTTGAATGGTCATGTGCTATCAGAAAGAGACAATGCTGCAATATGGAATTTCTTTCTGACAGGCTATTGTTTCTCCTACTCAATGTAACTAAAGGAGTCACAGTGGGACTTGGATTTTTACTATTCAGTGCTGTTCTTGTATCTACCAGAGAGCTGTTATCTTGTGTCAGGGAGCTGGTATCTGGTTACCTTCCTATTGTTCTGCTGGACGGTGGGAAAGGGAGGGTGATATTACTCCAACTTGCAGTGCAGCAGTAAATAGAGACTGAAGTTTATCAGACCACAAGTCACATTACTGGGGGCACCTGGAGAACTGACAATATGTCTAGTCCCATGTTAGATTTCAAAATTAAGTTTAAAAAAATTAGTTTGCTCTTTTGAAAAATGGATTTTAGTTAAGAAGTCTGCTGGAGCAGCACTATTAACTGATGTTTTCCCATGACAGTATCATTTTAAAAAGATGCTGACTCTATGGCAGGGGTCCCCAACCTTTTTTACCTGTGAGCCACATTCAAATGTAAAAAGAGTTGGGGAGCAACACAAGCATAAAAAAGTCCCTTGGGGTGCAAAATAAGGGCTGTGCTTGGCTATTTGGTAGCCCCGATGTGGACTGGTAGCCTACAGGAGGCTCTACTTGGCACTATACTTAGTTTTTATGCAACCAAAACTTGCTTTCAAGCTTGGAATTAAAAAATAAGCTCCTGCTTTAAGGACCCTGAGAGCAACATCCAAGGGGTTGGAGAGCAACATGTTGCTCGCGAGCTACTGGTTGGGGACCACTGCTCTATGGTATGTCACTGACTATGACTAAATGCCGGAGTGTATTAAACATATAAAGTGTATTACCATGGGGTCTATGTATGTTTTATTTTTAATATGGACCTTTGAATACATTTTGAGCTTTTTACAGAAGAAATTGTACTACAGGAGATCTTTTTGATGAATTGAATACAGTCCAGTCCCTAAACATTTACTCTGTCCAGTAGTCAGAATAATGATGGATAGCATTGACCCAGGAGAAAAAAAAATCTGTCTGATAAAAGGACTAATATTTATTGTGAACAATTGTACACTGTATATACAGTAGTGACAATTACTTGAAATGGGGAATTTAAAAGAAACTGAAATAATTTCTGTTTAGGGAGACTTACCACTGTCACTGAACTCATTGAAAGCAGGAAACCCATTAAAATCACCACATACACCACATGTCTCATTCATGTACTTTTCATCTAGTTTTACCTAGTAAGAAATAAAAAAGGAAACAATTAGTTTAAGGCAAACTATCTTTTTCAAGCATGCCATAATAAAGCTAATAATAATTGACTCTGCTGTGGCAAGCAACTTGGGATATACAAGCCTGTTTTTGTTGTGTTTTGGTTTAGATGTACTTTTAAACAGTGGCTAGCACTTTCAAACCTGATGTATTAATTATGGTCCAATTGAACAAATAGTCATTATACATACAGTAGTCTAGATGAGGTAGATATATACCTTTCTGGTATATTTTCTGATAACATTTTAAGGATTAATTTAGCACTAGCAATACACTTATAAAACCAGATAATGTAAGCATTGATTTAGGCATACAGTATTTACCTAAAGTAAGGGGCAGATTTATCAGGGGTCGAAGTGAAAATTTGAAGTAAAAAAATTCGAATTTCGAGCTATTTTTGTGTACTTTGATTAGGGAATAGTCCAAATTCCATTAGTATTTGATAAAAATTGAAAATTCGAATATCGAAATTTATCTTGTACTTTCTCTTTAAAAATTCAACTTCCACCATTCGCCATTTAAAACCTTAGCCTATGGGGAACCTCCTAGAATCTATTTGGAGTCAATTGGTGAAATTCTAAGTTTATTTTAAAAAAAACTTTGAATCAAATTTGATCTAATACAATGTTACTTCAATCAGAACGTTTCAAATTCGAACAAAAACGGCCTATTCACCCGCAAAAAAAAACCTTAATTTTTTTTTATTTCGGTTAGTCTTTTTTTATTCGAATTTCGAAGTTATTGGAGTTCAAAAAAACGCCCATTACTTTGAAATTTGACCCTTGATAAATCTGCCCCTATGTGTTCTAATGCATAAAACATGAATTTCTATAATTGATAGCCGGGATTCTTTAATCTGTTTTACAGATTAATGCACCTGTGGTGTCAAAGGAATATGTTCTTAACTGTACAGTACTATTTCTAAGTTTGTGGCATAGAAGTGGTCAAACTTATTTGATTTTATTAAAAAACTTTTTTGCAAATAATGAGAATTTAAATTCTAATTATCTGAACTAATATTTGAGAGTTTCATCCGTGCAAATAATCTGAAAAACTCAAAGCTTCTGTATTAGTTTGAAGGTTGATCATACATCATTGACTATTTTGTTTTTTGAGTCTTTTACACAGTCCCAATTAGTCAAAATTAAAGGAATAATGTAATTCATAATATTTTTATTGTATTCTTGTAGAAAATTTTATTTGTTCTCAATTTTTCATGATTATGGTTTTGCAATTCAAGTTTTTTATAATCTACAAATCGAGAGTTTCAAGTACTTGAATAAAGGGACTGATTTTTATTCTACTTAGTAAAATGGTTAATATTAAAGGTTTAACCACTGCTATTATTACAAACATTCCATTAATTTTAAAATGGTTTCTGTCATGAAAATTGTAATTATTCAAGATTTACAGCACCCCATTTGGTGGGGAGTCAGTGGTAGTTCTCAAATTCAATGTATACCTGTAACCTATCAGCAAAATTCCACATCACTTCAACTCCCGGTGTGCTAAAGATTACAATAGAAAAGCCAGAAGTATAGATCTTCAAATTTGTCTTCTGAAAAGGAGTTTTAATTCTGTAGGGAAACAACAAAAGAATGAAAATGGCTAAATAAACGTACATGTCATTGTTAGTTAGTTTTATTGTTCAATACAGTGCAGGTTAATTGTTACTAATTCCAAATGATCAGTAATGTAACAAAAAGGTTTTTCCACCTTTAAAAATTTCAGTATTTATGGTATAAGCTCAAAATCATGCTGTCAAATAGTTATCTAGAGAGTTATCTAGAGTTCAGCATAAATATACATTGTGGTCTATTTTATTCAGTCTGTGGCAAATATAATAATAGAGGGATTTGTTATTCCAGAATATAATGCAATTGCGCTGTTTGATAATTCACATTACATTTAAATTCAGTTTGTTATTGTAGTTAAGTCAAGTTAAGTTAAGTAGCATTATTGTTTTATATTTATTTTGCCATACTTTTTTCCTCTGACAAAAGTTAAATTTAGAATACATACTACATAACTATAAATTAGATGGTGAGTGGGGCATTACATTCCCTTTCTCAATTATTCACCCCTTGAATTTCTCCATATGTCTGGAATACAATATTTGATTGGCATTGTTTAATATCTGAATTATACAATATTTGTAACCATGAATATGCTTTATATGTGGGGCACAAATGTTAATTAAGCTAAAAAGCAGACATTGGATGCATAAGTATTCACCCCCTTGAGTAATGCTTGGTAAAACCAAAACTGGACATTTAGGTTTTTAAACCACTCAACTATCATGAACCTCAGTCTCATTTGTTGTTACCCATGTTTCCCTCAGTGCTGATCAGAAATCCCTGTGGTGATAGTGTTCTTAAAGTGATTAGCAGTTTTGGCTTTCTGTCACATATAGCTTTCTGTAGCCTGTATCTTCATTGTTGGTTTCATCAGACCAGACATTTTTTTTCCATGTTTGCTCCCATGTTGTCCCCCATATATCTTTTGTCAACTTCCATATGGGTTCTACATTGTTGGCAACTGGATTTACAACCTGCTACTCTTCATGGGCATCATGTTACATCTGTATATTTTAAATCCCATTAAAAATACGCTTCTGTGATTTATAAACCAGCCATGAGCCAGAATTTTTTTAAATGTAATATTTTAATGAATGAAGTAAACATGTAAAGGGGATATGGTCAGTTTATAGTACCTTACCTTTTTTGTGTGTAAAATCTAGGAATTCTGTGTACACTGTATGGGGCACATTTACTTAGCTCGAGTGAAGGAATAGAATAAAAAAAACTTCGAATTTCAAATGATTTTTTTGGCTACTTCGACCATCGAATTGGCTACTTCAACCTTCGACTACGACTTCGACTTCGAATTGAACGATTCAAACTAAAAATCGTTCGACTATTCGACCATTCGAGGGTTAATTAACCCTCGATATTCGACCCTATGTAAATCTGCCCCATGTGTCATTTTTGTGAAGTTTTTAGTATAAATGCAGTTTTCCTTTATTAACTTTTGCTGGTTAATAACTCAAGTTCAAACATGTTAACTTAAATAATAGTAATAAAATGGAAGGAAAAATATAGCTTAATATGAAAAAATATATATATCAATAGTCACATTTAACCAATGACAACTAAAGGCAAATATTTTGAAAAATCTGATACTGTACTTACTCTTGGCCATCACATGTTATATTGTTTCGCTCCACATGAACAATATGGCTTTCAAGTTTCATTATCATAGAAGTTATAATAGGAATCATATTAATCTCTGTCCGCCTAAACTGTATATTGAAGTCCTCATAAGCACTGTGGCAGTGTCTTGCAAAAACATTTGTGCAATTGCCTTTGAAAGTGAATGTAAACCCATCAAATGTATTGAAAAAGTAATACCCCCACGTACTGCAGACTTGATCATTATTTTTCATGGCTGAAAGTATATAGAAAAATATGTTCATATTAAATGTACACACAATTCCAGAGGGCACAGCCTATGGAAGAAACTTTAACGATTGTCTAGAAAAAGTGTAGAACATGTTAAACAGAATGCTCATGGGGTTTCTGGATAAGAAGTGTTTCCGTAATTTGGATCTCCGTATCGTGTCTAGTGAATAATCATTTGAATATTAATTAATAGGATTGTTCTGCCTCCAATGATTGTAATTATATCCTTATTGGGATTAAGTACTAGATACAGTATTGTTTCAATATTACAGAGAAAAACAATTTACCAAACATTTTTTATTTAAATTGAGTCTATGGGAGATGGCCTTCCCGTGATTCTGAGCTTTCTGGATAACAGGTTTCCCTTATAGTGATGGTCGAATTTATTCGCCAGGCGAGAATTTGCAGCAAAATTCCGATTTTCGCAGCCGGCAAATAAATTCGCAAATTGGCACAATTACATAGAAGCCCATTGACTTTAATGTGCATCAAAAGTCGCCAGCATCAGAATTAACAATGGCGTCAATTTTGACATAAACAAAAAGAATCCGCTGGGACACAGGACTTATACAACACCTTAAGTGTTTATTGCAGTGTGCTGTGCAACTTTTGGGGCGGACCCCTTTGTCAAGCATCAATTTTGACATCCCACGAATTGTCGCTGGCATCAAAATTCGTGTCCCATGCATATTTCGCCCGTTTCACGAATTTCATGGCACATTCAAGAATTTTGTGTCACTATTCCCATACCCTTAACATTGCATTGCAGTAAAAAAAAAGCCATGAGTGTGAAGAAGGCTAAAGCTGGCCATAGACGCAAAGATCCGATCGTACAAATCGAGGATTAGTACGATATTCAGACCATGTGTGGAGAGTCCCGACATTTTTCGTCCGGTGGGGATCGGTCGTTTGGTCGATCGGACAGGTTAGAAAATGTCTGTCGCCTGTGGGTAATATCTCTGCGTGTATTGCCGATTGTACGATTTTCAGAGGGAGACTGTCACTAGCTTTGTCAGACATAACTATCGTACGATTGCTGTCAGGGGCAGAACATCGGCTGATCTGTTCTTACTACTTCTGAATGGTAAGACTTTGATCTTTATGGTTAGTGGCAGGTCGGGAGATGGGAAAGTCCGATTGTACGAATAAACGTATCCCTTTGCGCCTGTGGCCAGCTTAAGGGCAGAAAGGGCTCTAATTTGCTCAGTAATTACTATTAGTCCAAGAGCCAATTCTCTATAAAATTACATATTTTTATCAAACTGATATTTTCATAGTATTTACATCAGAGTTGACAAACAAGTTAAACAAGGTGTTATTAAACCTCATGCACATGGAGAAAACTCTTTTTAAAATCACTTACTGGTTGGGCACTTCTGATTTTAAGGATGTCAAATCTGTTTATTTTATCCTGATAATTTTACATTTATAACATGTATATTCTTGATCTCTTATGATTTATTGTAGCTCTTTGTATTCTTTAAATATAGCACAAGGCATATTCATATAATATTTACAAAAGACATATCATTTTTTACCTTCAAAGTCTGCCTGCTGTCTCATAAACATTCGTTGATTCCTCAGTATTTCCCTTTGATAACATTCGTTTCCAAAAGCTTGAAAAACAATTAATTGAATTAGTGTTTTTGAGTTACATGTAGCTCCAAACAGAAAATATTTAAAAGGACCACGTTTAATCTGATTAAAATTCCACTAAACTTTAAAAGTAGTTTTCCAGCAAATATAACATTAAGGGACAGATTTATCAAGGGTCGAAGTCAAAATTCAATTTAAAAAAATTGAATTTCGAGCTATTTTTTGTGTACTTTGACTAGGGAATAGTCCAAATTCGATTTGAATTGGAAAAAAATGTAAAAATTTGGATATCGAAATTTATCATGTACTGTCTGCCGAATTGCTGTTTTAACCTATGGGGGACCTCCTAGAAACCATTTGAAGTCAATTAGTGGACTTTGAAAAAGCAAAGTTTTTTTTAGAAAACACTTCAAATCGAGTTCAATTGAAAACGATGTTACTTCCATTCATGCAATTCGAATTTGAATGAAAACGGCCTATTCATCCCAAAAAAACTTTAATTTTTTAAATACATTTTGGTTGGTCTTTTTTTTTTTGAATTTCAACATTTTTTTTTATTTTGTTTGAAAGTCGACCCTGGATACTATAAATCTGCCCCTAAAAATGGCTGCTTTTCTTTGGAGTTTACACAGTGCCCTGTTTGTAAATGATGAGGCAACAATTCTTAGTACTTCATTGCATTGTGGCAATTTTGTCAGTGTTAGAAATGCTATTTATAATTCTTCAGAAAATGTTATTAATATAAATGAATGTTAAAATATTAATGCAACTTTCATAAGAAAGATGTTGAAAATTAAATAATTGAAATATAAGTGAATTTGTTATATGTTATAGAGGGTAAAGGAAGAAAAATAAATCTTGCAACATTCTTGGGCCTCAAAGTTTGAATTTGTGATGTTTTATTTTTTTATATTCAAAAATACAAATATACAAAAACAAAAATGTACTCAGTCATGAAAGCAATTGTTTAAAAACAAGAACATTTTTGAACATGCCAGATTTAAGATTTCAGAGTATTTGTGCACTTAATAAATCTTGAATATTTCAGTTTCGAAAACTCAAATTCATGATTTTTACCACAAAAAACTTGAATTGCTGTAAAAACCAGTATCCAAAGTTTTACAATTGCTTTCAAATTCTGATGATTAACCCAGCTTAAATACTGGTAGCAAAAATGTGTTATAGTCTACTAGACAAGGCCAGTGTAAGTTCTTATATGGTATCTGGTTAATTGGTCTGCAGGCTATGGGGCCCATTTACTTAGCTCGAGTGAAGGAATAGAATAAAAAAACTTCGAATTTAGAATGTTTTTTTTGGCTACTTTGACCATCGAATGGGCTACTTCGACTACGACTTCAACTTCGAATCAAACAATTCAAACTAAAAATCGTTCCACTATTCGACCATTCGATAGTCGAAGTACTGTCTCTTTTAAAAAAAACTTCGACCCCCTAGTTCGCCACCTAAACCCTACCGAAGTCAATGTTAGCCTATGGGGAAGGTCCCCATAGGCTTTGCTAGCTTTTTTTAGGTTGAAGAAAAATCGTTCGATCGATGGATTAAAATCTATCGAATGAACTGCGGTAAATCCTTCAACTTCGATATTCGAAGTCGAAGGATTTCAATTCGGTAGTCGAATATCGATATCGAGGGTTAATTAACCCTCGATATTCGATCATAAGTAAATTTGCAACTATGTGTATGTAAACCATATGAGTCACTGAACACATAAATCTCTCTTTCCATTGCTCTTAACATTCTAACTGACACTCGTAACAATCATTAACTGCTGAAAACAAAGAGGAGCACCATCCACTCATTTTACATGGTGCATAGGCTAATATGACATGACAGATAATCTGCAATCAAATAGGACTGTGAGGTGGTCTGTTGATATGACCTCAACCTGGAATGCATGACAAAATGTTTGGATTTATTAATTTAAATAACATATCCACTGAACTGGAGTCAGAATTCAGAATCAGCCAAATGAATGCAAACATTAAAAATTACAAGGGGCAGCAGAACCTTATATTCATTTTAATAGGGACAGATTTAATCAACTTTTTATTACCTGCTACATTTTTCTCAAATGACATTTTTACCCAGGTAAAATTTTTTGTTTTTTTTTCTTTATTAAGCTGTTCATTTTGACAAATTAAATTCTCAGTGTTTACATGTATGGGAAACTTTCGCATGAGAATACATTGTTGACAATAATATTAATAATAAATGCTTCAATTTTTTCAGCTTGGAGAATTGGTGGAAATGCTTGAAATAATTCTCTGATTGTTAGTAAAGCTGGGCATATTGCTAATTTATGGACAGAGCTACAATATATTGGACTGGGTAGTCCAGAGGGATTCTCTGCAATATGTAATTTACTGGCACTTCCCTGACTTTCCTAAATGTTTCCTGGCAGTCATAGTTTAAAGAGCAGACATGATTGGAAATCATTACACAGCATTTTTGAATGAACAGGCTAGAAATCTGTTCTTTTCTGGTCTTTTCTAATGCATAATTTGCTGTTACTGATACTTTTTGGTTTTATTCTGTTAGTCAAATCTCTAACGATAGAATGCCTGCCATGCATTGCAAACATTTATGAATACCAGCAATCTGCTGTATATGGCAAATACTGTAAATACATGTAAACAGAAGACAGATTTGTCAGAAAATTAATATGTTATTCTATTGATATATTTTAATATCTACTAAAAATGTGGGGGACACAAAATTCATGGACGTATAACATAATGAAAAGAATTATGGATCAATTTTCTTTGACCCAGTAGGCCTGTTGGACCACAAGACTACTTTCTGTTTATATGTATGTGTATACATATTTATTTTTTTACCTCATGGTCCCAATGTATCCAAACAATAATCCACAAATTTCAAGAATCTCCTTGGAGAAATTGATATATCACTTATATATTATATTAAGGGGGTTATATATTAAGGATCGAGTTGTGTTTTCTATGAAAATTCGAGTTTTCATGTTTATTTTTTGATCAAAAATCTAATTTTTGGGTAACAAAAACCATCCATATGAAGATGTTAATAGCCTTCATAGCGTTCAAGTTTTTTTTCGGACAGTTTTGCCCGAAAACTCAATCATGAGTCATTCATGTTTTTCCTGCTGAAAACTCGATTAATTTGAGTTTTCAGGGTTGCTAACCCCAAACTCGCTGATTCGAGTTTTTCCCTAAATTAGAAACCATTCGAATTGCGAGTTCATTTGAGTTCATTCAAGGTATAAAAAACAATAACATTTTACCTTAGATTAATAACCCCCTAAATCTTCTCATTAATATTCCTGAATTCAGTATATAACATAAAGTCTAAAGAGAAACACATATAGAATTGTCGTTGACAATGTATATTTTGCTTTAAATAATATTAGTGCAGGCAAAGTATCAAATTGCAATCTGTAAGTAATATTCTTGATTGTTGCCTGGATATAGACATCTTGTAGTGAAAGTGGGATATAACAGGAAAATGAAAAGAAAAGGATGAATGAAGACGGACTGAAAATTTAAGCTTTTGCATTGTCACTGGTACATAATACTTAAAGATACCAGAGGGGGGGGGGGCAAAATGTTAAAACAAAGATACTGTACCATGATATGAAAAAATAATGACACATATTAATTACAGATGGATTTCTGATCCATTAATTGAAATGTATTTAATTAATTGAAATATATGACATTTGACATGTGCACTCTACATAAAGATTGAGTGCAAGCACTGCGGGAGAGTATTAGCACATAAATATTATTTACATAAAAACCTTTTCATAATTATCCTAATTTTGATCCACAGTGTATCCATATTGTTTATGGCCTTGTTGCATTGATTAATTCACAGTGTATGCTTTTAGGAAAAAACAATCATCCTTACAGTAAGGCAACACCTCCATTTGCAATAGATCCACAATAGCACTCAACATTATCTGTGCAGATTCCTATGGTTAAAATACAAATTAGAGGTGTGCTCCTTTTAGATGACTATAAATGCTAAATTTTGTTTTATTATTCTAACTGCTAATCTTAGAAAAAGCAAAGTTTTGCCGCAATTTAATTATTTTTGTGCTAAATCCCTTGAATTTAAATTATGCTTTCAAAAACTTGACTGTACAAAATTTGTTAAATGCAAAATTATTTAATGTAAAACATTGACATCACAAAGCTGCCGGGTTCATATAAACATCAATGGAAGCTTTTTATGATAAATTTAAAGTGTATATATATGTATGTGTAAATAATTAGAATTATGTTTTCTTTTATGAGGTATTTTTTTTATTTTAGGGTTGGCTTGCCCTTTAAGCAGTCAAATCCATTTTTTTCTGTTGGATGTTAAAGTTCATCCAGAACAATAAACATTAACTCCCTGCTGTATAGAGAGCTCACTGAAAAAAGACAACATTGCATTAAGTTTAATGCAATAGAAATCCATGAACTTTTTATTCTAGTCCACACTAATTTCATTCAGGTTAGTGTGAAAAAGCAGTGTGTAAATGATAAGCCATCAACATTTTGGAAGCAAGCAGGACCCATAGTAACCACATGGTTTTAAAATAAGATAATTCATATATTTAACCCTCAGTCAGAATGTTTCCATATTAACATAAGATATTTGTCAAATTAATAGCAAAGTAACTAATCCACAAATGGAGCCATGCATGTTCTATTCTGTGAAAGGAGTTTATAGTAACAGCTATTGACAAAAAAGAACCAAATAAAACATTTATTTACAATATTAAGGGGCAGATTTACATAAGGTTAACATAGGGTTAATTAACCCTCAATATTCGACTGCGGAATGTAAATCCTTCAACTTCGAATATCGAAGTCGAAGGATTTTTCCGCAACTCCTACGATCGAACGAAAAATCGGCCTCAAGATTGGAGGGATCAAGAGAGGGTTTTTTTCAGAATGGGGGTGACAACAGCATGTTTTAGTTGAGAAGGAAACAGTCCAGTTGAGAGCGAAAGATTAAATAGGTGAGTTAAGGCTTTGATTAGACAAGGATTGGTTTTGCGGAGAAGTTTTGAGGGAATTTGATTCAGCGGGCAGGTGGTAAGGTGAGAAGAGGCCAAAAGCTTTGAGACTTCCTCATCAGTGACAGGTGTGAAGGAGCAAAGGAGAGACTCGGGAGCGTGTAGGGAGGGTAGTGGAAGTTTAGGGGGGTTGAGTAGTATAATGTCCCTTCTGATAGTGTCAATTTTGTTTTTGAAGTGCTCAGCAATATCTTAAGCAGAGACTGATGCAAGCTCATTAAGGGTAGTGTTGAGAGTACTATAGTAGACAGAAGTAGCCACATTAGGACTACAGATGGCTGAGATATTAGAGTGAAGAGAGTCAAAGGAAGAAGAGAGATGTGACACGTCTACAGCTTGCAAGTCAACCAGTTAACAAGTTAACAACCAAAAGCACTGACTACTTGTGTACATATTAAACAACTTGGAGAGTATTATAATTAAGGAATGTAAGTAAAACCATAATCGCTATGTACAATTAAAAGGCTTCTTAAACTGTGCCTAATTGGTGTGTGCACCTCATTTCTTCAAGAAAGTCTGTTTGTAATCATCTCTGACCTCCAAGTGGTTGATAGAGTAATTATGAATAAATGGCAATGTCAAACAGACAAATATAAAAATTTGGCTGCAAAGGACAAGAAGTTAACAATACAACTACAACTTAAATAGCTCATTAGCTCATTATTATATTTATATACAACCCAAACTGCATTACATAGATTTCTCCAAGTAAAAGCAGTTGAGATCCCATAGAAGTCAATGGGAGCTATGCTGATCACATTGGACCTTCTTTTAACTATTCAGAGGATTTTGGATTTTTTCTTTTTTAGAGGTTTAGAGATATTTGGATTTTTTTGATAGTTTGGCACTTTTTCCTTTAGTATTTTTAATATTTGGATATTTTAATAACTTTCATGGCATTTGTTTTCAGTGAAATAAGGGGGAATGTAATTAAAATTGTCAGCATTATTAAAAATGGTGTTTTTGTGAATGTTTAGTACTGCTCATAATCTAAAATAATTCATAGGTGAATATTACAATGGACATTATCATTAAGCAAAGGTTTAGTGTTAACAGCTGCTCTGGAATTTTGTTAAATATTTTATCACCAAAAATGCTTTGCAATTGTGTAATTTTATTACATATACTGCGAATGTTCCCAAAAGCAATTTGGTCACAAACAGGCACACTATTCCTTAAATAAACAGATGTCTAAGCTTGAGTATACAGATATATTACTGGATAACCCAAAAATATTCTTAATTTATCGCAGATAATTTCATTTTCTAAAATATTTTTTGGTTTGTGAACAGAGTTTGTATTATCTTCAACTATGAAATTTTAGCACCCTCATACCTGAACATCACAGCAACAGCCTTCAAAAATAAATTGACAGAAAAAGATTGTGCCTAAGTTAGTGAACGATCATGCAGAGTGCTATCTCAATTATTTATAATGAATGAAACTGAATAAAATTATATGATACAACTATTAAACATGAATTGATTAATAATGAATGTTATGCTTTAAAACTAAACTGAGTAATTTATAATGATATATTCAATAAATTAATTAGTAATATTAAAATGAATAAAAAATACAATACTAACAAATTATGGAGGAAATAAAGGATGGAAAAACCCACAAATTAATCTCAAATTATCCATCAGGTAGAAGGTAGACTGATCACCAAAAGTTGAAGCCAATATTTTCAGCCAGAACAGAACTAATGGTGCCCTACAGTGGGAATAAATGATTGTGGTAAGAAGTAATTTGGGGGCAGATTTATCAATATTTAAAATTTGAAATCTGAAAACAGAAAAACGCACCCACTTTCTGTTCATTCTTATGGGATTTTTAGAAATCTATTTATCAATTTATAAATGGGTGAGTTTACATTTAGGGGCAGATTTATCAAGGGTTGAATTTCGAAGTAATGTTTTTTTTTTTTTTTTAACTCCCATAACTTCTAAATTTGAATTAAAAAAGACCAATCAAAATTTATTCAAAAATCAAAGGTTTTTTGGAATTAATAGGTCAGTTTTCGATTGAATTGAATTGTATGAATCAAAGTAACAGTGCATTAATAAAAAATTAGATTCAACAGACCTATTTTGAGCGCTGGTGCACCAATAATTCCATAACCCCGCGCACTATCTCGCTGTTATACCGTAATATGGTGTCTCCAGTCAATCTGCTTGACCTGACATATATCAAAACATGGCAAAAGGAACTAGGTATCACCATACCGGAAGAGGACTGGCTGAAGGCCTGGGATAATTTGAATCATAGCTCCCTTAACACTATTACAAAAGAGGCCGGGTATAAGGTGCTTTTCAGATGGTACTTGACCCCTGCTAGACTAGCTAAAATCCATCATAGCTCTAACGACCAATGCTTCCGGGGCTGTTCCTCCCCGGGAACTATGTCCCACATCTGGTGGACCTGCCCGAAAGTTGTTAGGTTTTGGGTTAGGGTCTATCACCTTATCTTCTCGGTAATACACTTGAACTTGCCAAAGGCTCCCCAGGAGGCCTTGTTGGGAATCCCTCCTATGGGGTCCCCAAAGATTAAACTGTAATTACTAAACCATATCTTCTTGGCTGCTAGACAATCTATTGCTAAAGCTTGGAAATCTCCGGCTATTAACTTTTCTCAATTTAAAAATAAAATTGACTGGATTTACCTGAACGAACAGCTAACAGGTCTAGCTTCCGAAAACTCCCAACGGACCTCGAAAATTTGGCAACCATGGCTGTTATATAGATTTGGTGGGTCCATCCCTCCGAACCTGCATTTGCCATAATGCCTCCGGTCCCTCCTCTATTTCTCGCCACCAGGAGCTGTCTTCAGGGGTCAAGTGCCAGTAATGGTACCCACTGTCAGTACTTCGAGTATGTTTGACCATTTCCCTTTTCATTTTTTTTTTGTTGATCTCTGTATTTATTTTGTGTTTATTCTCTTTTTATTTGTATTGTTCTTTCCCTGCTTTCATTAATATTGTATTTTGAATTTTTGAGTTATTGCTAAACTGAGAGCACTCATTCAGTTTGCTGGGGAATCACAAGAGCAGGAGATACTTGTTAGGTTGATGTTTACAATCATGTATATGTTTACCTAACTACAGAAAGATGATATCTAATTGTTTCAAATTATATATTTTTATATCTGTGCATCAAGGATTGGATGTTTTAATACTTTTGAAATCTTTAATATATAACAATTGCTAAAGTTATAATATCAGTATCGGTAAGCATTTGTAGGATTGTAGGATTGAAGCTATTATCAAAAGATTTAGGGGCACTTAGGGTCGAATATCAAGGGTTAATCCTGGAATTTCCTGGAAGCAGCCTTGCTTTTAATTAACCCTTCGATATTCAAGGTCAAAGGATTTACTGATATTCGGTTGTTCGAACGATCGTAGGAAAAATCGTTCGATCGAACAATTAAATCCTTCGAATTGAACGATTCGAAGGATTTTAATCCATCCATCCAACGATTTTCCTTCGATCAGAAATTTGTTAGCAAGCCTATGGGGACCTTCCCCATAGGCTAACATTGATGCTCGGTAGGTTTTAGGTGGCAAAGTAGTTGGTCAAAGTTTTTTTTAAAGAGACAGTACTTCGACTATCGAATGGTCGAATAGTCGAACGATTTTTAGTTTGAATCGTTCGATTCGAAGTTGAAGTCGTAGTCGAAAGTCGAAGTAGCCAATTCAATGGTCGAAATAGCCAAAAAAAAACATTCGAAAATGGAAGTATTTTTTATTCTATTCCTTCACTCGAGCTAAGTAAATGTGCCCCTTAATGTTACATTTTAAAATGTTAAAAAGACTTAGGAGCCTTTCAGCTTGTGTGATCATAAAGACAACCCTGTGTGAGTTAAGGAAGCAGGGGTTTGGGGAAAAAGCCTTGTTAGTTGAAGTAAAAGCAGTCAAACCTTTTCTTATTAAAGAAAGAGTTCATTGGAAAAAATACCTCAATTAATGAGCCAAAACGCTCAAGCAATCATAAATCAGCTTTTACCAATATAATTATTTGCACAGATAAATTTATATTTTTATAAGACACCATTAGTTTCAGATCTTTAGTAGACATCAAAGGTTATTTATAAGTGCCACATGTAAAGTACAATTTTTATGCATAGTTTTTCCAATAATTACAGCTTAATTAAAGCCAAGCTCCAAATTGCAACTGCAATTGTATCTTATTTATCAGAACAGATGCAATTGTGATTCCATTTTGACATAAAATAGGTGCAAGTTGCTTCTAGAATTTTTAGAGTTAGATTCAAGGGAATATATCATTAGAAAGATTCAGTTCCATTTTTTAAAATGTAATTAATGTATTATGATCAATTTGGGTTGAACTATTAAAATGTCAAATCACTGGAGCCAATTTATTGGGTATTCCTCAATGACTCTAATCTCTAAACTCCTACTCTGTGCCTGTGAACCTTTTAAAAAATGCACCAGCATTAGGGTTTTTTTTCCACGGATGGGCATATGAGCAGTACAAAACCCTTTTGGAGATTTCTGAACTGTGCATGTCTCCAGTTAGAATTAGCACCATAGATATCTGGGAATAGAATAGAATAGTGGCGGCATGCTCTGCACAAAACAGATTGCTATTGGTTAAGAAGAGAAACATTCCCGGGATAGGAGGTCACATATTAGAATTTAGTCCAGTGATTTTTTTATTTTATTGTCTTTGTTATTCACCATTCCAAGTTTGCACTATGAGGGTGCTAAAACAATTCTAAAAATGCAGAACTTTTGTGTTTAAAGCAGCAGCATGCCTACTTCTTCAACATGAGTTTAATAGAGAGGGCTTGTATTGAACAAACTTTTTTACTTCTAAAAAATGTATGGTTTGTGTTATTTCTTAAACTAAACAGGGTAAACCAGGAAATGAAAGCTAATTCCTGTTTAGTTCCTGCAAGGTAATTATATTACCAATACATACATAATTACCTGCCGTAATGGACTTCTACTTATCTGTGCTCTAGTAATCTAGTTATCTTTCTCACAAGAATCAAACATAGCTTGTTTTATTAATGAGGAGTAACAAATTACATAGATTTTTGGTTATTAAAAAAAGTATGTTCAACACAAGCCTTATTCATTGAACTCAAATTGAACAGATGGTATACTGCCCCTTTAAGGTCAGTTTTGTAAGGTTGGTGAAGATTTCTATTTTATACTTGTCCTTAATATTATATTTAGCCATGTGAATCAAAGAGTTTAAAAATCTAACTGGCTGGGAAATCCCAAGATATCATTTGGATAGCTTGTCCAGGGTACATGGACATAGGAAATCCAGGAAAAACGGAGGTAGAAGTGCTTTGCATGTTATCTCGCCGTGTTGTGGCTCTGCATGCAGATAGCCATGTTAACTGTGTTCATTTTACCAGTTATTTTAAGCACAACACAAGGAAAAAAAAGTTGGTAAATTGCATGAAATTTGCACTGCTGATTTATGAGGAATGGTGAGGAAAATGTTACAGTGAGGGTAAGAACATGGCAACCAGAATTTAGCGCTTTGCTCAGTACCATTGTATAGGTAAAGTAAAGGAGCATGTAAATATGCTAGGTTCAGTTCACATCCTTGCTTTAACGACTAACATTAGGAGATTTTAATTCAGATTGCAAAGGGCATTTTTAAAAAATAAATAAACTACTGTGCAATAGTTTACCCAATCAGTTAATATTGTTCTCCTTGTGTCTTACACCTGACCCAAAGCAATGCAGACAAAATAAACAATGCTGATTGCTTGAAGTATGTTTAATCAACCCAAACTTAATAACATTGTGTTGATCTCAATGCTACACACCAGTGTAGAAAATATACTCATTGTTACATACAATATGTAAAACTATAAAATTGATTATAGTGTTAATATAGTTTTGCTATAAATATATAGTAAAGTATTTATAGTAAGTGTAATAGTTAACGCAAGATGGTAGAAATCTCAAATGTTTGGCTTTTATTGTATGCTTTTGCATATTAATGGTGGAATGCAAAATCCTTCTTTTAATCTAGCGAATAATTACAAATAACCAATAGTCTTGCATTAAAATATAGTGGGGATGAACCAAAATATTAAGCAGTCTTGTCTTTAGTCTTTACTTGCTCAAAGTATGTCTTTACAAATCCAGTACTTTAAGTAGTCCTTCTTTATGTGATGAGTCAGAGATTATTGAGGTTATGTAATAGAAGAGTGTCCTTACCAGCAAATCCTGGTACATGGTTCACTAAGAACTGTACCCTGTAGTCTATCTGTATTTTCAGCTCCATCGCACTGTGCCTCACATCATACTATGCTTTTTCCTTAACTTTTTTTCATATACCAGTTGGTCTGTGTCTGCAAACCTGTGCAGTAGCTCACTGTCTGTTAATGGTATAATGCATACTTTTCCTGCCTCATTTATTTTCCACTATGATTAAAAGATTATCTGCTATCTTCCAAGCTAATGCTCTATTGACCTATAGTAACCTTAGATTTACCCTCCCCTGTGTAAGTTTGAAATCGTTATCATCCAGAAATATACTGTACACCTAGTACATTATAGTATGTAAAACATTTTCTGCTGTATTTATTTTTCCCAAAGCATTCAATTTCCAAACTTAAAACAAAAGCAGTTTTTTAAAACAAATATCCCCTATAAGTTCCAAATATTTTACATGTATAACCTTGTGTAGTAGATAAATGAAAACCTTGTCATAAACCACTGTTCTTTATGAAAATAGGCACTTTATTTTATTGCTTAAAAGTTACATTAGCTTAACAATTACCAATTTAATAATACAGCCAAATTTTAGAATGTGTAGCTGACAACATGTTTGGAACAACTTGATTTATTTATGTTTCACAATCTTTTTAAATGTTGATAATGTTTTAATCTTTTCCCTATTCTACATTTTAATTCAAGTAATATGTAGTTTCAAGTTACTCTGAAATTATCAAATATGAGCTATACAAAGCAATTGTTTAACAACACCAAAAACTTCATTAAACATTGTTATATTATGACTTCTCCAAGGAGCAACGTTTTTTTACCCTGTCCACTGCTCAGTGAGCAACAACTAGAGAAACAAATTGGGGTTCATATAATCTGTCCTTGGTATACAGTACTCTAGGCTGTCAATCTGTGATGTTCATGTCTCCATATCTTTGGTTTTAATTTTTCCTAAATAAAAAAATCAACTTTCTAAAGAAGGCCAAATAGCCAAAGAAAATGCAAGGGCAAATATAAAATATTACTTGTCTGAGCATAAATGTTCTTACCAGCATCTACGAAGAAGAATGTGAGAATCCATTTTATAAATGCAAGCCCCATCCTGTCAATACTGTGGTCACACTATCCTCAGCTACAGTGCTGAGGAAGAACAAGGTTATTTGCTGGAGTAGGTTTATATGGCAGCAACAATCCTGATCCTGTCATTGTAGGTGGATCTCAAGGGTGAGGCAGACTACCATTAGGGTGTGGCATGGATCAAAATGTAGTGCTTTCAGGATTTTCAACTAAATTTTTTATTCAAAGGAAATACTGCTTGCAATAGTCCAGGAACAAGCAAAATTTAAAACATTACCAAGAATTTAAGATCTAAACAATAGAACAAAGCTTGCATTGCTATAGGTAGTCTATACTTATATATTATATTATTTTTAACATTTGCTTTTTCCTGGAAGCAGCCTTGCTTTTATCCTAGCACTAATATTTATTAGATGTTTGTGCCAGGTCATTGAATTGTTAATAGATAAATCATGAACACAGCAAACCGTACAATGCAATGTCAAAGCTTGCTGCTGTTTATAACCATGGTATATCTACCCAAATGCTTTGCTGAAGACAATCATAGTTTATTTTAATAAGTTTTAACTCCTCTTCACTCTTTATTCCAACATGGTTTTCATCATTTAAGGAATGAATTTGTCAGAATGGTTTGATTATACAAGCTACTTTATGAACTGCTGATCTGCTACAAAACCACTGAAGAGAAATGTGTGCTTAAACTGTTTCTGTTTCTATTTCATAATATTTTGAGTTAACATGAAATGATATGCACACACAAACACTAATATATATATATATATATATATATATATATATATATAATGTCAGTACAGTGAGCGCACTCCTCCCGGATTTAGATTGTCGATGGTGGTCCGTTGGTCAAGGCTTTATGATATATTCCAGTACCCGCACTCTTTCATTTTGGTGAAATAAATCAATGTGTTTTATTCACAAATTCATCTCCAACGTTTCGGTCCTCTCTGGGACCTTTTTCAAGGATAAATGACGTGTGCAAGTGAATACTTAAATACATTTCAAAATTGGCGCCAAGTGTGACGTCATGACTTTCTAAGGAGGATTATATATATATATATATATATATATATATATATATATATATATATATATATATATATATTATTTTTATTTTTTTTGCAAAAGTTAGTTTATCTTTGTTTTGCTGGAAAACATGCTATAAATGTATCTTTCTTCACAAAATGCCTTCCCATTCTATTTATTTTTACTTAAGAAATATTTCATTTGTACAGCCTTGGTCAATTAACTAGCTAACATACTAAAGCAGCATGCTAGTCACCATCGCTTTACCATGGTCCTAGCATCACACTTACTTAACCTAGAAGAAACACTAACACAATGTCATAAACCAAGCATGTCCTATAGATATTTTGATAGTTAGGGGGTTATTTATCAAAGGTCAAATATTAGAGCTGTGTGAGCTTTTTTTAGACCTCAACTGAACTCACAACTCGAATGGTTTCTAATTTTGAAAAAAACTTGAATTTAAAAAACGTTGTGTAATCGGAATGAAAATACTTGAATTAATGGAGTTTTCACTGAAACCCACTGGAAAAAAACTCAAACATCGTGAAGGCTTCAAACATCTTTAAATGGTTCAAGGGACCTCTGCCATTGACTTCTACATGACCTTGACAGGTTTTAGATGGTGTATTTTCAGATTTGTGCTATTTCCAGCTTCAGTGTATAATAAAAAAAAAAAATTGAGTTTTAAAAAAACTAAACTTTTTAATTTTTTTAACCCAAAAATTTGAATTTTGACTGAAAAATATCCTTAAAAATTTGAAAATACAAAATACAACTCAACCTTTGATAAATAACCCCCTTAAATGTGTGTTATCCTCATCTTCTCACTTGACAAACATAGGGACAGATTATATTTTATTCATCTGATGTATAACCAATAAAAGTGTATGGAGAAATACAGAAATTTAATTAAGGTTTTTTTTTTGTTTTTTTTTTTTAAGAAGGCATGGAACTGTTATTATCAGAGGAAGGGTACATTAGTTGATGAGAGCAAGGTAAAATCAAAGATTTTTTAACTGTTATTTTTCATCTGTTTACAGAAACTAGTTCATTAAGGATTTCTTTTTAATAAGCCCAGCTTTAAAAAGGTAACTATTGATGGCTAGTTTACACAGGGGAAGTGATCAGAACACAGTCTAGGACTAGATGTTATTCATCCCGTGGTACTAAAAGAGCGAAAGGTTGATTGCCAAACAACTTTGCTTAATTTTCCAGGATTCTGAGGTCTGGCATGGTGTCAAGAGATTGGCAATTACTAGTATAATGCCATTATTCAAACAGAGATACCATTCTCAGCCCTTGAAATTTCTAAAAATATTGGGCAGAAAAAAACAGAAACTTAGATTATTGAACCTGCTTCTATGAGTTTGAACTAAGATGGTTTTATGGGTGATAAATAACAACTTAGACATTGTGGTGGCAGCTGATTTGACCGTATCACAGAGACGTTATTGATTAAATAACAGAATCCTGGCCAGGAACATTATGTACTCCAACAGATAACTGGTTAAAGGATACTGTAGCTTACAAAAAGTGGTGCTAAATGGAAAATGTTCTAATGGGACCAGTGTTGCTAGCAGAGTACAACAGGGTTTGTTGTTTTTTTAATGTTGACAAATGCAATGTAATGCACTTCAGTAAAATAACACGAATGCTAAGATGCAGATGTAAGCTTGTGATTTTCTTGTACATGGGAAAAAATGCAAAACTTAGAACAGATGCAATTTATTAAAGAAAAAACAAGAAAATTCAAATGAAAAACTCAGCAAGTAAAAGCTGCTGATTTTCTACAAAGTGCAATGGAAATTTTCTCAAGCAGCTGTATTTATTTTTTCCCCAGTTTATCAAATCATTTGAGATTTTTCAGCCTTATTGAAACTATCATTTAAACAAGCATTTTGGGAAAGCAATGCCATTTTTGCTTGTGTTTAACTTTTTTTTATCCAAAAGAAAATTAATAAAACTATTCTGAGTTTTTTTTTTTAAATGAGCTAGTGATTGTGAAAAAAGTTGCTTGTGGCTTGTCATGGCTATATTTGTGTGTTTGTGTTTTTCCACATTGTACTGTGGCTTGTGAATGAAAAATACATAAACATGTTACGTAAAATAATTACGTGATGGACTGAACTTTTATTTGAAACAGCAAAATGATTCTTCACTGTGAGGGCAGTGAGGTAGTGGAATACTTAGTTGTTTAGTGAATTAGTTGTTCAGTGGAGGCCTACTGGTAGTAAAAATAAGAATCTTAGGGTCAGATTCAATTCAGTGAGAAAAAGGTTTATCACATGAAAAGTCATGGATGAAATTCAATTAGAGATGCAATTCAATTCAGAAAAACACATCTCACATTTTATCACTCCAAGTTTTTTAGAGAAAGGCATGGTTTGCTTTAAATTGTAATAAAGTTGACATATCGATGCAGGTTGCTAGGATAACCTTAGATAAACATAAGTAAGAGTTGGTATCAGTGCTGTTATTTTTGGTATTCTCTACTACGAGATGATTTAATTGTGCTTTCAGACAATAGCTGTAACTAGCTGGAGACAAGTTTGTGACAGCTCCTGCAGTACATTGCTCTGTTCAGATTAGTATATTTGTTATGACAATCAATGTTTTTCTTGAATTTATATTTAGGGATAGGCAAATTGTTTTCACCGGGCATGGATTTGTAGCGAAATTTCCGAATTTCAATGTCTGTGAATTTTTCATGAAAATTCATTGCAAAACATTTCACTTTGACAAAAAAGTTGCCGCAAGAAAAAAAAAACCCATTCACTTTAATGCATTTGGACAAAAAGTGACAAAGAGAAAATTTAGCACAAGAAAATGTGGCCATTGCATTTAATGCATTTGGAGTGAAAACAAAGTATAAATTAAAAAAATTGAAAATTTGTTGTGTCAAAAAAAATGTTGCCTATTGACTTATAATGTATTTTGTTAATTTTTTGGTTGGGGGAAGTGGGACAGATTCACTCATGACTAAATATATGCTGTTTTTATGATTGTTTAATAAACACTATACATTTATAAAAAGATTAGAGTGCAGCTTAGCAGGACATTCAATATAATTCCGTGAAGTGACTCACCTCTTACAGAGTATATGCACCCTGGTTTATTATTAAATCCACATGATCTAACTCATTCAGCAGTATCTGAACAATAGGTCTTCAACCAGGCGGTTGTTGCTGAATAAACTTATAGCTGAACAGAACAACTTCGGGCAGACTATTAAACCAAAAAGTCATTTCAAGCCACTAAGGAATTCTAGTTCAGCTGTTACAGTTTTTTGATGAACTGGTTATGAGGGACTTTATGAATTTACACAAAATTACCTATAACAATCTTACCAGAGTCGAAAAAACTACTATATACGAGATCTCACCTATTGTTCAGATACTGCTGAATGAGTTAGATCATGTGGATTTAATAATAAACCAGGGTTAATTAACCCTCGATATTCGACTGGGAATGAAAATCCTTCGACTTCGAATATCGAAGTCGAAGGATTTTGCGCAAATACTGCGATTGAACGATCGAAGGATTATCCTTCGACCAAAAAAACTTAGCCAACATTGGGTTCGGTAGCTTTTAGGTGGCGAACTAGGGGGTCGAAGTTTTTTCTTAAAGAGACAGTACTTCGACTATCGAATGGTCGAATAGTCGAACAATTTTTAGTTCGAATCCTTCGATTTGAAGTTGAAGTCGTAGTCGAAGTATCCCATTCGATGGTCGAAGTAGCCAAAAAAAAACACTTCGAAATTCAAAGTTTTTTTACTTCTATTCCTTCACTCGAAGTTAATGAATTGGCCCCTTAATGTTATTGTACGTTACCACATGATGCAACTGTAAGGTTCAGAGCATTATATAATAAATTATTATGGACGGTTACCAAATGGGTCTGATTAATAAGAGTGAGTATAGAGCACACTAGAATGAGGTATCTACTACCCCAACATTCTACATGTTACCAAAAGTGCATAAGTATGTATTAAAACCCACTGGCCGCCCAATAGTATCTGGCAATGGCAACATTTGTGAAACGGCAAGCCAATACATTGACTTTAAACTACAATGATTTGTTGTTAATCTCCCATTCTATATCAGGGATACTGGTGATCTCTTATCTAAACTGGAACATATTAAGGTTGATGTGAACACTCTGCTAGTTAGCTGTGATGTTAAATTATTATACTCTTCTGTCTCTCACAAACATGGACTATGGGCTATGAGATTCTTTATGGAAACAGAAAGTGACTGGGACAGCCAATATATAGATTTTATTGCGGAATTAACTGAATTTTGCTTAAATCACAATTATTTTGTATTCCACGAAAAATTATATTTGCAAATAAGAGGAGTCACTATGGGGCAGCATTTGCCCCCACATATGCAAATCTTTTCATGAGACGGTGGGAAGCCTATGGGTTTTTGGAGACCAAATGTCCTGATATACCCAATTTATATCTGTGTTCAGCTACAGTATATTGACAATCTAATATTTCTATGGACTGGGGATTGTGACACACTTGACGAGTTTCTCAGACACTTAATAACAATGAAATCAACATTAAACTGACGCACACAATCAGCAATCATTGTATTGATTTCCTGGATATCACGCTCACTCAAAATAAGATGGGCACCATTTCCACAGATCTATTTCACAAAACCACTGCTACCAATTCCATATTCCTTAGTCACCACCCTATGTCCATGAATAACGGAATTCTGAAAGGTCAATTCTTATGACTAAGGTGCAATCATTCAGACTATCACTTTCAAGCAGAGATCACATGAACTAACAACACGTTTGATCACAAGGGGTTATTCTTGTACCTTAATTAATAAAGCCTATCTGAGAGCAATTAGGACCCATGAGACATGAACTGCTTAATAAATCCACACACAGAAACAAAGTGGTGGAACAACCAATCCAATTTATTGGTACCAATTGCAAGGAATAGCCAGACATAAACTCTGTGTTGAAGAAGCATTGGCATGTTTTACTTACTGATCCGGTTTTGGCATCAACATTAGGACCACATCCACTCATATGTTGTCGTAGGGCTCCTAATCTATGAGATCATCTAGTGAAAAGCCATTTTACAAAACAAACCAATGGATCTATATGCATGGGAACATTCCCTTGTGGTACATGTAAGGCTTGTTCCTTTATGTATAACCAACTTTATGTAATTGACAGGTTTGGTAAACAACATTGTATCACACAAAGCTTTATAATTGTAATTTGTAATTGTGTGATCTATATGTTAACCTGTTAAATAGATTCACTCATTTGGCACCCCTTCTCCTTTGACAAAGCTCGCATTGTGGCAGGCGCAACATGCGTCAGGTGCTGGGTCTTTTAGTTAAATTCAGGAAGGGTGTCAGAACTTTGTTTACCATATCTACCGCAATATACAGATATTGGAACCAGTACCGGTGGATTGGATCTGTATAGGTGCTGGGTCTTTTAGTTCTGGGTCTTTTAGTTCTTTTCAGGAAGGCCGTCAAAACTTTATTTAAATACGTTAACTGCAACATATAGAAATTTCAACCAGTATTGGAGGGTGGTGGGTTAGATCTTCAGTAACCGCTTGTTGCAGCAGGAGCAATCATTGGTTCCTTTGGCTGACACAGGCAGGGCGTTAGAACTCGGCAGATAACTCCTTCAGCTCACCTCATCTGAACTCGGGAGAGCAATTGGTGGGTGGCAGGAGTGGGCATAGAACAGTCGTGGGTTGCGGCAGTGAATCCAATCTATCAGAACTTTACTCTTAAGCAACCTATCCTACCTTATAGCAAGCTGGGACAGTACTGGCGGGTGGCAGGACAGGTGTCCACAAGTCACTGTTTGTAGTGGCAGCAATTTTTGGCTCTTCCAACCATATAGACAGTGCATCAGAATATTACAGCAAACCCTGCTCACCTTACTAAAACTCAGCTGATCAACCGTAGGGTGACGATGTGTATAAAATAGCCGCGGGTTGGGGCAGTGATTTCACTTATTAGCAATATTATAGTCTGACCGATTGAACCCACACTAAATCCAGGATCGCTGGTAACCCCACGGGGGAGGGATCCCTAAGATGGAGGGTTGTGGGCTCTATGAACTGGCTACTTTCTCTGGTGAGAGCCAAGGGTATTTACTTCTGCATGAAATAAAAACGTGAGATTAGAATAGCAGTAATTTAACACAACTTCTTGTTCCTACATTTAAGCCCACAGTTACTCACACTGTGGAGCTTCCCTTCCTGATTTTTAATCTTTTCTTGGTTTACCAATCTATGAACCAAGTATTGCTTTGCCATTTTTAATGCAGAAAATAATAGTTATATTTTATCATTTCTAGGGCACCTTTTGGTAATGCCATGGTTTGGTGCAATCTATAAGTCTTCCTGTCTCTCCTATCTCTATATGTTAATCTATTTGGCTTTGCACACCATGGTTTGTTTTGTCATATTGATGGAAGGTGCTACCATTGTTTTATCCATATTATTAAAACTACAAGACTGTTTTTTTTTTCAATCCAAATGTACTATGTATCTAAGTAACAATGTGCAGTGGCTCAATTTTTACAGGACTTTGACCAAAAACATGCCATGTAAACATTACCCAGAATATATTCACTGCAGTTAATGTGCTGTTTAATTACATTTTTTAGAGCACTAACAAGGAAGTAAGGCATATGTTTTTTGAATTTTTTTATACAGCTCACCAAAAACATTTTTTGAACAGAACTACTGTTTTGTAGCAATGGAGTACTAAGTTTCATTTTGACCAAGGAAAGTTCTGCAAGGAGTTGATATGTTCTCCTGTGCCTGCATGGGTGTCCTCTGGGTACTCCTGTTTCTTTCAACACCCCAAAAATATACAAGCAAGTTAACTGTATCCTTAAGAACTTACCCTAGTGTGTGAAAGTAATAGGCAGCTTAGATTGTAATCAATTATGAACAGTTTCATTAACGTGCTTCATAATATGTTGACACTACATAAATAAGAGATCACATAATTTTGAAACAATGGCTGATATTTCACTTTTATTATGCATGAGATATTAGCTACAGTATCCTGTTGGTATCCATCATCTTATTTACACTTCATGCCTTTGACCTAAAGCTGCTCATAGCACAGTCCCTTTTGATTGATTTTTAGTGCTCACATACATTTATGAAGTAATATATCATACACACATTCTCTTTGGGTTGCTTATTTAATTTTGAAATGACAGAAGATCTTTGTTCTTTACAGAATTCTGATATGATTTTGAATAATGATGAATATTTCATCTGGGAAGTACCAGTAACAATTTTTAACATTTAACATATAGGTTATGTTCATATTCTTTGTTTCAGTTTGCATGCACAAACTAAGAGCATATTTATCAACCTTTTAAATTGTGTTTGTAACAATATTCATGGTTTTATTTTTTAAAACTCACATTTTTAAGATGTATTAAACATAAATGAACATTTCAAATCTGGCATTCAAAAGCTGGCAGGTTCATGTAGAAGTCAATGGAAGTTATATATTCAAGTTCAAAATTTTCATTTTTGAGATTAATTCTAAATTTTGCAGACTCTTTAAACTCTTTATTTTCGTTTCTTGGGCCTATAAAAATATATAAGAAATGTACCACATACAGAATTTTATTGCCTACCACCCTTCACAAAAATGCCTCATTCTTGCAAAATGTTGTGTTTAGTAGTTATAGTAGTTATAATCCTTGGGGGCAGATTCCGTAAAGGGTGAAGCAACTAATGCAAAAATTCGCCAGCGTGACATCATTTCGGAACTTCGCCGATTTCCTAACGGGCGCAGGCACCACTTTGCTAGCGAAAGAGATAGATGCTAGTGTTGCTTCGCACTCAACTCTATGCAAATTTCCGTTCTGGTGAATGGGCGTAACTCTGCAAACTCGCCTGCAAAGATGCGGATTTTACTGAACAATACCTCATTCGCCAGACTTGCCTTTGCCAGCTCAGACCAGGCGAAGTGGAATGGAGTGCATAGGACTTCCTCATTTTTTAGTGCAAAATTTTTCTAAGTCCCAGATGGGGTCTTTTCCTTTTTTTGATACCCTGCAATAGTCCGTAAAATTGTTTGAGTAACCGGGTTCCCCCCTCCATTTTCTAACATATGGAACATATGAAATAATACAGTGGGGTCATGTGTAGGGTATTATAACAACTCTAATTTATTTATTAAGGTTCCCTGGACTTGTGTAATGTAATGTATTTGCTGCAACATATACGTCCATGTAACTATATCATTTCCACCATATGCAAAATAGGCGACACTAGCACCTCTTTGCCTTGATTGCTGAAGTAACGCTAGTGAAAATTTGCGCTCTGGACGCAACTTCGCACTTGAATTGGTGTAGTCGGAACGAATTTACGGCTGGCAAATTTTCACCGGTTAGAGAATTTGCCTCTTGGAATCTGCATTCTCCAGGTCAGTCACAGGCAAACCCTACTCACCAGACCCAGCTTATCCACAGTCCTCATACTCAAACACTAAAGGAACAGCTTTAAAGCCCATAAAAGACTCCAGCTTACTCTTAAAAATACAAATGCAATGGGTCTGATTTATTATAATTATGATTAATAATTATAATTAATGAATAATTATGACTATTTATGATGAAGTTCTAATTATGATTTATAATTCATCAGACCCTGAGGAAGTTGGACCTTGATCCAATGAAACACGTAGGTCATCTGAGGTTAATTTAATGCTTCAGACTTCCAGTGAGCTCTACACTTGTGCTTACATTTCATCTATATGGAATGCATGCTGTTTTATTGTGATATTGGGAGACATACATGGCTTGTGATCTGATTAGCTGTTTAACCTGGGACACTTTGTAAGTGCAATTTTACCTATTTATACTGTAAAATGATTTTTAAATGGTACAGACTATGTGCATATACCCCTGTGTTATTTATATTTTGAAAATTAATCCACTTTTAAAGGAGGCTGCAACAAATCTGTACTCTCTGTGGTTGTTTGGCGTAATCCTTTGGTGGTAGAACTTTGTTTCATTTTCCTGAGGGGTAGGAGTGGTAAACGTTTTTTAAACCCCCCATCTTTATTTTGGTGTGATAAATCCCTATTATTTGTGCCTCTTATAGTGTGTTTTATTTATTTAGCTTACTTTGTCTCAAAGGATATAAAGGTCATACAGAGCCTGTGGACAGACATTGATGATTTGAGTAAGTACATTAGGTAAGTACATAAGTGGACACAGTTACTAATGACCTGGCCCAATGATATATTATGATACAGGATGATAATATTGCCCTGAAGAGAACATTTCAAAACTTAAATTACTTCATGAGGACTTGCAAAATAGATAAGCAGGCAGAATTTAAGGATTATGAGAATTCATGAAGAGATGAGCCCTTATCTTTTACAACAATTTTTGAAAATAATGGCATTTCTGTTCAGTCCACATATAAATAGGTGTGGAAAGAGATAAAGATGTAATTACTGGTCCTGTGATCAGGACTGCCATCCTGTGATCGGAGCCGCAGTTAGAAGTGTTGGGCCCCAGACAAGTTATTTATATTTTTTATAAACACAGCTACTATGATAAAAACTCGCCAATCATTTTACTGAAAAAAATGATACTGATAACTGATAAGTAAGTACACTGTAGATACAATATATATTCATGGAAAATGCCTTCATCCCAAAGTTTAGGGGCTCAACACTCTTGCTGTGGAGCCCAATAACTAATCATTCCACTGCTGAAAGTTCATGAGGGCAACATTCATATAATTCAGTAAACATATCTCCATATATACAGCTGATGTTATGCTATAATAAGCAGTTCACATAAATAGTTCCATTAATTAATTTGCTAATTAACAGTCAGTTCATTGTTGGTCAGAGGAGTTTGGTCTAAGTTTAAACCCTATTCATCTACCTGCCCCTGTGACGCTGCATACATTTTTGTATAACTTGTGTGAATTGTGTAACTTTAGGGATCCAATGATCTTGCTGTGAGACCCAACAACAAGCCAGTAGTAGTTCATATAAATAGTAAAAACATAAATAATGTATGTGCTAATAAGACTTTTTCAAATTAATTTAGGGGGTTATTTATTAAAACTTGAATATATCTCATCTTTTTATTAAACCAAGCTCAACCAAACTCCCATCCATGATTTTATCAATAAAATAACTTGAAAAAGTTATAAACTGGATAAATTCGAGCAAAAACTCAAATCATATGAATTTTTCAGATTTGACACCCAAATTGCTTGTTTTTATTGGTTATCGCCTGAAACCCCCAAAATATAGGATGAAACTCCACGCAGATCACAAAACCTTCAAATTATAAAATGGACATCTGCCATTGACTTCTACATAACCTCAGCAGGTTTAAGATGGTGAATTTTTGGATTCTGACTTTTAGCAGCTTCTGGGTATAATGAATCTAGAAAATTCTATTTTTTATCCTCTAAAAATTTTAGTTATTGGCCAATAAACCCCAACCAGAAAAGATTTAGATTTAGTAAATAAACCCCTAACTGTCAGCTTAATTTTGTTAAACCTAACCACCTGCCTGTCCCCCCCCCCAAAAAAAAATGTAATTTTCACTATTTTGGAACATGGTCACAAATATAAAATGTGTTTATGATTTTAAGTGAGCTGGAGAAAAAAATAGAACAAATTAGAATGAATTGATGATGATGATGAATGTACACTATTACATTTCTGTATGGGAAAATATACAACACTTAAGAGTATGTGTTTTAAATCAAAAAGCTGATATTCACCATGAGGTTTGCAGTGCATTTTATTATGTGCATTTCATTACATCATATCAAGAAAAACCAAAAATATTACAACTTTTGCAACTATAATTTAATTTAGCCTGTGTGCTATAAATTAAATTATGCTAACCCATCATCAAAGTAAAAGAGGGTTTTTCTGTGGCTTAACAATAGAGCTGAAAGAACTGCAGATCCAGATTGATTTGCAAAAACATGTCCATGGGCCAAAGGACATAAATGACCCTGACACAGGAATGAAATTACTGGTCTTTTTGTTTTCTTTATGTTTAAATTAGTGTAAGTCTGTCAGACAACTAGGGCAAAGACAGACAATGTGCTCTCTTCTCCCATGGACACCAAAACATCCAAAGTACCTATTGATCTAGAAAAATGGATATTACAACAAGATCAACACATGCAAGGTGTCATCCTTTTTTAGAACTTCTAAATACATTTTTTTTAGCAATCTTTATTGAAACTCTGCATGCAGGGCCAGAATTAGGGTAAGCAGAGTAGGCATGTGCCTAGGGCTCAAAGCTCGGGAGCGCCAGGCACGTACCTTCTCTGCCTCCTACACCTAGTCTGGTACCCTCTCTCCACTCTCAAGCTGGCTATTCCTGGCTGAGAGGGCATGTGTACGTCCATTTGAACGTGTTCATCTACAGGGCATGAGAGGGCATGGTGCAACTGCTTAGGTTGCTTAGGGCACCTGGCTGGCCTGGTCCGGCACTGCCTGCGTGAGTTTACTTATCACACAGGATTTTTTTTTTTGTGGAAAAGAGATCAACAATCGGAACAGGCTTTTGTAACGAAGAAAAACTTTGGCAGGTTTTAGGTACCCAGATGATCATTAAACTCATGTGGTGTTCAATTACAGATTTGTATCAAAAAGCACACGCTATATTAAATGGGTTCCTATGTAAAACTATACTTTTGTACATGAATGGGTAGAACATTTAATCGAATTAGTATATTATATTCTACTTACATATTTTATTTGTATGTTATTTTTTATAGCAGTTAAACAGTGTGCCAGACATCCTAATAATTAAAAAACATGCGTCTGATGCATGACAGCCCAGTACAGTTACAATATAGCACTCTGTTACTCAAATTTCACATGACTAATAGACCTGATAAATTACTTTGGAAGCAATTTTACATAGAACATAGATTAAAGAACATTAAATGAGTGTCTCTTTCTCTCTTTAATATTTCCATCAGTCATATTTCCATATAACATTGCATTAAATATCTTAGCGTATTTTCACTTTTAAGTGCCAATTTAATTACATTACCTTACAGCCAGTGTTTTTTACCTGTGGCAAGAGCCAACTAACAGTTAGGTAAGTCTTAAGTACGATTTAGAAACATATAGAGCAGCAAAAGAATGCAAATAGAAATGTCTCAGCTTCCATTGCTATACTTTCTGACTTTCTGTCATTCTACAATACTTGCCTTCACCTTTTACCATCCTGCTCACAGTTTTTGTTTCCATAACAATATAAATATTCCACTTTTTTGTAATATATCACTTTATCTTCTATCTCTCTTTATTGTCTAAGTTTGATATCTCCATGTATCAGTTTGTAGTTCAATACATGTGCTTCAATAGATTCAATAGAGCGCATATAAATCTGAAAAAAGTATTGATTTCAATTTACTCAGTATTCTTTCATGAGAAATTGACAATTTACAATGTCAGAAACCACTCAAATTAAATTAATTTAAATTAAAAACATGTCAAATTTATTTAAATTGCAAAATAACTCAGAGGATTACTTAAAGCAAGTAAAAAAATGATATTCCAATTAATTCAATAGTCAAACTATACATACCAGAGAAAAGCAATAGTCCAGGTATCAAATCCTGGTCTCATTGCTACAGTCTTGGCAGTTTTGGCCAATGAAATTGCTTTATCATTCAACTTCAAATAAAAATCTCACATTTGAGTTCACCAAAGTGTAATGGTGACCTTTGTGCTTCAACCCAAGGGAAGAAACAAAATACATGCCCCACCAGATCACAAGCCAGTAGCATTGATTAAAAACGTTTAGTCGTGTTCCGACAAAGGTTGTTTTTAATCAGTACTACTGGTTGGTGGTTGGATACTTCAGTTGTAATTTTCATATAAATTATGACAACTACACTATTAAAAAGGGCCTTGTCTTATCTTTTTCAAACACATTAGCCCTGAACAGGTAGATTTCTTACAAGAACTTTAGAATAGATTTCTATATCTGCTTTACCTTTACTAGCTACAATGGCAAGATTAAGCAAACGGATTCTTGAAACAGTGCCTACACTTTTCACTCTAATTATGCTTAAGAGGTTAACTACAGTACCCTTTAGGTATCCATCATTTGATACAGACATGGAGCATATAAATTAAAGCAGCTCAGAACACAATCCTTTTGATAGATAATTAATGATTACATTCAGTTAGAAGGCCAATGCACAGCACACTTTCCCTTTAGCTTGATTAATTTGCTTTTAAAGGACAGCAGAGCTTTGTGTTACCTGGTGCCACACAGAATTTAAGCAGTCACTTTTGATAAATAGAATACTAATACATTAAGTTAGAAACCTTTTTATAATACTGAATAACGTAAAAAGTGTCCATATTGTAAGTATTTTTACTCAGTTATGTATTTATATATTTAATTACTCGCATTTAGTGATGGGCGAATCTGTCCCAATTTTGACGCAAACTACAATTTTTATACACGCGACTATTTTGTCCAAATACATTAAAGTCAATGGTTGTCTGAATAATTTTGACACGCGACAATTTCTATGCGCGCACCAATATTGACACGTGACAATTTTTTTTTGTCACTCCAAATTTTTCACCGGATTTTCGCCAGAGTTTCACGAAAACATTAGTGGTCAGTGAAAAGTGTACATTTGATGCAAATCCATGTCTGTCGAATACATTTGCCCATCAGTACTTGCATTTTGAATGTATGTTAGTGAAATTAAACTGCATTTAGAGATCCAAAGTGCCAGAGCAGAGTTTAGCTTCTTATTAAGCAGAAAGCTATGTTTTTTTTGAGTTGTAGGAATCCTTAATTACAGATTAAAGAAAAATCACAAATGATAATTTTTTGACCATCATTATGTTAAAGGAACAGTAATCTATATTTTAGCAAGTTCTCTATCAAGGTACAAATACTATGCTTCAGGTCAACTTAATTTAACCAGTAACCTTCTGTGTGGCACTGTGTCAAATGCTTTAGTAAAGTAAATCACATCCACTGCCATTCCAGAATCGAGGTCCCTGCTCACCTTCTTATGAAAAGGTGTCTGGCAAGATCTATATTGCATAAAACCATGCTGGCACAAACTCCTAGTATTATGATTTGCTATGAAGTCCAGTGTCTTATCCTTTATTAACCATTCGAAAAGCTTTCCTACCACTGACGTTAGACTAAATGGCCTATAGTTTTGAGGCTGAGAACGGGATCCCTTTTTGAATAGCAGCACCAGATTAGCAATTCGCCAGTCTCTCGGAACCATGCCAGACCTTAATGAATTCTGAAAAATTAAGTAAAGAGGTTCGGCAATCACAGAGCTAAGATCGCTAATTACCCTGGGATGAATACCATCTGGCCCCGGACCTTTGTTTATCTTAACATGTTCTAGTCTCTTTTTAATTTCTTCATGTGTGAACCATGTATCATTAGTCATATTACTAGAATTAGGACTATTAAGAAGGAAACCTTCATTAACTGGTTCCTTATTAGTGTAAGCAGACGAAGGACAGTTCCAGGACATCAAATTACACAACAAATTAAAATCAGTTACAGAATATGTAATATATTTAGGGAAAACTCTTTAGCTCATTTGTGGTCAAATATACAAAAATGATAAAAGTACCCAACTCTGTTAAGCTAGCGTTTACTCACTTGCCACATGCTTATAGCTGTATTGAACTGCTGTAGCAAGGCCAGTTTAGCTGCTTGATTAAATCATGTGACATTTCAAGAATGAATGATCATGGGAATTTGCATGATCACTACAAAATTGGCATCCTTGGAAATAGAACATTTGTAAACAGTTTCTCAAACCATCTACATAAAGTGGGGAAAACTAATAGCCAAGTCCCTTAAACATGCAATCAAGGGCAAACCACTAAAAGAAAAAAAAACATGCTATATGACTTTTGTGCAGTATATCCCTTTCACTGTGTTTGCTACTTGAGAAGCAAGACAGAGCCCAAAGTTGCATAACGTCAAGGATCACAAAGCACTTTAGATCAGCTCGTCCTGACTGAACAAAGGTCATATGATCCCTGCAGCTTACCTAAAAAACAATGCACATTTGTTATGCCAAGAAAACCCATTGTTAGACTCAGAATGAATCAGGAAGGAGTGTCCTGTACGGAGACTTAATGTGTCACAAAAAAACTTCTAAGTAAGAAATATAACACACTGTAGTGTCTCAGCTGTGTTTACACTGAATGACTTCCAATATCTGTATACCATACATTGCCAGATGCAGAACTGCATGACCAGCCAAACTTGGACAGAAAAATAAAGTACCGAACATATCGCCACAGATATTATTTCCATTATATTTATGCCATTTAGAAAACTAAGTGATGTGAAACAAAATGTTACCAAAGCAAAGTAACATAGTGTATATAGTATTTAATACCTTGATAGCAGGTAATAAACATGGCACATGGGGGAAAAGTACTGAGATCACTTAGGAACATTAACTTGTTAAACGACCTACTCTAAAACCTTTAATAGCTTTTAGGCATCCGAGTGCTGTCATCTTGTTGTTTTCTTACAGAGAATATAATATTCATTATATTACACCACAATCAAACATGGGGATAAAGGAAAAACTTGTTTAGAACTGACTGTAGAGAGTTGGGAAAAAGTTTTATTGTAAAATGTTCTTTTAAGAATACAACCCTGATGTTGCTGCACTACATCATACATGTACAGCATAATGATATCATATAGATTATTCACAATATTTTTAATCATTTCTGAATAAAAGATTAATTTAGAAGTAAATTAGATAGTGTGCAGACCTGGCAGTCCTAATGCCCGCCCGAATACCCCCCTAACCGCAAGCACGCATGCACTCCCCAGTGCTCCCCAGAATGTGGCTGGGCCCAGGCTAGTGGCAAAACTAGATATTACTCAGCCCCACCTCAAATTATTTTTCAGGCCCGTAAAATGTCTAAAGGTTGACCAGTTTTACCAATATTTATTGAAACTGTAAATTAATTAGTGCCTCATGGGGCCCCTATACCTCCTGGGCCCCCTGCAGCTGAGGGTCTGCTTTGCGTGTGAATCAAAGTTGATATAAGAGACATAGCAATGTCAGACACAAGACAGACCTGTGCTTTATATGTGCCATAAGCAGGAACTAAGTACTGGGCTCTTCTGCATTTCCGGGCCTTTGGCACTCCCTATCTTCATCTTATTAATGACATTTAAGGGGGCACCTACAATCTATCCAACATTGGTCCTTATAAAAAATTCTATGAAAGACAGACAATTGTTTGTTTTTAAATTGAGGTGCTACATTTGCACTCTGTTCATATAGCACTATTAATGCTTTACATCAGGAGGCAACATTTGGGGCACTTTTTGCTCCTTGCGGGTTGTTTTTTTCTTTAAACTTGTTCAACATTATTAAAAAAAGAGACCAGATTAGCATTACCTAGTAATAGCTATGCAGAGACCCAGAGGTTATGAATATGGTAACAAGTAATAGTATCAGGTTGGATCAGTTATATTATGACTTATGAGAGCTATCATTTGTAAGAAGTGAAAAGAAAAGGAGAAAATAGAAATGGGTATAGAGTAAGAGCCAGAAACACAATTCCATGGAAGTTATTTAGCTGGTTGCATATTGATTTTGAATTTGTTGTGTAAGATTTGTGTGTCAAAAGTACACAATATCATGCGTATTTCACCAGCATTAGGCTGGTGAATAAAGAAACTCGAAGGAAATGTGTATTGCTGCAGCTAAAATGTTAAAGTGGTAAACCATCTTAGTAAAAGATGGATTATGAGTCCCTGGAGTGGATGTCAGAGAGCAGGGTGGGCTTCCATCCATTGCTCCATGTAAGGATTTTGCAGCTGCCAAGCTAAAGGCAGTTAGAGGTAATTAACTACAGGTATGTGGTAGTTAAAAGGAGGTGTGGAGCAACACCTCAGGGCTGCTGATGCTTCCCCTTAGAGACCTCCTAGAGTGGAGGAGGGTGAGGGGCCACGGAAGGAGTGCAGGGAACCTGAGAGTGATTCCCCTTTAGTTGGAGAAAGCTCCAAAGGTCTGGGAGAGGACCAAAGAAACCGCTCCCAGGAGACAAGTGTCTCAAAAGTGCCAAGAGAGGATTCTGGTCCACTGAAAGCCAGTGAGGGCTAAACAAAGCATGAGTAAAGAGAACACCAGCGAGAGTGTGAATTGGGATTGTGTTAACACTTATGTGATTCCCCCATGTGAAGTCAGTGGGCTGAAGGTTTGCTTGTGTTGTTGAAAATAAAAGCCAGCAATTTAAACTCTTTAAGGTCAGTCACCATTTCTGTGTTGACATCTGTGCCAGGGCCTTGGGTGTCGCTACCGGAAGCCAACAGTTGTTATAGGATCGTTTAGGGTTTTTAAACTTTATACCCGTGCCACAAGTGCTGAGAGTTTTCTAATCTCCTTAGCCTCCCTGCAGCGCGTCCACCCCAGTGCTGTGCTATAAGATTACACACAGCAGGTTCCACCCGCACCGATCTCCCAATGCGCTGTTCAATACAGCAAACTGGATTGATTCGCACAGTATCAACCGGTACTAAGGAGAGAAGTTACAAAGTCTAGGTAGATAAGTATTATGTCAGCATGTAAATTACACAGTCCATATTACATGTGAAGTAATGTGTAATTTCATGTTGCCTGCCAAACCTATCTGTTACAGATGTTTGGTTGTATATATATTTACAGGCTTTGCAGTCTCCACATGGAAATGTCCCTTGTCTTATAGGTTTGGTTGTGTGCTTGGTGAAATGACTTTTAACTAAGTAACAAACCTTGTTCATTCGTTTCATCCATGTGTTAAGACCGATTAAACAAACTGTCTCCAATTCATCCAAACATTCTCGGGTGCCCGTCCATAAAAACAGAAGATCATCAATATAGCGAAACCATACGGTTATATATTGGGTGCAGCGGGACATCAAGTCTCCAAATACACATACATCAAGTCTTCCCACCATCCCATGAAAATATTGGCATACGTGGGTGCAAATGCTGCTCCCATGTCAACCCTCTCAACTGTAAATAAAATTTGTCATTAAAGACAAATAAATTGTGAGTTAAACTGGCCATAGACGCAAAGATCCGAACATGCGTATCGAGGATTCATACGATTTTCAGACCACGTGTGGAGAGTCCCAACATTTTTCGTCTGGCGGAGATCAGTCGTTTGGTTGATCGGACAGGTTAAAAAATTTCTGTTGACTGCCGATAATATCTCTGCATGTATTGCCGATCGTAGAATTTTCAGTTGGATTTTCAGTAGATTTTGTCGGACATAGCTTTGTACGATTGCTGATCTGTTCTTTTCTACTTTATTTGATCTGAATGGTTAGTGGCAGGTAGGGAGATGGGGAAGTCCGATTGTTCGAGGATTCAAACTCCCCATAAAGAATCTCACGGCTTGTAAGCCATGCTTGTGTGAAATCGACGAGTATAGGGACTCAACATCACATCCTACTAAGAGGGTTCCAGTATCCACTTTGATATCTTGCAATTTGTGTAATAGTTCCAGTGTGTCTCTGATGTATGAGGGAAGATTGGTAACAAATGTCCTCAGTTTGCTATCTATGTAGTACAGTTGCATTAAAGATTAAGAAATACGTAGTACATAGTACGTAAGGTTGAAAAAAGACACACGTCCATTAAGTTCAACCTTTTAACTTTTTTTAACCTGCCTAACTGCCATGTTGATCCAGAGGAAGGCAAAAAAAAAAAAAATCTGACGCCTCTCCAATTTGCCTCAGAGGGGGGGAAAATTCCTTCCTTATTCCAAAATGGCAAACAGACCAGTCCCTGGATCAACTTGTACTATGAGCTATCTCCCATAACCCTGTATTCCCTCACTTGCTAAAAAGCCATCCAACCCCTTCTTAAAGCTATCTAATGTATCAGCCTGTACCACTGATTCAGGGAGAAAATTCTACATCTTCACGGCTCGCACTGTAAAAAACCCCTTCCGAAAATTTAAGTGGAACTGCTTTTCTTTTAAACGGAATGGGTGACCTTGTGTCAGCTGGAAAGACCTACTGGTAAATAAAGCATAAGAGAGATTATTATATGATCCCCTTATATATTTATACATAGTTATCATATCACCATATCACCCCTTATCATATCACCCTCTTCTAACTCTTTAGATGCGCTTTAAGGTCTTGTCTTACACCAGTGGGGTTCAAACTTTTTGCAACAAGGGCCAGATTTGGTGAGGTGAAAATGTGTGGGGGCCGACCAATCAGCCTGACATTCTTTGAACCATTAACATAAATGCTATTGTATGACGTTTTTATTGCAACAGAAATAAACCTAAACAGACAGACCTTTTTTTAATTTTATTTTATGACTTTTTTTCCAGACAGACTTTGTCTTCATTGTATGACTATACATATTATTCACTATTAAATGATCACTGTAAAATTTAGAATTTATTCACCTCAGAAAACTAAACAAATAACTTGCCTGTACTAATGTGAAGGGTGATAATGAGATCTCGACTGCAGTTAATAGCCCTGGTCTGGCTCAAAAACAGTCATTTTGATGCACAAGATGTCATGCAGATGAGAGTCACTTAGTCTCGTCCTCACGCAGTTCATAACCGGGAATGTCTTTTCACACAAGTATGTTGAGCCAAACAAGCTCAGCATTTTCTTAGCAAATGTTCGAATCTCTTGGTATATGCCTTTATCCAGCAGGCGGTAAAATATTGACAAGTGGGAGCTGTTGTTGCTGACTGAGACACTCCGTGTCACACTGCGGCTGAATGAGCTCCACCTGCAGGTGGTCTGGAGCATCATCAGGTTCCACAGAGAAAGGAGAGGAAAAAAGAATGATCTCCTTTTCAATAGCTGCAAAATCCAGAAAGCACTGTTGAAACTCCTCAGCCAAAGATGAGATGGTGGCTTCATACCTCCTCATTTGTGCACTGATATTGTTCTGTGGAAAACTGATCATTATTTCCTGCAGCAATGGGAAATGTGTGGTATTTGGCTATGTTTGTGATAGTTGCATTTGGAAAAGTACCAGCTTGGTCCCAAAGGCTTTGATGTTTGAACACAGTTGGCTTATCACTGCATTTTGCCCCTGAAGGCTTGTGTTCAGCACGTTCAGATGTCGTGTTATGTCAACTTAAATTCCAAAATCAGCAAACCAAACAGGATCAGATAGTCTTGGCATTGGTTGTCCCTTTTTGCCAAGAATTGCCCGATTTCCTTCCTAAGAGAGTAGAAGCACTGCAGTGAAGACCTCCGACTGAGCCATCTTACATTGTTGTGATACACAACATCTCCATATTCAGCCTGGATGTTGAGTAGAAATTGTTGAAACTGGCAGTGGCACAGGGCTTTGGAGCGAATATAATTAATATCCCTTATTACGGGTTTCAAAACATGATCATACTGTATTTCAGATGTTTGGCACAAAGAACTTGTTGGTGAATAATACAGTGGAGTTTTATAGCTTGTCCTCCTTCAATGACTTTGTCACAGACTAGGATTGATAATCCACATCGCACGCCAGCCATGGCAGGTGCGCCATCTGTAATAATCCCAGTGACTTTATTCCACAGTAGTTTCATGTTATCTACAGTGGAACAAACAGAAACAAATTTGTTGTTCTTGTTTGGGCCTTAAGGCTTTGGAGGGCAAGTAGCTCTTCACTCACGTTCATCATTGTAACTAGGCTAATTTACTAACTTGCACATTTTACTGAACGTTACCTCTTGCGCCAGACTTGCCTTCGCCACCTCAGACTAGGGAAGTGCAATAGAGTAGATAGGGCTTGCTTCAAAAAAATTAGAAATTTTTTCTAAGTCCCAAAAAACACTGGCGTCTTTTTTAAGGGTGATAGGCTGAAAAAGATCAAAACATTTTTTGGGGGTACCCTTCTTCCCCCCTACATTTCCTAACATATGGCAACTCAACGATACAGTGGGCACATGTGTAGGGCAATAGAACACCTTTATTTTATTTCTTAAAGGTTTCCTGGGCTTGTGTAGTGTAATGTATTTGCTGCAACATATACGTCCATTCTATTTTAACTTTGCGCCTTATGCAAATTATGCATCACTAGCGTAACTTTGTTTTGCCTGACAAAGTAATGGTAGTGCAACTTCGCTACCGTTCGGCTCCCTGAGCGCAACTTCGCATTTTAGTGAATTTGCATAGCACTGGCAAAACTACGCCTGGCAAAGTGTGGCAAAGCTGACGCAGGCGCAACTTCAGATCTTAGTGAATTTGCCCCACAGTTGTTTCGTATTTCAGTAAAAAAATACTCCAATTTCCACTGGCGGCATTCACTGTTGCATGAAAAAAATGACATATATAATACTGTTAAAGTAATTAAAACCCTGTACCCATGCTTGAAATCCCTTCTGTGTGTTGCTTGTAATATATGAGGTTTCCACATGGTGTCTCCATGGAGCTCTTGCAAAACGTTATCATGATGCCTGGAAGAGACCAAGATTAAGACATCCCACAAAGATAATATTAACATCACTATGAAGCTATAACTGCCCAAAAAGAGCTTACCATCATAAACAATATTGTTTTAACTCTATCATGTAATTCTGTTTGTAAGTCTTTAGCTTGGTGGGCCTCCTTTAGGCACTGGCAACTGTGTGAAATACTTCAGAATATCTGAAACTGCAGATAGCTAAAGCGGCATTGGTGTGCAAGTGATTTAGAGTTTGCCAAGAAAAAAATGTTATGGGCTACCCCACTGCACTTTAAGTAATGGACTGTTAGTATCTACTGGGGACAAATATCACAGAGAGATCTTTGCCAAATGTGAGTATCAGAATTCAGCTGGAGAACTGTACCTTAGATGCCAAGCTATTATGGGTTTAACTGTGCTGTTAAGGGCAATATTGGACTTGGAGTCCGGAGCCCACTTGAGTTGCAAACTCAGGGGCTGCCACACACCCCTGGAACCCCCGCCCGAGCTGCAACCCCCCTTTGCTGCCCCTCCCCCATGTGTGTACCTTGATTTTTCTTTTTGCTGATGCTATTGGGCCAATGGGGGAGGTCAGGGAGCACCGTCCAAGGTCTCGACAGGGAGGGGGTCTGGGTCTCGAGGGCCCACTATTACGCGTAATCCCCCCCCAGTGAGCATCAATACTAACATTTTTTACAGGGAATGTAGTGCTGCCATGTTCTTACATCTCCCATTGTTTTTATTTTGTAGGGTTTGAGATTAAGGGTACATCTACACGGACGATTTCCCCGCGATTGTGCCGAATCCGATGCTCTGCGCCAAAACTCAGACGTCAAGTCAGATGCGACGGAAAACAAGGTAAGCAACAGGAACATCAGATGGTGTCACATCGTTCGTCCAACGCAGCATGACTATCAGATGCTGCATGCTGTGATGATCAGGGGCGCTCCACCAATGAGGCGAGTTGAGACACTCGCCTCAGGCGGCAGCGCCCCCCTGGTTGCCAGGGGCGGCAAAAATGCCGCTCCTGGTAACTAAGAGCCGAATTTCCGGTTTTCAAACCGGAAATTCGGCCCTTCTAGCGCAGAGAGCGCTATTGCGCTCTCTGCACGAATCGTCGCGGACCGCCCCTGCCCTCTCCGGCGCTATAAAGGTTAGTGCCGGGAGGAGGGAAGGGGGCGACGAAAGAAGGCCGCCTCAGGCGGCATTATAGCAAGAATCGCCCCTGGTGATGATCTGACAGTGGTGTTGCATTAGATGAACTCTGCAAGACCATCCAACATTTGTATTTCTTACCATGTTTTCTATTGCATCAAACTTGATGCCTGCGTTTTGTCGGAGAGCATTGGATCCAGCACAATTGCAGGGAAATTGTCCTAAAGTGGGTGGATTCAGTAAATTGCTGTACTGGGCATGTGCCCAAACCAAGTGCAGGTAAGGTATCCCTGTGAGATAAACAAAGTGGCAGGGGCCTGGTTCCCAATCTAGAACCATTGCTAATACTGTTACATTATTTAGAGAAACAGTGCACCGGCCTGGGAATAAAGGTTAGCATTGTGGGAGGGCTAACACATTGGTCACCTCCACTGTTTTAAGGTTTAGTTTAACTTTAAAAATGTTGTATAATCTAATTTGATTTAAATTGCATTTAGATTGCTTTGATCCATAAAGGTCTGTGGAAAATATTAGAACCACTTCAAAACATGTATACAAATGCATAGATATATTTGAAAAGTTTAAAGCTCTGGGTCATTTCAGCATTTAATCTGCCACTGACTGATTGTATTGGTTTTTTTAAGGCGCAAGGTGTGAACAGTAATATTTAGCCTTCATTGTGTTTAGCCTTAAAGGGGTTTCAAACACTGCTCTATTGCACTGCTAAACCACACTTTACTTTGTGGCTGTTGGACTACAACTCCCATAAAAAGGTGACATTGTATCAAGGTTAAGGAATGCTGGGAGCTGTGGTCCAGTAACATTGAGGTTGTATCTTAAAGCAATATTCTCAAAACAACTTTTCCCCAACTTTCCGTTTGCAATGAGCACTCTGGCAAGGAGAGGGGTTAAACCTGCCTGAAGCCTTCCACCAATCAACTGCTAGAGGAAGCTTTTTAGAGACCTTGCCTCTGTTTGCTTGTTACCTGAGTAAACAGGTTTTGTGTGTGAAGTGGGGGTTGGTGTGGAAATCTTATTTCAGTTTGTCAGTGAATTTCAGCTATCAGTTTGTATTTGATCTTGGCCTGTAGAATTTGATTTTGGGTTGTTCCGTGAATACCCCGTTGTCTAGTTTGTGGTTATGCCCCATATCTTTCTAGTTTTTGCATCTGTTTAGGGCTGAACTCTACGGTGCAAAGGAATGGTCAGACAGGCCGGTTTATACTCAAGGGAGGATGTGCAGTACTAAGGGGGAAGATAGGAGCTTAGTCAGGAAGCGAGTCACATCATAAACAAGGGGGGAACTCATAGTGCAGTAGCTGAGACTAAGGGCTGAACTCCACGGTGTGGCTTGTTCCGATCTGACGTGATAAGAGGAAGCGGATGCTAAGTAATAGGAATATTGGACCTACAAGCTGTGTGCATCCGACACGGATGCAAATGCCGCATGTTGTGTCTTCATCCGACTGTTGTGTTGTGCCAGAAACACGCAACAACAAGGTCCGACATTCCTATAACTTACATTATATTCGGCGCATCCATCTCGTCACATCTGCTGTCTCTCATCACTTCAGATCGGAACAAGCCACACCGTGGAGTTCAGCCCTTAGTCGCAGCTACTGCACTTTCAGTTCCTCCCTTGTTTATGATCTGGCTAGCTTTCTGACTAAGCTCCTATCTTTTCACAACCACAATTTGTTGTTATTGCTACTTTTTATTACTCCTCTTTCTATTCAGACCCTCTACTATTTATATTCCAGTCTCTTATTCAAATCAATGCATGGTTGCTACAGTAAATTGTACCCTAGCAATCAGATTGCTGACTTTGCAAACTGGAGAACTGCTGAATAAAAAGCAAAATAACTCAATAAAACAAATCGCAAATTGTCTTGGAATAACACTCTCTACACTGTAGTGAAAATTATCTGGCATACAGAGATTATCTAAATTTGGCTTCATTATATTACACTGTAATGGTGACACGCTAAGATTCCGGGGAGATTAGTTGCCCAGGGACAAATCTCCTCTTCTTTGGGCGACTAATCTCCTCGAAAAGCCTTCCCGCCAGCTAGAATGTAAATCGTCAGTGGGGTGGCACTCGGAAAAAAAATTTTCCGAAGTTTCCTTGTGAAGAAACTTCAGGCGACTTCGAAAAACAAAGCGCGATTTACATTCTAGCCGGCGGGAAGGCATTTAATGGGAAGATTAGTCACCCCAAGAATAGGCGATTTGTAGCTGGGCAACTAATCTCCCCAGAATCTTAGCGTGTGTCACCACCCTAATTAAACCCGGTTAAAGAACATACTTGTTCAGTGATGTGAAAATGTGTTAAATGCTTCCAATTGCAAGAACAAGCCAGAGGCAGATTTACACAGATCAGGTAAGATTCTCACTAGGGAATTATTTTGCATATTAATGCTTTAATGGAGATCTGGGGGAAAGTTTTATTGAGCAATACAAAAAATATATACAATCCACATTCCATTACATTGCAACACAGCAACTAGCGCATTCTGGTTCCTTGCAATCTGATTTTTAATCAACACATTAGCTTCTATGGCAAATGGCCCCTTACTTACTCTATTTCTATTTTGCACTTACCCTTCACTCAGAAATTCTAGTGAGACCAGCAAGGAAACTTTTAAGTCCCAACTAACTAATCAAGATAAACATGTGCCTGAATTGTATAGGAATATGTGCAGGGCGATATTTTTATTTGTAGAGGCTAAAGGAGCCATACGTACAGGCCCGGATTTGCGGAGAGGCCACCAAGGACTGGGCCTAGGGCGACAGGATTTTAGGGGGCGGCAGCCCAACCAAACCCACATTGGTTCAGAAACACTGGGGAGGCGCAGGAGATTCAATATCTTTTAAATTTCCTGTGCACCAATCCCGAGTACTCCGGACCCGACAATGAAAATTTGAATGAATAAAAGAGAGGGGACGGGGTGACGAAAGACAGTGGGCCTACGGGTGCCTGCTATGTAAATCTGGCCCTGCATATGTAGGATTACCAACTGATGGGCCCAAACATCTAAATGCTTAACGGTTGTCTTTTCTAGTTAGAAAATCCCTTTTTTTCCACAAAATAAGCAGCAGATATGTGGTTGTCACATATAAGTTTAACTGAAATGTGAATCCCTCCAATTTATCTGCATTGTCAGCGTGTAAATTCATGCATACGTTAAAGAGTCTACATTTCTATAAACAGTACTGAACTCTATTTGATGGTCAATGCCATAAGACCAAAAGACATGGAATCAATGCACTCACTCCATTCCCTTTTGAAATCATTGCTTCCAAAAGTGATTAATTTCTCCTTTCTTTCCACGGTGACCTGCAGTTTTTGGTTCTGGGCAACTGGTAGGTTAAATGGCTATGCGTCACAAGGCAGTTTCCAATCTAGGAAATCTAAACAGAAACATACAATTGCTCAAAGTAATGAACTATAAAAGTTCCATTAAGCTTAACATGTAAAGCATGTTAACTGTCTATGTGAAGGTTCAGTATGAAGTATTTTTAGTCAAACTCTAGTTATAGCATTTAAACATCTTGGCTGTAGAAGGCAAGGGGATTAGCATTATACATTCTTTTAACTACACCACCCAAAACACCTTGGGGCAAATTCACTAAGATGCGAAGTTGCGCCAGGCGCAACTTCGCCGCACTTCGCCAGGCGTAGTTTCGCCAGTGCTCCGCAAATTCACTAAAATCCGAAGTTGCGCTCAGGGGTAGCGTAAGGTTGCGAAGTTGCGCTAGCGTTGATTCGCTAAGTAAAGCGAAGTTACGCTAGCGAATGCTAATTTGCATAGGGCGCCAAATTCAAATTTCAATGGAGGAATACGTATCAGCACTACAAATGCCAAGAAAACCTTCAAATCATCAAATAAAAATTTTATTTTGCCCTACACATGTACCCACTGTCTAGGTAAGTTGCCATGAGTCAGGAAATGTAGGGGGGAAGGAGGGGAGCCCCAAAAAATTTTTCGATCTTTTTCAGCCTATCACCCATAATGTAAAAAAACACGCCAGCGTTTTTTGGGACTTAGAAAAATTTTTGACTTTTTTTGAAACAATCCCTATCTACTCTATTGCGCTTCGCCAGGTCTGAGGTGGCGAAGGAAGTCTAGCGTAAAAGGTAGCGTTCAGTACACTGCGCAAGTTAGTGAATTTGCGTAGTTACGTCGCTAGCGAAATTCGCCTGGTGTAAGGGTGCGAAGTAACACTAGCGAAACTACGCCAGCGTTCGTTAGTGAATTTGCGCAGTAACGAAAATGCCAAACGCTAGCGAATTAACGCTAGCGTTCGGCGCTTAGTGAATTTGCCCCCTTGGCTGCAGATTTAATCCCCCAATCAAAACATTGCATTTTGAATAAATTAGAGAGAAGCCATTTATTTTATCCTTGCATGAAAGGTTTTTTTATAAAACAGTCCAATAACATTAATCAGCATAATGTAGGTAGGCTAGGATATTTAAATAAAGTAACAGTATCTTGAAATCCACAATCAATAATCACAATTCCAACACTGAGAAACTGTAGTAGTATAGTCCTGGGATCACAATCCCAGTATGTTGGCCTTCCTGCACTCCACATGCCTTTATTAACCCATTGATATTAAAGGAGAAGTAAAGCTTAACTAAAGAAGTAGGCTAGAAATGTTGTACATTATGTTTTGTGTAGGGATGTACGGAATCCACTATTTTGGATTCGGCCGAACCCCCGAATCCTTCGTGAAAGATTTGGCCGAATACTGAACCGAATCTGAACCCTAATTTGCATATGCAAATTAGGGGTGGGAAGGGGAATTTTTTTACTTCCTTGTTTTGTGACAAAAAGTCACGCAATTTCCCTCCCCACCCCTAATTTGCATATGCAAAGGATTCGGCTGAATCCTACCGAATCCCAAACCGAATCCTTGATTCGCTGCATCCCTAGTTCTGTGTTTCTGAACCAGCCTAAGGCAACCACAACCCTATAAGCAGTAAAGCTATGTACCTCCAAAGATGTCCCAGTAGCTCCCCATCTTCTTTTCTGCTGATTCAATGCATATACTCCAGGCTACTGTCACTTACTGAGCTTAGGGACCAATTTGCAATATACAGTACATATAAAATATAACTGTCACAATATAAGGCTGATTAGTACTCAATACAGGTTATTTGTAAATGGCAGCACAAAAACCAATGAAATTAGCATCAGAATGTAATAATCATCCCTGTAGCATCAGCTTATATTAAAGGACAACCTTATTTTCTGCTTGATAATTAGTGACGACCCCTAAGCTTAGCTTCTCAACAGCTGCTCAGAGCCCACTGAGCATGTGAGTGTCACAGACACTTTCCAAGATGGTGACCCCCTGTGACAAGTTTGAAGTCCTGGATCATTGCTGCTATTGACAAGCTGAAACTTTAGGCTGGTGCAATAAGTTCAGTATATAAAATATGTCATTTTTAGCCACATTAATTTTTAGGGTTTAGTTCTCCATTTACACACAGCTACAACCAAAGGATACAGGGCCCTAGGTGGTGCAAATACCACTCAGGACAGCTTCAGCAAAGTTTAGAATAATTCCAGAAGATTCCTTTTCAAATCATCCTGTAATTCAGGGGTCCCCACAGGGAGCAACATCCAAGGGGTTGTGAGCAATATGTTGGTTGCAAGCCACTGGCTGGGGTCACTTCTGTAAGGACATGTTCAATATGTCTAGCTCAATGACATTCAAATGAACCCCAACCCTAGTCTCTAGTATAGCCTAGTCTGATGGTCATGCCCCTGTTTCTAACCACAACTTCTCAAACTCCTGGTTCAACCTAAGTCTAGCCCCTCTCCGCATTTTTCTGTCAACTATATATTACCAAACCAACAACATGTCTCAAAAAACACCCATGGAGCCTCAACCAGTCACACAGAATATCATGAATAAAATTTAAGTTGTTCCACCAATATGCAAAATTAAATCTGGGGAACCCCCTCACTGCCAGCAAAACAGATGCAGTAACCTACCTCAATGTCGCCTTCTAAAACCCAGCCACCTGGCAATAGCTTGCACTCTTGGATTAACCCCTTATTTTCATTTGTCATTTCCTCAATTCACTCAAAATACAGACACATTTCTGACTTTCAATTTCAAAATGGACCCAAACACAAACATGGAGAATATACGATAAATTATTACTTACACTTTATTTACAATTTACATCTTTCCATCTGCCGCCTTCTGATTCCCATTACTGTCCTTTCAGAGAAACCCAAGTTTGCCTCTATAACTGCCACTATTCAACAAGCTCTACCACACCCTTTAGCATAGCCTCAAACAAAAAGTATAACCTGACTTGATGTATCATTAAGGGACTATGTCTTCCAGACTAACCACTTCCAGATTGTCCAGTTGATTTGCTGTGGAACCAGGCATAGAAGCTAATGTTATGTCTTTCCCTTACCATATCTGTTTTGTACTGTCTAAGCCTAATCCATAGTCTGTCCTCCCTAACTAGCACTGGGTTTGACTCTACACTTTGGATAATAATTACCTGAACTACTCCCATATTTCAAAAGGTTCCTTTCTGTCCCTCAATACCTCCACCCACATTTCCACCAAAACAATAATGTGGTAAAACTCTAGGCAAAGTTATTTTTCATACCCTTTCCTGCCAAGTATGCACCATTACCCAGGGTTCCCCTTTCATCTGTAAACCGCTTTAGACCACTGTTATCCAAGTTCTCCCACTGCCAACCATTTAGAAGGCTTCCCACACCAACAGATCCTCATAATCTCTGTGCTCAGTCTAATACAATGATGGGGCTGTTTTGTACCCCATAGCCATAAAATAAATGGTAAATGGCCATACCAACAAATGATAAAAAAACCACGGCAATGGTCCTAAATGCAAACTTGCCCTTTCCATTCAGCAAGTCTGTCTGCTAACCTCAGCTATTTACTAGAGTCCCTAGCTATGAGGATTTCTAGGCACAAATCTGCTACCTTATTACAACATTTCTATGCTATTAAGGTGGCCATAGACACACAGATCCTATCGTATGAATCGACAATTCGTACGACAATTCGTGGCATGTGCCGACATCTTTTGTCCGGCGGAGATCGGTCGATCGGTCAGGTTTGATTTTAACCCGACCGATCCCGCCGGAGCCCACGGCACATCATAATCGGATCGTTCCACAATACGGCTGAACAATCAGATTACCCCCGATATAGCCATGTTTGTTAATGGCATATCGGGGAAAGATCCGCTCGTTTGGCGATGTGGCCAAATCAGCGGATCTTTGCGTCTATGGACACCTTTAGTCTTGCTAGGGGCCCATTCATATGAACTTATCTAGGTAATGAATAATGACAATTGAATATTGATCATGCACCACCCATTCTAGGAAGAAAAGATATAGGTATGGGATCCCTTATCCGGGAACACATTATCCAGAAAGCTCTGACTTACGAGATGGCCATCTCTCATACAGGCAAATTCACTAAAGCGCGAATCGGCGACCGTTAGCGCAAATTCGCCAGTATGACGTCATTTCGTTACTTCACCGATTTACTAACGGGTGCTGACGTCAATTTGCTAGCAAAGTGGACCTACTCTAGTGCTGCTTCGCACTCATACGCCAGGCGAAGTTGCACTATGGCGAAGGGAAGTAACTACGCTAATTCACTAACTTGCGCATTTTACTGAATGTTACCTCTTACGCCAGACTTGCCTTCGCCAGTTCAGACCAGGCGAAGTGCAATAGAGTAGATAGGGCTTGCTTCAAAAAAAGTTGACATTTTTTCTAAGTCCCAAAAAACGCTGGCGTCTTTTACTTTTTTAAGGGTGATAGGCTGAAAAAGATTGTATATTTTTTTGGGGTACCCTCCTTCCCCCCTACATTTCCTAACATATGGCACCTAAAATATACAGTGGCCACATGTATAGGGCAAAATAACAACTCTATTTTATTTTATGAAGCTTTCCCAGCTTGTGTAGTGTAATGTATTTGCTGCTACATATACGTCCATTGTACTTTAACTTGGCACTGTATGCAAATTAGGCATCGCTAGCGTAACTTTGCTTTGCTTGACAAATTAACGCTAGTGCAACTTCGCTACCTTTCACCTCCCTGAGCGCAACTTCGGATTTTAGTGAATTAGCGGCCCCCTGGCAAAGTGCGGCGAAGCCAATGCTGGCGCAGCTTCGAAGGTAAGTAAATTTGCTAGACTCAATTTTATCCAAATGTTTAAAAATGATTTCCCTTTTCTCTGTAACAATAAAACAGTAGCTGGACCACTGTCAAGGCCTGACCTGTGTGGCTAGCCAACCTCGAGGATGTGTCCGCTGTCTGTCTGCCACTGGACCCATGTGGGAAAAAGTAATAGACTGTTATAGCAAAATATTTTGGACCATGTTGAAGCAGATGGTAATATGATTTTGAAAATATATAGAGAATACTGTATTTTTCAAAAGGGAGCAATACTTGATGTATATTTTTCAGCAGGAAAAATGTGTGAATCTGTATTTTTTAGAAGATGCTCTGTCTGCAAGCAGCGCCTTTCAATGCAGACACAGGAGCAGGCATAGAACTGCAGATCAGCTGGTTCAGGGTCTGCATTTATCCACAGGCTGAGAATCAGCCCCATGTGTCTGTAGCCTAATAATTATTCAGACCAAAATTCCTTCGTTTTAATCCTAAGTGTATTTATTAAAATCTCATAAATGTTGGTTAATACATTTTTGTAGTAAATGTACACTTGGAACATGTGCATTTTCCTCTGTTTAGATTTCCACAATTGGAAACTGCCTTGTAATGCTTAGTCACAGTACATACATGCTGCCCAGGACCTGGAACTGCAGGCCAGTGTAGAAAAAACTGTAAATGCAGTAGGAAATTTATTGCAGCTCATTATTGCAGCTCATATATATATATATATATATATAAATTTTAATACCAGTAAATAGAAATATTAAAGGGTTGATCCCCTTTAAGTTAACATTTAGGGACAAATTTACTAAAGGGCGAAGTGACTAACGCTTAACGTCATTTTAGAAATTCGCCGATTTACTGTCGGTCGCCGGCATAACTTCGCTAGCGAAGGAGATAGACTCTAGTGGTACTTTGCTCCCTAACGCCATGCAAATTTGCGCTCTGGCGAATGGACATAACTACGCAAATTCACTAAGATGCAGATTTTACTGAATGTTACCTCTTGCGCCAGACTTGCCTTCGCCACCTCAGACCAGGCGAAGTGCAATAGAGTAGATAGCTGAAAAATCCAAAAAAACACTAAAGGTCTTTACCTTTTTTCAGGGTGATAGGCTGCAAAAGAGCATACATTTTTTGGGGGGTAACCAGATTCCCCCCTACATTTCCTTACATATGGCACATAAACTATACACTGGGCTCATATGTAGGGCAATATAACAACTTTATTTTATTTTATTAAGATTCCCTGGGCTTATGTAGTGTAATGTATTTGCTGCAACATATATGTCCATTGAACTTTAAGTTCCCGCCGTATGCAAATTAGGCAACGCTAGCGCAACTTCGCTTCGTTTGGTGCAGTAATGCTAGCGCAACTTTGCCAGCGTTCGGTGCCATGGATGCAACTTCGGCTTTTAGTAAATTAGCATTGTCCTGGCGAATCTATGCCTGGCAAAGTGTTGTGCTGTGAGCGAAGCCGTCACTGGTGAATTTCGGAGGTTAGTGAATTTGCCCCTTAGTGTGTTATAGAATGACCTGTTCTTAATAACTTTGCAATTGGTTTTCATTATTTATTGCTATAGTTTTTGAATTATTTGCATTGTTCTTCTGAAGCTTTTCACAGTTCTAAATGCAATAAAAATGGGAAGTAGGCATTTCTATCACAACATTGGTACCAGTCTGCCAGATTATTTTGTTGTTGATTCGTGGCGGATGCTGCTAAATATAGAAGAAATTGTAAATCTGTATAATTACAGAGAAATCCTCTCACTTATAGCTTGCTAGAGGCAGCATTCAGATGTTTTCTGGTCCTAAGGAATTTGGATTAGGTTAGTTGAACAAGTTTAGAACTTCACCAGTGAGACTAGTACACTCTGCAGATCACTTTACACAGATCACCTATTAAAGTGATTCTGTATTTCTGGCATAGTTTATTTTATTAGTTTACACTGTGTATATTGCAAATAATTCTACCATTTACAGGAATTTAATTTTAAATGTTATTCTTGAACCAATAAATGTATTTTTGTTGTAGTATTGGTGTGTAGTCCTCCATTTCATCTCATTGTGCTTGATCTTGTGCTTTTAGGAAGAGCCAAAACTTTATCATGGAACTGCTTTCAGGTAAGCTATTGTTTCATAAAGTATTTACCCAATGCCTTTACATTACCTGACTCCCAGTGCTCGTCTATGAGGGGTGTCTTGTCCCTTGTTAAATCTGTTCAGGCACCTTACACTGGCTTTGCAGGGACTCTGAAGCATGTGGGTAAGACAGTGAACCAGAGCACAGGCACACACAGGAACTGATCTTGTAGAGAATAACTTTTACTAAGAGTTAACACAGGAAAATATATTACAGCACACTGTACAATGGTGGCTTAGTCTTTCACACACTCTCAGTACAGTAACAGGAAGAAGAGAACATGGGTACCAGCTGCTGTCCCTAGCTTAAGGTGACAGCGCAATATATTACAAAGGGGCTGCAATATTTATGCAGTAGTAGTCCGTTAGCATTAGAAACTTTAACTGACAGGTTGGCGAAACAGTCAGGTTTAGGAACTTAAACTAACAATTACTTACAAAAACAAACCTCTCAGCGAAAAAAGAAATCAGCATGACCTATAGGTAACGTTTAATGTACATTCATGTTTTAAAAAGTATTTTTTTTCAGTATCACTTTAAAAACTAGTCCTGTGTTTTTAGGAGCTTCCTGTTTCCCCAAGATCAGAACTCCTCATCACAGGAACCTGTGTTTACACTAATCCATTTAATGTAGAAATAACATTACAGCTTTAATTTCTTTGTATAGTTTATATCACTGCCCATAATTCTGGAGGTTTGCAGCCTCTCACTTAGAGAGAGATTATACTGTAGTGTCTATCACATTTACACACACTTGTGTTTTTCCACATTCCTTTCAGTGCGGCTTCCAGAATTTTTTCTGGCCCAGTAATCCAAAACTTTTTACTTACAGCTAACTCTAGTTTTCACCAGGGCTATCAGTAAATCTTGAAGCAATTGTATTAAAGTAACACGTTTATTCAATCTCTTTACCAACAGTGTTAATCCACTTTTCTCTGCTTCAGTGACGTGAAGCCTCTTGCACTGAGCAAGGCATAGCTTCTAGTGATGGGCAAATCTGACCCGTTTCGCTTCAACAAAAATATGCCGAAATACATTGAAGTGTATGGGCGACAATTGTTTTTTGACCCATTGGAGTCTACGGGCTTCATATTCGCGGCAAAACTTGGAGAAAACTTTTGATCATCATTAAGAGCTTCCACTAGGGCAGCCAGTAAATCACATGAATGAGCAGATCTGATGAAATGTTACCTGTTAGGTGTGAGCTGTAACAAAATTACTTGTGACTGGTGACTAATTTAACCCGTTATGTTCTGTAACACATGGCACTGAATAATTCAATTCAAACGGCTCTTTGCAGCCCCAGGTGCACGCTGTACCCTCTGCCAGGGTGGAATAGACTTGAGCTACTATGGCCCTTTGTCAAGCCTTGACAAGCCATAGTAGCCCGAAATGTTGTCTAAGGCACTTTAAGTAAAGATTCACTTTTTTCAAATCACCGGAGTGCTGCTGCTTTTGTTGACATGGCACTGAATAACCCACATGAAATAGTTATACTGTGAAGATACCTGATAATAGCATACAAACTTATAATGATATTTTTCATATTATAAAAATGTTTTTATGCGGTTTACTAACTAAGAACTCAACAAAATTCCTTTAAATCTAGTGGTTTTATCGTGTAGAAAGTGTTTAAAAATGCACTGTTGGATATTGTATAAGATAATTAGAGAATCGCATTTTTGCACAACAATATGCAGTTTAGGGTATCTAAAGGACACAAAAAGCAGGATTCAGTGGTGGTTGCCAATTTGTTAAGCACCCCATAGAGAATTCAGTCTAAGGCCAGTGCTCTTTTTAGGGGAAAAATGCAGTACCCCAGGGAAAAACCTAACCATGCTATGTTACTTACATTTCTCAGGGCTGTTGTATTATTTTTCTGGAAAATAACTTTTCTTCATTTTAACTCACTGGGGTCCCCAGTGAATTAACGTTTCATTGTCTTTGTAGAAACACTGAACCAGCTTTTAAAGCCAGCACGGAATTTCAGCTGGTTCCCCCCACCCCTAGGCACTGAGTAGAGCAAGGGAACAAGTGGTTCCAGGAAAACCGCAGACAAGTACAGATCATGTGTCTGCTTCTATCCTCATTCCTGGCCACCTGGTTCTGGACCCGTACCCTGCAGCTCTCCAGTGCGGCCTGCATCCTTTCCAGCCAATACAAGATACGTGTCAAAGATAAACAAACACACAATTTCACACTAACACACACACCTAGGGGCAGATTTACATAGGGTCGAACATCGAGGGTTAACTAACCCTCGATATTCGACTGCCGAATGTAAATTCTTCGACTTCGAATATGGAAGTCAAAGGATTTACCGCAAATAGTTAGATTGAACGAAAAATCGTTTGATCGAACAAAAAATCCATAGATCGAACGATTTTTCTTTGACCAAAAAATTGTTACAAAGCCTATGGGGACCTTCCCATAGGCTAACATGGCACCTTGGTAGGTTTTAGGTGGCGAAGTAGGGGGTCGAAGTTTTTTTTAAAGAGACAGTACTTCGACTATCGAATGGTAGCCAATTAGATGGTCGAAGTAGCCAAAAAAAAACATTCGAAATTCGAAGTTTTTTTTCTTCTATTCCTTCACTCGAGCTAAGTAAATGGGCTTTTTTGTATTTTTGGGGGTTTGCACACTCACAGAAATATAGAATAGAATTTTGGGCATCCAACATCCAACCTGGTGGATGTAATCTTTATTTGTACTTTGAAATAGACTGCAGTAGCAGTCGAATCGTCATTTAGTGTCCAATAAAGTATACATAAATTTTTTATAAGCCCTGAGTTGTGCGGATTCGTTGAGTTATATATTTGATGTTTGAAGACTGCACCCAGGCATCTGTATTACGAGACTTTCGTGAGTGCCAATATCCCAATTTCTGTATGTGTATATATATATATATATATAGATATATATACAATCATCATAAAGCATAACATATGAATTGCAATAAGATGTATGCAGATGATAGTGGGACATGTAAACCACAAGTTGCACAGTGAGGTTAGAAGACTGCCATATTCAGACACATCAAATTTGGATTCTGGATGTGTTCACGAATCTGGAGTATGCTCGGTGTTCATGGCTAACACAGTGCATGCTTCAGCCACCACTGTCCAAGAACCAGGAATCAAACACCAAATCTGATATGGGCAAAGATAGAGGCTGCCAACTGCACTGCACAATTCTGGACTTACAGTGCTGATACGGACAATACTGGGTGTTTGCAGGGAATACATCAATATAGTTCAGGAAGAAGCAGGGGGGCCTGTGTTGGGGGAAACTGAGGGGTTAGAGCTCTGTGCTCCTTTAAAAGTTAATCAAATAGCTTGACTATGTTTCCTTTTTCCAAGCTTCAATATTATTTAAAGTTCCAAATCTTTTCTTTTTATGCGTAAGTTGTTTGATTTTCTAATGTTTTTGTTCCACATTGTGTTTAGCCATGCAATGATGATGCAAACACACAGGTGACTAGGTCCTTACTAATCAGATATATATTATGTGCACTAAGAGCTTTATTTCATATCCTTATTTACTCATTTAAATGTACTTTAAAGTGCAATTATTAACTTGTTTGGATCTATTCTAGTATATTTTATATTGCTATTAAGACATTTGTTGCATAATTTTAATTATCAGGGGCAACTTTTATTGTTATTCTTATTTTTTTATTGCTTTTCTTTCTTTTAAGACACTCGCCTATTCATGTTCAATCCTGACTTCCAAAGTGTTGCCTGGTTACTAGGGTAACTGTGTCCAAACTGCAGTTTTTTTTTTAAATATTTTTATTTGTGTAGTTTCTCACAGAAATATAAAATCAAATTACATTCTGTTAACATCAATATACGTAATCCGATACATTCACAGAATGTTAGGTATCGGCCATGATACAGAACTACATTTGTCCAAACTGCAGTTTTTATTTCTATTTTAAGAGTTGTATAATAAATCAATGTAAATATTTCAAACATCACAAAAAATTCAATAAAATATGACAACTAGCTGTTTGTTTTAGAATTATATTATCTACATCATACAAAAAAATTAACGTGAACTACCCCGACACCAATCCAAAAGTGTCAGTTTTTTTTCTATATTGAGATTGCATATTCATAAAAATAGAATTCACCATATGAGATTTCAATTTCTGCGTGTCAGGGGCACTGACACAATGATTGGATGTACAAAGAGAGGAGAAAGCAGGAACTGGATCACAGGAAGGATAGATACAGGAAGCAAGGTTTCCACTTTACAAAGCATAGAGACTTAGATAAGGTTGGGCTAGATAGGAAAAGGCAACAGGTAGGGCAGTAAGATTGGGAAGACTGACTCAAGTCTAACAACAAGGTGTCAATAGATTAAACAAGCTTGTGATCACAGTCTAGGGCATGCAGTATATTAGGAGAGTTAGAATAACAGGCAATTGTCAATTTACAATCCAGCACCCACTTCCTGGTATGAGTGCAATGACAATGACATTGGTTAGAGCATAGTGACTTCAATACCCATGCTGAGAGCCCTGGAGTCACAAAGGACATAATTATAATCATGGATAAGCTTATATATACTAAAAGTATATACTCTGGCTTCCATTCTGTATTCTCAAAGGGAGGCTAAATAATTATTGGGTATACAGTGAAAAATTACTTCTACAAGAATAACAAATATTAATATAAAAGTTAGATAAAAGCAGTATATCCTAAGGGAACCATTTTGACTAATTAAGGAATATGAACTCCAAAATGATCAGCAATATTCACTTTTTTGCTTTACCAATAGAACCCCCAATCCAGAGCAGCAATAGAGAGCTTTGTATATACAGCCCAAGATAGACCAGGAATATCATGCAACCAAACTTATCTGTGTTTAAATCATAGGAAAATCTCATCCAATTTTCAAAATGTTAAGTAAAGACATAATAGTACCATGCTGGGCTTCCAAAAATATCCTCCATCTCTCTATACAGAAGCTTGACATAATGAAATTTCATCAATGGGATGCTAGTCATGTTCTGGCATAGAAAAAAAAAACTGAAATATTTCCGTTAAGATATACTAGCCCTTAGCAAAAATTAGGCACAATGCAGTCCTTTAAATGGCACATAAATTTGAAGTTACCTCTATAAATACAGTTCCAATTGTGCTGTATTTATGAGGGGCACTTCTTCACGGGATCTTGGTAGATGAGCCCCATGGATTTGTAATTAATGGAGAAGGAAAGCTACCAAGGCAGTTTATTGCCAATAGATTAGCCTCAACAGTGCAATATAGAACACCATTTTTTATTCTTTAGAATGTATTTCCATACCTGAGTAAACAGCTCTGTCACTGTTTGTTAAGGATAGCAGCTGCGATATTATCCTGCTATGACATCACTTCCTGCGTGAGTCTCTCCCTGCTCGCTCATAGCTCTGAGCTCAGATTACAGCAGGGAGGGGGAGTGAGGAGCAAACTGAGCATGCTCAAGCCCAAGCCCTGGAGGTTTAAGATGAAAACAAGTCTGATACAGAAGCCCATGTGTACACAATAGAAGGAAAGAAATGTGGTGTTTCTTTTGACAGATGACTCTAAACAGCATTATTTTGAGGGTTTTCTAGTGTATTTATATAGAGCTTTCTGATAAAGCTTACTTAGTTTTAACTTTTCCTTCTCCTTTAAGGAAACCCAAGTAAGATAAAGGGCTATAAAACAATATTTTCTTACGCAATTACCCCTGTTCTATTCACATAGCAATATGGAAATATTGCAGACAATACTGTATTTCTCCTTTTTTACTATTTGTAGACAGACTTATTCCAAACTTTGCAGCACAGTGGGTGGACCGTGAAAGTACTACATTTTGGTCTTTGCTCAATAGTGGGTGGACAGATTACAGAGGTAAGATTATTTACCCCACTATATAGAGAAAGAAAAGTCTGTAAAATGTAACGGATATTATACATGTATCATTCTTCTGAACCAGATTTATCATGGGAACAAAAGAAATGAGGCAACGTGGATCCCCTTTTAAAGAATTTGCACATTCCTCATGCTTTATAAGGATGGTTTATATGGATTGGATAAGACATGGGGGCAGAGAGTGGGGGCAGGGACAAGAGAAAAGTCATCAAAGTGTTACTTTTTACTTATATTTATTTTAAATGTACTTACATAAATCATGATTGGCAGCAATAGTTGATGTCTTGCATACATATTATGTTACAAAATATGAATTCAAATTGTCCTTCTGGATATCATCAAATGTATATAATATAAGAGAAGACAATTTAAAGGAGAATAACCCCTTCTCCTTTCCATTTTTATGTTTTAATAAGTTTTATTGATTCATAATTATTAGCAAAGAGAGAATTGCAATTAAGATGTACACCATGAATAATATATATATATATATATATATATATATATATATATATATATATATATATATATATATATATAAATCTGTAGAAAGAAGGCTGTTGCACGCAAGGGACTTTTGTCTGAAGGTAAAAATTTAAGTTTTATTTAGATCGACGTTTCGACCCTCACGGGGCCTTTATCAAGATACATACAACTGGTTTATCCCACACATTTATAGTCACACATATGCACCTCCCCCTTATATATATATATATATATATATATATATATATATTCATATCTATATATATATATCTATCTATATCTATCTATATCTATCTATATCTCTATATATATATATATATATATATATATATATATATATATATATATATATATATCGATATATATATATGTATATATATATATGTATATATATATTATATATATATGTATATATATATATGTATATATATATGTATATATATATATATATATATGTATATATATATGTATATATATATATATATATATATATATATATATATATATCATAAAACATATCATATGAACTGCAGTTTGATATTTGCTGATGATAGTGGGACCACACAATCACTGGCTATTCCCTTGACATTTTAACTGATTGCACCCTTCCCCCACCCACACTGCCTTGAAAGAAAGTTCCTGGACCTCCAGCACCAGAACTGTAATTGCAGAATTATGCAGTGTTGTTGAGTGGATGTCAACTTATGATGCATGAAATTGGGATTCTGCTTGTGTTCAGTTTTCCTGGTTTCCATGGATCATGCTTCAGTGACCATTGCCCAGGAACCAGAAACTAGGTGTGATACTGCCAAAGATATAGGCTTCCAACCCAATGCAAACCCTGGGTATTTTAAATGGTTCACCTTTAAGTTAACTTTTAGTAGGTTTTAGTAGGTTATATAAGCCAATTCTAAGCAACTTTTCCGTTGGTCATGATTTATTTTCTATAGTTTTTTCAATTATTTGCCTTTTTCTTCTTACTCTTTCTAGCTTTTAAATGCTTTTTTTCAATGATTTGCCTTTTTCTTCTTATTCTTTCTAGCTTTTTAAAAGGGAGTCACTAGCCCCATCTAAAAACAAATACTCTGCTAGGGTACAAATGTATTTTTATTGCTACTTTTATTAATCATCTTACTATTCAGGCCCTATCCTATTCATAATCCAGTCTCTCATTCAAATTTGGACCCTAGCAACCAGATTGCTGAAATTGCAAACTGAATAAAAAGCTAAACAACTCAAAAACCACAAATTATAAAAAAAATATCACTCTCTACGTCATACTAAAAGTTAACTCAAAGGTGAACAACCCCTTTAAGGGCAAGAACCAACGTTGTTTGGGTATGGGCATGGGGCACACATTGGAGCAGGGAATCCATTTAAACTGAGGGGTGAGGGCTTTGTTCTGAGTTAATCAGATAGGTTGTTTTGCTGAGGCAACTGTAGCTTGTCTACGTTCCCTGTTTCCAGGCTCCCCAGTTCACAAACCTATTCTTCTTGCGTAAGATGTTTGATTTTCTAATGTTTTTAATTTTATTCCACATTGTGTTTAGTCTTGGAGTGATGAAATGGACAAACAGTGTTTAGACTTTGAGTGATGATGTAAACACACAGGTGGCTTAGTTCTTAGTAATCAAATACTGTATGTACATTATATGCAGTAAGATTATAAAAAAGGCATTTGTGCATATCCATATTTACTAATTTTAATTTACTTTAAAGCCATTAATTAACTAATTCAGATCTATACTAGCATATTTTCAATTGATTTTAAGTAATTTCACCATTTATTAAACTTGTTTGGATCTATTCTAGCATGTTTCAATTGTTCTTGTCATTTTTTGTCTGATTTATTTTTAATTATTAGCTTCCCCATTCTGCCTGTTCTGCCTTACTAACACTGAAAATGCAGTGCCAAAAACATAACTACTTTCAGGGTCCACTTTTATTACACATTTATTTTATTTTTATTGCTTGTCTTTCTTTTTAGACACTCACCTATTTATGTTCCATTTTGTCTTCCAAAGTGTTACCTGTTAACTACACTAATTAAGCCCAGATAACAAATAAATTGCTATCCTGAGAATTGTATAACAAATAGATTTAAGTATTACAAACACCACAATAAATAAAAAAACATACGACTAGCTTTTATTATCTTCACTAATCTACAAAATAAAAACATTTAATTAACAACTCCTTAAAATACATTTTCAGTAACCATTTTTAAAAAAACAGGAAACATATCAAGACGTTGAGTATGTTGACCTCACATTGAGTATGTTCCTACTTGTACAGTTCCAAAATCACCAACTTTTTCTGCATATTGAAAATGAACAGTTCTAAAAATGGAATTATCAAATTGCGATTTTAATATCTGTGTGTCAGTGACACTGACCTAAAGATTGGATGTAGGAAGAGAGATAGAATCAAGAACTGGCTCAAAGGAAGGATAGTTACTGGAAAACAGACTTACATACAAAACAGGCACAGGGAGGTTAGAGAACAGGCAGGGCAAGCATCCTAGGTACAGGAAGATTGACAAGACAGGCATAAGTCCAACAACATGGTGTCAATTGATTAAACAAGCTCATAATCAGAGTCTAGAGAGCAGACAGCAAACTAGGAGAATCAGAATCATAGGCAAACGTCAATATTCTGAGTTTCAAGAAGAAGAACAGAAGAGTACACACACAGGATCAGACAATGTGGACTTATGACCAGGTCTTTAAATGTTCTATCTGCATGTTGCTTTTGAATGTGTTGATATCAGCTGATGGTGCCCAATCGAGTTCTCACTTCCTGGCATGAACACAATTTAACAAGTGGGAGCATAGGGAGTTTACTGTCGATTCGCAGAGCCCAGGAGGTGCAAACTTATGTAAGGGACATACGTATAAGCATGTATAAGTGGATATCTGCTAAAAACATATGTTGTTTACTAAAACAATAATATATACTTTAAATTGGTTTCCATTCAGTATTTTTAAAAATAGGCTAATTAATTATTATGGAATATTGGGTATGTAGTACACAATTAACATTCCAAGAATAACAAGCTTTGTAGTTACTCTTGCAAAAAAAAGTTTAAAGCAGCATATCTTAAGGGACACATTTCTTCTTCATTAGATCATGTTCTGAATGAACTTGAAAGAAACCAGCTTCTAAAGTCATTCAAAATTAAGGTGATATTTGTCTGTGAATTCATCTAAGTTAAGGAAAGGAGAATTAAATAACATGCGTTCTAACTTTGGTCAAACCTTTTCCTGCTGCTTAGGGCAATTGTCTTCTTTTTATAGTGGATTTAAGATCAGCAATATTTGCTCAGTAGAACCACCAAGCCAGGGCAGCAATAAAGTGCATGAAATAACTTTGTATATACAGCCCCAGACCGTAGGTTGACTGTAAATTGTAGGTCAACAATAAAGTAACATATTATCATAAATTATTCCCAGGCAGACCAGTTATACAGTACCATAGGATTTGGGAATAGTGACACAGAAAGACTACTAATACAATGCATGAGATGGCCACTGTCCACCTTCATAAAAGCAATACAATGATCTTGACTTTACAAGCTCTGTAGTTACATTGTGAAAATCCAGAAATACAGTCTTTTGAATATGACCCTCAGGTAGACAAACAAAAAGTTTTTCTGTGTGTGGTTGTGACCTTTCCAACAAAAGATCATCTATACAGTTTAGTCCAGTGCAAAGGGCCAGTAAATATTACCTAGTGGAACCAGCTATATGATACAATCTGGAGTTGGCGAGTCCATGGATACAGATACTATATAGAGACAGACAATGGCATAATATATCTTAATTCTTCTGAACTAGACTCATCAAGAAGACAAGGGCTTTAAATTGTTTTTGTCTGAAGTAATGGTCCTTCTATATTCAAATAATAATATGCTAATATTGTTGACAATGTTTTCTCTTTTTTAATATTTTTTAGATACACACACACATTACAAATGGTGTGCAGTGTATGTCCATACTAAAGTACATAGTATGTTCATACTAAATTGTGGCTCCTTTTCTTTGTGGCTCCATAGTGGATGGACAGGTTACAGAGATGTGATGGCGTCCAACACACACACCATTCAGAAGTCTTGGTGGCACTAATGTTCCCTGGATACCTGGCAAGATACAGGGGCAATCTGACTGCTATACAAAAACAAGTCTATACAATAGATACAACTGCACTGCTACAATACATGTATCTTTATTTTTCAAAGTCTAAGGAATTTACAAGTTTGAAGGGGCATCAAGATGTCATATTTCAGTAGCCAGTCCTTTACCCTTAGAACCTTTTCCATTACATGCTTGGCAAAAGGTTCTAGAGGTAAAGGGTGGTCTAAATTAATTTTTTTATATGGCTAGGGTAAGGTATGGGGACACAGAGTTGGCACAAGGGACTGAGACAAGAGGAAATGTCTGGACATAACTAAATTTATATAACGTAAAAGAAACCTAACTGAAAGAAGAATGACCCCCTTCATCTTGCAATTTTTATGTTTTAATAGTTTTTATTGATTTAGAATTATTAGTAAAGAGAGAAATGAAATTAAGAAGTCCACCATGAATAATAATACAACTGTATAAAAAATATCATAAGCATCATTAAAATTACTTTCCCAAACTAGAAGCCTTTTCTATTTGCAGAGAGAGCTTAGCCTCCTCCTCTTCACTTATATCAGGGGGTCTATAGCATACTCCTACAAATAATTTGCTGGACTCTTTACAATCAGTGAATAGCTCCACCCATAAGGCTTCAACCCCCTAACATCACCTCCTCCTTTATATAAGCTTTTAAATCCTGCCTAACAAACTGACATACCCCTCCTTCTTTTCTATTGCCTCTGCCCCTCCGAAACAAAGTATAGCCGCTGATATTAAGTGCCCAGTCATGCGACTCATTCAGCTTCACATCATGTTTCCTCTCCAGCGCCACCACCTCAATCTCTCCCATTTTACTAGTCAGACTCCTTGCATTTGCAAACATACATTTGATACTGGTATCATATTTAACATATGATATGTGGTCCTCCCTGTCCTTAACAGTACCCTCAGCCAAATCTCCTCCCCCATTTGTCCTTCCTTTGCCCACTACCTTATCTAACCTACTGTATCTTCCACTGAATCCTTTACTGAACCCTCCCCCCCACATCTAGTTTAAAATCTCCTCTAACCCTCTAGCCATCTTCTCCCACAAAGCAGCTGCACCATCATCATTGAGGTGAAGCCTATCCCTGGCAAAGAGCCTGTAGTCATAGCTGCTGTAGCTTAAAGGGATACTGTCATCGAAAAACATGTTTTTTCCAAAACATATCAGTTCTAGTGCTGCTCCAGCAGAACTCTGCACTGAAATCCATTTCTCAAAAGAGCAAACAGATTTTTTTTATATTCAATTTTGAAATCTGACATGGGGCTAGACATTTTGTCAGTTTCCCAGTTGCCCCAGTCATGTGACTTGTGCCTGCACTTTAGAATGGAATTACTTTCTGGCAGGCTGTTATTTTTCCTACTTAATGTAACTGAATCAGTCTCAGTGAGACTTGGTTTTTACTATTAAGTGCTGTTCTTAGATCTTCCAGGGAGCTGTTATCTTGTGTTAGGGAGCTGCTATCTCGTTACCTTCCCATTGTTCTGTTGTTAGGCTGCTGGGGGGGGTGATATCACTCCAACTTGCAGTACAGCAGTAAAGAGTGATTGAAGTTTATCAGAGCACAAGTCACATGACTGGGGGCAGCTGGGAAATTGACAATATGTCTAGCCCAATGTCAGATTTCCAAATTGAATATAACAAAATCTGTTTTCTCTTTCGAAAAATGGATTTCTGTGCAGAATTCTGCTGGAGCAGCACTATTAACTGATGCATTTTGGAAAAACATGTTTTCCTGTGACAGTATTCCTTTAGCGTTGCTCGTGCCACAGGTAATATCCTTATATATTCTTTGCTTCCAGGAACCAAAAACTAATCTCATATGGCCAGAAATGTAGGCTGCCAGCTGCATGACACAATTCTGCACTTACAGAGCTAATATAGAGGACTTGGGGAGTTGCTACCATAAGGCAAGTTGCAGCAAGTTACCAGGGCAAGTAACTTCAATTGTTGAAATTCTGATTTCTTCAGGTTTTTTCTATTGAGCTCTATGCACTAGCGCTGCCACCCCTCCCCACTAGCTCCTCCACAGAAAAACTAAGAGTGGGGTGAGGGGAGGCTGCATCCACCAGGCTGCCTAATGGGGGCACTTACTCTAGACATGCTCCTGAGAGGAACCCTGAGTGTTTTAAGGACAAGCACCAATGTTGTTTGGGTAAAGGCAGGGGGTTCCTTTGGGAGGGTAGATCAGTTATAACTGGACGAGTTAATCAAAAGGTCATTTGGTTGAGTCTATTGTAGATTTGTACTTTCCCAGTGTCAAGGCTCCTTCAATATTTGAAGTTCTAAAAACTCTTTTTTTTAATGCATATGTTGTTTGATTTTCTGATGTTTTTAATGTTTCTGTTCCACATGTGTTTAGCCTTGGAGTGATGATGTGGACACACAGGTGACTAGGTTCATAGTTATCATATACATTATTTGCAATTACTTCATTGCCCATGCAAAGAGCCCTGCAACCTTATGTAAGGGACATAAGTATAAGCATGGATAATCAGATATATACTAAAAAAAAATTGTGTAGCATGTTAAAAACAAAAATATATATGCTTTAGCTTTATCAATAAAACTTCCTAGTCAGGGGAGCAGTACAGTGATCAAAATAGTTTTTTTTTATATACAGCCCCAGACAGACCAACACTGTCATGCAACCAGAATTATCTTTGTTTAAATTATAAGAAGTGACTGACACCTCACTAAGTCTGTGACTGCTAAGCAAGTATTGCATTGTGAATTAGGTGTTGAGCAGCATTCAAAACCTTAAGTTGTTGAAAAATAAAAAGGCGTTTTTAAGGAATTACACTTGGGAGACTATAAGCACCCAGTGTTAATATGAGCGCAAGTGGGTTACCGGGGGGAACCTGCAGCACTGAAGGGAGCAGCAATTGTGGGGGAGGAAAGGAGGTTCAAAGAGCAATGACTGGTAAGGGTCAGTGTAGTCGAAGGTAGAGAAGGGGCAGTGGAGGCAAATGAGTAGGGATGCACTGAATCCAGGATTTGGACGAATACTTCTGCCCAGCCGAACTGAATCAGAATCCTAATTTGCATATGCAAATTAGGAGCGGGAGTGAAATTGTGTGACTTTTTGTCAGAAAACAAGGAAGTGAAAAATGTTTTCCCCTTCCCACCCCTAATTTGCATATGCAAATTATGGTTCGGATTCGGTTTGTTATTCATCCGAATCTTTCCCGAAGGATTCGGGGGTTCGGCCGAATAAAAACAAAATGGATTGGGTGCATCCCAACAAATGAGGGAGACAGGTTTAATGACAGTCAAGAGCAGAAGTAGTGGGGCTGGTCCACAGCTTGTCCAAAGCAAGAGACTTGCCATTTTGGCTGAAAATGCTAAGCAGGACAGCTCTGTACAGGCGTGTATGGAGCAGGCTCACTCTCTCTGCTGCTTGCCTGCTGCTAAGGTTTGGCATGTTGTGGAGAGGACATTGGTACACATAGGTACCACTGACAAAGTTACAGGTGGTGGTAAAATCCTCAAGAATGATTTTAAAAAAACTTCCAAGGTAATTTTCTCAGAGATATTACCTGTGCCACAAGCAATGTTAAGAAAACAAAGGGAGCTTAGAGTTTGGTGTAGAGAGGAGGGTTTTTGGAGAACTGGGCTGATTTCTCAATCGGCTCAATCAGGGATGGGCTGCACCTTTTGATGATGCGCTAGATTGGGGGAGAAGATGGCTAGAGGGTGGTAGGAGGAGATTTTAGACTAGGCATGGGGGGATGATTCAGTAAAGGATTCAATGAAAGACAGGTTAGATGAGATAGTGGGCAAAGGAAAGGACAATGGGGGAGGAGATATGGTTGGGGGAGGGAGGACCACATGTCATATATGCAATATTGTACCAGTATTAAATGTATGTTTGCAAATGCAAGGAGTCTGTTAAAATGGAGAGCTGGAGGTGCTGCTGCAAGAAGGAAAATATGATGTGATTGGTGTGGCCGAAACATTGCTGAAAAAGTCACATGACTGGGCAGTTAATACCAGAGGCTATACTTTGTTTCAGAGGGACAGAGGCAATAGAAAAGGAGGAGGGGTATGTCTGTTTGTTAAGCAGGATTTAAAAGTTAATATAAAGGAGGAAATTATGTTAAAAAATTAGGGGGAAGACTTATGGGTGAAGACTTATGGGTGGATTCTTCACTGATTGTAAAGCATCCAGCAAATTAATTATGCTTCTGATACAAATAGGAAAGACTGCTAGTTTGGGGAAAGTAATGATAATGGGTGATTTTAATTATCCAGATATTGACTGGAGCAAAAGCACTGCCAGAACAGTTAATGTGAACAAGTTTATAAATTTGTTACATGACAATTTTATGGCACAATTTGTTGAGGAGCCAACCAGAAAAAAATGCTATACTGGATCTAGTGATTTCTAATGGCCCAGAACTTATAGCAAATGTGCAAGTTATTGAACCCCTAGGTAATAGTGACCATAATGTTATCTCATTTAATGTCTGGTGCAAAAACACATATATGCTGGCGCAACAAAAACCCTGAATTTCAAAAAAGCTTCTTAAGGGCTGCCCTTCAGAGCATAGATTGGGACATTGTGTTTTCTGCTAAAAACACAGAACAGAAATGGTTGTCATTTAAAATTATATTAAATCATTACTGTTCTCAATTTATTCCCTTAAGAAATAAATGTAGAAGCACTAACTCACCCTATGTGGCTTAATATGGAAGTAAAGAAGTTAATAGGAAAGAAGAGAAAGGCATTCAAAAAACTACAAGTCTGTGTAGAGAGAAGCTGCATTTAATGAATATATACACTTTAATAAATGTTTTAAAAAAGCAATCCTGAAGACAGAAAAGAAGATAGAAAATGAGGAGTGCATAGCGGCAGAAGCTAAGACTAACCCCCAAATGTATATTAACAGTAAAAATATGGGGTTTGATAGTGTTGCTCCTTTAAAGGAGAACTAAAGTCTAACTAAAGAAGTAGCTAGAAACGTTGTACATTATAATATGGGCTTCTGTACCAGCCCAAGACAACCAAAGCCCTTTAGAAGGGAGGAAGCCCCCAGTAGCCATCATCTTCTTTTCTGCTGATTCACTGCATATGCTCTGTGCTACTGTAGTTACTGAGCTTAGGAACCAATTCACAATATATATATATATATATATATATATATATATATATATATATATATATATATATATATATATATTTATATATATATTTCCAAGATGGTGACCCCCTGTGACAAGTTTGAAGTCCTGGATCATTGCTGCTATTGAGCATCTGAAACGTTAGACTGATGCAATGAGTTCAGTATATAAAACATGGCATTTTTAGGTCTATTAATTTTTATGGTTTAGTTCTCCTTTAATAGGGGCATAGATTTGCAGGAGGAGGGGGTTTTTCTTCCACTGTACAGAGCACTGGTAAGACCCCATCTAGAATGTGCTGATCAGTTTTGGTCTCCAGCACTCAAACAGGACATTATTGAATTAGTGAGGGCACAGAGAAGGGCAACTAAGCTGGTAAAAGGTATGTAAAATAGTAGATACTGTATGGAAAAAGACTGGTCAAGTTGGGGTTGTTAATGCTGGAGAAGAGGCACTGGATGATATGATAACTATGTATAAATATAAAAGGGGCTCATATAATAATCTCTCTAATGATTTACAGTATTTACCTTTCACTTAAGGGGAAGTATGGCTGGGATGAGCATGGCAGGAGAGCTATGGCAGATTTAACAGTGTAAAGTCCACCAATTTAAAGTAAAGAAATTTCAAGTACAATGTACAACATCTAGGGGCCGATTCATGAAGCTCGAGTGAAGGATTCGAATGAAAAAAATTCGAATTTCGAAGTATTTTTTTGGTACTTCGACCATCGAATTGGTTAAATTCGTTCGAATTCGAACGAAATCGAACGAATCGAAGTAAAAATCGTTCGACTATTCGACCATTCGATAGTCGAAGTACTTCACCTTTAAAAATAACTTCGACCCTTTACTTCGGCAGGTAAAACCTACCGAAGTCAATGTTAGCCTATGGGGAAGGTCCCCATAGGCTTGCCTGTGATTTTTTGATCGAAGGATTTTCCTTCGATCGTTGGATTAAAATCCTTCGAATCGTTCGATTCGAAGGATTTAATCGTTCGATCAAATGAAAAATCCTTCGATCGATCGATCGCAGGATTAGCGCTAAATCCTTCGACTTCGATATTCGAAGTCGAAGGATTTCAATTCGAGGGTCGAATTTCGAAGTATTTTTAACTTCGAAATTCGACCCTTAATGAATCTGCCCCATAGAGTTACACAGAGAACTGCTGAACTACACCTCCCCTTCTCATATTTTCCAGGTATGTGCTATTCCAGCTCTACTACTCCTTGCTTTCTGCAACTCACCATTCAAGTCAGCTGCTAAACCTTTTAATACCGTTGCCAATTATTCAATTGTGGGGTATGTGTAATATGTTTTTAGCAACTATCCTACTTGCTTGACTGAAGGGTTGGTATGTCCATTTTATTTCCACATCTGGCTCAGTCTTTTTAATTGATTAATTACTGATGATCTGTTAGATAACCAGGATTAGGCGAGTCTTGTGTCTTTAAACTTGTCTTAATTAATCAACTGCTTGCCCTCACCCATGTGACCCCCTTGCTGTATATCAGGACATTCACTTAAGGGTAAGCATGGCAGGAGAGTTATGGGGTATAACAAGTACAACATGGGGAGGCACATTTATCAAAGGTCGAATTTTGAATTCATGTGAGTTTTTTAAAACTCCCATAAACTCCCATTAATTCGAGATTAAACCAATTTTATTATAAAAATCACATTTTTTAAACTCGGTTGAATAGGATCGACCCGAAAACTTGAATCGTATTCGAATCAAATTTGATTTTAAAAACTTGACCTTCACCTCACTTCTAATCTCATCACTTAAGCCCATTCTCCTCTACAAGACTTCTTTCTGGCCTCTGCTTTTCTCTGGAACTCTCTGCCTCGAGCTGTCAGACTTTCTCCTTCTTTTCAAACTTTCAAATGCTCCATAAAGACCCGCCTGTTTAGGGGAGCTTATTCAATGTACCTTAATTAATCAGTCATTGTTGTATCATAAATTAATTTTTTTTTTCTAAAATTCTAATGTGTCAGTTGCACCCTAACCTTTTGTTGTAAACTGTCATGAGTAGGGCCCTCTAATCCTATTGTACTCTTGTTTGTTATTCACCATTTGTTCCCCATTTGTTATAAACTAAGGCAAAGCACTGCATAACTTGTTGGTGCTATATAAATAAATGATGATGATTTACCAGTAGGTCTTTCCAGCTGACACAAGGTCACCCATTCCAATTAGAAGAAAGAAGATTCTATCTAAATATACGAAAGGGTTTTTTTTTTACAGTGAGAGCTGTGAAGATGTGGAATTCTCTCCCTGAATCAGTGGTACAGGCTGATACATTAGATAGCTTTAAGAAGGGGTTGGATGGCTTTTTAGCAAGTGAGGGAATCCAGGGTTATGAAAGATAGCTCATAGTACAAGTTGATCCAGGAACTAGTCCGACTGCCATCCGACTGTTTTTTTTTTTGTCTTCCTCTAGATCAACTAGCATTTAGGCAGGTTATATATACAGTATATACTTAAATGGTTGAACTTGATGGACATGTGTCTTTTTTCAACCTAACTTACTATGTAAAACATGGAGTGTAAAGACAGGGGATTCCTTTGTGGAGGGGAAATTAGTTACAACTGGATGAGGGCTTTGTTCTGCTTTAAGAGTTAATTAAAATGTCATTTTGTTGAGTCTACTGAAGATTTGTACTTTCCCAGTGTCAAGGTTCCTTCAATATTTGAAGTTCATAAAACTCTTTTTTTAATGCATATGTTGTTTGATTTTCTGATGTTTTTAATGCTTCTGTTCCACATGTGTTTAACCTTGGAGTGATGATGTGGACACACAGGTGACCAGGTTCATAGTCATCAGTTACATTATGTACATTATTTGCAATACAATTATTTCACTGCCCGTGCTAAGGGGCAGATTTATCAAAGGTCGAGGTGAATTTTCAAATGAATTTCGAGCTATTTTTTGTGTACTTCAACTAGGGAATAGTCCAAATTCGATTTGAATTTGAAAAAAATTCGAAAAATTTTCTTCTCTTTTAAAATTCGACTTCGACCTTTCACCATCTAAAACCTGCCGAATTGTTGTTTTAGCCTATGGGGGACCTCCTAGAACCTATTTGGAGTCAATTGGTGGACTATGAAAAACCGAAGGTTTTTTTTGGGGAAAAATTTTGCATCTAATTCGATTGAACGCAATATTCCTTCAGTTTGTACGATTTGAATTCAGCCGAATATGGACCTATTTGACCAAAAAAAACGTAGACTAAATTTGGGTTGGTCTTTTTTTCGAAATTCGACCCTAGATAAATATGCCCCTAAGAGTCCAGGAGGTGCAATCTTATGTAATGGACATAAGTATAAGCATGGATAAGTTGATATTTACTAAAAAAATGTGTTGCATGTTAAAAAAATAATAAATATGCTTTAACTTTATCAATAAAACTTCCTAGCCAGGGCAGCAGTACAGTGATTAAATGATTTTGTATATACAACCCCAGAAAGACCAGCAATGTCATGTAAACAAAATTACCCGTGTTTAAATTATACGAAAACTTCACCAACCGTGTCATTACTGCATAGACTGAAAAAACAATATCAGGGTTTATGTAATAAAATGCACTAATTTTGGTCAGGATTAGTAACTCATAGCAACCAATCAGCAGGTAGAATTTACTGTTCACCTTTTTAAAAGCAAACATCTTATTGGTTACTTTGGGTTCCTGATATTGTCCAACTGAGCTGGACTTCTAAAAAAAAAAAAAAAGAACCTCCATCTCTCAATAGCTTGACATAATGACATTACAACAGTGTCATGGAGAGCTCAATGCTGACAACTTACTGACTGAAGGAGGCTCTGTATAGAAAATAACTGTTTGTTTTTTATAATCGAAAGTGTCTTTCTTTCCAAATATAAACTCAGGCGTAGGAGAGGAGGCAATAGAAAAAAATAAAGGGTAGATGGATCAAGAAACTGTGAACTATGATACTCAATGGTATGAATGACTTTTGTAGTATTCATTTGATAGATATCAATATACTAATCACATTGTTCTCTTGCAGGTACAGAAGTATGATTTAGTTCGGACTCCTAGAAAGGTAATTGTAGATGTTAACAATACTTACCTGGTGCATTAACCACTAATACATTATACTAACCCTCTGAGTTAATTTTATTTTCAGCTCCTTGGTGCTCATAGGTAGGTACACTCTTGTGCAGTTCCTAGATGTGTATAAACGATTTTGTTCAAATACAGGTATGTATCTGTACTATTGGATCATGATATTGGACTCTGTCTATGATCAATCATTGCAAAAAAGATGAGATATGGACTTTGTTTAAGGGCATTGTCACTGCATGAAGTATGAAGTAGTATAAAATACATCATGTATATGATGGGAACATGTTATTACTTTAAACTTGCTAAAGGCTGGTAGAATGATGGGAATATCAGCCTGTATTTGATTGGATAACAAATGTTGGTGGTTTGTACAGTGTATTTAAATGTTCACAAGCAACTTGTATATGAACACTTGATGCAGGGTACATGTTGTGTAAGACACTTTAATAAACAGCATTTCTGCAATGAAGGCATTTATGATTTTTCTTGCCCTCCCTACCTTTTCCTTTTTATCTGGCACTAGCCCTAGAGCCCATATGCTGGACAAGTGCCTGGCTGCAGTGTAACAAGACTCAGATAATTCAATCCAAATCATATAGTAATTACATTCTGGCACATGTTACTAATATTAACCTCACCATCAGATTCAGATCAACTTTAAGAATCCATAAATGGAGATTTTTCAACAAATAACATAGGAATAGTATATTGCAGATATGAAGACTAATTCACCAACAAGAAGGCACAATGCTAACTGCAAAACAAAATGGCACAACACACTCCTTTTCAGAAAAAAGAGACCTTCCTTTGTTCAGCAGCATTTTTTCATGAGTGGCAGGCAGGGGGAGGCACATTTGGGGAATGTAGTATTGGTAACTAACGAAAAAAAATTCACAATTCATTCGTAATGTGAATAAATGTTTGCAAAGTGAATAATTTAGCCTTTTTAAACACTTTGCCCCTCATGCAACAGTAGGATAGTTTGCGATAGTGTGCAGTGTATGTAATAAAAATACTTAATGAAAGAGTTATGTTTGTTCCAAAAGTTTATGCCACCTTCACACAGGTCTTAAAGGCTTGCAATGCTCAATTAAGATTTAAATGCAATAAAAGCCTAATTACAATTAAATGTAAAGATTACATTTTGACTCATGAATTTTTGTCGCAAATTTGTTCTTTTAGCAAATTTTATTACATTTCTCCTTTATGAGGGAATGTAATACAAGTCGCAAAAAAAACAATTCACATCTTGAAATGTGAATTCACATCATAAACTGTGCATTTTAATTATGTACTTTTAATAAGTGCTTAAAGGAGTTGTAATCTTTTGGAGCAAACATAACTTTTTCAGTAAAATTTTTTATTATATTCACTGCGCATTGGCACAATATAAAATTCACAAACTTTCTTCTACTGTCAGAAGTGGTCGCTAAACAGTTTCCAGTTTGCAAAACCTATATTAAATTCACGCAAATATAAAATTTGTTTGCAGATTTTTCCGTTACTGACTTTTATTATATTGCCGCATATTATATAATTACATTATATTTCATTATATTGCCTTAGTGGTCTAATATTTATGACTGTAAAGTAACAGAGACACCATTGTACTGCTACATACATAAATACATACGTGCTGTAAATGTTTCTTCATTCTTTTCAACCACATTCATCAAGGAAAAGAGAAAAGATCTAAAGTGGATCCTCTTTGAAGGAATGTGTTCTTTTTGCTTATAAAGATCATAAAATGCAGCAGTAGGCATCCCTTTTAATGATGGCCAAATCGGACCCATTTCGCTTTGCCGAAAATTTGTCTATGAGACCTCATTTTGTGGTGAAATTTGGGGAAAAATTCACTCATCACTAATCTTTTTACCCATTACATGCTTAGGGTTTAACTGAAAAGGGTGGTCTTCACTGAAATGGTTTATATGGACAGAGTAAGGCATGAGGACACAGAGTTGGTGCAAGGGACAAAGACAAGGAAACTTGTGAAAGTCTTATCTGTTTAAATGTAACCTACATAATCATGATTGATAACAGTAGTTGATGCTTTGCACACACTTTCTACAGCAACATCTAAAGTCAATTTTCTTCCTGGACATTCATTTATGTAAGAGTAGCTTAATTCACCCCTCCCCTTGCTATTTTAATGTTTCAATAGTTTTTATTGATTTCTAATTATTAGCAAGGGGAGAAATGCAATTAAGAAGTCCACCATGAATAATACATTATCATCATAATATACATCATAGATCATCATATCATACAAAGTATAATAATATATATGTGACACAAAATCACAAAAAAAAAATATCTCCTTGTTGTTTTGATTATCACATTCCCACCAAAACTGCATGAATGACAGTACTAGAACTGTAACTTCAGAGTTGTGCAGTGTGGTTGGAGGGGCAGCCATGTTGGAATGCATCAAATTTATATTCTAGCTGTGTTCAACAAACAAGGGCATGCTTAGTATTCCTGGCTTCCTCAGTGCAATGCTTCAGGACCTCTCTCCAGGAACCAGAAACCGAGTCTTATATGACTTGAGATAACAATTGCTTATTGTACTTTTGTTTTCAGTGAAGGCACCAATGTGGTTTGGGTAGAGGCAAAGTGCTTACAAGGGTGGACCATCATTTAAAATTCAGGGATGGTGACTTTGTTCTCCTTTAAGAATTAAGCAAATGGGTCATTTTGCTGTCTACAATTTATGTTCCCAGTTTCCATTCAATATTATTTGAAGTTCACTAACCTCTTCTTGTAATGGGTAAGATGTTTGATTTTCTAATGTTTTTAATGTTACTGTTCCATTTGGTGTTTAGCCTTAGAGTGATGATGTTGACAAATTGTGTTTAACCTTGGTGTGATGATGTAGGCACACAGGTGTTAGTTTATTCCTGCAAGACTGCAACTGAAAATGCAATGTCACCACATCTACTGCGAGGGTCCAATTTTATTGTTATTTTTATTTTGTATTGTTTGTTTTTCTTCTTAAATATTCACCTATTCATTTTACATCCTCAATTCCAAATTGCTGCCTGGTTACTAGGGTAATTAAGCCCAAAGAACAGTTTTAATCCTATCCTGCGAGTTGTATAACACATAAAGGTAAATATTCCAGATATCACAATAAATAAGAAATATGGCTAGTTGCAGTTTTCTTAGAATAACTATCATACAATACAATTAAACTACTCCTTTATAATGTATTTTCAGAATTTGCGATTTAGATATTCGAATTTTTTAATTTTTTGCACATTCAAATCGAATTTGGACTATTCCCAAGTACACAAAAATAGCTCAAAATTAAAAAAATCTTAATGTTGAAAATTCACCTCAACCTTTGATAAATCTGCCCTTAATCATGAAATACAGCGTACTTGCAAAATCCTTATTTAGATAGTTTGTGGCCATTTTAATTTACTTATATTCTTCACCCTGTAGAGCTGCAAGAGATGGGAGATTTCCTGCAGGTAACAAAGCAACCAAAAATACCTGCCACAACAGATTTCTTGGAATCACTGCATTTAAAAACACTTTTAATGCAGCAATCCCAGGTAATCATGCAAAATTCCACCTTCTTACGTATTTTTGTACAATTACTTGGGATCATTGCATGGAAAGTGTTTTGCATGCAGTGAATCCACAGGATGTGGAGGGGCAGGTATGTCAGGGTGCTTTGTCCAAGAAGCAGAAATGACACTTTCCTGTGCAAGTATTGAAACAAACTAAACCTTTTTCAGAATTAACATTTTATCTTACATACTACATACCATTATATGGCACATATTAAAATATTTAAGAAAGAATGAAAGCAGTACAGATGAAGAGCTGACTATGACAACCCTCTGATCTCCATAAATAACTTTGCAAATGGTTTGGCACATCACATCAAATGACATGATCTTCCTCCATCACAAAATAATATTGATATTTCTGTCATAACACTAGAACATTCCTTTACCAATGCTCCACATGCAAGTGCTAGGGTAGTGAGGAGCCCAAAACCATGTCCCTTATTGCTCATCTATCTTGCTGCCACCAATTAAAGTCTGGATGATGAGCAAACTAAAGGGCAGGGAAGTGCCAGTATTGAGGTCAAGTACTTGCTTCCCCTAGTCTGTCCTTCAAGAATAAAGCACTGAGAAATCGAGGCATCTCTGTTTCTATGGTGACAATAAATATTGTTCTGCCCTCAGGCACTCTCTATGGAGCAGGGTGCAAAGTATACAAGAAAATGGAGACTGGCATTCCTTTTTTTGCACTTTGGAAACTGCCTTGCCAATCATAATTGATCCTTAAGATATGATACTTTATGTTATTAAGATGTATATTAGCTACAAAAAGGGACAAGACATCAGGCTCCATCATCTTGTTGTTATCACTCAGCAGTAAGACAAGAAGGGGACAGTTATAAGAAGTTATTAATGCACCTATATGTCTAAAGCAATATGGACTGTGAGCAGGAGCAATGCACCAGTATAAAAGTTGTACCTGTAGATAAAATGCATTTTAATACATAATAATAACTGTTAAGAATAATACCAACAATAAATCCGAGCAGTTATTGAGTGGTAACATATTGTGAAGGGACCAAGAACCTTCGCAGTTAAATATCCAAATAAAAATATTTTTTTTTTATGGAAACAACTCATTTTTCATACATTTTGTTCTTTGTTATAAATCAACCATTGATATTTACCCATCATTCAATTCTGAAATCACACCAAGCATGGGATTTACACAATCATTGTAGCATTGGAGTTGCATGAGAGGAGAAATGACTTATTTATTTGCTTGATGACTGAGCAATTTGCTTTATTGTACTTGAATTCAGCTCAATGAATACTTAAGGCTTGCATCACATTAATAAAAATCATATGATTGAATTCTCTGTTTTTTCTGAATAAGATATTTCAAAAAAATCATTCAGAATTTGGAAATAGACATGTTTATTTCATTTCAATCATACTTAAAAAATATGGCTATATTCACACCCAGCCTATACTATACCCATAGCCATACCCATACCCATAACCACATTTCTTATCTCTCTACTTTCTCCATGGAGCACTGCCTATATTTTGCAAACATCTTGTTTTTAGTTTAAGCATATAGCATGGTGCAGGTTCAAACCTTACATATATAACAATCTATATAATGAAAAAACAAATATTCTCTGGGCTAGCAATTTTTAAACAAACTGAGTAAGAGTTCACAGCCTATTTGCTATAGGGCGAACATAAACTCTGAATACAATTTCACTTAATTTGCTTATATAAAACAGCATGTCTGGAAAGACACTTTCCCTAAAATTCGTATGTTGCTTAACTCATAATTTATCCAAACCCATGGCTATTAGATTGCACATAAATGCCCAGGCAGTCGGCTTCACATCACTTCTATACCAAAGAATTGGGTTGGTGTGTTATAAATGCATATTTTAGTAATGGTTGCTATGGTGATGTCAGAATTAAATGGCAGGTTATTCATCCCAGGGTAATAAATTAACTTAGCTCTGTTATTGCCAAACCTTTTTACTAAATTGTTCAGGATTCAATGAGGTCTGGCATGGTGCTGAGAGTCTGGAAAATTGCTAATGCAGTGTCGCTATTCAAAAAGGGTTCCTGTTCTCAGCCTCAAGACTATAGGCCGGTTAGTCTGAAGTCAGTGGTAGGAAGGCTTTTTGAAGGGGTATTAAGGGATAAAAAAGCTGACTTCATTGCAAATCATAATACTATGGGGCAGATGTATGAAGGGTCGAATATCGAGGGTTAATTAACCCTCGATATTCGACTAGGAACTAAAATCATTCGACTTCGAATATTGAAGTCGAACGATTTAGCGCAAATCCTGCGATCGAACGATCGAAGGATTATTCGTTCGATCGAACGATTAAATCCTTCGAATCGAACGATTCGAAGGATTTTAATACAACGATCGAAGGAATATCCTTCGATCAAAAAATCTCAGGCAAGCCTATGGGGACCTTCCCCATAGGCTAACATTGCCTTCGGTAGCTTTTAGCTGCCGAAGTAGGGGGTCGAAGTTTTTCTTAAAGAGACAGTACTTCGACTATCGAATGGTCGAATAGTCGAACGATTTTTAGTTCGAATCGTTCGATTCGAAGTCGAAGTAGTAGTCGAAGGTCGAAGTAGCCCATTCGATGGTCGAAGTAGCCCCAAAAACACTTCGAAATTCGAAGTTTTTTTAATTCGAATCCTTCACTCGAGCTTTGTAAATCTGCCCCTATGAGTTTGTGCCACCATGGTTTTATGTTTAACCGATCTTGCAAACCAAATTTAATTGTCTTTAATGAGAAGGTGAGCAGGAACATTGACTCTGCAATGGCAGTGGATGGTAATCTACTTGGACATTGCTAAAGCATTTGATACAGTAACACACATAAGGTTAATGGTTAAATTAAAGAATGTGATGGTAAATGGAACATGTTCTGATTGGACCAGTGATGTCAGTGGAGTACTGCAAGGGTCTGTACTTGATCATTTGCTTTTCAACTTGTTAATTAATGACCTGGAGGGGGGCATTGAAAATACTGTTTCTATTTTTGCTGATGATACTAAATTGTGCAGAACTATAGCTTCCATGTAGGATGTTGCCACTTTGCAGAGTGATTTTACTGAATTAGAAAATTGTTGATAAATGCAGGTTATGCACTTTGGCAGAAATAATATGAATGCAAGTTATACACTAAATGGCAATTTGTTGGGGGGTTTCCTTAATTGAAAAGGATCTAGGGTTTTTTGTAGATAACAAGTTGTCTAATTCCAGGCAGTGTCATTTTGTCGCCACTAAACGAAATAAAGTACTGTCTTGCATAAAAAGGGCATTAACTCAAGGAATGAAAACATAATTTTTTATTGATTTGATTAATTTGATTAATAATAATTTATTGTATATGTGGCATACCAAAATATATGGTTTTGTTGTTGCATTGTGTTAAAATAATAAAATTCTAGGGCTTTGATTTTATTTAATATGAATCCAGATTTTAGGTGCAAGTTATGGAAAAGATCCTTGCAGTTCAGTGTTGCTCCAAAGGTTATTAAAAAAGCTGTGTTAGTCTATACAGTGTTTCTTTCTATCACCACAATAAGAGCATGATATTGTCTCATGTTTTATATTTCATAAACTAAACAACAATTGCACTTACTCTGTGTGCACAAAAATCTGTTACAAATTCAACGGATTCTAACAGCTTATATTTTTAATAACTCCATAATGTAAATAATGAAACCATTTTCACAGCCTCTGTGTTAATTTGAACTCACAGGCAAGGTTATTCAAGGCAATTGTCTTATCATTACACATAGGGTCACATTTACACATTTACTAAGCTCAAGTGAAGGATTAGAATAAAAAATACTTCGAATTTCGAAGTATTTTTTTGTGCTACTTCGACCATCGAATTGGCTACTTCGACCTTCGACTACGACTCCAAATCGAACGATTCAAACTAAAAATCGTTCGACTCGAACTAAAAATCGTTCGACTATTCAACCATTCAATAGTCGAAGTACTGTCTCTTTAAAAAAAAACTTCGACCACCTACTTCGCCACCTAAAACCTACCGAGGTACAATGTTAGCCTATGGGGAAGGTCCCCATAGGCTTTCTAATTATTTTTTTATCAAAGGAAAATCGTTCTATCGATGAATTAAAATCCTTTGAATCGTTCGATTTGAACGATTTTTCCGATGATCATTCGAACGAACGAATTGCGGTAAATCCTTTGACTTCGATATTCAAAGTCAAAGGATTTTACTTTGACGGTCGAAAATCGAGGGTTATTTAACCCTTGATATTCAACCCTAAGTGAATGTGCCCCTTAGTTTAGCCAAATTTCTCCTATAGCCCTTAATCATTTTTACTAGAAAGAGAATCACAGCTCATGGTTCTGAAAAGCAGCTTCTGGATCTCCAAAGCTAAATGTAAAAAATGGGGGTATATTTTGACATTCAGATGAATAAAACAAAGTCTCTTATGATTTGTTCCACCTAAGGACATACAAACTATTTTTTTAGTACTAGAATAAATGGAAACATTTCATATTTGACCTTTAGTGTCCCTAATGTAAATAATGGAGATTTCCATGATCTGCCTAAGAAGAGGTCAGAAAGGTCCTGTGAGCTGTATAAAAGGCACCAAGTAAGAAGCAGGTTACCATTGCATGGCCAAGGAGCGAACCATGGGACTCCAGGCTTCTGGTATCTGGGTATGGTTGGCCTTGACGCTTTCCTTCTCAAGTGCATATGACATTATTCCAGGTAAACTTCAATCTTTTTTAGCATTTTATTATTGTTATTATTATTATAAGACTGAAACTGCAGATTGAGAAAGGAAACAGTAGCACTCAATTACTGCCCCTGTTGCATTAGAAGCACACTCCTTAGTGCTTATTCACATCCAGCTTGTAGCAGGGGAAGTATTGCACTTTGCCCCTGACACCAGATTGAAATTTAAAGTAAGTTGCACAGTGCAGCATCAGAAGGTGCAAGTCAGCCTTGTCCTTATCACCTGTCACACAGCAGAATGTATTTTAAATGATCACTGATCCAACAGAGTAATGCACAGAATCAAAATGTCTCTTGGGATTGGTCCTTATTTTAGATTATTCAGAATATGATTATTCAAGAAAATGCCCTTGTTTTTTAAAATAGTAACCAAAGAAAAATTTAGGATGTACAAACATTAATAAGTACTGGCAGTGATTCATCTACTGCTTAATATGGGCTATCTTCAAATTGTGGGAACATATGATCAAAAAATACTAGTATCTGATCTACCCTATCTCACCAGTCAGCAGTTAAATAAAGCAGATGGTATAATCAGAATAACATTGTAATAGTTATGTGTATTTGACATGTAATGTATGACTGGCAAGGCAGAGCAATTATTGTAATGCATAGCCCAAGAAAAAAAGAGTACTCATTAACCTCCACACTGCAGTGAACAAAGAGCACATTTCCACGCTCCCATACACTCATCAATATGGCATTTAAAATCACCAAGGGTGATTGCTGGGTTGTCAGTAAAGAGGAAGAAAGTCAAGTTTCAAAGTCAGAAAGGAAGGTAGCAAAAGAGGTGGCTGAAGGAGATCTGTAAACGATGGCCACCAATACAGTAGGCATTTTGCACCTCAAAAGAGCTGAATAAGAAGGCTGAAGGAATAATAATACACTTGAATTAACAACAAGTGGAGAATTTCAAGTACTCCACTGCATTTGGTGGTCTGGGGGTGTAAGAGAAAGAGAGACCACCATGAGAAAGTGTAGCCTCAATGGCAGCATCGCATCATTTTTTATTGAAAGACAAGTTTCTGTTACTGCACATAGATGAAATTGACAAAGCAGGTCATGGATTAAAGTGGACCTGTCACCCAGACACAAAAATCTGTATAATAAAAGTCCTTTTCAAATTAAACATGAAATCCAGTTTCTGTTTTTTATTAAAGCATTCATAGCTGTTGTAAGCTCATTTAAAAATCTCAGCTGTCAATCAAATATTGTCTGCCACTCCTCTATGCCCGTGGCATAGAGGCGGGGCAGACAATTACTTTCACTTTCCATTCAGCACTTCTTAGATGTCACTGCTCTCCAAATATTCCCCCCGTTCTCTTTACCATTTAATTGTGTAGCCAGTGCATGGGGATGGACATTGCTTTCCCCATTCTGGTGCACAAACAAGATTCTGAGATGATGCAAGGCTTGTCTTAATAACAGTGTCCACAAAATGGCTCCTGCCTGCTTGCTATAATTATACATTCCCAGACTGAAAGAAACAAGATTCAAATAATTGATATAGGGTAATTAAAGTTCATTTTGCTTGACTAATGTGATAAAATAGGATTTTGAATAATTTTTTTGGGTGACGGGTCCCCTTTAATGTGGATTTGTATAGAAGGGCACAAGAAAATGAAAGGCAGGAAGAAGTTAGTGTTGGAATCTGCTTAGGGACAGAAAGACTTGAATGATGTTGCTATTGAGCAGAGGTTGGGAAAGACAACAGTAAAAGTAGAAAAAAAGAGGGAGAGAAAGCAGGAAGAGGATATGAAGTGATTGTGCATCCATGGATTATGGCGATCCACGTAATTGTAAAGTGTATAAGAGCTGGAGTATGTAGATGGGAGCAGGGATTTAGATATGTGAATAGTCAACAAATAATAGGATGAACTACCTTAGGGAGCACTATGTAGGTAAGTAGTATGAATGTGAGTAACTTTGCCATTGCTGCAATGTAGCGAGTACATGGTAGTATAATATCTTCTGGGCAGTCACAACTGATAAATTGGTTAACCAGAAAACTATTCACACAACCATGGCACAGGATGAGAACAAAGCAAAAACGGGGGAGGATCATACAATGTACAAGTTACAAGACTACAGGGAGAACTGGTTATCAATATAATACAATACGTTTAGAAAATGAATATTGTACACTACAGTGTTATAGCACAGTTGAAGGAAGATGGAAATGAATGCAGAAGGCAATATTTACCTGTAAATATTCATCAGAAGAGAGATGTCACTTTATAGCTCCTTGTTAAATTTGTGGAAACCATGGAGCTTCCAGCTGGTTTAGGGTGGTGGTAGCTCAAGGATTTGCACCACAGCCTGCATCAATAGGCACAACTGTGCTCAGTTTGGAACAGGAGGAAGGCAGCGGTGGTGTGCCCCACTATACAGACATGTAGGGAGTGTTAATGGACTAATGAATGGGATCTTTGAGTAAATGATCCCTAAAATGTTCTTGGAAATTACATTTTAATATTTTAGCACATATATACATCTAGCCCCTTGTTAAGTAGCCGTAGCTAAGATATTCAGCAGTTGTATGTGACCTTTTGTATTTACTATTACATATTAATTTAAACTACTGTATTCAAAAGCAGCCTTAACCTCTTTTGTGATCTCTAATTTTGTAGGTAGACCTATTGACCACACTAAGTCTATCTGCAGTTCATGGGGCAACTTCAATTACAAGACATTTGATGGAGTTATCTATCAGTTTCCTGGTACCTGCAACTATAATTTGGCTTCACACTGTGATACCTCCTACCATGAATTTTCTATCCACATCCAGCGCTCCATAGAGAATGGTAGCCCTTTAATTCACCAAATCCTTGTACAAATCAAGGATGTTACCATTGAATTGAAGAGGGGTGCTGAGAAGGTGAACGGGGAAACGTAAGTCAATTGCATATTTTTATACTTGCCTTTCTTTTTTCTTCTTTTTGCCTTTTCTATTCATAATTCATAATCTATGGAATTACTTCTTTCTCAAGTTTGCTATGATATGGCAAACGTATTTGTGAAGTGAAACTGACTAGCACAAGTGTATACGTACCCTCCCACAAGAGGCAAATGGTGCCAAAAAGTGAGCTCTGTAATCATAGTAAACACTATGCATACTAGAGCAGTGATCCCCAACCAGTAGCTCACGAGCAACAATGTTGCTCACCAGCCCATTGAATGCTGCTCCCAGTAGCCTCAAAGAAGTTGTTTACTTTTCAATTTCTGGCTTAAAGGCAAGTGTTAGTTGCATAAAAGGTGAACTGCCAAACAACAAATTCTGAAATTGACAGTCCATATAGGACTTTTTGCTTGTTTATGTTGCTCTCCAACTTTTTTACATTTGATTTTGGCACATGAGTAAAAAAAGTTGGGGACCCATGTACTAGAGAAATGAAATAAAAATTAGAATAGAGCACTACAGTTGTTAAACTGCAAATTGTACGGATCAAAGGAAGATAAAAACAGATTTACAGATGTTACCTGAATGTAAACAAAATTTGGAAGCAAAAATACAAATGGATAGAGCTAATGGAACATACTCAATTGGCCATGTGCAATATTGGATGGAAATAGTAACTAAGTGATCTGTTAGAAAGCATATGTAGCAAGCACAGAAGTCTATTTGGCTAATTAATTAATCCATTGGTTTATTGCCCAGATACTGTAAGTACATATTGCGCTACAAAAGTGTTGCCCTCAATGGTGATTTGGACTGCTTAGCCATGAGACAATATTTACTTTATAAATCATGCTACATCTCACCCAATATCTCTGCTCTGACAACAGGGGCAGTTAGTTTTAGTTCTACTAAAATAGCAATGTACTTAGAATGCACTACATGGCCACTACATGGCCACCTGTCTGTGTGACCTGTCCTCACTTATGCTGCCCTTGAAAACTATTAACAACAAAATAGTTTTTTTCAGTAGCTGCTGTAGCAGCAGTGTTTTTTCCATTCACTCTGCATTGTTCATGACCATGTCTGATTTGCTCTTTTGCACTACGTGATGCTTTACTAAGTGATTGTTAGGTAGTTTGGAGTTGCACACTATCTAGATACTGGCTTGTTAGATTGCTTAGATAATATGCCAATCAAATAATGCAGATAACCAAATCAGTATGTTAAAGGGATACTGTCATGGGAAAACATTTTTTTTTCAAAAATTCAATTTTGAAATCTGACATGGGGCTAGACATTTTGTCAATTTCCCAGCTGCCCCATGTCATGTGACTTGTGCTCTGATAAACTTCAATCACTCTTTACTGCTGTACTGCAGTAGTTGGAGTGATATCACCCCCTCCCTTTCCCCCCCCAGCAGCCAAACAAAAGAACAATGGGAAGGTAACCAGATAGCAGCTCCCTAACACAAGATAACAGCTGCCTGGTAGATCTAAGAACAACACTCAATAGTAAAAACCCATGTCCCACTGAGACACATTCAGTTACATTGAGAAGGAAAAATAGCAGCCTGCCAGAAAGCATTTCTCTCCTAAAGTGCAGGCACAAGTCACATGACATGGGGCATCTGGGAAATTGACAAAATGTCTAGCCCCATGTCAGAATTCAAAATTGAATATAAAAAAATCTGTTTGCTCTTTTGAGAAATGGATTTCAGTGCAGAATTCTGCTGGAGCAGAACTATTAACTGATTCATTTTGAAAAAAAATTTTTTTCCCATGACAGTATCCCTTTAACATTAGCTCTATCCATTAGTATTTTTGTTTCTAAACTTACTGTAGTTTACATTTGTAAATTTGCACTTTTTAGCTACTTTTAATCTCCACAATTTGCATTTTTTCTCTAGTATGCACAGCGACCCCTAGTTTTATTGAACATATCGACAACAATACATAAAAATTCACCAAAGAAAATTCTACCAAAAATTCATTATAAATGCAAAAGGAATAGCCAGTGGGAATGCTGATTATCAGCACTATATCAGTCATCTTGCTGTTATCTTATATACAAGGATAATTATGTCATTTTTCTATATTATATTACACTGTAATTAACAAGGGGATAAGAATGTACTGTCCATATTCAATTCTAAGAAAATGTGATTAAGAGAGAGAGATTGTTATTGTGTGTATAAGACCATACAGAACTGAAGTGGGTTGGCTGGGATGCCAAGAAAGTATAAAAAAGAAATGAAATATCATGGGGCAGATTTACTAAGGGTCAAAGTGAATTTTTGAAGTTAAAAACTTCCAATTTCGAACAAGTTTTTGGGTACTTCGACCATCGAATAGGCCTAAATTCAACTTCGACTTTGATTCAAAGTAAAAAAGTTTGACTTTGAAAATCGAAGTACTGTCTCCTTAAAAAAGTTTGACTTCAACACTTTGCCATCTTTAACCTGCCAAATTGCTATGTTAGCCTATGGGGACCTCCTACAACCCATAGCCAACATTTGGCTAAGTCTTTAGAAGTCTAAGGAAGATCGTTCGATCAATCTATGGAATCGTTCGATTCGATGTATTTCATCTTAAGATCAAACGATTTTCGTTCGACCGAAAATGCCCAAATTAGATTAAAAAAACGTTGACTTCGACATTCAAATTCGAAGTAATCCAATTCAATGGTCGAATTTTGAAGTATTTTCCACTTCGAAATTCGACCCTTCATAAATCTGCCCCCAAGTGCTTTTCATTTTACGCTATTGCTAATATTTTTGTTTTTACAAAATACTTAATTGTTACTAAGATATTTTTGATTGATTGATTACTATGATTCCTTAGCTTTGAGACACCTTACTTCAGCTATGGAATTTTCATAAACAAGAAAGATGGCTACACAAAGGTGCATACAAAGATTGGTTTGACCCTCACATGGAATCAAGAAGATTCAATTATGGTAAGTGTCTTGTATTTAGATACTGTGTGGTACTATCTATACACTATCTGCAAGCTAAAATTTGAAATAATATAGAGCGGTATTGCCTCTATGTACAGGCTGCACCTACTTTTAATGGTTACAGTGAATGCAGGAAGCTTAGGTGGCATAATTATCACAAATCATGGTAAAAAAGCACAATTTTGGAAGGAAAATTCATGCTTATAACAACTATGACTATTCCACGATCACAAATTGTTTTTGCATGATTTATTGCATATTGCTAAAATTTGGGCTAATCATATTTGCATTTAGTTGTAAGTTGGTCGTGATAAATCAAAGATAAAGTCTACAATCACAAATGTCCATTTATTTTCAAGCAAGTTGATAAATTGGGACTGCCTCAAAATCAGGGGTAAAATGTTACATTTTTACGATGCTGGAATGCTAAAGATACACTTACCATTGATTTCTATGACATCTCAACAGATTTCGTTTTTTTTTTGTTTTTACAATTTTCTAAATCATTTTGCAAAATGTATTTATTGGAAAAAATAGTTACTGGTTAATCTTTTCCTAAATGTTCAGTTTATAAAAAAAAATATACATCTATATAAATATTTGAAATGCCTAATTTTACAAAAATATTTTCTGAACGTGCAGAAAAATGTATTCTCTCTCATGCCCTGAAATCAGTTCTGGCTGTGTGTTCATTGTAAGGTTTCAAGAAACAATGATATTGTAAACCTATGTTTTTTTAATTCAAGCAAAGATAAATTGAGTATTTTAATAATTTTACAGTTGGAGGTGGATTCCAAGTATAATGGCAAGCTGTGTGGCCTCTGTGGGGATTATAATGGCATGCCAGTCACTAATGAATTTTACCTGAATGGTAAGTTTGCTTCTTTAATTAGGTTGGATAAAATACTAACTTAATAAACTCAGAATACTTTGGGTTCTTTGCATTTTCAGTTATTTATGGAACTTTATCACATTTAGATATGCCACTCAACCCTATCCAGTTTGGAAATATGCAAACCATCAATGATCCAACTATGACCTGTACAAATGTAGATGAGGGCCAGCAAATGAATGTTTCCAGTTGTGGGCAATATGTAAGTATACTGTTCATGTATTTAGCCATTATTACCAATATGTTATACAAGTATTTGTGCAATATATATGGTGTAATGTTTTTAAAAAGCTTCAAAATATAATTTAGAATAACCAATCAGCAATTAGCTTTGGTAAGTTAAGTGCAGTTACAAAAACAGTATCAAATGTCTGATTGGTTTTTGGCCATGTTAATCATGTTTAGATCACACTTACATCATGAAGGTGAAATTTAACAGAAGCATGGCATACTGCAAGCCTATTATGACCTTAATATATACCCTTTAAACAATCATTTGATATTTGAAACAATGCAAAAATAAATTTCTCTTAAAATGTCAGTAAAGCACAATTCTGTAAAATAACAAGTCAGAAGTATTTTTTCCCCATTAGTTCTGAAATTACTATCTGAAAATCAGTACTGTAGCATCTATAATATAGACTACATTTGAAGATAATATTGATTTTATCTTTCTAATTTCAGTACTCTGTGTGCAAGAGTTACCTCAGCCAAGATGCTTTTTCATCATGCCAAGATCTTCTCCATGTATCAGATTACATTATGGCCTGCATGCTTGATGTGTGCTCCTGTAGTAGTGGCAATGTCTCATGTCTATGCAGCACATTAACTGAGTTTTCAAGGCAATGCACTCATGCAGGAGGGCAACCACAGAACTGGAGAACTGATACCCTCTGTCGTAAGCATCTTTTCATCTTTCTCCTAATTGTACTGTGTAACTTTAATATAAGGTATGATGATGGCATCAAACCTTATCATAGTTCTTACTTTTCATTACTTAGTATGCTTTTAAATATAAGGGAGCACATTTTCTATAAATGGTGCTAGAAATCTAACTTTTATTTACTTGATTTATAGCTAAGCAGTGCCCTGGAAACATGATATACAAGGAGAGCGGTTCCCCATGCATAAGTACATGTTCTCATCATGAAGTAGAAAGCCTTTGTGAGGAACATAATATAGATGGATGTTTCTGTCCTGATGGTAAGTTTTAAGCAAATGCTATTCTTTATTGTAAATATATTAGCATATTTTAGCCTGTGGCCATTCTGCAACAGCAAAAAAATGTGCAAAGGCTGAAGTTATATATGATCTTATGAAGAACAACAGACTGAGTATAGGACAGAGATCAAAGAGCAAATTCAAGGTACTGATTTTATAATCACTCCAGGGGATTATAGCTAGCCATATTTGAAATTGTATCTAAATGAATAACAAATAATCATCAAAATCTTTCAAAATTACAGCATGTGCCTTTCAGAAAGGCCGTGATACAGATAAAATAAGTTATGTTTAATATTGGCAAATATAATTTTGGGGTGTGGGCAAGAACAACATAATCTAGAATTATGATTAATATGACTGATAATTCAATGGTCAGAACTTTCCATCCCCAATCATTACATGGATTACTAGAAATAACATAAATGTAGCCTAATGTTAATGTAAGTAACAGTATTTCTTGTCAGCAAGTGGGAACAAGTATATACTACTAGGGTTGCAAAGTTTATTTATTAGTATGGTAATTGACTGTAATAAACCGGTATGGTAGGACACAGTACAGAATCTAACCTCAGTGTCAGTGTAACAAATTATGGGGAGCTCCACAGATGCCAGTGTGTGTTGATGTCCTTTTATCTTCAGTGATGAGACTCCACTTACTTGACTAGACAGACAAACACAAATCTAAACAGAGAGCAGAAGATGTACAGTAGATTGTCTCCAGGCCAAAAGGCAAGGCAGGTAGCAGTCATCAGTGTTAGAATCCCAGCCAAAGAATCTGTGAAGACAAAAGAACAATAACCCACAAAAGCAGAAAAAGGGTTTACAAATTCCAAAGAAAATGACAACTGACTAGCTTGGTTTTCTTTAGGCACAGTGTGGGATGACTACAATAAAACAGGCTGTATTTCAAGTAGTCAATGTCAATGCAAGTATCAAGGTCAACTCTATACTCCTGGATCAAAGATTTTGAATGATTGTGAAGAATGGTAAGTTTACTACATAGCTCACACCAAGAAAACTAGTATACTAATATGCATACATTTAGGGTGATATTTATCAAGGGTCGCATTTAGAATTTGAAAAACTTTGAAATTCTAATTCAAAAAGACCAACCAAAATTATGTCAAGTTTTTTTTTTTTGCCCGAATAGGTAAATTTTCGATCGAATAGATCCGTATTTGGCCAAATTTGAATTGTACGAATCAAAGTAATAGCGTATTTGATCGAATTCGAAATTTTCCCAAAAAAAACCTTACATTTTTCATAGTCCACCAATTGACTCCATATAGGTTCAAGGAGGTTCCCCCATAGGCTAAAACAGCAATTCGGCAGGTTTTAGATGTTGAATGGTCTAAGTCAAATTTTTAAAGAGACAGTACATTATACATTTTGATAATCAAGCTGTGGCGTACCTTTCTACATTTCTTAATGCTTTGCTACATCATCTGGGATAGCTATACGACAAGACACCAGTTCAGTTCCAGTTGATTGTATTTGGTACATCCTATGGGAAAGCCCAGTAATTCAAAGATGCTTGGGTAAAGTGTAAGTTACAAAGAGGGAAAACTTGCCTTCCAAAATATGTGAATGGCCAGCCTTTGCTTGCTAGGCATTACAGAAAAACTACAGATAAAATAAAACTCAATTCCTACCCCAGGTTCTGCTACTATTCAGTTTAAAATATTACAGAGGTGCTTTAAAAGATTCAAAATTCTTTCTTCCTTTTTTTTTTTTTTAGCTCTTGTAATGCCGGAAAATGGACCTGCACACATGGAGTATGCCCCAAAGTTTGTTCTATTGAAGGAGGAGCTCATTTCAAAACATTTGATGGAAAGCCATTCAAGTTCCATGGCAACTGTTTCTATTTGCTGTCTAAGGCAAGGCACAATACACACAATACTCTATTTCAACTGATATGAATATTTTAAAAGGAACCAGTATTAAATCTGTACTGAAGTACCCATGAAGTAATACTAGTGAGGATTAATGGAAATAAAGAGGCAACATTTTAATTTGCACCTTACTATGTAGAATTGTAAAGCATAAATACTTATTGTCAGCTATATGAACACTTAGGGGTATATTTATCAAAGAGTGAAGTTAATAGTGAAGTTTCGCCACTAGAGTGAAATTCCGCCACTTTCCATTCATTTCTATGGGATTTTTATAGGCGTATTTATCAAAGGGTGAACTTTCACTTCACCCATTGATAAATACGCCTTTCAAAATCCCACAGAAATGAATTGAGAATTCCACTCTAGTGGCGGAACTTCACTCTTTGATAAATTTACCCCCTAATACCATAATACTACATAATACTGTTATCACTGTTATACATAATTCCTCTGATGTGTTTTAAATTACAAATAACACCTATTTTATGGATTCTGTTTTGATTGTTTTGACCTCTAGATCGATTTAAAGAATGGTGAAACCCACACTATTTTAGCAGAGCTGACTCCATGCAATGCCTATTCACGGGAAACTTGTTTAAAAACCATCCAGTTCTACACAGATGACAATAACAATGTGGGTGAAAACACTTTAAACAAATATTATACCATTATTTGTTTTACGTTATGCATAAGATTATTGTAACATAACATCTCTTAAATTCTGCAGGTCTTGTCCATCAGAGCTGACGGATCGGTTTTATTAAATGATCTCAAAATAGGCCTCCCTCATGTTACAGGTAAGACCCATTATATTGTAGGAATGAGAGAGAGAGAGAGAGAGAGAGAGAGAGAGAGAGAGAGAGAGAGAGAGATGTGAGAAAATATGAGCAGTGACCTGACATTTAAACCGGGCTTTCTTTGTTTTTGTTTGTGGTGTTATTTCTACCCAAAAAATAATTTACCAATTTTTTTTAGAAACGCTTAATTGTTTGAATAACCAAAGTAACAGCAGTGAAAATTACAGGAGAATAAAACTTTTTTTTGCACTCAAACAAAAAAGACTGGTAAAAACACACTTTGAAATTTCTCTTTTTTTAGGAAGTTTTTCAGTTATACAGCCAACGGAATCAAACATCTTTGTCAAGACAAAATTCGGTCTCCAAATTCAAATCTATCTCCTACCACTGATGCAATTATACATTAGCATGGATAATTCCGATAAGAATGGATTTGAAGGTAAGATTATATTTTGAGACCTTAAGTTAAATATATATAACCTAGAGTCCAGATGCACATTTTGAAAACTTGCCATTTCACCCAACTCCCTACTAAAAAATACTTTGATTAATGTATAATTAAAAAAAAAAGTCTCAGCTCCATTTATATAGGGGCCTATTTACTTAGTTCGAGTGAAGGAATAGAGGAAAAAAAGTTAAAATTTCGAATGGTCGAATATGGCTACTTCGACCATCGAATGGGCTACTTCGACTTTGAAACGAACTATTCAAACTAAAAATCGTTCGCCTATTCGACCATTCGATAATCAAAGTACTGTCTCTTTAAAAAATTATTCGACCCCCTAGTTCGCCACCTAAAACCTACCGAGGCCAATGTTAGCCTATGGGGAAGGTCCCTATAGGCTTCCTAACAATTTCCTGATCGAAGGAATATTCTTCTATCAATGGATTAAAATCCTTCGAAACGTTCGAATCAAAGGATTTAATCGTTCGATCGAACGATTATTCCTTCGATCGTTCGATCGTAGGAATAGTGGTAAATCCTTCGACTTTGATATTCAAAGTCGAAGGATTTTACTTTGACGGTCGAATATCGAGGGTTAATTAACCCTCGATATTTGGCCCTAGGTAAATGTGCCCCCTAATGTCTATTGACATTATCAACCAGAATAATTTCTATTGAAACTTCTATCATCCAGAATATTTGTATAACACGGACATTTACAACTAAAAAAATGTTCTACGAACTAAATGTTCTCAAAACACAAAGAACTTATTCCCAGTAGATATGACAGGTGGTCTGGGAGATGCTGTCACATGGATTATTCTGGTCAGCTGGACAACATAGTTATAGAGGCACAAAGGCTGCACATACAATTGTTCTCTGCCATTTGTTATTTCTGCTGCTGTTCTGTTTGATGAAGCTTGGCTAGGATAGTTAGATTAGAAAGCTAATCACCAGTCATAAAATTTACTAGAATAGAGTAACAAAGAAAGGCAACTTCCCTAGAATAGAGTCTAAAAAAGGCAACTTCCCAGTAAGTCCAGCATTTCAACGTTTCAAGTATCAGTGCTCCACTGAGAACACAAACAAATGTAAACATATTTTCTCCTTTGTAGGTCTTTGTGGTAACTTTAATTACATAGAAGGAGATGACTTCAAAACATCTGCAGGTATAGAAGAATCAACAGCATCAGCCTTTGCCAACACCTGGAAAATACAATCGACTTGCCAAGACTCAGTAGAAATGCTAATAGATCCTTGCAGCTTCAGCATCGAGACTAGTAAGTGTCTTATTAGATCACACCAGTTGCAAGGGCTGTATGTGCAAGGGCTAATATGCTCATTTCTTATAAATCTTGAAATCTTTTCATTTATCACCTGCAGAAATCTATGCTGATAAATGGTGTTCTATGTTAAGAGATTCAGAGTCTCCTTTTTGGAAATGCCATTTTGCAGTTGACCCCGTTGAATATCATCAGGTAATTCTTCATAAACTTGAACTTGTCAGTGCCTTATGTTATTGTTACTTATGTTATTGTTACTTATGTTGTTAATGTTATATAATTACTATTTATATCTTTCCTTTTTGTGATTATTATGTTGCTAACTTTCTATTGGCCATAGAGAGATGTTGTCAATTCCAGAAATAAGTGTCGCAGTGCCCCCACTGTGACCACAGAAAATAAATTAATCTTAACCTGAAAATTGAAGTATATGGGAAAAAACTGGAAATGAATTTGGAGAAAAGTGTTTTCTTCTTGAATTGAATCTCGTTCATGTCGTTCATGAGTTCTCATGTCATAAACATTGAGATAACTTTTTCTCACTGAATTTAATCCGGCCCATAGTTAGTAAAATGTATGTAGGAAGCAAAAAGTTTCCACCAGTAAATATAAGATCTAGTTTAAATAGAAATTCAACTGTTCTAGTACCTAAACAGCTACTGCACTTTCTGCACTAGCAATGCAGTCTCCTTTCCTCACTGGAGTGAAATGAAAGGTAAGTGTGTGAGGTGATGGCATTAAGACAGATGTCACCAATATTAAAAATGCCGCAGCCCCCCTCAATCTCACAGTCACTATTCAGGAATTTGTGGGACTAACCATCGCTGGATTAGAAAGTCTCAAAACACTGATTAGTGCAATCTCCCTGCCCAAGGCACTATGCCCCATTTGAGTCCTACTTGTCCTACTGAAACATTTGGAATACATTTTAACATGAAGTTCAATGGTATAGTAACCTATGTTTAACACATCTTATAGTGGAATAGTAAGATTGCTCTCCCTCAGCAGCTTGACTTTATATTTTATAATCCATTTCTCCAACCATCTAACTAATGGTAGAGCCTCTTTGGCACTCACATGGGGTTTCCCCTGAAGCCAAAAGTTTCCATCATCCTGCCTAAGATATACGCTCTTTTTCATACCCATATTTTGCCCCATTTTTGTTTAGTTTAATAATTTATCAGATGTAAATTCAAATGTACATTGATCTGGAGTCATTAGTAATGAACGAAAATTGAGAGTGACACTGATCACTTTGTCTTAAAAGTTTTATGGTCTTGAATCATCTTAAATAATATTGTCAGTTTTATCACTATAAAAATATTTCTGTAAAAGCAATTTTTTTCTATGAGTCCCTCAAGATGTTTTTAATCCCACAGAGGTGTGAGTATGATACCTGTAGCTGTAGTCATAGTGAAGCCTGCATGTGTGCAACACTGTCCTCATATGCCAGAGCCTGTGCTGCAAAAGGAATTATCTTGTGGGACTGGAGGAAAGGAATCTGCGGTAAGACATGTTTAATTCTCTTATGTTACATTAACATATGAAGTAATAAAGCAGGATACTCTGAATACTTCATGTTCAGTTTCACTGCAATGGGCAATAATTCAGAGACATGAAAGCTGCTCCATCTGTGTTATTATGTGCATATAATATTAAATAGGAAACTGCTTGAAAATAATCATATTCAGTAGCTCTCTCGGCAGCTCTCAGGGGTATGATACAAAAAATGAGGAACAGGAACTTGAGACAGTAGATGCTTAGGCCACACTAAAACTAATACAGTATGTTAGAATAGTTGGAAAAGAAATTGCAAAATATAACTATATAAAATATATAAATATAAATTAAAAATTAATTCCATAAAATTGCATTTTATTAAAGGTGTTGTTCACCTTTGTGGTTTTTGGGTTATTTGACTTTTTATTCAGCAGCTCTCCAGTTTACAATTTTAGCAATCTGGTCCCTAGGGTACAAATAACCCTAGCAACCATACATTGAATTAAATCAGAGACCGTAACATGAATAGTAATAAAAAGTTTTGAAAAGTACCACTAACGATACATTTGTAGCTTTACAAAGCTTTTATGTTTAGATGGGGTAAGTGACCCCCATTCAAAAACTGGAAAACGTCAAATAATCAAAAATCAATGAAAAAAATAAATAAATAAAGACCAATTAAAAAGTTACTTAGAATTAGTCGTTCTATAACATACTAAAAATTAATTCAAAAGTGAACAACCCATTTAATAGACAAAGCAGAATTTGTTATAAAGTAGACATGCTTAACCTGAGTTGCATTTTTTAAAGATTCAAAAACACTTCCCTATTCAACAAGGCATTTCTATAATCTAATTGCTCATATATTATGGCAGTAATAAGCACAATGTGTAATGGTCTAGTACCTGAATCCACACATAAATAAATATATATAAATTAAAGTATATATACTTTGCACCTGGTGCCCAAACTCAGACCGGTCTTCCTTCATTCAAATCAAGAGGTCCTCTGTACTCAACCCATTATCAATTTTCATCTGATTCATTAAGAATTCAATTGCTTCATTATACATTTTACACAGGGAATAAGTTTACCTGCAACTAGCTTTCTGCTTTCAAAGTAAAACTCCCAAACTTGGTTGCCCTTTTATTAGCACCAGTGGGATCACCTGACTATAGCTGGGAAGGGTGGGAGCTACAACATGGAGCTGGTCACTGCTCCTGTATAACTATAACAAACAAGGGAAAGTTGTGCTCATCACCAATTTTCAAAACCACTAGGCGGGGGTGCAATGAGGCTGTGACCACAAAACACATATAGACAAACACAAAAGGTCCTCTGCACTCAACCCATTATGAATATATTTAAGACATTAAGCCATTGTGTACATTAAGCTACTAAAAATGCCTTACCCTTTAAACAAAACAGGGATTGTTTGTCCATACATTGCAATATATTTAAGCTGGCCAACTACGTCAAAGTCATCCCATATCTGGCCAGTCATACGCTCAATTTTCATTTGATTCATTAAGAATTCTATTATATATATATTTGTGATCTTTTACTTATTTATATTTTTCTAAACATGCTTCAATATCCTTTTTAGATAAAGAGATCCCCAGCTGCCCATCCTCACAGATATACTTGTATAACATCACTACTTGCCAGCCTACTTGTCGCTCCCTGGCACAAGGAGAAAAAGAATGTGACAGTGAATTTACCCCAATAGATGGCTGTGGGTGCCCAGATGGAATGTATGTCAATGAAAAAGATGTTTGTGTTTCAAAATCAGAGTGTTCTTGCTACCACCAAGGAATGTATCTTAGACCAAATGAAGTTTTCTACAGAATGGGTGAAAGATGGTAAGTATAGAAATAAGAGATCATTTAGTGATAGCTGGACTAGGTTCATTTGGCAGCACTTTGTTGTGAAGGACAGGTGAGGGAAGCCTATAGATGTCCCCTCTCCTGCCCTCTTCCCTTTCAGGGATGCCATGTAGCCAGTATTTTACCATACTTGATGATGCTTGATGACAATTTTATTACTAGGGAAGAAAGATGAAAATATAGAAAGGCCAATATTTTTTCCAGAAAAGGTGGCAACCCTATAGCATTCCACCAACATGCTTGTCATTAAGATTAAGGGGTTATTTACTAAACTTGATTTTTCTTGTTGAGGTTTTTTGGCCAAAAACTTAGAACTAAAGTCAGAATCCAAAAATCTGCCATCTCAAACCTGTCGAGGGTATGTATAAGTTAATGGCAGATGTCTCTATCCCAATTTGAAGATATCATGGTCTACACTGGGTTTAGCCTGATTATTGCGAAAAATTCAGGGTTTTGGTGCAATAACCCCAAAATTTCGAGAGATTCAGAAGTAAAGTCAGAAAAAATGGTACGATTTGAGTTTTTGCTCAATATTATCTAGTTTTTATTCTCTCAATGAAAATAAGGTAAATTTGTGGATGGGAGTTTGGTCGAGTTTTCTTTATTAAAAAATTACATAAAATTGGATTTTAGTAGATCACCCCATCAATCTATCAGGGAGGCAGTTGGGAGGGCCTATATATGGGCACAAAAACTTGGATTTAAGGGGCCAGATTAGCATCTTAAATCTGCCCATGTATGGTCAGTTTTAGTTAAACAAGTGCTTTTGATTAAAAATGATTACTAAAAACTTTGTTAAACAAGTTTCACAGTCAGACTATTACGTTTTTTTTATACATGCTCTTTTCTTAAACTGGGAAAATACCTGCACTTATCACTCATCACTTTTAATACTTTAAATGGTTATTAATTCATCTAAATTCACATCCCTCTGGTAAAATCTGTTATTTAACAGTAGTTACAGCAGGAAAAGGGATTTGCATACATTAATTTCTACAAAATGTAATTAAATATATTGGATAGTGTCTCTTTTCTTGCAGTGCTTTGATGGTGTAGATGTCTAGGTATTTGCCTTGAGATAGTAAAACAATGAACTTGTTACTACTAGTGATGGATGAATCAGACTCGTTTCACTTCGCTGAAAAGACAATTTTTTTGAATTGCAAAGTGGTGTGACAAATGTTTTCATCCATTGGAGTCTTTGGGCGCCATTTTCACTGCTAACTCATTGCTCATCACGAGTTACCTCTGTAAAAGTGGAATAACTCAGGACCTACCAATACATAAAAAAGTAAAAGTACAGCATCTCAAATCTTTTAAACAAATCAAGACATAAGTTAATATTTTACTTTCTAATAAGTTAAAAAGACAAAAATACCATTTTCTCTACATAGTATATCATGTATACGAGAGTAATGGAACTATAAAAGGAATGTATGGCATATACTAAAAACAAATCTTAAAGGCAGAGTGTTTTTGTCCTAAGTGCCTGAATATTGTTTTTTTTTATCTCACCAGTTCCTGCCGTGAAGGAAAACTTAACTGTGATTCTTTTATGAATGAGAGTAAGTAAGAATTATACAATTATACAATTCTTTTTGTGTCTATGTTTTTCCATTACCGTGACCCATTTTAAAGAGATATAAAGGTTCATGCACATCCAAGTGCAGTTGCGATTCCTGCTAGTTCCCAGCAGTCAGTTGCATGTAAAACTACGTGTCAAAATGTGCTCCTTGCACTTGTGTATAGTTTTTCTCAGCACTGTGCAGTCCTTCCTGCCTTCCATTCCTAATTGAGTGCTACTGCACTTCTTGATGCAGGGGAACCCTGGAGCTACCACCACCTCCAGACCAGGCAGTAGCTTCAGGATTCCTTTGGAGGTAACCCTGGTGTGTAATTTGCCTCAATTCAGTTGTGCCATAAGAATAGGGTGCACACATCACTTTCAAAACAGCTGCTGATTTATGATAAAGCATGCTTGCAAGGTGCAATTGCAATAGGTGCAGTGCAATTGCAACAAGCACACTGACCTTTACAGTTGCTGGAATTCTGAGGAAAAAGCATAATAGGAAGGACATCGGCCAGAAACTGAACTTTGCTTACTGCTTTTGTGGATGTGCACTTGATCCATGGTATACAGTGATTGGTTTTTTATCATAGGGCAACCAAGCACCTGAACAGACTGCACTGTACACATATTTACTTGAGAGCTGTTATGCCATAGACCATGGCCATTTCAACTTTTGCAGAATTTGCATTTTGTTTTTGCATTAGTTTTATTCTACAACTATTCACACTTCTAGTAATTAACATTGAAAAGTTAGCACCTGACTCTATGAGGATCATGGTACATTTGTGACTAGATTGCACTTTCACACATCTGTAGTTTCAGCCAACACCAATGGAATAAGTTCAATGGTACCATAGTGATTGGATGTCAGTGACTTTACTACCCTTAAGGGTTTACATGCTGGGGAATTTCCCTACCAAGCAATTGAACTGAAGAAGCTGCTTGGATGAGTGGTGAAATGTTTAAAAAAACTCAGAAAGTCCAGTTACTTTAGACTTAATTCTATTAGATAAGCATTAGTTTGGTTTGTAAGTGCCTATACTGCTAAACTAACTTATCATTGTAACATGGCACAGATTAACTGATTTTTTTATACTGTAAATCATCTTTCTAACACACCTAATCTAACAAAACATGTTTTTTTGCAGCTTGTTCCAATGGGAAAGTCTTCCTTGACTGTAAAAGGGAAAAGAGATCTCACGTTTCACGGCACAGGAGCTGTCGAACCCTGAATATTAGAGCTGTATGTTATAAATTATAATTATAAATTATCATTTCATTATTATGTGTATGTAAAGTGCCAGTATATGAGAGCTGCACAAATTCAGACTAAGGCATTTCAGTAAATGCTTCCTTTGCAGATCTTCTGCTAATACTTACTTCAAAGATTTTTCATAGCATTAAAACAAAAAATGATAAACATTGGGTATATTTGAAAGCCAACATACTGCAGATCTGCAAGAAGAGAGGGACAGTCCAAAAGCATATGAAACTGCAAAGTTAATTATATATGTTTTTCACATTACATGTTTCAGGAATCAAAACATTACAGGACTCATTTAGCAAATTCCCTGCAGGTAGTTGCACTTCTGTTTAGTTGCACTCAGAACTGCTCAGTCCTTCCTGCCTTCTGTTCAAAATTGAGTGCTGCTAAACTATGGAGCTACTGCCACCTTCTGACACTCATGGTAGCTCCAGGGTTACTTTTGTGTCCAGTGTCAATAAGGGCAGCACTATTGTGCCTTAATAAATTTATGTCAAATTAAGAGGCTTATTTAAAAGTATTTCAGATATTTAACATGTTGAGGATACATCCAATGTTCTGTACTGACAGATATCTTACAAATAACAATCATTGGCTGATTTATTTAAACAATATATATGAAAATTAGTTGTGGGATTAAGATAACAGCTGCAACAACATGTGCTCCATCTTTCAACAGTGTTAAAAGCCCACATAAACCAAGCAGATTCCATGTTTATTTTTTATTTTTTTCCTTTTTTGAATAGGTTGGAATAGGCTGCATCTCTGGATGTGTGTGCCCAGATGGGCTACTTGATGATGGAAATGGAGGGTGTGTTCATGAGAGCGCCTGCCCTTGCTCATATAACAGTCAAGTGTTTCATCATGGATCTAGACTTATTGAGGAATGCAAATCCTGGTGAGATTATTTTCACATTATATTTACAGTTATAGACAGATGAAGAGGAATATAATGATGTTAGTTGACATTCAGACCCATTTACCCTTTAAACTGAATGATGCTATGTGTGTACTATATGTGTTTATGAATATATATATATATATATATATATATATATATATATATATATATATATATATAAAATACATTGTTCAAATGTTTTGGCATAATAAATTATAATCAATAGAGAATTACTTTGTAATATAATGTTCCTTTTGCAGCACATGCGAGAGTGGGCTTTGGTCATGCATACAAACACCTTGTTATGGATCGTGTTCCATCTATGGGAGCGGTCATTATATCACCTTTGACAAGAAATTCTATGATTTTGATGGAAGTTGTGAATTTGTAGTTGCTCAGGTAAGCAATTTCAGTTTCAGGAAACTATATCCTGACTAATGATACTGTATGTTTGCAACAGTTTTAGGATTCAAGCATATCCTACATAAAATATATAGATCATTATTGGAAACAAATATATTTTTTATTCCCATAACAGGCTACTGGGCTAAAAAGTGGAAAAACTCAAATCAAATGTTAAGTTCATGCAGAGAGATGAGTCTAGGATGTCTCTTCTGCTCTGATGATCTGTAAAACATACAACCACCAAAAGTGTAATAGCTACATAGTCAGCAAGTTTGGAACCCATTGTGGGCATGAAAAAACATCTTTCAGTATTGTTTATTACTGTAAATCGGTGCAAATACATTTTTTTTAAGCACACGGATAAGCCAGGCACTGTACATTCCAACTGACTGGATAGAGGAAATATAGAGGAACAATGTTTTTGTAACTGTCAGAAGTGCATTTGACGACATAATAAATTACGTGTGGTGATCCCTCCCTTATACATTTTTTCCTTCTGTATCCCTCCATTTCCTGATCTGAAATATAATAATAAAAACTATTGAAGCCAAAATAAATTACGTGTATGCCAGGATCTACAGTAATTGTTTTCTAGTTTAAATGCAAATAGTGAAAGCTTCAAAAAAAATTGAAAGGCTTCCTTAAATGTTGCATAGAATATATATTTGAACTAATAATGTTTTTCTTGTTTAGTTTAAATGCAAATAGAGTTTATAAATTAAGTTTAAAATCATTTATTTCAAATGTGGACTGTGTAGCTGATTCAATTTTGTTTCTGTAAGGACTTGATTAACAAGATTTTGTAAGAAATGTTAATCAAGTGAAAACTGAAACATTGTAATGCTAAGCATCACTTCATATTTTCATTTTAAATATCTTTTTAAAATGACTTTTATTTACATTATAGGATTATTGTGGCAACAGTGCATCAAATGGTACCTTTAGAATAATCACAGAGAATATCCCATGTGGCACCACTGGAGTAACATGTTCAAAGTCTATCAAGATATATTTAGGGGTAAGTATTCTCTGTTGTACTGTTCTTGCACATATCTCCTGTGTAAATATTAGTTAGTAGTAAGAATATGTACTTGGGATAGAGGTGCATTTGGAAAATTGCTGAAATTACATTTAAAGCCTGCAATCAGGTTAGAACCCCCTCCAAATGTCAACTGATTTGCCCATTAAACATTGGAAAACTCTGATAACACATAATTTCATATTTGTTAAAACTAAAGAGGTTTAATTATGTAGCAATAATCTGGGCTATCCAGACCACAGATAGTTAATGTCCAGCTAAGATAGGAGAATGGGTTATATTGGACTCTCTCATCAGGATCCGGGCCTTCGCTAAGTGGAAGCATTTCCCCAACAGATGTTGTGCAGCTACAACTCCCAGGCTACTGTGCATAAAAAAATGATTGGGCGCCACGAGGTTCTTATGATGCAAACAAAGAGCGCTTTATTAGCGGTTATTAGCAGTGATTCAGTACGTCCTCCCCATCCAGTGCACTGTTCACGAGGCTGGAAGCTAACCTAACACCCTCTTCACTGAGGTCCCTGCACTGGAGGCATTCACACAGAGCCTCTGGGAAGCTACTCCCTGCTGCAAATCCTTGTTGGAGCTTCAACTGCTCTTTCTCTTTACACTATCTACCTTTCTCTCCTAGATAGACTTTTACAAGTCTGCCCTACTATAGCTAACCCTCATTCACGGGGTTTCCTGGTCCCCGACTTCTTCTTTCAAGAGCACACGGCTTTCTGGGCCTTGGTGTACCCAGGCCCCCCTGGGCACACCCAGCTGGATCACCATCCAGCAGCCAAAGAGGAAGAGGACACTCCTTACACACACTATATTGTGTGGCAGAAAGCGGTCATTACACCTCTTGACCAATAACACTGAGCTACTCAGGATTTTGCCTGGTAACTGAGAAAAGGGTAGGGCCTTAAGGCCATAGGGGCAGATTAACCCCTATGGGCCCCTACAATTATATACCCACAAGTTTGCTGAATTAAAACACATAGGGTCTCATTTATTAACAGTGGGCAAATTTTCACCTGGGCAGTAACCCATGGCAACCAATCAGATGAGTGCTTCCATTGCTCAACCTGCAGCTGGCTGAAAAAAGCTAATCACTGATTGGTTGCTATTTGTTACTGTCCAGCTGCAAATTTGCCTACTGTTTATAAATGAGACACATACTGTAAGGTGTAATGTAGTAAAATTCACAAAGAGAACAAATTTTACGAATAAAAATTCATGTTGCAATGTAATATTCTTCATTAGGCTTTTATTGCACTGCAAATCTTAATTGGACATTGTGAACCTTTAACACGTGCTTGAATGTAGCTATGGAGCAAACAACTTTTTCATTAAGACATTTTATTATATACACTGCACACTATCGCAAACTCATGTGAGGGGCAAAGTGTTCACAAAGGCAAAATTGTTCACTTTGCATGTTGCATGTTCAGTTACGATTTGCAGATATTTCATTTAATTTTTTGAGATTAATTATACCCCAAAGCTTCTAAAAATCCTGCACCAACTTTTTCAATCTTATTTTTTTTTAAATTCTTTATTTTGAATTTTGCAAAGAGAAATTGGGTATTTTTTGATAAATTAGGTAAACTTGTGTATGGGAGTTAGGTAGACTTTGTTTTAATAAAAAAATGGGAAAAAACCCTTCCCCCCATAGAGTAATATCAAAGACACCCAGAGTTGACTGAAATTAATCTCTGAGGATGTCAATTACAGTAAAAAGATGCCATGGGCAACTGAAGTTTGTGTTTCAACCACATAAGTAGGGATAGTAAGACCATGCAATTTAGTAAGACCATGTTTGCATTCTTTATTAGTTCTGATGTGAAAGGCCATGCATTTGATATAAAACCATTGATTTGTTTCACTATTCAGAATACAGAACTGAAGTTGACTAACAGTCACATGGAGAAAGGTTTTGGAGACTCTGAAACACAAGTGGAATATAAAGTCCGTGAAGTGGGTCTTTACCTGGCAATTCAAACAAGCAGTGATATTTCCCTCATCTGGGACAAGAAAACCTCCTTATTAATCAGGCTGCCATCTTCCTACAAGGTAATATAAGGTGTATTATTCACTAATAATTATACATTACAAAAGAGAAAAATTATTTTGTGTTTTTGAGAGCAATTCATATATTGGTTTTTTCACAGAAAGTATACAATATGTAGTATAGTACAGAATTATAGTTCATCACCATATCTAATTTGATTAAAGTGAAAACAATCAATACAGTAGCCCAGAAAAGCGAGCCTGGTAGGTAGAGTGGCAGTGGTCATAACAGCGGGGGTAAATAGGGACCTCCAGGGATTTGTAGTTTGGGGAAGCTGTAGTGAAGGGGAGGAGAAAGCAAGGGTTTAAATAGAGGAACAGAATAGGGAGAATCATTGCCATGTGGACATCTGAAGGGAGATGACAATTTTCCCTCCCTCAAGCTCTTGAGGTAGAGAAGTAGGGGTTTGGATGAGGGATAAGAATAAAAAAGAAAAAGAAAATTTTTGCAGGGCTGGTGGCATGGTAGGGCTGCCCTAGTGACGAGCCAAAAGGAGGTAAATAGATTAAGGTGCGTGTAAGGAGGGGCAGGCCTGGGGCTAGGCTTTGGCACAGAAAGTGGGAAGTTTGGAGGCAAGTGCTTAGTCACAGGCGTGGTGTGGGATTGTTCAAATGGTTGATGTTAATTAAGGTTTAGTTATTGTAAGTTTAATAACTACAAAGCAGCCTTCAGATGCTAAATGTTAAGCTACCATGTTCACGTAATTGTTAATGGAAAGTGGAGTGATATCAAAGTTGCTTAAAAGTTTATATATTATTAATAAATTGAGCTGCAGCCTTTCCATCCATGAATTCAGATTGAAGTGTGGCTATTGGTGTAATTGGGGAGGGGAAGGGAAGGTTGATGTTAAGTGGGGGATTGTTATTGCAACCTCCCCTGCTCAAGTGATTTAATCCAACATAAAACATTAATCTTATAACTAATGAGTGAATATTAAAGACATTGTGATTCTTTCATTATTACTAAAGCCTGAGTGCCACTGCTTATAACATATAAAAATATCCAAAATCAAATGCTAATGTGTTTTTCCAACAAAATCTGTGCTGTTGCATAATATTAGCTGATTATTGATAGGAAATAATGTTTAGGATATATTCACTGTATTGATTGATTGATTGATTGCTTGCACTTGTACTTGTGGTGTTTATCTTAAACTCCGTGTACTGTTGAGTTGAATCCTCTGTTTGAATAATTGAGATTTTTTTTTAAGGTTAAATTGATGTATGCATCATTGAATAGACTACGCTACATTTTTTCCCCCCCTACTTTTTCTCCGTAAGCTGCAGTGATACATTATTTGGGCGTTACAGTGAATAAAGGAAAATGGAATGATGTTTGATGCTATTATTATATTGTTACATTATATTGTGCTATTATTGAAATGATTAGGAACATCAGGGCATAATATTCAAAATTCAGTGGTAGGTACAGTTTTAAGTGTAAAACCTTTTGAAGATGATCCTCCAGGCATGTGCTGTGTTCTGGAATGAAGCAGAAGGAGCAGTGAGTCTTTTATACAACAGTAACATGCTTGGAAAAAAGTGTGCATGCATGCTAGCTCCTGCTTGACTGTAGATTTGTCAGGAAAACCCATTTGTCTTCACGGTCAAGAGAGAAGTAAAGCTTAGTAAACTAAAGGGTTGGGCTTCACATTATACCAGGAAGTATCTGATCTGAGATGTGGAATTTAGCTTATATTTTAGAAATTACCTCAGACTGAATGTAGGGAGAAAGGTAAGTTATGATGGGCAATGTTTAGAGTAATTTTAGAGATAAAAATTGTTTACTTATACTTCAAGTTATTTCTAAGCACTTGAGAATTATGATATCACTACAACTGAAGAGATAGTTTTACAACTTCTGTCTTCTTCACATTTGTAGATGGGATAAGACACCCTTATATTGAACAGTGCTGTGGAATATGTTAGCTCTTTGTACATGCAAGTTATAAATCATTTTAAAAAATTTGAGAAACAAATGCATCCCAGTCAAGGCACGTTCCATATCTGCCCAACCGTCCTACTACTTTTGGGTTCATCTATGCTGTTTCTGCAAATTATGACTGTACCAATCTAAATAGTGCCCTGTAGTCATATATCTGATGGTATATCAATTGCCCTGGTTTTCTTTTCTGATCATATTGATTTGTACTTTAAACATATGCATTAATATTTTTTCTTTATAAGACTCATAAATAGCTCTGATTTGCCTAAATATAGCACTATGAACTGTGGATGTGCTGGTGTCCCCCCTTTTAAATTAAGCTATTGGTATTGGTGGAATAGTTCTCAAAAAGTCATAGTTGGGTTGACCCAATAATAGCCCCTTCCTATTCAATTAAATAGAGCCCTGCTTTTATTTTCCAACCTCTTTGCTGCAACCAGCAGACACTACCTGTGCTTTTTTTGTTCCCACCCTTATTTTTTTCTTCTGTGCTTCACATTTACTGTATGTTATTGAGAATCATGTTGATTCTGTTTGTCACAACTATTGTGTTTTTTTGTTCTTGATAGTAGTAGCTAGCATCTGCAAGCTATGTCATGTATTTAATTATACCTATTAGTAAGTATAATTACTAGTAAGGAAGGTTTTGTGTTTTATAAAGCGATGGTCAACAAAAATTGTGCACGTATAATTTACCGTGGGTAACAAGATCAAGCTGAAAACACTTTTTTTATTTTATATGCAAGCACTCATAATGCTAATACCTTTTTTTAGGGCAAAGTTTGTGGTCTGTGTGGAAATTATGATGATAATGCCAACAATGACTTCCTGACCAGTCAATTGATACAAGCCAGCAATGTAATGCCATTTGGAAACAGCTGGAAGCGTAGTAATGATTGTCCTGATGCAGACAGCATTCCCCAGCCATGCCTGGCATCTCCCCACCGAAGATCCTGGGCTGAAAAGAAGTGTGACATTATCACCAATGATGTTTTCCGAAATTGCCATAGCAAGGTACACTGTTCATTTTATTAAGTGTTATTTTGTCTTCAATTTTTTTTCACCTTAGTAGGAGTTGTTATATTAGCTTTTTTTACTTTTTATTTAAAAAAAAAAAGGTTGGATTTAACTGGTCTAACAGAACCATATGTGAATCAGTTTAAAACCAGCAGAGTATAATGTACAAATGAATGCTCATCATCATTGCACCCAGTTTCCACCCTGTTCAATATTAACATTAGAAATAAACATTTCCATTCTCCTCTATGTTAGTATATTAGAGGAAGGTTTTTTTCTTATTTAGGTATATTTAGCCTTTTACTGCCTGTGTGGCATATGTAACTACACTAACCTGCGCGGGGAAATCAAAAATTACTGTTTCAAAGAAGGAATCTCACTGGAGGAGCTTCTTGTATCAATGTGGCTGGTGGTTTTGAAATTCAAATACTTTGTTTTTTATTTTACAGTGCTCCTTTAAAAATTAATCTGCATAGTTGCTAGGCTACAGCTCCCATCATGATTTAACCCTTGATCATTTGCTATAGAATGCTGTGAGTTTTAGCCTAGTAGCACATTGGTGGATCAATAATGCATTGAAGGTTTACATTCCATTTAAAATAATATCATGTATTGAGATAAGTTGTACTTTGGTAGGTGGATCCAAAACCCTTCTATGATGCTTGTGTAAATGATGTCTGCTCCTGTGACACCGGTGGGGACTGTGAGTGCTTCTGCACTGCTGTGGCTGCCTATGCTCAACTCTGCGCTAAAGCAGATGTCTGTATTCACTGGAGAACACCAGAAATTTGCCGTGAGTATATATTATCATTGCTTACCTAAAATTCTGATGTGTTTAATATGTATCCATGTATAGTCATATATATTTTTAATGCTAGTAGTGGTAGTAATATTGAAAGTATTAGTAGTAGCATTAATGTTTGAGACCTTGGGTTTTCCAAATAAGAGATCTTTCCATAGTGAGGAGCATCATGCCTTAATATTCGTAAAACAAATTAATACCTTTTCTTTAAATATTACAGTTTGGCCCTTATTAGGACATGTTTGTATACCTAGATGACATATACCAAAGCTCAATGGAAAATTAACACATCTCAGAGTGAATTCTATTCTTTGTTTTACAACTCTAGCTATATTCTGTGACTACTATAACAAGGATGAGAGTGAATGTATGTGGCACTACTTTGCCTGTGGTCCAGAGAATAATCACAACCATCACATCACCAAGTTCTGCCGCTCACCACCTGTCACGCACCTGGAAGGTAAGATCTGAATCCATGCACTTGATTTATTGCTGAAAGAAATGTACTCTTTTTCTAATTTAACATAGAGATCCAAAAAAAAGAAAACTCACATGCCCGTGTTATGGCCACTTCTCCAATATGTCCACACCTGATGGTGTGCTGGTTTTCTCATGCTGGTCTCCATTCCAGTAGACATCGATATGTGGGGGATTTAGTGGTTGAGGAAACCATTCCACACGTATGGAGTAAAATCAAAATTCCAGCTTTATTTAGTAATTAAAACAATAAACTGGCATCTATTACAGATGTACTCCTACCCTATGACATGTTAGATCACCTTTTTCTAATTTCTCTAATTTCCCTAATGTAACAGCCTTGTGAGACTGAAAGAGCGAATGCTAGAAAAAGCATTCCATTACTTTTTTTTATAAAGTGCACATTTAGAAATAGAATTGTTGAGCAACTGTCTAATGGTGTGTGGAATTAACACAAGTAATTCCAGAAATTATACAGACCAGTAAATACTTCTACAGGTATTCTGTTATCCAGAATACTGGGGACCTGGGGTTTTCTGGATAATGTATCTTTCTGCTACTTGGATCTTCATACTTTGTCTACTAGAGAATCATGTAAATATTAAATAAACCCAATAGGCTGGTTTTGCTTCCACTAAGGATTAATTACATCTTAGTTGGGATCAAGTACAATGTACTGTTTTATTTTTACAAATAAAATGAAAATTTAAAAAAATTTGTATTATTCGGATAAAATGGAGTCTATGGGAGATGGCTTTTCCATATTTTGGAGCTTTCTGGATAACAGGTTTTTGGATAATCGATCACATACCTGTATTTATAAATTCAATTAAAATACTAGTGGACACCAGCCTAGAAAAAATATAATTTTAAAACTATCCTGCCACAAAAAAAATGGTTTTGTAATAACTATTACAATATTACATTCTAGAGGAGCAGCCATATGACTTCACTACATATGCAGAAAAATTAAAAAAAAAAATTCCCCAACATCTAACTAAACTTTTAAACTTTAGAAATATTACACATATCAATTTTACATTCTAGAGAAGCAGCCATATGACTTCACTACATATGCAGAAAAAAAAAAATCCCCAACATCTAACTAAACTTTTAAACTTTAGAAATATTACACATATCAATTTGAGGTCAAATACTATACATGCTACAATTTTTTGATTACCATACACATTTTTATTCAAGTATAAAGGAAAATCACTTGCCTGGCATATACAGTGCATGGTAGCAGAAATGAGTTACCATTGATACAATCTAGTAGACGTAAATCAAAAGCAACTGGATTTGCTGAGTAATCATTGAAGATGTTTCACTACTCATCCAAGAAGCTTCTTCAGTTCAACTGAATTGGCATATAAAGTCAGTTGAAATGAAGAAGCTGCTCAGATGAGTAGTGAAACATCTTCAATAATTACTCAGCAAATCCAGTTGCTTTAGAATAACTTCTTCTACACACTGATACAATCACTCAAGATGGGCAGATGTATTGCACAGGGAAGCATTTTGTTCATTTGGAATGGTATTTGGACGCTAATGAAAAATGGTAGATTTTACAAAATGCCTTTAGAAATAATAAGTATTTTTGTTTTCCTGTTTTAAAGTTTTATAAAGATTTAGTTTTTTTTATAAACAATTACAGTTGATCTATTTATTATCTGAAGGTTGTTACCCAACTTGTCCATCTGAACGTCCTTACTATGATGAAATAAATACATCATGTGTTGCTCATTGTCCCTGCATTATCAACAACATTACCTACAGTATTGGACAGCAGATACCTAATCCTGACCCCTGTCAAATTTGGTAAGTAAGCAAACAGCTACTGTAGAACAAAATATCTGGCACATAGTTTACAAGACAGGATACACACAAATATACAAAAATGTTTAAAACATATATTATGAAATACATGCTTGCTTGTTTATAACACATTGATATTTATAATACACAGACCCTTCTTAATGATCAATATTCACTGTTAGTCAAAAACAAGACTTTAATTCAAAATGCATTTTTTTACTTTTTTAAATAAAATCTTTTAAAATCTTTTTTTTCTTTTCCCAACACTACAGTACCTTAATTGTAAATAGGAGTGTCTATGTTAAGTATATACTGTCTGCCTTGTATAGTCTATGTTCAAACCTCTGCAGTGCCTGTCTTTCTAATCCTCTGCTCTCCTATAAATGAAAAAGCACAAGCAATGTTAAATGGGCCCCTTAGGGTCAGATTTACCAACTCGGGAATCTAGAGTGATTCTCAGCAAGTGAGTGAGATTCTTTCTTAGATAACACATTCCTAACCATCAACACCCTACTGAATCTTTAAAAGGGTCCAGCAGCGGTAAGAAACAAATCCTATTTTAGAATTACTCATGCAAAATAAACCTTTTTTTACACTATATAAATTGATTAAATTTATCTTTCCTTCATTCATCCTTTTTGAATCCACAATTTGAGTCTACAGACAGGTGCTATTTTGTGGAAAAATCTCATGTATGCACTCTAAAGGAAGACATGAAGCACATGCACAGGCTACACAATTATAGACAGTGAGAAGGAAGGGGGAATATGGGAGTGCAGTGACATCTAGAAAATCCAGAAATTAAAGCTATACCTTAGGCATAGAAACATGGAAGGCAATATATTATTGACAGCTGAGATGTTAAATGATAATATGCAGGGGTCTTTTATAAATATACATTATAAATAATGTTGGTTTCATATTTAATTTGAAAAGGAATTTTACTATCCAATTTTTATGCCTGGTTGGCAGGTCCCATTTAATCCCTAAATATTAATTCAATGCCAGACAATGAAGGGATGTAAGTATTTGTGCTTTTCAAATCCTTAAGATTTTGAATTTTATTCCAAGTGGTTAAAGGCACAACCACTAAAAAGTCTCAAAGGTTAGTCTCAAAGGTTAATCTGCCTTTAGAGAAAAAAGTGGATAAGCACATTAATGCATACATTTCCATGGTAAATACATGTACACATTATACATGTGTTTATAGTATGAGTTTGTTGTTAAAATGTTAATAAAGCAGCTTTTAATTTTTTCACTTTTTTCACTTTTACAGTGAGTGTGGTACTGACCTGATGAAGCATTGTACTACAGACCCAGGTACTAAAAATGTTGCCATCTTTAGGGGATTCTGTGTAAATTAGCTGCATCTGTGCTTATTAAAATAAAACATAATTAATTTCTGGTAAATTAAGAATAACCAGCATCAGTTGATGGTTTGCATTGCCCTTTGTACATTGAGAAAATCCAATCCAATAATAATTGTTTTAAATCGAATAAGATTTAATAAAACAGTCACGTTTAATTGTACTCTTCAATGAATGTCTACAGCTTGATATTTTATAATATCCAGTCTTTCATTAGTGCTACAAATAACAAAAACACATGGGTACATAAAAAATAAGATGGTAGTTCTTGCATCATCTGCCATTTTCAATCTTTAAGATTGCATGGGTCACACCATGGCAAAATGTTGAGTGGGTTGTAAAGTTTACTTTCCTTGGGTTTCCAGCATCATATGCATTGATAATATATACCTGAAGTAAAGTAGCTTTTGTTAAACAGCAGCACCCAGACCAATTACTATAATTTCCCCTCTCTGGTGGGCTCCCCAGCTCTAACTGGGTCAGCCTTGCCAGTTTCCCTTACACTACTTTAAAGTGTTATTGTTTATAGACATCTATTAAGTTTCTTTAACTAGTGAAGCTGATGCTTCAATAGCAGTGAATGCCAAGTAATCTCTCTAACTTATTTTGTTTTTTCTTAGCATGCTGCATCATGAATACTACAACCCCACCTATACCAACAAATACCATAATTTCTACATATACTTCACCAGATCTCTGTGTTCATAGTAAATGTCAAAATGGAACTATAATTACAACAACCACCCTTTGCTCAACCACACCTGGTACGATTTCTGTATATGATAAAAACTATTTATACACTGACTACAATAATGTAATAATGTAAAAATATAAGCCAGCTATGTAATATATAGAAAATCGAAGGGAAAACTTAGCCTTGCATGGATCACCAAGAAATGTCAAGCAATTTTTAATATAGAGTAAAAAGTGTTTTTAGACATAATCTCTACATAAGTCTACAAATGAATACCAAGGGTGAGGCCTTACCAGGAGCCTATAAAGATACAAAATTATTTTTCTCCTGTAGTATACTGCAACATTTTTATATGTAATTTTAAAATTTGATTTGGGGAATAGAGATGTTCTTAGCTCCCCAGGTGCCATAAGGCATGTGACTTTAGTCACTCTTTACTGCAATCCCATGACTTTAAAGGTTTGAAAGGTAACAAACCTTAGTAGTGTAGTGGCAAAAATAAAAATGCATATGAAGCAAAAATATCTAGTTTGAATCCCCCACTGAAGTGTGGTAAAATGTTAAAAATAAGACACTGGGAGTAAACTACACAATATCAATGTTACTATTTACTCATTCTTTCCTAGCATTGCTCCTCCATTAAAGTTGTGTTTGTTTTTGTTTTAGTATTTTATAACCATGACAATATTTGAAATTGTCATGAAATATTCCCATTTCCTCTTATTCTTTCTTGCTATTTTTCCATTTTACCATTGGCTTGCATTGTTTATTCATTTCTGACTGTGAAAAACTTTTCAAACTTTTGACTTTTGGTCTATAGTGTAAACTGATATAAAAGCTAAAGGGTACTTTCTGGGGGAAAAAGGTAGGGTGATTTTATAAATTAGCTGTAAAATGTTAAAATGTTTTCAATTCTGCAGAAAACTCAGAAAAACATATCAGAATGTCAGAAACTTTTAGAATGTTTGTAAAAGCTTTATAATAAAGCTGACCCTGAAAATTACTAGATGAAAATTATCAATATGGTAACATTTCTTGATAATAAAAATTCTTTTATGTTCTGTGTTAATACATGAATAGAAAGTATTTTGTCCTTTACTTTTATACATCTACAGGTATATGATACTAATAAATATATATAAATTTGTTTTTGCAGAAACCAAAACTACTCCACCAAGTAAGTATTTACTATGGACTAAGAGATACATACAGTTTTTGTGTGTGTATATATATATATATATATATATATATATATATATATATATATATATATATATATATATATATATATATATATATATATATATATATATATATATATAAAAAATATATATATAAAAAAAATATATATATAAAAATTAAAGTAAAATAAAGGTTTTATTTGAAAGGAATCGTAACCTTGTAGCTTTCCATCAACATGAAAATAGCATAAGACAAAAAAGCATAATACATAGTAACATAGTAACCTATTAATTAAGGATTGTATTTAACCTGCCTAACTATTGATCCAATGGAAAAAAAAAACATTTGAAGCTTCTCCAATTTGCCACAGAGGGGGGAAAAATTCCTTCCTGACTCCAAGATGGCAATCGGACTAGTCCCTGGATCAACTTGTACTATGAGCTATCTCTCATAACCCTGTATTCCTTCACTTGCTAAAAAGCCATCCAACCCCTTCTTAAAGCTATCTAATGTATCAACCAGTATGACTGATTTAGGGAGAGAATTCCACATCTTCACAGCTCTCACTGTAAAAAAAAAACCCTTTCAAATGTTTAGACAGAACCTCCTTCCTTCTAATCGGAATGGGTGACCTATTGTCAGCTGGAAGGACCTACTGGTAAATAAAGCATTAGAGAGGTTATTGTATGAACCCTTTATCTATATATATATATTATATATATCTATATATATAGTTGTTCACGCTGGAGAAGAGGTGCTTAAGGGGGGGATATTATTATATCCCCCCCCCCCTTAAGCACCTCTTCTCCAGCGTGAACAACCCCAACTTGGCCAGTCCTTCCTCAAATCTGAGATTTTCCATAACTTTTACAAGCTTAGTTGCCCTTCTCTGTACCCTCTCTAATTTAATAATGTCTTATTTGAGAGCTGGAGACCGTAACTGTAATATTCTAGATGAGGCCTTACCAGAGCTCTGTACAGTCATAATATTAATCACTGATCTAATAATCACTTATTTCTGAGGTTATATTTGTTAATATTTTCAATGTCTGTATGACTTAAATATTTATTGCCTAACTTGATAATGAAATTGCAGAAATACCTAAACAGACTAAATAATGATCCATTCCCAAAAATAGCAATGCCATTTTCAGCTCTTGTCTACAGACATACTGGCTGCCTAAGTTTAATTTCATACAGATAACATAGCCATGAAATGTTACTATTGGTTACATACAAGTCAGTGTCAAAGGACAAACAAATCTGTCTCAAAGGTTCTAAATTGCAAATTATTACAATAAGTTTTTCAGGAGACAACAAACCATGCTACATTTTTTTTAAAAGGCGCAGCATATTTTTACTCTTCATTATAGTTTATGGGCATTTTTTTCTCTGCAAAATATTTCACATATCCCTGATTGAAATTGTATATGGAAGAAGAGAGGAGTCACCTCGCACACCCTGGCCGTCCAAATCTCGTGACACCTGGTGCTCGATGAAGGAGGTATTGGCAGCCTCCACAACAGTCAGAGAAGAGAAAATCACTGACACAACAGGATATTTCTAGCAGGGAAACCCTTGCTCGTTTATTTGCGGATGCAACGTTTCTTTGCTTGACAAAGGGGTTACGTCCCGAAACGTTGCATCCGCAAATAAACGAGCAAGGGTTTCCCTGCTAGAAATATCCTGTTGTGCCGGTGATTTTCTCTTCTCTGAAATTGTATATGCCCATTATGCAATAAAATTCCTTTCTTGAACTGGTATTTTACAAGGGATTAGACAACCGGACCCTTCTTGATTTTAGAAGGGGATAATAAATAGTGATTGGTGAATTTGAGCGCCAGACGACAAAATCGATGTTTCACGAATTTTTCACTAAAAATTTGCAAAATTTGTGTCAAAGCGAAACTGGACAAATTCGCCCATCACTAATAATAAATATTGTCTCAAATACATTTATTAATATGAGAAATATATTTTTTACACCAAAAATAATTACATGTATTGTTAGCAAATTCTAATGTTTTTCTAATTTCTAATTTATTCTAAAAGCAACATCTGTGACATCTACTTCAACTACAACACATACTACAAGATGTTCCTGTTATCATAATGGAAATGTATATATGCCAGGTAAAGCAGGAAAAAACTAGACTGTTTGCATGCTTCCTTAATATCTAGAAAACAGTGTATGCATATGTGTGTATAGCTATACAGTATATATATATATATATATATATATATATATATATATATATATATATATATATATATATATATATATATATATATATATATATTTCAAAGAAAACACTCACGGCATTGATCATGGAATGAATTTCAAAGTGTCTTTGAAATTCATTCCATGATCAATGCCGTGAGTGCTTTCTTTGAACTTTTTATTGATCTATTGGTCAGCACCCGGCGAGAATATTTCTGAATGGTGAGTGCCGCTTGATCCTGCCTATATATATATATATATATATATATATATATATATATATATATATCTCTTGAGAGAGAGAGAGAGAGAGAGAGATGCATTTGAAATTTTGTATTAATTACTTTGTATTCATTTTATTGATATCTATGGATATTGCATACTTCTAGTCAGAGCAAATGACCAGAGCACTAGTGGTGCAAGAAGGCAGAGAACCCTAGCTGTTGCTATATTACAATGCCATAATTCCAGTGGATTGCTTGTTCAGTCGTATCCAAAGTCATAAAGTGATGAAGTTCCATGAGCTATCTTTTATTCGTTGATATTTGGATCAGATTTTCTCTACCCCACACCCAGAATGTATGCAGCTGTTACTGCATTGTATTCCTCATTCTCGTTATTATATATATATATATATATATATATATATATATACACACACACACACAACAGAGAATGATTTATCCTAACACAATGCCATATTATACCCCCTTGCCCAGTGAAAAGAGTTCTGTATGATAGATAGATGAGACCACTGAGTGCAGGTAAAATTCATTTATCACAGTAGATGCAGGAGAGGCAGTGGACCAGTTCATTGATACAATAGTTATACACAATAATGCAGCTACTTAGATCTTATTTGAACAAGGACAAGCAACTAAATTCAGCACAACTTCCTGCAGATCAAGAAATAGAAAGCAGCCACAGCCGTGAAAGAAATGGAAAATGCTACAGTCTTGTGTGCAATGGAAACTGTGAAAAAAGATCAAGGGCGATAAAATGTCCACCAGTTACACCACCAAGTAAGTACTTACCACTAAACAAGAAATGCTTTAGCACAGAGGTTGGTATTAATAAATAATAAATGTCATTTTTATATGGATATTTTTATCATGATGAATCACTATATTGCTGTGCAATACAATGACATGTAAGAAAATTAAAGCACACAATAATCACAAAAAATCCTTATAATGATCATTTTGTTTATGTTTGTCATGTTAAAGGAGAACAAACCCCCAAAAGAGACAAAACCCCAAGCATGCACTCCTTTGTCCCACGTTACTGCTTCTTCCACGCATAGTCTATAATTTTAAAAAAGTGTCATTGGATGTGAAGTTGATGAAGTATATGGTATCAAAACAGATTAGCACATCGGAGCTCATTGGCATCATCTTTGGATCCTATTCTCTCCCTATGGTGATTTACAGAGGTTTCCATTGATGCTTATACCAGACTGGCTCAAACTGTGCATGCGCCAAAAAAATCAGTAAACTTTTAAGTAAAATATGATAAGATACAGAAGATATAGATTTATTAAAATACGAGGAATAAGGTTGTACTTTGCACCGAACATTATTTGACATCTTGTCAAAGTTTTTTCTACTTTCCAATTTATTATAACAGCCACAACACCACACAAAAGAAAATGTGCCTGTCGTCACGATGGAAGAGTGTACATGCCAGGTAAAGCATCAGAGCTCGAATGTCTGGGTGATCCCTAATAGGGAAATCATGTCCAAAAAAATGTACTGTAAATGTAAAGCTCCAGAGTGAGGACTTTTGCAATTTAAGTAATTTACTTATTTGAAGTAACTTCTGACAAAAATGTTTTGAGAGTTTAATTTTTGTGGGAAGACTTTAGGCACAACAGCTTTTTGAAGGTCCAGAGTATCAGTGGCTATAAATGTCCACTTGACACTTGACATGAACTCCTTTACAGGATTAGCCAATGGGTGGCAGCTTTTCAGTTGAGCCAAAGACCTTCCATAAGGAATCTAAACATGCAAATTCCTCTGAAAACCTACTCCCAGATTTTGTGCAGCTGTTGATGGGCTGCATTGCTTTTATTGGCAAACTGGCTATGTATATGTGCATGCATACATACAGACATTTACACTAACAATGTGCAACATTAGACATCCTTTACACAGAGAAGAGAGTTCAATATGATAAATAGATGACCCTCCTGGTGTAGATAATATGTATTTTGTTACAGCAGATGCAAGAGAATCAGTGGAAATATACGATAGCCATAGAAAGCAAAGCAGTTATCTACAGTTCATATGATAAATAACAAGTAACTAAACATTGGCCTTCTTTTCCTTCTTTTTGCAGATCAGGAAATAATAAGCAGCCACAGTAGTGAAAAGGATGGAAAATGCTACAGTCTTGTATGTGACAGCAACTGCGAGAAAAGAACAAGCGAGATAACATGTCCACCAGTTACACCACCAAGTAAGTACTTACAACTACAAGAGGCACTTTAACACTGAGGGAGACTGCAAGATGCTAATAGCGGGAATAGGAAGAAATATTACAAAAAAGTGATGACATTTTCATATGCATATTATTATCATGGAGCACCACTGTATCACTGAGAAATACAATAAAATGTAAGAAAAGTCACCCACACCATAATTCCGGAAAAGAAAATTCCTTTTATGGTTACACTGTTGGTGTTTGCCATGTTTAAAATAAATGATAAATAGACAGGGATATGATACAGAGAAAGGGGATGTCTACCCAAGGACCAAAATAAGTGCACAGTATCATAGCTATATTTCCAGTAGAAAATGACCAAGGGAGGAAAAAAAAGCCAATGTTCCTTTAAGGCAAAGGGTGCAGGAAGATGGCCTATATTTGAAGGTGAGGGAATGCATATTGCCCTTTGGTAGTTTTCTTAAAATGTGAGGAATATGATTTTATTTCGCACCAAACATTAGTCAATATCCTGTTAACAATTTCGTCTAATTTATTTAATTTATTCTAACAGCCGCAACACCACACAAAAGAAAATGTGTCTGTCGTCACGAGGGAAGAGTCTATGTGCCAGGTAAAGAATGCAATACTAGAATCAGAGGAACTTCACAATAGCCAGACAGAACACTGCCGTTACCTATAGTTGATATGATCAAGAACAAGCAATTACCAGTAGCTTTCTTTTCTTTCTTCTTGCAGATCAGGAAATAGAAAGCAGCCACAGCCGTGAAAAGGATGGAAAATGCTACAGTCTTGTGTGTGACAGCAACTGCGAGAAAAGAACAAGCGAGATAACATGTCCACCAGTTCGACAACGTAGTAAGTAATTACCATTAAACAGGAGACATGTTGGACTTCCTGGGGGGCGGACCCAAAGATGGCCGCATTTTAGCTGGGCTCCTGGAATAGAGCTACAATAGGAGGCCATCCCGCTACATTGCCTTCTTAAAAAGACCACACAATAGCTCTTCTACTCCAGGATAATAAGGACAATAAGCTCCTGGGGGACTGACAATATCATTTTGGGAGGAGACGTTAATGTGGTCTGGGATGACTTCATGGATAAATCAGGTAAAGCTACGACACAATCACGAAACAGAGCGAGACCCCTACATACTCTATGTGATACCTTACAACTATATGACACCTATAGACATACATATCCTACAACTAAAGATTATACTTTTTACTCAGGGGTTCACAAAACTCACTCAAGACTTGACTATTTTTTCATCTCTCAATCCCTATTACCGATATTGACCTCAGCCAAAATTGGAAACATAGACGTTTCTGATCATGCCCCGATTTCAATTGACTTGGAGATGAAAACACCCCAACTGAAATCATTTAACTGGAGGTTTCCGGCCTATCTGAGCACTAACGAAGACTTTCAATTATTTCTTAAAACAAGCTGGGCAAACTATATGGACGATAATATTGACCACTGGGATGACCCACACCTGTTGTGGGCAGCGACAAAGCCAGTATTAAGAGGGCAGATAATCTCATATCTGATAAAACAAAAAAAATCATACCAGGAAAAGTATAACCTTCTGCAAAAACAATTAACAGAACACTACAAAACTTTTAAAAAAACAAATGCAGAGGAGGATAAAAATAAATATAAAGAGACAAAATCACTCTTTGATACTTTATTGACTGGAAAAGCATTTAACACTTTAAGTCACACAGCAAATCGATTTTACAGATATGGCAATAAATCTGGGAAACTGCTCGCACACATAGCAAAAAAACAGTTGAAAAACACATACATACAAAAACTTAAGACAGCTGATGGTTGGACACGGCAACCTGAGCAAATTCAACACATCTTAATTGAACACTTTAGGAACCTATACGAGGCCCCACCAGATGATCCGAATGATGGCCTTAGATTTCTGCAAGAAGCCAACTTAACAAAGTTATCAGTCCAAGACCGTGAGATTCTTGATGCACCTGTAACAGAAAAAGAAATATCAGACACAATCAAACACCTAAAAAATGGCAAAACACCTGGGCCAGATGGTTTTACTGCAGAATTCTACAAACTTTTATTACCAGATATAGTGCCCCTTCTTAATACCTTATATTCAGACACACTTCAGGGTAACCCATTATGGCATGAAGCCAATGTAGCCCGAATAATATTAATCCCCAAAGAGGGCAGAGACCCAACGGACCCTAAATCATACAGACCAATTTCACTCTTGAATCAAGACCTAAAAATCCTAAATAAAATAATGGCCGATAGATTACAGCAGGTACTACCATCAATACTTACCGACAATCAAGTAGGCTTCCTTAAGCATAGATATCCGGTACGAGCCCTGCGACAAATTCTAACGGCAATATACGTCAACAATCTGGAAAAAAGAAAACATGGGATGTTAGTCAATTTAGATGCAGATAAAGCCTTCGATAGAATAACACATTCACATCTACTTCGGTTACTTAAATTCCAACACTTTGGCTTACACATGCTTAACCTTTTCAAGAACCTATATTTGACACCCACCACTTTCCTAACAGTAAATAACGTCAACTCCAACAGATTCCAAATCTACAGGGGCACACGTCAAGGCTGCCCACTATCACCTCTTTTATTTAACGTTGCTATTGACCCTTTGCTAAAACACCTATTACAACACCAAGGACTACACGGCATTCAAATAGGACACTCAACGTTAAAAGTTACAGCATTTGCTGACGATATCCTAATGTTCCTGGGTCAACCCAAAACAGATATACCGATAATCTTACAACTAATCGACAGGTTCGGTGCCATTGCAGGATTCCAGGTTAATCTAGATAAAACCGAAGCATTACAGTTACATCACTCCAACCCAACAGATTGGCTACCACATTTCCCCTTTAAAAAAAACACGCACAGCATTAAATATCTAGGTATCAGACTACCATCACACCACAAAGACGCTTACGCATTAAACATACAGAAAACAATCGATAACATCTTACAAGAGATTCAACAATGGAAACATTTGAACTTAACATTTTTAGGCAGAATACATTTTATCAAAATGTTCCTCTTCCCCAAGATACTATACCCAATACAGATGCTACCCTACTATATAAAAGAAGCAGACCTAAAAAAGCTGAATCAAGCGTTTAGATTATTTATTTGGAATAAAAAACGACCGAGGATCAGTCTTTACAAGTTACAACAACCCAAACATTTAGGTGGAACCAACCTCCCTAATATTAAGGAGTATAATGAGGCGGCACTCCTACGATACGCAGGGGACTGGATCTTAAACAGAGACCTTTACACAACAATATCTCTTGACAGCTACACGACACGCAACTATTCCCTTAACTACCTTTTACACCTTCCAATCCACCAACTGCCGTCCACTGTACGCATCAACCCAATATTGATGGACACATACAAAGCATGGCACGTAGTCAGGAAAAAACAAAAGCTATCAACACACTCTTCCCCGTATTTGTCATGGATAGAAAACAAAAACTTCCCAATCGGCATATGCAACCCAATTCTACAACAATGGAGAGAGATGGGATTACAAAACCTACATGACATAATGGACATAAATAATACTGCATTTTCTAGGGCAAAACTATCGGACAAATTTCCGTTTACAACTCAACATATATTTTTAGCTTTACAACTTCTCCATTTCGCAACACATGAGATTAAAAAGATGACTGATATTGATAAAACCAGTTATTTCAACAAAATTTGGAAAAATAAACGAGAAAAACATACAACATCACACCTATATCAATTGATTAGAACAACAATAGACTTGGAAGATGAACAAAGACCAGGCTTTGCTTGGACAAAAGATATTCCAAATTCCACGACTGTAGATATCTTACAACAACATACGAAAATTATGCGACTGCTTCCAGTCAGTAGGTATCAGGAAATGGCCTTGCAAATATTACATAATGCTTATCTAACTCCAAGCAGGAGATATAAGATGGGACTTCTGCCCTCTGATGACTGCCTTAGGTGCCAATCTTCCAGAGCAGATTTAATACATAACATGTGGTCGTGCCCCCCTCTACAAAATTTCTGGCAGGAGGTGTCAAACTATGGTGCTCAGGTGGCTGGTAAACCTATTCAGACACAATTGGAATGGGCACTGTTCAGCGATGTTACACATCTAACACAATTAACGAAAACAGACAAAAACTTAATAGGGAAATTGGCGGCAGCGGCCCGAAAAACAATACTACAGCATTGGCTGAGTAAAGACCCCCCCAACATTCTTTTTGTGAAACAAAAACTACACCACATTTTTTATATGGACTGGTTGGAAGCCACAACCAGTAAGGAACACAACACTGAAAAATTTTTCAAGACATGGGAGACTTACATAGGAACCCTACCGCAACAAACCAGACATCTCACAATACATACATTTCGCTATACAACATGGTATGACACAGCGTTGCTCACGGGACACCCGATGGTCATGGAGTCATCCCAGCACCTTGGAAACCAACCATTAAACCGACAACAACCGAGTCAAACACCCCCCAGGAGCCACCATACCAACAGATTGTTAAGTTCTTATTCGTCAAATCCTATGTAGAGACTTATTCAACTAACTTAATCTCTTATCTGAGCTGAAAGTTCAATTGTTACTGTTTTTCCATTTACAAACCATAACCAACCTCAGAACACAATACTTTAGAATTAATGATAGATAATGTTAATCATACATCACAATGTAATTTTTGTGTGAAAACCTTCAATAAAAACAAGTTTTAAAAAAAAAAACAGGAGACATGTTAAGATGCAGGGAGATTTAAAGATGTTAATAGCAGGGGCAAGAAGAAAATACTCAATCAAAAGATCATGTTGTTATATTGAAGATATTGTCCGATTGCGTTATTATATTACTGTGTAATACAATGACATGTAAGAAAAGTAAACCAGGCAATAATCCTGGTATTAAGTAATCCTTTTACTATGCTTACTTTGTGTTTGCTATGTTTGAAATAAATAACCAATAGATACATTTATGAAAGTAGTTCACCATGGGAAAACTCATGGACAAGTTTTCATTTGAGATGCAATTCAATTCAGAAAATATTATCTCGTGGTTAATCACTTGAAAACTCGAATGAAGTCTGTGGGGAAAAACTGGAGCTGAATTTGTAGAAACGTTCTTTCTCTTTGAATTGAATCTCATCCATGAGTTTTGACATGGTAAAACTTTTTCACACTGAAATGAATATGGCCCGTTATTGGCACTCAATATGTTTCTCAGTTGATGTGAAACTTCCAATGCTGCTTCTGTTCCTAATTTTTTAAAACTATTTTAAAGCCCTAAAGGGGGCATCTACCCCTAGACTTTTCTGGTGTATTGAATTTTTTTGACTTATAAAAGATTAATATAATATTTTAAATTGAAGCAATATGGTTACACTTTGCATCAAACATTATTGCATATCCTGTCAGCAATGTCTAATTTTTTCTACTTTCCAATTTACTCCAACAGCCACAACACCACATGAAAGAAAATGTCTCTGTCATCATGATGGAAGAGTGTACATGCCAGGTAAATCAGTCAGTACTAGCATGTTTGGGTGTTCTTTAAAGAGGATCTCATGTCAAGCAAGATTTACTGTAAACGTAAAGCTGTTTTGTAATTTATGTACCTTCCCTATTTGAAGCAGCTTCTGACAAAAGCATTGTTGAGAGTTTTTATTTTAGCAAGCAGGCTTTCGGAGCAAAACCTTTTGAAAGCCCAGAGTATCGGTGACTATAAATGTCCAAACGCTTGTTGTGCACTCCTAGATAGGATTAGCCCATGGGTGGCTACCTCTCACTTGAGCCAAAAACCTGCCATAAACCAACTAAATATGCCAATTTCTCTGAAAACCTGCTCCTGGATCTTGTGCAGCTGTTGCTAGATGGTATTGCTCATACTGGCAAACTATTCTATATACATACGAACATACATACGTACATACAGACAGAGTATGGTTTAATGATTAATTTATGTTAACACCGTACCACATTACTCACCATTTCCCCAGTAAAAATTGTTTAGTATGATAAATAGATGAGCCCCCTGGTGCAGGTGAGAATTATTTGTCACAGAAGATGCAGGAGAATCCGCGGAACTCTACGATAGCCATAAAGAGCAAGGCAGTTACCTACTGCTGATATAGTCAAGAACAAGAACTTAAACAGTGGACTTCTTTTCCTTCTTCGTGCAGACCAGGAAATAATAAGCAGCCACAGTAGTGAAAAGGATGGAAAATGCTACAGTCTTGTATGTGACAGCAACTGCGTGAAAAGAACAAGCGAGATAACATGTCCACCAGTTACACCACCATGTAAGTACTTACAACTACAAGAGGCACTTTAACACTGAGGGAGACTGCAAGATGCTAATAGCGGGAATAGGAAGAAATATTACAAAAAAGTGATGACATTTTTATATGCATATTATTATCATGGCGCACCACTGTATCACTGAGAAATACAATAAAATGTAAGAAAAGTCACCCACACCATAATTCCGGAAAAGAAAATTCCTTTTATGGTTACACTGTTGGTGTGTGCCATGTTTAAAATAAATGACAAATAGGCAGAGATATGATACAGAGAAAGGGGATGTCTACCCAAGGACCAAAATAAGTGCACAGTATCATAGCTATATTTCCAGTAGAAAATGACCAAGGGAGGAAAAAAAAGCCAATGTTCCTTTAAGGCAAAGGGCGCAGGAAGATGGCCTATATTTGAAGGTGAGGGAATGCATATTGCCCTTTGGTAGTTTTCTTAAAATGTGAGAAATATGATTTTATTTCACACCAAACATTAGTCAATATCCTGTTAACAATTTCGTCTAATTTATTTAATTTATTCTAACAGCCGCAACACCACACAAAAGAAAATGTGTCTGTCGTCACGAGGGAAGAGTCTATGTGCCAGGTAAAGAATGCAATACTAGAATCAGAGGAACTTCACAATAGCCAGACAGAACACTGCCGTTACCTATAGTTGATATGATCAAGAACAAGCAATTACCAGTAGCTTTCTTTTCTTTCTTCTTGCAGATCAGGAAATAGAAAGCAGCCACAGCCGTGAAAAGGATGGAAAATGCTACAGTCTTGTGTGTGACAGCAACTGCGAGAAAAGAACAAGCGACATAACATGTCCACCAGTTCGACAACGTAGTAAGTAATTACCATTAAACAGGAGACATGTTAAGATGCAGGGAGATTTAAAGATGTTAATAGCAGGGGCAAGAAGAAAATACTCAATCAAAAGATCATGTTGTTATATTGAAGATATTGTCCGATTGCGTTATTATATTGCTGTGTAATACAATGACATGTAAGAAAAGTAAACCAGGCAATAATCCTGGTATTAAGTAATCCTTTTACTATGCTTACTTTGTGTTTGCTATGTTTGAAATAAATAACCAATAGATACATTTATGAAAGTAGTTCACCATGGGAAAACTCATGGACAAGTTTTCATTTGAGATGCAATTCAATTCAGAAAATATTATCTCGTGGTTAATCACTTGAAAACTCGAATGAAGTCTGTGGGGAAAAACTGGAGCTGAATTTGTAGAAACGTTTTTCTCTTTGAATTGAATCTCATCCATGAGTTTTGACATGGTAAAACTTTTTCACACTGAAATGAATATGGCCCGTTATTGGCACTCAATATGTTTCTCAGTTGATGTGAAACTTCCAATGCTGCTTCTGTTCCTAATTTTTTTAAAACTATTTTAAAGCCTTAAAGGGGGCATCTACCCCTAGACTTTTCTGGTGTATTGAATTTTTTTGACTTATAAAAGATTAATATAATATTTTAAATTGAAGTAATATGGTTACACTTTGCATCAAACATTATTGCATATCCTGTCAGCAATGTCTAATTTTTTCTACTTTCCAATTTACTCCAACAGCCACAACACCACATGAAAGAAAATGTCTCTGTCATCATGATGGAAGAGTGTACATGCCAGGTAAATCAGTCAGTACTAGCATGTTTGGGTGTTCTTTAAAGAGGATCTCATGTCAAGCAAGATTTACTGTAAACGTAAAGCTGTTTTGTAATTTATGTACCTTCCCTATTTGAAGCAGCTTCTGACAAAAACATTGTGGAGAGTTTTTATTTTAGCAAGCAGGCTTTCGGAGCAAAACCTTTTGAAAGCCCAGAGTATCGGTGACTATAAATGTCCAAACGCTTGTTGTGCACTCCTAGATAGGATTAGCCCATGGGTGGCTACCTCTCACTTGAGCCAAAAACCTGCCATAAACCAACTAAATATGCCAATTTCTCTGAAAACCTGCTCCTGGATCTTGTGCAGCTGTTGCTAGATGGTATTGCTCATACTGGCAAACTATTCTATATACATACGAACATACATACGTACATACAGACAGAGTACGGTTTAATGATTAATTTATGTTAACACCGTACCACATTACTCACCATTTCCCCAGTAAAAATTGTTTAGTATGATAAATAGATGAGCCCCCTGGTGCAGGTGAGAATTATTTGTCACAGAAGATGCAGGAGAATCCGCGGAACTCTACGATAGCCATAAAGAGCAAGGCAGTTACCTACTGCTGATATAGTCAAGAACAAGAACTTAAACAGTGGACTTCTTTTCCTTCTTCGTGCAGACCAGGAAATAATAAGCAGCCACAGTAGTGAAAAGGATGGAAAATGCTACAGTCTTGTATGTGACAGCAACTGCGTGAAAAGAACAAGCGAGATAACATGTCCACCAGTTACACCACCATGTAAGTACTTACAACTACAAGAGGCACTTTAACACTGAGGGAGACTGCAAGATGCTAATAGCGGGAATAGGAAGAAATATTACAAAAAAGTGATGACATTTTCATATGCATATTATTATCATGGAGCACCACTGTATCACTGAGAAATACAATAAAATGTAAGAAAAGTCACCCACACCATAATTCCGGAAAAGAAAATTCCTTTTATGGTTACACTGTTGGTGTGTGCCATGTTTAAAATAAATGATAAATAGGCAGGGATATGATACAGAGAAAGGGGATGTCTACCCAAGGACCAAAATAAGTGCACAGTATCATAGCTATATTTCCAGTAGAAAATGACCAAGGGAGGAAAAAAAAGCCAATGTTCCTTTAAGGCAAAGGGCGCAGGAAGATGGCCTATATTTGAAGGTGAGGGAATGCATATTGCCCTTTGGTAGTTTTCTTAAAATGTGAGAAATATGATTTGATTTCGCACCAAACATTAGTCAATATCCTGTTAACAATTTCGTCTAATTTTTTTAATTTATTCTAACAGCCGCAACACCACACAAAAGAAAATGTGTCTGTCATCACGAGGGAAGAGTCTATGTGCCAGGTAAAGAATGCAATACTAGAATCAGAGGAACTTCACAATAGCCAGACAGAACACTGCCGTTACCTATAGTTGATATGATCAAGAACAAGCAATTACCAGTAGCTTTCTTTTCTTTCTTCTTGCAGATCAGGAAATAGAAAGCAGCCACAGCCGTGAAAAGGATGGAAAATGCTACAGTCTTGTGTGTGACAGCAACTGCGAGAAAAGAACAAGCGAGATAACATGTCCACCAGGTCGACAACGTAGTAAGTAATTACCACTAAACAGGAGACATGCTAAGATGCAGGGAGATTTAAAGATGTTAATAGCAGGGGCAAGAAGAAAATACTCAATCAAAAGATCATGTTGTTATGTTGAAGATATTGTCCGATTGTGTTATTATATTGCTGTGTAATACAATGACATGTAAGAAAAGTAAACCAGGCAATAATCCTGGTATTAAGTAATCCTTTTACTATGCTTACTTTGTGTTTGCTATGTTTGAAATAAATAACCAATAGATACATGTATGAAAATAGTTCACCATGGGAAAACTCATGGACAAGATTTCATTTGAGATGCAATTCAATTCAGAAAATATTATCTCGTGGTTAATCACTTGAAAACTCTAATGAAGTCTGTGGGGAAAAACTGGAGCCGAATTTGTAGAAACGTTCTTTCTCTTTGAATTGAATCTCATCCATGAGTTTTTACATGGTAAAACTTTTTCACACTGAAATGAATATGGCCCGTTATTGGCACTCAATATGTTTCTCAGTTAATGTGAAACTTCCAATGCTGCTTCTGTTCCTAATTTTTTTAAAACTATTTTAAAGCCTTAAAGGGGGCATCTACCCCTAGACTTTTCTGGTGTATTGAATTTTTTTGACTTAAAAAAGATTAATATAATATTTTAAATTGAAGTAATATGGTTACACTTTGCATCAAACATAATTGCATATCCTGTCAGCAATGTCAAATTTTTTTCTACTTTCCAATTTACTCCAACAGCCACAACACCACATGAAAGAAAATGTCTCTGTCATCATGATGGAAGAGTGTACATGCCAGGTAAATCAGTCAGTACTAGCATGTTTGGGTGTTCTTTAAAGAGGATCTCATGTCAAGCAAGATTTACTGTAAACGTAAAGCTGTTTTGTAATTTATGTACCTTCCCTATTTGAAGCAGCTTCTGACAAAAACATTGTGGAGAGTTTTTATTTTAGCAAGCAGGCTTTCGGAGCAAAACCTTTTGAAAGCCCAGAGTATCGGTGACTATAAATGTCCAAACGCTTGTTGTGCACTCCTAGATAGGATTAGCCCATGGGTGGCTACCTCTCACTTGAGCCAAAAACCTGCCATAAACCAACTAAATATGCAAATTTCTCTGAAAACCTGCTCCTGGATCTTGTGCAGCTGTTGCTAGACGGTATTGCTCATACTGGCAAACTATTCTATCTACATACGAACATACATACGTACATACAGACAGAGTACGGTTTAATGATTTATTTATGTTAACACCGTACCACATTACTCACCATTTCCCCAGTAAAAAGTGTTCAGTATGATAAATAGATGAGCCCCCTGGTGCAGGTGAGAATTATTTGTCACAGAAGATGCAGGAGAATCCGTGGAACTCTACGATAGCCATAAAGAGCAAGGCAGTTACCTACTGCTGATATAGTCAAGAACAAGAACTTAAACAGTGGACTTCTTTTCCTTCTTCATGCAGACCAGGAAATAATAAGCAGCCACAGTAGTGAAAAGGATGGAAAATGCTACAGTCTTGTATGTGACAGCAACTGCGTGAAAAGAACAAGCGAGATAACATGTCCACCAGTTACACCACCATGTAAGTACTTACAACTACAAGAGGCACTTTAACACTGAGGGAGACTGCAAGATGCTAATAGCGGAATATGAAGAAATATTACAAAAAAGTGATGACATTTTCATATGCATATTATTATCATGGAGCACCACTGTACCACTGAGAAATACAATAAAATGTAAGAAAAGTCACCCACACCATAATTCAGGAAAAGAAAATTCCTTTTATGGTTACACTGTTGGTGTGTGCCATGTTTAAAATGATAAATAGGCAGGGATATGATACAGAGAAAGGGGATGTCTACCCAAGGACCAAAATAAGTGCACAGTATCATAGCTATATTTCCAGTAGAAAATGACCAAGGGAGGAAAAAAAAGCCAATGTTCCTTTAATGCAAAGGGCGCAGGAAGATGGCCTATATTTGAAGGTGAGGGAATGCATATTGCCCTTTGGTAGTTTTCTTAAAATGTGAGAAATATGATTTTATTTTGCACCAAACATTAGTCAATATCCTGTTAACAATTTCATCTAATTTATTTAATTTATTCTAACAGCCGCAACACCACACAAAAGAAAATGTGTCTGTCGTCACGAGGGAAGAGTCTATGTGCCAGGTAAAGAATGCAATACTAGAATCAGAGGAACTTCACAATAGCCAGGCAGAACACTGCCGTTACCTATAGTTGATATGATCAAGAACAAGCAATTAGCTTTCTTTTCTTTCTTCTTGCAGATCAGGAAATAGAAAGCAGCCACAGTAGTGAAAAGGATGGAAAATGCTACAGTCTTGTGTGTGACAGCAACTGCGAGAAAAGAACAAGCGAGATAACATGTCCACCAGTTCGACAACGTAGTAAGTAATTACCACTAAACAGGAGACATGCTAAGATGCAGAGAGATTTAAAGATGTTAATAGCAGGGGCAAGAAGAAAATACTCAATCAAAAGATCATGTTGTTATATTGAAGATATTGTCCGATTGCGTTATTATATTGCTGTGTAATACAATGACATGTAAGAAAAGTAAACCAGGCAATAATCCTGGTATTAAGTAATCCTTTTACTATGCTTACTTTGTGTTTGCTATGTTTGAAATAAATAACCAATAGATACATGTATGAAAGTAGTTCACCATGGGAAAACTCATGGACAAGTTTTCATTTGAGATGCAATTCAATTCAGAAAATATTATCTCGTGGTTAATCACTTGAAAACTCGAATGAAGTCTGTGGGGAAAAACTGGAGCTGAATTTGTAGAAACGTTCTTTCTCTTTGAATTGAATCTCATCCATGAGTTTTGACATGGTAAAACTTTTTCACACTGAAATGAATATGGCCCGTTATTGGCACTCAATATGTTTCTCAGTTAATGTGAAACTTCCAATGCTGCTTCTCTTCCTAATTTTTTTAAAACTATTTTAAAGCCTTAAGGGGGGCATCTACCCCTAGACTTTTCTGGTGTATTGAATTTTTTTGACTTAGAAAAGATTAATATAATATTTTAAATTGAAGTAATATGGTTACACTTTGCATCAAACATTATTGCATATCCTGTTAGCAATGTCTAATTTTTTTCTACTTTCCAATTTACTCCAACAGCCACAACACCACATGAAAGAAAATGTCTCTGTCATCATGATGGAAGAGTGTACATGCCAGGTAAATCAGTCAGTACTAGCATGTTTGGGTGTTCTTTAAAGAGGATCTCATGTCAAGCAAGATTTACTGTAAACGTAAAGCTGTTTTGTAATTTATGTACCTTCCCTATTTGAAGCAGCTTCTGACAAAAACATTGTGGAGAGTTTTTATTTTAGCAAGCAGGCTTTCGGAGCAAAACCTTTTGAAAGCCCAGAGTATCGGTGACTATAAATGTCCAAACGCTTGTTGTGCACTCCTAGATAGGATTAGCCCATGGGTGGCTACCTCTCACTTGAGCCAAAAACCTGCCATAAACCAACTAAATATGCCAATTTCTCTGAAAACCTGCTCCTGGATCTTGTGCAGCTGTTGCTAGATGGTATTGCTTATACTGGCAAACTATTCTATATACATACGAACATACATACGTACATACAGACAGAGTACGGTTTAATGATTAATTTATGTTAACACCGTACCACATTACTCACCATTTCCCCAGTAAAAAGTGTTCAGTATGATAAATAGATGAGCCCCCTGGTGCAGGTGAGAATTATTTGTCACAGAAGATGCAGGAGAATCCGTGGAACTCTACGATAGCCATAAAGAGCAAGGCAGTTACCTACTGCTGATATAGTCAAGAACAAGAACTTAAACAGTGGACTTCTTTTCCTTCTTCATGCAGACCAGGAAATAATAAGCAGCCACAGTAGTGAAAAGGATGGAAAATGTTACAGTCTTGTATGTGACAGCAACTGCGTGAAAAGAACAAGCGAGATAACATGTCCACCAGTTACACCACCAAGTAAGTACTTACAACTACAAGAGGCACTTTAACACTGAGGGAGACTGCAAGATGCTAATAGCGGGAATAGGAAGAAATATTACAAAAAAGTGATGACATTTTCATATGCATATTATTATCATGGAGCACCACTGTATCACTGAGAAATACAATAAAATGTAAGAAAAGTCACCCACACCATAATTCCGGAAAAGAAAATTCCTTTTATGGTTACACTGTTGGTGTTTGCCATGTTTAAAATAAATGACAAATAGGCAGGGATATGATACAGAGAAAGGGGATGTCTACCCAAGGACAAAAATAAGTGCAAAGTATCATAGCTATATTTCCAGTAGATAATGACCAAGGGAGAAAAAAAAAGTCAATGTTCCTTTAATGCAAAGGGCACAGGGAGATGGCCTTTTATTTAAAGTTGAAGGGATGCATAGTACCCATTGATAGATTTATTAAAATGTGAGAAATATGATTTTATTTTGCACCAAACATTAGTCAATATCCTGTTAACAATTTCATCTAATTTATTTAATTTATTCTAACAGCCGCAACACCACACAAAAGAAAATGTGTCTGTCGTCACGAGGGAAGAGTCTATGTGCCAGGTAAAGAATGCAATACTAGAATCAGAGGAACTTCACAATAGCCAGGCAGAACACTGCCGTTACCTATAGTTGATATGATCAAGAACAAGCAATTAGCTTTCTTTTCTTTCTTCTTGCAGATCAGGAAATAGAAAGCAGCCACAGTAGTGAAAAGGATGGAAAATGCTACAGTCTTGTGTGTGACAGCAACTGCGAGAAAAGAACAAGCGAGATAACATGTCCACCAGTTCGACAACGTAGTAAGTAATTACCACTAAACAGGAGACATGCTAAGATGCAGAGAGATTTAAAGATGTTAATAGCAGGGGCAAGAAGAAAATACTCAATCAAAAGATCATGTTGTTATATTGAAGATATTGTCCGATTGCGTTATTATATTGCTGTGTAATACAATGACATGTAAGAAAAGTAAACCAGGCAATAATCCTGGTATTAAGTAATCCTTTTACTATGCTTACTTTGTGTTTGCTATGTTTGAAATAAATAACCAATAGATACATGTATGAAAGTAGTTCACCATGGGAAAACTCATGGACAAGTTTTCATTTGAGATGCAATTCAATTCAGAAAATATTATCTCGTGGTTAATCACTTGAAAACTCGAATGAAGTCTGTGGGGAAAAACTGGAGCTGAATTTGTAGAAACGTTCTTTCTCTTTGAATTGAATCTCATCCATGAGTTTTGACATGGTAAAACTTTTTCACACTGAAATGAATATGGCCCGTTATTGGCACTCAATATGTTTCTCAGTTAATGTGAAACTTCCAATGCTGCTTCTCTTCCTAATTTTTTTAAAACTATTTTAAAGCCTTAAGGGGGGCATCTACCCCTAGACTTTTCTGGTGTATTGAATTTTTTTGACTTAGAAAAGATTAATATAATATTTTAAATTGAAGTAATATGGTTACACTTTGCATCAAACATTATTGCATATCCTGTTAGCAATGTCTAATTTTTTTCTACTTTCCAATTTACTCCAACAGCCACAACACCACATGAAAGAAAATGTCTCTGTCATCATGATGGAAGAGTGTACATGCCAGGTAAATCAGTCAGTACTAGCATGTTTGGGTGTTCTTTAAAGAGGATCTCATGTCAAGCAAGATTTACTGTAAACGTAAAGCTGTTTTGTAATTTATGTACCTTCCCTATTTGAAGCAGCTTCTGACAAAAACATTGTGGAGAGTTTTTATTTTAGCAAGCAGGCTTTCGGAGCAAAACCTTTTGAAAGCCCAGAGTATCGGTGACTATAAATGTCCAAACGCTTGTTGTGCACTCCTAGATAGGATTAGCCCATGGGTGGCTACCTCTCACTTGAGCCAAAAACCTGCCATAAACCAACTAAATATGCCAATTTCTCTGAAAACCTGCTCCTGGATCTTGTGCAGCTGTTGCTAGATGGTATTGCTCATACTGGCAAACTATTCTATATACATACGAACATACATACGTACATACAGACAGAGTACGGTTTAATGATTAATTTATGTTAACACCGTACCACATTACTCACCATTTCCCCAGTAAAAAGTGTTCAGTATGATAAATAGATGAGCCCCCTGGTGCAGGTGAGAATTATTTGTCACAGAAGATGCAGGAGAATCCGTGGAACTCTACGATAGCCATAAAGAGCAAGGCAGTTACCTACTGCTGATATAGTCAAGAACAAGAACTTAAACAGTGGACTTCTTTTCCTTCTTCATGCAGACCAGGAAATAATAAGCAGCCACAGTAGTGAAAAGGATGGAAAATGCTACAGTCTTGTATGTGACAGCAACTGCGTGAAAAGAACAAGCGAGATAACATGTCCACCAGTTACACCACCAAGTAAGTACTTACAACTACAAGAGGCACTTTAACACTGAGGGAGACTGCAAGATGCTAATAGCGGGAATAGGAAGAAATATTACAAAAAAGTGATGACATTTTCATATGCATATTATTATCATGGAGCACCACTGTATCACTGAGAAATACAATAAAATGTAAGAAAAGTCACCCACACCATAATTCCGGAAAAGAAAATTCCTTTTATGGTTACACTGTTGGTGTTTGCCATGTTTAAAATAAATGACAAATAGGCAGGGATATGATACAGAGAAAGGGGATGTCTACCCAAGGACAAAAATAAGTGCAAAGTATCATAGCTATATTTCCAGTAGATAATGACCAAGGGAGAAAAAAAAAGTCAATGTTCCTTTAATGCAAAGGGCACAGGGAGATGGCCTTTTATTTAAAGTTGAAGGGATGCATAGTACCCATTGATAGATTTATTAAAATGTGAGAAATATGATTTTATTTTGCACCAAACATTAGTCAATATCCTGTTAACAATTTCATCTAATTTATTTAATTTATTCTAACAGCCGCAACACCACACAAAAGAAAATGTGTCTGTCGTCACGAGGGAAGAGTCTATGTGCCAGGTAAAGAATGCAATACTAGAATCAGAGGAACTTCACAATAGCCAGGCAGAACACTGCCGTTACCTATAGTTGATATGATCAAGAACAAGCAATTAGCTTTCTTTTCTTTCTTCTTGCAGATCAGGAAATAGAAAGCAGCCACAGTAGTGAAAAGGATGGAAAATGCTACAGTCTTGTGTGTGACAGCAACTGCGAGAAAAGAACAAGCGAGATAACATGTCCACCAGTTCGACAACGTAGTAAGTAATTACCACTAAACAGGAGACATGCTAAGATGCAGAGAGATTTAAAGATGTTAATAGCAGGGGCAAGAAGAAAATACTCAATCAAAAGATCATGTTGTTATATTGAAGATATTGTACGATTGCGTTATTATATTGCTGTGCAATACAATGACATGTAAGAAAAGTAAACCAGGCAATAATCCTGGTATTAAGTAATCCTTTTACTATGCTTACTTTGTGTTTGCTATGTTTGAAATAAATAACCAATAGATACATGTATGAAAGTAGTTCACCATGGGAAAACTCATGGACAAGTTTTCATTTGAGATGCAATTCAATTCAGAAAATATTATCTCGTGGTTAATCACTTGAAAACTCGAATGAAGTCTGTGGGGAAAAACTGGAGCTGAATTTGTAGAAACGTTCTTTCTCTTTGAATTGAATCTCATCCATGAGTTTTGACATGGTAAAACTTTTTCACACTGAAATGAATATGGCCCGTTATTGGCACTCAATATGTTTCTCAGTTAATGTGAAACTTCCAATGCTGCTTCTCTTCCTAATTTTTTTAAAACTATTTTAAAGCCTTAAGGGGGGCATCTACCCCTAGACTTTTCTGGTGTATTGAATTTTTTTGACTTAGAAAAGATTAATATAATATTTTAAATTGAAGTAATATGGTTACACTTTGCATCAAACATTATTGCATATCCTGTTAGCAATGTCTAATATTTTTCTACTTTCCAATTTACTCCAACAGCCACAACACCACATGAAAGAAAATGTCTCTGTCATCATGATGGAAGAGTGTACATGCCAGGTAAATCAGTCAGTACTAGCATGTTTGGGTGTTCTTTAAAGAGGATCTCATGTCAAGCAAGATTTACTGTAAACGTAAAGCTGTTTTGTAATTTATGTACCTTCCCTATTTGAAGCAGCTTCTGACAAAAACATTGTGGAGAGTTTTTATTTTAGCAAGCAGGCTTTCGGAGCAAAACCTTTTGAAAGCCCAGAGTATCGGTGACTATAAATGTCCAAACGCTTGTTGTGCACTCCTAGATAGGATTAGCCCATGGGTGGCTACCTCTCACTTGAGCCAAAAACCTGCCATAAACCAACTAAATATGCCAATTTCTCTGAAAACCTGCTCCTGGATCTTGTGCAGCTGTTGCTAGATGGTATTGCTCATACTGGCAAACTATTCTATATACATACGAACATACATACGTACATACAGACAGAGTACGGTTTAATGATTAATTTATGTTAACACCGTACCACATTACTCACCATTTCCCCAGTAAAAATTGTTTAGTATGATAAATAGATGAGCCCCCTGGTGCAGGTGAGAATTATTTGTCACAGAAGATGCAGGAGAATCCGCGGAACTCTACGATAGCCATAAAGAGCAAGGCAGTTACCTACTGCTGATATAGTCAAGAACAAGAACTTAAACAGTGGACTTCTTTTCCTTCTTCATGCAGACCAGGAAATAATAAGCAGCCACAGTAGTGAAAAGGATGGAAAATGCTACAGTCTTGTATGTGACAGCAACTGCGTGAAAAGAACAAGCGAGATAACATGTCCACCAGTTACACCACCAAGTAAGTACTTACAACTACAAGAGGCACTTTAACACTGAGGGAGACTGCAAGATGCTAATAGCGGGAATAGGAAGAAATATTACAAAAAAGTGATGACATTTTCATATGCATATTATTATCATGGAGCACCACTGTATCACTGAGAAATACAATAAAATGTAAGAAAAGTCACCCACACCATAATTCCGGAAAAGAAAATTCCTTTTATGGTTACACTGTTGGTGTGTGCCATGTTTAAAATAAATGACAAATAGGCAGGGATATGATACAGAGAAAGGGGATGTCTACCCAAGGACCAAAATAAGTGCACAGTATCATAGCTATATTTCCAGTAGAAAATGACCAAGGGAGGAAAAAAAAGCCAATGTTCCTTTAAGGCAAAGGGCGCAGGAAGATGGCCTATTATTTGAAGGTGAGGGAATGCATATTGCCCTTTGGTAGTTTTCTTAAAATGTGAGAAATATGATTTTATTTTGCACCAAACATTAGTCAATTAGTCAACATCCTGTTAACAATTTCGTCTAATTTTTTTTTAATTTATTCTAACAGCCGCAACACCACACAAAAGAAAATGTGTCTGTCGTCACGAGGGAAGAGTCTATGTGCCAGGTAAAGAATGCAATACTAGAATCAGAGGAACTTCACAATAGCCAGACAGAACACTGCCGTTACCTATAGTTGATATGATCAAGAACAAGCAATTACCAGTAGCTTTCTTTTCTTTCTTCTTGCAGATCAGGAAATAGAAAGCAGCCACAGCCGTGAAAAGGATGGAAAATGCTACAGTCTTGTGTGTGACAGCAACTGCGAGAAAAGAACAAGCGAGATAACATGTCCACCAGGTCGACAACGTAGTAAGTAATTACCACTAAACAGGAGACATGCTAAGATGCAGGGAGATTTAAAGATGTTAATAGCAGGGGCAAGAAGAAAATACTCAATCAAAAGATCATGTTGTTATGTTGAAGATATTGTCCGATTGTGTTATTATATTGCTGTGTAATACAATGACATGTAAGAAAAGTAAACCAGGCAATAATCCTGGTATTAAGTAATCCTTTTACTATGCTTACTTTGTGTTTGCTATGTTTGAAATAAATAACCAATAGATACATGTATGAAAATAGTTCACCATGGGAAAACTCATGGACAAGATTTCATTTGAGATGCAATTCAATTCAGAAAATATTATCTCGTGGTTAATCACTTGAAAACTCTAATGAAGTCTGTGGGGAAAAACTGGAGCCGAATTTGTAGAAACGTTCTTTCTCTTTGAATTGAATCTCATCCATGAGTTTTTACATGGTAAAACTTTTTCACACTGAAATGAATATGGCCCGTTATTGGCACTCAATATGTTTCTCAGTTAATGTGAAACTTCCAATGCTGCTTCTGTTCCTAATTTTTTTAAAACTATTTTAAAGCCTTAAAGGGGGCATCTACCCCTAGACTTTTCTGGTGTATTGAATTTTTTTGACTTAAAAAAGATTAATATAATATTTTAAATTGAAGTAATATGGTTACACTTTGCATCAAACATAATTGCATATCCTGTCAGCAATGTCAAATTTTTTTCTACTTTCCAATTTACTCCAACAGCCACAACACCACATGAAAGAAAATGTCTCTGTCATCATGATGGAAGAGTGTACATGCCAGGTAAATCAGTCAGTACTAGCATGTTTGGGTGTTCTTTAAAGAGGATCTCATGTCAAGCAAGATTTACTGTAAACGTAAAGCTGTTTTGTAATTTATGTACCTTCCCTATTTGAAGCAGCTTCTGACAAAAACATTGTGGAGAGTTTTTATTTTAGCAAGCAGGCTTTCGGAGCAAAACCTTTTGAAAGCCCAGAGTATCGGTGACTATAAATGTCCAAACGCTTGTTGTGCACTCCTAGATAGGATTAGCCCATGGGTGGCTACCTCTCACTTGAGCCAAAAACCTGCCATAAACCAACTAAATATGCAAATTTCTCTGAAAACCTGCTCCTGGATCTTGTGCAGCTGTTGCTAGACGGTATTGCTCATACTGGCAAACTATTCTATCTACATACGAACATACATACGTACATACAGACAGAGTACGGTTTAATGATTTATTTATGTTAACACCGTACCACATTACTCACCATTTCCCCAGTAAAAAGTGTTCAGTATGATAAATAGATGAGCCCCCTGGTGCAGGTGAGAATTATTTGTCACAGAAGATGCAGGAGAATCCGTGGAACTCTACGATAGCCATAAAGAGCAAGGCAGTTACCTACTGCTGATATAGTCAAGAACAAGAACTTAAACAGTGGACTTCTTTTCCTTCTTCATGCAGACCAGGAAATAATAAGCAGCCACAGTAGTGAAAAGGATGGAAAATGCTACAGTCTTGTATGTGACAGCAACTGCGTGAAAAGAACAAGCGAGATAACATGTCCACCAGTTACACCACCATGTAAGTACTTACAACTACAAGAGGCACTTTAACACTGAGGGAGACTGCAAGATGCTAATAGCGGAATATGAAGAAATATTACAAAAAAGTGATGACATTTTCATATGCATATTATTATCATGGAGCACCACTGTACCACTGAGAAATACAATAAAATGTAAGAAAAGTCACCCACACCATAATTCAGGAAAAGAAAATTCCTTTTATGGTTACACTGTTGGTGTGTGCCATGTTTAAAATGATAAATAGGCAGGGATATGATACAGAGAAAGGGGATGTCTACCCAAGGACCAAAATAAGTGCACAGTATCATAGCTATATTTCCAGTAGAAAATGACCAAGGGAGGAAAAAAAAGCCAATGTTCCTTTAATGCAAAGGGCGCAGGAAGATGGCCTATATTTGAAGGTGAGGGAATGCATATTGCCCTTTGGTAGTTTTCTTAAAATGTGAGAAATATGATTTTATTTTGCACCAAACATTAGTCAATATCCTGTTAACAATTTCATCTAATTTATTTAATTTATTCTAACAGCCGCAACACCACACAAAAGAAAATGTGTCTGTCGTCACGAGGGAAGAGTCTATGTGCCAGGTAAAGAATGCAATACTAGAATCAGAGGAACTTCACAATAGCCAGGCAGAACACTGCCGTTACCTATAGTTGATATGATCAAGAACAAGCAATTAGCTTTCTTTTCTTTCTTCTTGCAGATCAGGAAATAGAAAGCAGCCACAGTAGTGAAAAGGATGGAAAATGCTACAGTCTTGTGTGTGACAGCAACTGCGAGAAAAGAACAAGCGAGATAACATGTCCACCAGTTCGACAACGTAGTAAGTAATTACCACTAAACAGGAGACATGCTAAGATGCAGAGAGATTTAAAGATGTTAATAGCAGGGGCAAGAAGAAAATACTCAATCAAAAGATCATGTTGTTATATTGAAGATATTGTCCGATTGCGTTATTATATTGCTGTGTAATACAATGACATGTAAGAAAAGTAAACCAGGCAATAATCCTGGTATTAAGTAATCCTTTTACTATGCTTACTTTGTGTTTGCTATGTTTGAAATAAATAACCAATAGATACATGTATGAAAGTAGTTCACCATGGGAAAACTCATGGACAAGTTTTCATTTGAGATGCAATTCAATTCAGAAAATATTATCTCGTGGTTAATCACTTGAAAACTCGAATGAAGTCTGTGGGGAAAAACTGGAGCTGAATTTGTAGAAACGTTCTTTCTCTTTGAATTGAATCTCATCCATGAGTTTTGACATGGTAAAACTTTTTCACACTGAAATGAATATGGCCCGTTATTGGCACTCAATATGTTTCTCAGTTAATGTGAAACTTCCAATGCTGCTTCTCTTCCTAATTTTTTTAAAACTATTTTAAAGCCTTAAGGGGGGCATCTACCCCTAGACTTTTCTGGTGTATTGAATTTTTTTGACTTAGAAAAGATTAATATAATATTTTAAATTGAAGTAATATGGTTACACTTTGCATCAAACATTATTGCATATCCTGTTAGCAATGTCTAATTTTTTTCTACTTTCCAATTTACTCCAACAGCCACAACACCACATGAAAGAAAATGTCTCTGTCATCATGATGGAAGAGTGTACATGCCAGGTAAATCAGTCAGTACTAGCATGTTTGGGTGTTCTTTAAAGAGGATCTCATGTCAAGCAAGATTTACTGTAAACGTAAAGCTGTTTTGTAATTTATGTACCTTCCCTATTTGAAGCAGCTTCTGACAAAAACATTGTGGAGAGTTTTTATTTTAGCAAGCAGGCTTTCGGAGCAAAACCTTTTGAAAGCCCAGAGTATCGGTGACTATAAATGTCCAAACGCTTGTTGTGCACTCCTAGATAGGATTAGCCCATGGGTGGCTACCTCTCACTTGAGCCAAAAACCTGCCATAAACCAACTAAATATGCCAATTTCTCTGAAAACCTGCTCCTGGATCTTGTGCAGCTGTTGCTAGATGGTATTGCTTATACTGGCAAACTATTCTATATACATACGAACATACATACGTACATACAGACAGAGTACGGTTTAATGATTAATTTATGTTAACACCGTACCACATTACTCACCATTTCCCCAGTAAAAAGTGTTCAGTATGATAAATAGATGAGCCCCCTGGTGCAGGTGAGAATTATTTGTCACAGAAGATGCAGGAGAATCCGTGGAACTCTACGATAGCCATAAAGAGCAAGGCAGTTACCTACTGCTGATATAGTCAAGAACAAGAACTTAAACAGTGGACTTCTTTTCCTTCTTCATGCAGACCAGGAAATAATAAGCAGCCACAGTAGTGAAAAGGATGGAAAATGTTACAGTCTTGTATGTGACAGCAACTGCGTGAAAAGAACAAGCGAGATAACATGTCCACCAGTTACACCACCAAGTAAGTACTTACAACTACAAGAGGCACTTTAACACTGAGGGAGACTGCAAGATGCTAATAGCGGGAATAGGAAGAAATATTACAAAAAAGTGATGACATTTTCATATGCATATTATTATCATGGAGCACCACTGTATCACTGAGAAATACAATAAAATGTAAGAAAAGTCACCCACACCATAATTCCGGAAAAGAAAATTCCTTTTATGGTTACACTGTTGGTGTTTGCCATGTTTAAAATAAATGACAAATAGGCAGGGATATGATACAGAGAAAGGGGATGTCTACCCAAGGACAAAAATAAGTGCAAAGTATCATAGCTATATTTCCAGTAGATAATGACCAAGGGAGAAAAAAAAAGTCAATGTTCCTTTAATGCAAAGGGCACAGGGAGATGGCCTTTTATTTAAAGTTGAAGGGATGCATAGTACCCATTGATAGATTTATTAAAATGTGAGAAATATGATTTTATTTTGCACCAAACATTAGTCAATATCCTGTTAACAATTTCATCTAATTTATTTAATTTATTCTAACAGCCGCAACACCACACAAAAGAAAATGTGTCTGTCGTCACGAGGGAAGAGTCTATGTGCCAGGTAAAGAATGCAATACTAGAATCAGAGGAACTTCACAATAGCCAGGCAGAACACTGCCGTTACCTATAGTTGATATGATCAAGAACAAGCAATTAGCTTTCTTTTCTTTCTTCTTGCAGATCAGGAAATAGAAAGCAGCCACAGTAGTGAAAAGGATGGAAAATGCTACAGTCTTGTGTGTGACAGCAACTGCGAGAAAAGAACAAGCGAGATAACATGTCCACCAGTTCGACAACGTAGTAAGTAATTACCACTAAACAGGAGACATGCTAAGATGCAGAGAGATTTAAAGATGTTAATAGCAGGGGCAAGAAGAAAATACTCAATCAAAAGATCATGTTGTTATATTGAAGATATTGTCCGATTGCGTTATTATATTGCTGTGTAATACAATGACATGTAAGAAAAGTAAACCAGGCAATAATCCTGGTATTAAGTAATCCTTTTACTATGCTTACTTTGTGTTTGCTATGTTTGAAATAAATAACCAATAGATACATGTATGAAAGTAGTTCACCATGGGAAAACTCATGGACAAGTTTTCATTTGAGATGCAATTCAATTCAGAAAATATTATCTCGTGGTTAATCACTTGAAAACTCGAATGAAGTCTGTGGGGAAAAACTGGAGCTGAATTTGTAGAAACGTTCTTTCTCTTTGAATTGAATCTCATCCATGAGTTTTGACATGGTAAAACTTTTTCACACTGAAATGAATATGGCCCGTTATTGGCACTCAATATGTTTCTCAGTTAATGTGAAACTTCCAATGCTGCTTCTCTTCCTAATTTTTTTAAAACTATTTTAAAGCCTTAAGGGGGGCATCTACCCCTAGACTTTTCTGGTGTATTGAATTTTTTTGACTTAGAAAAGATTAATATAATATTTTAAATTGAAGTAATATGGTTACACTTTGCATCAAACATTATTGCATATCCTGTTAGCAATGTCTAATTTTTTTCTACTTTCCAATTTACTCCAACAGCCACAACACCACATGAAAGAAAATGTCTCTGTCATCATGATGGAAGAGTGTACATGCCAGGTAAATCAGTCAGTACTAGCATGTTTGGGTGTTCTTTAAAGAGGATCTCATGTCAAGCAAGATTTACTGTAAACGTAAAGCTGTTTTGTAATTTATGTACCTTCCCTATTTGAAGCAGCTTCTGACAAAAACATTGTGGAGAGTTTTTATTTTAGCAAGCAGGCTTTCGGAGCAAAACCTTTTGAAAGCCCAGAGTATCGGTGACTATAAATGTCCAAACGCTTGTTGTGCACTCCTAGATAGGATTAGCCCATGGGTGGCTACCTCTCACTTGAGCCAAAAACCTGCCATAAACCAACTAAATATGCCAATTTCTCTGAAAACCTGCTCCTGGATCTTGTGCAGCTGTTGCTAGATGGTATTGCTCATACTGGCAAACTATTCTATATACATACGAACATACATACGTACATACAGACAGAGTACGGTTTAATGATTAATTTATGTTAACACCGTACCACATTACTCACCATTTCCCCAGTAAAAAGTGTTCAGTATGATAAATAGATGAGCCCCCTGGTGCAGGTGAGAATTATTTGTCACAGAAGATGCAGGAGAATCCGTGGAACTCTACGATAGCCATAAAGAGCAAGGCAGTTACCTACTGCTGATATAGTCAAGAACAAGAACTTAAACAGTGGACTTCTTTTCCTTCTTCATGCAGACCAGGAAATAATAAGCAGCCACAGTAGTGAAAAGGATGGAAAATGCTACAGTCTTGTATGTGACAGCAACTGCGTGAAAAGAACAAGCGAGATAACATGTCCACCAGTTACACCACCAAGTAAGTACTTACAACTACAAGAGGCACTTTAACACTGAGGGAGACTGCAAGATGCTAATAGCGGGAATAGGAAGAAATATTACAAAAAAGTGATGACATTTTCATATGCATATTATTATCATGGAGCACCACTGTATCACTGAGAAATACAATAAAATGTAAGAAAAGTCACCCACACCATAATTCCGGAAAAGAAAATTCCTTTTATGGTTACACTGTTGGTGTTTGCCATGTTTAAAATAAATGACAAATAGGCAGGGATATGATACAGAGAAAGGGGATGTCTACCCAAGGACAAAAATAAGTGCAAAGTATCATAGCTATATTTCCAGTAGATAATGACCAAGGGAGAAAAAAAAAGTCAATGTTCCTTTAATGCAAAGGGCACAGGGAGATGGCCTTTTATTTAAAGTTGAAGGGATGCATAGTCCCCATTGATAGATTTATTAAAATGTGAGAAATATGATTTTATTTTGCACCAAACATTAGTCAATTAGTCAACATCCTGTTAACAATTTCGTCTAATTTTTTTTTAATTTATTCTAACAGCCGCAACACCACACAAAAGAAAATGTGTCTGTCGTCACGAGGGAAGAGTCTATGTGCCAGGTAAAGAATGCAATACTAGAATCAGAGGAACTTCACAATAGCCAGGCAGAACACTGCCGTTACCTATAGTTGATATGATCAAGAACAAGCAATTAGCTTTCTTTTCTTTCTTCTTGCAGATCAGGAAATAGAAAGCAGCCACAGTAGTGAAAAGGATGGAAAATGCTACAGTCTTGTGTGTGACAGCAACTGCGAGAAAAGAACAAGCGAGATAACATGTCCACCAGTTCGACAACGTAGTAAGTAATTACCACTAAACAGGAGACATGCTAAGATGCAGAGAGATTTAAAGATGTTAATAGCAGGGGCAAGAAGAAAATACTCAATCAAAAGATCATGTTGTTATATTGAAGATATTGTCCGATTGCGTTATTATATTGCTGTGTAATACAATGACATGTAAGAAAAGTAAACCAGGCAATAATCCTGGTATTAAGTAATCCTTTTACTATGCTTACTTTGTGTTTGCTATGTTTGAAATAAATAACCAATAGATACATGTATGAAAGTAGTTCACCATGGGAAAACTCATGGACAAGTTTTCATTTGAGATGCAATTCAATTCAGAAAATATTATCTCGTGGTTAATCACTTGAAAACTCGAATGAAGTCTGTGGGGAAAAACTGGAGCTGAATTTGTAGAAACGTTCTTTCTCTTTGAATTGAATCTCATCCATGAGTTTTGACATGGTAAAACTTTTTCACACTGAAATGAATATGGCCCGTTATTGGCACTCAATATGTTTCTCAGTTAATGTGAAACTTCCAATGCTGCTTCTCTTCCTAATTTTTTTAAAACTATTTTAAAGCCTTAAGGGGGCATCTACCCCTAGACTTTTCTGGTGTATTGAATTTTTTTGACTTAGAAAAGATTAATATAATATTTTAAATTGAAGTAATATGGTTACACTTTGCATCAAACATTATTGCATATCCTGTTAGCAATGTCTAATATTTTTCTACTTTCCAATTTACTCCAACAGCCACAACACCACATGAAAGAAAATGTCTCTGTCATCATGATGGAAGAGTGTACATGCCAGGTAAATCAGTCAGTACTAGCATGTTTGGGTGTTCTTTAAAGAGGATCTCATGTCAAGCAAGATTTACTGTAAACGTAAAGCTGTTTTGTAATTTATGTACCTTCCCTATTTGAAGCAGCTTCTGACAAAAACATTGTGGAGAGTTTTTATTTTAGCAAGCAGGCTTTCGGAGCAAAACCTTTTGAAAGCCCAGAGTATCGGTGACTATAAATGTCCAAACGCTTGTTGTGCACTCCTAGATAGGATTAGCCCATGGGTGGCTACCTCTCACTTGAGCCAAAAACCTGCCATAAACCAACTAAATATGCCAATTTCTCTGAAAACCTGCTCCTGGATCTTGTGCAGCTGTTGCTAGATGGTATTGCTCATACTGGCAAACTATTCTATATACATACGAACATACATACGTACATACAGACAGAGTACGGTTTAATGATTTATTTATGTTAACACCGTACCACATTACTCACCATTTCCCCAGTAAAAAGTGTTCAGTATGATAAATAGATGAGCCCCCTGGTGCAGGTGAGAATTATTTGTCACAGAAGATGCAGGAGAATCCGTGGAACTCTACGATAGCCATAAAGAGCAAGGCAGTTACCTACTGCTGATATAGTCAAGAACAAGAACTTAAACAGTGGACTTCTTTTCCTTCTTCATGCAGACCAGGAAATAATAAGCAGCCACAGTAGTGAAAAGGATGGAAAATGTTACAGTCTTGTATGTGACAGCAACTGCGTGAAAAGAACAAGCGAGATAACATGTCCACCAGTTACACCACCAAGTAAGTACTTACAACTACAAGAGGCACTTTAACACTGAGGGAGACTGCAAGATGCTAATAGCGGGAATAGGAAGAAATATTACAAAAAAGTGATGACATTTTCATATGCATATTATTATCATGGAGCACCACTGTATCACTGAGAAATACAATAAAATGTAAGAAAAGTCACCCACACCATAATTCCGGAAAAGAAAATTCCTTTTATGGTTACACTGTTGGTGTTTGCCATGTTTAAAATAGACGACAAATAGGCAGGGATATGATACAGAGCAAGGGGATGTCTACCCAAGGACCAAAATAAGTGCACAGTATCATAGCTATATTTCCAGTAGAAAATGACCAAGGGAGGAAAAAAAAGCCAATGTTCCTTTAAGGCAAAGGGCGCAGGAAGATGGCCTATATTTGAAGGTGAGGGAATGCATATTGCCCTTTGGTAGTTTTCTTAAAATGTGAGAAATATGATTTTATTTTGCACCAAACATTAGTCAATATCCTGTTAACAATTTCGTCTAATTTATTTAATTTATTCTAACAGCCGCAACACCACACAAAAGAAAATGTGTCTGTCGTCACGAGGGAAGAGTCTATGTGCCAGGTAAAGAATGCAATACTAGAATCAGAGGAACTTCACAATAGCCAGACAGAACACTGCCGTTACCTATAGTTGATATGATCAAGAACAAGCAATTACCAGTAGCTTTCTTTTCTTTCTTCTTGCAGATCAGGAAATAGAAAGCAGCCACAGCCGTGAAAAGGATGGAAAATGCTACAGTCTTGTGTGTGACAGCAACTGCGAGAAAAGAACAAGCGAGATAACATGTCCACCAGTTCGACAACGTAGTAAGTAATTACCACTAAACAGGAGACATGCTAAGATGCAGGGAGATTTAAAGATGTTAATAGCAGGGGCAAGAAGAAAATACTCAATCAAAAGATCATGTTGTTATATTGAAGATAGTGTCCGATTGCGTTATTATATTGCTGTGTAATACAATGACATGTAAGAAAAGTAAACCAGGCAATAATCCTGGTATTAAGTAATCCTTTTACTATGCTTACTTTGTGTTTGCTATGTTTGAAATAAATAACCAATAAATACATGTATGAAAGTAGTTTACCATGGGAAAACTCATGGACAAGTTTTCATTTGAGATGCAATTCAATTCAGAAAATATTATCTCGTGGTTAATCACTTGAAAACTCGAATGAAGTCTGTGGGGAAAAACTGGAGCTGAATTTGTAGAAACGTTCTTTCTCTTTGAATTGAATCTCATCCATGAGTTTTGACATGGTAAAACTTTTTCACACTGAAATGAATATGGCCCGTTATTGGCACTCAATATGTTTCTCAGTTGATGTGAAACTTCCAATGCTGCTTCTGTTCCTAATTTTTTTAAAACTATTTTAAAGCCTTAAAGGGGGCATCTACCCCTAGACTTTTCTGGTGTATTGAATTTTTTTGACTTATAAAAGATTAATATAATATTTTAAATTGAAGTAATATGGTTACACTTTGCATCAAACATTATTGCATATCCTGTCAGCAATGTCTAATTTTTTTCTACTTTCCAATTTACTCCAACAGCCACAACACCACATGAAAGAAAATGTCTCTGTCATCATGATGGAAGAGTGTACATGCCAGGTAAATCAGTCAGTACTAGCATGTTTGGGTGTTCTTTAAAGAGGATCTCATGTCAAGTAAGATTTACTGTAAACGTAAAGCTGTTTTGTAATTTATGTACCTTCCCTATTTGAAGCAGCTTCTGACAAAATCATTGTTGAGAGTTTTTATTTTAGCAAGCAGGCTTTCGGAGCAAAACCTTTTGAAAGCCCAGAGTATCGGTGACTATAAATGTCCAAACGCTTGTTGTGCACTCCTAGATAGGATTAGCCCATGGGTGGCTACCTCTCACTTGAGCCAAAAACCTGCCATAAACCAACTAAATATGCCAATTTCTCTGAAAACCTGCTCCTGGATCTTGTGCAGCTGTTGCTAGATGGTATTGCTCATACTGGCAAACTATTCTATATACATACGAACATACATACGTACATACAGACAGAGTACGGTTTAATGATTAATTTATGTTAACACCGTACCACATTACTCACCATTTCCCCAGTAAAAAGTGTTCAGTATAATAAATAGATGAGCCCCCTGGTGCAGGTGAGAATTATTTGTCACAGAAGATGCAGGAGAATCCGTGGAACTCTACGATAGCCATAAAGAGCAAGGCAGTTACCTACTGCTGATATAGTCAAGAACAAGAACTTAAACAGTGGACTTCTTTTCCTTCTTCGTGCAGACCAGGAAATAATAAGCAGCCACAGTAGTGAAAAGGATGGAAAATGCTACAGTCTTGTATGTGACAGCAACTGCGTGAAAAGAACAAGCGAGATAACATGTCCACCAGTTACACCACCAAGTAAGTACTTACAACTACAAAAGGCACTTTAACACTGAGGGAGACTGCAAGATGCTAATAGCGGGAGTAGGAAGAAATATTACAAAAAAGTGATGACATTTTCATATGCATATTATTATCATGGAGCACCACTGTATCACTGAGAAATACAATAAAATGTAAGAAAAGTCACCCACACCATAATTCCGGAAAAGAAAATTCCTTTTATGGTTACACTGTTGGTGTTTACCATGTTTAAAATAAATGATAAATAGGCAGGGATATGACACAGAGAAAGGGGATGTCCACCCAAGGACCAAAATAAGTGCACAGTACCATAGCTATATTTCCAGTAGAAAATGACCAAGGGAGAAAAAAAAAGCCAATGTTCCTTTAAGGCAAAGGGCGCAGGAAGATGGCCTATATTTGAAGGTGAGGGAATGCATATTGCCCTTTGGTAGTTTTCTTAAAATGTGAGGAATATGATTTGATTTCGCACCAAACATTAGTCAATATCCTGTTAACAATTTCATCTAATTTATTTAATTTATTCTAACAGCCGCAACACCACACAAAAGAAAATGTGTCTGTCGTCACGAGGGAAGAGTCTATGTGCCAGGTAAAGAATGCAATACTAGAATCAGAGGAACTTCACAATAGCCAGACAGAACACTGCCGTTACCTATAGTTGATATGATCAAGAACAAGCAATTATCTTTCTTTTCTTTCTTCTTGCAGATCAGGAAATAGAAAGCAGCCACAGTAGTGAAAAGGATGGAAAATGCTACAGTCTTGTGTGTGACAGCAACTGCGAGAAAAGTACAAACGAGATAACATGTCCACCAGTTCGACAACGTAGTAAGTAATTACCACTAAACAGGAGACATGCTAAGATGCAGAGAGATTTAAAGATGTTAATAGCAGGGGCAAGAAGAAAATACTCAATCAAAAGATCATGTTGTTATATTGAAGATATTGTCTGATTGCGTTATTATATTGCTGTGTTATACAATGACATGTAAGAAAAGTAAACCAGGCAATAATCCTGGTATTAAGTAATCCTTTTACTATGCTTACTTTGTGTTTGCTATGTTTGAAATAAATAACCAATAGATACATGTATGAAAGTAGTTCACCATGGGAAAACTCATGGACAAGTTTTCATTTGAGATGCAATTCAATTCAGAAAATATTATCTCGTGGTTAATCACTTGAAAACTCGAATGAAGTCTGTGGGGAAAAACTGGAGCTGAATTTGTAGAAACGTTCTTTCTCTTTGAATTGAATCTCATCCATGAGTTTTGACATGGTAAAACTTTTTCACACTGAAATGAATATGGCCCGTTATTGGCACTCAATATGTTTCTCAGTTAATGTGAAACTTCCAATGCTGCTTCTGTTCCTAATTTTTTTAAAACTATTTTAAAGCCTTAAGGGGGGCATCTACCCCTAGACTTTTCTGGTGTATTGAATTTTTTTGACTTAGAAAAGATTAATATAATACTTTAAATTGAAGTAATATGGTTACACTTTGCATCAAACATTATTGCATATCCTGTTAGCAATGTCTAATTTTTTTCTACTTTCCAATTTACTCCAACAGCCACAACACCACATGAAAGAAAATGTCTCTGTCATCATGATGGAAGAGTGTACATGCCAGGTAAATCAGTCAGTACTAGCATGTTTGGGTGTTCTTTAAAGAGGATCTCATGTCAAGCAAGATTTACTGTAAACGTAAAGCTGTTTTGTAATTTATGTACCTTCCCTATTTGAAGCAGCTTCTGACAAAAACATTGTGGAGAGTTTTTATTTTAGCAAGCAGGCTTTCGGAGCAAAACCTTTTGAAAGCCCAGAGTATCGGTGACTATAAATGTCCAAACGCTTGTTGTGCACTCCTAGATAGGATTAGCCCATGGGTGGCTACCTCTCACTTGAGCCAAAAACCTGCCATAAACCAACTAAATATGCCAATTTCTCTGAAAACCTGCTCCTGGATCTTGTGCAGCTGTTGCTAGATGGTATTGCTCATACTGGCAAACTATTCTATATACATACGAACATACATACGTACATACAGACAGAGTACGGTTTAATGATTAATTTATGTTAACACCGTACCACATTACTCACCATTTCCCCAGTAAAAAGTGTTCAGTATGATAAATAGATGAGCCCCCTGGTGCAGGTGAGAATTATTTGTCACAGAAGATGCAGGAGAATCCGTGGAACTCTACGATAGCCATAAAGAGCAAGGCAGTTACCTACTGCTGATATAGTCAAGAACAAGAACTTAAACAGTGGACTTCTTTTCCTTCTTCATGCAGACCAGGAAATAATAAGCAGCCACAGTAGTGAAAAGGATGGAAAATGCTACAGTCTTGTATGTGACAGCAACTGCGTGAAAAGAACAAGCGAGATAACATGTCCACCAGTTACACCACCAAGTAAGTACTTACAACTACAAGAGGCACTTTAACACTGAGGGAGACTGCAAGATGCTAATAGCGGGAATAGGAAGAAATATTACAAAAAAGTGATGACATTTTCATATGCATATTATTATCATGGAGCACCACTGTATCACTGAGAAATACAATAAAATGTAAGAAAAGTCACCCACACCATAATTCCGGAAAAGAAAATTCCTTTTATGGTTACACTGTTGGTGTTTGCCATGTTTAAAATAAATGACAAATAGGCAGGGATATGATACAGAGAAAGGGGATGTCTACCCAAGGACAAAAATAAGTGCAAAGTATCATAGCTATATTTCCAGTAGATAATGACCAAGGGAGAAAAAAAAAGTCAATGTTCCTTTAATGCAAAGGGCACAGGGAGATGGCCTTTTATTTAAAGTTGAAGGGATGCATAGTACCCATTGATAGATTTATTAAAATGTGAGAAATATGATTTTATTTTGCACCAAACATTAGTCAATATCCTGTTAACAATTTCATCTAATTTATTTAATTTATTCTAACAGCCGCAACACCACACAAAAGAAAATGTGTCTGTCGTCACGAGGGAAGAGTCTATGTGCCAGGTAAAGAATGCAATACTAGAATCAGAGGAACTTCACAATAGCCAGGCAGAACACTGCCGTTACCTATAGTTGATATGATCAAGAACAAGCAATTAGCTTTCTTTTCTTTCTTCTTGCAGATCAGGAAATAGAAAGCAGCCACAGCCGTGAAAAGGATGGAAAATGCTACAGTCTTGTGTGTGACAGCAACTGCGAGAAAAGAACAAGCGAGATAACATGTCCACCAGTTCGACAACGTAGTAAGTAATTACCACTAAACAGGAGACATGCTAAGATGCAGAGAGATTTAAAGATGTTAATAGCAGGGGCAAGAAGAAAATACTCAATCAAAAGATCATGTTGTTATATTGAAGATATTGTACGATTGCGTTATTATATTGCTGTGTAATACAATGACATGTAAGAAAAGTAAACCGTGAAATAATCCTGGTATTAAGTAATCCTTTTACTATGCTTACTTTGTGTTTGCTATGTTTGAAATAAATAACCAATAGATACATGTATGAAAGTAGTTCACCATGGGAAAACTCATGGACAAGATTTCATTTGAGATGCAATTCAATTCAGAAAATATTATCTCGTGGTTAATCACTTGAAAACTCGAATGAAGTCTGTGGGGAAAAACTGGAGCTGAATTTGTAGAAACGTTCTTTCTCTTTGAATTGAATCTCATCCATGAGTTTTTACATGGTAAAACTTTTTCACACTGAAATGAATATGGCCCGTTATTGGCACTCAATATGTTTCTCAGTTAATGTGAAACTTCCAATGCTGCTTCTCTTCGTAATTTTTTTAAAACTATTTTAAAGCCTTAAAGGGGGCATCTATCCCTAGACTTTTCTGGTGTATTGAATTTTTTTGACTTAAAAAAGATTAATATAATATTTTAAATTGAAGTAATATGGTTACACTTTGCATCAAACATTATTGCATATCCTGTTAGCAATGTCTAATTTTTTTCAACTTTCCAATTTACTCCAACAGCCACAACACCACATGAAAGAAAATGTCTCTGTCATCATGATGGAAGAGTGTACATGCCAGGTAAATCAGTCAGTACTAGCATGTTTGGGTGTTCTTTAAAGAGGATCTCATGTCAAGCAAAATTTACTGTAAACGTAAAGCTGTTTTGTAATTTATGTACCTTCCCTACTTGAAGCAGCTTCTGACAAAAACATTGTGGAGAGTTTTTATTTTAGCAAGCAGGCTTTCGGAGCAAAACCTTTTGAAAGCCCAGAGTATCGGTGACTATAAATGTCCAAACGCTTGTTGTGCACTTCTAGATAGGATTAGCCCATGGGTGGCTACCTCTCACTTGAGCCAAAAACCTGCCATAAACCAACTAAATATGCAAATTTCTCTGAAAACCTGCTCCTGGATCTTGTGCAGCTGTTGCTAGACGGTATTGCTCATACTGGCAAACTATTCTATCTAAATACGAACATACATACGTACATACAGACAGAGTACGGTTTAATGATTAATTTATGCTAACACCGTACCACATTACTCACCATTTCCCCAGTAAAAAGTGTTTAGTATGATAAATAGATGAGCCCCCTGGTGCAGGTGAGAATTATTTGTCACAGAAGATGCAGGAGAATCCGCGGAACTCTACGATAGCCATAAAGAGCAAGGCAGTTACCTACTGCTGATATAGTCAAGAACAAGAACTTAAACAGTGGACTTCTTTTCCTTCTTCATGCAGACCAGGAAATAATAAGCAGCCACAGTAGTGAAAAGGATGGAAAATGCTACAGTCTTGTATGTGACAGCAACTGCGTGAAAAGAACAAGCGAGATAACATGTCCACCAGTTACACCACCAAGTAAGTACTTACAACTACAAGAGGCACTTTAACACTGAGGGAGACTGCAAGATGCTAATAGCGGGAATAGGAAGAAATATTACAAAAAAGTGATGACATTTTCATATGCATATTATTATCATGGAGCACCACTGTATCACTGAGAAATACAATAAAATGTAAGAAAAGTCACCCACACCATAATTCCGGAAAAGAAAATTCCTTTTATGGTTACACTGTTGGTGTTTGCCATGTTTAAAATAAATGACAAATAGGCAGGGATATGATACAGTGAAAGGGGATGTCTACCCAAAGACAAAAATAAGTGCAAAGTATCATAGCTATATTTCCAGTAGATAATAACCAAGGGAGAAAAAAAAAAGTCAATGTTCCTTTAATGCAAAGGGCACAGGGAGATGGCCTTTTATTTAAAGTTGAAGGGATGCATAGTCCCCATTGATAGATTTATTAAAATGTGAGGAATATGATTTTATTTTGCACCAAACATTAGTCAATATCCTGTTAGCAATGTCATCTAATTTGTTTCTCATTTTTAATTTATTCTAACAGCCACAACACCACACAAAAGAAAATGTGTCTGTCGTCATGAGGGAAGAGTCTATGTGCCAGGTAAAGAATGCAATACTAGAATCAGAGGAACTTCACAATAGCCAGACAGAACACTGCCGTTACCTATAGTTGATATGATCAAGAACAAGCAATTACCAGTAGCTTTCTTTTCTTTCTTCTTGCAGATCAGGAAATAGAAAGCAGCCACAGCCGTGAAAAGGATGGAAAATGCTACAGTCTTGTGTGTGACAGCAACTGCGAGAAAAGAACAAGCGAGATAACATGTCCACCAGTTCGACAACGTAGTAAGTAATTACCACTAAACAGGAGACATGCTAAGATGCAGGGAGATTTAAAGTTGTTAATAGCAGGGGCAAGAAGAAAATACTCAATAATAAAAAGATCATGTTGTTATTTTGAAGATATTGTCCGATTGCGTTATTATATTGCTGTGTAATACAATGACATGTAAGAAAAGTAAACCAGGAAATAATCCTGGTATTAAGTAATCCTTTTACTATGCTTACTTTGTGTTTGCTATGTTTGAAATAAATAACCAATAGATACATGTATGAAAATAGTTCACCATGGGAAAACTCATGGACAAGATTTCATTTGAGATGCAATTCAATTCAGAAAATATTATCTCGTGGTTAATCACTTGAAAACTCGAATGAAGTCTGTAGGGAAAAACTGGAGCTGAATTTGTAGAAACGTTCTTTCTCTTTGAATTGAATCTCATCCATGAGTTTTTACATGGTAAAACTTTTTCACACTGAAATGAATATGGCCCGTTATTGGCACTCAATATGTTTCTCAGTTGATGTGAAACTTCCAATGCTGCTTCTGTTCCTAATTTTTTTAAAACTATTTTAAAGCTTTAAAGGGGGCATCTACCCCTAGACTTTTCTGGTGTATTGAATTTTTTTGACTTAAAAAAGATTAATATAATATTTTAAATTGAAGTAATATGGTTACACTTTGCATCAAACATTATTGCATATCCTGTTAGCAATGTCTAATTTTTTTCTACTTTCCAATTTACTCCAACAGCCACAACACCACATGAAAGAAAATGTCTCTGTCATCATGATGGAAGAGTGTACATGCCAGGTAAATCAGTCAGTACTAGCATGTTTGGGTGTTCTTTAAAGAGGATCTTATGTCAAGCAAAATTTACTGTAAACGTAAAGCTGTTTTGTAATTTATGTACCTTCCCTATTTGAAGCAGCTTCTGACAAAAACATTGTGGAGAGTTTTTATTTTAGCAAGCAGGCTTTCGGAGCAAAACCTTTTGAAAGCCCAGAGTATCGGTGACTATAAATGTCCAAACGCTTGTTGTGCACTCCTAGATAGGATCAGCCCATGGGTGGCTACCTCTCACTTGAGCCAAAAACCTGCCATAAACCAACTAAATATGCAAATTTCTCTGAAAACCTGCTCCTGGATCTTGTGCAGCTGTTGCTAGATGGTATTGCTCATACTGGCAAACTATTCTATCTACATACGAACATACATACGTACATACAGACAGAGTACGGTTTAATGATTAATTTATGCTAACACCGTACCACATTACTCACCATTTCCCCAGTAAAAAGTGTTTAGTATGATAAATAGATGAGCCCCCTGGTGCAGGTGAGAATTATTTGTCACAGAAGATGCAGGAGAATCCGCGGAACTCTACGATAGCCATAAAGAGCAAGGCAGTTACCTACTGCTGATATAGTCAAGAACAAGAACTTAAACAGTGGACTTCTTTTCCTTCTTCATGCAGACCAGGAAATAATAAGCAGCCACAGTAGTGAAAAGGATGGAAAATGCTACAGTCTTGTATGTGACAGCAACTGCGTGAAAAGAACAAGCGAGATAACATGTCCACCAGTTACACCACCAAGTAAGTACTTACAACTACAAGAGGCACTTTAACACTGAGGGAGACTGCAAGATGCTAATAGCGGGAATAGGAAGAAATATTACAAAAAAGTGATGACATTTTCATATGCATATTATTATCATGGAGCACCACTGTATCACTGAGAAATACAATAAAATGTAAGAAAAGTCACCCACACCATAATTCCGGAAAAGAAAATTCCTTTTATGGTTACACTGTTGGTGTTTGCCATGTTTAAAATAAATGACAAATAGGCAGGGATATGATACAGTGAAAGGGGATGTCTACCCAAAGACAAAATAAGTGCAAAGTATCATAGCTATATTTCCAGTAGATAATAACCAAGGGAGAAAAAAAAAAGTCAATGTTCCTTTAATGCAAAGGGCACAGGGAGATGGCCTTTTATTTAAAGTTGAAGGGATGCATAGTCCCCATTGATAGATTTATTAAAATGTGAGGAATATGATTTTATTTTGCACCAAACATTAGTCAATATCCTGTTAGCAATGTCATCTAATTTGTTTCTCATTTTTAATTTATTCTAACAGCCACAACACCACACAAAAGAAAATGTGTCTGTCGTCATGAGGGAAGAGTCTATGTGCCAGGTAAAGAATGCAATACTAGAATCAGAGGAACTTCACAATAGCCAGACAGAACACTGCCGTTACCTATAGTTGATATGATCAAGAACAAGCAATTACCAGTAGCTTTCTTTTCTTTCTTCTTGCAGATCAGGAAATAGAAAGCAGCCACAGCCGTGAAAAGGATGGAAAATGCTACAGTCTTGTGTGTGACAGCAACTGCGAGAAAAGAACAAGCGAGATAACATGTCCACCAGTTCGACAACGTAGTAAGTAATTACCACTAAACAGGAGACATGCTAAGATGCAGGGAGATTTAAAGTTGTTAATAGCAGGGGCAAGAAGAAAATACTCAATAATAAAAAGATCATGTTGTTATTTTGAAGATATTGTCCGATTGCGTTATTATATTGCTGTGTAATACAATGACATGTAAGAAAAGTAAACCAGGAAATAATCCTGGTATTAAGTAATCCTTTTACTATGCTTACTTTGTGTTTGCTATGTTTGAAATAAATAACCAATAGATACATGTATGAAAATAGTTCACCATGGGAAAACTCATGGACAAGATTTCATTTGAGATGCAATTCAATTCAGAAAATATTATCTCGTGGTTAATCACTTGAAAACTCGAATGAAGTCTGTAGGGAAAAACTGGAGCTGAATTTGTAGAAACGTTCTTTCTCTTTGAATTGAATCTCATCCATGAGTTTTTACATGGTAAAACTTTTTCACACTGAAATGAATATGGCCCGTTATTGGCACTCAATATGTTTCTCAGTTGATGTGAAACTTCCAATGCTGCTTCTGTTCCTAATTTTTTTAAAACTATTTTAAAGCTTTAAAGGGGGCATCTACCCCTAGACTTTTCTGGTGTATTGAATTTTTTTGACTTAAAAAAGATTAATATAATATTTTAAATTGAAGTAATATGGTTACACTTTGCATCAAACATTATTGCATATCCTGTTAGCAATGTCTAATTTTTTCTACTTTCCAATTTACTCCAACAGCCACAACACCACATGAAAGAAAATGTCTCTGTCATCATGATGGAAGAGTGTACATGCCAGGTAAATCAGTCAGTACTAGCATGTTTGGGTGTTCTTTAAAGAGGATCTTATGTCAAGCAAAATTTACTGTAAACGTAAAGCTGTTTTGTAATTTATGTACCTTCCCTATTTGAAGCAGCTTCTGACAAAAACATTGTGGAGAGTTTTTATTTTAGCAAGCAGGCTTTCGGAGCAAAACCTTTTGAAAGCCCAGAGTATCGGTGACTATAAATGTCCAAACGCTTGTTGTGCACTCCTAGATAGGATCAGCCCATGGGTGGCTACCTCTCACTTGAGCCAAAAACCTGCCATAAACCAACTAAATATGCAAATTTCTCTGAAAACCTGCTCCTGGATCTTGTGCAGCTGTTGCTAGATGGTATTGCTCATACTGGCAAACTATTCTATCTACATACGAACATACATACGTACATACAGACAGAGTACGGTTTAATGATTAATTTATGCTAACACCGTACCACATTACTCACCATTTCCCCAGTAAAAAGTGTTTAGTATGATAAATAGATGAGCCCCCTGGTGCAGGTGAGAATTATTTGTCACAGAAGATGCAGGAGAATCCGCGGAACTCTACGATAGCCATAAAGAGCAAGGCAGTTACCTACTGCTGATATAGTCAAGAACAAGAACTTAAACAGTGGACTTCTTTTCCTTCTTCGTGCAGACCAGGAAATAATAAGCAGCCACAGTAGTGAAAAGGATGGAAAATGCTACAGTCTTGTATGTGACAGCAACTGCGTGAAAAGAACAAGCGAGATAACATGTCCACCAGTTACACCACCAAGTAAGTACTTACAACTACAAGAGGCACTTTAACACTGAGGGAGACTGCAAGATGCTAATAGCGGGAATAGGAAGAAATATTACAAAAAAGTGATGACATTTTCATATGCATATTATTATCATGGAGCACCACTGTATCACTGAGAAATACAATAAAATGTAAGAAAAGTCACCCACACCATAATTCCGGAAAAGAAAATTCCTTTTATGGTTACACTGTTGGTGTTTGCCATGTTTAAAATAAATGACAAATAGGCAGGGATATGATACAGTGAAAGGGTATGTCTACCCAAAGACAAAAATAAGTGCAAAGTATCATAGCTATATTTCCAGTAGATAATAACCAAGGGAGAAAAAAAAAAGTCAATGTTCCTTTAATGCAAAGGGCACAGGGAGATGGCCTTTTATTTAAAGTTGAAGGGATGCATAGTCCCCATTGATAGATTTATTAAAATGTGAGGAATATGATTTTATTTTGCACCAAACATTAGTCAATATCCTGTTAGCAATGTCATCTAATTTGTTTCTCATTTTTAATGTATTCTAACAGCCACAACACCACACAAAAGAAAATGTGTCTGTCGTCACGAGGGAAGAGTCTATGTGCCAGGTAAAGAATGCAATACTAGAATCAGAGGAACTTCACAATAGCCAGACAGAACACTGCCGTTACCTATAGTTGATATGATCAAGAACAAGCAATTACCAGTAGCTTTCTTTTCTTTTCTTCTTGCAGATCAGGAAATAGAAAGCAGCCACAGCCGTGAAAAGGATGGAAAATGCTACAGTCTTGTGTGTGACAGCAACTGCGAGAAAAGAACAAGCGAGATAACATGTCCACCAGTTCGACAACGTAGTAAGTAATTACCACTAAACAGGAGACATGCTAAGATGCAGGGAGATTTAAAGATGTTAATAGCAGGGGCAAGAAGAAAATACTCAATCAAAAGATCATGTTGTTATATTGAAGATATTGTACGATTGCGTTATTATATTGCTGTGTAATACAATGACATGTAAGAAAAGTAAACCAGGAAATAATCCTGGTATTAAGTAATCCTTTTACTATGCTTACTTTGTGTTTGCTATGTTTGAAATAAATAACCAATAGATACATGTATGAAAGTAGTTCACCATGGGAAAACTCATGGACAAGATTTCATTTGAGATGCAATTCAATTCAGAAAATATTATCTCGTGGTTAATCACTTGAAAACTCGAATGAAGTCTGTGGGGAAAAACTGGAGCTGAATTTGTAGAAACGTTCTTTCTCTTTGAATTGAATCTCATCCATGAGTTTTTACATGGTAAAACTTTTTCACACTGAAATGAATATGGCCCGTTATTGGCACTCAATATGTTTCTCAGTTGATGTGAAACTTCCAATGCTGCTTCTGTTCCTAATTTTTTTAAAACTATTTTAAAGCTTTAAAGGGGGCATCTACCCTAGACTTTTCTGGTGTATTGAATTTTTTTGACTTAAAAAGATTAATATAATATTTTAAATTGAAGTAATATGGTTACACTTTGCATCAAACATTATTGCATATCCTGTTAGCAATGTCTAATTTTTTTCTACTTTCCAATTTACTCCAACAGCCACAACACCACATGAAAGAAAATGTCTCTGTCATCATGATGGAAGAGTGTACATGCCAGGTAAATCAGTCAGTACTAGCATGTTTGGGTGTTCTTTAAAGAGGATCTCATGTCAAGCAAAATTTACTGTAAACGTAAAGCTGTTTTGTAATTTATGTACCTTCCCTACTTGAAGCAGCTTCTGACAAAAACATTGTGGAGAGTTTTTATTTTAGCAAGCAGGCTTTCGGAGCAAAACCTTTTGAAAGCCCAGAGTATCGGTGACTATAAATGTCCAAACGCTTGTTGTGCACTCCTAGATAGGATTAGCCCATGGGTGGCTACCTCTCACTTGAGCCAAAACCTGCCATAAACCAACTAAATATGCAAATTTCTCTGAAAACCTGCTCCTGGATCTTGTGCAGCTGTTGCTAGACGGTATTGCTCATACTGGCAAACTATTCTATCTACATACGAACATACATACGTACATACAGACAGAGTACGGTTTAATGATTAATTTATGCTAACATCGTACCACATTACTCACCATTTCCCCAGTAAAAAGTGTTTAGAATGATAAATAGATGAGCCCCCTGGTGCAGGTGAGAATTATTTGTCACAGAAGATGCAGGAGAATCCGCGGAACTCTACGATAGCCATAAAGAGCAAGGCAGTTACCTACTGCTGATATAGTCAAGAACAAGAACTTAAACAGTGGACTTCTTTTCCTTCTTCATGCAGACCAGGAAATAATAAGCAGCCACAGTAGTGAAAAGGATGGAAAATGCTACAGTCTTGTATGTGACAGCAACTGCGTGAAAAGAACAAGCGAGATAACATGTCCACCAGTTACACCACCAAGTAAGTACTTACAACTACAAGAGGCACTTTAACACTGAGGGAGACTGCAAGATGCTAATAGCGGGAATAGGAAGAAATATTACAAAAAAGTGATGACATTTTCATATGCATATTATTATCATGGAGCACCACTGTATCACTGAGAAATACAATAAAATGTAAGAAAAGTCACCCACACCATAATTCCGGAAAAGAAAATTCCTTTTATGGTTACACTGTTGGTGTTTGCCATGTTTAAAATAAATGACAAATAGGCAGGGATATGTTACAGTGAAAGGGGATGTCTACCCAAAGACAAAAATAAGTGCAAAGTATCATAGCTATATTTCCAGTAGATAATAACCAAGGGAGAAAAAAAAAGTCAATGTTCCTTTAATGCAAAGGGCACAGGGAGATGGCCTTTTATTTAAAGTTGAAGGGATGCATAGTCCCCATTGATAGATTTATTAAAATGTGAGGAATATGATTTTATTTTGCACCAAACATTAGTCAATATCCTGTTAGCAATGTCATCTAATTTGTTTCTCATTTTTAATTTATTCTAACAGCCACAACACCACACAAAAGAAAATGTGTCTGTCGTCACGAGGGAAGAGTCTATGTGCCAGGTAAAGAATGCAATACTAGAATCAGAGGAACTTCACAATAGCCAGACAGAACACTGTCGTTACCTATAGTTGATATGATCAAGAACAAGCAATTACCAGTAGCTTTCTTTTCTTTCTTCTTGCAGATCAGGAAATAGAAAGCAGCCACAGCCGTGAAAAGGATGGAAAATGCTACAGTCTTGTGTGTGACAGCAACTGCGAGAAAAGAACAAGCGAGATAACATGTCCACCAGTTCGACAACGTAGTAAGTAATTACCACTAAACAGGAGACATGCTAAGATGCAGGGAGATTTAAAGATGTTAATAGCAGGGGCAAGAAGAAAATACTCAATCAAAAGATCATGTTGTTATATTGAAGATATTGTCCGATTGCGTTATTATATTGCTGTGTAATACAATGACATGTAAGAAAAGTAAACCGTGAAATAATCCTGGTATTAAGTAATCCTTTTACTATGCTTACTTTGTGTTTGCTATGTTTGAAATAAATAACCAATAGATACATGTATGAAAGTAGTTCACCATGGGAAAACTCATGGACAAGATTTCATTTGAGATGCAATTCAATTCAGAAAATATTATCTCGTGGTTAATCACTTGAAAACTCGAATGAAGTCTGTGGGGAAAAACTGGAGCTGAATTTGTAGAAACGTTCTTTCTCTTTGAATTGAATCTCATCCATGAGTTTTTACATGGTAAAACTTTTTCACACTGAAATGAATATGGCCCGTTATTGGCACTCAATATGTTTCTCAGTTAATGTGAAACTTCCAATGCTGCTTCTCTTCGTAATTTTTTTAAAACTATTTTAAAGCCTTAAAGGGGGCATCTATCCCTAGACTTTTCTGGTGTATTGAATTTTCTTGACTTAAAAAAGATTAATATAATATTTTAAATTGAAGTAATATGGTTACACTTTGCATCAAACATTATTGCATATCCTGTTAGCAATGTCTAATTTATTTCTACTTTCCAATTTACTCCAACAGCCACAACACCACATGAAAGAAAATGTCTCTGTCATCATGATGGAAGAGTGTACATGCCAGGTAAATCAGTCAGTACTAGCATGTTTGGGTGTTCTTTAAAGAGGATCTTATGTCAAGCAAAATTTACTGTAAACGTAAAGCTGTTTTGTAATTTATGTACCTTCCCTACTTGAAGCAGCTTCTGACAAAAACATTGTGGAGAGTTTTTATTTTAGCAAGCAGGCTTTCGGAGCAAAACCTTTTGAAAGCCCAGAGTATCGGTGACTATAAATGTCCAAACGCTTGTTGTGCACTCCTAGATAGGATCAGCCCATGGGTGGCTACCTCTCACTTGAGCCAAAAACCTGCCATAAACCAACTAAATATGCAAATTTCTCTGAAAACCTGCTCCTGGATCTTGTGCAGCTGTTGCTAGACGGTATTGCTCATACTGGCAAACTATTCTATCTACATACGAACATACATACGTACATACAGACAGAGTACGGTTTAATGATTAATTTATGCTAACACCGTACCACATTACTCACCATTTCCCCAGTAAAAAGTGTTTAGTATGATAAATAAATGAGCCCCCTGGTGCAGGTGAGAATTATTTGTCACAGAAGATGCAGGAGAATCCGCGGAACTCTACGATAGCCATAAAGAGCAAGGCAGTTACCTACTGCTGATATAGTCAAGAACAAGAACTTAAACAGTGGACTTCTTTTCCTTCTTCATGCAGACCAGGAAATAATAAGCAGCCACAGTAGTGAAAAGGATGGAAAATGCTACAGTCTTGTATGTGACAGCAACTGCGTGAAAAGAACAAGCGAGATAACATGTCCACCAGTTACACCACCAAGTAAGTACTTACAACTACAAGAGGCACTTTAACACTGAGGGAGACTGCAAGATGCTAATAGCGGGAATAGGAAGAAATATTACAAAAAAGTGATGACATTTTCATATGCATATTATTATCATGGAGCACCACTGTATCACTGAGAAATACAATAAAATGTAAGAAAAGTCACCCACACCATAATTCCGGAAAAGAAAATTCCTTTTATGGTTACACTGTTGGTGTTTGCCATGTTTAAAATAAATGACAAATAGGCAGGGATATGATACAGTGAAAGGGGATGTCTACCCAAAGACAAAAATAAGTGCAAAGTATCATAGCTATATTTCCAGTAGATAATAACCAAGGGAGAAAAAAAAGTCAATGTTCCTTTAATGCAAAGGGCACAGGGAGATGGCCTTTTATTTAAAGTTGAAGGGATGCATAGTCCCCCATTGATAGATTTATTAAAATGTGAGGAATATGATTTTATTTTGCACCAAACATTAGTCAATATCCTGTTAGCAATGTCATCTAATTTGTTTCTCATTTTTAATTTATTCTAACAGCCACAACACCACACAAAAGAAAATGTGTCTGTCGTCACGAGGGAAGAGTCTATGTGCCAGGTAAAGAATGCAATACTAGAATCAGAGGAACTTCACAATAGCCAGACAGAACACTGCCGTTACCTATAGTTGATATGATCAAGAACAAGCAATTACCAGTAGCTTTCTTTTCTTTTCTTCTTGCAGATCAGGAAATAGAAAGCAGCCACAGCCGTGAAAAGGATGGAAAATGCTACAGTCTTGTGTGTGACAGCAACTGCGAGAAAAGAACAAGCGAGATAACATGTCCACCAGTTCGACAACGTAGTAAGTAATTACCACTAAACAGGAGACATGCTAAGATGCAGGGAGATTTAAAGATGTTAATAGCAGGGGCAAGAAGAAAATACTCAATCAAAAGATCATGTTGTTATATTGAAGATATTGTCCGATTGCGTTATTATATTGCTGTGTAATACAATGACATGTAAGAAAAGTAAACCGTGAAATAATCCTGGTATTAAGTAATCCTTTTACTATGCTTACTTTGTGTTTGCTATGTTTGAAATAAATAACCAATAGATACATGTATGAAAGTAGTTCACCATGGGAAAACTCATGGACAAGATTTCATTTGAGATGCAATTCAATTCAGAAAATATTATCTCGTTGTTAATCACTTGGAAAACTCGAATGAAGTCTGTGGGGAAAAACTGGAGCTGAATTTGTAGAAACGTTCTTTCTCTTTGAATTGAATCTCATCCATGAGTTTTTACATGGTAAAACTTTTTCACACTGAAATGAATATGGCCCGTTATTGGCACTCAATATGTTTCTCAGTTGATGTGAAACTTCCAATGCTGCTTCTCTTCGTAATTTTTTTAAAACTATTTTAAAGCCTTAAAGGGGGCATCTATCCCTAGACTTTTCTGGTGTATTGAATTTTTTGACTTAAAAAAGATTAATATAATATTTTAAATTGAAGTAATATGGTTACACTTTGCATCAAACATTATTGCATATCCTGTTAGCAATGTCTAATTTTTTTCAACTTTCCAATTTACTCCAACAGCCACAACACCACATGAAAGAAAATGTCTCTGTCATCATGATGGAAGAGTGTACATGCCAGGTAAATCAGTCAGTACTAGCATGTTTGGGTGTTCTTTAAAGAGGATCTTATGTCAAGCAAAATTTACTGTAAACGTAAAGCTGTTTTGTAATTTATGTACCTTCCCTACTTGAAGCAGCTTCTGACAAAAACATTGTGGAGAGTTTTTATTTTAGCAAGCAGGCTTTCGGAGCAAAACCTTTTGAAAGCCCAGAGTATCGGTGACTATAAATGTCCAAACGCTTGTTGTGCACTCCTAGATAGGATCAGCCCATGGGTGGCTACCTCTCACTTGAGCCAAAAACCTGCCATAAACCAACTAAATATGCCAATTTCTCTGAAAACCTGCTCCTGGATCTTGTGCAGCTGTTGCTAGACGGTATTGCTCATACTGGCAAACTATTCTATCTACATACGAACATACATACGTACATACAGACAGAGTACGGTTTAATGATTAATTTATGCTAACACCGTACCACATTACTCACCATTTCCCCAGTAAAAAGTGTTTAGTATGATAAATAAATGAGCCCCCTGGTGCAGGTGAGAATTATTTGTCACAGAAGATGCAGGAGAATCCGCGGAATTCTACGATAGCCATAAAGAGCAAGGCAGTTACCTACTGCTGATATAGTCAAGAACAAGAACTTAAACAGTGGACTTCTTTTCCTTCTTCATGCAGACCAGGAAATAATAAGCAGCCACAGTAGTGAAAAGGATGGAAAATGCTACAGTCTTGTATGTGACAGCAACTGCGTGAAAAGAACAAGCGAGATAACATGTCCACCAGTTACACCACCAAGTAAGTACTTACAACTACAAGAGGCACTTTAACACTGAGGGAGACTGCAAGATGCTAATAGCGGGAATAGGAAGAAATATTACAAAAAAGTGATGACATTTTCATATGCATATTATTATCATGGAGCACCACTGTATCACTGAGAAATACAATAAAATGTAAGAAAAGTCACCCACACCATAATTCCGGAAAAGAAAATTCCTTTTATGGTTACACTGTTGGTGTTTGCCATGTTTAAAATAAATGACAAATAGGCAGGGATATGATACAGTGAAAGGGGATGTCTACCCAAAGACAAAAATAAGTGCAAAGTATCATAGCTATATTTCCAGTAGATAATAACCAAGGGAGAAAAAAAAAGTCAATGTTCCTTTAATGCAAAGGGCACAGGGAGATGGCCTTTTATTTAAAGTTGAAGGGATGCATAGTCCCCATTGATAGATTTATTAAAATGTGAGGAATATGATTTTATTTTGCACCAAACATTAGTCAATATCCTGTTAGCAATGTCATCTAATTTGTTTCTCATTTTTAATTTATTCTAACAGCCACAACACCACACAAAAGAAAATGTGTCTGTCATCACGAGGGAAGAGTCTATGTGCCAGGTAAAGAATGCAATACTAGAATCAGAGGAACTTCACAATAGCCAGACAGAACACTGCCGTTACCTATAGTTGATATGATCAAGAACAAGCAATTACCAGTAGCTTTCTTTTCTTTCTTCTTGCAGATCAGGAAATAGAAAGCAGCCACAGCCATGAAAAGGATGGAAAATGCTACAGTCTTGTGTGTGACAGCAACTGCGAGAAAAGAACAAGCGAGATAACATGTCCACCAGTTCCACCACCAAGTAAGTACTTAACACTGAAAACAGGAGACATGCTAAGATGCAGGGAGATTTTAATAATTTATTAGCAAGGGTAATATTCAATAAAACGATCTTGTTGTTATAGTTAAGATATTGTCCAAATACATTATTATATTACTGTGTAAAACAATGACATGTTAGAAAAGCAACCCAGGCAAAAATCCTTGTAAAGAGAAATCCTTTTACTATGCTCACTTTGTGTTCAACATGTTCCGGATAAATTACCTATAGGCTGGTGTATGAAATGAGCAAATTATACTAGCATCAGTGGCAAGAAATTTGAAGTTTTGATGGCCATGACTGAAATTATCTTTTATGTCCCCAACCTGTTTTCGAACACTACTGGCACTAAATGTGTGTCTCAATAGGTTGTCTAACCGAAGCCATTCTGTTGCTTTTGATTTCTTTTGTAAAATGGGTCATTTTGAAAGCTCAGAGTATCAGGCAATGTTCAAAAAGGGCCATAATTTGATACATTTTTGCACTATGCAAGCTGTGTGGTACTCTTGAAGAGTTGCCTCAGGGCACAAGTACTTCCTAAGTATGCATGGAGGGGTGTACATCTGCATGTTTTAAACACATGTTTCCCCCTGCCATCCTGGTCAAAACTAAACAGGTGGCAACCATAGCTAAACCAAGCTTTACTTGATCATTCTTAGACCATAATCCTCATTTTATTTTAACATATCATTAAGGTGAATTCATGTTGATAGTCATAGTTCTCAAGTTCTACAAGACCCTTGGCTGCTTTAAATTGATTAATAATGCCCAGATAATAAATCCCATCTGCAAATAAATATGGTAGCTACAAGCAAACTTTTCCAAGCACAAAACAATACTGACATTTATCTGAAAGTTCTGTTAAAGTGTAACAGTGAAATATATTGTAGGATAATGATAAAATCATCTCTATCTGCAAGATAACATCTGGACAGCTGGCGTAATGCTAGTAATAAGCAAGATGTTTATAGTTAATGTAAGTGGAAAAGAGGACACAGGGACATTGGTAGTGTTGGACAAACATAATCTCCTAACAAAGAATTTGGTGTTGCTGAAATGTGAGGAATATGGATTTCTTTTGCACAAACATTGTTTGTTATCCTGTTGAAAATGTTTCATTTATTTCTCATTTATTGTAACAGTAGGACCAACCCCTCCACCCAGAGAAACAGAGTGTGCCTGTCATCACAAGGGAAAAGCATATGGGGCAGGTAAAGCAGTCAGTAGTAATAATCTCCATGTTCCTTGAAGGGGATCTTAACACAACAACTCAACCCATCAGACTCGAATGCAAGCTTATTTATTAAAATACTGATGGATTAAAAAAGAAGGGAGGGACTTGATTGCAGTACAGTTGCATTCCACTACTCATTTTCAATCAGTCTAGTGCCTTTCAAAAAAAATGTAAAACCGTGAAATGAAGCAAATTGATTGAAGTCCGCTTAGACAATTCCTATTGACTTTTACATGAATGCTGAATTCTAACTTTTGAGTTTTTTGCACTGAATAAATCTCAAAAACTGGAGTATTTGAAAACCCCAAAATCAGATTTGTGAGTTTTAGGGGGGATTGAATTGTGGTTAAAACTTGAATTCAAATGTTGGTTCCTCGGGGTTAACCTCCTCACATCGATCCTCTAAGCACATTTTCATTTTGCATTCTTTTTATTCCTGAGATATTAGCAGTTTACAACAGTTTTCTTCTTCTGGGCAGGCTTTCAGCTCAACACCTTTTTGAAGTGGCAGTGCCCTAATTGTTCAAGCACTTTTTATGCACTTCTTGTATTCCGGTAACCTTTGGGTTGCTACTCTCTAGTTGAACTGAAGGTCTGATAGAAGGCCTCCGAAAATGGAAATATCTCTGAAACTGCTTAAAATAGGAAATGTCTGGAACCTGCAAAATTGCTCTTAGCGTACTGATTAAGTTTGCATCGATTCATTTTTTGGGTTTGGATCCCCTTTAAAGCAACATAAATCCATCCTGAAACCTTTATTAACAAGGACAAGCAACTAAACAGAGAACTTCTTCTTGCAGGTGAGGAAATAGCAAGAAGTGACAGCAGAGAGAAGGATGGAAAATGCTACCGCTATGTATGTGACAGCACTTGCAAGAAAACAAAGCGAATTGAGAAAGCATGTGAACCACCAAGTAAGTACTTACCACTAAACAAGAGACAAGTTAACACAGAGGGAGATTTCAAGATACTCATATAGCAGGGCTCAGAAGAAATGATTAAATGGGCAGTATTTGAGAGGGAGAATATCCATATTCCCCCTCACCTAGGTTTATTAAAAAGGAGAAAGGTTGATTTTATTTAGCACCAAACATGATTTCATATGCTGTTAGCCTGTTAGCAATATCTGATGCATTTCTCATTTATTCTAACAGCAAAAATAACCACTCCACCCACAATCAAAGAATGTGCCTGTCATCACGAAGGAAGAGCCTATCTGCCAGGTAAAGCCCTCCATACTTGCATTTCTTTGTGTTCCTTAGGGGGGCATCTTTAACCACACACACACGCGCACACACAGAAAAGGTCAAGAGGCCTATTTATCAAAATTCAACTTTGAGAATCTTCGAGTTATTTCAGTAGATTAAAAAAAAGCTCAAAAACTCACCAAAGCCCTGTGTGCCCTTATTTATTAAGCAACTGAAACCTGGAAACCTCGAACGTTTAAAAAGGCGCGTGGGGGGGGATCTTGATTATAGCGCAATCTTCTCTTAATTTTTAATGAGTCTACCAGCTTAGAAAATGCCTGTAACTTGCAAAAATGCTGAGAGAAGCGCATCGATTAAGTTTCCATCAATTCATTTTCAATACATAGAAATCAGTCATTAAACTGATATTAACGGGGCACATGCATCTAATCAGAGAGCTTCTTCTTGCAGGTGAGGAAATTGCAAGAAGCAACAGCAGAGAAAGGGATGGAAAATGCTACAGCTACGTATGTGACAGCACTTGCAAGAGACCAACCCGAACTGAGAAAACATGTGAACATGTACCACCACCAGGTAAGTACTTACCACTAAACAAGAGACATGCTAACAAAGAGGGAGAATTTGAGAAACTGATAGAGGGATAAGGAGAAATGATTAAATGAACTTGATCTGCCCTTTCTATCCATACCTTTGTCTTAATCCCCCACTATATTGCTGTCTAGCAGAATAAAATGTAAGAAGAGTCAACCACACATTCATCGTTGCACAGAAAACCACCGTCTTTTTCTGTCTACTTTGTTTGTGTTTATCGGGGATGCTTCATTTTAGAAATCAGTGGATGGTGAGAGTCCACTGAAGTCTATGGCAACAAAAGCCGTTCACCTACAAAGCTGTTGAGAAGTCGGGCCGACTGTTATAACGACTTAAAGGAATAACAAAACACTACCACTGCACTGCATCGCTCAACCTAGGGTCGCCTCCTTCCTCTGTCGGGAAGTCCGGGCAGGGGCGGGTGACGTGGGGGGGAAGAGGAGTGGGCGGGTGACGTCAGGAGATGGGGCGGTGATGTTTAGTAGGCGGGATTGTGCTACCAGGATGCTGACAGCCAGGTTCTTAAAGGAGAGGCCGGCCCGCATCTTCTTATTTGGAAAACCAGTCGGGCAATCTTGACCCCGACAGAAGCCGGGCTGTCCGGGTCAAAGCCTGACAGGCGCGGAAATACATATTCCCCTAACACAGAGTTACTGAAATGTGATGAATATGGATTTATTTTTCACCAAACATTGTTTCTTATCCCGTTGGTAATGTCTAATGTATTTCTCATTTATTCTAACAGCAGAACCAACCACTCCACCCACAGAAACAGTGTGTGCCTGTCATCACCAAGGAAAAGCATATAGGGCAGGTAAGGCAGTCAGTAGTAACAGTCTCCATGTTCTTTAAAGGGGATCTCTACACCAAAGAAAGATGGAGAGGCCTTTCTTTCAAAATTTTAACTTTGTCAATTGGCGAGTTATTTGATGTTCTAAAAACCCATCAAACTCGAATGCTAACATTTGAGTTTCTCACTCCTTATTTGCGCTGAATAAATCTCAAACGCTGGAGTATTTGAAATCCCCAAAATCAGATTTGTCAGTTTTGGGGGGGTATCAAATTGCGGTAAAAACTTGAATTCAACTTTTATGCATTTCTTGTATTCCGGTAACCTTTGGGTTGCTACTCTCAGTTGAACGAAGGTCTGATAGAAGCCCTCTGAAAATTGAAATATCTCTGAAACTGCTTAAAATAGGAAATGTCTGGAACCTGCAAAATTGCTCAGAGGAGCGTACTGATTAAGTTTGCATCGATTCATTTTTTGGGTTTGGATCCCCTTTAAAGCAACATAAATCCATCCTGAAACCTTTATTAACAAGGACAAGCAACTAAACAGAGAACTTCTTCTTGCAGGTGAGGAAATAGCAAGAAGTGACAGCAGAGAGAAGGATGGAAAATGCTACCGCTATGTATGTGACAGCACTTGCAAGAAAACAAAGCGAATTGAGAAAGCATGTGAACCACCAAGTAAGTACTTACCACTAAACAAGAGACAAGTTAACACAGAGGGAGATTTTGAGATACTCATATAGCAGGGCTCAGAAGAAATTATTAAATGGGCAGTATTTGAGAGGGAGAATATTCATATTCCCCTTCACCTAGGTTTATTAAAAAGGAGAAAGGTTGATTTTATTTAGCACCAAACATGATTTCATATGCTGTTAGCCTGTTAGCAATGTCTGATGCATTTCTCATTTATTCTAACAGCAAAAATAACCACTCCACCCACAATCAAAGAATGTGCCTGTCATCACGAAGGAAGAGCCTATCTGCCAGGTAAAGCCCTCCATACTTGCATTTCTTTGTGTTCCTTAGGGGGGCATCTTAAACCACACACGCGCACACACAGAAAAGGTCAAGAGGCCTATTTATCAAAATTCAACTTTGAGAATCTTCGAGTTATTTCAGTAGATTAAAAAAAACTCAAAAACTCACCAAAGCCCTGTGTGCCCTTATTTATTAAGCAACTGAAACCTGGAAACCTCGAACATTTAAAAAGGCGCGTGGGGGGGGGATCTTGATTAAAGCGCAATCTTCTCCTAATTTTTAATGAGTCTACCAGCTTAGAAAATGCCTATAACTTGCAAAAATGCTGAGAGAAGCGCATCGATTAAGTTTCCATCAATTCATTTTATGGGTTTGGATCCCCTTTCAATACATAGAAATCAGTCATTAAACTGATATTAACGGGGGACATGCATCTAATCAGAGAGCTTCTTCTTGCAGGTGAGGAAATTGCAAGAAGCAACAGCAGAGAAAGGGATGGAAAATGCTACAGCTACGTATGTGACAGCACTTGCAAGAGACCAACCCGAACTGAGAAAACATGTGAACATGTACCACCACCAGGTAAGTACTTACCACTAAACAAGAGACATGCTAACACAGAGGGAGAATTTGAGAAACTGATACAGGGATAAGGAGAAATGATTAAATGAACTTGATCTGCCCTTTCTATCTATACCTTTGTCTTAATCCCCCACTATATTGCTGTCTAGCAGAATAAAATGTAAGAAGAGTCAACCACACATTCATCGTTGCACAGAAAACCACCGTCTTTTTCTGTCTACTTTGTTTGTGTTTATCGGGGATGCTTCATTTTAGAAATCAGTGGATGGTGAGAGTCCACTGAAGTCTACGGCAACAAAAGCCGTTCACCTACAAAGCTGTTGAGAAGTCGGCCCGACTGTTATAACGACTTAAAGGAATAACAAAACACTACCACTGCACTGCATCGCTCAACCTAGGGTCGCCTCCTTCCTCTGTCGGGAAGTCCGGGCAGGGGCGGGTGACATGAGGGGGAAGAGGAGTGGGCGGGTGATGTCAGGAGATGGGGCGGTGATGTTTAGTAGGCGGGATTGTGCTACCAGGATGCTGACAGCCAGGTTCTTAAAGGAGAGGCCGGCCCGCATCTTCTTATTTGGAAAACCAGTCGGGCAATCTTGACCCCGACAGAAGCCGGGCTGTCCGGGTCAAAGCCGGACAGGCGCGGGAATACATATTCCCCTAACACAGAGTTACTGAAATGTGAGGAATATGGATTTATTTTTCACCAAACATTGTTTCTTATCCCGTTGGTAATGTCTAATGTATTTCTCATTTATTCTAACAGCAGAACCAACCACTCCACCCACAGAAACAGTGTGTGCCTGTCATCACCAAGGAAAAGCATATAGGGCAGGTAAGGCAGTCAGTAGTAACAGTCTCCATGTTCTTTAAAGGGGATCTCTACACCAAAGAAAGATGGAGAGGCCTTTCTTTCAAAATTTGAACTTTGTCAATTGGCGAGTTATTTGATGTTCTAAAAACTCTAAAACCCATCAAACTCGAATGCTAACATTTGAGTTTCTCACTCCTTATTTGCGCTGAATAAATCTCAAACGCTGGAGTATTTGAAATCCGCAAAATCAGATTTGTCTGTTTTAGGGGGTATCAAATTGCGGTAAAAACTTGAATTCAACTTTTATGCACTTCTTGTATTCCGGTAACCTTTGGGTTGCTACTCTCAGTTGAACGAAGGTCTGATAGAAGCCCTCTGAAAATTGAAATATCTCTGAAAACTGCTTAAAATAGGAAATGTCTGGAACCTGCAAAATTGCTCAGAGGAGCGTACTGATTAAGTTTGCATCGATTCATTTTTTGGGTTTGGATCCCCTTTAAAGCAACATAAATCCATCCTGAAACCTTTATTAACAAGGACAAGCAACTAAACAGAGAACTTCTTCTTGCAGGTGAGGAAATAGCAAGAAGTGACAGCAGAGAGAAGGATGGAAAATGCTACCGCTATGTATGTGACAGCACTTGCAAGAAAACAAAGCGAATTGAGAAAGCATGTGAACCACCAAGTAAGTACTTACCACTAAACAAGAGACAAGTTAACACAGAGGGAGATTTCAAGATACTCATATAGCAGGGCTCAGAAGAAATGATTAAATGGGCAGTATTTGAGAGGGAGAATATCCATATTCCCCCTCACCTAGGTTTATTAAAAAGGAGAAAGGTTGATTTTATTTAGCACCAAACATGATTTTATATGCTGTTAGCCTGTTAGCAATGTCTGATGCATTTCTAATTTATTCTAACAGCAAAAATAACCACTCCACCCACAATCAAAGAATGTGCCTGTCATCACGAAGGAAGAGGCCTATCTGCCAGGTAAAGCCCTCCATACTTGCATTTCTTTGTGTTCCTTAGGGGGGGCATCTTAAACCACACACACACGCGCACACACAGAAAAGTCAAGAGGGCCTATTTATCAAAATTCAACTTTGAGAATCTTCGAGTTATTTCAGTAGATAACTTCTTCTTGCAGGTGAGGAAATAGCAAGAAGTGACAGCAGAGAGAAGGATGGAAAATGCTACCGCTATGTATGTGACAGCACTTGCAAGAAAACAAAGCGAATTGAGAAAGCATGTGAACCACCAAGTAAGTACTTACCACTAAACAAGAGACAAGTTAACACAGAGGGAGATTTCAAGATACTCATATAGCAGGGCTCAGAAGAAATGATTAAATGGGCAGTATTTGAGAGGGAGAATATCCATATTCCCCCTCACCTAGGTTTATTAAAAAGGAGAAAGGTTGATTTTATTTAGCACCAAACATGATTTTATATGCTGTTAGCCTGTTAGCAATGTCTGATGCATTTCTAATTTATTCTAACAGCAAAAATAACCACTCCACCCACAATCAAAGAATGTGCCTGTCATCACGAAGGAAGAGCCTATCTGCCAGGTAAAGCCCTCCATACTTGAATTTCTTTGTGTTCCTTAGGGGGGCATCTTAAACCACACACACACGCGCACACACAGAAAAGGTCAAGAGGCCTATTTATCAAAATTCAACTTTGAGAATCTTCGAGTTATTTCAGTAGATTAAAAAAAAGCTCAAAAACTCACCAAAGCCCTGTGTGCCCTTATTTATTAAGCAACTGAAACCTGGAAACCTCGAACGTTTAAAAAGGCGCGTGGGGGGGATCTTGATTATAGCGCAATCTTCTCTTAATTTTTAATGAGTCTACCAGCTTAGAAAATGCCCGTAACTTGCAAAAATGCTGAGAGAAGCGCATCGATTAAGTTTCCATCAATTCATTTTATGGGTTTGGATCCCCTTTCAATACATAGAAATCAGTCATTAAACTGATATTAACGGGGGACATGCATCTAATCAAAGAGATTCTACTTGCAGGTGAGGAAATTGCAAGAAGCAACAGCAGAGAAAGGGATGGAAAATGCTACAGCTACGTATGTGACAGCACTTGCAAGAGACCAACCCGAACTGAGAAAACATGTGAACATGTACCACCACCAGGTAAGTACTTACCACTAAACAAGAGACATGCTAACACAGAGGGAGAATTTGAGAAACTGATAGAGGGATAAGGAGAAATGATTAAATGAACTTGATCTGCCCTTTCTATCCATACCTTTGTCTTAATCCCCCACTATATTGCTGTCTAGCAGAATAAAATGTAAGAAGAGTCAACCACACATTCATCGTTGCACAGAAAACCACCGTCTTTTTCTGTCTACTTTGTTTGTGTTTATCGGGGATGCTTCATTTTAGAAATCAGTGGATGGTGAGAGTCCACTGAAGTCTACGGGAACAAAAGGCGTTCACCTACAAAGCTGTTGAGAAGTCGGCCCGACTGTTATAACGACTTAAAGGAATAACAAAACACTACCACTGCACTGCATCGCTCAACCTAGGGTCGCCTCCTTCCTCTGTCGGGAAGTCCGGGCAGGGGCGGGTGACATGGGGGGGAAGAGGAGTGGGCGGGTGATGTCAGGAGATGGGGCGGTGATGTTTAGTAGGCGGGATTGTGCTACCAGGATGCTGACAGCCAGGTTCTTAAAGGAGAGGCCGGCCCGCATCTTCTTATTTGGAAAACCAGTCGGGCAATCTTGACCCCGACAGAAGCCGGGCTGTCCGGGTCAAAGCCGGACAGGCGCGGGAATACATATTCCCCCTAACACAGAGTTACTGAAATGTGAGGAATATGGATTTATTTTTCACCAAACATTGTTTCTTATCCCGTTGGTAATGTCTTATGTATTTCTCATTTATTCTAACAGCAGAACCAACCACTCCACCCACAGAAACAGTGTGTGCCTGTCATCACCAAGGAAAAGCATATAGGGCAGGTAAGGCAGTCAGTAGTAACAGTCTCCATGTTCTTTAAAGGGGATCTCTACACCAAAGAAAGATGGAGAGGCCTTTCTTTCAAAATTTGAACTTTGTCAATTGGCGAGTTATTTGATGTTCTAAAAACTCCAAAACCCATCAAACTCGAATGCTAACATTTGAGTTTCTCACTCCTTATTTGCGCTGAATAAATCTCAAACGCTGGAGTATTTGAAATCCCCAAAATCAGATTTGTCCGTTTTAGGGGGTATCAAATTGCGGTAAAAACTTGAATTCAACTTTTATGCACTTCTTGTATTCCGGTAACCTTTGGGTTGCTACTCTCAGTTGAACGAAGGTCTGATAGAAGCCCTCTGAAAATTGAAATATCTCTGAAACTGCTTAAAATAGGAAATGTCTGGAACCTGCAAAATTGCTCAGAGGAGCGTACTGATTAAGTTTGCATCGATTCATTTTTTGGGTTTTTATCCCCTTTAAAGCAACATAAATCCATCCTGAAACCTTTAGAAACAAGGACAAGCAACTAAACAGAGAACTTCTTCTTGCAGGTGAGGAAATAGCAAGAAGTGACAGCAGAGAGAAGGATGGAAAATGCTACCGCTATGTATGTGACAGCACTTGCAAGAAAACAAAGCGAATTGAGAAAGCATGTGAACCACCAAGTAAGTACTTACCACTAAACAAGAGACAAGTTAACACAGAGGGAGATTTCAAGATACTCATATAGCAGGGCTCAGAAGAAATGATTAAATGGGCAGTATTTGAGAGGGAGAATATCCATATTCCCCCTCACCTAGGTTTATTAAAAAGGAGAAAGGTTGATTTTATTTAGCACCAAACATGATTTCATATGCTGTTAGCCTGTTAGCAATGTCTGATGCATTTCTCATTTATTCTAACAGCAAAAATAACCACTCCACCCACAATCAAAGAATGTGCCTGTCATCACGAAGGAAGAGCCTATCTGCCAGGTAAAGCCCTCCATACTTGAATTTCTTTGTGTTCCTTAGGGGGGCATCTTAAACCACACACACACGCGCACACACAGAAAAGGTCAAGAGGCCTATTTATCAAAATTCAACTTTGAGAATCTTCGAGTTATTTCAGTAGATTAAAAAAAGCTCAAAAACTCACCAAAGCCCTGTGTGCTCTTTTTTATTAAGCAACTGAAACCTGGAAACCTCGAACGCTTAAAAAAGGTGCATGGGGGGGGATCTTGATTATAGCGCAATCTTCTCCTAATTTTTAATGAGTCTACCAGCTTAGAAAATGCCCGTAACTTGCAAAAATGCTGAGAGAAGCGCATCGATTAAGTTTCCATCAATTCATTTTTTGGGTTTGGATCCCCTTTCAATACATAGAAATCAGTCATTAAACTGATATTAACGGGGCACATGCATCTAATCAGAGAGCTTCTACTTGCAGGTGAGGAAATTGCAAGAAGCAACAGCAGAGAAAGGAATGGAAAATGCTACAGCTACGTATGTGACAGCACTTGCAAGAGACCAACCCGAACTGAGAAAACATGTGAACATGTACCACCACCAGGTAAGTACTTACCACTAAACAAGAGACATGCTAACACAGAGGGAGAATTTGAGAAACTGATACAGGGATAAGGAGAAATGATTAAATGAACTTGATCTGCCCTTTCTATCCATACCTTTGTCTTAATCCCCCACTATATTGCTGTCTAGCAGAATAAAATGTAAGAAGAGTCAACCACACATTCATCGTTGCACAGAAAGCCACCGTCTTTTTCTGTCTACTTTGTTTGTGTTTATCGGGGATGCTTCATTTTAGAAATCAGTGGATGGTGAGAGTCCACTGAAGTCTACGGGAACAAAAGGCGTTCACCTACAAAGCTGTTGAGAAGTCGGCCCGACTGTTATAACGACTTAAAGGAATAACAAAACACTACCACTGCACTGCATCGCTCAACCTAGGGTCGCCTCCTTCCTCTGTCGGGAAGTCCGGGCAGGGGCGGGTGACATGGGGGGGAAGAGGAGTGGGCGGGTGATGTCAGGAGATGGGGCGGTGATGTTTAGTAGGCGGGATTGTGCTACCAGGATGCTGACAGCCAGGTTCTTAAAGGAGAGGCCGGCCCGCATCTTCTTATTTGGAAAACCAGTCGGGCAATCTTGACCCCGACAGAAGCCGGGCTGTCCGGGTCAAAGCCGGACAGGCGCGGGAATACATATTCCCCTAACACAGAGTTACTGAAATGTGAGGAATATGGATTTATTTTTCACCAAACATTGTTTCTTATCCCGTTGGTAATGTCTAATGTATTTCTCATTTATTCTAACAGCAGAACCAACCACTCCACCCACAGAAACAGTGTGTGCCTGTCATCACCAAGGAAAAGCATATAGGGCAGGTAAGGCAGTCAGTAGTAACAGTCTCCATGTTCTTTAAAGGGGATCTCTACACCAAAGAAAGATGGAGAGGCCTTTCTTTCAAAATTTGAACTTTGTCAATTGGCGAGTTATTTGATGTTCTAAAAACCCATCAAACTCGAATGCTAACATTTGAGTTTCTCACTCCTTATTTGCGCTGAATAAATCTCAAACGCTGGAGTATTTGAAATCCCCAAAATCAGATTTGTCCGTTTTAGGGGGTATCAAATTGCGGTAAAAACTTGAATTCAACTTTTATGCACTTCTTGTATTCCGGTAACCTTTGGGTTGCTACTCTCAGTTGAACGAAGGTCTGATAGAAGCCCTCTGAAAATTGAAATATCTCTGAAACTGCTTAAAATAGGAAATGTCTGGAACCTGCAAAATTGCTCAGAGGAGCGTACTGATTAAGTTTGCATCGATTCATTTTTTGGGTTTGGATCCCCTTTAAAGCAACATAAATCCATCCTGAAACCTTTATTAACAAGGACAAGCAACTAAACAGAGAACTTCTTCTTGCAGGTGAGGAAATAGCAAGAAGTGACAGCAGAGAGAAGGATGGAAAATGCTACCGCTATGTATGTGACAGCACTTGCAAGAAAACAAAGCGAATTGAGAAAGCATGTGAACCACCAAGTAAGTACTTACCACTAAACAAGAGACAAGTTAACACAGAGGGAGATTTCAAGATACTCATATAGCAGGGCTCAGAAGAAATGATTAAATGGGCAGTATTTGAGAGGGAGAATATCCATATTCCCCCTCACCTAGGTTTATTAAAAAGGAGAAAGGTTGATTTTATTTAGCACCAAACATGATTTCATATGCTGTTAGCCTGTTAGCAATGTCTGTTGCATTTCTCATTTATTCTAACAGCAAAAATAACCACTCCACCCACAATCAAAGAATGTGCCTGTCATCACGAAGGAAGAGCCTATCTGCCAGGTAAAGCCCTCCATACTTGAATTTCTTTGTGTTCCTTAGGGGGGCATCTTAAACCACACACACACGCGCACACACAGAAAAGGTCAAGAGGCCTATTTATCAAAATTCAACTTTGAGAATCTTCGAGTTATTTCAGTAGATTAAAAAAAGCTCAAAAACTCACCAAAGCCCTGTGTGCTCTTTTTTATTAAGCAACTGAAACCTGGAAACCTCGAACGCTTAAAAAAGGTGCATGGGGGGGATCTTGATTATAGCGCAATCTTCTCCTAATTTTTAATGAGTCTACCAGTTTAGAAAATGCCCGTAACTTGCAAAAATGCTGAGAGAAGCGCATCGATTAAGTTTCCATCAATTCATTTTTTGGGTTTGGATCCCCTTTCAATACATAGAAATCAGTCATTAAACTGATATTAACGTGGGACAAGCATCTAATCAGAGAGCTTCTACTTGCAGGTGAGGAAATTGCAAGAAGCAACAGCAGAGAAAGGGATGGAAAATGCTACAGCTACGTATGTGACAGCACTTGCAAGAGACCAACCCGAACTGAGAAAACATGTGAACATGTACCACCACCAGGTAAGTTCTTACCACTAAACAAGAGACATGCTAACACAGATGGAGAATTTGAGAAACTGATACAGGGATAAGGAGAAATGATTAAATGAACTTGATCTGCCCTTTCTATCCATACCTTTGTCTTAATCCCCCACTATATTGCTGTCTAGCAGAATAAAATGTAAGAAGAGTCAACCACACATTCATCGTTGCACAGAAAACCACCGTCTTTTTCTGTCTACTTTGTTTGTGTTTATCGGGGATGCTTCATTTTAGAAATCAGTGGATGGTGAGAGTCCACTGAAGTCTACGGCAACAAAAGCCGTTCACCTACAAAGCTGTTGAGAAGTCGGCCCGACTGTTATAACGACTTAAAGGAATAACAAAACACTACCACTGCACTGCATCGCTCAACCTAGGGTCGCCTCCTTCCTCTGTCGGGAAGTCCGGGCAGGGGCGGGTGACATGGGGGGGAAGAGGAGTGGGCGGGTGACGTCAGGAGATGGGGCGGTGATGTTTAGTAGGCGGGATTGTGCTACCAGGATGCTGACGGCCAGGTTCTTAAAGGAGAGGCCGGCCCGCATCTTCTTATTTGGAAAACCAGTCGGGCAATCTTGACCCCGACAGAAGCCGGGCTGTCCGGGTCAAAGCCTGACAGGCGCGGAAATACATATATACATAAATACAGTAACAGAGTTACTGAAATGTGATGAATATGGATTTATTTTTCACCAAACATTGTTTCTTATCCCGTTGGTAATGTCTAATGTATTTCTCATTTATTCTAACAGCAGAACCAACCACTCCACCCACAGAAACAGTGTGTGCCTGTCATCACCAAGGAAAAGCATATAGGGCAGGTAAGGCAGTCAGTAGTAACAGTCTCCATGTTCTTTAAAGGGGATCTCTACACCAAAGAAAGATGGAGAGGCCTTTCTTTCAAAATTTGAACTTTGTCAATTGGCGAGTTATTTGATGTTCTAAAAACTCCAAAACCCATCAAACTCGAATGCTAACATTTGAGTTTCTTATCCTTATTTGCGCTGAATAAATCTCAAACGCTGGAGTATTTGAAATCCCCAAAATCAGATTTGTCCGTTTTAGGGGGTATCAAATTGCGGTAAAAACTTGAATTCAACTTTTATGCACTTCTTGTATTCCGGTAACCTTTGGGTTGCTACTCTCAGTTGAACGAAGGTCTGATAGAAGCCCTCTGAAAATTGAAATATCTCTGAAACTGCTTAAAATAGGAAATGTCTGGAACCTGCAAAATTGCTCAGAGGAGCGTACTGATTAAGTTTGCATCGATTCATTTTTTGGGTTTGGATCCCCTTTAAAGCAACATAAATCCATCCTGAAACCTTTATTAACAAGGACAAGCAACTAAACAGAGAACTTCTTCTTGCAGGTGAGGAAATAGCAAGAAGTGACAGCAGAGAGAAGGATGGAAAATGCTACCGCTATGTATGTGACAGCACTTGCAAGAAAACAAAGCGAATTGAGAAAGCATGTGAACCACCAAGTAAGTACTTACCACTAAACAAGAGACAAGTTAACACAGAGGGAGATTTCAAGATACTCATATGGCAGGGCTCAGAAGAAATGATTAAATGGGCAGTATTTGAGAGGGAGAATATTCATATTCCCCTTCACCTAGGTTTATTAAAAAGGAGAAAGGTTGATTTTATTTAGCACCAAACATGATTTCATATGCTGTTAGCCTGTTAGCAATGTCTGTTGCATTTCTCATTTATTCTAACAGCAAAAATAACCACTCCACCCACAATCAAAGAATGTGCCTGTCATCACGAAGGAAGAGCCTATCTGCCAGGTAAAGCCCTCCATACTTGCATTTCTTTGTGTTCCTTAGGGGGGCATCTTAAACCACACACACGCACACACACAGAAAAGGTCAAGAGGCCTATTTATCAAAAATCAACTTTGAGAATCTTCGAGTTATTTCAATAGATTAAAAAAACCTCAAAAACTCACCAAAGCCCTGTGTGCCCATTATTTATTAAGCAACTCAAACCTGGAAACCTCGAACGCTTAAAAAAGGCACGTGGGGGGGATCTTGATTATAGCGCAATCTTCTCCTAATTTTTAATGAGTCTACCAGCTTAGAAAATGCCTGTAACTTGCAAAAATACTGAGAGAAGCGCATCGATTAAGTTTCCATCAATTCATTTTCTGGGTTTGGATCCCCTTTCAATACATAGAAATCAGTCATTAAACTGATATTAACGTGGGACAAGCATCTAATCAGAGAGCTTCTACTTGCAGGTGAGGAAATTGCAAGAAGCAACAGCAGAGAAAGGGATGGAAAATGCTACAGCTACGTATGTGACAGCACTTGCAAGAGACCAACCCGAACTGAGAAAACATGTGAACATGTACCACCACCAGGTAAGTACTTACCACTAAACAAGAGACATGCTTACACAGGGAGAATTTGAGAAACTGATACAGGGATAAGGAGAAATGATTAAATGAACTTGATCTGCCCTTTCTATCCATACCTTTGTCTTAATCCCCCACTATATTGCTGTCTAGCAGAATAAAATGTAAGAAGAGTCAACCACACATTCATCGTTGCACAGAAAACCACCGTCTTTTTCTGTCTACTTTGTTTGTGTTTATCGGGGATGCTTCATTTTAGAAATCAGTGGATGGTGAGAGTCCACTGAAGTCTACGGCAACAAAAGGCGTTCACCTACAAAGCTGTTGAGAAGTCGGGCCGACTGTTATAACGACTTAAAGGAATAACAAAACACTACCACTGCACTGCATCGCTCAACCTAGGGTCGCCTCCTTCCTCTGTCGGGAAGTCCGGGCAGGGGCGGGTGACATCGGGGGGAAGAGGAGTGGGCGGGTGACGTCAGGAGATGGGGCGGTGATGTTTAGTAGGCGGGATTGTGCTACCAGGATGCTGACGGCCAGGTTCTTAAAGGAGAGGCCGGCCCCCATCTTCTTATTTGGAAAACCAGTCGGGCAATCTTGACCCCGACAGAAGCCGGGCTGTCCGGGTCAAAGCCGGACAGGCGCGGAAATACATATTCCCCTAACACAGAGTTACTGAAATGTGAGGAATATGGATTTATTTTTCACCAAACATTGTTTCTTATCCCGTTGGTAATGTCTAATGTATTTCTCATTTATTCTAACAGCAGAACCAACCACTCCACCCACAGAAACAGTGTGTGCCTGTCATCACCAAGGAAAAGCATATAGGGCAGGTAAGGCAGTCAGTAGTAACAGTCTCCATGTTCTTTAAAGGGGATCTCTACACCAAAGAAAGATGGAGAGGCCTTTCTTTCAAAATTTGAACTTTGTCAATTGGCGAGTTATTTGATGTTCTAAAAACCCATCAAACTCGAATCCTAACATTTGAGTTTCTCACTCCTTATTTGCGCTGAATAAATCTAAAACGCTGGAGTATTTGAAATCCCCAAAATCAGATTTGTCAGTTTTAGGGGGGGTATCAAATTGCGGTAAAAACTTGAATTCAACTTTTATGCATTTCTTGTATTCCGGTAACCTTTGGGTTGCTACTCTCAGTTGAACCGAAGGTCTGATAAAAGCCCTCTGAAAATTGAAATATCTCTGAAACTGCTTAAAATAGGAAATGTCTGGAACCTGCAAAATTGCTCAGAGGAGCGTACTGATTAAGTTTGCATCGATTCATTTTTTGGGTTTGGATCCCCTTTAAAGCAACATAAATCCATCCTGAAACCTTTATTAACAAGGACAAGCAACTAAAGAGAGAACTTCTTCTTGCAGGTGAGGAAATAGCAAGAAGTGACAGCAGAGAGAAGGATGGAAAATGCTACCGCTATGTATGTGACAGCACTTGCAAGAAAACAAAGCGAATTGAGAAAGCATGTGAACCACCAAGTAAGTACTTACCACTAAACAAGAGACAAGTTAACACAGAGGGAGATTTCAAGATACTCATATAGCAGGGCTCAGAAGAAATGATTAAATGGGCAGTATTTGAGAGGGAGAATATTCATATTCCCCTTCACCTAGGTTTATTAAAAAGGAGAAAGGTTGATTTTATTTAGCACCAAACATGATTTCATATGCTGTTAGCCTGTTAGCAATGTCTGTTGCATTTCTCATTTATTCTAACAGCAAAAATAACCACTCCACCCACAATCAAAGAATGTGCTTGTCATCACGAAGGAAGAGCCTATCTGCCAGGTAAAGCCCTCCATACTTGCATTTCTTTGTGTTCCTTAGGGGGGCATCTTAAACCACACACACGCGCACACACAGAAAAGGTCAAGAGGCCTATTTATCAAAAATCAACTTTGAGAATCTTCGAGTTATTTCAGTAGATTAAAAAAACCTCAAAAACTCACCAAAGCCCTGTGTGCCCATTATTTATTAAGCAACTCAAACCTGGAAACCTCGAACGCTTAAAAAAGGCACGTGGGGGGGATCTTGATTATAGCGCAATCTTCTCCTAATTTTTAATGAGTCTACCAGCTTAGAAAATGCCTGTAACTTGCAAAAATACTGAGAGAAGCGCATCGATTAAGTTTCCATCAATTCATTTTCTGGGTTTGGATCCCCTTTCAATACATAGAAATCGGTCATTAAACTGATATTAACGTGGGACAAGCATCTAATCAGAGTGCTTCTACTTGCAGGTGAGGAAATTGCAAGAAGCAACAGCAGAGAAAGGGATGGAAAATGCTACAGCTACGTATGTGACAGCACTTGCAAGAGACCAACCCGAACTGAGAAAACATGTGAACATTTACCACCACCAGGTAAGTACTTACCACTAAACAAGAGACATGCTTACACAGGGAGAATTTGAGAAACTGATACAGGGATAAGGAGAAATGATTAAATGAACTTGATCTGCCCTTTCTATCCATACCTTTGTCTTAATCCCCCACTATATTGCTGTCTAGCAGAATAAAATGTAAGAAGAGTCAACCACACATTCATCGTTGCACAGAAAACCACCGTCTTTTTCTGTCTACTTTGTTTGTGTTTATCGGGGATGCTTCATTTTAGAAATCAGTGGATGGTGAGCGTTCACCTACAAAGCTGTTGAGAAGTCGGGCCGACTGTTATAACGACTTCAAGGAATAACAAAACACTACCACTGCACTGCATCGCTCAACCTAGGGTCGCCTCCTTCCTCTGTCGGGAAGTCCGGGCAGGGGCGGGTGACATCGGGGGGAAGAGGAGTGGGCGGGTGACGTCAGGAGATGGGGCGGTGATGTTTAGTAGGCGGGATTGTGCTACCAGGATGCTGACGGCCAGGTTCTTAAAGGAGAGGCCGGCCCCCATCTTCTTATTTGGAAAACCAGTCGGGCAATCTTGACCCCGACAGAAGCCAGGCTGTCCGGGTCAAAGCCGGACAGGCGCGGAAATACATATTCCCCTAACACAGAGTTACTGAAATGTGAGGAATATGGATTTATTTTTCACCAAACATTGTTTCTTATCCCGTTGGTAATGTCTAATGTATTTCTCATTTATTCTAACAGCAGAACCAACCACTCCACCCACAGAAACAGTGTGTGCCTGTCATCACCAAGGAAAAGCATATAGGGCAGGTAAGGCAGTCAGTAGTAACAGTCTCCATGTTCTTTAAAGGGGATCTCTACACCAAAGAAAGATGGAGAGGCCTTTCTTTCAAAATTTGAACTTTGTCAATTGGCAAGTTATTTGATGTTCTAAAAACTCGAAAACCCATCAAACTTGAATGCTAACATTTGAGTTTCTCACTCCTTATTTGCGCTGAATAAATCTCAAACGCTGGAGTATTTGAAATCCCCAAAATCAGATTTGTCAGTTTTAGGGGGGGTATCAAATTGCGGTAAAAACTTGAATTCAACTTTTATGCACTTCTTGTATTCCGGTAACCTTTGGGTTGCTACTCTCAGTTGAACCGAAGGTCTGATAGAAGCCCTCTGAAAATGGAAATATCTCTGAAACTGCTTAAAATAGGAAATGTCTGGAACCTGCAAAATTGCTCAGAGGAGCGTACTGATTAAGTTTGCATCAATACATTTTTTGGGTTTGGATCCCGTTTAAAGCAACATGAATCCATCCTGAAACCTTTGTTAACAAGGACAAGCAACTAAACAGAGAACTTCTTCTTGCAGGTGAGGAAATAGCAAGAAGTGACAGCAGAGAGAAGGATGGAAAATGCTACCGCTATGTATGTGACAGCACTTGCAAGAAAACAAAGCGAATTGAGAAAGCATGTGAACCACCAAGTAAGTACAGTATTTCAGTGGGATAAAACCCATAGTCCCTCACTTAGACTTATTAAAATATGAGATATGTGGTTCATGTTTTGCACCAAACATGATTTTATATGCTATTAGAAATTTCTGATGTATTTCTCATTTATTCTTACAGCAAAATCAACCACTCCACCCATAATTAAAGAATGTGCCTGTCGTCATGAAGGAAGAGCGTATCTGCCAGGTAAAGCCCTCCATACATGCATATCTGCATGTTGCTTTAGTGCGATCTTAGAACACCCACACAGAAAAGGTCAAGAGACCAATTTATCAATATTCGACTTTGTGAACTTTCAACGTATGTTTATAAAAAAAGCTTTACAAACCATAGTCGAGAATGCATTTATTTTTAAACTCAAATCTGGAAAACAAAATAGCTTAATAAGGTCGAGGATTACAGGGCAATCTACCCTATCCTAGAAAATGTCTGCAATTTGCAAAAATGCTCAGAGGCACACTGATTAAGTTTCCATCCATACTTTATTTGGGTTTGGGTCATCTTTAAGTCAATAGAAATCAGTCCTGCAACTGATGCTAACAGGGTACAAACAACTAATCAGAGAGCTTTTTTTGCAGGTGAGGAAATAGCAAGAAGCAACAGCAGAGAAAGGGATGGAAAATGTTACCGCTATGTATGTGACAGCACTTGCAAGAGACCAACCCGAACTGAGATACCATGTGAACATGTACCACCAAGTAAGTAGTTACCACTAAACAAGAGAGCTATTCTTTTTATATATATATATATATATATATATATATATATATATATATATATATATATATATATATATATATATATATATATAATTCTCCAATGAGTATCCACACTCCAAGGCAATGTAGTATAGGGAGGGGTGCACGGTAATTTTTGCATACACCAATAGTTTCCAAACCAGCACTCCCTTTAGTGAAAAAAATGAAATTTTTATTATTACATAGTATCTGTTTCCAACGTTTCGGTCCCTATTGGGACCTTTTTCCTTGAAAAAGGTCCCAATAGGGACCAAAACGTTGGAAACAGATACTATGTAATAATAAAAATTACATTTTTTTCACTAAAGGGAGTGCTGGTTTGGAAACTATTGGTATATATATATATATATATATATATATATATATTTTTTTTTTTATAGTTTTTTTTAAATGAACCAATATATTGCTTTTAATTAAAATAAAGTGCACAACATGTAAAACACACACTCAGGGCCAGATTTATCAAAGGTGAAGGTGAATTTTTGAATGAAAAAAATTAGCATTTTGAGTTGTTTTGTGTACTTCGACTAGGGAAAAAAATTCAAAAATTTTAAATTTTAAATGTATCATGTACGTCTCTTTAAAAATTCCAATTTGACCATTCGCTGTCTAAAACCAGCCAAATTGCTGTTCTAGCCTATGAGGGACCTCCTAGAATGTATTTGAAGTCAATTGGTGGACTTTGAGGGGGGGGGAACTTCGAATTGAATACAATCGAATGTGCTATTAATTTGATTCATACGATTTGAATTCAGCCAAATATGGACCTATTAGATCAAAAGTTGACCTATTCGACCAAATAAAACCTTCAACTTAATTTCGGTTAGTCTTTTTGAATTCAAATTTTGAATTTTTTTAAATTGGAAATTTGACCCTTGATAAATATGCCCCTCATTGTTACACAGAAAACAACCCACTTTTTCTTTCTACTTTGTATTGATGGGTTGCTTCATTTTATAAATAATTGGACTACAAAGTCTAATTTAACAATAGCCGTTAACCTGCAAATTGTTAAGAAGGTGGCATGGTTATTATAACTGACATAAAAAAATAAATAGATTTAAAGTAATACAAATATAATGTACTGTTGCCCTGTACTGGTGAAACTGATGTATTTGCTTCAGAAATAATACTACAGTTCATATAAACGAGCTGCTGTGTAACAATGGTGAAAATTGAAAAAAGGCTATATGGTAAAGGATAATTAGTGGATAACAGATAACACCATTATGTTCTACAGAGCTTATGTCATTCAAGGAAAGACCAGCCCAGATTTCTTAGGAAAGGCAGTTTTGACCCACACAGCCCTTACAGAAGCCTAGTTTGCAACCCTAACTCAAAAGTACTTTACTCAGTAGTTATTGGACCAAAATCTTAAGCATACTTTTATATATTAACGAGCTTCATTTATGGTGAGAGTTGTTGTCCAGCAACATCAGTGTCTTTAAACAATACTTCTGAATACAACTTTCTCCCAGATCTACAGGGCCCCCACTGTTTTCATGGGTGAATTGTCTTTTATCTATAATAAAGTTTTTCTACTGTAGAGTGGATACTCTTTTCCTTTAAGACAGTGGGTACAGACATATGGACATTATTTGAAATAGAGGAAACATACATTCCCCGGTGTGGATTAATTAAAATGTGTGAAATATGTTTTTTATTTTATTCTGTCTTTGTAATATCTAACTTATTTTAACAGCAACATCTATAACAACAACCCATCCAACTACTACATACACCACACATTGTTCCTGTCATTATAATGGAAAAGTCTATATACCAGGTAAAGTAGCCAATGCTTAAATGTATGCCTGTTTCTTTAATAACTAGAACCTACTGGTATATGTATTATTGTAATGTCATTTCCATTGACTCCATCGAATTTGGTTAGCGTTCTGCAAAATTTCTCACATTTTTCAGTATTTTTGCTAGTTTTTCTTAAGATTTCTTACAATGTGAAATGAGTCAGTTTCACTCATTGCCAGTAACTCATCTAATAACTTCTTTTGCAGGTGAGGAAGTAACAAGAAGTACAATTCATGGAAAATGTTACAAAGTTGTATGTGACGGCAGTTGTGGAGAAATCCCTGCAACTGAGATCCCTTGTACAACAACACCAAGTACAACAACTAAAACAACCACCAAGTCAACCACTGTCACTACAATCAGCACAACTACCCCTTGTGTGGTGAGTTCCTCTAAGTATGAGTTTCTATCCTGATATCCAGAATATGTAAAATGACTGGCTCTATTTAGGTTTAGTTGTAAATGTATTCTGCTCTACCCACAGAGCAGTAGATCTTACAAAACAGCATACCTGAACAATTTCTCAATTTTCATGGTGACATTTTAATTAAAATCTGCAAACAAAAGCACACTTTTGTGCCCCTCGGTGTTTCATCATTTTATGCAGACCATGCTTTTCAGTATCAATCTGCATATGTGTTAGTAAGGGATTGAATACAGGATTTGCCCTGATTCAAGGGTTCACATGATTTAGGTAGGTATGAAGAAATTAAAGAAAGATCCATTATCTGGAATACTGATCCATTATCCGGAAGTCCAGAGCATTCTGGATAACAGGTCCCATATACGTACTTTAATTATTTGTTTGTCAGGTCTAAACTGGAGTCTGTAAAATACTGTCATGCTAATTTGTGTGTATTTGCTTTTTGTACATCTATAGCCCAATACAAACTGGCAGATTGCTAATTGCACTACAGCTGTATGCAATGCAAATGGTCAACTACAGATTGTTCAGAAAAGTTGCATCCCTCCCCCAGAGATCACCTGTGCCAATAAAATGAAGCCAATTGCTGTGCCTGATGATGACTCATGTTGCTGGCATTGGGAGTGTCCTTGTGAGTATATATCTAAATGATACAAAGCTAGATCCTAAGGGAGAGTATTTAAACACCCATCTATTATAATTTAGATGGTAAAGCAGTTCCATTAGAAGTTAGCTTTAAGTATTCACACTTACATAACTTTCTGTAATCTTTATTGCTAACTCTTTATTAACTATTTATAGAGTAGACTACTGAGACTACTGGGTCCTAGCATCGCTATGAGTGTTTAAGGAAAAGGAACATCAAAAAAAACAATACAGAAGTAGGGTTAACAATAACCAATACAAAGGAACCCTACAAAAGTAAAACAAATAAACAGCAAAAAGATGCAAAATTATCATCATATCATCTGTAAAATCCTGCATAGTGCAATTAGTAGTGTACCTAGAACACTTAATATAGGGGATTTATTAGTGTAAAGTAATTTGACCAGGTAGCACATTAACATAGGAGCAATCTGGACTTGAAGCAGTCATTTAGTAATATCGTCCATTGCTATGACTTTTGCTCTCGTAAGTTGTTTTGCTACTTTCACAGAGATGTATTTTGTATGGATTCTATGCATCATTTCAGTTTACTCCCAAGTTTGGAAATCAAAGCTCTAATGAGCCCTAGAGTCTTAAACTACATCTTTGGATGTTAAACCCATTGGGGCACATATTAGGGGTATAATAGGTGAAGGTGAGAGTTATCCTTTTGATAAATACTCTTTTAATAGTGCAATAGGATTGAATAGAGAGGTAGTAGAAGCAGAAGAATACAGGGAATATGAAACATATATTAAGCCACAAAACAAGTTTAAGCACTGATTTCATTTAGAATGACCGATTTGCATCTATTGTAAGTGCTGCAATGTGTAGAATCCATAAAGCTATAATTCCTACTTCTCTGATAATTTCTTCATGTTGCTAACTTACCAAAATTAATATTGTTCTTCAGGTATGTGTGGTGGTTGGGGAGATAGCCACTATCTTACCTTTGATGGAACCTATTATACATATCAAGGAAACTGCACCTATGTTCTTGTGGAAGAAATTGTGAAAACCATTGATAACTTTGGCATTTACCTGGACAATTATAATTGTGGAGCTAAAACAGGTATTACCTGCCCACGCAAGCTTACTGTACGACATGAAACTCAGGAGATTGTAATTTCACCTAAAACATTAAATCCTATCAGTTTAGAGGTAAGCAATTTCTACACTCCTCTAAAAGAACCTGGTGGAAATGTAGCCTATAAGTTGCACACAGATAACAGGTGCATACATGTGTTGACATTCAGACAAATTGAATTACTTTTATTTAAACCAATATACCTAGGGATCACTTTATGAAAGTTATTATAGCAGAACCCCGCTTTTACTTTTATCTGGGGAATAAAAAATATGTGTAAAATCCAGGAAAATTTGGGAAGGAAAGAACACCACTTACCTGCGTCACAAAAAAATGACTTTGTGATCAGGAAATTGCAATTTCCATATATGTAAAAGTGGCGTTCCACTATACTTCTATTTAAAGGAAAACTATACCCCCAAAATTAATACTTAAACAACCGATACTTTACATTATATCAAGTGGCATATTAAAGCATATAACCAAACTGGAATATATATTTAAGTAAATCTTATCCTTTTACATCTTTTGCCTTGAACCACCATTTTGTGATTTCATCAATTCCTGATTTCACCATTTTGTGTGCTGCCTCAGAGATCACCTGACCAGAAATACTTTAGCTTTAACTGTAACAGGAAGAAGTGTGGAAGCAAACGACAGAACTCTGTTATTATTTTTTTAAAATGGCAATTTTCTATTTATGATTACCCAATGGCACATACTACTAAAAGTATATTGTTATGAATATGGTTTATTTACATGAAGCAGGGTCTTACATATGAGCTGTTTTATGCATTATATTTGTATAGAGACCTACATTGTTTTGGGTATAGATTTCCTTTAACAAAAGGATTCAGTACTGCATATACAGTATCTGTTCCTTCAAAATGAGTAGTTTATATTGTGGAGATGCTATTGTGGGATAACAGGATTTCATCATGCTCACATTTTCTTTCCTAGACTTTTGTAAATGGAAATCTTGTATTGCTTCCATATACAAAATATGGAGTAAACATATACAAATCTGGAATATATTTAGTAGTTGAAATACCACAGCTGAAGACCAATGTCACTTATAATGGTTTGACCTTCACAATAAAGATGCCATATGGAAAGTTTTATAAGAACACACATGGACAATGTGGTAAGTGACAGCATAAAGCTGCAGATTTAACACTTAAGATAATAAATATTTTTTATGCTTCATGTAATTAATTACAGCCTTGTTCACACATTAAGTGGGTCTGTTATTTCTATGGTTGATCTCCGTTTTCATTGCTTATTTTCCATTCCCTTTCTCTGTTATATATTGTAGTGCTGAGTCTGCACCAGTGGAGTGTGATAAAATGCTTTTTCCATAATTATATCTTTTAAATTAAATGAAGTGTTTATTGATCACTCATTTAATGATTGTAATAAACTTTGTTCAAAATAATGCAGCTTGCCCAAATGCAGGCATTTTCTGCAAGCCCATCATGTTCTGATATGGGGCACACTTTGAATGTTTTATGTGGTTGCCAGCAGTTCTGTGCTTGGTGTTTGGTATTTTCCTTAGTAAACTTACATCTATCTGTATGGTCAGAATTTTGTGTTGCGATGCCGCTGGGATATAGGGTTGAAACAACAACATTGTAAATGCTGGGTGTGTGTTTTTCATTATTAACATTAGCATTTTCCAAAATGGTTGTGTCACAAAATAAACTGTAACATCATTTCATAATTTATCTTAGGTACCTGCAGCAACAACCAAGCTGATGACTTAATGATGGCTAATGGTACAATCACAACTAACTGGGTAGCTATGGCTGATTCGTTTATGGTGAATGACCCAGTCAAGCCTCAATGCCAGAGCATTCCTCCAGTACCCCCTACAATACCTCCAACTTGCAAATCTGCTCTCTGTGATCTCATCATGGGACAGTAAGTATTGGTTTGAGATTCATTCATAATGAATTTATAAAATTAGCATCGTACCATTAGCTTTTAAATGGTGATGTGAAAATATATTAAAATATATTTACAAGACCTATATGGAACATATAATACACTGCCTTGTTTAAATTTACCCTGTAATATATAGCCTAAAATTCCACCTTTTCACTGAGCCAGCCTACATAGGGAAATTTTCTATAAGGCTAGGGGAGGCTAAGGGGCACATTTACTAAGCTCGAGTGAAGGATTAGAATAAAAAATGCTTTGAATTTCTAAGTATTTTTTTGGCTACTTCGACCATCGAATTGGCTACTTCGACCTTCGACTTCGAATCGAACAGTTTGAACTAAAAATCGTTTGACTATTCGACCATTCGATAGTCGAAGTACTGTCTCTTTAAAAAAAACTTTGACCACCTACTTCGCCACCTAAAACCTACCGAGCACCAATGTTAGCCTATGGGGAAGGTCCCCATAGGCTTTCCTAGCAATTTCTGATCGAAGGTAAATCGTTCGATCGATGGATTAAAATCCTTCGAATTGTTCGATCGAACGATTTTTCCCTTGATCGTTCGATCGCATGAATTGCGGTAAATCCTTCAACTTCAATATTCGAAGTCGAAGGATTTAACTTCGATGGTCGAATATCGAGGGTTAATTAATCCTCGATATTCGACCCATAGTAAATGTGCCCCTAAGCCTCCCCAAACCTGTCTGACACTTTTATAAGTGTAAAATAAAGTGTAAAAAAAAAAAAAAAACGGAGGAAAACAACATATAAAACCCTTTTCCCTGACATTTGCTGGCTGTGTGGTGAGAAGCAGGGGAGGAGTTTGAAGGGCCCCATGTATTTTTTGCCCTGCGTCACTGCAAGCAGGCATGTTCCTTCATTCAAGCTTGCATGCTGATTGGTTTGGCCTGAGAGTTTAAGTTAAGAAGTACTACTTCTGAGCAATTTGATTAGCTTGAACGTTAGCTTTGAACCTCCCTCCAACCAATCCAATTCCTGCACTGGGACTTAGACTTTGAGGGCAAAACCAGCAGCATGGAGAAGAGATGTTACAGAGATCTGGAATTTCTGTTAGATTTATTACATTTCTGCTGCTGACAAAGAGGTAATCAGCCCTCCACCCCACTCCACTGTTAGTTCTATAAATAATGCCAGTTTTAGACCTTAGGGAGGCAAATGCTTTGATAATCTTGTTTATAAAATCACTGTTTTTCTGCTTTTTCTTCCTAAACACAACCTGTATTTAGACAAATCATCCAGCAACTGTGTGTTTGCTGCTTTCTAACTTCTCCCACCATGCCAGCATTAACCCTTCTCATGCCATAGCAACCCCTGCTATTTTTTTTACTAAAACTCTCCCCACATGAATTAAACATTAGTTTAAATACATATTAAAAGCTATAAATACAAGATAGTTGCTAAAAAGGGTAGAGTGATAGGTATGTACAGCAGATTAACATGTATGGGCAAGATAAGGGTTAATGCAGATCCATCCTGATCTGTGGGGATTATACATGAATTGCCTTATACATCTACTGAGGGTCTTCTATAAGAAACCACACTGCAATTAACCTATGATTTTACTGAGGTTATTATTTCATACAGATGGCATTAGCATTGCATTTATCTTTCATTGCTCTCTGGTGGAATGATACATAAAATTTGCACTGCATTTATGTTACCCACTGTTCAGGGGGGCATTTTAAATTAAATTGGCAACTCATTTACCCTTGATGCACCATTACTCACTATACTGGGGGTGTCAGTGCCTACTGCCACTCACTATATAATATGCTTGTTATGAAATTATCCACTGGTTGGGAAGGCAGTCAGGCAAGTTTCATTTATAGAAAAGGTTAAAATGATAGATGTGCCTTTTTTCAACTTTAATTACCATGCTTCTACATCAGTGCACAAATATACTTGGCGTTTAAGCTGCCTCTCAAAATATGTACTTGGGGTGCCATTACCCACTTTTTCCATAAGCCTTTTGTTTAATATAAAAGTGCATGGTGCATGGCCATTACTCGCATTTGGGGGTCTGATTGCAAAAAAACTGAAAAATTCAAGGTTTTTTTTCACTATAAAATCTGAATTTTTAGTGGAAAAAAAGCTCAAATTTTTCGAGATGTATTATACCCAAATGTTGCAAAAAGTCTGAAGATATTGTCTGCAGACTTTTCGGGCATCGGATCTGAAAAAATATGGATTTTTTCATGACAATCCAAAAAAGTTGCTGTTTTGTGCGACATTCCGAAAAAGTCAAGTTTTTTGTTGATCCAATTTTTTCATGTTTTTTTTATTGATAAATAAGGGTAAATCATGCATTCTAGTATAGTCAGACTTTTTTTTATTTAAAAAAATCTGAAAATTTGGATTTTGATAAATAACCCCCTTACTCCCTTTAGTGAGTGCTGCCACATGAATAATTGTTGCGGCCTTATATGCATGATTGGACAACAAAACATCACAAATTTTTTTCTGATTGCCCAGAATTAGAATCATAATTCTAGCACAGGTACTAGTAAATCAGAGTGTATTTATTGGATTAAGCACTTTCTTGCGCTTTGGCACAGTTCCCACTGAAGTCAGTGGGAACTGTGAGTGGTTATTGGGTTGATAATTATTATACAAATCCACTTGTAAGTTAGTCTGTGAATGGTCAAACAAAAAATTCACCCTCCGCCTATGCCTGCCTAACTAGATGGGGTTTTTCACTTTTACAGAGAAAAGCAAAAAAATTAATCTTATGCCTCTCTAGTTTGCCTCAGATTGGGGGGAAATCAATGCCATTCCCCAAACAGCAAACAGTAATAGGTAGTACAGTGGAAGTACGTTTCCATTGTTTACCTAACCTTTTGTGAAATTCTAACAGCACTGTTTTAAAGCATATATTGGATTTTTTATCATGTTATATAAAAATGCAGATTTATTAGAAAAAATGGAAAAAAAAATTCCATGTACTGTATATAGTAAGAACATAATTGATTGCAAATCACATTGTTTTATGCAAGCCCATCATATAAAAAAATGCAATTTGTTTCTATATCTAAAGCTGGCCATAGACGCAAAGATCAGATCGTACAAATCAACGTACGATCGGACTTTCCCATCTCCCGACCCTCCACTAACCATTCAGATCAAAGTCCTTACCATTCCGATCAAATAAGAACAGATCACCCAATGTTCTGCCCCTGACAGCAATCGTACGATACTTATGTCTGACAACACTAGTGTCAGTCTCCCTCTGAAAATCGTACGATCGGCAATACACACAGAGATATTATCGGCAGGCGACAGAAATTTTCTAACCTGTCCGATCGACCAAACGACCGATCTCCGACGGACGAAAAATGTCGGGACTCTCCACACATGGTCCGAAAATCGTACGAATCCACGATTCGTACGATCGGATCTTTGCGTCTATGGCCAGCTTTACTCTTCTCTTGCACCATTCATAATCTGTGGAATAAAAGTTTGAGAAACATTACTTTCAAAAGCAATTTACTCATTCATTAATTTTTAATTTGTGTTTATTTATAGGGTTTTCCAAAAATGCCATCAGTTCCATTCACCAGAACCTTTCTATAAAGCCTGCCTGTCAGACAGTTGCAATGTAGCTAACTCACATAGTGAATGTTCAAGCTTACAACAATATGCCTCAATCTGTGGTGATCGTGGTGTCTGCATTCAGTGGAGGAGCAAGGCCACAGCTTGTTGTAAGTTTCTAATTCTGTTCTTGTTCATTAGGTCAGAACCCATCAATAAATATGGCTGAAGTGTATAAACATTCAATAGAATTATCTCCTTGATAATATGCATACTAATTTATACATTTCTCTTGCTTTAGCAATTACTTGTCCTTCTAACAAAGTGTACGATGCATGTGGACCAGTTTTCCCTAGAACCTGCCAACATACGTAAGTAACCACTGCTGTGTCATAGATACTGTTTGTATAATACATTTACACGTGTCATTTACACATATACACACGTCTGTATTCAATGCAAACTTAAAGGGCACCTATCACAGCCAAAATCAAACACATATTAACAATCTGACCAGTACAAGCTAAACACGTTTGATCAAACTACATATATAGTTTTTTGAAAAAACTGCAGGTTTTAAAAAAATCCCTTACTTTGTCAAATGGGTTCTTTCACTGAGGGAGGCCATATTGAGACTCTAACAGAGACTCTAATGTGCAAATTTCAGGAGCATGCTCAGATTGTAACACTGCTTTGAGTATTCTACCAGAATGCCTTGTTTTAGTAAACTCCTCCACTAGAAGTATCCACTAGAAGTGCTGCCACCTGCTAACTTCCAGCAGGTGGCAGCACTACTGTACAGCAGCTAACACACAGGTTTGGCTGATTTGAAAATAGCTTAGAAGGGTTGATAAGCAACAAGGAATTTGAACTGAGCATGTGCGAGATGTCAGAGCTACAGTTGGCTGGGAAGATATAGGTAGGAGGAGCCAGTGAAATCCAAGATGGCTGCCTCAGCTAGAACTGCAGGGGAGATAGGGGAGATCTTGCAGAAGGAATAGTGAGCTGATCATTTACATTATACAAACAATTCTAACTGTTTTAAAAATCGGATTTCTTGAACTTTCACATAGTGTATTTACTTAGTAAATGATTTTGGTCATGATTGGTGCCCTTTAACTGAAATATATTAATTTACTCATTATTTTAAGAAATATATTTTGGCGTATTATCAAAACAGTATATAAAAAAAAATACCTGCAGGAAAATTAAAATGTAAAGTTAATAAAACGAATAAGCTTTAATTATTAGAAGCTTTATAACACAGCTCTGCTATACATTTGTGGAGAAAACTTTTCTGAAGTGTTAATTTCTCCAAACATTGGAATAAAATGGAATGTAGCTGCATGATTCTGGTACAGCTGGAAAAAGCAGTTACAACTGGAAATCTCTATACATATTCAAAACCGTAGCGCCTGTTTTTTATGTATAGTGATGAGTTAATGAAGAACACATTATGTTTTATGTTCTGCCATTAAAAGCTCCACAGTGCTTTGCCCAGAGATTATTGCATTGGAATGACATTTATTGTAGAATTTCCTCATTATATAGTACAGTATATATCCATTAGATCCAAAGGTTTGAAAGATTTTTTAAAGATCAACTGTAGTATTGTAAGCCTTTAGCTTTAAGTAGAATATGTAACTTAATTTCTGAATCTGTGTGGTCTTTTTCAGGTCAAGAGATGTTATAGAACTGAAAAATGATAAACGTGTTGTGGAAGGATGCTTCTGTGCTAAAGGTAGCATGCCATTTAGCATGGCAATCGATTCCTGCGTAAGCGACTGTGGTGAGTATATGTACTGGCATTTTATCCAGGCAGGCTAAGCTATTTCTAGGACTAAATGTACAATAAACATTAGGGATCATGTATTATGTGCAGAGCAGTGGACAAAGGGAAACAATGGTTTTTGCATTTTGCACATTCCCTGGACATAAAAGTATAGCAGGTATGCCCTGATAAATAATGAACTGCCTGTATTTGATAGAGATGTGTACCCAAGGATTGGAGGGAGGTATTTAGATGCCCCTACATATGTTTACTTATGAAACAAATTACTAAAATGCCCTTTTATTTAATTTGATCTTAATAATTTAAAGAAACAACTGAACTCTTTCAACATGAACACATTTTATTTAATGATGCTACAGATTTTAAAAGTTTCTTTTGGATTTTTTTTAAGCAATCTATGTACTGATATGGCACCATGCAGATACTTTATCCTGAACTAATTAATATGAGGCAATTTCTTATTATAAATCATTTTGTTTCACTCCTTGGCGTTCCTATATTCTTATGAACTGTTTCTTGTTTCTTCTAGGGTGTGTTGGGCCAGACAATATTCCCCGCAAGGTATTCATTTTCGATTTATATATAAGTAAACAAGTATGGTTGTTTTTATGTGCATTTGGCACCATTTTAACTTTTAACCTAGTGCTGATCTTTGGTCAGTTTAGGTGAAATTTAAAGACATCTTAAAGAAAGATGCCAGCCTTCCTGTTTTGTTGAGCAATCAATTCCACTTACTATCTTTATTGTTCATACATTGGGCTCTAATACTGTTACTGTTCCTCTCTTTGCAGTATGGAGAAACCTTTGAATTTAACTGTGAGATCTGCAAGTGTCTGGAGGGTGGTAGTGGAATAACTTGTCAAAGACAACAATGCCATCATGTAAGAAATGAAGCATGTACTCGTGACGGCTTCTACCCGGTGACTCAGATTAGCACTAAAGACAAGTGTTGTGAAGAAACTGTATGTCGTAAGTATCAAATACACCTATTTTCCTCTATGCACTAACAGCAAATATTTAACAATCCTACAGAAAAGGTAACAAACATACTAATAGGGGAATGCAATAAAAGTCTGTAATGGAAAAATATTCGCAATGCATACATTTATGGCATTGCAAAACAAATTTCCCTATGCACAAATTTAATATAGCTTTTGTGATCCTATGAACTGTTCAGTGACCACTTCGGACTGGGGAAGAGAGATTGTGAATTGTATAGTTTGTGCCATTGCACAGGGTATGTACTAAAACGAAATGAAAAAATATTAGTCCACCTTCAAGTACATCTTAAAAGTGTGCATTGTGCAGTTAAAATTACATTGCAAAATGCAATTTTTCTTCCTTTACGACTTTTATTACATTTTATGACGTAGACATCTAACACCATAGACTCATTCCCAGGAGATCAATTAAGGCAGCAGAGAGAAAATAAAATCAACCACAGATTATTCACTCAGATATCATTCATTATCAGATATCATCATTCAGATATCTGAAAGCAGATTTGGACATAAAGCTTTGGTCTCAGAAGGCCACTTGTGATGCTAATGTCTCTGCCAATGTACCTTACTGGTGGATAAATACTGCATTGTTTAGCCATCTGTATGTATAGCCAGTTTAATGGTTTCCATTCTTTTAATCTGTGGAATAATCAGTTAGATATATTGGTGGGTTGTCTAGTATATGGCCACCATGCCCTTTATTCATTCAAAAATATATTTTTTCTTTGTATAGTCAAAGAAAAAGTATTTCTAAGCAACTATAATATACATAATGAAACATTTCAAGGATTTTAAAATTAGGTGCAAATAAAATGCCAACTGAAAGCAATTTCTGTTTGTCCTTCATTATTGCCGAAGGTTCTGAAAAAATGTATCTGAAAAAAAATGTGTTCCCCTCTAGTCAACACTAAAGTTCCTATTATTTATTTCTTTGTTTTTACTTTATATATTACATTTACAATGTTTGCAAATCAGTGCAGTTTTTATGAAATTCATACCAAACCTGTACACTTAAGAAACCTAATTTTTGGATAATCGTGTTTAAAGGATGTGATCCAAATCGGTGCTCAGATACCTACCCTAACTGTGGACCTGGATTTGAACTTAAGGGAACCATCAAGGAAGGACATTGTTGTCATACTTATGTTTGTGGTAAGTTTGTGGTAAAGTGATTTCATGCTAATTAAAGTGATACTAGATATTTTAGAGTCATTCTAAATAACCATTCAGGTTCTGATCTGTGTAGCAATATAGCCCTAAAATTGAGGCATGCCCCACAGCAGAGGGTTTTCATAGATTTGAGTCTAGAAGTGGAAAAAGGGGACAAGTACAAGAGAAGAAAAGAGAAAAAGGACAGAAAATAGGGTTAGAAGTGGTAGAGGTGCAAAAAAGCGAATGAGAGATGGCAACCTGGTAAAATTGTGGAAAAAGGTATATGGAGGAAATTGTGAGGCTGTTTAAATGTATACAGGGTAGAGAAAATGAGTGGAAATATGGTGAGAAATGTTGAGAGCAAATGGTGGAGAATCTTGTAGTATAGAAAAATAATGGAAAGGATATAGGGCAGAAGTGGGATATGGATGCAGGGAAATACAGGGAGAAGGACTATATTTCTAGTAAATTCTTATGTATCTATAGTTAGGTTTTTTTGTCAGTAGAAATCTTATAGCTGAATTTTCTTAGATCTGTAATTTTTCATTAACTTCTATAGAGAATGTATGGGAGCTGTGGGACAGTTTATAGTTTCATTACAATCCCCTTTAATATAAGAGGGAAGTCATTATTTACAAATCAAGAAAAGAAACTTGATTTACGGTTTGATAAATAGCCTGTCATAACAATCTCCTATAAAAAGATGAGAAAAAGCTAAACAAAATTGTTATGCCACTGTTATTCTGGGAAGACATATAGGAGATATGCAACTTACAAAAATAATAACATACATCTGATACATTTTTACGTCTTTCTTCCAGAACCAAAACGCGTTTGTGTTAGTGGAAATGCTGAATACTTGGTAAGTAGAATTTTTATAAGATAGGTTTAAAATACTTTTCCCACTTAAACTGCCATATCTTTTGGTGAAACAGTTTCAGTACAAATATTAATACTAAATATTAAAGTAAAGAAACCAAATATTAATAGTAATACTTATAGTATTTATTCCTTTTAACCATGCATTAATTGTTTTTTTTAACACTATAGACAGAATACAGACTCCAATATACTTTATAGGTATTAAACGGACAGAGTATCCCTTGTTCAATATGGCTTCAATGAATAGGGCTTATGCTGAACAAACTATTTGCCTATAATTTTAATGAAGAAATCTATGTTTTGTTGTTTCTTGAGTTAAACAGCACAAACTGGGAAACTTAAACTATCTCATGTTTGGTCCTTGTATAATGTTAATATTACCATTATACAACCCTCTTCCTTCAGAAAACAAAACGAAAAGGCACATAGACAGGCTGCCGTAGACATGGGATCCATAGGCCAAAATAGTTAAAAATTCAAATTTTATTCAAAAATGTTGCAATAAAAACATAGTGCAAACACGAATATGTTGCAGGCAGGGTGAGAGCATGGCTTGACGCGTTTCGTGACTCAAACTAGTCACTTCCTCAAGAAGCCAGTGCGCCTTCTGCCAAATACACACATATATGTAGCTTCCCCCTCTACTGTTCAATTTGGGAGTTGATAATGAATGGAATAAGTTAGTGATATGAGTGATATAATTATGTGATTAAATTATGTGATTTAATGCTACATAGACAAATACCTAAAAACACAGTCACTACTATCACCCATAACAAATAGATTCGTAAATATGAATGCACGGACCTTACAAGTAGAAATTATTCTAGACTTTTAGGAGCTTAAAATATTTTTAAAACATTATTGAAAAAGTAAGGACCGTATATATACAATATATGCTAGTACGTGCTGTTGTATAATATGGCATAACGCAGTATTGAAAGAGATTGTAATAATGCGGAAGCATGTTGACAAAAAATTAATAGACAGTATAATATATAAAATGAGGATTAATAATAATTATAAACAAAAATTATATAGAACTGTGATGATTCGTACAACATGCCTCCACATCTAAAATACAATCTCAGGAGAAAGAGAAAAAGGGGGTGGAGGAGTGGGAATGGTCACCTACATGGGAAATAAATATACCTCGGTCAGTCTACAAAGAGGCTAACTTCCCACTCCCTATTCAGGCCGCTTGGCATAATCGTATCTAAAGTGTAAATCCAAAAGGCCTCTCTCTTGAGGAGTCGTTTTTCCATATCTCCTTTTCTGACTCCAGGATTTACTAGATCGATAATTTGGAATGAAATACATTGTTGTGTAGGAGGGTTATATGTGCATTCGTAATCTAATTATCTAAGTCACAATAAAACAACATACAAGTAACATGGGAAGCCTGACTTGACTGAAAGAGTAAATCCTCCAAAGCCTTCATTTTGTTGCAGTAGAGACGCCACTAAATGACAATAAAGTGTGTCCATTACCTAGCAACACAGAAGTGTAACATCTATGCAGAAGTTCTTTTCAGAATTGTAAAATCTATGGTGATTGAGGTCATGCATGCAGTGTAGTTTCACTGCTCTATGGCAAATCATTTTAGTTTTTATTCCTTAATTCATACAGTTGATGGCAAATATCCTCAAAATAGCAATTAGTAAACATTTAACATTTTATTATTTAGTGTTAACACATTTATGAAACACCAGGATATTCTGCACTGAGCAAGAAATTAGATTTACATAGAAACTAAGTAAGCAATACAAGAGGTAAAGAGGGCCTTGAAAATAATAATATTTTTTTGTACTTCTTGTTAGGTATTTTATAATAGGTTACATTTTAATGTGATTATGGGTATTATATAAGCCAATGTTGCACTACTGTGGCCTAAAAAATATATTTATGTTTGGGTTTTTTGTGTTCCTACAGCCTGGATCTCATGTTTACTCAGAGAAGTGTGAGAATTGTGTCTGTGCACAACATGGGAAGAATTATACAATTTCCTGCAACCCAATTGTCTGCAACATAAAGTGCCCAGCTGTAAGTAATATGCGACAAGCACACTTTCATAATGACAAGGGGCATCCCTTTACTACACACAATGTACTGTAAAAAAGTAATGGCACAAAACTCTTGGATACAAAAAAAATAGCAATATAAGAGGAATGAGCGGGTATACAGGTTTATTAACAGTTTCTATTTACTTCAACAGGGATTTAAGGTGAATAAAAATTCCCCATCTGACTGCTGTGGTTCCTGTCAGCAAACCAACTGTGTGGTGAATTATGATGGCTCTCACAGGCTTATGACTGTAAGTTCAAACATAGCTTTTACCTTGTAGCCAAACTATCTGACCAACATGTACTGTATATTTATTTAAAAATAGTTTTGTTTAGTCATTCATCTTACTTATTGATTTTTCACTTATTTGTAATGTCCATTAAAAATATAACATCTTGCAATTTTCTTTATTCTTGTCTTATAATAGCCTGGAGATGTGCTGCCCTCCATGAATAATAAATGCACAGTGTACAAATGCTCATTAATCAATGATCAGTTCGTCACCACTGTTTCCCAAACCTCTTGCCCCTTATTAAATGAAGAAGACTGTGAGCATGTAAGTAGTCTATACATTACACTTGACATAATCACATGATATCATAGTTTGCATAATTATATCTTGTGAAAACAATACGGTGTCACTAAAAAAAACCACACTATAATGTTTATCAATTACTTGCAACCTCAGTGATGTATTAAGGCTACCTGCAGTTTGAGGTAGTTCTCAAGACATGGGGGCAGATAAAGGGTGAAGTGGCCAACGCTAGCGTTAATTCGTCAGAAATGCAATCCACAGGGACATCGCCAATTCACTAACTGGTGTAGAGGACAATTCGCCAGTGAACAAGACCGTCGCTAGCGTTCATTCACACTCTATTGCTAGGCAAGTTTTTACTCTGGCGAACGGTCGTTACTCCGCAAATTCAATAAAGTGCGAATTTTATTGAAAATTACTTTTTCCAGAGTTTACTTCACCACCTTAGACCAGGTGAATTGATAAAATTAAGCTGCAGCTTTCTCAATCTTATGTCAGTGACATCATATCCTGTATGCCGGAAATGCATTAAAGTTGTCAAAAACACTGGCGACTTTTCATTTCTTAAAGTGGAATTGCCTTCAAAACTCCAAACTTTTAAAGACTTATGTGTCAACAAATATTTTTAATTAACTTGAGTGGAATGCCACATTTATATAAGGGTGGGCTCATGTCTGGTGCATTAAAATGATCTCTTCTATCTTTATTATGGTTCATTGGACATTTGTTTTAAAAAGTGGCTACTTCAAACATTTGCACCAACATTACTATTAACGAAGTCCATACGACTTTTATGTACCCGTCCTATTCAAATTAACCTAAGTGTAAGAGTGCTAGCGAAGTTTCGCTAGGCTGAAATAAACGCAACTTTGCGTTTTAGTGAATTAGTGTAGTGGTAACGAATTTGTGCCTGGCGAAGTGGCGCTGAGTGTGGCGAAGCAGTCACTGTTGAAAATGTGCTGTTAGTGAATTTGCCCCATGGTCTACTTATAATTCTGTCCTGCAACTACAGACAACATACCTGCCATGCTCTTTGCTGCCTACAATGGCCTGGGAACATTTATGGGTAGTTTTAACCAGTGGAATTGAACCAGGCTGAGTCTTTAGTTAAGACAGTTTTATCAACTGCTGTTACAAGATGTCTTATGTATGACTGTTATGATAATTATTATCAAAAGTATATTCGTTCTTTATGGTTTCTATGGTTCCTTAAAAGAGTTCCAGCTGCAAAGGCCAGGACAAGTACCATAGTCTTGCAATATTATGAGGCACATTTGTATAAAAGTCACAATACCTGTTAATGTCTGGCCATTGCGCTTTAAGGTTTATGCATATTATGATTTCTAGGCAGATGGCTGCAATCTCTTGCTTATAATATACAGTTGTTAGGCCTTTGTGAAAAATGTTGCATTTCATTTGTTTTGTTTAAAGACACTACATTTTTTTCTCCCTAATACCAGGGAAGCATTCAACTCTCACCTGATGGATGCTGTAAAACATGTAAGTTTTTTATACGTTTACTATACCTGGATGTATATGTTTTATCTTCATTTATATAACATCCATTATACCATTATTTTATTTAAAAAAAAACGTATGCCTTGCACGCTGCAAAAGGCAATAACAAGTCTTTATGGTTAAGGCCAAGCAAGGCAATATTCAATTGGTGATTAATATAAAGATTGGACCATAAAATGTATTCTGTGGAGCCAGGCATGTGGACCTGTGAACCTTGCTCAAAAGAATGGACTTTGGTAGCACTCATACATTGCCTGCCAGCTAGTGTAAAGTGACTAAAGTGTCTAAACAAATCAAAAGCATACTTAGGGGTCATTAATGACCACAACTGATGTAAGCATAATGCAATTTTGAGTGCAGTTGCCATGTTTTTTTTTCCAGCAATGGAGCTATCCCCCCACAATTCAAACATCATTGTGGTCACAAGTGGACACAATTGTGCTTAAGCTGCTGGTGTTTGGTTGTGAACAGGATGTCCAATTGTGCTACACCTATTGACACTGGACATGAAGGAAACATTGGAGCTATTTCTTGGTCAGGAGGTTGTGGTAGCTTCAGGGTTCCCATGCATCAATAGAAGCAACAGCGCTCATTTAGGCATGGTAGTCAGGAAGGTTGAATGGCACTGATTGTACCTATATAGAAGTGCAAGGATTACATTTTGCCACAATTTCTAGTGATATGTGAAATCTTTCGTCAGTCATGAAAATGCAGATAGAAAAAAATGCTTGCAATAACCCACCCTTTGACTTCAATACATTTTGTGTGAATAAAATGCAGCAACAATGCCCACTACTCTTTTTAGTGAAACAGGATGGATTCACTCATCACTAGCAAGTACCTTTAAAGGATGCGGTTTAACATAGGGAAAACGTCTGACGATCACAATTGAGCCCTGTTGTCAGCATCAAAAACGCTAATGTTTCTGTCTCTCTCTATATGCATACTCATTTTCTAATTTTTAGTTCTCAAGAATCGTTACAATTCTCGAGTTACTGTGGTTGATATAATGTTCCAATGGATCAGTGAAACATCTAAGGGCTCATTCATTTTAGATTAATTAAAAAAAAGAAATTGAAATATTAAATAGGGCCCTTAATTAAATATGTTAGATCATGTTGGATGTAATAAATCAATCCTAATTTAATTTGCTGTAATGTATATATACTACAGGTATCCATAAGAACGACTCCTGCAAGGTACAAGCATCTGATGATTACTTGACCTACCAAGGGTGCACATCTGTAACAAGGGTGAAAATGTCTCGCTGTGAAGGATCCTGCAGAACATCTGCAATGTAAGATGAAAATAATTGTTACATAAACTGAATATAGAATTTGGTTTTATATATATATATATATATATATATATATATATATATATATATATATATATATATATATATATATATATATATATATATATCCCATTATCAATATATTTAAGACATAGACATTTTGTGCATACTGCTACTGAAAAATGTCTTACCCTTTAAACAAAACAGGGATTGTTTGTCCATATATTGCAATATATTTAAGCTGGCCAACTACGTCAAAATCATCCCATATCTGGCCAGTCCTATGCATTATGTATTTTGAGGTCACAGCCTCATTGCACCCCCGCCTAATGGTTTTAAAAATTAGTGGTGAGCACAACTCTTCCTTGTTTGTTATAGTTATACAGGAGCAGTGACCAGCTCCATGTTGTAGCCCCCACCCTTCCCAGCTATAGTCAGATGATCCCACTGGTGTCTAATAAAAGGGCAGCCAAGTTTGGGAGTTTTAGGGCTCTTACTCATGAGCGTTTTTACCTGCGCTCCCCTGCATTCCGTTTTTCGGCGTTCAGCCGCAGGGAAGCGCAGGAATAGACGCATTTCATTATTTCAAATGGGGCTGTACTCACACAGGCACATGTAGGCGCCGAACGCAGGTTGAGACGCAACATGCTGCATTTTTCCTGCGTTCGGCGCCTACACGCGCCTGTGTGAGTACAGCCCCATTTGAAATAATGAAATGCGTCTATTCCTGCGCTCCCCTGCGGCTGAACGCCGAAAAACGGAACGCAGGGGAGCGCAGGTAAAAACGCTCATGAGTAAGAGCCCTATCTTACTCAAGGGCTGACAACGGTCAGAAGATCAGTGCTCGAAATTTATAAGAAAATATAGAAAAGTACCTCGACTGTATTGTCTTAATTAATATCCAGCAATTAATCAAATCCCTAAATTAAATTAAATAATAAGCTTAATTAAAGTGCAAGGTGTGCCTGGTCAATTAATTAATCGACAAATTAATTTCCAACCAATTCATACATATAAATATAAAGTGCCAATTAGTGCATCGTGTCCAATAGGTGTTTAACCAATTATGACTAATCAATTCATTAATAATTCATGATTGAGCCCAACTAGAAAAGGTTAAAAAAAATTTTTAAAAAAGACCAAAATTCATCTAGGAGGTGCAATTGATTAGTAACGTGCTTAAAGTTGATTAGATAAATAATTTGTACCAAGACCATAAATTGGATTAAATTACTATAGTGCTATGCATTCAAAAATTGCCAGATAATTAAATTAATTAAAAAGATCCAGATAGATTAAAAAATGACCAAAATTGAGTAAGGGCTAAACAAATGCTACAGTCTTGCAGAAAAGAGAGAAGATGAAAATTGAGCATAGGACAGGCCAGATATGGGATGACTTTGATGTAGTTGGCCAGCTTAAATATATTGCAATATATGGACGAACAATCCCTGTTTTGTTTAAAGGGTAAGGCATTTTTCAGTAGCAGTATGCACAAAATGTCTCTGTCTTAAATATATTGATAATGGGTTGAGTGCAGAGGACTCCTGTATTTGTCTATATGTATTTTGTGGTCACAGCCTCATTGCACCCCCGCCTAATGGTTTTTAAAAATTAGTGGTGAGCACAACTTTCCCTTGTTTGGTATATATATATATATATATATATATATATATATATATATATATATATATATATATATATATATATATACATACATATACATATACATACATATATATATCAGATCTGAGAAAAATTGTTGTTATTGGTTCATGTACAGATTTCTTTGCTAGTAAATAATCCCCTACAGATGATTAAAAAAAAGTCTGACAGTGACCAGTGAGTAAATGTACTATATTATTTATAGAACTGAACATTCTGGTACCAATCACCATATTCATAATCACCTTCTACTATATATGACTATTCAAAGAAACTTGCACAGTAATTTAAAATTAACGTTAGTGTATTTTCTATGTTTAGGTACTCTGCTCATGCAAAGACTATGTCTCATACATGTTCTTGTTGCCAAGAGGTTCAGACTACAACAAATGAAGTCAAGCTGCGGTGCCCTGATGGAACATCACTTGATTATAAGTACATTGATGTGCAGGAGTGCCAGTGTACTGGCACTAAATGTCCAGATGGAAACGTCTAGTCTAAACATTTAAATCTTTAAGGAGGTATTTTAATTAAATAGAAATGATACATGTTATAATCATTTTACTTTCAAATAAATTCACTGTTAATTTGTATGATTTATACGTTTGCCTCCTAAAAATAAAAATCTTTTCTTATGCAATGCAAACTAGCGTCTGCAAGAGTATTTTTTTTGTCTATTCTTTATTTTGCCATACAATAAGATAAGGTGGGATACAGAAAGCAAAAAGGAAGGAATAATAATAGAAACATCTCATTAAGAATTTATTAAAGTCTGTATATGCACTCTTATACAAACAACAGCATATACAATATAAGAATATATGATTTCTCATGTTTGTCCATAAGTTTAATGCATTCCAGATATATTAGAGGTTTAACATAAAAGCAAGCAGGTAGGGTGAGGTAGGCTACAGCATGTGTTATGTTTTGGCAAGATTGTTTGAATGGTAGACACAACCTGTATTGGTGTATTTTTACACCATATGTTGTAAGAGAAATATGTTAAAAATTCTCTGTGCAGATTCACCAATGTATTTTCTTCATAAAATTGTTTTCGTTTACACCCTAAAGAAATAATGTATGTGAAATATTAATTTGGAGTAGGTAACATTCATAATGAGATGCAAAAGTGGATACATTGGAGAATATTCACAGTGTTGCACTTCAGAAATGTTATCTGGTCAAAAGATGTGAATGTTCACCAATGTGAAGTTAATTTGCCAAAAACGTCTTATATGCTCTGTTCAGTATATTGATTATTTTGTGAAACATTTTCATTTTTGGTGAAAATACTCCAAATTGTTACTATAGTCCTTTTGTAAATATGCCTAAGTGTGTCATGGCATTTAAGGGCAAGACCCTTTCTTAATTTTGACATTTTCTACAGCAATAAAGAATTTACTAAAAGGAGAATATACCATGTTTTGTTGAATTAACTTCTCAGTGGTGAAAATTCTCTTTTTATTGGCGTACATTCACCTCTCTTCTCCAGGTGAACTTTCTCCAGTGAAAAGTCTCTAATTCACTATGAACACAAGAACATATTTTCGCAACTAGGAAATTCTCCAGGTTCAGGGTGGTGAAATACTATTTGAAAGATAGAACAGCCACTTTTAAATCTTTTTAAATAAGCATCAGCTAGCTCACCAAGAAGTTTTTCAACCCTACCGGGTCACCTGGAGCAGAGAGGCTAATTTATGCCAACACAAAGAGAATTTTCACCATTGCAAAGTTAATTCTCCAAAACTTGGTGTATACTCCTTTTAGTAAACTGCCAATGTTGAGGGGAATCTTCATTTTTGATGAAACTACTCCAAATTTTCACATTCACCCTTTAGTAAATATGGCCCTTAGTCTTAGTCAAACTGACCTGGTAGGGTTGAAAAGTATCTTAATGAGCTAGATAATGCTTATCAGGCCCAGCTGGTTAGTCTGTAGTCATTTAGGGCTTTTACTGACAAGCGGTTGAAGCTGCGCTCCCCTGCGTTCCGTTTTTCTGCATTCAGCTGCAGGGGAGCGCAGGAATAGACGCATTAAGTTCTTTTCAATGGGGCTGTATTCACACAGGCGTGTGTAGGCGCCGAACGCAGGAAAAATGCAGCGTGTTGCGTTCGGCGCCTACACGCGCCTGTGTGAGTACAGCCCCATTGAAAAGAACTTAATGCGTCTATTCCTGCCCTCCCCTGCAGCTGAACACAGAAAAACAGAACGCAGGGGAGCACAGCTTCAACCGCTCATCAGTAAGAGCCCTTACTCTGCTACACCACTTTTGCTATGGGAAAAAAATCCCACTCAGTTTTGCTGGAATATTGTGTTCCAGTTGCTCTTCTGCTCTAGTATATTCCATTGTTTATAAACTATTCTTAAAATTTCACAAGAACTAGTTCAAATAAAGTGATGGATATACAGTTGTTTTTCTTATCCTTTTCTCTAGGGCAGTGATCCCCAACCAGTAGCTCGTGAGCAACATGTTGCTCCCCAACCCCTTGGATGTTGCTCCCAGTGGCCTCAAAGCAGCTGCTTATTTTTGAATTCCAGGCTTGGAGATAAGTTTTGGTGCATATAAAACAGTGTCACTGCCAACCAGAGCCTCAATGTAGGTTGACAATCCACATAAGGGCTACCAAATGGCCAATCACAGCACTTATTTGGCACCCCAAGAACATTTTTCATGCTAGTGTTGCTCCCCAACTCCTTTTAGTTCTGAATGTTGCTCACGGGTTCAAAAGGTTGGGGATCCCTGCTCTAGGGCCTTGCTTACTCTGTATGAAATCAGTTCTATTTACATCATAGATGGGAGGTAATTTTTTTTGCTTGGGGAGGCTAAAGTTAACCACACACAGGCTGACAAAGCTAATTTCAAATCCTGAGAGCTGCAAATGATAAACTGATGGGTTTTTGAACCATTGAATCCTAAAAAAATTGCTTAAATTAATTTTAGTTAGTTTGGTTTTAAGGTAACTATGTTGACAGTTCTGAAGCATTTTCTAAAATGGATAAGAATAATTTCCATTGGTGCCTGATGGGGACACTTATAGGGCAAGCAAACATTGCAACAAAAGGATAAAACTGATCTATGTTTGTAGGCCTGCTACAGACATGCAGTATGCTCTAATGATAGACTGACACATAGCTAGTAGATGCTGGCAACCCAAGTATATTATATATTGTTAAGAAGTGGGAACTGGAAATGTAAGTAAATTATCCAGTGAAAAGAAGTAGTGGGCACTGGCCATGTGGGAACTGATATCTAAAATGAGACCCATATTATTTAAGACCCAGCTAGCAACTTACAAGCCCAAAATAAAGCACAGAGCTTACAACATCCCATCTGGCATTTGCTAGAATAGCTACTTCAGGCCTGGTACTGGTATATTATGTAATAGTTAAATTAAGGGTTACATTTGTATAGCAGGCCTGACTCAGTATAGACAGAGTCCACCCGTAGATTCATGCCTCCTTTTCAGTTATGAGAACTGTTTCAAGTAGAAGATAAAGAAGCAGGGCTGATCGGCACTCAAACGGATCCACAAGACCAGAGATATTCAGTTAAAAGATAAATTTATTGGTAGAAAAATTAACTGTTTCAAGTAGCCCATTACAGAAGTAAAAATGACTCCTACCAGGAGTGTAACATCTTCAGAGCGGGTCTTATCAGTACTAGGTATGGTTTAATTGTTTCACAGTTATGGGGCCATTAGTGGAGGTGTGACTCTCTACAAAAGTTCAAGGCTATTCTCAAAGCTTAAGGTACGGCTCCCCACCAATGTTTTTTTGCCTTTTGCATAAATTTGGTGTAAAATGGTATAAAACACCCACATTGTTCTTTATTCTATATTCTGCCTATTGCATAATCCATGCAGCTCGTGTCAATAAACTTCAACACTTTACCTTCAGTTTCTATGTATTCCCACAGTAATTATATAGTGGGAAGCAGTTGATGCTAACACCTCAGTCAAATGTTATATAGAGAAACATTGGATACTGGCACCAAAAACATGTTGTAAAGAGAGAATTTAGAATTTTTACCCCAGTTACATCATACAGTAGAGGCAGTTGGTACTGGAAACCCAATGTCATTATGCCCAATGAGAAGCAGAGAGTACTGACACCCAAACACAATGTACAGTAAGCAACTACTACACACATTTAATACAGTAAAGGGCCCATTTACTAACAATCCAATGACATTTTTTCCATAAATCTAAAAAATTTGTGGTATTCCTTTTATCTTAATAAAAAAATAATAATTACCCATTTTGGTGTCATCAGAATGTGTACTTTCCAAAAATATATGGGTTTGAAGGATCTTTATACTATTAAAGGGGGTCTTAAGACACATAATATGTAGTCTTTGACAGTCTTTCACAGAATGTGAATTGGCTGCTGAGAAAATTCGTATGCACAACTTTCATTCAGCGTCCGAATATGCCACCCGGATTGGTGTATCTATGCATATTGTGCATTAAAATGTTCAGTAGACCCTTGCTGTTCATATTTAGGGTTCATATTTATCATTGCATGCAAGAAATTGTGTGAGATAAATGAAGCAAATTGCAATAATTTTAGGCGACTGCTGCTTTTAGCATAGTTTTGCAGTTTGTAGTTTGTAGTAGAAAGTAGGTATGGGCGATTTTTTAGCATTGTTTTGCCACGGAAATTATGCCCATAGATTTGTATGGCGTTGTGCGTCAAAACCAAAAAAATTTGCCGCACGACAAAATTTTTTTTTGACTGGGTGCGAATTTTTGGTGAAACGAAACAGGTCGAATTTGTCCAAGCCTAGTAGAAAGACATAATTATCCATTTTGTATTTGTCAGCCATGATGTAAGCCATCAAATAAGTATGCACAAGGTAGAGTTTGGTGTTTTCACATGCCATGGGCCCATGTACTTTAATAAACCTATGCACAGTGGGCATCAAACTGACAATTAGTAAGGAGCAGAATTTTTTCTTTTAATTTCCCCCCCCCCCAAGTGCTATGCAGGATTAGGGGGCTTAGTCTCTCCAAGCCTTAAGGAAATCTGCCATGCCTACATGCCATTATGTGTATAAATAAATAAATAAATAAATATATATATATATATATATATATATATATATATATATATAATGGGAGATATACTTAGTTCCTGTATCAAATAAAGCAGTAGCACTCCGGTATTATTGAAAATAGTGAAAAAAATTACTCAAATGCCATGGGCAAAGTATCGGGCTACACAGGCCCTTTGTCAAGCCATCAAAGTTTTTCACTTATATTCAATAATACCGGAGTGCTGTTGCTTTATTTGATATATGTATATTTTGGGGGGGTACTGCTTGCACCCGGGGCTGCAAGGAGCATAATCCGCTTTTGAAGCATTGAAGCACACTTCAACTACATTTGCTATACTTTTTTCCTAGTTCCATAGTCAGGACAAAACAGGAGATATATTTCCCCTAGATCCATCTCTTACGCCCACTGTACATATAGGAGTAAGCAAGGTTGCCAGGTTGGCGGGTTTATAGCCAAATTGGGCTACTTTTAAAACTTAGTGGTGGGTTTTAAAAGTCAGACCTTCCAATGTATGGAATTTGGCTAGTTTTGGAATTTGCAACAGGTTTGGACTTTCAAAACACACCCAGTTTCCCAGCCCAGCTTTCCTGCTCTTATTATCTGTGCCTGTTATTTTAATCAAAAAAGCTCCACTGTCCCCTCCTACCCTTTCTGATTCACTGTAGAAACAGACATCGATTACCCCTGAGTCTGTCTTCTCTTCGCTTAGGGGATGATGCCACTCGCCTCCAGTTCTGTGCAGCCCTCTCCTCCGGACTCCAGCCTCTTTACCTGGCCTCGCCCAGTTCGAGCAGACAGAGTACATGACTCTAAGCAGCAGCAGAAGGTGGTGAGAGCATGGAAGGTGGGCTCTTGCTTTTCCTGGTTTGCCTCAATCCAAGTCGGGCTGAAGAAGGGGCTGAGAGCATAATAGCCAGGCTGAGTATCAGACTGCCGCCTGAAAGTGCTGCTGCCTTCTCCTCATTTTCTCCCCCGCACTGTCTGCTGCAAGTCACCCCAGCTTTTAAGCGCTCCTTCCTCTTTCTTCCGGTCATTCTCTGCTGTCTCATTTACCTCACCTCCTACCTTCCTGGAGCCACAAGGACTAAATCCAGATCTATGTGTGGGTCTGAATTCTTGATGAACCAACAACACCAGCAGCTTTATGACATGCCAGGAGCAGCTCACGTCCCCAGTGTACAGCCCAATTTGTTTCAGTGTACAAATTATGCTATTTTTGGGCTACTTTTTGGCTGTTTTTTTTACAGTCTTTGGCTGGTTTTGAAATGTAAATCTGACAACCCTGGGAGTACGTGATGGATCTAGGGGAAATATATCTACTGTTCTGTCCTGACTATGTATTAACCTAAGGCAGTGTGCAGTTTCCATGCAGCTAAACTTCCCCACAATAAAATAAAGAGATAGAGAGTAGGGATGTAGCGAACTGTTCTGCTGCGAACTAGTTCGCGCGAACTTCGACCGTTCGCATCCGCCGAATGTTCGCGAACGTTTGGGAACGTTCGCATTTTGAGTTCGCGTTCGATTCGAACACAAGTCGTTCGACCATTCGAATTCCTTCGACCGCTAAAAATCGAACGATTTCCATTCGTTCGAACGATTGTAAGCATTCGATCGAATGAAAAGCATTCGATCGAATGGCTTCGATCGTTCGATTCGAATGAAAATCCTTCAATCGAATGATTAAAATCCTTCGATCGTTCGAATCGAACGATTTTAGCGGGTGTTCGAAGTTCGCATTTTTTGCCGGTGTTCGCGAACGGCGTTCGCGAACACCAAATCGGCAGTTCGCTACATCCCTAATAGAGAGTGAATTCTATAGATTTTACTGGATGTTATGCAGGTGAGAGGTGTGAAACTGTAAGAAATAACAGAAAATGCATTAAACATGAGGAATGATAATGCAATAAACACATATAAAAAGTAGCACAAGAAGGCAAATTACATTAATAAAACATCTGCAACATAACACACACAAGCTGGCATGAAACATGTACTGTATGCAGCAATACTTCTGAACTGCTGGTAGCTTTAGAAGTGGCTTAATACACATTTCCTTACCAGCAAAGCTACCATAAAGGGAGGGGATAGAAATGGATGTGCTGCTTCCACAGCATGAGTTACAAAATGGAGTCTTAACTTCCACAAAGCATAGTTCTGGGTCACATGTTGTGAGTATGGTAGCCATATAGGTTCAAATATAGTACTGTGTATGGCTGAAGAGAGGTGCTAGAAATTGTCAGCAGAGGGAGTCATGAAATAAAATAACATTGTGAAAGCTTATACTAGAGACATGACATCTCCCTAAAACGTCTCACCTGGGGAATAATTAGCAGGGTAGATCTGCTAGCTGCCTAGAGAGAGTGAGACACAGGCTGAAAGGGTTGAGATCAGGATCTGTGTGGAAAGAAGGGAGCAACTTTGAGTGCTGATTATTTTCCCAAAGGAAAACAACACTGTGAGGTACTCTGACTCTGTGGAATTTTACTTTTGTGTTTTGACAAAATCCCACTGAAAGGGCTGAGATCCAGATCTGTGTGGAAAGAAGGGAGGAGCTTCAAGTGCTGCTGATTTTCCCAAAGGACTCTGTGAGGAACTATATCACAGCCAGTTTATCCCAGTGATGGCTAAAAAAAGGCAAGCGTTTGGAAGTTTTAACCTTGAAAGCAAGAGTTGTTGGTTAAACGTATTCCCTGTGTAAATCATATACTGAAACAGTAGAATTCTTAAAGGAAAACTATACCCCCCAAACAATGTAGGTCTCTATAAAAAGATATTGCATAAAACAGCTCGTATGTAAAACCCTGCTTCATGTAAATAAACCATTTTCATAATAATATACTTTTCTAGTAGTATGTGCCATTGGGTAATCATAAATAGAAAATTGCCATTTTAAAAAATAAGGGCCGCCCCCTGGGATCGTAGGATTCACTGTACTCACAAACATACCAACAAACCATACATGTTAGGTCACATGAGCCAATTAACAGACATAGTTGTGTCTTTTACAGTTAGAGTTGAAGTATTTCTGGTCAGGTGATCTCTGAGACAGCACAGAGACCATCACGAAATGGTGGCTCAAGGCAAGAGATGTAAAAGGGCAATATTTACTTAAATATATATTACAGTTTGGTATGATTCTTTAATATGCCACTTAATATGATATGAACTATCTGTTGCTTAAGTGTTCATTTTGGGGGTATAGTTTTCCTTTAATGAATCAGACAATCCCTGTTTTGTTTAATACAGCCTCATTGCACTCCTGTCTAATGGTTTAAAACTCTCTCTCTCTCTCTCTCTCTATCTATCTATCTATCTATCTATCTATCTATCTATCTATCTATATATATATATATATATATATATACTAATGTTGGCCTGGAACATAGTATTTGTAACTGGATAGAGAACTGGCTAAAAGATAGACTACAAAGAGTGGTGGTAAATGGAACATTTTCTAATTGGACCAGTGTTGTTAGTGGAGTACCACAGGGCTCTGTACTAGGTCCCTTGCTTTTCAACTTGTTTATTAATGACCTGGAGGTGGACATTGAAAGTACTGTTTCTATTTTTGCAGATGATACTAAATTGTGCAGAACTATAGGTTCCATGCAGGATGCTGCCACTTTGCAGAGTGATTTATCTAAGTTTGGAAACTGGGCAGCAAACTGGAAAATGAGGTTCAATGTTGATAAATGCAAGGTTATGCACTTTGGCAAAAATTATATAAATGCATGTTATATACTAAATAGCAGTGTTTTGGGAGTTTACTTAAATGAGAAGGATCTTGTGGGTTTTGTAGATAACAAGTTGTCTAATTCTATGCAGTGTCATTCTGTGGCTACTAAACGAAATAAAGTTCCATCTTGCATAAAAAAGGGCATTAAATCAAGGGATGAAAACATAATTATGCCTCTTTATAGGTCCCTGGTAAGGCCTCATCTGGAGTATGCAGTGCAGTTTTGGACTCCAGTTCTTAAGAGGGATAGAAATGAGCTGGAGAGAGTGCAGAGACTAAGTGCAACTGTTTAGAGGGATGAAAGACTTGGGGTTGTTTTCTGTGGAAAAAAGGCTCTTGTGAGGGGACATGATTACACTTTACAAGTATATTAGAGAACATTATAGACAAATAGCAGGGGGGATTTTTACCCATAAAGAGGATCTCCATACGAGAGGCCACCGCTTCAGACTAGAAGTAAAGAGCTTTAATTTTTTCAATTTTAACAACATAGGAGAAATGTGATCCACATCATATTTATGGTTGCCACCTGTCCATTTCTCATCCATTCTGGTTTTAGGAAGGGCCATCTGGTTGAAAACTGTCTGTCTGGATCTCATGTGGATGAAAAGCAAGAGCCATCTTGTTTTCCAGGCCTCCATCTTGTTCATACCAATTATATAAGAGATTTTGAAATGTATTGAAGATGTTTTTCTGCCCAGGACTATGTTTGATGAGTCAGATTGCGCTTGCCTGACAGAGGGGCCCCCAGTGTGCTGAGCCCTTCTACCCATTGTGTTTATATAACAGAGGAGCCACTTTCCACCCAGGCCCCTCCACCCTTTCTACTATTTGAGGTAACGGTCAGACAGACTTTGGTACTGAGCTAACCATATATTAGAGTGTGTTTGTGTGCTGGATTTTAGAGTATCATTTTATATACAACTTTTTTTCACTGTATTAGGCTTTCATAGTACTGCTGTACATTGTCAGGATATCTGGTCTCCCATAATAATGTCCCTCTTCTTTCAACACTACCTCCTACCCCTCCTACATCATGGTCCCTTTTCTAGCTGTGACTGGTTCATACTCTCTTACTGGCCTTTTTTATTAAGCCCCAAATCCTGACAACCCTCCACATTGTTACCCCTCCCACCCTCCCTAATCCCAAGGGTAAGCACAGGTCAGCACCATTGCTACCAATAGTAGGTCATATGAGAGGGACCACAGTTCCCCATTCTGGTATGTGAACCAGAGTATTTGCCATCACACTGCCAGAAAAAGCCAAGCACAAACCTACACACCCAGACAGGGCCACCCCCCAGCCCAACCAATGGAATTATAGTTATAGTATGACAAAGGTGCTACTGTGTGCCTTCTTGGATCTTCATGCTAATTGTGCCAATCTCTGTGATACCTTTAATTCTTCTCACTCTGGCAACTACAAGCCAGTCAGCTGGAAAAGAGTTGTGCTGTTATGCCCTTACTACATATTACCCTGAGGCAGTGTATAGTTTGACATACAGCTAAACCTCCCCACATTCCAATTAAGAGACTGAGAGTGGGTCTGTAGATTTTACTGGAATAGTAGGAAGAGAGTTGCAACTAGTAAATAACAGAAAATAAAATGAATGCATGAATGGTTTGCAATGAAAAGTACAATATAAACATGTACATGTTATGTACATAACTGCAACATAAAACATATATACCGGGGTAAAATATGTATGTAGCAATGTCTCAGATGTACTGGCAGCTGTAAAAGTGGCTTAGAGGGATACTGTCATGGGAAAAAAAAATTCCAAAATGAATCAGTTAATAGTGCTGCTCCAGCAAAATTCTGCACTGAAATCCATTTTCTCAAAAGAGTAAACAGATTTTTTTATATTCAATTTTGAAATCTGACATGGGGCTAGACATTTTGTCAATTTCCCAGCTGCCCCAAGTCATGTGACTTGTGCTCTGATAAACTTCAATCACTCTTTACTGCTGTACTGCAAGTTAGAGTGATATCATCCCCTCCCTTTTCCCCCAGCAGCCAAACAAAAGAACAATGAGAAGGTGACCAGATAGCAGCTCCCTAACACAAGATAACAGCTGCCTGGTAGATATAAGAACAACACTTAATAGTAAAAACCCATGTCCCACTGAGACACATTCAGTTACATTGAGAAGGAAAAACAGCAGGCACAAGTCACATGACTGGGGCAGCTGGGAAACTGACAAAATGTCTAGCCCCATGTCAGATTTCAAAATTGAATATAAAAAAATCTGTTTACTCTTTTGAGAAAATGGATTTCAGTGCAGAATTTTGCTGGAGCAGCACTATTAACTGATTCATTTTGGAATTTTCTGATGAAGTGACATTTGGTCACGAAACGCGTTAAGCTGTTCCCCTGCCTGCTTGCATGGTGTGTTTTAACTATGAACAATAAAGATTCTTCATTTTAACACGTTTGGTTTCCCTGGTTCCTGTTTGATAATGCCGTCCACACAATCAAGCTTGCTTTGCAAGTAGGGTTGCCAACTTACCCGGGAAAAAAATACCAGCCTTCCTAAATATTTATTTTTTTCCTATTAACATTGGCATCAACCATCATTTTTATGGAGCAGGGAGGAATAGGGAATGAAGGATGCTTTCCAGGCAGCTCTATTTACCAGGCAGATAACAACTCTTAGATAACACCCTCCTCCTAAGCTAAACATACCACCCCCAGCTCATTGGTCAGTACACTCAAGCATTGCTTTCAATGAAGCTGCCAGATATGGAGTGTGTGATGTCATCTGCTCCTCCCTTTGATGATATGGTGTGCAATGTCATCTGTTCCTCCTGTATCATGGCTATTCCTGCAGAGAAGCACAATTTCAGTGAGATGTTTTATGCAGGAGACTGCACAGAACTCTAGAGAAAGTCACATACAGGTGGTAATCTGGGTGCAGACAGGGAATCTGTGTATGTGTGTAGGCTGTGTTTTTTTTTAACTGAATTACACTGTCATCTTAAGCTGGCCATAGATGCAAAGATCCGATCGTACGAATCATCGTACGATCGGACTTTCCCATCTCCCGACCCGCCACTAACCATTCAGATCAAAGTCTTACCAGTCAGATTAGTTAAAGAACAGATCAGCAATGTTCCGCCCCTGACAGCAATCGTACGATATCTATGTCCAACCAAAGCTAGTGACAGTCTCCCACTGAAAATCGTACGATCGGCAATACACGCAGAGATATTATCGGCAGCCGACAGAAATTTTCTAACCTGTCCGATCGACCAAACGACCGATCTCCGCCGGACGAAAAATGTCGGGACTCTCCACACACGGTCTGAAAATCGTACGAATCCTCGATTCGTACGATCAGATCTTTGCGTCTATGCCCAGCTTTAATGTAACATGAAGGCTCTGAAGCCAGAGAGCTGCAAATTGTCTTTCTAGCTCAAAACATAGCTGCTTCCCAACTATGCTTTTTGTATATGTGTGCAATAAATGTGCAATACAAATGATTTTATTGTGTTTCTCAATTTTAAAATAGTAAGTTGTAACCATGTGCTCTCTGCCTCCCAGGATGATCTAATTTATGTTCTGCCTGGTAGGATGGTGATTTCACTATGAATTGTCTGGTAGGATGGTTTTCCTATGAGCTGCCTGATAGGATGTTGTTGCCACTATGAGCTGCCTGGTAGAATGGTTTGCCTATGAGCTGCCTGATAGGATGTTGTTATCACTATGTGGTGCCTGACAGGAGGGTGTCATCCTAACACATTCATTAAAGGACCAGTAACATCAAAAAAAATTTAAAAAAAATTCATTAGAATACAACGAAAAAAAACACCAAGACAAGTTAAAATTTCAAATTGCAAAGCATTTATTAAGAAATAACTTACCGAAACTCCACTTCCTGTCCTCTTCAGAAACGGCGATATGGCGACCATCCATAGTGCGGTGCTGGATTTGTCCTCCCTGGCTAGCTCCCATAGTCTACTGACAGCAGGAAGACGGTGCTGGAAAGCGGCCCGACTGGATGAAGAGCTGAAGTGTCCAGTGTGTGGCTCCTTCTACAGTGTGTGGCTCCTGTGTGCCCGGAACAGCCTCCTACTCACCCGGCCCTGCAGCAGCAAGCAATGCTTAGCGAGAGTGCCCCAGGTGGGTGGCAGGGCACACAGACATCGCTGGTTGTCTCTTCATCCCGTGGGAACTACCAAGGAGAGACCCCCTGCTCCCAAACATGGACCACCAGAGCTGGGCCAGAACTGCAGCTGTCAGCCTTAGTACTAGCAATCAAAGAATGGATCCAGCAGAATGCGGGCGGCGATACGTAAAGTCGGGTTTTGGGCAGCTGAACATACTGTAGACACCTGCCCGACAGCGCTACTTAGCATTCTGCTGGGTCTTAGTGACCAGTGCTCCTGCCTACTTCTTCCTGCCTAGGCTCGGCTGTCGGTAACGATTCCGATGCGGCGATACATAAAGTCGGGTTTTGCGCAGCCGAACATAGACACCGGCCTGACACCAGCTGCACTGGTGTCAGGCTGAAGGCTGAAGAAGCGGTGTGCGGCTGGTGTCAGGCCGGTGTCTATGTTCGGCTGCGCAAAACCCGACTTTACGTATCGCCGCATCGGAATCGTTACCGACAGCCGAGCCTAGGCAGGAAGAAGTAGGCAGGAGCACTGGTCACTAAGACCCAGCAGAATACTAAGTAGCGCTGTCGGGCAGGTGTCTATGTTCAGCTGCGCAAAACCCGACTTTATGTATCGCCGCCCGCATTCCGCTGGATCCATTCTTTGATTGCTAGTACTAAGGCTGACAGCTGCAGTTCTGGCCCAGCTCTGGTGGTCCATGTTTGGGAGCAGGGGGTCTCTCCTTGGTAGTTCCCACGGGATGAAGAGACAACCAGCGATGTCTGTGTGCCCTGCCACCCGCCTGGGGCACTCTCGCTAAGCATCGCTTGCTGCTGCAGGGCCGGGTGAGTATCGGCAAAGTAACAAAATGACGTCACGCTGGCGAATTTGCGCTAGCGTTAGCCACTTCGTGCTTTAGTGAATTTGCCCCATAGTGTTCTCTAAGTTTTCTTTTAACCAATTCCATTCCTATCATTCTAGTACTACTTGCCTTTCTGTGCCTACTGTATATCCTCTCTATATGTTCCTCTCTGAGTCCATTTTACCTCTCATTCCACTTCTGTTAATCTGTCCACTTTTACCCTCTCCCTTATTTTCTGATCTTCTCTCAATTCCCCTATATTTGTTCTTCCCCTTTCCTCCCCTTTTTTAAGGAAAGTTATTTGCACAACTTTTCTGCATCCACCCTTGATTATTATTAAGGGCAATGGCACATGGGATGTTTTAAAGGGCAGTGGTGGAACTACCGGGGAAGCAGGGGGTGTGAGCAGACCAGGGCCCACACCCCCTCGGGGCCCCCGGCAGTCTGTGCACCACTGGCAGATGTGGCCAAATGCGGGCGTACGGAGGGGTTCGGGGCCCGGCTGCGCGTCACGCACCAGGGCCCGTCCCCTCTAGGATCGCTACTGTTAAAGGGGTTGTTCACCTTTTGAGTTACCTTTTAGTATGATGTAGAGCAGGGTTCCCCAACCTTTTTTACTTGTGAGCCACATCTACAGTAAGTGTAAAAAGAGTTGGAGAGCAACACAAGCATGAAAAGTCCATGGGGCTCTATTTGGCACAACACCTGATTTTGATGAAACCAAAATTTGCCTCTAAGCCTGAAATTTAAAAATAAGCACCTGCTTTGAGGTTACTTGGAGCAACATCGAAGGGGTTGGTGAGCAACATGTTGCTCAAAGCTACTGGTTGGGGATCACTGATGTAGAGAGTTATAGTCTGAGATAATTTGCAATTAATTTCAGTGACCCCCATTTGAAAGCTGGAAAGAGTCAGGAGGAAAAGGCAAATAATTTAAAAGCTATACAAAATAAATAATGAAGACCAATTGAAAAGTTGCTTATAATGTGCCATTCTCTAACATACTAAAAGTTAACTTAAAGGTGTGCTCACTGCAGGAATATCACATAACTCAAATATGAAAAAAGTTGTCATATTCGCTCATCATTACCCCCCTATTGTCTGCCACAGACAATGCTGCTTTAGCACCTCTCCCTGGACAGTTTTATAATACCTCATAGCTCCAATCAGGGTAATGCTGATTATCATAGTATGCTAATATGAGTAAGATTCCAGGGTGTATAACCAGAAATATTTGTGTACAGGACATTCTGAATTGAGAAAGTCTGATGACTAGCAAAACATCTTCAAGGAAATAAATACAGCAAGTTCAGTTTATTTGACTCATTACTATAGATATTAACTAATTAATCAAATAATCAACTCAAAAAGTTGGTCCCTGAAAAGTTTCGAAAAAATCGAGTGAAAATTTTTATCATACTACTTTTTCAGACTTGGTGCCCAAATTACTATATATAGAAAACATTAAATGTTGTTGTATCAGATGTGTGCATTTAAAAACAACAAAACTAGAAATAATTGGCATGTGAATGAACAATGCTCACTGCTACTGTATGAGTGTAATAAGTACAAAAGTCTTTAAATTCATATCACAGGAATACACATTTAAGGTCATTCAGTTGCATGATCAGAGACAATTAGGATTATGGTGTATACTGCTAACAAAATAAAGTGTAATCTTAAAGAAGATAATAAAGCAGCCCAAATAGCCGCATATAAAGAGCAGTTCCAAGAGATACGACATGCATGTGTCATCAAATTACAACTTGGTACAGTAGATGTATGGAGAATCAAATGAAACATCACTAAATATCACAAAAGCAAAATTAGAAGTGGCCAAAATATGTTTCCAAAGTTGATAACCTGAAAAAAACAAGAGATTTGGGAGTAAAATTTGAAAAATGTATACAATTCAAGTTTTCACTCAATTTTAATGAGTTATTTTTCCCCGATCTGACTTTTCATGTTATTTTAATGATGAACAAACTAAAATTGGGAATGGGAGTTTGGTTGATGAGAGTAGTGACTGCCCCTTAAGATATGTAGGGGAAAAAAAAAAGATCTCTATGCACAAGAGTGTTGGAGCACATTGGAGACATAAGAACTATTTCTCAAAAAAGTCCAGTAGCACGACATGTCACACATTGGGGCCGAATAATTCTCCAGCGTGACATCATTATGGAACTTCGCCAATTTCCTAATGGGTGCAGGCATCACTTCACTAACGATGGAGATAGACGCTAGCTTTGCTTCACACTCTAACGACAGGCAAATTTTCACCCAGGCAAATGGATGTAACAAATTCACTAAAATGTGGCCAAAATTCTTTCTAAGTCCCAAAAAACGCTGGCATATTTTCCTTTTTTCAGAGTGATAGCCTGCAAAGGTACATTCATTTTTTTGGAGGGTAACCAGGTTCCCCCTCCATTTCCTAACATATGGAACACTATACACTGGACTCATGTGTAGGGCATTATAACAACTCTATTTTATTTATTAAGGTTCTCTGGACTTGTGTAATGTAATATACTTGCTGCAACATATATGTCCATGTAACTTTATAATTTCCTGCCGTATGCAAATTAGGCAACGCTAGCACATCTTCGATTTGATTGCCAAAGTAATTCTAGCAAAAATTTGCCAGCGTTTGGTGCCCTGGACGCAACGCACAGGGGACACAGGGACCTTAGGGGACTTAATAAAGCAGCCCCAGAACAACGGGTGGGAATTAGAATTGCTTTGACACTTTACTGCACTACGGAGTGCAGTACCATGCGGCCAAATGACTCCTCGGCTGAAGAATACGTGTCAAGTTTGTAAAATGTTGTGAATGTGTGAACGGAAGACCAGGTAGCTGCTTTGCAAATCTGCTCCACTGAGGCAGAGTTGTGCCACGCCCAAGATGCTCCTATTGCTCTTGTTGAGTGAGCCCGCACATTTGCTGGAGGAGTCTTCCCTTTGGACAGGTATTGTAATGGAAATGGAAGGTTTCCAAGATGGCGACAGCGTCCAAGATGGCGACGGCATCCAAAATGGTGACTCCCGACCTCACCATGTGGATCCTGTTGGTCGCTGCTCTATGACGCCCTCATCCTCCCGTCTGCCGATTGGTCGCCGGCGACGGAATGGTCACCGGCGTCAGAACGTGCGCCGGCGTCAAAGCGTCAGCGTCAGGACGTCGGAACCAATGCCTTGACGCCATTGCATCCAATTGGCGCCAAAACCTGGCCTATATTAAGCCTCTGGACATTGCTGTCATTGCCCAAATATAGGTCTTACTTTGAGTATTCCTGGGTGTGATTATTGCTACTGATCTCTTGTGTACCGACTTCTGCTTGTCTTTTCGGATTGATTCTTCGCTGCCTGAACTGAACTTTGGCCTGGACTTCGACTATTCTCTCGTCTCATCCCTTTGTACTTCGATATCGGCTTGCTACCTGCCTCCTCCTTGGTCCTCACTCCAACTGCGCCTTCGGGCCCTTACAGGTATGCCTGTCGTATTGTTTCTCTGATCCATCTTGCAGTGGTAGTTTTGGAAGCTGCCTGACCCTTTTTGGGGCCCTCTGGTATCAGGAAGAGAGAGGTAGAATGTCGGAAGTGTTTGGATCTCTCTATGTACCAGTGGAGTGCTTTATCTACATCCTACTTGTGGAGTCTATGCTCCTTGTCATTCTTAGGATCAGGGCACAGTGTCAGAACTACAATCTCCTGATTCACGTGAAACTGGGATACCACTTTGGGCAAAAAGGATGGTACAGTTCGTAGTACAGCTTTGTCCTTGTGGAAAATAAGGAAAGGTGCATCGCATGAAAGTGCACTCAACTCAGACACTCTTTTGGCTGAAGAAATTGCCACCAACGATACCACTTTCCTGGTGAGTCATGTCACTGAGATTAATGCCATAGGCTAAAAGGGTGGAGTACTAGATGTAGGTCCCACCCTGGAACTGGAGAATGAAACTGAGGTCGTTAATGTTGTACTCCCTGGATGAATGTCCGTATGGAGTCATCTAGCGCAAGTCTTGACTGGAACAATACCGATAAGGCTGAAATTTGTACTTTAAGTGAATTGTGAGTTTTAGATTTAATTGAAGTCCCCTCTAAAGAAAGGGCAGATCCTCTTCAATGCACCATTTTTTATATGAATGCCATATTCTGTGGTAGTATTTGGACAATGTTGGTATTTGGGCTTTTAGCATGGTCGTAATGACCTCTTCTGATTCATTATTTCCACAAAATGAAAGCTCAGTTTCACAAAACAGATAAAATATCCATTCTGTGAAGCAATACTGTCAGTCACATTACTAAATCAATAAGCACAAAGCTTATTGCCATATAACAAAACAAGATGAAAAGTTGCCAGCTCTGCTCCACATGTCTGCATCATCCTTTAAAAGGGCTGCTGTTAAACACTACAGGTTCATAATTGGAAGTTCTTACACATGGCTGAGAAATATAATGCTGCACTGATAATGATTGTAGAGAAAGAAAAGTATGCAAAACATAAATATCATACTTTTAGGTGATTTGGCTATTCTTATTGTAGTACTCTGTTTGTGTGGGCATTTTGGTTAAGGGCATTCCTGCTGTTTTGCCATTGTCTTATGATTCATTCCTGTTTCCCTCTTCCTGTCTCAGATGAGCAATAATGATATAGGCAACACCTACCTGCCATGTTGTAATAAATATACCAGAAGTTCCTGTGCTTGTCTGACTGTTTTGCCTAAACTAACACAGCAAAATCATTTAATCCACTACCAGCCAGTTTATCACACAGGCCTAATATCTAGTGATGGGCGAATTTATTTGCCAGACGCCCCAAATTTGCCCATCACTACTAATATCCCTTCAATAACATTTAACAAACTGTCAGAGTCAGTAATAAGCTTTGTATATTATTGTTAGACTCCAATGTCTCCTCCTAGCTGCACCAGTTAGCTTTTAGCACTCTCTTTATAATATGCTTAGCTATAGTTCAACTACTACATAATAGGATTAGCCAGAGACATGGGACTGATCTAGGGTTGCCTCCTGTCCATATTTCAACGGACATCCCGGTTTTTGGAAGGGCTGCCCGCGGGTAAAAAGTCTGGATTTCCAAATTAGGAAATCCAAACAGAACACTGAAGTAAATGATAATTGCTGATTGCTACATAACCAGTCCTGCCCCTCATGTCACCTGCACTGCCCCCCTACATCACCAGCCATCCCATGTCCATTTTTGCTTAAAAAAGGTGGTAATGCACACATTTTTGTATAGTATAATGAGTGGGTCTTATGAGATGTCTCATAGTTATCTTTAGTTCAACTACTACATAATAGTTTTAGACACAGATGTAGGACTGATCATGTGCACACATATTCTGTATAGTATGATGTGTAGGTCTTATGAGCAGCCACTCATAAGGCATATTGAGTAAATTTATACTTACCATAATTTACTTTTCCCTTAGTCCTTACGGCAGCAACCATGAGATTTATTCTTTACAACCTGCTATGTAGGACAATGAAGAGACAAGATTAATTAACCCCACCCATAAATTGGCACTCCCCCTAGAGATCACCAGTGAATAATGAGCAACACCTATAATGTTTAATATCTTTTATTGTTTTGGAGGAAAATTCTTGCTACCGTAAGGACTAAGGGAAAAGTAAATTATGGTAAGTATAAATTTACACATTCCCTTATGTCCCTGTATGGCAGCAACCATAAGAGCTAACGAGCAATAAGGGCGGGTTTTAAGGTTACATCACCCTCTGGAGAATCTTACTGCCAAAGGAAGCTTCCTGAGTGGCTAAGATGTCCAACCTGTAGTGCTGCACAAAAGTGTTTGGGTTACTCCATGTTGCTTTGCAGATATTATCCATAGATACTCCCTGCGATTTCTGCCGTGGACATGGACATCTGTCTCGTGGAATAAGCTGCAATCTGAAATGGAGGAAGATCTTCTTTGATACATACCATCTGAATGGTTTCTTTAATCCACCTTGCCAAAGATGGTTTAGAAGCTTTTAGACCTTTATTCTTCCCTGCAAAGCTGATGAATACATTTTCATCTTTGCGAAAATCTTTGGTGCGATTCACATAGATTTGAAGCTGATCGTTTTTCTTGAACTTCTTGGTTAACATAAGGCAGTATAATCTCTTGGTTCATAGTGGATAAAGAGGCCACTTTAGGTCTGAAGAAAGGAAGAGGTTTCAAAACTACACGATCTTGAAGAAAAACCAAGTATGGTTCTTTGGATGACAAAGCTTGTAATTCTCCAATATGTTTGGCTGAAGTGATGGCCACTAGGAAGAGAGCTTTTTTTATTGAGCAATTCTCTAATGGCTCGTAAGGAGAACCACATAGTTTCCTAAGGACAAGCGCCAAATCCCAGGAAGGAAGGGTTTGAAAAATCTTAGGTCAAATCTTAGATATGGCCTTCAAAAACCTCTTGATAAGTGGAATAGAAGTAAGGAATTTACTCAAAAAAGAAGAGAGAGCCGAAATCTGTACTTTGATGGTATTAAACGCTAATCCCTCGTTGAAACCGTCCGAAATAAATTTTATGAATTTAGGAATTGAAGGCTGGCCACTTGCAATCTTTTTCCCGCTACACCAGGCTCTAAACACTTTCCAGATTCTGCCATAAATCTTATTCGTAGAATCTCTTCTAGACTGTACAAGGATATCGATCGCTTCAGGGGAAATATCCTGTGACTCTAGAATGGACCTATCAGATTCCAGGCCGTTAACTGAAGTCTGGGAAGGTCATGGCAGACAATTGGTCCTTGAGTCAGAAGTTCCGGAACTTGAGGAAGGACCCAATATTCCTTCCTGGCCAGCCTCATCAACAGCGAGAACCAGACTCTCCTTGGCCAGAAAGAGGTTATCAAGATGGTCTTCACATGTTCCTTCTTGATCTTCTGAATGACTCTGGGGATCATGGAAATGGTGGGAATATATAGACTTGGTGAACATTCCACCTGATTGACATCGCATCTAAGAAATTCGGGTGATCTTGCCTGTTGAGGGAACAGAACGTTCTCAGCTTGTGATTCTTCCTGGTTGCAATTAAATCTACAGCTGGAAGTCCCCAATGTCTCGTAATTCCACTCCCCCGGTCTGAATGCATTCCTGCTTTTCCTTGCTCAGTAAGGGAGTTCTGGTTCCCCCTTGCTTGTTTATATAAGGCACTGTGGTGTAATTGTCTGACATGATTTTCAGATGTCTTCCTCTTAAATGTCGTTCTAATGCCAAGATTACCTTGAAGACTGCCCTCATCTCCCTGAAGTTTGAGGATATATAGTCCTTTTCATTGGACTGCAGATACCTTGCACTGTTAATTGGCTCAGATGGGCCACCCCATCCTGATTGGGAAGCATCTGTTGTCAGAACCAACCAATTCATCTGCTGGAAGGACAATCCCTGTGTAAGATTGTGATCTTGAAGCCACCACTGAAGCCGGTGTCTTGTCTCTCTGCTGAGAAAAATCTTTTTCTCCAAGGAGGAAAACTGGCGATCCCATCTGAGAACTTCTGCTTGAGGAGGCCTCATGTGAAATGTTGCCCATGGTACAAAATCTATAGTTACTGTCATCAGACCGAGCACCCTCATCAATTCTCTGAGAGAGGAGTGAGGTCTGGCAATGATCTTTTGCACTGATTGCTTCAGCCTGAGAACTTTCTCTGGTGGTAAATAAACTTTCATCTTGGATGAATTGATTTCCATCCCCCAGAAGTTTATCACCCTGGATGGAAGTAATGATGATTTCTCACAGTTTATTATCCAACCTAGCTGTTGAAGAAAGGCAATCACTCTGTCCAAATGTTTCTGAAATAGTGATGCCGATATTGCTGTGACAAGCCAATCGTCAAGATAAGGGATTATTGTAATCCCTTCTTCCCTCAATACAGCTGCTATTGCTGCTACAATTTTGGTGAACACCCGGGGAGCCATTGTTATATGAAAAGGCAGAACTCAGAACTGAAAATGATGAAGCTCCCCTCCCATGTACAGAGCTTTTCGAAGAAATCTTCTGTTGTCCTTGAAAAATGGTACATGAAGGTAGGCATATTTGAGGTCTAAAGAAGCCATATAGTCTCCATGATCGAAGACCTTCATAATCTATCTGATATTTTCCATATGGAATGCCAACTTCTGGATGAACTGGTTGACAAACCTCAGATCTATTATTGTGCGGAAACTTCCATTTGGTTTTGATACCAAAAAAAACCCTTGAGTAGGTGCCTTGAAACATTTGGGATGGACGCACTGGTTCGAGAACCTTGGCGGCACGGAATTCTGCTATCGCCTTCTCTAAAGCCTCTTGTTTTACTGACGATGTAATGGGCGTTATGAGAATTCTGTGTGGAGGAAAACAAAGAAATTCTACTTTGTATCCTTCTTGTATCAACTTCAGGATCCAAACATCTGAAATTCTTTCTTCCCATTCTTGATAAAAGGCCTTCAATCTTCCTCCCATAGGAAGACAACTTCTGGCGTCAGAAGGATGTTTTCTATTTCTGCTCTGCAAACTTCTTCTCTCCTCTGTAACTGTTGACTCTGTCTCTGAAAGGATGAAAATAACTAACTTCTGTTTTCTTTCTATCCCTCTGTAAAGAATCTCTTCTCAGTGAGGAGTGTCTATTCCGAAAATAAATAATTTTTCTTTCTTCTATTCAAGTTTATTAATGTTTACCTTTGGCTCCTGACAGTGACTCTAGAAGTTTGTCTAGCTCTAACCCAAAAAGATAACCCGGCTGAAAAGCCATAGCACAGAGACTATTCTATGAAGTGACATCTGCTGGCCATGTTCTCAGTCTGGCTGCAGTTGATAATGCCATAGATTTGTCAAGCTTACCAGTATAATCCAGTCGTAGAAGGAGCTGGAGCCGTAGATAGTGAACCCACAAGCGCCTCACACAACCGCTACCCACCTGGAGTGGAACAGGGAGCAGGGTTGTGGAGAGTAGCCAATGAGACGATCAGCGAAGTACAAAAGGATAAGGCAAGTCGTAGTCCGGAGGTCCGAGGTCAAAAGGCAGGCAGCGAGATTCGTAAACGATGAGACAGGCCGAAGAGTCGAGACAGCCAGCAGAAATCGTAGTCCGGGAACAGGCAAGGGTCAACAACAGGAATTCAAAGAGTATAGAGACGCTAGGGTTTCAGTTAAACAACCTAATAACCAGGCAATGCATCTCCATCTGAACCAGGTTTAAATATTGTTAGTTTGGCGCCAACTGGCGTCTTTTCGCCGGCGTCGCCGTACTGACGTCAGCACGTCCGTCTTAGGCGTTTTCGACCGCGTCCTTGCGCCAGCGACCGCCGCCTTAAAGCGCCCGCGCCTGCGCCAGATAGAACGCGGACCCGAATCCTCACATTGCCCCCCATCGAGGAGCGGCCTCAGGACACGACAACCAGAAGACTTACCAGGGTAAGTTCCATGGAACTTCTCCAACAACTCCGGAGCGTGAATGTTAGACGCTGGTTCCCACGAATTCTCTTCCGGACCAAAACCTTTCCACCTTACCAGGTACTGAAGACACTTGCCTCTCAACCTGCAATCCAAGATCTCTTCAACCTCAAATTCTTCTTGACCATCAACCACGACAGGAAGCGGAGGAGGAGCCGTACGCCCAGGAAATCGAAACGTTGAGGCCGGTTTCAAAAGTGCCGTATGAAACACTGGATGAATGTCCCAGGATGCTGGAAGTTTAAGCTGGAAAGCCACAGAATTAATTTGACGAATTATGGGAAAAGGACCCAAGAAACGTTGACCCAACTTCCTACTGGGACAAGAAAGCTTGAGGTTAACAGTTGACAGCCACACCAAGTCACCCACCTTGAATTCTGGGTCACCTCTCCATCCCCGATCAGCATATGCTTTAAAGTTTTGTTGAGCCTTCTTCATGTTCTCTTGGAGTTTCTGAAAATTATTGGACAAAAAAGTTAATCGGTCCTTAACTGCAGGAACTAAAATATCAGAAACAATGGCAGAGGGAAAAGTTACTGGATGAAGACCATAGTTTGCGAAGAAAGGGGACTGTCTGATGGAGGAATGATGAGCATTATTATAAGCGAACTCCGCAAGAGGAAGAAGATTCACCCAGTCATCTTGGAGGTACGAAGAATAACATCTTAAATACTGCTCGAGGGTCTGGTTGGTTCACTCGGTCTGACCATTGGACTGAGGATGAAAAGCAGAGGAAAGGGACACCGAAATCTTGAGTGCTCCACACAAGGATTTCCAAAACTGCGACGTGAACTGCGGAGCCCGATCAGACACCACCTCATCTGGAAGACCATGGAGCCTTACTACTTCCTTAATGAAGGTATCAGCAGTCTCAGAGGCAGAAGGAAGTTTTGGTAAAGACTTAAAATGAGCCATCTTAGTTAAACGGTCAACAAAAACAGCAATGGTGGAACAATCACATGACAATGGTAACTCAGAAATAAAGTCCAAAGAAACTGATCCCCATGGACGAGAAGGCACCGGCAGTGGTTGAAGAAGGCCAATAGGTCTAGAATGAGAGTCCTTGGATCTGGTGCAAACTTCACATGATGAGACAAACTTGAAACAGTCTTTAGCCATCCCAGGCCACCAAAATAATCTCTTGGCCAAAATAATAGTCTTTTTGACACCTGGATGACCCGCCAGCTTGGAATCATGAATATTCTTGAGGACCTCTAAACGCATTTGTTCTGGAACAAAAATCTTGCCTTGATGAAGAAGAAAACCCTCCTTGGGAACTAGTGATGATTCAGAAACGTTTAAAGATGCATCTTTAATTCCATCTACAAGAGTAGACTGCAAAAGGAGGAAATTATTAGAGTTTAAAATCGTCTCAGGAGCCAGAGGAACTTCATCTTCAGGACAGAACATTCAAGATAAGGCATCTGCCTTAACATTCTTTGATCCAGGTCGGTATGTGAGATGAAAATTAAATCGCATGAAGAATAAAGCCCACCTTGCTTGTCTAGGTCTCAACCTTTTGGCAGAGCGTAGATACTCCAAATTTCTATGATCCGTAAAGATGAGAATCGGATGTTTAGACCCTTCAAGAAGATACCTCCACTCTTCAAGTGCTAGCTTGATAGCAAGTAATTCGCGGTCAGCTACATCATAATTACACTCGCTTTTGGCCAACTTACGGGAAAAAAAAGCAACAGGATGAAGATCGTCTTGAATCCCAGTTCTCTGTGACAACACAGCACCCACTGCGAGTTCTGAAGCGTCAACTTCTAAGGTGAAAGGAAGGGAAACATCTGGATGGTGAAGAATTGGGCCTGAAGTGAAAAGTGTCTTCAGTTTCTCAAAAGCCCCCTGAACCTGGGGTGACCAACAAAACTTTTGATTATTATGAGTCAGCTCAGTGATTGGAAGAATGACTTGAGAAAAGTTCTTTATAAATTTCCTGTAAAAGTTTGCAAAACCAATGAAGCGTTGAACAGCTTTTTTAGATGATGGAATCGGCCAGTCAAGAATTGTGGAGATCTTCCTGGAGTCCATCTGGATTCCCTGGGGAGAAATGAAGAAACCCAAAAAATCTACAGATGTTTGTTCAAACACACATTTTTCAATCTTAGCATAAAGCTGATGAGTGCGCAGGCGTGTCAGGACCTTCTTCAAATGTAACCTGTGCTCCTCCAACGAGTTAGAAAAAATAAGGATGTCATCTAAATATATAATGACGAAAATATCAAGAAAGTCCCTAAAAACATCATTAACGAAGTGCTGAAATGTTGCAGGGGCGTTACATAGACCAAAAGGCATGACCAAATATTCAAAATGTCCGTAACGAGTGCGAAAGGCCGTCTTCCATTCATCTCCTTCCCTTATTCTGACCAGGTTATATGCACCCCGAAGATCCAGTTTAGAAAAAATCTTAGCCTCAGCCAAGCGTTGGAAAAGTTCTGGAATGAGAGGAAGTGGATAGCGATTTTTGACTGTAATTTTGTTCAGATCCCGGTAGTCAATACACGGCCTTAAGGAATGATCTTTTTTTTTCAACAAAGAAAATCCCAGCTCCTACCGGAGAAGAAGACTGTCTAATGAATCCCTTAGCCAGATTCTCATCCAAATACGAACGGAGCTCCGAAAGTTCAGACTCAGACAACGGATACACTCGTCCAAAAGGAATTTGAGCCCCTGGAAGAAGGTTAATAGGACAATCGTAAATACAATGAGGAGGCAACCTGTCGGCCCCTCTTTTATTGAAAACGTCCGTAAATTCCCAATATGCCTGAGGAAGAAGGTCTTGGATCTCGGAGGCAGGAGATAAAGAACACACACCATTAGAAGGGAGGATGCATTGGGAAAGACAAAAGTTAGAAAGAAAAGTTACTTCACCAGTTGCCCAGTTGATAGACGGATTGTGTTTCTGCAACCAAGGTAATCCCAGGATGACAGGGAATAAAGGAGAAGAAACCACGTCAAAGTTCATGAGTTCAGCATGCCCTTTATTTAACAAAAAGAGAGTCTCTTGCACCACAGGGCCAGAAGTAATCAGAGAACCATCTGCCACACGAAGAGCTATAGGATTCTTCTTGGACTGGAGCGGAATCTGGAATTGAAATGCCACTTTATTGTCCAAAAAACACCCGCTTGCCCCAGAGTCAAGAATTGCTTGGAGTTCGACCCTCTTGTCTCCCCACTGCAAAGATAAAGAGACTGTCAGGAGAGGCACAGGAACATGACACCCAGAAAAGTCCTTTTCAAAAATCCTCTTACCCGTTGGGCGGGTCGGACAACCCCGAAGCAGATGACCAGCTTGTCCGCAATAGAGGCAGAGGTTAAGTCTGCGACGTCTAATACGCTCCTCTGGCGTTAACGCAGACCTAATAGCACCAATCTGCATAGGCTCTGGAGCCACGTTGAAGGTGGATGAAGAAGCAACTGGAGAACTTATGGAAGGCATTCGGACAGGAGGAGGAGCGGATGGTAACAACCAAGTCTGAGGGGAAAGACCTGCTTTCTCAGCCTTTTCTTCTTCCCGGCGTTCCCTGAGCCTCTGGTCTAATTGGATTGAAATGAGGATGAGATCCTCCAGACTATCAGGGATGCCAGTACGAGCTAACTAATTTTTTAGCTCAGATGAAAGTCCAAAACGGTACTGGTTTTTTAATGCTGCTGGGTTCCATTCGGTATCATCCGCCCATTGCCGGAATTCCAGCGTATAATCTTCCGCTGGACGGTCCCCTTGCTTCAGAGCACGCAGGGCGGCCTCAGCAGTGGTAGCTCTGTGTGGATCATCGAAGATAACTGCCATTGCATCAAAAAAGGAATCAACTGTGGCCAATACAGGACTTTGACGATCCATGAGACGGAAAGCCCAGGTCTGTGGTTCGCCCGTGAGGAATGAAATGATAACCCCAACCCGGATTTGCTCAGTGGGATACGTGTGGGGTTTAAGTGAAAACAGCAGCTTACAGTTGCTCCTGAAGTTCCGGAACACCTTTCGATCACCAGCGAACTTTTCCGGAAAGGCCACTTTAGGTTCAGAGATTCCCGAGGTGATCACCTGAACCTCCGTTGGAGCTGGAGGAGGAGCAGCCGTGGAAGGAAGAACAGCTGGCGGATGGGTTCTGATATGCTCCTGCAACTGCGAATAGCCACTTTGCAGCTCCCGAACAGCTTGTGTAAGTGAGGACAGCTGTTGGGTTAAAACGGTAAATGGAGACGCTCCTTCAGCTGGATCCATCCTAGGGCCTGGTTATACTGTCAAGCTTACCAGTATAATCCAGTCGTAGAAGGAGCTGGAGCTGTAGATAGTGAACCCACAAGCGCATCACACAACCGCTACCCACCTGGAGTGGAACAGGGAGCAGGGTTGTGGAGAGTAGCCAATGAGACGATCAGCGAAGTACAAAAGGATTAGGCAAGTCGTGGTCAGGAGGTCCGAGGTCAAAAGGCAGGCAGCGAGATTCGTAAATGATGAGACAGGCCGAAGAGTCGAGACAGGCAGCAGAAATCGTAGTCCGGGAACAGGCAAGGGTCAACAACAGGAATTCAAAGGTTTATAGAGACGCTAGGGTTTCAGTTAAACAACCTAATAACCAGGCAATGCATCTCCATCTGAACCAGGTTTAAATATTGTTAGTTTGGCGCCAACTGGCGTCTTTTCGCCGGCGTCACCGTACTGACGTCAGCACGTCCGTCTTAGGCATTTTCGCCCGCGTCCTTGCGCCAGCGACAGCCGCCGGCGCCTTCGCGCCCGTCGCCAGCGTCCAGCGTCACGCGCCGGCGCGCATTAACGCGCCCGCGCCTGCGCCGGATAGAACGCGGACCCGAATCCTCACAGCTTTGGCTGCTAATTTTATCCCTTCAATAGAAGCATCACACAGAAAATCCACTGCTGTAGAAATTTTAGATAGTGATTCAAGTAATTCCTTTCTAGGAACTTTATTACTTATGCCTAGGGATGGGCGAATTTGACCAGTTTTGTTTCGCCAAAAGTTCGCCGCCCATTAAAGTCTATGGCGTCATAAAATTTGACAGCAATTTTTTTTGACGCGTGGCTTTTTTTTTTGGTCGCACGATGCCATACAAGTCTATGGGCGTAATTTCCACAGCGAAACAAGGCAAAACAATTCACCCATCCCTACTTATATCTTCATGGAACTGTCTTAGCCAAAATCTCAAGTAGCAAGCTACCCTGAGGCTGCTAAAGCTAGCTTACAAGAAGCTGCTGCCACTGTATAAGAGCATTTAAGCAAACTTTCCACTTTCTAATCCAGGGTCTTTTAGACCAGACCGTCTTCCACTGGAATGACAGTTTTCTTTGATAGCCTTGCTACCATAATATCCACTTTTGTTGGAGATTCCCACTTCTCCAGCTCCTCTTCTTGGATAGGAAACAATAACTTGTGTCTCTTTGTAATAGATGGAGCTCTCTCAGGATTTTTCCACTCTCTTTCAATAAGATCGTTAATGACAGGATGAACAGGGAAAGATTTTGATCTTTTATTTGAAGAAGAAGAAGACTGAGGATCTTTCTCATCAGCAATATCCATAGTAGCCTTTACTTTCTTAATTAATTTTGCCGTATTCTCAGCAGAGAAAAGAGCTAGTTCATCTTCCTCTGATGATGATGAATCCTCCTCTGTATCCCCCAAAAGCCACTGATTGGTTAGGGGAGAAGAAACTTCAGCAATAGCACTACACTGTGTATTTGGATCAACCCGCATCTGGACTAAAATCTCTTGCAAAGAGGTCTTAATAACGTCCTTAATCCAATCTGTAGAGGCAGTAGTGCCAGCTGTAACCTCCTTCTGAGCTAAGCTCGCCAAACATTCCTGGCAGAATCTCCTGTCACTTAGATTTCTCAGTCAGCACCTATGCCTCCCAATTCTTAAGACCTGATGCACGTCCAACGGTTTCCACCATGTGTCCGTTTACTCACAATTTACAGATGTCGACAGCACCAGCCATAGATTACGCAGTTTAAAATGCCTTTATTGAGACATGGGTTTCTGGCCCCAATACACTTGGCAATCTCCTGTCACATCCATCAGGAAGATCCATCAGCAAGAGTATCACAAGCTCTATACTGAATGTGTTTTGATTTCCTCTGCTTCTTAGCAACAGGAATCTCTTGCTGAGGAGGGGTGGACATCTGAAAAAATAATTAGCAGACAATGAATAACTTAATGCTCCCTAGGAACACATCCAGTACACTCCCTCCAGTCTCAGCAACTACCTTACAACCTGCCCAAGAGGCTGCAGCCTAGGCAGGGGAGACAGCTCACAAGTACAACCAGCATGAATGCAGACCTTGTCTGAACTGCGCTGAAAACACCACTGCATACCTGCAAAAGTAGCCTCAGCTTCTCTTCAGTAATTGGTGCACTCTGTGATGTTATTGCGCCCGCACACACATTTTGACGCGCACGCGTGCTTTGACGCACATGCATCTTCACGCAATGGGAATAGTCGCCTCCATTTTAGAGAAGGGCAAACCCTCGGTTGCACAAGATTTCTCAGGCAGACAGCTTAACCAAAAGGCCCCTCCACAGCCTCTGGATTTTCTACCCCTAGGGTAGTTCAATCCCATGGTCATCAAGTCTCCTGGAGACTTGACAGCTCTAGAAAAAAAGGAAAGAAAAGAAAATAATTAGTACCAGATAACAAATCCTCACTCTCCTACTCAGGTAGGACAAAAAAACACTGTGATCTCTAGGGGGAGTGTCTATTTATGGGTGGGGTTTCTCTTCATTGTCCTACATAGCAGGTTGCAAAGAATACATCTCATTGTTGCTGCTGTACAGGGACATAAGGGCATAGTATTTTCCTTAGTGTGAGTTCAGATTTTTGCAACAAGACTGTGCTGCTGAACTCCATTCGCCAGTGGGTCACTCAACTGCTTTAATGAGTCACAAATACCAGATTAAACCATATTGGAAACATTCACACGTGGGTAGTCTCTGCTCATGCACAAGCTGTTACACTGCTTTTGACAAAGCTGCCATAGTGATGAAATGGAAGTTATGTAGTAGTTAAACTACAGCTAACTATATGACTAAGAAACTGCTTATAAGGTCCACACATCATACTATACAGACTGTGTGGACATACACGGGCCGAAAAAAAGCTACCAAAAGACCAAGTGGCCCTTAGGGCCCATGATCGGATCAGATGAACATCACCCAGTGGCCATACTGGGGCAAGATCTGCTCGTTTGGCAACCTCTCCACTCCAGACAATGGGGACACACAGTCTGTATAGTATGAGTAGGCCTTATAGCCAGTTTCTTGGTTTACATAACTTCCATGTCATCACTATGGCAGCTTTGTCAAAAGCAGTGTAACAGTTTGTGAGTGAGCAGAGGCTACTCATGGGTGAAGTTTTCCCATATGGATTAATCTGGTATATGTGGCTCAGTAAGACATCTGAATGACCCACTTGTCGGATGGAGTTCAGTATCACAGTCTTGTTGAAAAATTCTGAACTCACTCTAAATAAAATACTGTTTTTCTAATTATATTATTGTATGGCATGCACCTGGATTACTGCTGGGCAAGGAACTCCACAGTTCAGTATTAATTATACAATGTCCCTAATTAGCGATGGGCAAACCTGTGCCTCGAAATTCAAGAAATGGCAAAAGAATTGCGAAACACAACGGGCGTCAAAATAATTTTGACCCGAGCCACAATATTTATATATGTGCAACTATTTGGTCCAAATGCATTGAAGTCAATGGGTGTCTGAATAATTTTTACGCGCAACAATTTTAATGCGTGTTTCAATTTTGATGAGCGCCAATTTTTTTATTGACGCATCAGATTTTTTGCAGGCGGATTTTTTTTCCAGCAAATTAATTTGCTTGTGGCAAAATGCGGTAATTCGCAGCAAATTCGAGTCTGGCAAATTTATTCTCCCATCACTAACCCTAATCACCAAGGCTACACATTTTACTACATGGACTTTAGGGGTCATTTATGACTACAGTTGTCATGTTTTTTTAACCACAATGCAGATGAGATGTCTGAGACATTTGCATCCAATGCATTACAAATTGCAAAATTATATTTGTGCTCTGACAATGCTTTGACCCAATTGCTCTTTTCTAATTCTGGGTGTTGTCATTATTGATGTGACATGGGTGTGACAGTTGTGCTCTCTGCACTAGTGTTGTGCCCCCCCTCAACCCACTCTGATGTGAAAGGGTTAAACACTGGACAGGTAAGGGGACAGTATCAAAAGACCCCTGCTGTAAATAAATGTAAAGCATAGTGCAGCTTGTTGCTTCTATATAAATAAATGTTTGTTTACACACAGTACTCAGGAGTGGCTGCTCATATAACCTACACATCATACTATACAGAATGTGTGTGCACATTTTTTAGAGGTTGATCTATTTTACCAATATTTATTGAAGCTGTATATGAATTAGGGCCTCATGGAGCCCCTATACCTCCTGTGCCCCCCTGCAGCCACAGGGTCCACTTCCTCTGTAGTTACAACCCTGCTTCTGGTACATTTATTACAACATGGCAAGTAGGTGTGGCCTGTCCCATTATTGCTCTCAGCTTAGACAGGAAGAGGGAAACAGGAACAGGAGTGAATCATAAGACAATGGCAAAACAGCAGGAATGCCCTTATACAAAATGGCCACACAAGCTGGTTACTACAGTAAGAATAGCCATATCACCTAAAATGATCATATTTATGTTTTGAATACTTTTCTTTCTCTACAAACATAAGTGCAGCATTATATTTCTCAGCCAAGAGCTTGCAATTAGGAACCTGTAGTGTTTAACATGCAGACATGTGGAGCACAGCTGGCAACTTCTCATCTTGTTGGCAATAAGCTTTGTTCTTATTGGTTCAGTAATGTGACTGACAGTATTGATTCACAGAATGGATATTTTATCTGTTTTGTGAAACCCAGCTTTCATTTTGTGGAAAGAATGAATCCTGTACTATAAAATCTTGCTTTCTGTCACAAATATCTATTTTGTCATTCAAATCTAGCTTGACATGCACTAGTTAGTTACACTATTATGTATTATGTCCAAGTTTTTTTTACATAATTCATTCTGTAAGTAACTTTGCACATAAGTGCATCCTTTACATGGAGGTTATACATTTGTGAGACAGATTGCTTGTTAAAATGTACAGAATGGAGTTCATAATATAATGACATCCTTTTTTGTACTAACCAGATTTTGTTCTCATTCTTTAATAGAAATAAGTCTTTTGTATATTTTTTATCTATATAATCACAAATAAGGTTAGGGAGCACCACCCATCAATTGAGTAAACCAGTGGATGGTGTGCAGGGTTAAAGAAATAAGTATTAAGAGAAAGGAAAGGTTAACCCTTGAAACTGCACTACCCCATCCAGGAGCCTTGCAACCCACAGAACAAGGTTAAAACTTAACTTTTACTAATAATTTAATTAAAAATTGGTCCAGGAGAGCATTTAAAACCAAGTTAGGCACAGGGAGACAAAGAACCCTGGTTAGGTAAAGCGATATTAGCCACCCCTAGGTCAAGCGCAAGGCTGATACACCAAGTCTGTAGTGAACCACTACAGTCTTATGTAAATGACTACAATGATAGCGTGGTATGAAACACGACTGCGATACTAATGTAGGGCAAAAGAGGACAAATGTCATGTAGCCTATAACCAGTATAGGTAGCCTCCCTTTCAAACACCAAACAGTCGTGGTCTTCATAATTCCGCCACCCATTCACCCTCCGACGCACCCTCCCTTTGCTTTGGAGGAATTACTATGTCTAGGTGGCATCAAAAATAGATCCACTAATTAATAGTACAGAGTTAATGATTGTGCTTTGCAGCTTGCGTTTAAACTACCCCAGAGAGCAGTTCCATAAAGCACCCACCCCTTCACCCACAGAGATTCCCTCCCGTTCGTGATGTGAAGCTATGGCCTAAATTCTTTGCAGTTCAGTCACCCTGCCTAACAAAACTAAAATGCACCTGATGCGCATTTCACCCGCGTTGTGCAGGCTTTGTCAAAGGCAGCTGTCAGGATCAGCCCGGGACTTGAACTCTGGTGGTGCTGTTCTGGCAATTTGCAGCACTTACCTCTCGGGTACTCTCGGGACTGGTCCTGAACTCTTGTCTCTATTGTTTCTGTTATCTGCCCATTCACAGTCTGTTTTCCACCCACCTCGTTTACCCTCGTGTGTTTCCCATTTCTTAATCACCTTCCCTTTATAAACCCCGCCCTGAGCTTTGCTCAGGGCTGAGTCATTGAATGTATTCTGTTTGTTCCTGACCTGCCAACCCGAATCTGAATCTGAATCTGAATCTGAATCTGAATCTGAATCTGAATCTGAACCTGAACCTGAATCTGAACCTGAACCTTGAAAACCTTGTATGCCTAGTTCCTGAAAACCTTGTTACCTTGTTTCCTGAGTGAGTACCTTTGTTCCTGTGTTCCCCATTTTTCCCTCACCATCTGGATACCTCGATTAGCCTTGTTGCCTGTTCCTGCCTTTTGTGTTTCTGTGTTCCGACTGCCAATAAACCTACTATTACTTTCATCATCATCATGTCTTTGCCTACAATCACCTATGGCTACACCCCTGGGCTCCCACCATATCCACTCCCCTTGGAGTGGCTATCCTAGGTTACAGCGGTTCCCCGTTGTGAATGTTACAGAATGACTCAGCCCAACTGCAGGAAGCCTTTGGGAAAGCCCTCCATGCCTTCTGACTCCGTTGTTAAACTACAACTCCCTTGGGATGGAGAGGATAAGGCAGAAGACGCCATCCATTTCACTGATGATGTCTGTCAGGATTTTGTCTCTGATGATGACTGGGAGGATTCAGTCTTCGATGAGGACTGGGAGGATCTAGACTCGGATGAGGATGAATTACAAACTGCTATCTGGCCTGTGTCAGATCGGCCACTTCCAGTTTTTGGGCCCTTGTCTCCTCCACAACCTTCTGCTCCTGTGGCTGGCCGGTTCCAGCCTCCGTGCCTGCAGCCCAGCCGGTTCCAGCCTCCGTGCATGCAGCCCAGCCGGTTCCAGCCTCCGTGCCTGCAGCCCAGCCGGTTCCAGCCTCCGTGCCTGCAGCCCAGCCGGTTCCAGCCTCCGTGCCTGCAGCCCAGCCGGTTCCAGCCTCCGTGCCTGCAGCCCAGCCGGTTCCAGCCTCCGTGCCTGCAGCCCAGCCGGTTCCAGCCTCCGTGCCTGCAGCCCAGCCGGTTCCAGCCTCCGTGCCTGCAGCCCAGCCGGTTCCAGCCAGACTCCGTTCCCGTGCCAGCTCCCAGACGACTGCCGGTTCCAGCCTCCGTGCCTGCAGCCCAGCCGGTTCCAGCCTCCGTGCCTGCAGCCCAGCCGGTTCCAGCCTCCGTGCCTGCAGCCCAGCCGGTTCCAGCCTCCGTGCATGCAGCCCAGCCGGTTCCAGCCTCCGTGCCTGCAGCCCAGCCGGTTCCAGCCTCCGTGCCTGCAGCCCAGCCGGTTCCAGCCTCCGTGCCTGCAGCCCAGCCGGTTCCAGCCAGACTCCGTTCCCGTGCCAGCTCCCAGACGACTGCCGGTTCCAGCCTCCGTGCCTGCAGCCCAGCCGGTTCCAGCCTCCGTGCCTGCAGCCCAGCCGGTTCCAGCCTCCGCGCCTGCAGCCCAGCCGGTTCCAGCCTCCGTGCCTGCAGCCCAGCCGGTTCCAGCCTCCGTGCCTGCAGCCCAGCCAGTTCCAGCCTCCGTGCCTGCAGCCCAGCCGGTTCCAGCCTCCGTGCCTGCAGCCCAGCCGGTTCCAGCCAGACTCCGTTCCCGTGCCAGCTCCCAGACGACTGCCGGTTCCAGCCTCCGTGCCTGCAGCCCAGCCGGTTCCAGCCTCCGTGCCTGCAGCCCAGCCGGTTCCAGCCTCCGTGCCTGCAGCCCCGCCGGTTCCAGCCTCCGTGCCTGCAGCCCAGCCGGTTCCAGCCTCCGTGCCTGCAGCCCAGCCGGTTCCAGCCTCCGTGCCTGCAGCCCAGCCGGTTCCAGCCTCCGTGCCTGCAGCCCAGCCGGTTCCAGCCTCCGTGCCTGCAGCCCAGCCGGTTCCAGCCTCCGTGCCTGCAGCCCAGCCGGTTCCAGCCTCCGTGCCTGCAGCCCAGCCGGTTCCAGCCTCCGTGCCTGCAGCCCAGCCGGTTCCAGTCTCTGTGCCTGCAGCTCAGCCAGACTCCGTTCCCGTGCCAGCTCCCATACGACTGCTTCTTCCTGAGCCAGTTTCTGTACTGTTTGCCCTGGCCTCCGGGCCTGAGGACCTGTTTGCCCTGGCCTCCGGGCCTGAGGACCTGTTTGCCCTGGCTTCCGGGCCTGAGGACCTGCCTGCCCTGGATAGTTCCACTTTCCCTGCTACTGGACCTGGTAGGGCGGTTAATCCTGTCTCTATCAGGTCTATTGCTGTAAGTGGTGGTATTGTTGTCCTGGCTTGCCTCTTCCTGTTTCTAACGGGTGCCTGTGCTCCTGGTCCACCACCTGTGATGGGTGCCTGTGCTCCTGGTCCGCCACCTGTGATGGGTGCCTGTGCTCCTGGTCCGCCACCTGTGATGGGTGCCTGTGCTCCTGGTCCGCCACCTGTGATGGGTGCCTGTGCTCCTGGTCCGCCACCCGTGATGGGTGCCCGTGCTCCTGGTCCGCCACCCGTGATGGGTGCCCGTGCTCCTGGTCCGCCACCCGTGATGGGTGCCCGTGCTCCTGGTCCGCCACCCGTGATGGGTGCCTGTGCTCCTGGTCCGCCACCCGTGATGGGTGCCCGTGCTCCTGGTCCGCCACCCGTGATGGGTGCCCGTGCTCCTGGTCCACCACCTGTAATAGGTGCCTGTATTGGTCTTGTCTGTCTTCATGTCCTGGCTTCCGACTCTGGCTGTGATGTCTTGGCTCCTAATTCTACCAATGTTCCTGATCTGGCTCCTGACCCCAGCGACTTCTTTGTTTTGTTTTCCCATCCTGGTGAAGCTCTTGTTCACGCTTCTGTTTCTAGCAAGGCTTCTGTCCATTTCCCCAGTGTTTGGACTAAAAAGGCTGGGGGACCATTTGATCCTGGGATCGCCCAGAGGTCAATCCTCAAGAAGCTCCTGTTCTCGTTTCTGGCGAGGCTTCTGTCCATTTCCCCAGTGTTTGTACTAAAAAGGATGGGGGACCAATTGTTTGGACTAAAAAGGATGGGGGACCATTTGATCCTGGGATCGCCCAGAGGTCGATCCTCAAGGGGGGGGGTAATGTCAGGATCAGCCCGGGACTTGAACTCTGGTGGTGCTGTTCTGGCAATTTACAGCACTTAACCTCATGAGCCACTGGGGGGCTCTCGGGACTGGTCCTGAACTCTTGTGTCTATTGTTTCTGTTATCTGCCCATTCACAGTCTGTTTTCCACCCACCTCGTTTACCCTCATGTGTTTCCCATTTCTTAATCACCTTCACTTTATAAACCCCGCCCTGAGCTTTGCTCAGGGCTGAGTCATTGAATGTATTCTGTTTGTTCCTGACCTGCCAACCCGAATCTAAACCTGAACCTGAACCTGAACCTTGAAAACCTTGTATGCCTAGTTCCTGAAAACCTTGTTTCCTGAGTGAGTTCCTGTGTTCCCCATTTTTCCCTCACCATCTGGATACCTCGATTAGCCTTGTTGCCTGTTCCTGCCTTTTGTGTTTCTGTGTTCCGACTGCCAATAAACCTACTATTACTTTCATCATCATCATGTCTTTGCCTACAATCACCTATGGCTACACCCCTGGGCTCCCACCATATCCACTCCCCTTGTGGCTATCCTCGGTTACAGCGGTTCCCCGTTGTGAATGTTACAGCTGCACAACGCAGGTGAAATGCGCGTCAGGCGCATTTTAGTTTTGTTTGTCCACCAATTGAATCCAAATGGGTTCTAGGAGGTTCCCCATAGGCTAAAACAGCAATTCGGCAGGTTTTAGATGACGAATGGTCAGTCAAATTGTTAGAGACAGTACATGATAAATTTCAAAATTATTTTTTTTTTATTTTTTCAAATTTATTCCCTAGTCGAAGTACACAATAATTAGTTTGAAATTCATTTTTTTTAATTAAAATTTTCACTTCAACTAATATATATTATAATAAAGGTTATGTTTTATATTTTCCAAGGAGTGCCACATATATTGTATCTTTCACTAAAGTGACTTGCACAAGAACTTACAAAACATGAATTACATACAGGTTTTCCTGAATTCTGGAAAAAATAATAGACACATGTGACAAGCACACCTGCATTGAACAAACAAATACAAGGAGCTCACTTCACCTTTATTTGGATTAGAATGTTTTTCTCAAGTAACAAACCAACTGATGACACATATCGACACAGGAAACATATGCACATATATTCTTACCATTAGCAATGTTTACTTGCTCAATCATATTTTTCCAGTCCAAATCTACAGCTTATTTAGCTGTATTAAACCACATATAGCATTTACTCAGGTGCAGCGTGTCTTTGGAAAAAAGTTATGTATTTTGATTGATGCGTTTATATTTTTCTGGAAAGTGCAAATATCTATTGCTGATGCTTGATAATGGACTTTACTGCTTACAGTACTCAGAAGATACTACTGTCCTCTATATTTAAGGTGATGAGAACAGCCTTTATTGCTTTCAGTACTCTGAAGGAGACTGAGGACTGACATGGGGAGCTCACTTCCCTGTCTCTGCACTAGTACAATTTTTCGCTTATGCCAAATGCCGCAAACGTTTTGCCATCCAATCACGAGTCCCATATGCTTCACGTGCAAGCCACCTTAGACTGGTCCAGAGGTTCTTGGACCCAGGCCTCAGGCAAGCCAAACCTCTCAAATGGAACCAACAGTTCCTGCCCAAAATCGAATATATAAACCCCCAAAAGAGGGAATACGTATAAGGAGCGATCAGCGCCTGTGGCAACAGAAATAAAAAACAAACATAGCGCAATACGTTTGCAATGTAGAATATCACCCCGTGCTTGCACTGGATGTTAAGTGGATGTGTTTTCCCCTTTTTCCTTCAGGTGGCTATTAGTGAATGAAAGTGGCAATTCAAGTGAACAGAGGGGCGGAAGAGTGCTTTTCCTGTGAAAATAAAATATATTCCAAGGATGCAGGTGCCTCCACCTTCTATATAAAATGCCTACTTACAAACCACTGGCGTGGTATAATGCGTTTAATATGAAGCTCTCTCAGGTTTTTCTCCTCCAGTGTTCGACTCCTTCCAGGTTCCCAAAGTAGGAATACAAACCGATGATAGTGTTCCTGCCCAAGACCACTCTCCACAGGGCCTCTCATCCCCCCCAGAGTGGGCACTCTTGGCCCATATAGACAATCCCAGACCTAGACTCTCTAAACATAGCCCCTCCCCTCTGAAGATTAGTGTGAGGAAGAAGCCACAAATACATCTCCACTGCCACCAGACTCAGGAGATGAGCAGGTCTTATCAGAGGGAGCACTGTCCCAAAGCTCAGATCAGGATGAGGAGGACTCTCCCAAGCTTTACTCTGAGGCAATTGACCCTTTAATCTCTTCCGTCCTAGAAACCCTGCATCTACAAGAACCCGGAACCAGTTCCAATTCTTCCTCCAGTCTATTCAAGCACAAGAGTAGGTCCTCTCTGTTGATTCCTTCACACAACCAACTTGAACAGTTATTATCCAGCAGGAGTGGGATAAGTAAGAGAGATGTTTTCAAGCAAACCATCATCTCCTAAGGCTATATCCTTTCCCCTCTGAGCTTACAGATAAGTGGTCCTTCCCACCTTCTGTGGACTCCTCGGTCTCACATATCTCCAGACATGGCTCTTCCAGTTCCCGATGCAGCCTCCTTCAAGGATTTAATGAACAAAAAGTTGGAAGGACTCCTACGCTCCCTATTGACTGCCTCCGGCACCTCTCTCTGTCCAGTCCTGGCCTTGGTCTGATTCCTTATGCCAAGCAATCCTTTCAGCCCCCCACCATGAGCTTTCTCAGTGGGCTTCACAAATCAAAGAGGCCAACAACCTGTGAGGCATTGCTCAACGCAACCCAAGTGATCAGAATAACTTCAGCCCTAGTGGTAGCAGACTGCCGCTCTGGATGAAACTTTGGTCAGCAGATCTTTCTTCAGAAAAGTCTCTGACTTCAATACCATTTAAGGGGAAAACTTTGGACCTGACCTCAACAAGATTATAAATCAAGCCACTGGGGGTAAGAGCACCTAACTGCCCAACCCAAGGCAAGCTCATCCTTCCGCAAAGGAAAATTCTTTGTGGCCCCCAAAACAAGAGTGTAAGGTCCTCCCCTCCTCAACACTCCTTTGCAGGAAGAGGATGATTCGGAGGAAAACCCAGACCATCCTGGCAGTCTTGTAAGCCCTCTTCAAAGCCGGCTTGCAAACCTGCATCAGCATGACAGTGTCTCACCACCGCCAAGCAACGAGGCTGTAGGGGGAAGGCTACAACACTTCACTGATGCATGGCTGAAACTGACTCAGGATTTCTGGGTACACAAAGTCGTGACCCAAGAGTATAACATAGAATTTGCTTTCCTTCCCCCTAGCTGCTTCTTCCTGTCCAGACTTCCTCAGGAACATACCAAATCCTGAGTGCTCCAGGACGTCATTCACAACCTCCTCCACTCAGATATCATAATCCCTGTACCACCCGGAGAAAGGTTCAGGGGCTACTACTCAAACTTGTTTGTGGTCCCCAAAAAGGATGGCTCGGCCTGCCCAATTTTGAACCTCAAGGAGCTCAACACCTTTATTCGCCCGCAGAGGTTCAAGATGGAATCTTGTTCTCTGGACTCAAAGGATGCCTTATTGCACGTACCTATTTTCACAAACCCTTAGAAATTTCTGCCATTTGCCTTCCAAAATCACCACTACCAGTTCACAGCCCTCCCATTCAGCCTGACCTCGACCCCGCGTCTTCACCAAGATTATGTCGGTAGCTACGGTGTTGATCTGAACTTCAGGGGTATTCATAACTCCAGTCCCGGACGACCTACTAATCAAGGCACTGACTTTCACAGAGTCCAAACTATGCACTGCAGGTCACAATGGACAGGCTGCCGGAGTAGGGCTGGTATCTCAATCTAGACAAGTCTTCCCTGAAACTGAGTCAATCAATGGTATTCCTAGGGATCCTCTTTAATACACAGGCACAGACTGTCTCCCTCCCCTCAGACAAGGTTCAGAATCTACGGACCTTGATACGGTCCCTTCTATCGAGACCAATCACACAGCCAAATTCTGCATGAAGGTCTTGGGAGTCATGATTTCGACCATGGAAGTAATGCCCTTTGCACAGCATCACCTCAGAGAACTCCAATGGAACATTCTGTCAGCCTGGAAAGGCAAATTGTTACTTCAAGCTTCCCTCCACTGGTGGATGCAAACTAGTCATCTGACCACGGGCAGAACCCTCATGGAACCACAGTGGAGTCTCCTCACAATGGATGTCTCTCCGGCTGGGGAGCAGTAATGGAGGGGCGCTCATCACAGGGCTGCTGGACTCCAAAAGAGAGACTACTCACAAACCTATCTCCACCAAGACCTACGAAAAAGAGCCATCCATCTACCAACAGGTGCCAAAACCACGGAACCGACTTCCAGAGACTCTGTACTCCCAATCTCCTGGCCTTCCTGCAGGATGGCCTATCCATGGGACAATCTTTGGGATCCCTCAAGTCACAATTGTTGGCTCTCTCTGTGCAGTTCCAAAGACATCTGGCCCTCGTTCCCGATGTCAACACCTTCCTACAAGGGGTGGCACACATGAAACCTCCTGTCCGTGCTCCGGTTCCTTCCTGGGACCTAACTCTAGTTCTGCGATCTCTCCAATGACCTCCCTTTGAGCCACTGGCTTCAGTTTCCTTACAAGACAATATTTCTACTGGCCTGTATCAGAGCTTTCAGACCTATCCTGCAGATCTCCATTTCTGACCTTCCACCACGACAGGACGGTCCTCAACACAACTGCATCCTTCCTTCTCAAGGTGGTCTCGAATTTTAACCTAAATCAAGAAGTTACCATTCCTACCTTCTGTCCATCACCTGCCAACTCCAAGGAGGTGGCGCTCCATTCTTTAGACCACGTGAGGGCTTTGAAGTTTTACCTGCATCGAGTGGAAGACATCCACAAATCAGACTCTCTGTTCATACTCCCTTCAGAACCCCATCAGGGCACTCCAAGGGCACCACCAAGACAACCATCTCTCACAACACAGCACAGGGAGGTACCCCTCCAGCTAGACTCAGGGCCCACTCTACCAGAGGAATGAGTATGTCCTGGGCCTTTCAGAACCAAGCCTCAGAGGAACAATTGTGCAAGGCTTCCATGTGGACATTCATCATACCTTTGCAAAATTCTACCATTTTGACACCTTTGTGGCACCAGCTATGGCAGGAAGGTCCTTAAAGCCTCAGTGGCTGTTTCCAAGCAGGCCTCTACTTCCCACCCATAATTCAGGGGACAGCTTTGGTACATCCCCACTGTTCCTGTGTCCCACAAGCAGACTAAATCTATTTCTCTCCAGTCACCTGGGGAACACAGGACTTCCCTCCCTGGATAGAGGCATTCACTTGACTTTCATGTTTGACAAACGCAACCATTAGTTCAGTTGTTATAGTTCCTAAGTTCACTGTTTTGATTCAATAACCTCCTGTTATGCTTTGGTACAAACTGACCTTGCTCTGCCTCCAGAAGGGGTATAGTAGGCGGAGGAGTAAATTGTTTTCTTTATTACTATTTTGTCCTGCCTTCTAGTGGTGCCAGCTATACCCCACTGTTCCTGTGTCCCCCAAGCTACTAGAGAGGAAGAGAATTAACGGTCAGTACACAAAATCTCCTTTTCCTTCTATATATATCCTCCTTCTTCTGGAAGACACATTAATGAGAAGCTTAGCAATTGCTTTATTCAAGAATACATTAGCTTTTGGTCCATCTTCTAACTTGCTTCTAGCCAAGAAAAAGAAGTGCCATCACTTTGTGAGACTTACAATTAATTGATGTTGTATTCTACTTTCTATTGCCTTGCATCAGATCCATTTAACCATTCTGCCATCATTAACCTTATTAAATAGACCCCTATTATGATTCACCTCATGATTCATCGAGGTAGAAAGTTTGTGGGTCAGGTGGGTGCTAAGAAGTTTTCGTTTCCAAACTGGCAAGGTATTGGTTGAAGGGATTTATTTAAATGCCATTGATCTAGACATATTGAATATTTCCTTATCGGGTGTTTTGGAAATTAATTATATTGAACAATTCTGAGTTTTGGTTGCCTAAATGGACAGCGGTTATTACACAACCTTGGGCATTGGATCCTTTCATGGTAGTTGTGTGTTAAAGCAGATGGGCAAATAAAGGCAGGAAGGCCAACATACTGGGTTTGTAATACCAAGTACAGGCAAATTACTCACCTACTCCATAACTACTTTCCACCCAAAATCCCCAGACTGGATCCCACACACATCGTACATATTTGGCTTTCCAAAACTCCCCCACAAAGGATCCATGCTATATAAACTATTCTCAAATGTAAAACCTGACCCTTCCACACACAAAAAACAAAATGAGAGATGGAACTGAGAACCAACAATGCTGACAATACGTGGCAGAAAACGTTACAACTAAGCACACAGAACATCCCCATGCACCAAACGGCAAGAACTAAATTACAGATTGCCCAAATGGTATAGAATCCCATCCAAATGAGCTATATATACACTTTGTTTTTTCCAGCATGTTGGCGATGTGGAAGCCATCCAGGAATGCTAAAGCATATCTTTCTCTAGCTGTCTAACTATACATTGTTATAAGCTTATTTACCATATTTTGTACTGTACTGGCACATTTGCTATTTGGCTAATCAGTAACAAAATGCTTTCAATAAAAAACTGAAAAAATCTTATATAGACATCATTTTGTTCAAATATCCTAACCTTCATTAAACTGATTGATGTTATTGAGTTATTTTGAATGTTTTTGATTGGGGAATAAAATCTGCAGTGTTTCAAGTAGAGGAGTTCAAAGAATATTAACAGCAATTGTCCTTGCCTTGTATAGTATGTGTGAACCCCTTGTTGGTATATCCTACTGCTGGCTGCATTTGATTACAAGCCCTGGCAACACTCAAGATTTTGTTAGAGGAATAACTATTAACTCACTTGCTTGTTGTTGTCTATCATACACCTCAGAGGGGATATTATTACTTTTCAAGGACTACTAGTAACATACTGTCAAAACTGACCCCCTTTTCTTTTATTTATAAGTTAATATTTTTCTCTTCTTATATGTGTAACTGAAATGTGAATTCCTCCAGTTTTATCTGCATTGTCAGAGTGTTGGAATAATAAAAAACATACTTTAAGGAATCTAAATCTCTATTAGCAGTACTCAATTCTATCTTTCTATATATTTCAATGACATAAAACCATAAGACGTGGAGTCAATACACCCACTCCATTCCAATCGCATCATCACTTCCAAAAATGATTCATTTCTCCTTCACACCAAACTGTTCCTAGTCAGATGACCGCGTCACTAGGCAGTTTCCGATCTAGGAAATCTAAACAGAAAAATACAATTGCTCAAGGTGTAATTGCAATGAGCTATAAAAGTTCCATTAGGTCTAATGATATTGATGATAATTAAGGGAACATATATTGTTCAAAATGTAAAGCATGTGAACTGTCTATGTCAAAGCTTGAGTAATCATTGTTTTAGACAAACACTATAGCAGGTAAGGGGATTTGCCATATACATTCTTTCTCCTACTGAACCGGAAACACATTGGTTGCAGTTTCTATCCTACCCCAAATCAAAACATTGCATCTTGAATAAATTTAGACAGAAACCATTTATGTTATCATTTCGAGACCATTGAAATTTTATTCATATAATCACATGGACAAAGCAAGTTTTATTAATATAAAATAGCCAAATAACATTATCAGTATAATGTAGGCTTTGATAGAGACTAGAACGAAATAACATTATAATAAAATAATTTGAGTTCCAGCAAGGCATCTGAGTTCCAGCAAGGCATCCGCTGACTGCCGAAGCTCTTTTCTGGGTTAAGGGTCCCCAACTTTTTACCCATGAGCAACATTTAATTACAAGAAACATTGGGGGCAACACAAGTATGGAAAAAGTCGATAGGGGTGCCCAAAAAGTGCTGTGGTTGGTCATTTGGTAGCCTCTTTGTGGACTGTCCGACTAAAGCTTGCTATTATAGGGAGGGCGTGGCTGGCCTGGTCTGCTGGAAAGTCGCATCTCGTGGCGCTCCTGGGGCTCCAACCACCTCGGCGCCCCATCCACCCACAAAGGCTCCAAACCCCAACAGCTAAGTAAGCCCACTAGGGCTGGAACACTGTCCGCCACCCGCTGCCTCAATCCCCAGTCTCCCAACACGTCGCCGGCCAGAGTTCCGGCTGAGGCCTAGTAAAACGTGCGGAGCCGCGGCCTCGCGTACTTGCGACTCCCGCCTGCACGATACCTTCGGCGCGGTTCCCTACAAAGCCACACAGAGGGCACAGCGGACTCTACAGCTGATCCGGCAGGGGACACCAGGAGTGGGGTGAGTGGAGTTGGAGCCCTGGGGACCCCTTTTGCAGCCCATACCACGGCTACGGTGCTGTACCTAGGGCCCTATATAGTAATCAGCCACAGGCCTGTGCTAGTGACTTTGACCCACTGTTAATGTGGATGTGCACCCAGGTGAACCCCAAAATCAGCACCCATAACTGAACCCTGTTTTACCACATATGGCAAACAGTTTGGCACCTGATCAACCGTTACCCACAAGTCTGGCCGCAAATTAACCCTTTAGCTGGATCGACTGCCTATTGACCCACTGTGTTGGCACGGCGGCAGTATAAGGGCAGCACAGACAGTGACTTTCGGATCTTGCATATTCACCCAATTTCAGGAATTCCATCTGAGCAATGGCCTAAGTAATATGGCAGTGCTATAGCCTGACTTAGTGCCCGTGCCCTCATTATCCTGATTATCATCCTGCACTCTACCGGGAACATTATTTACTGTCTCTTATATCTACACGGACCCACCTGAATCCGTCTTCATAGGGGTAGACATGAAAAGAAACAAAGCTCCGACCCACAAACCAAGTGCGGGGTCCTCTTCCACAATATCCAAGAAAAGTGCGGAAACAACCTCCCCATTCACATCATCCAGTAACCCCGACCCACATTACGTCACTACCAACTCTGCGGACAGGCAGAAAGTGGGCTCAGACGTGGCAAAAAAACTGCAACGTTACGCCAGGGGCCAAAGTGAGAATACGGAGCGTCAAGGCGCACAGATGGCAGCTTCTCCGGGATGCTCCTCAAATACCTCCCCTGTGCCTCCCCTGCAATATACACCAGAAGACGTACAGGAGGTCTCACCTCCTCAGCCCACACTTGCTGAAATTATGCAGCTAATAGCCAGCAACCACACAGTTACCATAAGCAAGTTCGATGATCTGAAGTCTGACCTGGCACTCCTAAAACATGATGTGCAAAATGTCAGGGACCGCACTACTGAAGCAGAGCGTCGTATCAGCGAGCTGGAAGATCTAACTGCACCTATTCCTGCGACTATAACCTCTATGACGCGTAAGATCCAAGCTCTAGAATCCAAGGCAGACGATCTAGAGAACAGATTACGCAGAAATAACATTCGACTTGTTGGTCTTCCTGAAAGGGCAGAAGGAAATAACCCGGAACTCTTTCTTGAACAATGGCTACGCAACCAATTTGGCAACGACAACTTTTCCCCTTCATTTGTCGTGGAGAGAGCTCATCGCATACCAAGCAGACCTCCACCTCCGGGAGCTCCCCCAAGATCCTTTATTGCCAGGCTCCTTAACTACAGGGATAGAGATAAGATACTATCGGAAGCCCGGAAAAACAGCAAATTCTTCATGAAAATGTGAGAATTTCCATCTATCCTGATTTTTCTGTAGAAGTTAGGAAATTACGCTCGAAATTCTCCGAAGCCAAGCAGAGTCTCCGCCAACAAAATATGCCCTACGCCATGCTCTTCCCTGCCAAATTGAGAGTTCTAGAGGGATGAAGAGCACACTTTTTTGAAAGACCAGAAGAGGTTTTTTCATGGCTTGAGTCAAGGAGGAGAAATTCTCCCAGAAGAGAAATGTAACTGATAATGTTAGTTAATCCGAAATCCATTATTCCCGACAGGTGTTGTTCTAATAGGCACGGGACACCTACAGGCAGGCACTGCCGGACTTTTATCTCCCAGGTATTCGGAGATTTCTACCTAAATTTTTGAAAGTGGTCTCATCCACGCCCTGATTGCAAAATGTTTGGTTTGGGAAATATGTATCTCCAGGTTGGGGGGGGATACGGGGTGGGGGGGAACCTTGACGGGGATTTGTATTTCTGGCTTTTTCTCTTTTTTCTTATCTGCATCTTTCTCTTTTTGGAGCTTAGAGAGAAGGGGTCATCAGCACTCTACTACTGTACAAAAAAACATGCAAAGGTATCACTGAGACGCGCTGCTCCGGGCCTGAAACCCATCTCAGTAACCACTATAACCCATACATGTCCAAACTTTGCAGGAGGCGGCACCGGGGCGGCTACTCTCACCACCAAGGTAAACATGTTTTGTCTTTCAAAATGATTGAAGGTAAAATTGTTTTATTATCCTGGAATGTCCGGGGATTAAATGACAAAATCAAAAGGTCAATTGTAATGGGACAGTTAAGGAAATCAGGGGCTGATCTGATTATGCTTCAAGAAACCCATTTAGTAGGTTTAAAGGTTAGAGCTTTAAAAAGATACTGGGTAGCTAAGCATTACCACTCTGAATTCTCTACATACTCTAGGGGAGTGGCCATTCTAGTTAGGAAAACCTTAAACTTTCACTTTGAACAAATCTTTACTGACAGACATGGAAGATACATAATCCTTAAATGTAGAATTAATGACACTCCCCTCATTTTGGTTAATGTTTACCTACCTCCACCTGCCGATATCCAATTCCTCAGCGAGGTGTTTCAAAAAGTAGCTTCTCTGGGACCTCTCCCCACGGTGTGGGGCGGAGATTTTAATATGGTCCCGGACCCATCCAAGGATAGGTTAAAACCTAACGATAATGACACCAGGATATTCCAAAACTGGTTAGACTCCACTAGTTACACGGATGTATGGCGATGGAAACATCCTGACCTCAGGCATTTTTCCTGTTATACAACTGCCACGTCGGCCTTATCCAGAATAGATATATTCCTGACCACCTCAGATTTGCTCAAGGTAGTTTCCAATATATACTTTGGCTCCCGTATCTGTTCTGATCATGCCCCCCTTTTGATGACCCTAGAAGGCCCCCTACCAATTGGAGACTTTCCCCTAAATGGATTTTCAACCCTAAAGTAGCAAATCCTTATGCTACACAATTGGGGGATTACTGGGAACTGAACACAAATTCTGCCCCTGAACAAGTAGTCTGGGATGCCTGCAAGGCTCACACCAGAGGTCTATATACCTCCCTTATCGCAGCAGCCAGGAAAGAGACTGAGGCCGCACTTGTCCATGCTAAAGCAACTCTCAGTGTGGCTGAGCAGGCACTCATTAACGACCCCAATGAAACAACAAAAGCTGACATGAAGCATGCCCAAATAAATATAGACCTACTATCTGTAGAAAAATTTTCCCAAAAGGAACTCTATCGCTCAGCGAATTGGTTTGACAAAGGTAATAAAAATGGCAAACTATTGGCAATACTTGCAACAGCAGACACCCCTCGTACGGCAGTGGCCAACATTGTTGGGGTAAATGGAGATACAATATCAGATAGAGTAGGGATAGCTAGATGTTTCAAAGAACATTTTTGTGATACGTATGCAGCCCGCCCCTCACCCCCGCAAGCTGAGCTCTTAGACTACCTGGGTATTATAGATTTCCCAACTATCCCACAAGACATGTTGGAATACCTAGACATTGATATCTCTGAGGAAGAGATCGGTGGAGCAATAGCAGAGATGCCCACTGGCCGTACTCCAGGCCCAGACGGTCTCCCCTCCGAGTGGTACAAAGCTAACTCCCCAACACTAACACCCAAACTCAAATCTCTGTTCAATAATATTTCAGAGGACTTCTTACTACCCGAATCATGCTTCATGGCGCATATTACTTTAATACACAAAGATGGTAAACCCCCCCCACAGTTGCGACTCTTACCGCCCCATATCCCTCCTAAACTGTGATATTAAATTATTTGCAAAAATACTTGCAAACAGACTGAAGCGGACTGTGAGGGGAGTAGTTCACCCAGATCAAACGGGCTTCATGCCTAATAATGCCACAGATATAAATATCAGACGACTATTCAATAATCTGGAGACTAATCATGAAAATAAAGGTAACAGAATTATAGTATCACTCGACACCGCCAAAGCCTTTGATACTGTTTCATGGCCTTATCTCTGGGAAGTTCTTCGATTGTTTGGCTTTGGGTATCGCTTTGTCACCTGGGTTAAGGCTTTGTACTGACATCCCTCAGCTAGAATATCAGTAAATGGTATGCTCTCTGACCCATTTACACTTCATCGGGGCACAAGGCAAGGTTGCCCTTTATCTCCCCTTCTCTTCTCCCTAGCTATTGAACCTTTGGCTATACTAATCCGTAACTCACCCACCATAATAGGATTTCAGGTTGGTAAATTGATGGAAAAAGTATCTCTATATGCCGACGACATGCTACTGTATCTGGCCAACTCCAGGGGGGCACTAGACTCTGCACTAAACTTGGTGGAAGAATTTGGAAATTACTCTGGATTGAGAATTAATCAAACTAAGTCGGTAATTTTCCCTGTTGACCAACTCCCTGTTGATCAGACACTTAATATAGGTCAACTAAAGGTGGTGCACTCTTTCAAATACTTGGGGGTTATAGTTACACGAAACTGCAAAGATTATGAGGAAACTAATCTTAAACCCATAGTTAGAGCTTTATCCACAAAGATTGATATCTGGGAACAACTTCCCCTCACCTTACCTGGTAGAGTAAATCTCTTTAAAATGGTATTTCTCCCCAAGTTTCTATACGCCCTGCACAACTCTCCGATAACCCCGCGATCCCACTGGTTCAATTAAATCGACAGAATAATTAGAAGATTCCTTTGGGCTGGGGAACACCCCCGTCTCAATTTCAGGATTCTACAAGCCCCAGTTACACGTGGGGGTTTGGCCCTACCTAACCTAAAAATGTATTTTCTAGCTAGTCAATTGACATACGCACACTGGTGGTTATCCCCCACCTTGACAATACCTCCATTATTCTAGAGGCAAATATAATGGGATCACTAGAAGCCTTGGCCAACCTCCCATACCGGGGACCTCCAACACTCCAAGCCTGTACTACTCCAATGTTAACTGTGATCGCAGCCTTTCAAAAGGCTCTTAAACTAGCACAAGGGCGGGCTTTGGTGTGGTCCAAATGGGAACCCTTATGGGGTAACAAGTCTCTGCCCCATTTTTCCTCTCTCCCTGACATTTATGTATGGGCCTCGCGGGGCATCAAAATGTTGTGTGATATTGTATGGGAAGGAGAGATAAAACAATTCCAGGCCCTCAAAGATACTTACCATTTACCCCAATCCATGTTCTTCAGATACCTCCAGCTATCTCATGCCTTCCGAGCACAATTCCCGAACAGGCCGATAACTACTCTAGAGACTACTCTAGAACTTTACCTCAGGAGAGAAGACCTCACCAAACCCCTATCCTGCCTATATACTATCCTAGGGCAGACCTCCCAAGACCCCCTGGCAAAAACTTTTGCGAAATGGAAAAGAGATATTCCAAACCTGACTGAGGATTTATGGGAGGAGGCTCTGAAACAAATACCTGACTTAACAATATCCTTAAATGACAGGTATATTCAAATAAAATTCCTCAATCGGGTGTACCTTACCCCATATAGACTCTCGAAAATATTCCCCCAGACGTCTGATGTTTGTATTAAGTGTGAACAAGAAATTGGTTCCTACATGCATGTGTTTTGGCATTGCCCACTAATCCAGTCATTTTGGAGAAATGTTGTACACTATATATCTGATGTCCTTGATTTACCAAGAATACTATCGCCCCTGATATGCCTTCTCGGAGTTGAAGAAGACATGGACATCAATAACCACATTAGACTGTGTTATCTTCAACTTCTTTATTACGCAAAGAAAGCCATTCTCCTAAACTGGAAAGCTACTGGCCCACCATCGTTAACCTTCTGGCGAAATCTTATAAATAACTCTTTGTCTAACCAAAAACTGACATATCTTGCCAGAGGTTGCCCGCAGAAGTTTGATGCAGTTTGGGGCACTTGGGTATCATTTCATGACAAGAACAATACTACTATTGTCATTTAACATAACCAACTTTGACATGTGATGTATAATTGTATGAACATCCTTCTCCTCTCCCTGCTCCACTTTTTCTTCTTTCTTTCTTTTCCTGCTTTCTTCTCTCTAAGTCGCTGTTTTGTGTGAACCTAAAATGCAAAAATAAAAACTTTAAAAAAAAATAATAAAATAATATTTATAGAACATAGCATCTTGAATACCACTATCGCTAGTCCCTAGTCTAAGACTCTGCAGGTGGTCCTCGCATTACAATACCAGTATGGTGGCCTTCCTGTAATCCACGTGCCTTTATTAACCTATCTTCATTAACACACAGCTACTACCAAGGGTTTCAATGCCCACGGTTGTGCAAAAAACATTTTCCAGTCCTCTAACCAAAACACAAAATAGTTCCAGAAAATCCCTTTCCAAACCACCCTGTAAGGATACTTTCAATATGTGTAGCTTGGTGGCATTCAAATGAACCCCATCCCTAGTCTTCAGTAAAGAATGCCTGAGGGTTATGCTTCCATTTCTAGCCACAAACATCCCACCTCCTGTTTCACCTTAATTCTGGCCTTAATAACAGCTTTGTTTGACCAAGCCCCAATCCACATTGGTTTTGAGAACTGTAAGGAACAACAGTGACCCTAACACTGCACAAAAACAACTTAAGGAGATTTATGATAGATTTTTACAAAGAGGGTACAAGGAAGAGAAACTGCAGGTGCAGATAACTAGAGCAGCCAGTTTTAGTCAGGATGATTTTCTTGACTATAAACAGAACTGCTCATCGACACAACCATCTTTAATTTTTACAACTACATTTTCAGATGCCTCCAAGGACCTCAAACACATTGTGTACCACAACTGACCAATTCTTAACATGGATGAGAACTCCATCAGGCACCTAAAAACATGTTTGGATTTAAATGAAATAGGAGTCTGAGAGATATTCTGGTTAGAATTGACCTTTCTACCATAGTTACATAGTTAAATCAGGTTGAAAAAAGACAAAGTCCATCAAGTTCAACCCCTCTAGATGAAAATCCAGCATCCATACACATCCCTCCATACCCTCACAAAAATTATATATACCCATATCTATACTAACTATAAAGTTTAGTATCACAATAGCTTTTGATATTATGCCTATCTAAGAAATCATCCAAGCCATTCTTAAAGGCATTAACAGAATCAACCATTACAATATCACCCGGCAGTGCATTCCACAACCTCACTGACCTCACTGTAAAGAACCACCTACGTTGATTCAAATGAAAGTTTTTTTCTTCTAGTCTGAAGGGGTGTCCTCTGGTACAGTGATCCTCTTATGTCCTCTAATGTACTTGTAAAGTGTAATCATGTCCCCTCGCAAACACATTTTTTTCCAGAGAAAACAACCCCAACCTTAACAGTCTTCCCTCATGATTTAAGTCTTCCATGCCTCTAACCAGTTTAGTTGCACATCTCTGCACTCTCTCCAGCTTATTTATATCCCTCTTAAGGACTGGAGTCCAAAACTGCACTGCATACTCCAGATGAGGCCTTACCAGAGACCTATAAAGAGGCAGAAGTATGCTTTCATTCCTTAAGTTAATGCCCTTTTTTATGCAAGACAGAACTTTATTTGCTTTAGTAGCCACAGAATGGCACTGCCCAGAATTAGACAACTTGTTATCTACAAAAACCCTTAGATCCATCTCATTTAAGGAAACTCCCAACACACATTGCCATTTAGTGTATAACTTGCATTTATATTATTCTTGCCAAAGTGCATAACCTTGCATTTATCAACATTGAACCTCATTTTCCAGTTTGCTGTCCAGTTTCCCAACTTACGTCAACAACTTACGTAGAAAAATCACTTTGAAAATGGCAGCATCCTGCATGGAACCTATAGTTCTGCACAATTTACTATCAGACCAATGGTTGGTGGCAATTGGGTATCCACTCAATGCAAGCTTGGATGCTATAGGTGCCCAGATTGTGTAATGTGTAGATGTCTACCGGTTGGTCCAGACTTTCCCCATCCTCATACTGGGAAACAGCATAAAATCCTGCACAGACTCTCCTGCACATCTACTTTTGTGGTTTATATTGTGACTTGCCCTTGTGGGTTGTACTATGTGGGTAAAACCAATACTACACTGGAGGAATGTATAGGCGACCATCATTCTGCAATACGCAATGCACTAAAAGAAAGGGAGGCAAAGCAACCGGTTGTAAGCCATTTTTTGAAAATGGTACATTCCTTGCCCACATTCAGATATATGGCCATAGACTTTCAACCGCCATTATCACAGGGAGGTAACAGAGACACTGCGCTACACTGTGGCCCCAAGGGGCCTCAATGAAACTTTACCCCTAAATTGCTTTCTCTAACTAAGACCAGTCTTATGTGGGATTTCTGCTTACCCTTATTAACATTTGGTAGTACCTTTAACCATGTTTTGTCCCACTTAGTACTTTAATAGGCTGGTTTTGTATGTAACAGCCTGTACACACTTCCTCTATCCCTGATATCTTCCTCTCATTTTTGCCATAATAGATATGCATATACCCATACCAGCCTACCCTTTTTGGTTCCAGCAATTCTTTACAATATAAGGAGTAGAGTGGCATTCTAGGTATGTGGGTATAGATCTAAGTACTCACTTTTGGTTTAAGTATCCCATAAAATACAAGGAGTGTAATGGCATTTCAGGCATGTGGATAGAAGTCTAAGTACCCATCATCTGTTGCCTTGTAGGTAATGCTTATAAACTAGCCACAAGTCGCATAGTTGGTAACCATTATATGTAGTATTGGGTGAATAAATTTGACAGGCGTGAATTTTTGCCGCGGGCTATGCTTCCAGTAACTAAGACGTATTGCCAAGCAATGGCATGTGTAAGGGTGAGGTAGGGAGACTTGGTATGCAGACACACTCAATGCTGCCAGATATAAGTCCTAAAAAACTTTCAGAAATCATTACTTGGGCGCTTAAGATTGCTTGCTAAAAGGGTACGGCATTTAAGAGTAGTTTTACCTCTGCATTTTGCTTGATGTGACTTTGGTCTGGTATTTTTCTCTTTCTGATATAAGCCTATAAATTCTGTTGTTCCTCTTTTCTAACTACTGTTAGACTTATAGAGCATTATATCTGCTGCATTATACACATGCATGCTTGCAATGTAAATTTCCCACTAGGCAACCACTTTTGGTGCAAGGAAATTGTGGGGGGTGGAAACTAAGGGGGTTTAAATTCTGTCACACTACAGTGGGTCTGGTTGCACTGTTTGATTCCTGACAAAGGTCCCTGTGGGGGACCGAAACATTGAGCAAAATAAACCTTTGGAAGATTGATTCAGCAAGTCCTGTAAGTGCGTTCTTCTGCATTGCTTATATAAAGTTGCACAGTGGGGTCAAGAGGCAGCCATTTCCAGTGACTACTGTCCAGAAACAGGAACAAAGTCTGATACAACCAAAGATTTAGACTGCAAACTGCACTGTGCAATTGTGCACATACAATGCTGATAAGAAAGACACTGGGTGTTTTAAGGGGAGGCACCAGGGGTCTTTGCTCTATTTTAAGAGTTCATTTTGAGTCTATGGTAGTGTCTGTATGGTCACAGGTTCCAGGAGTTCACAAGCAACTTGTTTTAATACAAGTTGTTTGATTTTCTACTGTTTTTAATGTTACTGTTCCACATTAGAGTGATGATGTGGACAAACAATGTTTAGCCTTGGTGTGATGATGTGGCCAGACAGTGTTTAGCCTTGAAGTGATGATGTAGATACACAGGTGACTAAGACATTAGTAATCAGATACAGTGTGTACATTATGTGCAGTAAGATTACAAAAATCATAATTATATTTACTAATCTTAAATAGTTTATTTAAATATGGAATATCACCTTTTCAATAACTTGTCTGGATGTATTCTAGCATACTTTCAATTGCTCTTGAAAATTTTTGTTTGATTTTTTTTTAAATTATACTAACTACTCCTTCATTACTCGGTGTAAAGCATATGACTATAGTATCTCGAGATTGATCAAGGACAAGCTGGTAACATTAAACTTAGTTAACTAGGAAAATGTATTCTAGAACAATCAAAATAATAGGCAAAATTCAATATGCAAAGTTACAAGAACAGAAGACATGCGGGAACGAACATTGTACAGGTGTGGGACATTTTATCCAGAATGCTTGGGACCTGGGTTTTTCCAGATAACGGATCTCGGCAATATGGGGAAGTGGACTTTATGTATCTTAACCACAAAAAGTCCAGCCATCTAAGAACATTCATCACTGCTGTCCATTGTACTCAGATTAAAGTTCCCATGCTTGTTTACCATGTGATACCACTACATGCCAGTCATGTGCCAGCATAAATTTAAAAGACATGGAAGTGTTTTAGCTTTGATTAATAAGCTGCCACTAGCATTTAGCCCATATTCTATAACAGAGTGCAAATCATTCATCTTAAATCATTCAGTAATTACATCAGCATCAGATTATACAATAATCATAAAACATATGATACAAAGTGCAATAAGATGTATTGTGATGATAGTAGGACAACAATGTCACAAAATATGCCCTTAATGTCTTTATTAGTTTGCCCCTCACACAAACTGCATAAATGACTGACCCCAAAGAATATTCCTGAGCCCTCATAACTAGAACTGTAAGTGCAGAGTTGTGCAGTGGGGTTGTGGGACACTATCTTTGGATTCATTAAATTTCAATTTTGTCTGTGTTCACCAACCAGGGGTATACTCAGGGGACCATTTACTTAGCTCGAGTGAAGGAATAGAGGAAAAAAAACTTTGAATTTCGAATGTTTTTTTGGCTACTTCGACCATCGAATGGGCTACTTCGACCTTCGACTACGAATCTACTACAAATCGTTTGACTATTCGACCATTCGATAGTCGAAGTACTGTCTCTTAAAAAAAAAAACTTTGACCCCCTAGTTTGCCACCTAAAACCTACCGAAGTCAATGTTAGCCTATGGGGAAGGTCCCCATAGGCTTTCTAAGTATTTTTTGGTCAAAGAAAAATCATTCGATAGATGGATTAAAATCCTTCGAATTGAACGATTCTAAGGATTTAATCGTTCCATCGAACGATTTTTCGTTCGATTGAACGAATTGCGGTAAATCCTTCAACTTCGATAATCGAAGTCGACGGATTTCAATTCGGCAGTCGAATATCGAGGGTTAATTAACCATTGATATTCGACCTGAAGTAAATTTGCCCCTCAGTGTTTCATATTTCCATGGTGAATGCTTCAGTGACAATTGTCCAGGAACCGGAAACCAAGTCTAATATGGCCAAAGATATAGACTGCCAACTGCACTACACACCTTTGCACTTTCCAGGCTGGAATGGAGGATCCTGGGTGTTTTCAGGGTAGACACCAATGTGGTATAAGTAGAGTCAGGGTGCCTAGGCTGGTGGGAAATCAATTAAAACTGAAGGGTGAGAGCTTTGTTCTCCTTTAAGAGGTAATCAAATGGTTCATTTTGTTGCGTGGACTGTAACTTGACTACATTCACAGTTTCCGTTTTAGAATTATTTGACGTTCACAAACCTCTTCTTTTAATGCATCAGTTGTTTGATTTGCTAATGTTTTTAATGTGGCTGTTGCACATTGTTTATCATTGGAGTGATGATGTGGACAAATAATGGTTAACCTTGAGGTGATGATGTAGGCACACAGGTGTCTAGTTCCTTAGTAATCAGCTACAGTATCTACATTATATGCTGTAAGATTATAAAAAAGCATTAGTGCATATCTACATTGAGTCGTTTTAATTTACTTTAAAGCAGAATTTCACTTTTTAATTAATGTTTGGATCTACTGTATTCTAGCATATTTTTCATTGCTCTTAAAGTAACACCAAAACAATACTTGTGTTTTTTTTTTTACTGGTGTAATTGTTTCAGAAACACAGATATAGTTCATGGGCAGCCATTCAGGCACTGAATAGTAGACAACAGATAGGGTCTGAAGGGTCCCATTGTATACTATAGAGCTTACTGTATCTGTTATCTGCTGTGTATCCTGTGCTTTTTCTCCTTTTTCAGCTTTAAATTGTTGCCCCCATGGTTATACATCAGCTTGTTTATATAAACTATAGTAGAGTTTCTACAGCAAACACACCAGTTTTACCAGTTCAGCACAATAGTACATTATGTTTTCATTACTTTAAAATGCTTTCTTTTTTTGGTGTTACTGTAATTATAACTTTGTGTCTGTTCATGCATGGTTACTAGACTAATTAAGCCAAAATAGTTGTTTTTATTTGTATCCTAAGAGTTGTATAAAAGATACATGTAAATATTCCAGACATCACCATAAATAAAAAAAATGCATAGTTGCAATTATCTTAGAATAACAGCTTCTGCATCATACAAAAAGTTAAAGTCTAAAATGTATAACCAATGCATGTAGAACCTCTGACTATAGTTTCTCATCACTGACAAGCTTGTAAACCAGAACATTGCAGGTAGGTTCCAAAGCCATATACAGTTCCAAAATCACCAACTTTTCTGTATATTGAGACGGCACATTCATAATAATGGAATTATCTTTAAAGGAATTGTTCAGTGTAAAAATAAAAACTGGGTAAATAGATAGGCTGTGCAATATAAAAAATGTTTCTAATATAGTCAGTTAGCCAAAAATGTAATGTATAAAGGCTGGAGTGATTTCATGTATAACAAGTCAGTCAGAGCACTACTTCCTGCTTTTCAGCTCTCTTGGTTTAACTGACTGGTTGCCCTGGCTACCAGACAGTAACCAATCAGAGACTTGAGGGGGGGCCACATGGGTCATATCTGTTGCTTTTGAATCGGAGCTGAATGCTGAATATCAATTACAAACTCACTGAACAGAAATGTACCATGTGGCCCCCCTTCAAGTCGCTGACTAACTCAGAGTTATAGAGCTGAAAAGCAGGAAGTTGGATTCTGGCTGTTTTATTAGAGATCTGTTCACTCCAGCCTGTATACATTACATTTTCGGCTAACTAACTATATTAGAAACATTTTTTATTTTACACAGCTTCTCTATTTACCCAGTTTTTATTTTCACACTGAACTATTCCTTTAAGAGATTAGAATAAGGCAGCACACTTGGAAAACTAAAATGACAGGCAATATTCAAAGCACATGTAGGATCAGACAATGTGGACCCATGAACAGGTCTTCCCATGTTCTATCAGCATGCCACCCTTGGATCTGTTGATATCAGCTGATGGTGCCCAATCCAATACTCACTTCCTGGCATGAACATAGTAACAGTGACAATAGTGAGATCACAATGAGAGCACCATAGAGTTGCAACCTTTTTTAAGGAACATAAGTATAAACATGGATAAGCTGATATATATATATATATATATTAATATATTCCTTACTAAAACAATCATATACACTTTAAATTTGGTTTCCAGTTAGTATTTTTTTTAAAATAGAGGCTAAATATAATCATATACACTGTTGTGGGACATAATTACCCTGAAGAATAACAAACCTTGGTTACACTTGCAAGAAAAACATAGATTAAGTTAAAAGCAGTATATCCAAATGCACATTTTGTGCTAACTTTAAAGAAACCAACATTCAGCAGTGAGTGGCATACTCATAAGGGACTAATTGGGGGAAGCACTTAGAGCTCTTGCACTTCTGGCCTAAGTTTTGGTACATGACCCCCATAGACTTGTAATTAAGGGTAATAATGCTGTGACTACTTTAAACCTCATGAAAGAACCACTGCCTTTACATTTGATCCCTGATTAGAAATGTCTGCACAAGTATGCAGTCATAATGTAAAATACCCCCTTTTGCCAGCTACAATCACCATAATACAAGGCCATTGTGGGCTAAGGAGGGTTCTTTATCTGGGATGAACACAACTGAAAGTGTGTAAGAAATGAAGAAGTCACTAATGCACATGTGTGTCTAAAACAATGTGGAATGTGGCAAGGGGGTAATCAATTCAGCAGTGGAGTCTCATGAGAAAAGTAATGACCTAAGTGTTATTTGCTTGATGACTGATTTGTTTATTGACTTGAATTTAGCTCAATGCCAACTTAGGGTTCATACTACATTAATGAAATAATTAAAATGATCTCTCTGGCATTTCTGAATAAGATATAATAGCAACATTTAGCCTAAACATAACAGACATTTTGGGTTTTTTTAAATCTTACTTAAAAATATGGCTATAGTCACACCCAGCCTACATATACCCATAGCCTGAATGTGGTGGCCAAATTAAAGGGACATCTATAATCATTCAAATAGCATTATATATTTTTTATTTGTTATAGTTTTTGTGCTATAAGTCAAAGTTTTTTTATATATCTATTTTCTACCTCTAGTATTTGCCTATTCACTATTAATGCATACAAACCTTGTAGAGATCTGAGATGGACAGCCCTCCATATTTTTATTAAAATGCCTTTTATAAACAGCAACTGTTACTGTTGACCTGCTGATGAGAACAAAGCCTTTTTAATAAAAGTGTGGAGGGCTGCCATCTCAGATCTCTACAAGTAAGTTGGGAAGGACATTTGGGGGAGGTGCACCAACAGAGCAGAGAAAAGTGTGTGCTACTTGTATTTAATTTGGATTTAATGCATACAAGCCAACAAATCACAGCTGTGTCTCTGTGCTTTTTATGAAACTACCGCCCTGCTTTGATCAGCTTTTTTTTTTGATCTGCTTTTGACAAGCATCTTTGTGAACTTTGTCTGTATCTGGTAATGAGCAAAATAAGGGGTTCATTCACAGTCTATTTAGTCTACTGAAAACATAAACTGTGAACACAGTCCCACTTAATTTGATTACAGAAAACAAAATGTCTAGGGAGCAATAGTGGGGCTCATTTATAAACTTTGTGCAGGGCAGAATGATATCACAGTGAAAATATTTGCCCTGTGCATGGTTATATTTATAAAGCTGGATAAGATTGGTGTACAAAAGGGCAGATTTATTAAGGTTCAAATGGTAAATTCAAATTAATTTTTTTTGTGTGTCAAAACTCACAAATTAGAATTTAAAAGCAACAACTCGAATGTGAATTTGAATGTGAGATTCATCACAACTCAACCATGGAAACAGTTCTAAATCACCACCTAAAACCTGTTGAGTTAATTTACAAGTAAATGGCAGAGGTTTATTGAACCATTTGAATATGTTGATTGCCTTCCTGACATTCAAGTTTTTTTTGGAGGAACACTCGATTCGATTCATATTTTCGGCTCGGGACTATTCTAATGAATATCAGACTTTTTTTCATAAATATCCTCCCTTTCGAGTTGTGTGTACATTCAAAATTCGACCTTTGATAAGTAACCCACTTAATGTGCAAGTAGAATTGGAAATTTATTTTGCACTGTGATGCTTTTTAGGCAAAGACGCAAATTGTGAATATTTATGTGAATACTCTGTGTTTGAGTTACACTCTGTGTTTGAGTTACACTATGACTTTTGTGGTGGAGACAAGTTCTACAAAACAGTTATTGAAATTGTGAATTTAAATGACTGTCAATGCTATTTTCATGCACAACAACCTCACACACTGGGCGCACTCACACAAACACCCATCTCATTAGCGATCAATTTGCAAATAATTTGTGCACAATGCAAATTCAAAATAAATGGAAAGAAGGGCACAGGAGTGCAATATTTTAGCTTTCAGGGAAAAACATGGTCAATACAACCATTTACAAATAATTATGCATTATGTGAACTTTATAAATGACCATCATTGTATTTTCATAGATTTTCTGTACATAAAATACTGTGTATAGCTAGCTCTAGTCAGAATTTGCCCCACCACATGGTAAATTGACTGCATAAATCCCAAGACAGTGGCTTCACATTCGTTTTATAGAAAAAAATTTGTTTGGTGTATTATAAATGTAGGTTTTAGTAATGGCTTTATGGTTCTGTTCGAATCAAAATTGCAGGTTAAACAATAGAATTATGTAACATGGTTGCATTCACGGTTTAATTGCATTTCAATCATTTATTTCCATCCCTAATAGGCTGTATAAAAATTTCCATGTGACTACCATCAAACCAGTTTTGTACAATAAAGTGACTTTATGGTACCATATGGTTTGGCATGCTTTGTTGCTTTTGATCTAGGATCTTGATTGAATTTAATAAGAATCCACAGTTTAAGTGCAATTAATTGAAATAGTGATGAGTGATGAATTTTGGCATGGTTAGTTTCACGGCCAATTTCTGTGTTTCACCGTGGATGGAAAGTCTCACATAGTTGCAGCAAAAATCCATGTGTCAAGAACTTTTGGCCGTTATGCAAATTTTTTCACTAGATTGAAAAGATCTGTGTAACAAAGGTCATTACTGAGATAGTGGGAGTATCTTTTCTCATGTTTTCTATTTTATAAACTAAACAGCCAATTGCAGTTACTCTGTTGGTACACATATCTACTACAAATCAAACCTACAGTATTATAACCAGATTATAATTTCAATAACTTCATAATTATGAAACAAAACATATTTTCCAAAAAAAATCCTGCAAGTCTCTGTGTAAGTTTAAGATCTCAGGAAATATTATTCTGGGCAATTTTCTTTTACTACACTATACCAATTGGCCTTTGCCAAAGTGGTGCTATGTCCCTATAAAAATGGCAGCTGATCTGATCATGGTCATGGACAGCAGCTATCTCAGAAACTAAATGCAAATGTATCAGATGGGGTATAGTTTGCCATTAAAATGAATAAAACACATCATCTTATGATTTTTTTCCACCTAAGGACACACAAACTATTTTTTTTTCAGTACATGAATAAATGGAAACATTTCATTTCTTACCTTTAGTGTCCTTAATGTAAATAATGGAGATTTCCATGATACACCTTGCAAGAGGTCAGAAAAGATCCTGGTGAGCTGCATAAAAGGGAAGAAATGAGAGAAGCAGGTTGTCATTGCTTGGCCAAGGAGCAAACCATGGAGCACCAGACTTCTGGCATCTGGTTATGGTTGGCCTTGATGCTTTCTTTCTCAAGTGCCTATGACATTATTCCAGGTAACAATTAATCTGTTTTGCCACACTATAATAATATAATAATAATATAAATTATAACCAGATACAAAAAATTGCATGAGGTGCATAGCATCAGAGGGTGCAAGTTAGCCATGTCTTTACCTCCTGGCACAGTAATGCTTATGCACATAATCAAAATGTTTCTGGGGATCTATATTCTTAACATTACAGACAATGATAATTAGTGAAAATGCCCAAGATTTTTAAAATAGCTCCCACTGCCAATTTCCCTTCTGAGCTGTGTGCTTATGGATGTTGCCACAATTTTTGGCAAAAATCTTGAAGTGTAGAGAGATTTTTGGATGCACAAATATAAATAAGTACTTGCACTAATTTATCTACTGTTTTATATGGGCTTCAAATTTTATGCACATATGAGAATCTAATACTGTATCTAGTGATGGTTGAATCTTTCCCATTTCACCAAAGGTATTTGCCAAAATTTGCCAAAAGCATTAGCCAAAATTTGCCAAACGCATTGAAGTCAATAGGCATCAAAATAATTTTGACACATAACAATTTTGACATCTAAATACATAGGGAAAGTAAGAGCTGGGAACTACTTTAGGGAAATTTGTGGCCCAGAAGTGCATAAGTAAATGACCCGTAAAGAGTTTTTTTGAAATTACTCAAATCTTTAATCACACATATTCCCAGTTGGGAATCTATTCATTTTGTAAATGATACAGCAGTTTTATGTAACATTTTGTAAAACATACAGCCTTAATATCTAATGTCATGTGAACTCTAATGCTGCAGGTAAACCCATCGACCACACTAAGTCCATTTGTAGTTCATGGGGGAACTTCCATTACAAGACATTTGATGGAGTTATCTATCAGTTTCCTGGTACCTGCAACTATAATTTGGCTTCGCACTGTGATACCTCCTACCATGAATTTTCTGTCCACATCCAGCGCTCCATAGAGAATGGTAGCCCATTAATTCACCAAATCCTTGTACAAATCAAGGATGTTACCATTGAACTGAAGAGAGGTGCTAAGAAGGCGAACGGGGAAACGTAAGTCAATTGCATATTTTTATATTTGTTTTTCTATTTTTCTTATTTCCACAGAATTATATACGAATTCAGAGGTGCCTTCTACTGCACATCTTGCCATTTCAGTTTTATTTTAGAGAAGTTATTGAAACACATAATCACATATGCAACAAAATTCCACTGACCAAAATGTAAAATTTTCATATCAATGCAAAAGAAATTGCCACTGAGTGTGCTGATTATCTGTCACCTTATTATGTAATTTCTGTTATATTACACTGTAATCAAATAAAGAGATACAGGACATAAATGTTCAGTTCTGGGCAAATGCATCTATAGCTTCCAACTCCTATTGCAAGATCAGTGACGATTTGTTTCATCATTAGAGGATTCTTTATCTTTAAGCTATCATCATAAGCTAACAGATGATACTAAATTGTGCAGAACTATAGGTTCCATGCAGGATGCTGCCACTTTGCAGAGTGATTTGTCTAAACTGGAAAACTGGGCAGCAAACTGGAAAATGAGGTTCAATGTTGATAAATGCAGGTTATGCACTTTGGCAAAAATAATATAAATGCAAGTTATACACTAAATGGCAGTGTGTTGGGAGTTTCCTTAAATGAGAAGGATCTAGGGGTCTTTGTAGATAACACGTTGTCTAATTCTGGGCAGTGTCATTCTGTGGCTACTAAAGCAAATAAAGTTCTGTCTTGCATAAAAAAGGGCATTAACTCAAGGGATGAAAACATAATTATGCCTCTTTATAGGTCCCTGGTAAGGCCTCATCTGGAGTATGCAGTTCAGTTTTGGACTCCAGTCCTTAAGAGGGATATAAATGAGCTGGAGAGAGTGCAGAGATGTGCTACTAAATTGGTTAGAGGGACGGAAGACTTAAATTATGAGGGTAGACTGTAAAGGTTGGGGTTGTTTTCTCTGGAAAAAAGGTGCTTGCGAGGGGACATGATTACACTTTACAAGTACATTAGAGGACATTATAGACAAATGGCAGGGGACCTTTTTACCCATAAAGTGGATATCCGTACCAGAGGCCACCCCTTTAGACTAGAAGAAAAGAACTTTCATTTGAAGCAACGTAGGGGGTTCTTCACAGTCAGGACAGTGAGGTTGTGGAATGCACTGCCGGGTGATGTTGTGATGGCTGATTCAGTTAATGACTTTAAGAATGGCTTGGATGATTTTTTGGACAGACATAATATCAAAGGCTATTCTGATACTAAGCTCTATAGTTAGTATAGGTATGGGTATATAGAATTTAATTAAAAGTAGGGATGGGTGTATGTATGGATGCTGGGTTTTCATTTGGAGGGGTTGAACTTGATGGACTTTGTCTTTTTTTAACCCAATTTAACTATGTAACTATGTAACTATCATGCATTATTTGCTGCTGCTTCTAAAATAAGAAAACACCAGTAGGAAATCACTACCGGATCACCACCGGATGTTCTAGCTACTTCCAGAATCCATCTGACATTATCACCCAGTATTTTAACAGAGGTTGTTACTATATGTATACGACCATTCAGGATTGAATTCAGGATTGAATTGATTGGTGTGTACCTCACTTAGTGCAAAAGAATAATATATGTCAAGTGGCTATTATTTTAGGGTATTGTTTCTGATTTTTTATGATTTGTATTATCCCTCAGCTTTCAGACGCCTTACTTTAACTATGGAATTTTCATAAACAAGAAAGATGGCTACACAAAGGTGAATACAAAGATTGGTCTGACTCTCACATGGAATCAAGAAGATTCAGTTATGGTGAGTATCTTATATCAAAACAATTTGTGGTACTATCTATACACTATCTGTAAGTAGTGATAGGCAAATCTGACCCATTTTGCTTCACCAAAAATTTGTGAAACTGCGAAAATTTTACAAAATACCTAGTCTATGGACGACAATTTTTTTTTGATGTGCAACAATTTTTTTCACCCATTGGAGTCTATGGGTGCCATTTTTGCTGCAAAAATTGACAAAAAAATTCACTCATCGCTATCCGCAAGTTATTATTGAAAATAAAATATAGTGGTATTCCCACTATGTACAGGCTGCACCTACTTTTCATGGTTACTGTGAATGTAGGTGTCTAAGATGGCATATTTATCAAAAATCATGGTAAAAAGGCAAAAAATAAATTCAGGAAAATTCAAGCTAATTGCGACTTTCACCGCTATGATAAATTGCTTTTGTGTGATTTATAGCATATTAATAGTCTCAGGCTAATAAAATTTGCATTAAAGCGGACCTGTCACCCAGACACAAAAAGCTGTATAATAAAAGTTGTTTTCACATTATTTTTTTGGAGCATTCACATCTGTTGTGAACTCATTTAATTTAATTTAAAATCTCAGCTGTAAAATATTGCATGCCCCTCCTCTGTGCCTTAGGCATAGAGGCAGGGGAGGCAATTACTTTCACTTTCCATTCAGCACTTACTAGATGTCACTGCTCTCCTCACATTCGCCCTCTCTCTTTACCATTTAATTGTGTAACCAGTGCATGTGGATGGACATCAAGTCTGGTGCACAAACAAGATTTTGAGATGATACAAGGCTTGCCTTAATAACAGTGTTCACAAAATGGCTGCTGCCTGCTTTCTATAATTATGAATTATGAAGCTCCCCATGTTCTTGTGACATGCATAAATGAAATTGTGCATTAATTTTCAAGCAAGTTGGGACTGCCTTAAGATGTTGTTGTTAAATAAAGTGTATGGATTATATATTGTAATTATATATATTTTCACAAATACATTTTCTGAACCTGCAGAATTTTTTTTTCTCCCCTGAAATCAGTTCTGCCTTTGTGTTCATTTTCAAGTTTTCAGGAAACAACAACCTATGTTTTTTTTTATTTAAGCAATGATAAGTTAACCCAAAGTATTGTAATAATTTTACAGTTGGAGGTGGATTCCAAGTATAATGGCAAGCTGTGCGGCCTCTGTGGGGATTATAATGGCATGCCAGTCACTAATGAATTTTACCTGAATGGTAAGTGTGTTTCCTGGATCATGTCATGGAGAAAATATTTGCCTACCTAATTTGATCATATTTTGAGGTAACTTAGCATTTTCACTTATTTATGGATCATTTCACTTTTAGATATGCCACTCAACCCTATCCAGTTTGGAAATATGCAAAACATTAATGATCCAACTATGACCTGCACAAATGTAGATGAGAGTCAGCAAATGAATGTTTCCAGTTGTGGGCAATATGTAAGTATATGTACAGTACATGTATATGTACACAATATGTGCATGTATTTAGCCACTATTTATAATATGCTATACAAGTATTTGTGCAATATTTATGATATAATACTTATTCTTATAGGGGTTCAACATGTCATTTATGGTTAGAATCAAAACTAAATCAAAGTAACCAATTGGCATTTAGCTTTAGTAAGTTCAGTGCATTTACAACAATAGTCTGGGACTAATATTTTTAATAATTTTTCCCATTTTCTGTATACTATCTTGGCAGTGGTATGTAATATTTTATCTTGTGTCCATGGCTTCCTTTTGTCTGGCTACTATCTCTTTCCATTTGCGATTATACCAGTGAGTGACCAAGTGAAGGTTAAACAAAAATATTTAGAAGTGTTGTAAAGTTTTCTCTGTTTTCATTTCACTTACAAGTACCAGGTTTAGTGTTTCACTCCCCACTCATCAGGGTGAAATATAACAGTAGCAGTTTGCACTTCATGCTATAATCCTATTTGATGTTAATGTGTTCCCTATAAACAATGGTAAATAAATGTTACAAATCATTACTGTATCTGCAAATCAATATTCTAGAATGCCTAATGTAGACTACATTTGAAGATAATAATGATTTTATGTTTTGCTTTCCAGTACTCCGTGTGCAAGAGTTACCTCAGCCAAAGTGCTTTTTCATCATGCCAAGATCTTCTCGATGTATCAGATTACACTATGACCTGCATGCTTGATGTGTGCTCCTGTAGCAGTGGCAATGTCTCATGTCTATGCAGCACATTAACTGAGTTTTCAAGGCAATGCACTCATGCAGGAGGGCAACCACAGAATTGGAGAACTGATACCCTCTGTCGTAAGCATCTTTTCTTCTTTTCATATTTTTTTTTAATAAATGGTGTAAGAAATTGACATTTTATTTATTTTATTTATAGCTAAGCAGTGCCCTGGGAACATGGTATACAAGGAGAGCGGATCCCCATGCATAAGTTCATGTTCTCATCATGAAGTAAAAAGCTTTTGTGAGGAACATGATGTAGATGGTTGTTTCTGTCCTGATGGTAAGTCTTGTGCAAATGTTAAACTATTTAGTATCTTTATTATCAAAAACAAACGGTTATACAGTATAATTGTTCAGCTTTTCGTTGACTGACCTAAGTTGAATATGTTACATTATAGATATCATTTATAGATAGATATATTTACATAAGTTCTAGAGTACTTATGTGCACAAGAACATCTAACAAGCACTTGTACCCCTGAGAAAAGCTGTACTCTGTTTGCACCTGCAACACCTTACGTTGCACATCAGAATGACGTGCAGATTAGTGGACTGTGGTGGAAGGGGGATCACCTACTTGCCTCACTCCAGCTGCCCCTCATCAATAGAATGCTGCCTAAAGCAAGCAGCACACTATTCAAGGGGTTAGCTTCAGGTCTCTGTGCTCTGGAACATATATCATTTTCCTTGCACTGTATATTGAAGTCAAAATTGCATAAGGGTTGCAGAAATTATAAGTATAGTAATTGATTTATAAAACACTGTTATGGTAGAAACCAGTACAGTATCTAACCTCTAGTGTCACTAATGTTACAAACAATTGGGTCATTTTATCTTTTCTGATTGCTGATAATAAAGATCCTCAGAGAAAATAGAAGATTTAGAATGTCTCTAGGCCAAATGGCAAGGCAGGTAGCAGCCATTACCATCAGAATTTCAGCCAAAGGTCAAGTCTGGTAAATAGTTTCAGAATCGTGAACACAAAAGAGTCATAAACTAGACAAAAATAATTGGAGATACCAGTGACAAAGGGGGACTAAGCTCAGCAGAGAAGGGGCTGCAAGAAGTTACTGTGCAAAGGGCACAATCAGTTGTGTCTACTGGGAGGCAGAAAGATCCTGCAATGTACTGTACATACAAGCTTATATGCAGTAGGACCATAGTCAACAGCCTTACATTAATAATTTGATTAAAAATAGTATTTAATTTCCTTAAAATTCCCTGAGGTCCTCTGGACCACAGTCTGGAATTCCAAAATAATTATTATTTATAATTATTTATATGGGTTTGCAAGTATTATATTCAAAAAAATGTCCACTGACTCGCTTGGCTTTCTTTAGGCACAGTGTGGGATGACTACAATAACACAGGCTGCATTTCAAGTAGTAAATGTCAATGCAAGTATCAAGATAAGCTCTATGCTCCAGGATCAAAGATTTTAAATGATTGTGAAGAATGGTAAGTTTACTGCATAGCCCACAAACTTTTACATTTAATTTACAATGTATCTTAAAGGCAGAGACTTAATAATACCACTTACAATTCTAAATATATTGGATAAATATACTGAGCCCTATTTATCAAGTGCTGAATTACTACTATTTACTTTTTTGACAAACCTCAACAGTTACCTTCAAGTAAATAACTCCTATAGATAAAATAAAAAGCTTTCAAAGGCCAAGATATACAATATATAAACTATGTGATTTTTTTCACAAAAATATGGTTTTATCACCTGTGGACTGAGTGAAATTATCCTAAGATGTGTGTGTGTGTGTATATATATCAGTATGTAGACAGACAACCCTTTATCATGGTTTTACACAAAATGTTTGCAAATAGGCCAGAATCCATTTGCAAAAGCAAAATCGAGTGACATGAGATGTACTGGGATGTTTTAAATCCTAGGATACAAAGATGGAAAATTTGCTCTCCTTAATTTCCAAATAGCCAGTCTTTGTTTTCTAGGCTTTACAGACAAGCTCAGTTCAAACCCCAGATTCTGTTACCACATGTTCTACTACCCACTGTTCAACTAGGCTAAAAAGGGCATATGGATACATTAGAAAAGTCTAATTACTCATCTTCTACTCTAAACTTTGTGGCTGAAATTTGTGTGACAGGCTCGACAGGGGACAGACAGTTATTTCACATCACTTTTGTCATAATAAATCCTCAGCAGTCTGACAATGTTGTGCTGCCATGCTCTGATGAGTATTCTATGTTCTTCATTTTAGTAAAATATTGCAGAGGAGTTTTATACGATTCAAAATGGTTTCTTTTTTTTAAGCTCCTGTAATGCAGGAAAATGGACCTGCACGCACGGAATATGTCCCGAAGTGTGTTCCATTGAAGGAGGAGCTCATTTCAAAACATTTGACGGAAAGCCATTCAAGTTCCATGGCAACTGTTTCTATTTGCTGTCTAAGGCAAGGCACCATGAAATACTATATTTCATTATAAAAGGGATAATTATTAAATTTCTATTTAAGTTCTAATGAAGCAATACTAGTGGGGATTAATGGAAATAAAGAGACAGCATTTTGATTTGCAAAAATGTGTAGCTTTTTTTCTTTATGTTTAGTATAATGATTTCTTTTTTATAATTTTTGTGCAAAATTTTATATATTACTTTAATCACACAATTTCACTATTGAATATAGTTGAAATAGTTCATATATTATTACAAATTACACCTATTTTAATTACACCTATTTTATGTACCGTATATACTCGAGTATCAGCCGAGTTTTTCAGCATCCAAAATGTGCTGAAAAAGTCTACCTCGGCTTATACTCGGGTCATCGGTACCCGACCCGAGTAGCTGAGATTGCAGTCACTTTTAATCATTCCTATACCAACAGTCACTTGGGGAGAGACTGCAATATCCCACAATGCCCTCTGTTGGTTATATGAAAGAATAACAGTGCGCTCTCTGTTGGTTATATGAAAGAATAACAGTGACTGCAATATCACACAGCACCCTCTGTTGGTTATATGAAAGAATAACAGTGACTGCAATATCACAAAGTGCCCTCTGTTGGTTATATGAAAGATTAACAGTGACTGCAATATCACACAGCACCCTCTGTTGGTTATATGAAAGAATAACAGTGACTGAAATATCACACAGCGCCCTCTGTTAGTTATACGAAAGATTAACAGTGATGGCAATATCAAACAGCACCCTCTGCACATGGTAGTGGGACAGTGGGACAATGCACACAGTAATCCATTTGGCAATTCTCTGTCACCATCAACTTTGCAAAGAAGTCCGGTTGAACGCTGGGGGGGTCGCTTTGGCAGAATGTGCGCTGCTGGTAGACAGGGCTGTAGTTGTGTCTAGGCTTATACTAGAGACAATAAGTTTTCCCAGTTTTCGTAGGTAAAATTAGGTACCTCGGCTTATACTCGGGTCGGCTTATACTCGAGTATATACGGTATTCTGCTTTTAATCATTGTTTTTACCTCTAGATTGATTTAAAGAATGGTGAAACACACACTATTGTAGCCGAGCTGACTCCATGCAATGCTTATTCACGAGAGACTTGTCTCAAAACCATCCAGTTCTACACAGATGACAATACAAATGTGAGTTTGTGGAAGCATTTTCATTAACTATTATACCATTATGTATTTTTAGTTATACACAAGATAATTGTTAAATACCCTTTCTTAAATTATGCAGGTCTTGTCCATCAGAGCTGACGGATCTGTTTTATTGAATGATCTCAAAATAAGCCTCCCTCAAGTTACAGGTAAGATCCATTATATTGTAGGAACAAAGCTCATATATATGTATATATATACTGTATCAGCATTGACCTGTCATTTAAGACAGGCTTTGCTTGGTGTGTAGATATTTGTTATTGTTTGTGATGTTTGCACTAGACCACCTTAATAAATACCCCCTATGACTTACTCTGCAGAAGATATATATATACATTTTGTCTATGATTTTCTGAGGAGTTGGATACACTTGTCTGCAAGGAATTTTTGGCTCTGTATAGAATCATTTTAGGAGACAAAAACTCTTTTTGGACCAAATAAGACTGGTATAAACAGATTTCAAATGATCTCTTTCTAGGAGGTTTTTCAGTTATACAGCCCACAGAATCAAATGTCTTTGTCAAGACAAAATTTGGACTCCAAATGCAAATCTACCTCCTACCACTGATGCAGCTGTACATTAGCATGGATAATTCTGATAAGCATACATTTGAAGGTAAGGTTATATTTTAAGACCATAAATTAATGATATATAATCATTGCCATGGCGCACATTCAGAAAATTTTACCCAGCCATTTCACCCCCCATGAAATACTTTTTAATTTTTTATATTTAAAAACAACTTCAAAGGAACCAAAACTGACTTTTCTAGAACATATTTAATTTTTATTCAAAGTTGCTTGCCTTGAGAAAGGGTTACATACATGTTCCAAAAAGCAACATAGTAATATAGTAAGTTAGACTTAAAAAAGACATGTCCATCAAGTTAAAAATGTTTTTACATTTTTATTAAACTGTGTATATTTATCTAATAGTATTTTATTCTTCTTTTATTCTTTTAGTTATAATTAGTAGTAGTAGTAGTAGTAGTAGAAGTATTAGCCCCAGGTGACCAGATATACACCTTTCTACAAAAAGATTTCAGGATGTTAGAATTTAAGATATATTGGATATATATATTTGATATTTGTAGAAATGTTTACACCTGCAAATATGTTCTACATGTTGCATGTGGTCAAAACACTAAGGTGTTATGCCCATTAGACTGATAGTAGGTCTGGTAGATGCAATTGGCAGATTGTGTATTTTGGTCAACTGGATGACATAGTTATAGAGGCACACAGTTTGCAGAAAAAAATGTTCATTCTCCTGTACCATGTATGATTTCTGCTATCGTCCTTTTTTATGAAACTTGCCTAGGATAGCTGATAGAAAGCTATTCATGAATCATAAAATGTCGAACTGCAATAGGGTAACTCATTAAGTTTAGCCTTTCAGTGATCCAACGTTAACCAAAAAAGTAAACATAATTTCTTTTTCTTAGGTCTTTGTGGTAACTTTAATTATATAGAAGGAGATGACTTCAAAACATCTGCAGGTATAGAAGAATCGACAACATCCGCCTTTGCCAACACCTGGAAAATACAGTCTACCTGCCAAGACTCGGTAGAAATATTAACAGATCCTTGCAGCTTCAGCATTGAGACAAGTAAGCATTTTTTAGATCATACCAGTTATAAGGGCTGTATATGACCCACGCCCTTTCTTCTAAATCTTCACTTTCTCCAGGATCAAATCTTTTCATTTGTCTCCTGCAGAAATCTATGCTGAGAAATGGTGTTCTATGTTAAAAGATTCAGATTCTCCTTTTTGGAAATGCCATTTTGCAGTCGACCCAGTTGAATATTACAAGGTAATTTTTCATAAGCTTTAAATTTGTCAGTATTTTATGTTTAAGTTATGTATGTAGTCCTATTTAAATCATGTATATCTCTCAAGCATGCAGGTTTATAACATGTATATAAGAAGAAAAAACTTCCCTATAACTAACTAGTTACTATAAGATCTGTGTTTAAACGGTAAATTTAGTTTTTCTAGTACAGACAAAGCTATTGCACTCTCTTCACTAGCAATGCAACCACCCTTACTCTCCATTCTCATATGCCCATGGCTTCTACCATTTTCCCACATTCACAGCATTTTTCCTCCTCTACCTTGTTTTTCCCTGTGCAAGTGTCTTGCAATCAGGAAGGCAGCTGATAATAACACTTGGTGCATAGTGTGCACAGCTTTGACAGAATTTGATTTAAAATAAATTAAAAAATGAACCCCAGTAAAAAAAAACTTTGAGGAGACCATGAGAAATGGTGAAACACTCAGTTAAGTTATAGTTAAGTTATAATACAGACCAAAATGAGGCTAGGGATATGTATTATATATATATGATATATATATGAATATTAATAAAAATAAATAGTAGTTATAGTATATGTGTCAGGAAAAGGCTCTGCTATAAATAGAAATGAATTTTACGGGATTGAGTTTGAGGGTCAGATTTACTAAGATTTGAATATTAAATTCAAATCGAATTTTCAAGTTGTTTTTTTGTGCAAAACTCACAATTTTGAGTTTAAAACAACCACCAACTTGAATTCTAGATTTAGCATCCACCTACCCTGGAAGTAACTCAAATTCGACAATTCACCTACAACCTGCCGAGTTCATGTAGAAGTCAATGGTAGAGGTCCGTTGAACCATTTGAAAGTGTTAAAGGAAAACTATACCCCCAAATGAACACTTAAGCAACAGATAGTTCATATCATATTAAGTGGCATATTAAAGAATCTTACCAAACTGGAATATATATTTAAGTAAATATTGCCCTTTTACATCTCTTGCCTTGAGCCACCATTTTGTGATGGTCTGTGTGCTGCCTCAGAGATCACCTGGCCAGAAATACTACAACACTAACTGTAACAGGAAGAAGTGAGGAAGCAAAAGACACAACTCTGTCTGTTAATTGGCTCATGTGACCTAACATGTTGGTTTGTTGGTATGGTTGTGAGTACAGTGAATCCTACGATCTCAGGGGGCGGCCCTTATTTTTTAAAATGGCAATTTTCTATTTATAATTACCCAATGGCACATACTACTAGAAAAGTATATTATTTTGAAAATGGTTTATTTACATGAAGCAGGATTTTACATATGAACTGTTTTATGCAATATCTTTTTATAGAGACCTACATTGTTTGGGGGGTATAGTTTTCCTTTAATGTTTTCAGAGTAAAACTTGATTCAAATTCCGTTTTTTATTTAATTCGAATACAATACAAATTTTGAAGTTATTCCTCCCCAGACCAGAATCAGAATCAAATTTTAACCATTCTAGTTTTTTCTTAAATAAGCTACAGTACCATTTGAATTGTGAGTAAATTCAAGTTTATTAGAGTTAAAAAAATTCACGTAATTCTAAAATTCAACCTTTGATAAATAACCCTCGAGTTTGCACAGTGTAGATTCAAAATAATGATTTGTGGAAGACAAAACTGCTTAAAATATGGTATTTCCAGGCCCAAAAGGCATATTTTTTAAACAGTTCATTCATAGGAAGGCACAGAGATGATTAGACCAATTTTTATATTTTGGGTCGACATCTTCCTAAATATTTACACAGAGACAAAATGAGTGTCCCCAGTGAGTGAAATTTATAATACATTGCCCTGAGAACAACAAGAGTTTGATGGCAGCTCTGATGTCTGCTAAAACACAGATAATTGCATTACATATAATTTAAAACATGATTACACACATTGCACTTTAACACATATTTCACTCTAAGCAGCATTAAACTTCTGTATCTATTGTCTCTTGCTTTAATAGTTTCTGAGAATTGAATGCCAATGTATATTGATCTCAATTCAGTAGTAATGAACAAATATTTAGTGTGATCACTTTGTCTTAAATGTTTCTAAGGTCTTGAATCCTGATATGTAAAATTGTCAGTGTTATCAATATGAAAATATTTCTGCAAAAACTGTTTCTTCTACAAGAAACTCAAGATATTTTTCCTCCCACAGAGGTGTGAGTATGATACCTGCAGCTGTAGTCATAGCGAAGCCTGCATGTGTGCATCGCTGTCCTCATATGCCAGGGCTTGTGCTGAAAAAGGAATTATCTTGTGGGACTGGAGGAAAGGAATCTGTGGTAAGTCATGTTTAATTCTCTTAAATTACATTTACAGATTAAGTAATGAAGCAGATTGAGTTTCATTACAATGGGCAAGAATTTAGGCACACATCAGTACAGAGGTACAAATGCTGTACCAGTGAAAGCTGGTCCATCCGTCTTCTAAGCATGTGCATATCAATATGCATATGATATTACTTAGGTAGATGCTTTAAAATAGTCATTTTCAGTAGTTCTCCTTCCAGGTCTAAGCATTATGGTGCATGAAAAATTCAGGAGAAGGATTTTTTCTGAGATAAAGTAATCGGAAAGGTACTTTTGGGAGATTATCCCTCATAAATCATTTAGATTGCCCTAAGTGACTTTCTATATTGTAATCTGTGAATAAAAAAGCTTCTAGAGAAATCCCCCAAATAATCCATAGCTAATGTATCAGTACCCACAATTAATTTGTCTTGCTAATAATATTTTGCAAAGAATTTGACAGCAGACAAGAACCAGCTGGCTCTTCTAGTTTGTGCATAGACCAATGGAGAACCTTTTGCTGACATAGATTTATCTCTGTACAGACTATGAGAAAATCTTAATATGTAAAATACTGTGTATGGCCCCATTTAACTGACACCATAATGACATGTCCTGCACTATGGTCACCTGTCGCACCGACTGGAAGGGGTAAAGAAATTTGTGACAATTCTTAGGCTATGCTAAAAGTGTAGTACTATTAAAATTATTATTATTATTATTATTATTAATAACAATGCTTTTTTTTAAATATATGTACGTTTGGGATCTTTACCTAGTACTTTTCTAAAAATGCCCCAATATCCTTTTAGATAAAGAGATTCCCAGCTGCCCAACCTCACAGATATACTTGTATAACATCACTACTTGCCAGCCTACCTGTCGCTTCCTGGCATTTGAAGAAAAAGAATGTGACAGTGAATTCATCCCACTTGATGGATGTGGGTGCCCAGATGGAATGTATATCAATGAAAAAGACAGTTGTGTTCCCAAATCAGAGTGTTCTTGCTACCATCAAGGAATGTATCTAAGACCCAATGAGGTTTTCTACAGAATGGGTGAACGATGGTAAGTATAGAAATAAGAAATAATTTAATGATAGCTAAACTGAGTTTGTTTGCCAGCAATTTGTTCATGAGGAGCAGATGAGGGAGAAGTTTGCCCTCTGCCCTTCTAGGGTTGTTACATGGACACTATTAAACCATTCTGGGTTTTAAAAATGATGCTTGATGACAATGTTATAGGCAAGATAGATAAAAATATAGTTTGCAAACTGTTATCCTTTCCCTTTCTTGAGGGTCATAAAGACTAAATCTATTGGGGAAGGCCCAATATTGTACTTGGGCAGATAATAAGTTGCCATCTTGATCTTAAGGGGCAAAATCAGTAGATTAAATCTGCTAATGTATAGGCATTTATATGGATTCATAAAGGGTGGTCCTTAGTAGATTAATGGACACTGGTGTTGATCTTCAAGGTTAGCAGCACACAGTTTCTCATACTTATGAAATGCTTTAGGAATATTACCAGTGATATATTTTGATGGCAGGTAACTCACTTGTTGGGCTGTTAACACTTTAACTAGTGGTCACATTCTGACATTTCTTGGGCAGCCCCCTTGACCTGACTTCCTTGCTCTTGTTTCTTTTTTTCTCTTTTTTACTATAATATATAATTTCTTAAGGTTATGTTATTTTGTATACATGAAAATCTCACATGTACTACATGTTAAAGACACTCAAGGTATTTATGTAATGTTGAAGCCTGTAACAATTTATTTTTTCTAAAATGTTAAAATTCTAATGGCTAGAATGTTACAAAAAATTGATCAAGAGCCAATCACAGTTTGATATAAAAAATATAGATTAAAAAGCATCACATGGTTTTTAAAAAGTAAATATCAGAAGAGATTATAGGAAATATCATTAGTTACTGTAAAAAAAATGGAATAACTCATGGCCCAGCTATACATAAAGAAGAAAAAGTGCAGTATTTCAAATCAAGAAAATCAAGATAACTAGAGATCAATGTTTTGCTTTCAAATAACAATTTACATTTTGCACTGATTTTCTGTACATAGTATTTTTTCTGTTGTAAAAATGTATATTGAAGTAAAGAACTACAAATAAGAAGTAGGTTGGGTACTAACAGCAATACTTTTTATTTTTATCTCACCAGTTCCTGCCATGAAGGAAAAATTAACTGTGATTCTTTTATCAATGAGAGTAAGTGAGAAATTATACAGCTATTTTAGTCTCACTTGTCTCTATGTGTCTGCATTTCCTAGGCCCATTTTAAAGAGATATGGTATATGATGTTTAAAGGAGAAGGAAAGGTTAAAACTATGTAAGCTTTATCAGAAAGGTCTATATACTGTAAATACACCAGTAAACCCTCAAAGTAATGCTGCTCCTCTGTCAAAAGAAACACCATATTTCTTTCCTTCGATTGTGTACACATTGGGGTTCTGTATCAGACTTACTTTTTTCAGCTTAAATCTTCAGTGGACAGACTTGAGCATGCTCAGTTTGCTCCTCTCTCCCCCTCCCATCCCCCTGCTGTAATTTCATCCCAGAGCTATGAGCAAGCATAGAGAAACTCAGGCAGGAAGTTATGTCACACCAAGCTAATATAGCAGCTGCTATTCTAAACAAGCAGAGAGCTTTCAGATCTGTTTACTTGGGAATTGTAAAGCACTCTACAGAATAATTAGCTTCCACTATTGTAGCTAATCTATTGGCAACAAACTGCCTCAGCAATGTTCCTTCTTCTTTAATGGTTGTTTAATAGGGCCATCAACAACCACACATGAATTCACCATATTTACTTGATGGTTTTTACGCCATAGACCATGGATGTTTCAACTTTTGTGGCATTTGCATTTTGGGTTTTTAGGGTTATGTAACAATCATTAGCTTGGTTTGGTGGTCACTAAGTATTTATCGATATAATATTGCTCAAATTAACTTAATGTTTTCATCTTTTAGAAAGTTTTTCATATAATGTATGGCACATAATCTAACATTAAGTCTTTTTTTGAAGCTTGTTCTGATGGGAAAGTCTTCCTTGATTGTAAAAGGGAAAAGAGATCTCACATTTCAAGGCACAGGAGCTGTCGGACCCTGAATATTGGACCAGTATGTTAATATTTAGTCACATTTTCATTATTATCATTTGCTGAAACTGAAAAGTTAGCAATATTTCTCACATTTCAGGCAGCAAAACATTACAGTGCTCATTTATGACTGCAAGTGCAAGTGCGGTCTTGAAAATTTTCCCCCAGTCAGCTGCACATAAAACCCCATTTATTAAAGTTATTTGGATCAAAATATGCTCCTTGCACTATAGTATAGTTCTGTGCCACTATATCTTTGCTGCCTTTCATTACAAATCGAGAACTAAATCAATTTCCTGATAGGTTACATTTGGGCAATAGATGCAGCACACATGGATAATTACAGGCCTGAGTATAAAGCTTATGTAAGAGTATTTCAGATTTTTGACATGTCAAGGATACATTTAGGGGCAGATTTATTAAGGGTCCAAAAATTCTAATTTTCAAAACTTTCAAATTTGATTTGTGAATTATCCAAACTTGATTCAAATTTCAATTCGAATTCGAATTTCCAGATTTATTAAACTCTGGCCCTTTAAAATTTTGAATTCAACCATTCACCACCTAAAACCTGCCCAGTTCATGTATAAGTCAATGGGACCATTTTGGACATGTTACTAGCCTTCCTGGCATCCGAGTTTTTTTCAAATTTGATTCAAATTCAATTTGAGTTTTCGATTTGGTAAAAATTTTAGATATTTGATTTTTTATTAAATAACCCCCAATTGAATTCTAAGTATTTTCAAATTTATTAGAGTTAAAAAAAACTCATGTGAATTCAAAATTTGACCTTTGATAAATATGCCCAATGTATATTTTATCAATAACAATCATTGGACTAATTTATTTAAATACTGATTTGTGAAATTTAGTTGTGGCATTGAGAGAACAGTTGTATCCACTTTTGCCCAATCTCACAATGGTATTAAAATCCTGCATAAACTAACAAATAATTAATAATTTATTTGATGCTGTTTTCATGTATTTACATTTATTTTTCCTTATTTGTATAGGTAGGAACAGGCTGCATCTCTGGATGTGTGTGCCCAGATGGGCTGCTTGATGATGGGAATGGAGGTTGTGTTCATGAGAGCGCCTGCCCTTGCTCATATAACAGTCAAGTGTTTCATCATGGATCTAGGCTCATTGAGGAATGCAAATCCTGGTGAGATTGTTTTCAAGTTTATGGCTATAATGATGCAGTTGTAAATCAGTGATGTTCTATGCATCATGTAATAAATACACCAAATTGTTTTTATAGCTGTTATTAATTATTATAATCGATAGAGAATTCGTTTGTAATATAATATTCTTCCTGCAGCACATGCGAGAGTGGGCTTTGGTCATGCATACATACACCTTGTTATGGATCATGTGCCATCTATGGGAGTGGTCATTATATTACATTTGACAAGAAATTCTATGACTTTGATGGAAGTTGTGAATTTGTAGTTGCTCAGGTAAGCAATTGTGTGATTTTGGAAATCTATATCCTACCTAATATTATGCTTTATAGCAATTTAAAATTTGAGCATATCTTACATAGTTGATTATTGCTTATTTATTATTAATGTATTATTATTATTATTTCCATATCAAAAGGGTACTGTGCTGTGGTAATAAAGCTCAAATCAGATGTGAAGTACATGGGAGCAAACGTGAAAAGGGGTCAAAGACGACTCTTTCTGTGCATTAATGCACTGATGATAATGTACAAAATATACAACCACAAAGTGCAATAGCTGCATAGTAGGCAGGTTCAGAGTCCATTGTGGTCTTGAAAAAATTCACTAACTTGATATATGATTTTTTAATGCACAGTGGAAAAATGTTGCAAGGAATGTATATTTGACCCCATAATGTCGTATTTGTTTAGTTTAAATGCAAGTAAAAAAAAGTTTAAAAGCATTTATTGTGTGCACTGTGTAGTTCGTTTACTTTTGTTTCTGTAATTTCTTGACATCATTTACCTGATTTAATTTTAAAAAATAAGTACAGGTATGGGATCCGTTATCCAGAAACCCGTTATCCAAGAATCTCCAAAGCTCCATTTTGTCCAAATAATCCAATTTTTTAAAAATTAATTCCTTTTTCCTTGTAATAATGAAACCGTACCTTGTAATTGCTCCAGACCAAGATATAATTAATCCTTATTGGAAGCAAAACCAGCAGGTTTATTTATTGTTTATGTGATTTTCTAGTAGATTTAAAGTAGGAAGATCAAAATAATGAAAAGATCCATTATCTGGAAAACCCCAGACATTTTGGGTAACAGGTCCCATACCTGTAATGAGAAAAGGGAAAACTTTGTAATGCTAAATATAATTTCCTTTTTTCATTATACATATTTGCCATTTATTAGGACTACTGCGGCGACAGTGCATCAAATGGTACTTTTAGAATAATCACAGAGAATATACCTTGTGGCACCACTGGAGTAACCTGTTCAAAGTCTATCAAGATATATTTAGGGGTAAGTATTTTCTGTTGTACTGTTCTGGCACAAATCTCCTGTGTAAAATATTAATTAGTGGTGAGAATATTCACTTGGGATAGTGGGGCATTTGGGTAATTACTTCAATTGCATTTAATGGCTGCAACGTGAGATTCCCCTTCAAATATTGTCTGATTTCCCTATTTAACATCAGAAAAATGCCATAAGACACATCACTTTACACATCAGTTAAAACATCTCAATAACAGCTAAAATATGTAATAGGCAACTAGGATTTGTCTTTCAACCATATAAGGAGGGTTAGTAAGATCATGCAATGGACTTTCACATTATTATTCTTTAAAGGCCCTACATTAAATTTTAAAAAAAATATTGATTTATTTCACTATTCAGAATACAGAACTGAAGTTGACAAATAGCCACATGGAGAAAAAGTTTGGAGAATCTGAAACTGAAGTGGAATATAGAGTCCGTGAAGTGGGTCTTTACCTGATAATTCATACAAGCAGTGATATTTCCCTCATCTGGGACAAGAAGACCTCCTTATTAATCAGGCTGCCATCTTCCTACAAGGTAAAGTGTATTATTCATTAATAATCATGCAATACAAAAGAGAAAATATCTTTCACATATGTATCAGCATTCTCACTGAAGTTTAAGAACACAGATTTTTTGTTTCTAGGTAATGTTATCCATTGCTGAAGTTAAGGATGGGTGGTGGCTCTGAAAACACAGGAAGTTGTAGAAAACACTGACCCTAGAAACCAGATGGCAGATTAATTTGGATGATTACTTTTGCTTCAATACACACTATTCACCACTCAGCTATCATTCCTAAAATTATCCTATGCTGTTCCACTCTCAACTGTTGTAGGTGGCAAAAGGAGGCAACTACAGTGAAGAAACTCCTGTCTGCCTCCATTCACTGTCTTTTTTTTACTTTATAAAACTTGAATTTTTAGAGTTTTAGAACTTTGCCCAAGATCCATCCCAGTCAAGACATTTTCAGAATCTGTCCAATGGTCCTGCTACTTTTGGTTAGGTTACCATTTTTGCTTCTGCAAATTAGGACTGTCCCATCTTAATAGAGATTTGGGAAGCATGCTGGTGAATAACTGGTAGTCATATCTCAGAGCTATATAATTGCCATGATTATTATAGTTTTAATTTGTTTGCTTTCTTTCTGATCATGATCATATTTATTTGTTTAGGCTTTAAGGGAGAAGGAAATGTTAAAACGAAGTAGGCTTTATCAGAAAGGTCTATATGAATACACTAGTAAACCCTCAAAGTAATGCTGCTCAGAATCCTCTTTCAAAAGACACACCCTATATCTTTTTTATTGTGTACACATGAAGTTCTGTGTCAGACTTCCTTCTTTCAGCTTAAACCTCCAAGGCACAGCCTTGAGCATGCTCAGTTTGCTCCTCTCCCCCTTCCTGCTCTAATCTGAGTTTAGAGCTATGAGTGAGCAGGGAGAGACTCAGGCTGGAAGTGATGTCACAGCAAGCTAATATGGCAGCTGCTATCCTAAACAAACATAGACAGTGTCTAGAGTTGTTTACTCAGGTATTGAAAAGCATTCTAAAGAATAAAAATTGTGTTCTAGCTTGCACTGTTGTGGTTAATCTATTGCCATAAACTGCCTTGGTAGCTTTCCTTCTCCTTTAAAGATATTCATTTTTATTTTTTACTTTTTAAGACTAACAAAACAAGAACTTTATTATTTTGGATGCAAGCACTAAATGTTATATCTCATTTGTTTATGTATGAGGTCTTTCTTACTGATAATACTTTCTATAGGGCAAAGTTTGTGGTCTGTGTGGAAATTACGATGATAATGCCAACAATGACTTCCTGACCAGTCAGTTGATACAAGCCAACAATGTAATGCCATTTGGAAATAGCTGGAAGCGTAGTAATGAGTGCCCTGATGCAGACAGCATTCCCCAGCCATGCCTGGCATCTCCCCATCGCAGATCTTGGGCTGAAAAGAAGTGTGACATTATCACAAATGAAGTTTTTCGAAGTTGCCATAGCAAGGTACACTCTGTTTTATTTTATTGAATATTACAGAACATTTTTTTTAAAAAAAGAGCTTGAATTTAAGAGGTCATTAGTATTTAAGTTGCTCTGTAAATTTTCCTTATGATAATCCATTTCAAACCAGCAGAGGATAATGTTAAGCATGACCTGGATAAAAACCTGGAACCTTCATAAAAATAATAAAAATATGTACATTTGAAGCTCTTAAATTACCATGCCCATTGATATTTGGTTACTTTCTTAGTAGGGATGGGCGAATTTTTTCGCCTCGTTTCGCCGAAAAAATGACGCCCATAGACTTGTATGGACGCCCATAGACTTTAATGGGAGTCTGCGACATTTCGCCGGCGGCGAATTTTTGGCGAAGCAAAACGGGTCAAATTCGCCCATCCCTGTTTATTAGGTAGAATATTCAAATCTATTCTATGTAATAATTGTCAGCACTTTTCCAATATGAATTAAAGTTGATGCAAATAGTTTTTCATCTTTACACCCTGTTTCCATGTAGTTTGAAAACACAACATAAGAAATACATACTTTTATAAATATTAACATTAATAAATATTTATATATAAAAATGACCATGCTCTCCTGTTGTGAAGATGGTGGGTATTGCATTTTATAAAGGTGTTTTTCTTATATGGGGCATTAATGTTTTAAATTCAAATTAGTAAAGAATAACTTCTTCTTCTTTTGTTTTTTTTTTAAAAAAAATCACTTTTCAACTTTGCATGGTACTCCTAAATAATTCTAGGAATAAACTGTGAATTTTCCCAAAACCAGCTACTTCATTTTTGCAGTGAAAGAAGTCAGACCTTGCTAATTCAAAGTTTGATTCTCACCGAAGGTGCTTCAATTTTACAGCATTGTTTCAAAAATCCATCTCTACAGCTTCCATCATGATTTAACCCTTGATCATTTACTATAGAATGTTTTTAGTTTTAGCCTAGTAGCATATTGGTGGACCTATAATGCCGTAGAAGGTATATGTCCCCTTTAAAAAGATACAATGCACTAACATAGGTTGTTCTATGGTAGGTGGATCCAAAACCTTTCTATGATGCTTGTGTAAATGATGTCTGCTCCTGTGACACCGGTGGGGACTGTGAGTGCTTCTGCACTGCTGTAGCTGCCTATGCTCAACTCTGCTCTAAAGCAGATGTCTGTATTCACTGGAGAACACCTGAAATTTGTCGTGAGTATATATTATCATTGCTTACCTAAAATTCAAATGTGTTTAATGTGTTTATATGTACAGTCATAGGGTCTAGTATTTTATCAGTAGTAGTAATAATGATTGTATCAGTAGTAGCATTAATGCTATGGATCTTGGGTCTTTCAAATAAGGTTTTTTTCTTTAATGAGGAGCCTTAATGTTAGTAAACAAATCAATATTTTTTTCTTTAAATATAACACTATGGATCCCATCAAAGTGTGATGGGGATATTAACATGTTTCAACATGAATCCTGTTCCTTGTTTCACAGCAATATTCTGTGACTACTATAACAAGGATGAGAGTGAATGTATGTGGCACTACTTTGCCTGTGGCCCACAGAATAACCACAACCACCACATCACCAAGTTCTGCCGCTCACCACCTGTCACACACCTGGAAGGTAAAATCTTTATTTCAGATATAAAGAAAGACAATACATTGATAAACTGAATTTTCGCTAATTCTTCTAAACAGCCTTTAGAGATTAAACAAGCAAATACTTGAAAAAGCATTGTATTAAACACTTCTAAATATATTTTTTGTCTCACATCTGGAAATATTTATAATTAATATATTATTGATTGTTAACATGTTTAGTCACAGTGAGCCCCTGTATTATGATATGTGGAATCTTAGTGCATGATGGGCAACAAAAAATTATACAAGAGTTATCCAAGAAATAATACAGACCCCTCTGATTAATTTACTAGTCAATGAGACAACAGACATTTAAACATATAAAATAAAATTCTAGTGGGCACCATCTTAGGAAAAATATTTGATTTTAAAACTATCCTGCAGCAATATAAAAATGGTTTTAGACATCCAACTATTGTTATATATTTTTTAGGGGAGCAGGTATATGAATTTATTACATATGTTGAAAAGTGTTAATTAAAAAAATACTTTCCAAGCACGTACTAAACGTTTAACCCCATATGTAATAATTCACTAAGTTTACCCATGAGCATTAACTCATATCAACCAATGTTGCTTTTAAACAGGTGAACTGTAATCATGCAAATGCAACCTGCTAATTGTTTGCTATTGGTTACTGCTTCTGATAAACTAGGTGCCTTTATGCCATAACCCTTTAAACTTCTTAAATACTACACATATCAATTTGAGGTACAAATACTATACAAGCTTCATATGCATTTAATTACAATGCACATTTTTATTCAAGTATAAAGGAAAATCCCGACATACACAAAGAGTAATCTTTATTATGTGGTATGGTATTAGTATGCTCCTTAAAAAGGGAAACATTACTTGGATTTTATAAAATGTTTTTGAAATGCATTTGAACATATCTAAAGATTTTTTTGTAAATAATTAAAGTTAATCAATTTATTATCTGAAGGTTGTTACCCAACTTGTCCATCTGAACGTCCTCACTATGATGAAATAAATACATCATGTGTTGAGCATTGTACCTGCTTTATCAACAACAATACTTACAGCATTGGTCAGCGGATACCTAATCCTGAACCCTGTCAAATATGGTAAGTAAGGAAAAAAACTGCTGTAGAACAAAATATTTGGCAAATTGTCTACAAAATATTATTTGAGATAGTATACCCACAAATATACAATTTTTTATATTATTTGTATTTATGATATTATTCTAATATCCAATCAATTGTTAGTAATTAGTATTCATTGTTAGTCTATAGGGCTTTAATTAAAAATGCAGCATGTCTATTCTTTTAAATGAAACAATTGCATTTTTATACCACATTAAGGGGCAGATTTATGAAGGGTCAAATTGAAAATTCTAATTAAAATGTTCAAATTTTTGTTATAGTCAAAACTGTGATATTAGACTAGGGAGTTATCCAAATTTGATTTGAGTTTAAAAATTTTAATTTGATTTTTGAGATTTATCATACTCTGGCTCTTCAAATTCAATTTTGACTATTTGCCACCTAAAACCTACCAAATTGCTGTTTAAGTCAATGGGAAAGGTCCAGGGATAAATTGGGAGATGTTTGCAGCCTTCCTGACACTCGAGGTTTTTTTTTTTTTCAATTTGAATTTTCGAGTTGAAAAAATGTGATTTTATTAATACATTTCACTTGGTGGAATTTTGAATTCATGGGAGTTTATGGAATTAAAAATTTGACCTTTGATAAATCTGCCCCTGCCCTAGTCAATATGGATACCAGCATCAAGCGTAATCTGTGTCCTAGCCCTGAACAGTCAAATGTCTCAAACCCTGTAATCCCTTATACATCATTCATTAGGTCATGCCAGTCCATGCTGCATTTTGCTATATATATACATTTTTTTTTTACAGTGAATGTGGTACTGACCTAAAGAAGCATTGTCAAACAGACCCAGGTACTAAATCTTTCTTTTGGGCTTCTGGGTAACTATGTCTCATTCTATTAAGTTAAAGTTTATTGTAAGATCAGAATGTGCAAGCCTTAAGGCTCTTTGTGGAGTATTACAGTTGTCATCCCTAAAAAATGCAAACAACTTCTAATAAATCTTACTCTTCAATGAATGCTTACATTTTGATATTTTATACTATCCAGTATTATATTATTGCTACAAATAAAGATAAATGTGTAAATAAAAATAGATGGCACTCCTTATGTGTCTTCTGTGTGATTGCACAGGCCGCACCATGGCAGAATTTAGCATAGGTTGCAAATTTTATTTGACCTGGGTTTCTAGCATCAGAGGGCCCCTAATAATTTTATATAATATATAATAACATATTTTGTTACAATTGGGAATATTTTTCATTAAATGTATTAATGATTTATATCCCAAAGTCCTCTTTAGCTTTTGCAGCAGCACCAAGAATCCCACCAATGACTAAAGGCTGAAGATTGTAATTTAATAATCTGGAAAATCATTGTATCAATATCAATAATAATTATAATGCCACTTCTTTGGTGGGCTCTCCAGCTGTAACTCAGGATCAGCCATGTTAGTTGTAATACTCTCCTTTAAAGTCTCATTGTGATTTATTTCCTTAGCCACAAGCAGAATTACATTACCAATAGATGCCAATAGAAGTAATCTCTTTAATGTATTTTATCTTTTTGTAAGCATGCTGCATCATGGGTACTTCAACACCACCAATACCAACAAATACCATCATTTCTACATACACTTCATCAGATCTCTGTGTTCATAGTCAATGTAAAAATGGAACTATTATTACAACCACCACTCTTTGTTCAACCTCATCTGGTAAGATTTCTATAGATAATAACATGTATTCATACACTGATTACAATCATGATGTGTGATCCAACCGTGTATTTTATATATATATATATATATATATATATATATATATATATATATATATATATATATATATATATATATATATATATACATATATATATATATCAAATATATATATATATATATATATATTGATATATTGATATATTGTATTAATAATGTATTAAACCAAACTAATTGTGTTTGAACATCAATTAATGTAAATTATCGAGAATTAAGTTGTTTGTTAATTTATTTAGGAGATATCCATGTAATAAAATTGAATCTAAGAAACAAATGAGTGTGCTGCCCTCTATAAATAAATAAAAAATCATACAACTCTTAAATGCACTTATAGAATCTGCCATCACAAAATCACCTGGCAGGGCATACTGTAACCTCACTGCCCTCACTGTGCAGAACCACTTTTTGCTGCTTTAATAGAAAGTTCTGTTCTTTAAGTCTAAAGTGGTGGCCTCTGGTACATTGATCTTTTTCTTGATTAAAAGAGATTCCTACTACCTGTCTATAATAATATCCTCTGATATACTTTTAAAGCATAATCATACAGTATACCCTTGTAAGTTCCTTTCTACAGAGAAAACTACCCCAACCTCAATAGTGTACCCTCATAGTTGAAATCATCCATGTTTTTTCAAAAACAATTGCACCTCTCTGCACTCTCTAAGGCTCATGTTCACCTTAAAAACTGGAACCCAAAATGACATTGTATACTTATGCTGAGGTATTACCACAGGCCTATAAAGAGGCAACATTTATTAATCCCTTGATTTATTGCATTTTTTAAGTAAAACAATACTTTATTTGCTGTAGTAGCCACTGTCTGACACTGCCCATGGTGTCCCAGCTTGTTATCCACAAAATTTCCCAGAATCTTCTCAATTAAAGATACCCCAATACATTATCAATTTTTGTATAACACATAATTTGTTTTGGTAAGTTTACTGCCAGTATTCCAATTAAACCAAACCTCTCTGTAAAGTAGAAGTATTCTACATGAATCTTATAGTTTTGCACAATATAGTATTATCAGTACCATCTAACCCCATGAAAAACCTAATCTCAATTCTGACTTCATGACTACAGTCACAGTTGCATATACAAGGGACTATTCTGGATTCCTCCAAGGTATTAAGAGGTAGTAGGCATGATCTACAATATATATATATATATATATATATATATATATATATATATATATATATATATATATATATATATATATATATATATATATATATATATATATATATATATATATATAAAGAAGGGTAACAACTATGTGCAGTAGATATAAGTATTTATAAAGACCATTAAAGTAATTATGAATAGAAATGATTGTTGTTTTCAATGTACTATAGTATACGTATATTAATTGCTTATTTACACATAATTAAATTGAATTTAATTTCTTGATTTGGAGTACAGAATTATGATAGTGGGAGCATTAAAATAATTATGAAATAGAAATATAGTATTTAAAACCCAATTGCAGCATGATTTTTTTAAATTAAACTCTAGGAGTTAACTCAACCATAAATAATGTTAATACGTTATCATTATTTCCCAGCATTGTCCCTATATTATAATTTTATTTTTTCTATTAACGTTTCATCACAAGGAAAAATGTTGACATTTTCAGCAAACGTTCTTCGATTCTTTCCTACTATTTTCCTTTGTACCATTGACTGGATTGTGATTCATTTCTGCCTTTGTGAAAAACTTTTTTTATTTCTGTTGACTTTTGGCTCATAGGGTAAACTTATTATCACCTGAATAAATAAAACTGTGGGGCAATGTTTATTAATTATACAGATACAATTTTTCATTACTTAGAATGTCAGAAAAATTCAGAATATTGTTAAAAAATGTTAATATTCAAAAAGCATTTGAAATTCCAAAAATACTGCACAATTCAACTTTTTATAAATTTTACCCTATAATGGGAAAGTTATGTGTCAAAGTAAAATATTTTTACATCTTTAAAACCTGGAAAAATACTAGGTAAAGAATGATAAATATAGGAACCTTTCTACATAAGAAAAATTCTCTCACCTGTGTTATGTGAAAAAATGATAAATCTATCCCATTGTCAAATATATAATACTAATATATATACTTGTTTTTTCAGGAACCACAACTCCTCTATCAAGTAAGTATTTACTTTGAAATAAAAGTGTCACCGTTTTTTAAAATTTAGCAATTAAAGCAAGAATATTTGTATTTTTTAAATTGATCGTAGTATGCAAGATTTAGCCTTGCATATTCTCCAAAAGTAGTTTTTCCATCAACACAAACTATATTATAAGCATTACAGAAGTGAAAAAACTGTTTAATTCACTTACTTCTGATGTTATAGTTGTAAATAATTCTAATTGTAACAATTCTAATTATTACATAGGGGCCGATTCACTAACTTCGAGTGAAGTATTCGAAGTAAAAAAACTTTGAATTTCGAAGTGTTTTTTTGGGCTACTTCGACCATCGAATGGGCTACTTCGACTATACTACGACTTTGAATCGAAGGATTCGAACTAAAAATTGTTCGACTATTCGACCATTCGATAGTCGAAGTACTGTCTCTTTAAGAAAAAAATTTGACCCCCTAGTTCGCCATCTAAAAGCTACCGAACTCAATGTTACCGAACTCAAAGGATTTAAATCCAACGATCAAAGGAATATCCTTCGATCAAAAAAAACTTAGGAAAGCCTATGGGGAAGGTCCCCATAGGCTTTCCTAAGTTTTTTTTGATCGAAGGATATTCCTTTGATCGTTGGATTTAAATCCTTTGAATCGTTCGATCCGAAGGATTTAATCGTTCGATCGAAGGAATAATCCTTCGATCGTTCGATCGAAGGAATAATCCTTCGATCGTTCGATCGAACTATTTGCGCTAAAATCCTTCGACTTCGATATTCAAAGTCGAAGGATTTTAATTCCCAGTCGAATATCGAGGGTTAATTAACCCTCGATATTCGACCCTTGGTGAATCGGCCCCATAGTGTATAATAACATTGCATAGTATATTATAAAAATTCTATTTTCTGGGAATTAATCCCAGAAAATAGCAGAGGAATTTTTAGTTTTTGTCTATCAACACACCTACTACCCAAGTTTAATTTAATAAAATAAACATACCTATGAAAAAAGTCTAAAAATAGTTAAATGCACTTTTTCAATACCCATTATGCAATACAAGTCCCCTCCTGAACTGTGCTTTTGCAAGGGATACTTTTCATGGTAAGCACTGTGACCTTTCAGAATTGGTTTACTGAATTTGATTTGTTTGTCTGTTGCCTTAACAAAATTCCATTTTGCACAAAATCGGAGGAAGCCACAGCCAGAGAAAGGGATGGAAAATGCTACCGCTATGTGTGCGACAGCACTTGTAAGAGAACCAACCAGAACTGAAGTGGAATGTACACCACCAAGTAAGTACTTACCACTAAACATTCCTCTTAAAAATTATCAGGACTGTGGTATTATGTTGCACAAAACATTCTTTTGTATCCTGTTATCAACCTCTAATTCATTTCAAATGTATCTAACAGCAACAACCCCTCCAACCACCACAACATTGCTGTCATCATGAGGGAAGAATGTATCAGCCAGGTAAGGCAGTCAACACTAGAATGCCTGCGTGGCCCATAAGTAGGAAATTAAAGGGATTGTGCACCTCTGAGATAACATTTATTAAGATGTAGGGAGTGACATTCTGAGACAGTTTGCATTTAGTTTTAGCTTTTTTCTATTATTTGTCATTTTGAGTTATTTAGCTTTATGGTCAGCAGCTCTCCACTTTGCCGTTTGGTTGATAGGTTCAAATCACCCTAGAAAACCATGCTCCAATTAGAATAACGACTGGAATATGGGACAATTGAGAGCCTGAACAGAAGGATAAGTAATAAAAAGTAGCAGTAGCATTACATGTGTCGCCTTAGCAAGCATGTGTTTTTAGATGGTGTCAGTGACCCCCATTTAAAAGCTGGAAAGAGTCAGAAGAAGAAGGACAAATAATTCTAAACTCTAAAAAAAATAAAGAAGGAAGACCATTTGAAAAGTGGCTTGGAATTGGCCATTCTAGAATATACCAAAAGTTATCTTAATGGCCAACCACTCCTTTAACATACAAGAAAATTCATTTTGTCCAGTAGGTGAACAAGGTAAGATTTATTGCTCACATCGGATGCAGGAGAGGCAGTGGAGCAGTCATTGGATACCATAGCTAGGCGGGATAATGCAGTTACCTAGACCTTCTGTTAACAAGGACAAGCAACTAACCAGACAATAACTTCTTGCAGGAGAGAAATTACAAGGAAGTGAAAGCAGAGAGAGGAATGGAAAATGCTACGACTATGTATGCGACAGCACTTGGCAGGCGACCAACCCGAAGGAAGTGACATGTACACCAACTACACCAACAAGTAAGTACTTACCACTAAGCAAGAGGCATGGTAACACTGAGGGAGATTTCAAGATGCTGGCAGTAGAGATAACATTGAGATCTGTCCGATCCCACGCACCGTTTTTTTTTTTTAAAAAAAAAAGAAGCGGCCCACGAGTGACTAAAAAGAATAGCGCATTGCCTTAACAATATTACCATTAGAAAATGTCAGAGGGGAAATAGGAAGTGAAGATACAGCGCCTCTTTAAGACAATGGGCACAGGCAAATGACAGTATTTGGGTGGGAGGGAATACATGTTCCTCTACCATAGATTTATTAAAATATAAGCAGTATGGTTTTGATTTATAACAAACATCATTTCATATCCTGTTAGCAATGTCTAATTTATTTTTCCTTTATTCAAACAGCAACAACCCCTACAACCACCACCACATGTGCCTGCCATCACGAGGGAAGAGAGTACCTGGCAGGTAAAGCAGTCGAGATTAGAATGTCTGCGTGTTCCTTGAGCGTGATCTTAAAAGGCACACATAAACAAAAATGGGATGTAAACTTACTTGGAAGGATCCTCTGAGACCTGTTATGTTTACATTCAAATTGTATTTAAAGTGGCTTCAGGATAATAGCAGTAGAAGGCAGTTTTCTTTAACTGGGCAGGCTTTCAGCTCAACAGCTCTTTGAAGGCCCAGAGCATCAGTGACCTCACTGTCCAAGGACATTTTATGAGCTTTCTGTATTCAGTTGACTCTTGGGTTGCTACACGCCATTCCACAGAACATAGTGCTGACTTTGATAAATAGATGTGGCCCCTGAGTTGCAGGTCAGATTAACGTAAGAGGGGCGAGACAGTACTTTGAAACAGAAGCTCCATAGGATTATGCAGATACCTAGAAACCACATTAATAAGGACTTGCCGCTAACCAGGGAACTTCTTGCAGGGCACAAAATTGGAGAAAGCCACAGCAGAGAAAGGGATGGAAAATGCTACCACTATGTGTGCGACAGCACTTGTAAGAGACCAACCAGAACTGAAGTAGAATGTACACCACCAAGTAAGTGCTGACCACTAAACATTCCTCTTAAAATGTGAGGACTGTGGCATTGTTTTGCTTAAAATAGTCTTTTATATCCTGTTATCAATCTCTAATTCATTTCAAATGTATCCTAACAGCAACCACCCCTCCAACCACCACGACATGTGCCTGTCATCATGAGGGAAGAATGTATCAGCCAGGTAAGACAGTCAAAACTCAGATGCCTGCGAGGTCCTTACCAGGAAGTTAACACACACAAAAAAATGTGTTTTGTCCTATAAGCGAGCAGTGTTTTTTTCTGTCAATTTGGATCATTTAGCTCTAACCTCCACCCAAAAAGTGGGCAAATATATGAGTAGGCTTTAGATATATATTTCCCTCAACACAGTGTTACTTTACATACCCTTTTGGCCAGTAAATAGAGTTCAGTATTATAAAGAGATACGCCCCCTAAGTGCAGGTCAGATTCATTGATCACAGCAGGTGAAGGAGAGGTAGTGGAGCAGTCATTTGATACAATAGCTAGGCGGGATAATGCCAGTTAGCTAGAATGTCTATTAACAAGGACATGCAACTAACCAGAGAACATCTTCTTGCAGGAGAGAAATTAGAAGGAAGTGAAAGAAGAGAGAGGAATGGAAAATGTTACCACTATGTATGTGACATCACCTGCAGGCGACCAATCCGAAGTGAAGAACCATGCCCAACAACTACACCAACAAGTAAGTACTTGCCACTAAACAAGAGACATGCTAACACTGAGGGAGATTTCAAGATGCTGGCAGTAGAGATAAAAGTCAGATCTATCCAATCACCCGGAACAGTTTTGAAACAAAAATAGAAGAGGCCCATGAGTGACTAAAAAGAATTGCGCATTGCCTGAACAATACTTCCATTAGAAAATGTCAGAGGGGGAAAAAGGTTAGCAATGTCTAATTTATTTCTTCTTTATTCAAACAGCGACAACCACCACATGTGCCTGCCATCACGAGGGAAGAGAATACCTGCCAGGTAAAGCAGTGGAGATTAGAATGTCTGCGTGTTCCTTGAATGTGATCTTAAGACAAACACACACACACAAACTTACTCAGACTTACTCAGAGTCATCCTCTGAGGCCTTTTGCATTTTTCCCTCCATTTTCTATTTTAAGTGAGTCCGGAGAGGAAAGCAGTTTTCAGGCAGCTTTCTTCCACTGGGCAGGCTTTTAGATTTTTGAAGGCCCGGAGCATCCGTGACCCTAACTGTCCGAGGACAGTTTACGTGCTTCCTGTATTCAGTTCACTCTAACTCGTACCGGCTAACCATGAAGTATGCCTACATTTCTAAATGCAGATAGAAAAATAGAGTAGGCTTTAAGGATGCGCTCATCTCAACGCAGTGCACCGTTACACGCCATTCCCCGGTAAACAGTGCAGACCTTGATAAATAGACGAGGCCCCCACCCCGAGTTGCAGGTACGATTAACTGAACACGGGAGAGACAGTGGGACAGTACATTGACACAGTAGCTCCACAGGATAATTCAGTTACCTAGAACTTCTATGAACAAGGACGTGCAGCTAACCAGGGAACTTCTTATTGCAGGGCACAAAATCGGAGGAAGCCACAGCAGAGAAAGGGATGGAAAATGCTACCGCTATGTGTGCGACAGCACTTGTAAGAGACCAACCAGAACTGAAGTGGAATGTACACCACCAAGTAAGTACTTACCACTAAACATTCCTCTTAAAATATCAGGACTGTGGTATTATGTTGCACAAAACATTCTTTTGTATCCTGTTATCAACCTCTAATTCATTTCAAATGTATCCTAACAGCAACAACCCCTCCAACCACCACAACATGTGCCTGTCATCATGAGGGAAGAATGTATCAGCCAGGTAAGGCAGTCAACACTAGAATGCCTGCGTGGCCCATAAGTAGGAAATTAAAGGGATTGTGCACCTCTGAGATAACATTTATTAAGATGTAGGGAGTGACATTCTGAGACAGTTTGCATTTAGTTTTAGCTTTTTTCTATTATTTGTCATTTTTGAGTTATTTAGCTTTATGGTCAGCAGCTCTCCACTTTGCAGTTTGGTTGATAGGTTCCAAATCACCCTAGAAACCATGCTCCAATTAGAATAACGACTGGAATATGGACAATTGAGAGCCTGAACAGAAGGATAAGTAATAAAAAGTAGCAGTAGCATTACATGTGTCGCCTTAGCAAGCATGTGTTTTTAGATGGTGTCAGTGACCCCCATTTAAAAGCTGGAAAGAGTCAGAAGAAGAAGACAAATAATTCTAAACTCTAAAAAAAATAAAGAAGGAAGACCATTTGAAAAGTGGCTTGGAATTGGCCATTCTAGAATATACCAAAAGTTATCTTAATGGCCAACCACTCCTTTAACATACAAGAAAATTCATTTTGTCCAGTAGGTGAACAAGGTAAGATTTATTGCTCACATCGGATGCAGGAGAGGCAGTGGAGCAGTCATTGGATACCATAGCTAGGCGGGATAATGCAGTTACCTAGACCTTCTGTTAACAAGGACAAGCAACTAACCAGACAATAACTTCTTGCAGGAGAGAAATTACAAGGAAGTGAAAGCAGAGAGAGGAATGGAAAATGCTACGACTATGTATGCGACAGCACTTGCAGGCGACCAACCCGAAGGGAAGTGACATGTACACCAACTACACCAACAAGTAAGTACTTACCACTAAGCAAGAGGCATGGTAACACTGAGGGAGATTTCAAGATGCTGGCAGTAGAGATAACATTGAGATCTGTCCGATCCCACGCACCGTTTTTTTTTTTTTAAAAAAAAAAGAAGCGGCCCACGAGTGACTAAAAAGAATAGCGCATTGCCTTAACAATATTACCATTAGAAAATGTCAGAGGGGAAATAGGAAGTGAAGATACAGCGCCTCTTTAAGACAATGGGCACAGGCAAATGACAGTATTTGGGTGGGAGGGAATACATGTTCCTCTACCATAGATTTATTAAAATATAAGCAGTATGGTTTTGATTTATAACAAACATCATTTCATATCCTGTTAGCAATGTCTAATTTATTTTTCCTTTATTCAAACAGCAACAACCCCTACAACCACCACCACATGTGCCTGCCATCACGAGGGAAGAGAGTACCTGGCAGGTAAAGCAGTCGAGATTAGAATGTCTGCGTGTTCCTTGAGCGTGATCTTAAAAGGCACACATAAACAAAAATGGGATGTAAACTTACTTGGAAGGATCCTCTGAGACCTGTTATGTTTACATTCAAATTGTATTTAAAGTGGCTTCAGGATAATAGCAGTAGAAGGCAGTTTTCTTTAACTGGGCAGGCTTTCAGCTCAACAGCTCTTTGAAGGCCCAGAGCATCAGTGACCTCACTGTCCAAGGACATTTTATGAGCTTTCTGTATTCAGTTGACTCTTGGGTTGCTACACGCCATTCCACAGAACATAGTGCTGACTTTGATAAATAGATGTGGCCCCTGAGTTGCAGGTCAGATTAACGTAAGAGGGGCGAGACAGTACTTTGAAACAGAAGCTCCATAGGATTATGCAGATACCTAGAAACCACATTAATAAGGACTTGCCGCTAACCAGGGAACTTCTTGCAGGGCACAAAATTGGAGAAAGCCACAGCAGAGAAAGGGATGGAAAATGCTACCACTATGTGTGCGACAGCACTTGTAAGAGACCAACCAGAACTGAAGTAGAATGTACACCACCAAGTAAGTGCTGACCACTAAACATTCCTCTTAAAATGTGAGGACTGTGGCATTGTTTTGCTTAAAATAGTCTTTTATATCCTGTTATCAATCTCTAATTCATTTCAAATGTATCCTAACAGCAACCACCCCTCCAACCACCACGACATGTGCCTGTCATCATGAGGGAAGAATGTATCAGCCAGGTAAGACAGTCAAAACTCAGATGCCTGCGAGGTCCTTACCAGGAAGTTAACACACACAAAAAAAATGTGTTTTGTCCTATAAGCGAGCAGTGTTTTTTTCTGTCAATTTGGATCATTTAGCTCTAACCTCCACCCAAAAAGTGGGCAAAATATATGAGTAGGCTTTAGATATATATTTCCCTCAACACAGTGTTACTTTACATACCCTTTTGGCCAGTAAATAGAGTTCAGTATTATAAAGAGATACGCCCCCTAAGTGCAGGTCAGATTCATTGATCACAGCAGGTGAAGGAGAGGTAGTGGAGCAGTCATTTGATACAATAGCTAGGCGGGATAATGCAGTTAGCTAGAATGTCTATTAACAAGGACATGCAACTAACCAGAGAACATCTTCTTGCAGGAGAGAAATTAGAAGGAAGTGAAAGAAGAGAGAGGAATGGAAAATGTTACCACTATGTATGTGACATCACCTGCAGGCGACCAATCCGAAGTGAAGAACCATGCCCAACAACTACACCAACAAGTAAGTACTTGCCACTAAACAAGAGACATGCTAACACTGAGGGAGATTTCAAGATGCTGGCAGTAGAGATAAAAGTCAGATCTATCCAATCACCCGGAACAGTTTTGAAACAAAAATAGAAGAGGCCCATGAGTGACTAAAAAGAATTGCGCATTGCCTGAACAATACTTCCATTAGAAAATGTCAGAGGGGGAAAAAGGTTAGCAATGTCTAATTTATTTCTTCTTTATTCAAACAGCGACAACCACCACATGTGCCTGCCATCACGAGGGAAGAGAATACCTGCCAGGTAAAGCAGTGGAGATTAGAATGTCTGCGTGTTCCTTGAATGTGATCTTAAGACAAACACACACAAACTTACTCAGACTTACTCAGAGTCATCCTCTGAGGCCTTTTGCATTTTTCCCTCCATTTTCTATTTTAAGTGAGTTCGGAGAGGAAAGCAGTTTTCAGGCAGCTTTCTTCCACTGGGCAGGCTTTTAGATTTTTGAAGGCCCGGAGCATCCGTGACCCTAACTGTCCGAGGACAGTTTACGTGCTTCCTGTATTCAGTTCACTCTAACTCGTACCGGCTAACCATGAAGTATGCCTACATTTCTAAATGCAGATAGAAAAATAGAGTAGGCTTTAAGGATGCGCTCATCTCAACGCAGTGCACCGTTACACGCCATTCCCCGGTAAACAGTGCAGACCTTGATAAATAGACGAGGCCCCCACCCCGAGTTGCAGGTACGATTAACTGAACACGGGAGAGACAGTGGGACAGTACATTGACACAGTAGCTCCACAGGATAATTCAGTTACCTAGAACTTCTATGAACAAGGACGTGCAGCTAACCAGGGAACTTCTTATTGCAGGGCACAAAATCGGAGGAAGCCACAGCAGAGAAAGGGATGGAAAATGCTACCGCTATGTGTGCGACAGCACTTGTAAGAGACCAACCAGAACTGAAGTGGAATGTACACCACCAAGTAAGTACTTACCACTAAACATTCCTCTTAAAATATCAGGACTGTGGTATTATGTTGCACAAAACATTCTTTTGTATCCTGTTATCAACCTCTAATTCATTTCAAATGTATCCTAACAGCAACAACCCCTCCAACCACCACAACATGTGCCTGTCATCATGAGGGAAGAATGTATCAGCCAGGTAAGGCAGTCAACACTAGAATGCCTGCGTGGCCCATAAGTAGGAAATTAAAGGGATTGTGCACCTCTGAGATAACATTTATTAAGATGTAGGGAGTGACATTCTGAGACAGTTTGCATTTAGTTTTAGCTTTTTTCTATTATTTGTCATTTTTGAGTTATTTAGCTTTATGGTCAGCAGCTCTCCACTTTGCAGTTTGGTTGATAGGTTCCAAATCACCCTAGAAACCATGCTCCAATTAGAATAACGACTGGAATATGGACAATTGAGAGCCTGAACAGAAGGATAAGTAATAAAAAGTAGCAGTAGCATTACATGTGTCGCCTTAGCAAGCATGTGTTTTTAGATGGTGTCAGTGACCCCCATTTAAAAGCTGGAAAGAGTCAGAAGAAGAAGACAAATAATTCTAAACTCTAAAAAAAAATAAAGAAGGAAGACCATTTGAAAAGTGGCTTGGAATTGGCCATTCTAGAATATACCAAAAGTTATCTTAATGGCCAACCACTCCTTTAACATACAAGAAAATTCATTTTGTCCAGTAAGTGAACAAGGTAAGATTTATTGCTCACATCAGATGCAGGAGAGGCAGTGGAGCAGTCATTGGATACCATAGCTAGGCGGGATAATGCAGTTACCTAGACCTTCTGTTAACAAGGACATGCAACTAACCAGACAATAACTTCTTGCAGGAGAGAAATTACAAGGAAGTGAAAGCAGAGAGAGGAATGGAAAATGCTACGACTATGTATGCGACAGCACTTGCAGGCGACCAACCCGAAGGGAAGTGACATGTACACCAACTACACCAACAAGTAAGTACTTACCACTAAGCAAGAGGCATGGTAACACTGAGGGAGATTTCAAGATGCTGGCAGTAGAGATAACATTGAGATCTGTCCGATCCCACGCACCGTTTTTTTTTTAAAAAAAAAGAAGCGGCCCACGAGTGACTAAAAAGAATAGCGCATTGCCTTAACAATATTACCATTAGAAAATGTCAGAGGGGAAATAGGAAGTGAAGATACAGCGCCTCTTTAAGACAATGGGCACAGGCAAATGACAGTATTTGGGTGGGAGGGAATACATGTTCCTCTACCATAGATTTATTAAAATATAAGCAGTATGGTTTTGATTTATAACAAACATCATTTCATATCCTGTTAGCAATGTCTAATTTATTTTTCCTTTATTCAAACAGCAACAACCCCTACAACCACCACCACATGTGCCTGCCATCACGAGGGAAGAGAGTACCTGGCAGGTAAAGCAGTCGAGATTAGAATGTCTGCGTGTTCCTTGAGCGTGATCTTAAAAGGCACACATAAACAAAAATGGGATGTAAACTTACCTGGAAGGATCCTCTGAGACCTGTTATGTTTACATTCAAATTGTATTTAAAGTGGCTTCAGGATAATAGCAGTAGAAGGCAGTTTTCTTTAACTGGGCAGGCTTTCAGCTCAACAGCTCTTTGAAGGCCCAGAGCATCAGTGACCTCACTGTCCAAGGACATTTTATGAGCTTTCTGTATTCAGTTGACTCTTGGGTTGCTATACGCCATTCCACAGAACATAGTGCTGTCTTTGATAAATAGATGTGGCCCCTGAGTTGCAGGTCAGATTAACGTAAGAGGGGCGAGACAGTACTTTGAAACAGAAGCTCCATAGGATTATGCAGATACCTAGAAACCACATTAATAAGGACTTGCCGCTAACCAGGGAACTTCTTGCAGGGCACAAAATTGGAGAAAGCCACAGCAGAGAAAGGGATGGAAAATGCTACCACTATGTGTGCGACAGCACTTGTAAGAGACCAACCAGAACTGAAGTAGAATGTACACCACCAAGTAAGTGCTGACCACTAAACATTCCTCTTAAAATGTGAGGACTGTGGTATTGTTTTGCTTAAAATAGTCTTTTATATCCTGTTATCAATCTCTAATTCATTTCAAATGTATCCTAACAGCAACCACCCCTCCAACCACCACGACATGTGCCTGTCATCATGAGGGAAGAATGTATCAGCCAGGTAAGACAGTCATAACTCAGATGCCTGCGAGGTCCTTACCAGGAAGTTAACACACACACAAAAAATGTGTTTTGTCCTATAAGCGAGCAGTGTTTTTTTCTGTCAATTTGGATCATTTAGCTCTAACCTCCACCCAAAAAGTGGGCAAAATATATGAGTAGGCTTTAGATATATATTTCCCTCAACACAGTGTTACTTTACATACCCTTTTGGCCAGTAAATAGAGTTCAGTATTATAAAGAGATACGCCCCCTAAGTGCAGGTCAGATTTATTGATCACAGCAGGTGAAGGAGAGGTAGTGGAGCAGTCATTTGATACAATAGCTAGGCGGGATAATGCCATTAGCTAGAATGTCTATTAACAAGGACATGCAACTAACCAGAGAACATCTTCTTGCAGGAGAGAAATTAGAAGGAAGTGAAAGAAGAGAGAGGAATGGAAAATGTTACCACTATGTATGTGACATCACCTGCAGGCGACCAATCCGAAGTGAAGAACCATGCCCAACAACTACACCAACAAGTAAGTACTTGCCACTAAACAAGAGACATGCTAACACTGAGGGAGATTTCAAGATGCTGGCAGTAGAGATAAAAGTCAGATCTATCCAATCACCCGGAACAGTTTTGAAACAAAAATAGAAGAGGCCCATGAGTGACTAAAAAGAATTGCGCATTGCCTGAACAATACTTCCATTAGAAAATGTCAGAGGGGGAAAAAGGTTAGCAATGTCTAATTTATTTCTTCTTTATTCAAACAGCGACAACCACCACATGTGCCTGCCATCACGAGGGAAGAGAATACCTGCCAGGTAAAGCAGTGGAGATTAGAATGTCTGCGTGTTCCTTGAATGTGATCTTAAGACAAACACACACACACAAACTTACTCAGACTTACTCAGAGTCATCCTCTGAGGCCTTTTGCATTTTTCCCTCCATTTTCTATTTTAAGTGAGTCTGGAGAGGAAAGCAGTTTTCAGGCAGCTTTCTTCCACTGGGCAGGCTTTTAGATTTTTGAAGGCCCGGAGCATCCGTGACCCTAACTGTCCGAGGACAGTTTACGTGCTTCCTGTATTCAGTTCACTCTAACTCGTACCGGCTAACCATGAAGTATGCCTACATTTCTAAATGCAGATAGAAAAATAGAGTAGGCTTTAAGGATGCGCTCATCTCAACGCAGTGCACCGTTACACGCCATTCCCCGGTAAACAGTGCAGACCTTGATAAATAGACGAGGCCCCCACCCCGAGTTGCAGGTACGATTAACTGAACACGGGAGAGACAGTGGGACAGTACATTGACACAGTAGCTCCACAGGATAATTCAGTTACCTAGAACTTCTATGAACAAGGACGTGCAGCTAACCAGGGAACTTCTTATTGCAGGGCACAAAATCGGAGGAAGCCACAGCAGAGAAAGGGATGGAAAATGCTACCGCTATGTGTGCGACAGCACTTGTAAGAGACCAACCAGAACTGAAGTGGAATGTACACCACCAAGTAAGTACTTACCACTAAACATTCCTCTTAAAATATCAGGACTGTGGTATTATGTTGCACAAAACATTCTTTTGTATCCTGTTATCAACCTCTAATTCATTTCAAATGTATCCTAACAGCAACAACCCCTCCAACCACCACAACATGTGCCTGTCATCATGAGGGAAGAATGTATCAGCCAGGTAAGGCAGTCAACACTAGAATGCCTGCGTGGCCCATAAGTAGGAAATTAAAGGGATTGTGCACCTCTGAGATAACATTTATTAAGATGTAGGGAGTGACATTCTGAGACAGTTTGCATTTAGTTTTAGCTTTTTTCTATTATTTGTCATTTTTGAGTTATTTAGCTTTATGATCAGCAGCTCTCCACTTTGCCGTTTGGTTGATAGGTTCCAAATCACCCTAGAAACCATGCTCCAATTAGAATAACGACTGGAATATGGACAATTGAGAGCCTGAACAGAAGGATAAGTAATAAAAAGTAGCAGTAGCATTACATGTGTCGCCTTAGCAAGCATGTGTTTTTAGATGGTGTCAGTGACCCCCATTTAAAAGCTGGAAAGAGTCAGAAGAAGAAGACAAATAATTCTAAACTCTAAAAAAAATAAAGAAGGAAGACCATTTGAAAAGTGGCTTGGAATTGGCCATTCTAGAATATACCAAAAGTTATCTTAATGGCCAACCACTCCTTTAACATACAAGAAAATTCATTTTGTCCAGTAAGTGAACAAGGTAAGATTTATTGCTCACATCAGATGCAGGAGAGGCAGTAGAGCAGTCATTGGATACCATAGCTAGGCGGGATAATGCAGTTACCTAGACCTTCTGTTAACAAGGACATGCAACTAACCAGACAATAACTTCTTGCAGGAGAGAAATTACAAGGAAGTGAAAGCAGAGAGAGGAATGGAAAATGCTACGACTATGTATGCGACAGCACTTGCAGGCGACCAACCCGAAGGGAAGTGACATGTACATCAACTACACCAACAAGTAAGTACTTACCACTAAGCAAGAGGCATGGTAACACTGAGGGAGATTTCAAGATGCTGGCAGTAGAGATAATATTTAGATCTGTCCGATCCCACGCACCGTTTTTTTTTTTTTAAAAAAAAGAAGTGGCCCACGAGTGACTAAAAAGAATAGCGCATTGCCTTAACAATATTACCATTAGAAAATGTCAGAGGGGAAATAGGAAGTGAAGATACAGCGCCTCTTTAAGACAATGGGCACAGGCAAATGACAGTATTTGGGTGGGAGGGAATACATGTTCCTCTACCATAGATTTATTAAAATATAAGCAGTATGGTTTTGATTTATAACAAACATCATTTCATATCCTGTTAGCAATGTCTAATTTATTTTTCCTTTATTCAAACAGCAACAACCCCTACAACCACCACCACATGTGCCTGCCATCACGAGGGAAGAGAGTACCTGGCAGGTAAAGCAGTCGAGATTAGAATGTCTGCGTGTTCCTTGAGCGTGATCTTAAAAGGCACACATAAACAAAAATGGGATGTAAACTTACTTGGAAGGATCCTCTGAGACCTGTTATGTTTACATTCAAATTGTATTTAAAGTGGCTTCAGGATAATAGCAGTAGAAGGCAGTTTTCTTTAACTGGGCAGGCTTTCAGCTCAACAGCTCTTTGAAGGCCCAGAGCATCAGTGACCTCACTGTCCAAGGACATTTTATGAGCTTTCTGTATTCAGTTGACTCTTGGGTTGCTACACGCCATTCCACAGAACATAGTGCCGACTTTGATAAATAGATGTGGCCCCTGAGTTGCAGGTCAGATTAACGTAAGAGGGGCGAGACAGTACTTTGAAACAGAAGCTCCATAGGATTATGCAGATACCTAGAAACCACATTAATAAGGACTTGCCGCTAACCAGGGAACTTCTTGCAGGGCACAAAATTGGAGAAAGCCACAGCAGAGAAAGGGATGGAAAATGCTACCACTATGTGTGCGACAGCACTTGTAAGAGACCAACCAGAACTGAAGTAGAATGTACACCACCAAGTAAGTGCTGACCACTAAACATTCCTCTTAAAATGTGAGGACTGTGGCATTGTTTTGCTTAAAATAGTCTTTTATATCCTGTTATCAATCTCTAATTCATTTCAAATGTATCCTAACAGCAACCACCCCTCCAACCACCACGACATGTGCCTGTCATCATGAGGGAAGAATGTATCAGCCAGGTAAGACAGTCAAAACTCAGATGCCTGCGAGGTCCTTACCAGGAAGTTAACACACACAAAAAAAATGTGTTTTGTCCTATAAGCGAGCAGTGTTTTTTTCTGTCAATTTGGATCATTTAGCTCTAACCTCCACCCAAAAAGTGGGCAAAATATATGAGTAGGCTTTAGATATATATTTCCCTCAACACAGTGTTACTTTACATACCCTTTTGGCCAGTAAATAGAGTTCAGTATTATAAAGAGATACGCCCCCTAAGTGCAGGTCAGATTCATTGATCACAGCAGGTGAAGGAGAGGTAGTGGAGCAGTCATTTGATACAATAGCTAGGCGGGATAATGCAGTTAGCTAGAATGTCTATTAACAAGGACATGCAACTAACCAGAGAACATCTTCTTGCAGGAGAGAAATTAGAAGGAAGTGAAAGAAGAGAGAGGAATGGAAAATGTTACCACTATGTATGTGACATCACCTGCAGGCGACCAATCCGAAGTGAAGAACCATGCCCAACAACTACACCAACAAGTAAGTACTTGCCACTAAACAAGAGACATGCTAACACTGAGGGAGATTTCAAGATGCTGGCAGTAGAGATAAAAGTCAGATCTATTCAATCACCCGGAACAGTTTTGAAACAAAAATAGAAGAGGCCCATGAGTGACTAAAAAGAATTGCGCATTGCCTGAACAATACTTCCATTAGAAAATGTCAGAGGGGGAAAAAGGTTAGCAATGTCTAATTTATTTCTTCTTTATTCAAACAGCGACAACCACCACATGTGCCTGCCATCACGAGGGAAGAGAATACCTGCCAGGTAAAGCAGTGGAGATTAGAATGTCTGCGTGTTCCTTGAATGTGATCTTAAGACAAACACACAAACTTACTCAGACTTACTCAGAGTCATCCTCTGAGGCCTTTTGCATTTTTCCCTCCATTTTCTATTTTAAGTGAGTTCGGAGAGGAAAGCAGTTTTCAGGCAGCTTTCTTCCACTGGGCAGGCTTTTAGATTTTTGAAGGCCCGGAGCATCCGTGACCCTAACTGTCCGAGGACAGTTTACGTGCTTCCTGTATTCAGTTCACTCTAACTCGTACCGGCTAACCATGAAGTATGCCTACATTTCTAAATGCAGATAGAAAAATAGAGTAGGCTTTAAGGATGCGCTCATCTCAACGCAGTGCACCGTTACACGCCATTCCCCGGTAAACAGTGCAGACCTTGATAAATAGACGAGGCCCCCACCCCGAGTTGCAGGTACGATTAACTGAACACGGGAGAGACAGTGGGACAGTACATTGACACAGTAGCTCCACAGGATAATTCAGTTACCTAGAACTTCTATGAACAAGGACGTGCAGCTAACCAGGGAACTTCTTATTGCAGGGCACAAAATCGGAGGAAGCCACAGCAGAGAAAGGGATGGAAAATGCTACCGCTATGTGTGCGACAGCACTTGTAAGAGACCAACCAGAACTGAAGTGGAATGTACACCACCAAGTAAGTACTTACCACTAAACATTCCTCTTAAAATATCAGGACTGTGGTATTATGTTGCACAAAACATTCTTTTGTATCCTGTTATCAACCTCTAATTCATTTCAAATGTATCCTAACAGCAACAACCCCTCCAACCACCACAACATGTGCCTGTCATCATGAGGGAAGAATGTATCAGCCAGGTAAGGCAGTCAACACTAGAATGCCTGCGTGGCCCATAAGTAGGAAATTAAAGGGATTGTGCACCTCTGAGATAACATTTATTAAGATGTAGGGAGTGACATTCTGAGACAGTTTGCATTTAGTTTTAGCTTTTTTCTATTATTTGTCATTTTTGAGTTATTTAGCTTTATGGTCAGCAGCTCTCCACTTTGCAGTTTGGTTGATAGGTTCCAAATCACCCTAGAAACCATGCTCCAATTAGAATAACGACTGGAATATGGACAATTGAGAGCCTGAACAGAAGGATAAGTAATAAAAAGTAGCAGTAGCATTACATGTGTCGCCTTAGCAAGCATGTGTTTTTAGATGGTGTCAGTGACCCCCATTTAAAAGCTGGAAAGAGTCAGAAGAAGAAGACAAATAATTCTAAACTCTAAAAAAAATAAAGAAGGAAGACCATTTGAAAAGTGGCTTGGAATTGGCCATTCTAGAATATACCAAAAGTTATCTTAATGGCCAACCACTCCTTTAACATACAAGAAAATTCATTTTGTCCAGTAAGTGAACAAGGTAAGATTTATTGCTCACATCAGATGCAGGAGAGGCAGTGGAGCAGTCATTGGATACCATAGCTAGGCGGGATAATGCAGTTACCTAGACCTTCTGTTAACAAGGACATGCAACTAACCAGACAATAACTTCTTGCAGGAGAGAAATTACAAGGAAGTGAAAGCAGAGAGAGGAATGGAAAATGCTACGACTATGTATGCGACAGCACTTGCAGGCGACCAACCCGAAGGGAAGTGACATGTACACCAACTACACCAACAAGTAAGTACTTACCACTAAGCAAGAGGCATGGTAACACTGAGGGAGATTTCAAGATGCTGGCAGTAGAGATAACATTGAGATCTGTCCGATCCCACGCACCGTTTTTTTTTTTTAAAAAAAAAGAAGTGGCCCACGAGTGACTAAAAAGAATAGCGCATTGCCTTAACAATATTACCATTAGAAAATGTCAGAGGGGAAATAGGAAGTGAAGATACAGCGCCTCTTTAAGACAATGGGCACAGGCAAATGACAGTATTTGGGTGGGAGGGAATACATGTTCCTCTACCATAGATTTATTAAAATATAAGCAGTATGGTTTTGATTTATAACAAACATCATTTCATATCCTGTTAGCAATGTCTAATTTATTTTTCCTTTATTCAAACAGCAACAACCCCTACAACCACCACCACATGTGCCTGCCATCACGAGGGAAGAGAGTACCTGGCAGGTAAAGCAGTCGAGATTAGAATGTCTGCGTGTTCCTTGAGCGTGATCTTAAAAGGCACACATAAACAAAAATGGGATGTAAACTTACCTGGAAGGATCCTCTGAGACCTGTTATGTTTACATTCAAATTGTATTTAAAGTGGCTTCAGGATAATAGCAGTAGAAGGCAGTTTTCTTTAACTGGGCAGGCTTTCAGCTCAACAGCTCTTTGAAGGCCCAGAGCATCAGTGACCTCACTGTCCAAGGACATTTTATGAGCTTTCTGTATTCAGTTGACTCTTGGGTTGCTATACGCCATTCCACAGAACATAGTGCTGTCTTTGATAAATAGATGTGGCCCCTGAGTTGCAGGTCAGATTAACGTAAGAGGGGCGAGACAGTACTTTGAAACAGAAGCTCCATAGGATTATGCAGATACCTAGAAACCACATTAATAAGGACTTGCCGCTAACCAGGGAACTTCTTGCAGGGCACAAAATTGGAGAAAGCCACAGCAGAGAAAGGGATGGAAAATGCTACCACTATGTGTGCGACAGCACTTGTAAGAGACCAACCAGAACTGAAGTAGAATGTACACCACCAAGTAAGTGCTGACCACTAAACATTCCTCTTAAAATGTGAGGACTGTGGCATTGTTTTGCTTAAAATAGTCTTTTATATCCTGTTATCAATCTCTAATTCATTTCAAATGTATCCTAACAGCAACCACCCCTCCAACCACCACGACATGTGCCTGTCATCATGAGGGAAGAATGTATCAGCCAGGTAAGACAGTCAAAACTCAGATGCCTGCGAGGTCCTTACCAGGAAGTTAACACACACACAAAAAATGTGTTTTGTCCTATAAGCGAGCAGTGTTTTTTTCTGTCAATTTGGATCATTTAGCTCTAACCTCCACCCAAAAAGTGGGCAAAATATATGAGTAGGCTTTAGATATATATTTCCCTCAACACAGTGTTACTTTACATACCCTTTTGGCCAGTAAATAGAGTTCAGTATTATAAAGAGATACGCCCCCTAAGTGCAGGTCAGATTCATTGATCACAGCAGGTGAAGGAGAGGTAGTGGAGCAGTCATTTGATACAATAGCTAGGCGGGATAATGCAGTTAGCTAGAATGTCTATTAACAAGGACATGCAACTAACCAGAGAACATCTTCTTGCAGGAGAGAAATTAGAAGGAAGTGAAAGAAGAGAGAGGAATGGAAAATGTTACCACTATGTATGTGACATCACCTGCAGGCGACCAATCCGAAGTGAAGAACCATGCCCAACAACTACACCAACAAGTAAGTACTTGCCACTAAACAAGAGACATGCTAACACTGAGGGAGATTTCAAGATGCTGGCAGTAGAGATAAAAGTCAGATCTATCCAATCACCCGGAACAGTTTTGAAACAAAAATAGAAGAGGCCCATGAGTGACTAAAAAGAATTGCGCATTGCCTGAACAATACTTCCATTAGAAAATGTCAGAGGGGGAAAAAGGTTAGCAATGTCTAATTTATTTCTTCTTTATTCAAACAGCGACAACCACCACATGTGCCTGCCATCACGAGGGAAGAGAATACCTGCCAGGTAAAGCAGTGGAGATTAGAATGTCTGCGTGTTCCTTGAATGTGATCTTAAGACAAACACACAAACTTACTCAGACTTACTCAGAGTCATCCTCTGAGGCCTTTTGCATTTTTCCCTCCATTTTCTATTTTAAGTGAGTTCGGAGAGGAAAGCAGTTTTCAGGCAGCTTTCTTCCACTGGGCAGGCTTTTAGATTTTTGAAGGCCCGGAGCATCCGTGACCCTAACTGTCCGAGGACAGTTTACGTGCTTCCTGTATTCAGTTCACTCTAACTCGTACCGGCTAACCATGAAGTATGCCTACATTTCTAAATGCAGATAGAAAAATAGAGTAGGCTTTAAGGATGCGCTCATCTCAACGCAGTGCACCGTTACACGCCATTCCCCGGTAAACAGTGCAGACCTTGATAAATAGACGAGGCCCCCACCCCGAGTTGCAGGTACGATTAACTGAACACGGGAGAGACAGTGGGACAGTACATTGACACAGTAGCTCCACAGGATAATTCAGTTACCTAGAACTTCTATGAACAAGGACGTGCAGCTAACCAGGGAACTTCTTATTGCAGGGCACAAAATCGGAGGAAGCCACAGCAGAGAAAGGGATGGAAAATGCTACCGCTATGTGTGCGACAGCACTTGTAAGAGACCAACCAGAACTGAAGTGGAATGTACACCACCAAGTAAGTACTTACCACTAAACATTCCTCTTAAAATATCAGGACTGTGGTATTATGTTGCACAAAACATTCTTTTGTATCCTGTTATCAACCTCTAATTCATTTCAAATGTATCCTAACAGCAACAACCCCTCCAACCACCACAACATGTGCCTGTCATCATGAGGGAAGAATGTATCAGCCAGGTAAGGCAGTCAACACTAGAATGCCTGCGTGGCCCATAAGTAGGAAATTAAAGGGATTGTGCACCTCTGAGATAACATTTATTAAGATGTAGGGAGTGACATTCTGAGACAGTTTGCATTTAGTTTTAGCTTTTTTCTATTATTTGTCATTTTTGAGTTATTTAGCTTTATGGTCAGCAGCTCTCCACTTTGCAGTTTGGTTGATAGGTTCTAAATCACCCTAGAAACCATGCTCCAATTAGAATAACGACTGGAATATGGACAATTGAGAGCCTGAACAGAAGGATAAGTAATAAAAAGTAGCAGTAGCATTACATGTGTCGCCTTAGCAAGCATGTGTTTTTAGATGGTGTCAGTGACCCCCATTTAAAAGCTGGAAAGAGTCAGAAGAAGAAGACAAATAATTCTAAACTCTAAAAAAAATAAAGAAGGAAGACCATTTGAAAAGTGGCTTGGAATTGGCCATTCTAGAATATACCAAAAGTTATCTTAATGGCCAACCACTCCTTTAACATACAAGAAAATTCATTTTGTCCAGTAGGTGAACAAGGTAAGATTTATTGCTCACATCGGATGCAGGAGAGGCAGTGGAGCAGTCATTGGATACCATAGCTAGGCGGGATAATGCAGTTACCTAGACCTTCTGTTAACAAGGACAAGCAACTAACCAGACAATAACTTCTTGCAGGAGAGAAATTACAAGGAAGTGAAAGCAGAGAGAGGAATGGAAAATGCTACGACTATGTATGCGACAGCACTTGCAGGCGACCAACCCGAAGGGAAGTGACATGTACACCAACTACACCAACAAGTAAGTACTTACCACTAAGCAAGAGGCATGGTAACACTGAGGGAGATTTCAAGATGCTGGCAGTAGAGATAACATTGAGATCTGTCCGATCCCACGCACCGTTTTTTTTTTTTTAAAAAAAAAGAAGCGGCCCACGAGTGACTAAAAAGAATAGCGCATTGCCTTAACAATATTACCATTAGAAAATGTCAGAGGGGAAATAGGAAGTGAAGATACAGCGCCTCTTTAAGACAATGGGCACAGGCAAATGACAGTATTTGGGTGGGAGGGAATACATGTTCCTCTACCATAGATTTATTAAAATATAAGCAGTATGGTTTTGATTTATAACAAACATCATTTCATATCCTGTTAGCAATGTCTAATTTATTTTTCCTTTATTCAAACAGCAACAACCCCTACAACCACCACCACATGTGCCTGCCATCACGAGGGAAGAGAGTACCTGGCAGGTAAAGCAGTCGAGATTAGAATGTCTGCGTGTTCCTTGAGCGTGATCTTAAAAGGCACACATAAACAAAAATGGGATGTAAACTTACCTGGAAGGATCCTCTGAGACCTGTTATGTTTACATTCAAATTGTATTTAAAGTGGCTTCAGGATAATAGCAGTAGAAGGCAGTTTTCTTTAACTGGGCAGGCTTTCAGCTCAACAGCTCTTTGAAGGCCCAGAGCATCAGTGACCTCACTGTCCAAGGACATTTTATGAGCTTTCTGTATTCAGTTGACTCTTGGGTTGCTATACGCCATTCCACAGAACATAGTGCTGTCTTTGATAAATAGATGTGGCCCCTGAGTTGCAGGTCAGATTAACGTAAGAGGGGCGAGACAGTACTTTGAAACAGAAGCTCCATAGGATTATGCAGATACCTAGAAACCACATTAATAAGGACTTGCCGCTAACCAGGGAACTTCTTGCAGGGCACAAAATTGGAGAAAGCCACAGCAGAGAAAGGGATGGAAAATGCTACCACTATGTGTGCGACAGCACTTGTAAGAGACCAACCAGAACTGAAGTAGAATGTACACCACCAAGTAAGTGCTGACCACTAAACATTCCTCTTAAAATGTGAGGACTGTGGTATTGTTTTGCTTAAAATAGTCTTTTATATCCTGTTATCAATCTCTAATTCATTTCAAATGTATCCTAACAGCAACCACCCCTCCAACCACCACGACATGTGCCTGTCATCATGAGGGAAGAATGTATCAGCCAGGTAAGACAGTCATAACTCAGATGCCTGCGAGGTCCTTACCAGGAAGTTAACACACACACAAAAAATGTGTTTTGTCCTATAAGCGAGCAGTGTTTTTTTCTGTCAATTTGGATCATTTAGCTCTAACCTCCACACAAAAAGTGGGCAAAATATATGAGTAGGCTTTAGATATATATTTCCCTCAACACAGTGTTACTTTACATACCCTTTTGGCCAGTAAATAGAGTTCAGTATTATAAAGAGATACGCCCCCTAAGTGCAGGTCAGATTTATTGATCACAGCAGGTGAAGGAGAGGTAGTGGAGCAGTCATTTGATACAATAGCTAGGCGGGATAATGCCATTAGCTAGAATGTCTATTAACAAGGACATGCAACTAACCAGAGAACATCTTCTTGCAGGAGAGAAATTAGAAGGAAGTGAAAGAAGAGAGAGGAATGGAAAATGTTACCACTATGTATGTGACATCACCTGCAGGCGACCAATCCGAAGTGAAGAACCATGCCCAACAACTACACCAACAAGTAAGTACTTGCCACTAAACAAGAGACATGCTAACACTGAGGGAGATTTCAAGATGCTGGCAGTAGAGATAAAAGTCAGATCTATCCAATCACCCGGAACAGTTTTGAAACAAAAATAGAAGAGGCCCATGAGTGACTAAAAAGAATTGCGCATTGCCTGAACAATACTTCCATTAGAAAATGTCAGAGGGGGAAAAAGGTTAGCAATGTCTAATTTATTTCTTCTTTATTCAAACAGCGACAACCACCACATGTGCCTGCCATCACGAGGGAAGAGAATACCTGCCAGGTAAAGCAGTGGAGATTAGAATGTCTGCGTGTTCCTTGAATGTGATCTTAAGACAAACACACAAACTTACTCAGACTTACTCAGAGTCATCCTCTGAGGCCTTTTGCATTTTTCCCTCCATTTTCTATTTTAAGTGAGTTCGGAGAGGAAAGCAGTTTTCAGGCAGCTTTCTTCCACTGGGCAGGCTTTTAGATTTTTGAAGGCCCGGAGCATCCGTGACCCTAACTGTCCGAGGACAGTTTACGTGCTTCCTGTATTCAGTTCACTCTAACTCGTACCGGCTAACCATGAAGTATGCCTACATTTCTAAATGCAGATAGAAAAATAGAGTAGGCTTTAAGGATGCGCTCATCTCAACGCAGTGCACCGTTACACGCCATTCCCCGGTAAACAGTGCAGACCTTGATAAATAGACGAGGCCCCCACCCCGAGTTGCAGGTACGATTAACTGAACACGGGAGAGACAGTGGGACAGTACATTGACACAGTAGCTCCACAGGATAATTCAGTTACCTAGAACTTCTATGAACAAGGACGTGCAGCTAACCAGGGAACTTCTTATTGCAGGGCACAAAATCGGAGGAAGCCACAGCAGAGAAAGGGATGGAAAATGCTACCGCTATGTGTGCGACAGCACTTGTAAGAGACCAACCAGAACTGAAGTGGAATGTACACCACCAAGTAAGTACTTACCACTAAACATTCCTCTTAAAATATCAGGACTGTGGTATTATGTTGCACAAAACATTCTTTTGTATCCTGTTATCAACCTCTAATTCATTTCAAATGTATCCTAACAGCAACAACCCCTCCAACCACCACAACATGTGCCTGTCATCATGAGGGAAGAATGTATCAGCCAGGTAAGGCAGTCAACACTAGAATGCCTGCGTGGCCCATAAGTAGGAAATTAAAGGGATTGTGCACCTCTGAGATAACATTTATTAAGATGTAGGGAGTGACATTCTGAGACAGTTTGCATTTAGTTTTAGCTTTTTTCTATTATTTGTCATTTTTGAGTTATTTAGCTTTATGGTCAGCAGCTCTCCACTTTGCAGTTTGGTTGATAGGTTCCAAATCACCCTAGAAACCATGCTCCAATTAGAATAACGACTGGAATATGGACAATTGAGAGCCTGAACAGAAGGATAAGTAATAAAAAGTAGCAGTAGCATTACATGTGTCGCCTTAGCAAGCATGTGTTTTTAGATGGTGTCAGTGACCCCCATTTAAAAGCTGGAAAGAGTCAGAAGAAGAAGACAAATAATTCTAAACTCTAAAAAAAATTAAGAAGGAAGACCATTTGAAAAGTGGCTTGGAATTGGCCATTCTAGAATATACCAAAAGTTATCTTAATGGCCAACCACTCCTTTAACATACAAGAAAATTCATTTTGTCCAGTAAGTGAACAAGGTAAGATTTATTGCTCACATCAGATGCAGGAGAGGCAGTGGAGCAGTCATTGGATACCATAGCTAGGCGGGATAATGCAGTTACCTAGACCTTCTGTTAACAAGGACATGCAACTAACCAGACAATAACTTCTTGCAGGAGAGAAATTACAAGGAAGTGAAAGCAGAGAGAGGAATGGAAAATGCTACGACTATGTATGCGACAGCACTTGCAGGCGACCAACCCGAAGGGAAGTGACATGTACACCAACTACACCAACAAGTAAGTACTTACCACTAAGCAAGAGGCATGGTAACACTGAGGGAGATTTCAAGATGCTGGCAGTAGAGATAACATTGAGATCTGTCCGATCCCACGCACCGTTTTTTTTTTAAAAAAAAAAGAAGTGGCCCACGAGTGACTAAAAAGAATAGCGCATTGCCTTAACAATATTACCATTAGAAAATGTCAGAGGGGAAATAGGAAGTGAAGATACAGCGCCTCTTTAAGACAATGGGCACAGGCAAATGACAGTATTTGGGTGGGAGGGAATACATGTTCCTCTACCATAGATTTATTAAAATATAAGCAGTATGGTTTTGATTTATAACAAACATCATTTCATATCCTGTTAGCAATGTCTAATGTATTTTTCCTTTATTCAAACAGCAACAACCCCTACAACCACCACCACATGTGCCTGCCATCACGAGGGAAGAGAGTACCTGGCAGGTAAAGCAGTCGAGATTAGAATGTCTGCGTGTTCCTTGAGCGTGATCTTAAAAGGCACACATAAACAAAAATGGGATGTAAACTTACCTGGAAGGATCCTCTGAGACCTGTTATGTTTACATTCAAATTGTATTTAAAGTGGCTTCAGGATAATAGCAGTAGAAGGCAGTTTTCTTTAACTGGGCAGGCTTTCAGCTCAACAGCTCTTTGAAGGCCCAGAGCATCAGTGACCTCACTGTCCAAGGACATTTTATGAGCTTTCTGTATTCAGTTGACTCTTGGGTTGCTATACGCCATTCCACAGAACATAGTGCTGTCTTTGATAAATAGATGTGGCCCCTGAGTTGCAGGTCAGATTAACGTAAGAGGGGCGAGACAGTACTTTGAAACAGAAGCTCCATAGGATTATGCAGATACCTAGAAACCACATTAATAAGGACTTGCCGCTAACCAGGGAACTTCTTGCAGGGCACAAAATTGGAGAAAGCCACAGCAGAGAAAGGGATGGAAAATGCTACCACTATGTGTGCGACAGCACTTGTAAGAGACCAACCAGAACTGAAGTAGAATGTACACCACCAAGTAAGTGCTGACCACTAAACATTCCTCTTAAAATGTGAGGACTGTGGTATTGTTTTGCTTAAAATAGTCTTTTATATCCTGTTATCAATCTCTAATTCATTTCAAATGTATCCTAACAGCAACCACCCCTCCAACCACCACGACATGTGCCTGTCATCATGAGGGAAGAATGTATCAGCCAGGTAAGACAGTCATAACTCAGATGCCTGCGAGGTCCTTACCAGGAAGTTAACACACACACAAAAAATGTGTTTTGTCCTATAAGCGAGCAGTGTTTTTTTCTGTCAATTTGGATCATTTAGCTCTAACCTCCACACAAAAAGTGGGCAAAATATATGAGTAGGCTTTAGATATATATTTCCCTCAACACAGTGTTACTTTACATACCCTTTTGGCCAGTAAATAGAGTTCAGTATTATAAAGAGATACGCCCCCTAAGTGCAGGTCAGATTTATTGATCACAGCAGGTGAAGGAGAGGTAGTGGAGCAGTCATTTGATACAATAGCTAGGCGGGATAATGCATTAGCTAGAATGTCTATTAACAAGGACATGCAACTAACCAGAGAACATCTTCTTGCAGGAGAGAAATTAGAAGGAAGTGAAAGAAGAGAGAGGAATGGAAAATGTTACCACTATGTATGTGACATCACCTGCAGGCGACCAATCCGAAGTGAAGAACCATGCCCAACAACTACACCAACAAGTAAGTACTTGCCACTAAACAAGAGACATGCTAACACTGAGGGAGATTTCAAGATGCTGGCAGTAGAGATAAAAGTCAGATCTATCCAATCACCCGGAACAGTTTTGAAACAAAAATAGAAGAGGCCCATGAGTGACTAAAAAGAATTGCGCATTGCCTGAACAATACTTCCATTAGAAAATGTCAGAGGGGGAAAAAGGTTAGCAATGTCTAATTTATTTCTTCTTTATTCAAACAGCGACAACCACCACATGTGCCTGCCATCACGAGGGAAGAGAATACCTGCCAGGTAAAGCAGTGGAGATTAGAATGTCTGCGTGTTCCTTGAATGTGATCTTAAGACAAACACACACACACAAACTTACTCAGACTTACTCAGAGTCATCCTCTGAGGCCTTTTGCATTTTTCCCTCCATTTTCTATTTTAAGTGAGTCCGGAGAGGAAAGCAGTTTTCAGGCAGCTTTCTTCCACTGGGCAGGCTTTTAGATTTTTGAAGGCCCGGAGCATCCGTGACCCTAACTGTCCGAGGACAGTTTACGTGCTTCCTGTATTCAGTTCACTCTAACTCGTACCGGCTAACCATGAAGTATGCCTACATTTCTAAATGCAGATAGAAAAATAGAGTAGGCTTTAAGGATGCGCTCATCTCAACGCAGTGCACCGTTACACGCCATTCCCCGGTAAACAGTGCAGACCTTGATAAATAGACGAGGCCCCCACCCCGAGTTGCAGGTACGATTAACTGAACACGGGAGAGACAGTGGGACAGTACATTGACACAGTAGCTCCACAGGATAATTCAGTTACCTAGAACTTCTATGAACAAGGACGTGCAGCTAACCAGGGAACTTCTTATTGCAGGGCACAAAATCGGAGGAAGCCACAGCAGAGAAAGGGATGGAAAATGCTACCGCTATGTGTGCGACAGCACTTGTAAGAGACCAACCAGAACTGAAGTGGAATGTACACCACCAAGTAAGTACTTACCACTAAACATTCCTCTTAAAATATCAGGACTGTGGTATTATGTTGCACAAAACATTCTTTTGTATCCTGTTATCAACCTCTAATTCATTTCAAATGTATCCTAACAGCAACAACCCCTCCAACCACCACAACATGTGCCTGTCATCATGAGGGAAGAATGTATCAGCCAGGTAAGGCAGTCAACACTAGAATGCCTGCGTGGCCCATAAGTAGGAAATTAAAGGGATTGTGCACCTCTGAGATAACTTTATTAAGATGTAGGGAGTGACATTCTGAGACAGTTTGCATTTAGTTTTAGCTTTTTTCTATTATTTGTCATTTTTGAGTTATTTAGCTTTATGGTCAGCAGCTCTCCACTTTGCAGTTTGGTTGATAGGTTCCAAATCACCCTAGAAACCATGCTCCAATTAGAATAACGACTGGAATATGGACAATTGAGAGCCTGAACAGAAGGATAAGTAATAAAAAGTAGCAGTAGCATTACATGTGTCGCCTTAGCAAGCATGTGTTTTTAGATGGTGTCAGTGACCCCCATTTAAAAGCTGGAAAGAGTCAGAAGAAGAAGACAAATAATTCTAAACTCTAAAAAAAAATAAAGAAGGAAGACCATTTGAAAAGTGGCTTGGAGTTGGCCATTCTAGAATATACCAAAAGTTATCTTAATGGCCAACCACTCCTTTAACATACAAGAAAATTCATTTTGTCCAGTAAGTGAACAAGGTAAGATTTATTGCTCACATCAGATGCAGGAGAGGCAGTGGAGCAGTCATTGGATACCATAGCTAGGCGGGATAATGCAGTTACCTAGACCTTCTGTTAACAAGGACATGCAACTAACCAGACAATAACTTCTTGCAGGAGAGAAATTACAAGGAAGTGAAAGCAGAGAGAGGAATGGAAAATGCTACGACTATGTATGCGACAGCACTTGCAGGCGACCAACCCGAAGGGAAGTGACATGTACACCAACTACACCAACAAGTAAGTACTTACCACTAAGCAAGAGGCATGGTAACACTGAGGGAGATTTCAAGATGCTGGCAGTAGAGATAATATTGAGATCTGTCCGATCCCACGCACCGTTTTTTTTTTAAAAAAAAGAAGTGGCCCACGAGTGACTAAAAAGAATAGCGCATTGCCTTAACAATATTACCATTAGAAAATGTCAGAGGGGAAATAGGAAGTGAAGATACAGCGCCTCTTTAAGACAATGGGCACAGGCAAATGACAGTATTTGGGTGGGAGGGAATACATGTTCCTCTACCATAGATTTATTAAAATATAAGCAGTATGGTTTTGATTTATAACAAACATCATTTCATATCCTGTTAGCAATGTCTAATTTATTTTTCCTTTATTCAAACAGCAACAACCCCTACAACCACCACCACATGTGCCTGCCATCACGAGGGAAGAGAGTACCTGGCAGGTAAAGCAGTCGAGATTAGAATGTCTGCGTGTTCCTTGAGCGTGATCTTAAAAGGCACACATAAACAAAAATGGGATGTAAACTTACTTGGAAGGATCCTCTGAGACCTGTTATGTTTACATTCAAATTGTATTTAAAGTGGCTTCAGGATAATAGCAGTAAAAGGCAGTTTTCTTTAACTGGGCAGGCTTTCAGCTCAACAGCTCTTTGAAGGCCCAGAGCATCAGTGACCTCACTGTCCAAGGACATTTTATGAGCTTTCTGTATTCAGTTGACTCTTGGGTTGCTACACGCCATTCCACAGAACATAGTGCTGACTTTGATAAATAGATGTGGCCCCTGAGTTGCAGGTCAGATTAACGTAAGAGGGGCGAGACAGTACTTTGAAACAGAAGCTCCATAGGATTATGCAGATACCTAGAAACCACATTAATAAGGACTTGCCGCTAACCAGGGAACTTCTTGCAGGGCACAAAATTGGAGAAAGCCACAGCAGAGAAAGGGATGGAAAATGCTACCACTATGTGTGCGACAGCACTTGTAAGAGACCAACCAGAACTGAAGTAGAATGTACACCACCAAGTAAGTGCTGACCACTAAACATTCCTCTTAAAATGTGAGGACTGTGGTATTGTTTTGCTTAAAATAGTCTTTTATATCCTGTTATCAATCTCTAATTCATTTCAAATGTATCCTAACAGCAACCACCCCTCCAACCACCACGACATGTGCCTGTCATCATGAGGGAAGAATGTATCAGCCAGGTAAGACAGTCATAACTCAGATGCCTGCGAGGTCCTTACCAGGAAGTTAACACACACACAAAAAATGTGTTTTGTCCTATAAGCGAGCAGTGTTTTTTTCTGTAAATTTGGATCATTTAGCTCTAACCTCCACCCAAAAAGTGGGCAAAATATATGAGTAGGCTTTAGATATATATTTCCCTCAACACAGTGTAACTTTACATACCCTTTTGGCCAGTAAATAGAGTTCAGTATTATAAAGAGATACGCCCCCTAAGTGCAGGTCAGATTTATTGATCACAGCAGGTGAAGGAGAGGTAGTGGAGCAGTCATTTGATACAATAGCTAGGCGGGATAATGCCATTAGCTAGAATGTCTATTAACAAGGACATGCAACTAACCAGAGAACATCTTCTTGCAGGAGAGAAATTAGAAGGAAGTGAAAGAAGAGAGAGGAATGGAAAATGTTACCACTATGTATGTGACATCACCTGCAGGCGACCAATCCGAAGTGAAGAACCATGCCCAACAACTACACCAACAAGTAAGTACTTGCCACTAAACAAGAGACATGCTAACACTGAGGGAGATTTCAAGATGCTGGCAGTAGAGATAAAAGTCAGATCTATCCAATCACCCGGAACAGTTTTGAAACAAAAATAGAAGAGGCCCATGAGTGACTAAAAAGAATTGCGCATTGCCTGAACAATACTTCCATTAGAATATGTCAGAGGGGGGAAAAGGTTAGCAATGTCTAATTTATTTCTTCTTTATTCAAACAGCGACAACCACCACATGTGCCTGCCATCACGAGGGAAGAGAATACCTGGCAGGTAAAGCAGTGGAGATTAGAATGTCTGCGTGTTCCTTGAATGTGATCTTAAGACAAACACACACACACAAACTTACTCAGGTTTACTCAGAGTTATCCTCTGAGCCCTTTTGCATTTTTCCCTCCATTTTCTATTTTAAGTGAGTCCGGAGAGGAAAGCAGTTTTCAGGCAGCTTTCTTCCACTGGGCAGGCTTTTAGATTTTTTAAGGCCCGGAGCATCAGTGACCCTAACTGTCCGAGGACAGTTTACGTGCTTCCTGTATTCAGTTCACTCTAACTCGTACCGGCTAACCATGAAGTATGCCTACATTTCTAAATGCAGATAGAAAAATAGAGTAGGCTTTAAGGAATGCGCTCATCTCAACGCAGTGCACCGTTACACACCATTCCCCGGTAAACAGTGCAGACCTTGATAAATAGATGAGCCCCCCCCCCGAGTTGCAGGTACGATTAACTGAACACGGGAGAGACAGTGGGACAGTACATTGACACAGTAGCTGCACAGGATGATTCAGTTACCTAGAACTTCTATGAACAAGGACGTGCAGCTAACCAGGGAACTTCTTATTGCAGGGCACAAAATCGGAGGAAGCCACAGCAGAGAAAGGGATGGAAAATGCTACCGCTATGTGTGCGACAGCACTTGTAAGAGACCAACCAGAACTGAAGTGGAATGTACACCACCAAGTAAGTACTTACCACTAAACATTCCTCTTAAAATATCAGGACTGTGGTATTATGTTGCACAAAACATTCTTTTGTATCCTGTTATCAACCTCTAATTCATTTCAAATGTATCCTTACAGCAACAACCCCTCCAACCACCACAACATGTGCCTGTCATCATGAGGGAAGAATGTATCAGCCAGGTAAGGCAGTAAACACTAGAATGCCTGCGTGGCCCATAAGTAGGAAATTAAAGGGATTGTGCACCTCTGAGATAACATTTATTAAGATGTAGGGAGTGACATTCTGAGACAGTTTGCATTTAGTTTTAGCTTTTTTCTATTAGTTGTCATTTTTGAGTTATTTAGCTTTATGGTCAGCAGCTCTCTACTTTGAAGTTTGGTTGATAGGTTCCAAATCACCCTAGAAACCATGCTCCAATTAGAATAATGACTGGAATATGGACAATTGAGAGCCTGAACAGAAGGATAAGTAATAAAAAGTAGCAGTAGCATTACATTTGTTGCCTTAGCAAGCATGTGTTTTTAGATGGTGTCAGTGACCCCCATTTAAAAGCTGGAAAGAGTCAGAAGAAGAATGCAAATAATTCAAAACTCTAAAAAAAATAAAGAAGGAAGACCATTTGAAAAGTGGCTTGGAATTGGCCATTCTAGAATATACCAAAAGTTATCTTAATGGCCAACCATTCCTTTAACATACAAGAAAATTCATTTTGTCCAGTAAGTGAACAAGGTAAGATTTATTGCTCACATCAGATGCAGGAGAGGCAGTAGAGCAGTCATTGGATACCATAGCTAGGCGGGATAATGCAGTTACCTAGACCTTCTGTTAACAAGGACATGCAACTAACCAGACAATAACTTCTTGCAGGAGAGAAATTACAAGGAAGTGAAAGCAGAGAGAGGAATGGAAAATGCTACGACTATGTATGCGACAGCACTTGCAGGCGACCAACCCGAAGGGAAGTGACATGTACACCAACTACACCAACAAGTAAGTACTTACCACTAAGCAAGAGACATGGTAACACTGAGGGAGATTTCAAGATGCTGGCAGTAGAGATAACATTGAGATCTGTCTGATCCCACCACAGGTTTTTTTTAAAAAAAGAAGTGGCCCATGAGTGACTAAAAAGAATAGCGCATTGCCTTAACAATATTACCATTAGAAAATGTCAGAGGGGAAATAGGGAGTGAAGATACAGCGCCTCTTTAAGACAATGGGCACAGGCAAATGACAGTATTTGGGTGGGAGGGAATACATATTCCTCTACCATAGATTTATTAAAATATAAGCAGTATGGTTTTGATTTATAACAAACATCTTTTCATATCCTGTTAGCAATGTCTAATTTATTTTTCCTTTATTCAAACAGCAACAACCCCTACAACCATCACCACATGTGCCTGCCATCACGAGGGAAGAGAGTACCTGGCAGGTAAAGCAGTCGAGATTAGAATGTCTGCGTGTTCCTTGAGTGTGATCTTAAAACGCACACAAAATATGATGCAAACTTACTCAGCGTCATCCTCTGAGCCCTTTTGCATTTTTCCATCCATTTTCTATTTTAAGTGAGTTTGGAGAGGAAAGCAGTTTTCAGGCAGTTTTCTTCCACTGGGCAGGCTTTTAGATTTTTGAAGGCCCGGAGCATCCGTGACCCTAACTGTCCGAGGACAGTTTACGTGCTTCCTGTATTCAGTTCACTCTAACTCGTACCGGCTAACTATGAAGTATGCCTACATTTCTAAATGCAGATAGAAAAATAGAGTAGGCTTTAAGGATGCGCTCATCTCAACGCAGTGCACCGTTTCACGCCATTCCCCGGTACATAGTGCTGACCTTGATAAATAGATGAGGCCCCTCCAAGTTGCAGGTACGATTAAATGAACACGGGAGAGACAGTGGGACAGTACATTGACACAGTAGCTCCACAGGATGATTCAGTTACCTAGAACTTCTATTAACAAGGACGTGCAGCTAACCAGGGAACTTCTTATTGCAGGGCACAAAATCGGAGGAAGCCACAGCAGAGAAAGGGATGGGAGATGCTACCGCTATGTGTGCGACAGCACTTGTAAGAGACCAACCAGAACTGAAGTGAAATGTACACCACCAAGTAAGTACTTACCACTAAAAATTCCTCTTAAAATATCAGGACTGTGGTATAATTTTGCACAAAACATTCTTTTGTATCCTGTTATCAACCTCTAATTTATTTCAAATGTATCCTAACAGCAACAACCCCTCCAACCACCACAACATGTGCCTGTCATCATGAGGGAAGAATGTATCAACCAGGTAAGGCAGTCAACACTAGAATGCCTGCGTGGTCCTTAAGCAGGAAATTAAAGGGATTGTGCACCTCTGAGATAACATTTTTTGTAAGATGTAGGGAGTCATATTCTGAGACAGTTTGCATTTCGTTTTAGCTTTTTTCTATTATTTGTCATTTTTGAGTTACTTAGCTTTCTGGTCAGCAGCTCTCCACTTTGCAGTTTGGTTGATAGGTTCTAAATCACCCTAGAAACCAGGCTCCGATTTGAATAACGACTGGAATATGGACAATTGAGAGCCTGAACAGAAGGATAAGTAATAAAAAGTAGCAGTAACATTACATTTGTAGCCTTACCAAGCAAGTGTTTTTAGATGGTGTCAGTGACCCCCATTTGAAAGCTGGAAAGAGTCAGAAGATGAAGGCAAATATTTTTTTTTAAAAAAAATAAATAAATAAGGAAGACCATTTGAAAAGTGGCTTGGAATTGGCCATTCTAGAACATACTAAAAGTTATCTTAATGGCCAACCACCCGTTTCACATACACAAAAAACATTTTTTTCCAATAAGATCTATTGTTCATAGCACATGCAGGAGGGGTAGTGGAGCAGTCTTTGGATACAATAGCTAGGCGGGATAATGCAGTTACCTAGACCTTCTGTTAACAAGGACATGCAACTAACCAGACAATAATTTCTTGCAGGAGAGAAATTACAAGGAAGTGAAAGCAGAGAGAGGAATGGAAAATGCTATGACTATGTATGTGACAGCACTTGCAGGCGACCAACCCGAAGGGAAGTCACATGTACATCAACTACACCAACAAGTTAGTACAAGTAAACTGCCGACAACAGGTGCACATCAATGACATCGTCAAGCCAGTGGGGAGGGAGGGGGGGGAAGGAGCAGCATCTCTCCCAGCAATCCCTCTGTGCCTCACTAGACACTGTGACGTGATAGGTTTTTAATGTATTTATTTTCTGATTTATTCTAACAGCAACAACCTTGACAACAACAACTTCAACCACGACACTCACCACAAAATGTTCCTGTTATCATAATGGAAAACTTTATATACCAGGTAAAGCAGTCAAATAATTGAAAATATAGATTGATAGATACTTCACTTTAGTACTTGCTGTATCTCAGTTAAACTTTACAAAGTCGGAATTTATCTCATTATTTACATTAAAAAAGTCTGACCAACTCCAAACTGCCGATTGGACATTATCAAAGTAAAAGCTCCAGAAAAATGGATTTTCCTGCCAAAAGCCCGATTTCCTACCGATTTACAGCATGTGTGTATAATAAATTCCAAAAAAAAAAAATCAAAAATGTTTTTGGTCAAAAAAAAAAAATCTAAATTTATTGTTATTTTCTTATTTGGAGTTTGATATATAACCCCCCATATGTTTATGTTGTATACTTCCCTTGCCTTGCACATCAACTAATCAGATTTGAATCCTTCACTGGTATGCCGTAGCTGAGCTAAAAAGACAGTTCATCCCTTTCAATGAATTTTACCACAGATTTGCAAAGTTTTCAGCAAAGCAACATGGGCCAGTTTTGCATTTTATTATTTACAAGGGCAAACAACTAATGGAGAGACTTTTTTGCAGGTGAGGAAGTGGCAAGAAGTACAATTCATGGAAAATGTTACAAAGTTGTATGTGATGGCAGTTGTAAGGAAATGCCTGCAACTGAGATCCCTTGTACAACAACATCAACAACTACACCAACTACAACACCAACAACAACGAAAACAACCACCAAATCAACCACCATCACTACAATTAGTACAACTACTCCTTGTGTGGTGAGTTCTGCTAAGTGAAATTTTTATATTGATATCCAGAATGCACAAAATCATTGGCTAAATTTTCTTTTTTGTCAATTTTTATTTTATTTATATTAAACCATACATTTGACAAAGAACACACTTTCATACTCATCAAACTTATCAACGCCTGAATCATATAGAGAAACTTAACAGGTTACACAGAAAAATAAAAGATTATAGTAAAATGTTCCAAGATTATACTTATTCTTAGCTTCATAGTAATTCATTGTCTTAGACTCCTTAATAAAGCTGATATCAACAATCTGGCTAAAGCCAGTGTGTTTGCCAACAATACCTTATCACTCCATTTGAAATAATCCAAATTTAATAATGCCATTCTCAGGTTTGTGGGTCCACTGTATCCCAAATTACTGTAAAAACTTGAGACAGAAAACATGTACGTTTCCACACCTCTACCAAGAATATAAAAAAGTACCCAATAACCCACATTTCCTCAAGAATAAGTTTGAAACAGAACTAGGAACTACACTATACATTTTATTTGGAATTAAATGCAACCTATACATTAGTTTTAAACTTGTGTCTAAAATTTGAAGTGGCTGCAGCTACAACAAAAAATGCTACTTTCCACGCTGCCCTTTTCTCAATAGAAAACAGGGGAAAAACAAAAAAAACTGTTTTTACAGGAAATACTCTTAAGAAAGTTACAATAGTTGACTAAAACTTTGAATTACACAATAAATCACAATATTAGAAAGTCCTGTGGGAACGGCTTTTATGTGGTTCTTGGAAATCATTTTGCGTTTACTGACACCTACATTTGACCAATTAATTAGTAGTGTTTCTATACCACTTTATTATATATAGATACAGATGTGGTTTGTAGCTTAATCCATAAAATCCTTCATTGATTATATTTTGGTGGTACATGGAGTGTATGGTTTATGGAAATTCTGCCCATCCAACATTCCTGAAAATGAAGAAATGTACTACTGAAATCTGATCTATAAAATATTATTATGTTAGTTTCTGAGTACTTGTTTTTTCTGCTTCTGCAGCCCCATACAACCTGGCAGATATGTAATTGCACAAAAGCTGTATGCAATTCAGCAGGTCAACTACAAATCGTTCAAAAGGGTTGCACACCTCCACCAGAGATCACCTGTGCCAATAAAATAAAGCCAATTGCTGTACCTGATGATGACTCATGTTGCTGGCATTGGGAGTGTCCTTGTGAGTATATATCTAAATGATACTAAGCTAGAGCCTAAGAGGGTGGTTTAAAACTCTGTTAGATTGTAAAACCGTTACATTAGACATTAGTTTTCAGTATTCAGAGATAACTGTCAGTAAACTTTGTGGATAACTATATTAACTAGATACAGAGTAGACTACTGGCTTTTAGCATCTCCCTAAGGAGAAGAAATATGATCAATTACTTATACAAAAGAAGCCTACAGATAAGTTAAAAAAACAAATGAGGAACAATAATGCATATGATCTGAAAAATATTGCATAGTGCCAATAGTAGTGTACCTAGAGGACTTATTATGGGTGATAGTGATGGAACATAGAAGACATATTTAGTAAGAGAAAAATATTAACTGCAAAAGCATCCACACCACATCCATCATAAAGAGGCATATAGTGAAGTCAGGTCAATGCATGTGTCTGGTGATAGTGAACCTGCAGTCTCCTTTAATAAGATATATCATCTTACATTGTTACATAGTTAAATCAGGTTTAAAAAAATAAAAAGTTCATCAAGTTCTACCCCTCCAAATGAAAACCCAGCATACACACACACACACCTCCCTACTTTCACATAAATTATAAATACCATACCTGTACTAACTATAGCGTTTAGTATCACAATAGTCTTTAATATTCTGTCTGTCCAAAAAATCATCCAAGCCATTCTTAAAGGCATTAACTGAATCAGCATCACAACATCACCCGGCAGTGCATTCCACAACCTCACTGTCCTCACTGTGAAGAACCACCTACGTTGCTTCAAATGAAAGTTATTTTCTTCTAGTCTGAAGGGGTGGGCTGTGGTATGGTGATCCTCTTTATGGGTAAAAAGGTCCCCTGCTATTTGTCTATAATGTCCTCTAATGTACTTGTAAAGTGTAATCATGTCCCCTCGCAAGTGCCTTTTTTCCAGAGAAAACAACCCCAACCTTGACAGTCTACCCTCATAATTTAAGTCTTCCGTCCCTCTAACCAATTTAGTTGCACTTAGTCTCTGCACTCTCTCCAGCTCATTTATATCCCTCTTAAGGACTGGAGTCCAAAACTGCACTGCATACTCCAGATGAGGCCTCACCAGGGACCTATTTTAAAGAGGCATAATCATGTTTTCATTGACTTAATGCCCTTTTTTACGCAAGATAGAACTTTATTTGCTTTAGTAGCCAAAAAATGACACTGCCCAGAATTAGACAATGTATTATCTACAAAAAACCCTAGATCCTTCTCATTTAACTCCTAACACACTGCCATTTAGGGGCCGATTCACTAAGGGTCGAATATCGAGGGTTAATTAACCCTCGATATTCGACAAGGAATTAAAATCCTTCGACTTCGAATTGCGAAGTCGAAGGATTTAGCGCAGATAGTTCGATCGAACGATCGAAGGATAATTCCTTCGATCGAACGATAAAATCCTTCGAATCGAACAATTCGAAGGATTTTAACCTTCCCCATAGGCTAACATTGACTTCGGTAGCTTTTAGATGGCAAACTATGGGGTTGAAGTTTTTTTTAAAGAGACAGTACTTCGACTATTGAATGGTCGAATAGTCGAACGATTTTTAGTTCGAATCCTTCGATTCGAAGTCGTAGTCGTAGTCGAAGTAGCCCATTCGATGGTCGAAGTAGCCCAAAACAAACTTCGAAATTAGTGAATCAGCCCCTTAGTGTATAACTTGTATTTATGTTATTTTTGCCAAAGTGCATAACCTGCATTTATCAACATTGAACCTCATTTTTCAGTTTGCTGCCCAGTTTCCCAACTTAGACAAATCACTCTGTAAAGTGGCAGCATCCTGCATGGAACCTATAGTTCTGCACAATTTAGTATCATCTGCAAAAATAGAAACAGTACTTTCAATGCCCACCTCCAGGTCATTAATAAACAAGTTGAAAAGCAAGGGACCTAGGGGCTTAGTACAGAGTCCTTATTGCTGGTCTGCAGGGAAATCATTCATATTTTACACCAGTAAGAAGTCCAGGGGGTACAAAGACATATATACACCATACTAAAGCTGCTACAAATGTATGCCAAAGTAGCCAATGTAAATAATGTAAATACAGAAAGTGGCTTACAGAAACTTCTAAGACTTTGTTGTAGGAATACAGATAACATATAGCTGAAGCTTCTAAGACTTCACTGTGGGCATACAGATTATGACTTGCTAAAGCTAAGACTTCACTTCACCATACATTAGCACAATAATGCTCAAGTTCTACAAAATCAACATATACTGATATATATATATATATATATATATATATATATATATATATATATATATATATATATATATATATATATAAAACAAACAAGGGAAAGTTGTGCTCACCACTATTTTTTAAAACCATGAGGGTGTGACCACAAAATACATATAGTCAACTACAAGAGGTCCTCTGCACTCAACCCATTATCAATATATTTAAGACAGAGACATTTTGTGCATACTGCTACTAAAAAATGCCTTACCCTTTAAACAACACAGGGATTGTTTGTCCATATATTGCAATATATTCAAGCTGGCCAACTACGTCAAAGTCATCCCATATCTGGCCAGTCCTACGCTTAATTTTCATCTGATTCATTAAGAATTCAATTGCTTATACATTTTACAAAGGGACTAAGTTTTACCTGCAACTTACTAGCTGCTTTCAAAGTAAAACTCCCAAACTTGGCTGCCCTTTTATCAGACACCAGTGGGATCACCTGACTATAGCTGGGAGGGGTGGGAGCTACAACATAGAGCTGGTCACTGCTCCTGTATAACTATAACAAACAAGGGAAAGTTGTGCTCACCACTATTTTTTAAAACCATTAGGCGGGGGTGCAATGAGGGTGTGACCACAAAATACATATAGTCAACTACAAGAGGTCCTCTGCACTCAACCCATTATCAATATATTTAAGACAGAGACATTTTGTGCATACTGCTACTAAAAAATGCCTTACCCTTTAAACAACACAGGGATACTACAACTCTTGTAGTTGACTATATATATATATATATATATATATATATATATATATATATATATATATATATATATATATTGTAGTTTTGATACAAAAGGGTAAATTTATCAAAGAGTGAAGTTCCGCCACTAGAGTGAAATTCCGCAGCTCTCAATTCATTTCTTTGGGATTTTGAAAGGCGTATTTATCAATGGGTGAAAGTTCAATATAAATACGCCTATAAAAATCCCAAAGAAATGAACGGAGAGTGGCGGGATTTCACTCTAGTGGCGGAACTTCACTATTAACTTCACTCTTTGATAAATATACCCCAAATTGTTGTCCTAAAGGATTTTATAATTCTCATGCATGATACTATCATCATCTATATAAAGCACTGAAATTGTTCCAGTTTATGAAGGAATTAAAATTCATCTTGATGTTGGCATAGGTTTCAATATGTGCTCCTAATAAACAAACTATAAACTAAAGCTTCCCCAATGTATTAATTTGCCTACTGAGCATATTTTACTTGGGCATAACCAACACTAGAGAATACAAATGCACAAGAAATGCAAATATCTTTCTCCTGTCACCACTAAAATTTCATCTTGCCATGTAACATATACAGTATGTTTGACCTCATTATCACAATGAATACAACATTTTCTTGAACCAGTCACATGCCTTCCTCTATTTTATTAATTTTTAAATATGGGGAAAATGGGAAATTTTTAAATACATTTTTTTCATGATAAAATAAAAAGGTTGAATTTTGATTGGCTTCCTTAAAGATTAGTATACAAAGTAGAAGGCCATTGTGAAGAAGAGAAATATGCTTGTAGGAAGAAGAAAACAAATTAAGATTATCTCACCTAATATTAAAATTAATTAAGTACAAAGTGAAAAAAATAACAGCAAGTTCAAAGCTCTGGATTCAGTTCAGAATAATTTAAATGCATTTCTTATGAGTGCTGGAATATGAAGAATTCCTAAACAGGTAAATCTTACATTGTACATCTTATAATTTGTTCAGGTTGCCAACTTACCTAATTAATATTGTTTTTAGGTATGTGCAGTGGTTGGGGAGATAGCCACTATCTTACCTTTGATGGAACCTATTATACATATCAAGGAAAATGCACCTATGTTCTTGTGGAAGAAATTGTGAAAACCATTGATAACTTTGGCATTTACCTTGACAATTATGACTGTGGAGATAAAACCAGTATTACTTGCCCACGCAAACTCACTATACGACATGACTCTCAGGAAATTACCATTTCATCCCAAACCGACACTCCTCTAAGCTTAGAGGTAAGTAATAGTTACATTCTTCTTAATGAACCTGATGTCAATGTAGCACACACACATAAAATGTTGCATATGCCAGAACAATATGGGCATGAGGTGAGAAAGCATTTGTGTCCCTTAGCACTTTGTAGTTTTGCTTCTTGTCAGTAGTATATTAACAATTGTGGCTTTAGTGAGGAGATGCTATGAAGTCAGATAACAGGATTTTACAACATTTTCTATCATAGGCTCATGTAAATGGAAATCTAATATTGCTTCCTTACACAAAATATGGAGTAAACATTTACAAATCCGGAGAATATTTTGTAGTTGAAATACCACAGCTGAAGACCAATGTCACTTATAATGGTTTGACCTTCAACATAAAGATGCCATATGGAAGGTTTTCTAAGAACACACTTGGACAATGTGGTAAGTGGCAGCATGAAGTTGAAGCTTTAATGGTTTAGATGCTAAATATTTACAATTATGTATTTAACATCTGTTGATCTTGAGTTTTCATTTTAAGTTTCTTTATGGGGGATTCCCCATATTAGTAATGGATATATATCTTCCATTCCTTTTCCAAGTTTTATATTGTATTATCAAAGTTCATCAATGGATAGTGCTAAAATTCTTATGGATAGCATTTTCATATGTATCCTATATTTTATATTATGTATAATGATTTATGTAGAAATATAGTGTTGTAATAAACTGTGTTTAACATAATGCAGCTTGCCCAAGCACAGGCATTTTCTGCCTTGCTGTCTCCATATGGGCCACATTGGGAATATGTGATGTGGCTGTTGGCAGTTGTATCATTGGTGCTTGGCAGAAGCCTCTGTAAACTCCCATCTACCTGTATCTGTAGAATTTACTTTTGTGTAATGCCACTCTGTTATATGGTTGAAATAACAATAGTGTAAATGGTGGGTGTGTGTTTTCTTATATCAGCATCTTCCAAAATAGTTGGGAATACAAAAAAACTGTAATATAATTAAATTATTTTATCTTAGGTACCTGCACCAACAACCAAGCTGATGACTTAATGATGGCTAATGGTACAATCACAACTAACTGGGTAGCTATGGCTGATTCGTTTATGGTAAATGACCCAATCAAGCCTCAATGCCAGAGCATTCCTCCAGTACCTCCTACAATACCTCCAACTTGTAAATCTTCTCTCTGTGATCTCATCATGGGACCGTAAGTATTGGTTTGTCATGCATTTATGTTATTTTTTTATATTATAAGAACATTTACGGAGTTATTTATCAAAGTTCGAGTGTTAGAGGTTATTTTTTCCCTCGAATGAACTTAAAAGTCGAATGGTATCTTATTTATGAAAAAACTTGAATGGCAAAAACCTGAATGTGTAAGTTTGAATCCCACAACTCAAAACTCAAATTGATCGAGTTTTCTGCAGAAAATTTCTACAGAACATCAACAGGTTTGAGGTGGTGTATTTTCAAATTCAAGCTTTTCCAGGGTTGGGGTATAATAAATCTTGAATATTTTAGGTTTATTTTTAAGAAAACTCAATCGATTGGCATTTCCAAAAATGTGAGTTTTGATTAAAAAAAATATAATTTGACAACTGGAATTTTCAAGGAAAACTCGAACCTTAATAAATCTGACCCAAATGTTGTAAATGCGGCGTTGATAGGAAAAAATGTGTTATGAGAGTTTTCTGAGTACAGAAAATCTCTTGCCTAATTTAATATGGCACATGTAAACATCAACAATCTAAATATACAACTTAGAAAATAGATATAAAGTCATTAAAAATATACTTATAGCCTGTTCTTGCTGATTCTTAGAAACAAAAACAATATTAGTAATGGTGTTTTGGAAACCTACCAGCTGTTTCACATTTGATGACTTTCTAGTTTGTCAAGTGTGGGGGGGATTCCTTACCATCTCCAAAAGGGTAACTTTGTACTAATAGTTAATTTAATAATGTCTGCAATACACTGGAAGTAAGTTAACATGCTTTAGCATAAAACATAATTTGTAATTTTAATTTATATGAACTAAGATTTGCTTTGTGTATCCTTAATAGAAAATAAAAGATTTGCAAGAACATAATTGATTGATTCCAAGTTATATTTCAGATATGAGTATACATTGCATTTTTCTCACAATGCTTTATGTTCTACCTATAAAAAACATTTCTATATCTCACTTTTGTCTTGCACATCTTGCATAATTTGTGGATAGAATAAACAATTTGATAAACACTACTACAGGTGTTATTAACCCTTTCAAGATATGATGTGAACTACTTCTTTATTTGTATTTCTTTAAAGGGTTTTCCAAAAATGCCATGGGTTCCAACCACCAGAACCTTTCTACCAAGCATGTCTTTCAGACAGCTGCAATGTAGCTAACTCACAAAAAGAATGTACAAGTTTACAACATTATGCCTCAATCTGCGGTGATAGTGGTGTCTGCATTCAGTGGAGGAGCCAGGCTCCAGCTTGTCGTAAGTTTCCTATTCAGCTCTTGTTCATTAGGTCAAAACCCATCGCTAGATATAGTTGCATTGTATACATTATTCAATAGGCACATTTCTTTTATAATATGAATAACATGTTTTATCTTGTTCTTGTTTTAGCAATTACTTGTCCTTCTAACAGAGTGTATAATGCATGTGGCCCAGCTCTCCCTATAACCTGCCAAACTACGTAAGTAGCCATTCCTGTTCTTTTTAATAAATAGTAAAACCATTACTTAATATATTTGTATAATACTTATTTTTTATTGAGTGCTATATTTATGCAGTGCTATAACTATTCTAAATTGCACTGCATATAAGATATAAGTAAGTCAACCTTCAGAACAAAAGTGTTTTTCCATTGTCTTAAAAAAATGCAAAAAGAATCAAACGATTTGAACGATTTTATTATACGATCGTACGATTTTCCCAAAAAATCCTTCGACACACAGGAGGTCCTCCATAGGCTAAACAGCAATTCGCCAGGTTTAAGTTGGACGAAGTATTGAAGTCGAAGTTTTTTTAAAGAGACAGTACTTTGATTATCGAATGGACGAATAGTCGAATGATTTTTACTTCGAATCAAATTCCCTCGAATTCACTTCGACCCTTGATAAATCTGCCCCTAAATATTTGTCTAGAGTTTGACTATTAATAAACAGAAATACCATCAAAGCTACCCCTTTCTGCTCTTCTGTGGCACTTGGAGGACAATGCAGCCTTATAATACACCTCTTCTGTAAATGTGTTGAGAAAACTTTTCTGAAGTGCCAAATGTGTGCCCTTCATTGTCTAAATTCATATCCCATGAAGAGTGTTTCACCAATCAATTGCCTTTAAAGGTAAAATGTTCTACTTCATTTTTGAATCTGTGTGTGGTCTTTTTAGGCCAAGAGATGTGACAGAAATGAAAAATAATAAGCGTGTTGTGGAAGGATGCTTCTGTGCCAAAGGTAGCATGCCATTTAGCATGGCAATTGATGTCTGCGTAAGCGACTGTGGTAAGTATATGTACTTTTGTTTTATCCAGGCAGGCTAACCTATCTATAGGACTCCATCCCCCATATGTAATAAAAGGCTCTAAGTTTGCCCAGGAGCAGTAACCTATAGCAACCAATAAGATGTTGACTTTTAAACAGGTGACCAGTAAATTCTACCCAGTGATTGGTTGCTATGGGTTAGTGCTCCTGGGCAGACTTAGTGTCTTTTATTACATAACCCACCATGTCTGTAAACAATAAGGACAATTAATTTTGTGCAATGCACCATGGTTTGCCTTTACACTAGCCTCTTACTTTATTACTCCACAGGGAATGTTTCACCATTTGGAGTGAGTGTGCCATTATTAATTGTAGTAATACAGTAGAAGTATAGTAGTATTATAATACTACTGTAGTAAAAGCAGTGAGTTTGAGAAGAAAAACCTTAAGCAAAGCCGAGGAGATAAATCATGTTCCCTATAAAACACAAATTTTTACTTATGAATAGATTGAACAAAATCCATTTTCATTATACAGTAGATATTAATAATTCAATGAAACAACTGCCAACCTCCATGCTTTAGAACTTTCTACATAATCAAATATTATTTATTTTTGCAATGAACATGGCACACAGAGCATAGATTGTCCCGTTTATGGTGAACAAATCAATATAAAATCCTTTTTTTACACCTGGTACACTTGGATATTTCTTCATTCTTATGAAGTAATTAATGTTTTTTGTTGTTGTTTTTTTTTCAGGGTGTGTTGGGCCAGATAATGTTCCCCACAAGGTATTCATTATTTATTCTATATGGAAATAAATATTGTTGTTTGTATGCGTATTTGCCAACATTTTAACCTTTTTTATAATAATTCATCATCATCATTTATTTATATAGCGCTGTCAAGATACGCAGTGCTTTTATATATAATTGTTTTATTGATCAAGTAAAATGGCTTTGGTAAATAGCTATCACAGAAATGTATCAGAAGCAACATATTATGTCACAAGTCATTATCATACCAAGTAGCTCAGTAACTGCTTGATAGCTGTGCCAGACCGCTGTCACTATTCTGACCTTTCTTTATTCACAAAAAATTGACTTTTTGATGTTGAGCTAAAAGTGTTAAACACTGTTTGTCTCTTTGCAGTTTGGAGAATCATTTGAGCATAATTGTGAGACCTGCAAGTGTTTGGAGGGTGGTCGTGGAATAACCTGCCAAAAACAACAATGCCATCGTGTAAGAAAGGAAGAGTGTTCTCGGGAAGGTTTCTACCAAGTGACTCAAGTCAGCACTACAAACAAGTGCTGTGAAGAAACTGTATGCAGTACGTATCTAAAACTCCTCTATTATTTTGTTATATACACTAACAACAAATACAATCCTCTAATCTGCAAAAAAAAAACACACTAAGGGGCAGATTTATCCAGGGTCGAATTTTGAGTTCATGGGAGTTTCTAAAAATTAAAAAGAAACAACCAATCAAAATTTATTGAAAAAAAAATGTTTGTTTTTTTTCAATTCAGGTGAATAGGATTGACCCACAAACTCAGATCGAATTTGAATCGAATTTGAATCAAATTCAATTAGAGTTTTTTCTCTGAAAAAGATTTGATTTTCAGGAGTCCACCAAACTACTCCAAATTAATTGTAGGAAGTCTCCCATAGGCTAAAACATCAATTCGGAAGTTTTTAGATGTCGGATAGTCAAATTCGAATTCTTAAAGGGACAGAACATGATACATTTTGAAATTCAAATTTGATTTTTTTTTTTTCGAATCGAATTTGGACTATTCCCTAGTGGAATTACACTAAAATAAACTTGAATTTGAATGTGAAAATTCTGATTTTTTATTAGACCCTTGACAAATCTGCCCTTAAACTATTTAGACATCTAAAACCATAAAATAATTACCAGTTTGGTTGGGCAATTTGGTCATGCTGCCAATCGCATTTTCATTAATGCCAGCTCAGAGGTTTGGTTTTAGAAGACCACCTTCCAATTCAAATTTTGCCAGTGCACCGTTTTGTAAATTGATGTTGTACTGGCATATAAGGAAGGGAAGAGCGTCTTTACATACTGTAGCATTGATTGTTCAACTGTTGTTAGACTTAACCAACAGAACAATAATATTTGGCCATCTTTGTGTATAACCAGTTGTATGGTTATAAGTTGTCTAGTATATGGCCACCTTTTCCACTGAAAATTATATTTTCTTTTGTGTAAAGAAAAAAAGCTATATATGAAACACTGTCAAGGATTTTAAAATTAAATATAAATACAATCACAACTAAAAGCAGTGTGTGTCTGTTCTTTGGTACTGACTACTCTGTTTGCCAGGCAATAATATTCTAAAACAATATATAAACAATGAGGTTCAAAAACAGATCTCCTCCAGTTAAAACTGCAGTCCATATTATTACTTATTTCTTCATTTTCTTACTTTTTAAATCAAATTTGTGGTTTGCAAATCAGTGTTGTCTATAGCAAATTCATACCTACATACATATGCTTAAGAAACTGATTTTCAATCTTGTTTGAAGGATGTGACCCAAGTCGATGCTCAAATACCTTCCCTAAATGTGGACCTGGATTTGAACTTAAGGTTGGCATCAAGGAAGGGCATTGCTGTCCTACTTATGTTTGTGGTAAGTTTGTGGTAAACTGAATGCATACCATTAAAAATAACTAAATGGGATATCTTAGGAGTCACCTAGATATTATTAATAGAAGACTATGACAAGGCAAAAACGACAACATTTAATACATGTACTCGCAACCATTCATTTTTTGATTTATGTAGCCATCTAGTCCTAAAAGTGAGGCAATCATCATAGCAGAGGTTTTTTTGAGTTTTGAGTCTAGAAGGATAGGGACAAGTAGGGTCAATTAGCAAGAGCCATAGATGAGAACAAAGAGAAAATGAGTGAGAAGTGAGTGATGCTCAAAAAAAGGGTGGGAGGGGAAAACTTGGAAAATAAGTACATGGGGAAATAGAGGAGACTGCTGTGAGGGATAAAGGCTTAAAGAGGCTCTGGTGAGAAGATTACAGAAAATGCTTTGCAAACAATGGGGATGTTAGTAGTAAATGATGGAAAAGTTTGTGGTTAAGGAAAACAGTGAAGAAAAATAATGGTGAAAAATTGTGGAGACTGAAGTGTTGGTGGGGGGAACTGGGCAGAAGAGGGTGGGGATTTAGGGAAATATAGGGAGAAGAAAGTGGGGGATTTCTTGTAAGATTCTTGTGTCTCTGTGTGAGATAAAGGGTTTTCTTTATAAAAATTAAGAGAGCTGGGGAACAGTTGGGTTAGGATTTCTTTTATTATAATTTACAAATCAAGAAAACAAATGAATGATTTAAGGGTTTGATATATGGCTGATTAATGCATTTCTACTTGCATGGTCTTATGAATACTTCAGAAAAAGCAAAACAAAATATTTTCATGTCAATCTTATTCTGAGACACATGTTAGGACATATGTAACTTACAAAAGTAAAATCAAACATCTGATGCATTTTTTCACCTCCCTCTTCCAGAGCCAAAACACGTTTGTATTAGTGGAAACGCTGAATACTTGGTAAGCAGCATTTTTAGGAGATAAGAAGCCCAGTAAAGCTTAGACATCTAGATTTTGGCAAACCAGTTTAGTACAAATGTTTATATAAGTAAATAAACCAAATAATATAAATATAATGTCACATGTATATATACATGTTGCGCTCACCATTCATTTTTAAAAACATTAAGCAGGGGTGCAATGAGGCTGTGAACACAAAATTCACATAGACGAAAAGGTCCTCTGCATACACCCATTATCTTTATATTAAAGACATTTTGTGCATTAACCTACTAAAAATGCCTTACCCTTTAAACAATACAGGAATTGTTTATCCATATATTGCAATATATTTAAGATGGCCAACTATGTCAAAGTCATCCCTGGTATGGCCAGTCCATTATGCATTTTGGAGACACACACACAAAAATAAACAGCTGGACTCATTTATAAACTTCACACTGAATGGTTCACACAGTGAAAAAACTGCCTGTGCATGGTTATATTTATAAAGCTGGCTAAGAGTGGTGGACGTGGGGGCACATTTACTTTGCTCGAGTGAAGGATTAGAATAAAAAAATACTTTGAATTTCGAAGTATTTTTTTGGCTACTTCGACCATCGAATTGGCTACTTTAACCATCGACTACGACTTTGAATCGAACGATTCGAACTAAAAATCATTCGACCATACTGTACTGTCTCTTTAAAAAAAACTTCGACCACCTACTTTGCCACCTAAAATCTACCAAGCACCAATGTTAGCCATAGGCTTTCTAGGCAATTTGTGATTGAAGGAAAATCGTTTGATCGATGGATTACGAATTGCGGTAAATCCTTCGACTTTGATATTTGAAGTCGAAGGATTTAACTTTGATGGTCGAATATCGAGGGTTAATTAACCCTCGATATTCGACCCATAGTAAATGTGCCCCATAATGTCAGAATTATGTATTTTTTTTTCACATTGTGAATGTCTGTAAGCAACTTTATTAAATACTGGCATAATCGGAATTGTAAAAACGCACAATGGCAACCAAATTTGCCGGAATTTGCAAAAACCAGAAAGATGGGCACAACAGTTTCAATATTTTACAACTTATTTGTGAATAAATATGCACATGTACCCCCAGTGTGTTTGCAACCGTTTTAACAGTCAGCCAACCCTACACATTCACTGTCTAACTACCAAATCCAATATACTTTATATATAATAAAGGGAGCAGTAGTTTTATTACTTTCCCTTGGGATTACTTTTGGTATCGGACTTTGATATTTGAAGTCGAAGGATTTAACTTTGATGGTCGAATATCGAGGGTTAATTAAACCCTCGATATTCGACCCATAGTAAATGTGCCCCATAATGTCAGAATTATGTATTTTTTTTTCACATTGTGAATGTCTGTAAGAACTTTATAAATATGGCATAATCGGAAATTGTAAATAACGCACAATGCAACAAATTTGCGAATTTGCAAAAACCAGAAAGATGGGCACAACAGTGCAATATTTTACAACTATTTGTGAATAAATATGCACTGTACCCCCAGTGTGTTTGCACCTTTTAACAGTCAGCCAACCCTACACTTCACTGTCTAACTACCAAATCCAATATACTTTATATATAATAAAGGGACAGTGTTAAGTTCTTTTTATTACTTTTTTCACACACTTGAGGACAAATATTCTGAAAATTTAATTGAGTAAATATTGACTCCAGACATATAATTATTATTTATTATTATAAACATTTATTTATAAAGTGACAACATATTCTGTAGCACTGTACAATACAAGAGTTTACATACAAAAATAGCCACTACAAGAGATAAAGAGGGTCTTTGTAATATTACTGTTTTATTGCACTTCTTTAGTAATTGTTAGTTATTTAGTAATGAGTTAAATGTTGCATTGTGGTGCATTGTTGTTATTATAAAAGCCAATGTTGCACTACTGTGGCCTATAAATACATATTTATAGTTGCACCAAATCTTATGGTTTTTTTTGTGTTCCCACAGCCTGGATCTCATGTTTACTCAGAGAAGTGTGAGAGTTGTGTTTGTGAACAACATGGAAGGAATTTTACAATTGCCTGCAACCCAATTGTCTGCAACATAAAATGCCCAGCTGTAAGTAGTGTGCAATGAGCATTATAAGATTTTGACAATGGCAAGGGGAATCCCTTTCTTTCACATCCTTTCCAAATACACAATGTACTGTACTAAAGTAATGGCACACATCTATAACAAAAGTGTTCAAAGTATACAAGTTTATTAACAGCTTATACTTACTTGAACAGGGTTTTAAGGTACAGAAAAATTCCCCATCTGACTGCTGTGGTTCCTGTCAGCAAACCAACTGTTTGGTGAATTATGATGGCTCCTACCGGCTTATGAATGTAAGTTCAGTCATAGCTAAAATGTTGCATCATATAAAAAGTATCTGTCTAACATGTATATTTAATTAAAAAATGTATTATTTAATGTTTTATATTTCATCATTTTTTGATTTTTAATGTCAAGTAAAAATGTAACATTGTAAAAAAAAAAAAAATCTTGCAACTTACCACTACTTTATTTATCTCTTATAATTTAGCCTGGAGATGTGCTGCCCTCTATGAATGATAACTGCACAATGTACAAATGCTCATTAAACAAGGATCAGTTTGTCACCACAGTCTCTCAAATCTCTTGCCCATTATTAAATGAAGAAGACTGTGAGCCTGTAAGTAATCCATATTTGCTATGCACCACAATACATAATCGCATGATACCATTGTTATCTTGTAAAGACCATAGTATGTCATTAATCAATACAGGTAGGTAGTTAGTTATATCAAATCATCATTAAATGCAATAGGAACATTTGTAAACAGAGATTGTATTAGTATTAGCAATCCCTGTTTCTGTCTGTCACTTACTCTTTACTGTTTTTCCTTCTGGTAATCTCTAGGCAGAAGGATGCAACTCTATTGCTTATTATCCACATTGTGAAAAATATTGCATATGATGAATGTTATTTTTAAGACACTACTGCTTTTTCCTCCCAATACCAGGGAAGCATTCAACTCTCACCTAATGGATGCTGTAAAACATGTAAGTTCTTTATACATTTATTATATTATTTTATTATTTTTATATTATTTTATATGTGTTCATTCCTTTCCATTTATATAACACCTATTATAAAATTATTTTAGAAAGATGCTTTGAAGCAAATGGCAATAACATAAAGGAGACATATTGAGGGTCATTTATCAACACTGGGCAAATTTGCCCATGGGCATTAACCCATGGCAACCAAACAAATTGCTGCATTCATTGTTCTACTTGCAGCTGGCTTCAAAAAGCTAATCACTGATTGGTTGCTATAGGTTACTGCCCATGGACAAATTTGCCCAGTGTTGATAAATGAGCCCCAGTGTGTGAAAAACAAGAATGCGCCAGTCCATTATACTCTTTTAAATATTAAAGGAATGTGCTTAAATAGTAGTGTTTTAGTTGATTTATTGAGATTTTTTTTCAAAAACCTTACTAGCCCCACCCATAGGTTCCACTTCCTGCTGCCTCCTTTCCCAGGCTGTGCAGGGCAGCTGTCAGCACCACACTGTAATATAGGAATCAATCAGAAGCTAGGATGGCCTGAAATCTGCCTTTGCTTATGTAACTGTGGGGCTGTGATTGGCTTTTACTCTCCTACTGTGCTTCTGACAGAGATCATTTAGTACATGCCCACCTCTCATTTGAACTTGAACATTAACTGATCTATAGGGAGCTCCAATAAAAACACAATTTTAAAAGATAATACATATGTTTAGCTCAAATTAAAACCAGCTCCATTTTCATTATTGCCTGAAATATAAGGGTGGGTGGGGTTACTTATCCTATCCTTGTCTCCTTTAAGGTCATGCAAGTCAACTTCCCATTATTGATTAAATGCTAAGGATAAGACCTCAATATATCATTTCCATGTTTTCTGCAGAAGCAGGTTCCTGTGAACTTAGTCAAAATACTTTAATTGCCTACTAAATCCAATTAGTGTAAAGTGACTTGCAGTCTCTAAACAGAGAATGAGTAAATTATGTAAATCATAATAAAACATCTATACCTATTTTAATGCATCTGAAAACATGAGAATCAGTTTGCCTCATGAAAGTGGATAATTAATTATAGTGTAAAGCCTTTTCATAAGCCAGTAGGTACATTGTTTTAATTGCAAAGCATTTTCTTGCATATCAGTAGTGATAATATCTCTCTCTCTATATGACAACTAATTTTCTACCATTGGCAATTCTTATGTCAGGCATTACTGTGGATGGCGTAACGTCCCATCTAGGGGCACATCCATTAAAATAAAAAAGCAAGGCATACAATATTTGAAAATCAAATTTCCAAACATTTATCAAAATCTCAAAAAACAAATGCTGCCAAGTTTCTTTAAACGTTAGTGGGAAAGTGGATAGTCACACAGCACTGATTTGGCCTACAAGTAAATAGAATTAATTGAAGTCACTGTATGGAAGTTCTGTTCTATGGAAGAAAAATTGCTGCACTTACTTACTGGAGAAAAAGACTGGGTACACAGCACAGAAAACGGAAAAGTCATATAGAATATCATGTAAAGCAAGGCACTCACAGGACTTTAAAATATGGTGAAAAAGAGATTTTAAAAGTATATATATATATATATATATATATATATATATATATATATATATATATATATATATATTTAACTGAATGGCTGGGAGATTTAGTACTATCTATTTATATATTATATACTTATATAATTTGTATGTTACATTTCTGAAAATAAGTAAAGTCATGTCATAAAGTCTTTAAACAGCTGTAATGCAATTACACTATAGGTATCCAAAAGGATGGCTCCTGCAACGTACAGACATTTGATGATTATTTGACCTACCAAGGGTGCACATCTTTGACGAGGGTCAGAATGTCTCGCTGTGAAGGATCCTGTGGAACCTCTTCAATGTAAGCTAAAAATAATTGTTACATAAACTGAATATGGATTCTGATTATATACACTTAGGGGCAGATTTATCAAAGGTCGAATTTCGAAGTGTAATATACTTCAAAATGCGACCATCAAATGGCTATACTTCGGGGCACATTTACTTAGCTCGAGTGAAGGAACAGAATAAAAAATACTTAGAATTTCGAATTATTTTTTTGGCTGCTTCGACCATCAAATTGGCTACTTTGAACTTCGACTACGACTTCCACTTCAAATCGAACTGAAAATCGCTCGACTATTCGACCATTCGATAGTCGAAGTACTGTCTCTTTAAAAAAACTTCGACCCCCTACTTTGCCACCTAAAACCTACCGAACCTCAATGTTAGCCTATGGGGAAGGTCCCATAGGCTTTCTAGCCAATTTGTGATCAAAGGAAAATCTTTAGATCGATGGATTAAAATCCTTCTAATAGTTCGGTTCGAAGGATTTAATCGTTCAATCGAACGATTAGTCCTTCGATCGTGCGAACGAATATCGCTAAATCCTTCTACTTCGATATTCAAAGTAGAAGGATTTAACTTTGACAGTCGAATATCGAGGGTTAATTAACCCTCGATATTCGACCATTAGTAAATGTGCCCCTTTGACTTCGAATAACGAACAGTATCATCTATTCAAAAAAGAAATTTTCCTATATTAAGCAGAATTCAGTTGGAAATGGAGAGGGTATAAAAAACCCTTAATTGGGGGAAATGCTGAGGCAAATATGTAAAAATATATTGTTTCTTTCACACACATCTAGTAAAGTGATTTGTTCCCACATCTAGTAACCCATAGACCTGAACAGTAAATTCTACCAACTGACTCAATGCAAACTCTACCAAATGACATGTAGCAAACTCTATTGTACTAGATATAGAAGACATCCATGGGGTTTTGTCTGATGAGCTGTTCTGTAATCAAAAAGTGAACAATTTGACCTTGGATAGAAAACAGTTGTGTGTAAGACCCTTGCAATAATTTAAATTTAACTTAAATTTCCTCTGTCTAGGTACTCTGCTGAAGCACAGGCTATGTCCCATACATGTTCTTGTTGCCAAGAGGTTCAGACTACAATGAATGAAGTCAAGCTGCAGTGCCCTGATGGAACATTAATTGATCACACGTTCATTGATGTGCAGGAGTGCAAGTGTACGGGCACCAAATGTCCAGATAGAAATGTATAGTTTAAACATTTACATCATTTAGGAGGCATTTTAATTAAATAGAAAAAAAAAATTATTTAATAATCACTTTACTTTTAAATAAATTTATTATAAATTTGTATTGATTTATACCTTTGCCTCCAAAAATAAAGTACTTTCTGATGCAAAGCAAACTAGAGTGTGAAAGATTCATTCTTATGATTCCTATAGGTACACTTGATAATGACAACAATATTGTAGGTCAATATTTATATGGAAATATTAATGTGTTGATACATGAATTAACTTAATTGGTAATGCTGCATGAGTTAAGTTTGGGGCGTGATTGACTAAATGGTCATACTACCTATTGTATTAGGTAGGGTTTGGGGGACGAGGAGAGCATGTAAAAGAGATAAAGTAAGCAATCGGCATTAGTAGATTTTATATGTAAATTTATTTTGAGGCATTTTGTTATTGTTTCACCTCAATTAGTCAGGTGTATTTTTTTTATCCTATTGTTATGGAGTAGGCAGTGTATTTAGTGAAACACAAAGTGGATTGTCTGTCTTTATAATGGCAGATTGTCAGCCTGAGCCAAAAAAAAATTCTTGACTTAAATACATTTTTATGCTCTTGGTAAACTGACAAATATTCACAGTATTGCACTTGAGAAATATTACCTGGCAAAAAGATGTGAATGGTTGCTAATGCAAATAGAATGTTCACCAATGAAAAGTTAATTTTCCATAACTTTGTTTACTTCTTTTGGTAAATTGCTTAGGGTGGGAAATTGTTTTGCAGAAAATACTCCAAGTTTTAACTGCATGCCTTAAGTAAATATGCACAAGTGTGTATCACGGAATTTAGGACCAAGATCCTTTATTCATGGTTGTCTTTTAAAGAAGCCAACAAGAATTAGAAGTGTAAAATAGATTTATTTATTATAGATGTATTTGTAAATTTAGAACTAAAGCTAAACAAGGAGACATGCAGCCTGTTGTTGAGACAAAAAAGAATGTGAGAACTGTGAGCACTGTGAGCAAGATTATCATAACAACAGTTTATTCAAATAGTTTTTCTATAAGTAAAATAGAAAATGTATTTGAAGGGAAAGAGAAAGAGGTGCAAGAGAGAACAAACATATGCAGTAGTGCTGCACAAATACATATAACTCTTTTTGTAGTGTCTGGTGCTGACTGTAGCACTGTCTGCCCAGGTTGGGTATTCACTCCAAAGAAATATTCCAGCATATTATATTATTTTATTGTTGTCTTCAGTCAGCTTTTCACTTCTCTCTCTCCTATTCATATGGCACCATTTTCTTGTTGTATAGTCCTCTCCTTATTCATTTTTTTCTGTTTAACCCATTGGTGCAGTTCTCTCTTGCACCTCCGAAATTGTGAACAATGTGATTTATTTGTGCCACAAAACAGGTGACATTTCGGGCTTCGCTAGCCCTTTATCAATGAGGCTTGATAAAGGGCTAAGCCTGAAAAGTCACCTGTTTTGTGGCACAAATAAATCACATTGTTCCCAATTTCGGACGTGCAAGAGAGAACTGCACCAATGGGTTAAACAGAAAAAAATGAATAAGGAGAGGACTATACAACAAGAAAATGGTGGAATATGAATAGGAGAGAGAGAAGTGAAAAGCTGACTTTAGACAACAATAAAATAAAAAATAATACAAAAGAAGAAGAATATTATTTAAAGGGGGTAAGAAAAAATGAACTAAGAATGCCTTGAAGAGGGGAAAAAAGAGTGTGATAGAGGATTACTGTTCCATCACATAGATAAAATGAGTTGGAAGAGAGAACTTAGAAGAGAAAAGAGGAAGATGAAGAGGGATTTCATGCGGAGAATATTGCTTAAAGGATATGAAAAGAAGAAGGAATTAGGAAATAAATCCAGAGGGGAAGGAAATAAAGATTGGGACTGAAAATAGAAGTGGAAAGGATTTAAACTAAGATACAAAATAAGGTCTTCACAAGTGGAGAGTAGAGAAATAAGGACATCAAAATCATTTGAGAGAAGACTACAAAACAGAAAAACATTGAAGAAGGAAAATTAAACTGGAGTTAACAGATAAAACATTGAGTAAGAGGAATAGAGATCTAAGGACAGGTATAGGTAGAAAAAGGAAGGCTGAACCAAAATAATTTTACAAATTGTATCTAAAGTTTTATATTAAAATCTCCTCTTGTGAAGTGTCAGTTCTTGTTTACTAGCTTCTAATCAGTTAAAAAATGCTCAGCATCAACAGACATATTTGCTTGTATGCTTTTGAATAATTTAAATTGAGGCAAAACTGTGTAAGGGATACTTAATGGCGATTCGGTCCACTCTGACACCATGGACAAGATGGTGGCTCCCAGGAGTTTCACGTGGCATGTTCTGAAGACAATGCATCAAAATGTTTGCGGCGTCAGGATGCCAGCATGTCAAAATGTGCACAGCTTCATGACACTGGCACGTCAAAACACTTAGCATCAACGCGATATGTCAGCACGTGCATGACATCACGTGTGAAAATCTGTCTATAAAAGATGCCAGTTTTTTTAACTTCGACCTTTGATAAATATGCCCCTATGTGTTTGAGCGAGCCAAGGTGGTGTACGCGATTACCCATCTGGAAGGGAAAGCTCTAGAATGGCCATCTCCCCTGTGGGAAAAAGACTCGCCCTTAATTCAAGATGCCAAAGCTTTCCTCCAGGCTTTTCAGACAATTTTTGATGCTTCTGGCCGGATCGCCTCTGCTTCATCTTGGTTGTTATAGTTTTGTCAAGGGAATCAGAGTGCTAGCGAATTTGCCATTGATTTCTACACGTAATCTGCTGAGACAGGTTGGAACAATAGAGCTTACCATGACACATTTTACCAAGGGCTATCTACTCAGCTGAAAAACGATTTGGTCTCTCGTTAAAAAACCTACACTATTGGATGACCTCATTTGCACTGGCCATAAAGGTGGATACTCGTCTTCGTGAGCATCAGTCTGACAAAGATAGGAGTAGAAAGTTTCAACCTATGTTGGCCCCACGTTTCCAGAAACCCACTTAACTACTCCCTGGCACCATGCCTCCTCGGGGACGCACATACCCACTCTCTCTTTACGAAACAAAAGCTATGAAGGAATATATACCGGAAAATCTTCAAAGAGGATTCATCAGTCCCTCTTCTTCACCTGCTTGAGCAGGGTTCTTTTTTGTGGAGAAGAAAGATGGCAGTTTATGACCCTGCATTGATTATCGGGGCCTAAATTAAAATTACCTTGAAAAACCACTATCCTAAAAAAAACAAAAAAAACACAATCTCATCCTGAACAGAATTATGATATTGGAAACCAGGAACTTCTGGCTGTCAAATTAGCCCTGCAGGAATGGAGGCATTTGTTAGAAGGCTCTACTTTTCTGGTGACAATCTTCATTGACCACAAAAATCTAGAGTATATTCAAGCCCTCAAACGTTTAAATCCCAGACAGGCTTGGTGGGCACTCTTCTTTTTACAATTCCATTTCATCATAACTTTCTGGCCTGGCTCTAGAAATAAAAAGGCTTTCAAGAAGCTTCATTCCTGAGGATCCTTGCATTAAGGACACTGATACCATTGTTCCCCCAGCTAAAATCATGGCTGCTTTTTTCCCCTCCATGGCTTCACAGATCCTGCCAGCACAATCTTTGGCACCCTTGAATAGTCCCATGGGAGTGGCATATGAACCACCAGATCTCCATCACACCATCCTATGTCACTCTCATAATCTGGAATTAAAAAGACTACATATCTACTATCTCACCTTGTCTGGTGGCCCTCCATTTGGAAGGATGTTAAGGATTTTGTGTCTTCCTGTACAGTATGTGCTGCATCTAAATCAGGACACTCTCCATCCAAGGGACTGCTCCAGCCACTACCCATACTCTCTTAACCCTGGACCCATTTAGCCATGGACTTTATTATGGATCTACCTGTTTCCTTAGGCTACATGGTCATCTGGGTGATGGTGGATAGATTCAGTAAAATGGCACATTTTATACCTCTATGTACCCTCAGCGATGGAACTTTATTCATTCAGCATATTTTTCATCTCCATGTTATTTTTTTGTCCGATAAAGGGTCCCAGTTTGTTTCTAAGTTTTGGAAATCTTTGTGCAAAGCCCTTAATATCTCTCTACAGTCATTATCAGCTGATCATCCTCAGTCTAACAGTGCCACAGAACAAGTTAATGAAGCACTCAAACAGTTCAGATGTCACATTTCTTTAGGTCAGGACAATTGATCTCCTTCCATGGGCCAAATTCGCTCACAACAATGCTCTGCATGCCTCTACTGAAAGATTTCCCCTCTTCTGTGTTTATGGTCAACATCCACTGGCTTTCCCTCAAGATCTGCTTCCTACTAATGTACCTGCATCGAATAATCAAGTTGCTCAAATGTCGGCTATCTGGCATGCTACAGAATCCAGTTTAGTGAAGAGTTCTATATCTCAAAAAAAAATAAAAATTGCAGACAAGAAAGGTGCCCCTACTCCTCAGTACTCTCTTGGGGATAGGGTTTGGCTTTCCACCAAGAATATTCACCTCAAAGTTACAACTCCTAAGTTGGGTCCCAAATTCATTGGCCCTTATTCCTTAATTGAAATCATCAATTCGGTAGCAGTTTGTCTCCAATTACCTCCTGAGATGCGGATTCCAAACATTTTTCATGTATTCCTCCTCAAACCAGCGGAAGTTCTTTTCTGAGGCTTCTTCTTCTTATCCTTCATCTATGCTTGTGAAGCTTCTTCTTCTCCTTCCCCTATACTTGTGGATGGTCATTAGGAGTTTGAAGTAAGGAGGATTTTGGATTCCCATATCTCCAGAGAATCCTTGCAGTACTTGGTCAAGTGGAGAGGGTTTGGGCTGAGGAATGTTCCTGGGTTAAGTACTCTGACATTCATGCTCCTATTCTTATCCAGAAATTCCACAAACAATTCCCTTCAAAACCTAATTGTGGTGGTCCTGAGGCCCCTCATAAGAACCTTGCTGCCTGAACTGACCTTTGCCTGGATTTGAATACCCTTCTTCTTTAACCACTTGGATACCTTGAACTGTGTTGGAACTTGCTGCTTCCACCTAGGTCCGTAAATGCTAGAGGAGCCTCTGGGCCCTGACACTAATCCCACATCATTTGGATCACTTTTCATGCATTTGGGCCAGATTCAGTTCAGTGAGAAAAAAGTTTTCACTAATATATATGCTGAACAATCCCACAAAATAATATGGTGGTGTGCTGTTGTAGTGTTGTTGAGGGTAAATGGAATCATAAGTTCATCGCTGCAGCAAGCTTAGAGCTGCACTTACTTATTACCTCTTTCAGTACCTGGGAGGGTTTATACTGTGGGCGAAGGGGTTGGTTTGGAATGGTTGGGAAACAGAACCTACTTCTGCTACCACCGCAATAAATCTAAGAGTCGCACCTAGATAGTGCCTCTTTCGGTCTAAAGGCAGCAGTCTGCTATGATATTAATATTTTAGACGTTATATGCTGCGGTGATATCAAATTAAATGTATAAGATGCTAGGCATGGTGGATTACCATTGTCTATGTATATAAGGCTGATACCAGTACACAACAAAACGCCACCATATTATTTTGTGGGATTGTTCGGCATATATATTGCCACAGAGATTTGTTTTAAACCCACTATCCTATGGCATCTCGCCTCCCTATATCTAACGTATTTTTAATGGTGTTAATCTGGACTTTTTTCTTTCACTTTCTTAATGATATTTATTAAAATTTATGTTTTAACACATGTTGTGGGGTAGACATATGACTGTGTTTTCGGACTAAGAGGGATGGGAAGGTGCAAAGCAATATGTCAATTATTTTTCTTTTCTATATTGATTTAATTATTTGACCTTGCACACCAATGGTTGTTTTCTATTTGATGGGAGGTGCTCCACAATACTCCTTACTTATTGACATGGAAACAAAGTTGGACCTTAAGTTTTGGCCTTTTCTGCCAACCCAAAGTCACCAAAGCTCTATAGAATTGAAGATTCTTAAATCCGCAGATGGCCACGGTACTTCTCATTCTGCTGCTTGCTTCCTCTATTAACTGCATATTCAAGTCATGCAAGCCATCTGCAAAACATATGACCAAATTCTAAACCAAATCCAAACCCTAATTTGCAAAAAAATAAAAAATACATATTTTTTGATAAGAAAAGTTTTAAAGATACATAGTTTAAATGGTTCTTAGTCACACCTTGGGGGATTAATCCATCATTTGTTGTGTGACAAATCAAACAAACTGTGTAGCTTTCCTTTACACCTTGTTATAATCACAAATGCTGAGCTGGGTAATTGCTTTTTTTAGTACCATTTAACCTAGGATATAGCTGCAAAATGCATAAGGAACCCCATATGCAAGTACAGAAACTATAAACAAGTACAGCTATATTTCACAGGGCTAGAGGGAGTTGTGTCGGATGCTATTTTTACATAAATACAGTTACATTTACATTCTTGATCAAAAAACAATTCCTTTATATGCCTTTTTAATCTATACTGTAGTTTTGTTATTTGCCTATGGATCATACTGTAAATTATATAATTATAAATGGCATGTTTCTACATCAGAATGTGCTGTTTATAACCTAGAGACCGCATATGCCACAGCTGTTCTTTCCAAGCAACTCTTCCTCTGCCCTGCCCCATTCCATCTGATTTCCTTATTTCACATGGTATGCTCACTCCTCCTGTTTTACTCTACCTCTCTAGTCCCACACCCCCTCTGTCGCTGGTCTTGCTCCCCCTTTCCCCTCCCACTCTCCCTCTGAGAACTCCCCTTGCCTCTCCCTCTTTGGTCCAAGTCTCCCTGCCACTTCTTCTCCTGCCACAGCATTACCTGCCAATATTAAAATATTGGTAAGACTAATAGATATTTAGATTTCTCTTCTGGTACTTCTGTTGCCAGACAGTTTTTTCACTTACGGGGCGGGGGGGGAGTACTTTTTGTGTATCTAGGAAAAATATATATTTTTGGGGACATCTTAAGTTTCAAAATAAACTAGACTTTCCACTATTCTACTTCTGTAGCCTCTTGTACATTGATCTTTTCTATTGGAAAATGTCCCCCTATCTTTCTATAATGTACATTATAAAGCAGAATCATGTCCCCTTGTGAGAGCCTTTTCTCCTGAAAAAAAAACAATCCCAGCTATGACTACCTTCATAGGTATATATATATATATATATATATATATATATATATATATATATATATATATATATATAGTAGCATGGTTGGGAAAATCATAGATGGAAAGTATATCCCTCCCAGAATCCTCTATGAAGCAGTGCAGAGGGATGTGAAAATGAGGCTCTGAGTAGCAGGGAGATCATTAGCCTCACCTGGAGTAAAAGGTGGGGTCTCAATTAAGGCTGTTCTCTGCCCTGGCTGAGAGAGAAAGGAGAGCTATTGGGGTTGTGTTACAAGTTTTCAGTGTAACTGCATGTGACCTGTGTTGTTGAGCATAAGGACTGTATTGCTGGACACAAGTTTTGTCAAGGAGACAAATTCTTCGGTAGCAAGGACTGGCTACCAGATACTTCCCTAAAGTGCTTGGGAGTGAGCGGCTTCCAGGAGGAAAGCACAGGGAATCTCCAAAGGACTGTGAGTTAAGTTTATTTTGTTTGCTGGACTTATATTGCCCAAGTGGGGCTGTGGATCCTTTGGGAAAGGACATTTTTTTCTTTACCAGCACAGCTGGAACTATTTTGTTTTCTGCCTCCTAAAAGATTATGAACCTTTATGTTGGTGTGGAATAAAAATCACATACAAAGATCAGCTGGAAACCTGTGTACTGTCTATCTGTGTGAAAGGAGTTGCTGCTGCTACTACCTAAAGAGTGATTCCCCAATATATATATATATATATATATATATATATATATATATATATAGTCAACTACAAGAGGTCCTCTGCACTCAACCCATTATCAATATATTTAAGACAGACATTTTGTGCATACTGCTACTAAAAAATGCCTTACCCTCTAAACAACACAGGGATTGTTTGTCCATATATTGCAATATATTTAAGCTGGCCAACTACGTCAAAGTCATCCCATATCTGGCCAGTCCTACGCTTAATTTTCATCTGATTCATTAAGAACTCAATTGCTCAATTATACATTTTACAAAGGGACTAAGTTTTACCTGCAACTTACTAGCTGCTTTCAAAGTAAAACTCCCAAACTTGGCTGCCCTTTTATTAGACACCAGTGGGATCACCTGACTATAGCTGGGAGGGGTGGGAGCTACAACATGGAGCTGGTCACTGCTCCTGTATAACTATAACAAACAAGGGAAAGTTGTGCTCACCACTATTTTTCAAAACCATTAGGCGGGGGTGCAATGAGGGTGTGACCACAAAATACATATAGTCAACTACAAGAGGTCCTCTGCACTCAACCCATTATCAATATATTTAAGACAGAGACATTTTGTGCATACTGCTACTAAAAAATGCCTTACCCTTTAAACAACACAGGCATTGTTTGTCCATATATTGCAATATATTTAAGCTGGCCAACTACGTCAAAGTCATCCCATATCTGGCCAGTCCTACGCTTAATTTTCATCTGATTCATTAAGAATTCAATTGCTCAATTATACATTTTACAAAGGGACTAAGTTTTACCTGCAACTAACTTGCTGCTTTCAAAGTAAAACTCCCAAACTTGGCTGCCCTTTTATTAGACACCAGTGGGATCACCTGACTATAACTGGGAGGGGTGGGAGCTACAACATGGAGCTGGTCACTGCTCCTGTATAACTATAACAAACAAGGGAAAGTTGTGCTCACCACTATTTTTCAAAACCATTAGGCGGGGGTGCAATGAGGGTGTGACCACAAAATACATATAGTCAAATACAAGAGGTCCTCTGCACTCAACCCATTATCAATATATTTAAGACAGAGACATTTTGTGCATACTGCTACTAAAAAATGCCTTACCCTTTAAACAACACAGGGATTGTTTGTCCATATATTGCAATATATTTAAGCTGGCCAACTACGTCAAAGTCATCCCATATCTGGCCAGTCCTACGCTTAATTTTCATCTGATTCATTAAGAATTGCTCAATTATACATTTTACAAAGGGACTTAGTCCCTTTGTAAAATGTATAATTGAGCAATTGAATTCTTAATGAATCAGATGAAAATTAAGCGTAGGACTGGCCAGATATGGGATGACTTTGACGTAGTTGGCCAAAATATTGGCTTAAATATATTGCAATATATGGACAAACAATCCCTGTGTTGTTTAAAGGGTAAGGCATTTTTAGTAGCAGTATGCACAAAATGTTTCTGTCTTAAATATATTGATAATGGGTTGAGTGCAGAGGAATCTTGTAGTTGACTATATGTATTTTGTGGTCACACCCTCATTGCACCCCCGCCTAATGGTTTTGAAAAATAGTGGTGAGCACAACTTTCCCTTGTTTGTTTTATATGTTTTATATATATATATATATATATATATATATATATATATATATATATATATATATATATATATATATATATATATATATATATATATATATATATATATATTCTTAAAATTTCATTAAAGTCCAGATAGGGGAATTGGGTAGAGGCTCTGGCCTAGCCACTCGCCAGTGAAATAGTAAAAAATAAATGGAAAGCCAATACCTTGTCTGCTACAAACGGGTGAATCCCAAACTTTATTCCATGGTGCTCACAACACTTCAATATTCATCAATTTGAATATTGAAGTGTTGTGAGCACCATGGAATAAAGTTTGGGATTCACCCGTTTTTAGCAGACAAGGTATTGGCTTTCCATTTATTTTTGACTATTCTTAAAATTTCTACATAAAATCTATATATCAGAAACATAATTGCATGTACCGAAATATAACTGATTTGGAAAGCACCATGTCTCCCGAACACTCAATTACTAAATATGTAGTTTATATACAAGTATGGGCTTTTGCTGAGTAATGTATTTGGAACAAAAAAAAATACAGGAAAAATATATATATGAAACATAAAAGCCATTCACTCACTTCAGAGTTGTCTCACATGGGGTGCTACCACCTTTTTTGCCGGTCCCATGCAGGAATGATATCTTAAAATAAACATAAAAGAAGGGGCATACTCTCTTCATGCAAAACCATACAGAAATAGTAGAAATAATTCTAAAGCAACTGAACTTTTATGAGTTTTCTTGAAAACATTTCACCATCACTCATCCAAGTGGCTTCTTCAGTCAACTGAGTGTTAAGGAAATTCCTGGCATTTGATATTCAGCAGTTTCACAACAATACACAGTTCCGGTCATGTACATTGAATAATCAACACCTGCCTCAATGAGGATCATGGTACCATTGTGACTGTATCACACTTTCACACATCTTTGATCATGGAAATTCATGATGTAACATTATATTCAGTTTAAAACGTTAATTTGGGTTTACAAATGAATGAAAATCATCATAGACATACAAGATTTTTTTTTTAATAAAAAAAACATGCACTTACAAAGCAGCAGAAAACCCAATGCATTACACATTTACTCTTGCCAAACTTGGAGATATAGATGGAATGCATGGGTTATACTGAGTGGATATTTTATAAGTCACAATTTTACTGCATTCATATGGTAACGTGCTGCAACCCAATGGCTTTACACAAAGGGTGCACATACTTCTTTAATTTTATTTCCAAAAATTCCATTAACATTTACATTAATACATTTTTAGAAAGAACACAGTCTCAAATATCTAAAAAGGATAAAAAAGTATTTGACATCAAAGTGTCAATCTGCAATTTCTTTACCAAAATTGTTTAAACCTTATACAAACTTCCACAAACCTTCCAGTTCAATGATCTCATCCCACAGGTCCTAAAAATCCATTATTTCTACGCAAAAAATAAGGAAAAATTGCCAGGACACAGTTTGCCTTTAAAAATAATTATTCCAGAAAAAATAGGTGTTGGTACAGCTCAGTAGACCCCTGGCATTCAAAATAGAGTTAAGAAATAAAAAAGTTTTAAAAAGTGTTTGTGTATTGTAGCATTGTGACATGCTACTGACTGACCAGTTGGGTCTGATTAGCCTCAGGTGGCTAATCAGCACTCCTTAAAGCCCAGGCTGGTCAGTGTCTCAGGAGGTCTAAACAGCTCTGACTAGGAGAGACCCAAGGATCCTGATTCATCAGAATGTGTATTTTCCAAAAATATATGGTTTTAGGGGGTCTTTGTCCTATTAGAGGGGACTTGTGGCACATAATACAAAGTAGGGGGCTTTGTTCAGAGAAGGTGAATCGACAGCGGAGAAAACCCATATGCACTATTTTTATTTGGGGTCCACACATGCCAGCTGACTTGGTATATTTATGCATGTTGGGCATCCAATTGTTCAGTAGACCGTTGGCATCAATATTTAGTGTGTTCCAATTTTATGTAAGAAATTTTGTGAGATAAATGTGGCCAATTGCAATATTTTTAGGCGATTTTCAGAAATGTAAAAACCGTTGCTTTTATCTCCAAATTTAGGAAAGGTTTGCGGCTTGGTGCTTTGGAGTAGAAAGACATGCATACCCAATTTGGATTCAGGAGACTGTGTACTTTTCCGAAAATATATGGTTTTCTGGGGTGAATGTACTTTTTTCTACCTTTACCCCCCCCCCCAAACTATGTAAATGTGTTGATTTTGCAGTACCTGAAATGACAGACCATTTGGGGGTGTTCCTTTTGGGGCCCCTATATGCCACGTACTTAGGTAAACCTATACATATTGGGCATCAAGCTGTTCAGAGGACCCAGGCTTTTATATTTGGGGTGATTTGTCTTGATAATTAAAAGTATTTGGGAAATATGCTGTTGCAGGGTGGAAATTTTGAGGTGATTTTTTGGAAATATCACCAAAATCATCAAATTTAGGAAAGGTTTGCAGCTTGGTACTTTGGAGGACAAAGACATGAATACCTGATTTGTATTCGGTGGAATGTGTACCTTCCGAAATTATATGTTTTTTCTGGGATAAACATACTTTTTCTACTTTTGCCCCCCCCCCCAACGATGTGAATTGTTGATTTTGCAGTACCTGAAGACCATATGGGGGTTTTCATTAAGGTTTAGTTTGAGCAATATGCCAGTGTTGGGCTGTTTGTGTGTAATGCGTTTTGACTTGGCAGGATCAAGTTCATTATGGGCAGTTGTGAGTGTGTTATGGACACAGGAGACCAAATTAAAAGAACAGCCGTATGAGATGTAAAGTTTAAAGATTCAAAATAAGAATAAAGACGGGGACACTTTTCCAGCTACCAGTAATAAGAAGGAAAGTAATGTTTGAGTGGGATTTTTTGGTTCTCTGTTTATCTAAATGGATGGCGGTAGACAATGAGAGGATGATGTAGTAAAATATGTTTTAAGGAAAATGGGAGAGCAAAGATGATGAACAGTGAAATAAACATGTTTAATTATGGAATTTACAAATTAGCAGGTGTAGACTCAATATCTTTCTTGCTCTGCGTTGCTTGTTGATCAATTTTATTGAAAATAAAAGCCAGCCAAGCTGCATTTAAACATAAAGGTGGTGTCAGTCTCCATTTTCTGTGCTGAAAATGGTGCAATGGCTGTGGTTTTTGCTATCAGAAGCTCAAACGAGTTGAACAAAGATGTACGTTTGGCATTTGGCATTTATAGGTTAAGCCATTGATCAGGGGAGGAAAGGCACCTCCCAGTAATACATGTCTTGCACAGCAAGGGTTACCCAGGCCCAGATTTGTGGCAAGGCCACAAAGGCCCGGCCTAGGGCGGCAGGGTTTTAGGGATGGCATGACTCCTGGCCACATTATATTTGTTATGAACACTGGGGAAGCTCTGCTGCATGTGTAATCCCCAGTGCTCCATCACGAACCAGCACTTGCATGCACTTAGTAGGTAGGGGCGCACTAGCTAGGGGGTCGGGCAAGAATTTTTAAGAAATAAACTTGCTTGGAGTAGTGGGGGGGGGCACTGTGAGGATCCAGTGGGGGTGGGATCAAGCATCATACTTGATGGGGGGGGGGGAAACTATGCAGCAGCCAGTGAAAGCTCATCTGATTACCTCATAATCCACACAATTTATATGTTCTGACTGACCATGCCCTATCAGTTTTCTGTTCCATTTAGTTTGCTGACCCATTTCCTTTTTCTATTTCATGCTTCCACCATAATCAGCCATGCATGTAGACACTGGCTACCACTTCACCTTTATCTGCATTCTTAGATGATCCATAAGGCAAGCTGATCCATAAAGCAGTCCCCTCCTACATTGTACTGCTGCTCCTTTGCAGTTGCTCTATCTATCTTCCCTTCTGCACTGGAAATGGAACCTTATAATCTGCACTAAATTACGTATCTTCAGCACTGGCATTGGTCAGCACACATGTATAATGCACAGCTAATACTATCAAACTACTTTAAATGGACAAGCTATGAATAATTTTTCTGGACAAAATATTAGGGGATAATTCAATAAATACATTATTTCAGTTCAATAAATCAATTAAGGGGTTGTTTACCTTTAAATTAAGGATGGGGTAGTGCATGATATTCTGAGATAATTTGCAATTGTTTTTCATTTTTTATTATTTGCTGTTTTTGAGTTACTTTGCTTTTCATTCAGCTGCTGTCCGGTTTGCAATTTCAGCAATCTGATTGCTAGTGTCTAAACCCTATCAACCATACACCGATTTGAATCAGAGACTGGCATATGATTATAATGAATATATTGTTGATTTAAGTCAATATAATGTAATTCATGATTTAGAAAATTGATGATCATATGTGTGGGCACCTGAGGTCAGATTCTTTGATGGGTCCCACGTGCCCCAGTCCGACACTGCTCTGTTCTGTCTCCTCTGCAATTCCTGTGCAATCTTGTCACAGCCTCTATTAGGATAGAACTACACGAGAGCTTTTACCTGCGATAGCATCAGTTCCAATGCCCTAAGAAGATGAATCGCAGGCATCACGTTGGATGCACCGAAATCTAAGGTAAATAATAGGAATGTCGGACATTTTCCCTGCATGCATCTGACACGAAGCGACTGTTGGATGAAGATGCAACATGCAGCGTTCGCATTTGATTCATCTCAGCACGTTGGAACAGATGCTATTGCAGGTAAAAGTGCTCATGTTGTTCCCTAAGTGTGTTCCTCATTAAATTGGGCATGTGGATAAAGGTACATGCATCATTCATTATGTCACGACATTTGTGTCTATTGCTTAAGCGCCATATTTCTTACCTGTGCAATTGGCTTATTTGCAAAAATGCATCTGTTTTCTGGATGCTACATAAAGGTTGTGAGCGTGTGCATGCTCAACAAGTGAACATTATTATATACAGTATATATATATATATGTATGTATGTATGTATGTATGTGTGTGTCTATATATATATATATATATATATATATATATATATATATATATATATATATATATATATATATATGTATGGAGTGCCAGCAAGTTATGCAGTGCTCTACAATAATATTATAATAAACATATAACGTGCATAAACAAGGGTTGCAAAATGAAACATAAGCATTAGAGGGCTGTGGTCACAAGAGCTTACAATACATTACATATAGCTTTCTCCGAATATTAGAAAAATACTGGAAAAAATAATAAAGACACGTGTAACAAGCACACCTGCAATGAACTAATGAAAACAAGCTTAGTTTGAATTATGTTTGCCTCCGGTAACAAATCAAATGATGACACATATCAACAACGGAACCATACACATGATTTTTCCCATTAGCATTGTTTACTTGTTCGGTCAGATTTTTCCAGTTCCAATCTGCAGTTTATTCACCTGCAGTAAATGACCATTTACTCAGTGTTGCTTGTCTTTAAATGTGTTTGATATGTGCTTATATTTTGAAAATGGTCTCTGCAAGGTTAAAGAACCTATTGCTAAGGCTTGTTAAAGAAGCAATCCAGACCGACTAATTTCTCACAAGACTCAAGTTACATTCCTGCGACTATTGCTCTGCCTGAAAAAATGTGTCCAGCCTTCATTACATTCTTCACCCAGGGGGCACCACTGTCTTCTAGTGACATTTAATATAATGAATGATACATGGGTAACGGACAAAAGACCTGAGGCAAATTAATAGGAAGTTTGGCATTTTGTAAGTTGCATTCACCTGGAACAGAGTTACTTTCAGCAAGAAATAACAAATAAGAACAAATAAAAACAACAAATAACAAGATTTAGTTATTCCAATTGATTGGAATCATGAGTCTTTACTTTCTGGGTGATGCTATGTTTGAATGGTACTGTAGTGAGGTAGCCTTGTGAGGAAACTTAAGTCAACTGTGGAAAAATTAAGCACTGCATATGTTTTCCCGCAAGCAATTTACATTATTGCTGGTGGGAAAGCATTTCCAGTAGATTATGGGGCAAATTTATTTATGGTCGAATATCGAGGGTTAATTAACCCTCGATATTCGACTGCCGAATTGAAAATCCTTCGACTTCGAATATCGAATTCGAAGGATTTACCGCAATTCGTTTGATCGAACAAAAAGGATTTTAATCCTTCGATCAAACGATTTTTCTACGACCAAAAAAAGATTGCTAAGCCTATGGGGACCTTCCCCATAGGCTAACATTGACTTCGGTAGGTTTTAGGTGGCGAACTAGGGGGTCAATGTTTTTTTTTTAAAGAGACAGTACTTAGACTATCGAATGGTCGAAAAGTCGAATTATTTCTAGTTCGAATCGTTCGATTTGAAGTCAAAGTCGTGGTCGAAGTAGCCAAAAAAAACAGTTAAGTCGAACTAAGTAAATGGGCCCCTAGTTGTTCACAATAGGTAGATTCATCACAGGTGACTAATCCCCTTGTGTGCCATTACCTTTAAAGACCAAGCTTTGTTTCATGTAGCAAATAACCTAGAAAAAGACAGTCTATTACTTTGTGGAAGCTTACAGTGAAAGAACATTTAATTCTAATTCCTACTGCCTCATCTAACATCAAATTTTAACCTTTCTGTTACCATTAACATTCCATTCCATTAATTTAGGAGATTTGTAATTTTCCTTTCTTAACAGGGAAGGCATTGATTTTGTGAACCCCTTAATGGTAAATATTGTTGCTGACTGCACTTAGTGATAGGCGAATCTGTCTGTTTCCTTCACCAAAATATTTGCATAATTGTGAAAATGTACTATATCATTTAAGTCAAAGGGTGTTTTGTTGCAGGGACTTTTTTGCGAAACCTGGAAAAAAATGTCCCCCTTACCAGTTACCTCAGGTAGGATTGTATTTAGAAGAATAACTATTCATTTTATCTTTACTGTATTTCACTTCATGTGTGATCTGTTTTTTATTGGCTTAAGTTCCATTTGAAATGTAAGAAGTTGCCCTCAATTGATGAACCCCTTGATGTAGAACATTTTAAGGGAATCATTTGAAAAAAAAAGTTTCTTACTTCTAATCCTGTGTATTCAACAGATTAATGCATTTTTACAATGAATGAATAGTGATGGGCGAATTTGTCCCGTTTCACTTCGCTGAAAAATTTGTGAAATTCACAAACCGGTGAAAAATTTGCAAAATGTAGTAAATGCGCCAGCATCCAAAAAAAACGGACGCCCGTGAATTTTCGCAAATTTATTTGCCGGCGCCGAAACATGGGAATTAGTCGCAAATTTGCGCCTGGCGAATAAATTCGCCCATCACTATAAATGAACATTTGGAGTTAGTTAATTTTTTCCCAGTTTACAATTTCTCAGTTGAAGAGTGCCTTGTGACACTTAGGGGCACATTTACTTAGCTTGAGTGAAGGAATAGAATAAAAAAAAAAACTTCAAATTTTTTTTTTTTGGCTACTTCGACCATCGAATTGGCTACTTCGACCTTCGACTACGACTTTGACTTCGAATCGAACGATTCGAACGAAGAATCGTTCGACTATTCAACCATTCTATAGTCGGAGTACTGTCTCTTTAAAAAAAACTTCAACCACCTAGTTCCCCACCTAAAACCTACCGAGGTGCAATGTTAGCCTATGGGGAAGGTCCCCATAGGCTTTCTAACAAATTTCTGGTCGTAGAAAAATCCTTCGATTGATGGATTAAAATCCTTTGAATCGTTCAATTCGAAGGATTTAATCGTTCGATCTAACAATTTTTCGTTCGATCAAACTAATTGCAGTAAATCCTTCAACTTCGATATTCGAAGTCGAAGGATTTACCTACACAGTCGAATATCGAGGGTTAATTAACCCTCGATATTCGACCCTATGTAAATCTGACCCTTATGGTCTGATTTTATTAATTAATGTTTAATGTTCCAGCAATCATTTGGAAATGGATCTGCACACAGATAATATTATGCAGTCAGGGAGTTGACCTCTTTTATTATGCTACAAAAAGTATCACATGAATAACAATGAAACATCCAGGCCACTCATATAGGCATTAAAAGAAGCTGTCATTATAACATCACCTATCATTGCATTTCACAACCTTACTGCATTCACGGTGAAGAACACAGCAGCATGTAATGAAAGCACAGTACCCAATGTCTAAACTCTTCATAGATCATGAAAAGAAAAAGATCCTCGGCTATCTGACTATCCTTTAATGAACTTGTAAAGAATAATCATGTCCCCTCATGTATTCCTATTCCCTTGCAAGTGCCCCTGCTCCAGAGACAAAAACCCCAACTTGACAGTCTGTCCTCATAATTTAATTGATCCCTTTTTTTCACCTGGTTACAAGTCTCAACACTATTATTCACAAAACCCCAAATCCTTCACAATTAAGGATGCCCCCAACGAAATGTATTAATAAAATCGAATTATTAAAACTCAAACTAATTACTCAAATCAAATTATATTCGAATTCAATCAAGCTCGATTAGAATTTTTTCTCTGAAAAAAACTTGAATTTTATGAATGCTGCAAACATCTCCAAATTAAACCCTGGACCTCTCCCACTGACTTTATCAGTAATTCAGCAAGTTTTATGTGGTGAATAGTCACATTTTTAAAGGGCCATCTCGGATATCAAATTCAAATGAAAAAAAAAAAAACTCAAGTAAACTTGACAGCTTTGACAATAAAAAAAAAAATCAAAATTCGAATTTTCAATTCAACCCTTAATAAATCTGCCCCTTAGTGTATAACTTGTAATTCTACCAAAATGCATAACCTGCACTTATCAAGATTTTACCCAGTTTTCCAGTTTCCAAACAAGTTCTAAATAAAAGGGCCAAGGTCTGACCTGTGAAGTACTACACTGATAACATTTATCCTGCAGCAAGTTTCTCTAACCAAGTACATTTTTTATGTTAAAATACCTTAATTTAATCACTAACCTCCTGTGTAGTACTGTATTAAAAATTTTAGCAAAGTAGATCACATTCCCTGCCACCAAATTCAAACCCACTGTATCCTATTATTGACCTAAAAATATAATATTGCACACATCCAAAACTTATGAACTTAATTATTGACATAATAATTTTTGTCCTTGTAGCTTATTTGCTATGAGGAAGAAGGCTTTATTTACTGGTCAAAAGAATTACAGAATAAACTTCAAGATAGATGATATGTGCCATCAGACTAATCTTTTAATAAAGCAGCCGCTACAAAAACCTTTTAAAAAAAAATAAATAAAAGCACTCCCTCAAATAAGGAAAACACTATATCAAAAACTAAGAACAATTCAGAGGTCCTATCATGCATACTCGCCTATGGTCAAATAAAAAAACATCATTGATGGAAATCCAACCATTCTAAAAACTGACTCTATTTGGTTTGTGTGTTTAACACAGAATATCTAAACAAATTTAACTTATCCCATTTAACACAGAAGATTGTGTCACATCATCCCATCTAATTAAAGCATTCACCATTGTAAACAATGGTGCTTTGGTATGCTAATGAAAAGGTTAAATGCATTAAATAAATTAAGATGACTTTAGATAACACCGTTTCTTCAGTTAATCTTGAGCCATGGCGCATTTAACACACAAATCCAAGTGGCTTCATCTGTATACTAGACAAAGGCTTTAGATATGTAACCAGAAAAACAGAAACTTTGGGCAATAGATTATTCCCCAGCAGTATTAAAACCATTGAAAACAAAGACACTTGAGTTTCAACTAAAGGTATGTTTAATTGTGGCTCTAGGCAGTGTATTGCTTGCAACGACTGTATGTAAACAAAACAGAAACTTTCACTTCATCAGTCACTGAAAAAACATACCAAATAACATATTTTGTATTACAATTAATATAATGTTTATGTATTAACCTGTAAAAAAAATTAAATAAAACAATACATAGGATGAACCATCTGCAAATTAAGAGAGGATTAGAGAACACATTCTGTATTTCATGGATACCAATTGCAAAACAATGGTTTCTAGGCAATATTGCATAAATGTATGATGATTTGAATTAGAAGAATACTCCGTAGTAGTACTTACATTCTGAGAATATACAGAGATCATAGAGACAGTCATACACATCAATAACCCGGGGTCTAAGTTTGTTTTTGCACAATATAAACTTGAACTTTTGAATGCACTTACGTACACTTGAGTTTTTATAGGAATTTAAAATTTACTCGCGTAGTAGTGGCAATTATTAATGAGAATTTAACGCTTTATCACATCACTGGGAAGTAACACGTGGGTTATAAATTATTGATGGTCTAGCTTTAGGGGTAGGATAAGGCAAACATAGTATAAATGTCTTTCTATTGAGATGGTGAAGAGGGAAATGTGTCCATTTGATAAGAATTGATACATCCTCAAAATTTGTAACATAAGTAACCCAAATAATTTCTGAAAAAGGATACAAAAATAAGTTTGTTGAAGTGGATATGGGTAACTTTGTGTTTTGTTTTTAAATATGTTTTTATATTTAATGGGGAGTCTAAGATTGAATGAACTCCAGAAGGGGTAATGATGATACGTACATAAGTTATTCAGGATGTATACAGGGGGGTTTCTCACGTGAAAAGTAACTACCTAGTTATGTTAACTACCCTATGGCATCATCATTGCAGTTTCCCGCCAGTTTATGTATATAATGCATCCTTGTTTGTGACCAATACACTTTGAGAAAGGCCGAAACCTTAGGCTGTAAGCTTTGTAATAAAAATATTTTTATATAAATGAATAAGAGTGTGGATTCTCTTGGATTTCATGTTATGTATAAGAAATTTAAATTTGCCCATTTAATTTACAAATGTTAACTGCACTTTAATGTTTGCTTTGTAAAAATCTTTTTGTTAAAAATATATATATATGCATATGGCCTAGCTAACACAGGACTTTGACCAGCCATGTTTGTCATTCACTCATATACAGTAGCTGTGTATGTGTATACTGCCTCTTCCTGCAAATCTTTCTTAGTTAAATTTGTATTCTAATGCAAACACTCTAGTTATCATGGCATATTCATTGTGACTGTCATGTGAACTCAAAACAGATAAGTTGCCTGGTTTGGATTGTGCAAATGAACACAGTGTGCATGCTAGTTACTGAGTTGGGTGTATGTGAGACTAGTTATTCCATCTGCAGATACAATGACATATGTTATAGCCCCCTTTACATTGCATAGTATAGAACAGTGATCACCAACCAGTAGCTCATGAGCAACATTTTGCTTGCCAACGCCTTGGATGTTGCTCTCAGTGGCCTCAAAGCAGGAGATTATTTCTGAATTCCAGGCTTGGAGACAAGTTTTGGTTGTATAAAAACCAGCTGCACTGACAAACAAAACCTCAATGTGTGTCTACATATGAGCTACCAAATGACCAATCTCAGCACTTATTTGGCACCCCAAGAACATTTTTCATGCTAGTGTTGCTCCCAAACTCCATTTACTTCTCAATGTTGCTCACAGGTTCAAAAGTTTGGGGATCCCTGATCTAGAAGGTCCACTAGATCAATCATCTTGTACTCTCTGCCTTTAGTTCCCTAGTACCCTATGCCACTTCTGACATTTTCTGACATCTCATATCTAATATGGTAGTTGCCCTCTGTGATTTTGGACTACAAGTGGGACAATCGGTCGCATAGAGCCTTTTCTGCACAATATGCTATACCAATGTTTAAAACATATGTTTTTCTTGTACATTTTGTCCTTTTTTTTTTGGTTTAGTTTTGTTTTGTACTTTTCCCTCCTTTATAATGATTGTATTGCTGTTACTGATAGCAATTTTTCTTTAAATTAATAGTGCTTTTACAAATTTCTGCATTTCGGCGCTGACGAATAAATTAATGAAACTGACGAGAAAATTTGCCAGGCGTGCACATCAAAAGTATTAAGACCATTGACTTTAATGCATTTGGACAAAATAGGCACACGGATAAAAATTGTCACAGGCGTCAAAATTGATGTGTGTCAAAATAATTTTGAAGCCTATTGACTTTAATTAGTTTCGCAAATATTTTGCTAAATTCGGCCATCACTATACACTGACTGAAATCCATATTCCACATATACAAACAGGAATGAACATGATTTATAATGGGTACAGGTAGATAAAATATTCCTTTTGGGTTAAAAATCTCAAGACAAAGAAAAACATTAGTCGCGGGAAACTAAAATTAGAAGTGCTTTTTCTTTCTGTACCGAAAAAAATGTTTGGATAAATAAAAAATAATAATAATAAAAAAATTAGAAGTGCATCTACAGTATGTAACAACTCTTCAAAACTATATTACACCATTTATAAATACAAAGGTTAGTAGTAAGTTTAATCAACCACAAAAAAAGTTGAACAATATGAATGTTATCCCTTCTAAAATTCATTTGATTGCAAAAGGAAAAATAATTACTTTCCTCTGACTTCCCTCAATATGTTCCACATAAAAAACTAATGTTAAGAGAGACTGGACATTCAATGAAACCTAAAGCATACAAAACTCCAACTTAAAATCCTCAATCACAAAAGGGCAGATTTATCAAAGGTCGAATTTGAAAGTTATGTGAATTTTTTTTATTCTAATAAATTTGAATGTACTCACAACTCGAACGGGAGGTTATTTATGAAAAAACTCGGATGTGTAATATTAGATCGAATACGAACGAATATTCAAATCTAATTTGAAACTAGTTTTCCCGTGGAAAAAAACACGAATGTCAGGAAAGCAATTAACACCTTCAAATGGTTGAACGGACCTCTGCCATTGACTTGTAAATGAACTCTGCAGGTTTTAGGTGGCAAATATTCAAATAAGAAGTGTTTCCAGGGTCGAGGTGTGATAAATCTAACATTCAAATTTGAGTTGGTGATTTAAAATTTGAATTTGTGAGTTTTGGCCGAAATTGTTTTTTTGAAAATTTACTATACGAACCTTAATAAATTTGGCCCAAAGTGTTCTCTCTTAAAAAAGAAGGAAAACTGAGAAAAATTATTGAAGAAAACATGTCTAGATACACTGACCGATGCAAAGTTACTGAATTAATTCTGATGATAATAGGTTTTCCTGGAATATTTTGCTGAATAGCATGTTATGTATTTTGGCAAGTGATAAAAGAAAGGCACCTGCAATTCATTGATGGCTGATAAATCATATAAATAAGGCAGTCAATTAATTCCTTAAGTTCACCAATGTTAGATCATCACCTAATAATATACATAATATATCCTCAACAGATCTATAAAGCTCAGCAAAATAGTTTGCCTTATTCTGCCCTATTTTGTACAACCACACTTCCCTCTTTATCTGTGGAGTAGATGAAAATAGTGTTGGAAAAAATAGTGTTGGCCCTTCAGATTCTAAGATAATGTGGACAACAAATCTCCCATTGTAAAGTATTTCTCAGTCAAGTTAAAAAAAATCATGGGGGATAAAAAAAACAATTAAGACTCTTATCATTTTTTTTTTAAATGAGTTAAGTCATGGTTGAAAAACCTCTAAATCTACACAACTTCAAATTTTAATAATTAGGCCCCTTAATCTCTATAAACAGTAATCAACTCCTTCTCCCTGTTGGGCAGGTTTATCAAAGTGTGAAATTAAGGGGCCGATCCACTAACTTCGAGTGAAGGATTCGAAGTAAAAAAACTTCGAATTTCGAAGTGTTTTTTGGGCTACTTCGACAATGCAATTAAAAAAAAATTGGTAGAGGATATCATTAAAAAAGTGAGCAATACTGAATTTATACTTATAATCCTAACTTTTTAAAATTGCTTTAAGTTATTCATTTTTCTTATATTGTATTTTTAGGATGTATATATCCAGTTGTATAACTAGATATTACTGGGCCTCCACCACAAATTATTTTTTAGGCACCCAAAATGACTGAAGAATTTACTAGTATTTGTTGAAACTGTATAAGAATTAGGGCTTCATGGGGCACCTATGCCTCCCGAGCTCCCCTGCAGCCATTGGGTCTGTTTTCTCTGTATGGAAGTCCCGATATATATAATTATGTATGAAAAAAATGTGTCCTGTAAAATTAGCGTTTAAATGAGTGGTTTATTAAAGAAAGTTTCCCTTAATTCCCCTGGAATACATTTCCTTCATTTTAATCCTATAAATGTATTTAATTGGTTAATACAATTTCGAAGCAAAAGTGCACTTGGTGCACGTGCATTTTTCTATGTTTAAATTTCCTCAATTGGAAACTGCCTTGTGGAGCTTAGTTGCCTAACATACGTGCTGCCCAGTACCCGGAACTGCACGTTGGTGTCATGAGAATGGAAAGTGCAGTAGACAATAACTGAAGCTAAATATTATACAACAATGAATAAATAAATGATAGACGGATAAATTAATCAAACCCTAGACTGATCTGCAAGATTTTGCGGTCAGCAAAAGCTTCACAAGCATTGGGATCAACAACAGCTGTAGGGAGGACCATCTCCCTCTGAACTGTACTGGCCTGGTGGGTCGTTTCCTTCTGCATCCACCTGATCTAATCTATGGGCGCTCTGCCATACTGGACTTGCCTGTACTGTGTCTACTGTCCATCTGAACAGTGGGGTCTGCTACTACCTGCAAATTGAGCTTTCACAGTTAAAACCCTATTTTTTTAGAAACCCTAATCACCTGCCCCCAGTCCACCTATGGCTGGCCATTGACTTAATCATATCATACCTCTTCCCAACCATTCATGCACCTGGGGCATCTAATTTCATGTGAGACTAATTGTGTTTTATGCATCAATTTGTATTTGTGTTTATCAATAAGTGGAAAGAACTAAAAGACTGTTTTAGCAAAATATCTTGGAACATATTAATGTGATTCTGTATATAGCTAGTTTGATGACTATAGAAAAAAAGCTTTATCCTAATGCACAAAAACCAATGGGTGCATCCCTACATATGATCCTCATTATCTATGTTTTAGAATATGAAGGAAGTAGCTAATGAGATTTTAAGATGGTATGAAGAAAACTATTTTAAAAGAGGGAACAAAACTGAATTTTCAACTTTTCAACAGTGCTAACAGAGGTTATTGATTTTTTCTGGTATTACTTTGTCATCATTTACCAAAACACTGCACACAAAAAAACACTTCCCTTAGTGTTCATCTATGGCGCTGCTCTATGCACTGATCTAGTGTTTAGCACAGAGACCAGTGTCAGGAGATGCAGTTCTGTCTGCCCTGAGGCGGGCCCTGATCCTTAATTCCCTTTATCCAGAGCCCCTGTCAAAGAACATGTAGAGGGAATATCAGCCACCAATGTTAAGCACTGTAATAATTAGACAACATTTTCTTAATTTTAATGCATTAAATGCATTCAACTGGTTAATGCATTTTTGTAATAAATGTACACTTGGAGCATGTGGATTTTTTTCTGTTTAGATTTCCTCAGCTGGAAAGTGCCTTGTGACACATTGCTCAATCAAACATAGAGTTGGTGCTTTTGATTCAACAAAAACGTGGCAAAAAAAAAAAACAAGGAAAAAAGTGTGCAAGTATTTTCTGAAGCCTCAAATAGCTGGGATTTTTTAAAGGGGTCATATAAAATCACTTAAAAAAAATATTGTAGGCAATAATTAATAATATATGGTGCAGGTTTACTTTGGACTAAAAAAGTAATATTATCTTTAAAAAAAGCCCCTTCATTGGAGCTCCCTTTAAATCTGCTGAAGTGCCTATATGTGTTTCAAATGAGGAGTGGGCATGTTCTAACAGTCCTTGTCAAGGTTGTATAGAAGTCTAAGGGAATATTCTCTAACTTTATTTATTTATTTATTTTACCAGGGGGGGGCAAAGGAACAAAAGTTAAAAATAAATGCTATTATAAATCAAACTGTTCCATTTAGTCGTGGCCAATTGATAGACAAGAAACACAGCAAGGGATATTTCAGCCTTGTTGAAAATAAATGGGAAAATTATTTTTTTGCCAACATTTTTCCCCACAAAAAAAGCTAGTGTTCGAGGAAAAAAAAGTTACTTACGTTTTGTTGGCGTCTTTTTCTTGTGCATTTTATGGATTTGAGCTATTTCCAGAGTCAAGGAATATTATATTTCGAATATTCAAGTTTTTTTTTTAACCTGAAAATGTAATTTTGGACTTCTGCTCACCTCCTCACAGAAGCCAATTAGAATAGCGTGGCAAGATCTAAAAACATGCTGACACAAAGTCACAGTACTCTAGTACGGATGCTTCCTACCACTGGAACTAACAGGTATATCGTATTTTGATATACCTGATGAAAAGTCCCTTGGCAGGGAAAATGTTGAGGGAATAGGAACAACCACCGTAATAAACCACTGTAATAATTATTTATATATATATATATATATATATATATATATATATATATATATATATATATATATATATATATATATATATATATATACACACACATACATTTTGTTTTGGAATAAGTGTACACTTGGGGGCACATTTACTATGGGTCGAATATCGAGGGTTAATTAACCCTCGATATTCGACCATCGAAGTTGAAGGATTTACCACATTTCGTTTGATCGAACGCAAAATTGTTAGATCGAACGATTAAATCCTTCAAATCTGATTTTCCTTCAATCAAAAAATGCTTAGAAAGCATATGGGGACCTTCCCTATAGGCCAACATTGGTGCTCGGTAGGTTTTAGGTGGCGAAGTAGGTGGTCGAAGTTTTTTTTTAAGGAGACAGTACTTCGAATGGTCGAAGTAGCCAATGCGATGGTCGAAGTAGCCAAAAAAAAACTTCAACGTTTTTTTCCTTCTAATCCTTCACTCGAGCTAAATGTGCCCCTTGAAGTATGTTCATTTTAATTTGTTTCGATTTCCTCAATTGAAAACTGCTTTGTGACATGTAGTTACATAAATGAATATGGAGAAGGCACTCAAATGAAGGCAATCTTCCATCAAATAGTTGAAGCAAAAAATGTATTGTGTCCTCTGCCTTACGCATTTTGTGTTATAAACATGTAGTCATAGGCTGCCTTTGATGAAGCTTTTATAACATGAAATGCGTAAGGCAGAGGACACAATAAATCTTTGCTTTCATTATTTAATGGAAGATTGTCTTCATTTGAGTGTCTGCTCCATATTCATTTTCGGTTACTCACTCCCTATGCTGAGAGCTCAGGGTGGTGCACCTGGGCCACTTCCCCCCTATGTGGTGAGTAATAATTTCACTTTACGTAGACCCATTTCGAAGTCTTATTACATGTAGTTACATAACCCACATGCTGCCCAGCACCCAGAACTGCAGGTTAGTGTGTAGAGAAAGCAGAACGCAGTAAGCAATTACTGCAGCTCAAGATCTATTGTTTATTTATTAAATACTTAAATAACAGAAAAAACTAAATATAATTTTTTTTTATTTTTTTTTAATCTTTATTTGTCATCTTTATCACAAGAAAAAAAGGGGTACAGAAAAGAAAGGGGATGGGATAAAAAAGGGTTAACCATTAAATACCAGCATATCACAGTACATATGATGTAACATATGTTATACAATCATAACATTTTCTTTATTCACTGCTTTTCAGATATAATCTACCTGGCAAAGGGAAGAAAAGACAGTTTTTATGGTCCCATCTTACTCTTAGGGGCAAATTCATCATGGGTCAAATATCGAGGGTTAATTAACCCTCAATATTTGACTGGGAACTAGAATCCTTCGACTTCGAATATCGAAGTCGAAGGATTTTAGCGCAAATAGTTTGATCGAACGATCGAAGAAATAATCCTTCAATCGAACGATTAAATTCTTCGAATTGAACGATTCGAAGGATTTTAATCCAACGATCAAAGGATTATCCTTCGACCAAAAAAATTTAGGAAAGCCTATGGGGAAGTTTTTTCTTAAAGCGACAGTACTTCGACTATCGAATAGTCGAACGATTTTTAGTAGTCGATGGTCGAAGTAGCCCAAAAAAACACTTTGAATTCGAAGTTTTTTTACTTCGAATCCTTCACTCGAGCTTGGTGAATTGGCCCCTTATTCTGTTGTTCATTATTATTTAAGCTACCAGCCAATTTTTATGAGGTAATAAAGCAGATTCTTATAACAGGAGGGTAGTCCAACAACTAAGGTAAAGTACTCTAGCCTATATTTACTTGTCTCATTTCAGGTGTTTTAAACAGGGGTTCTATGTTTCCCAATACTGTAAACTTTTATTGTGACTGATTGCTGTCAGCTCCTCCATTTTCCTCGTCTCTTCCATGAGCTGCATCCATTCTCTGGTTAGTGGTTCTACCTTTTTCCATTTCTTGGAGCTTTTGCTACCTGGCGCATATGAATTAATAACTTATTTTTGATTACCCTGTGTGTCTCAGGATCATAATGCAGAAAAAGTTTGGTCATAAAATCTGAACCAATCCTTTCCTGTGTAAAGTCCGCTATTTTTCGTTGTATATCCTTCCAAAATTCCTTCATAAATTTACATGTATACCAGATGTGGGTAAATGTGCCTTCCTCCTCCTGGCACCTCCAGCATTTATTGCTTGTATTTGGGAATATTATTTGCAGTCTTTCTGGTGTATAGTACCACCTGGATACTAATTTATAATTAATTTCTTGAGTCTTCGATTCTATTGTCGTTTTATGTATTGACTTATATACCGCTGTCCAGGCTTCTTCCGTCATGGGTACATTTAGCTTTTCCCCATGCCTCTCTGTGGCTAACGTTTGTAGTCGTGCTATTGGGGCTTAAATATCTATATATTAAAGACATATATACTGTTCTTGAAGTTATTAGTTTTATAACTCTATTGTTCAGTATAAAATCTGTTATCAGGGTCGGTCTGTTTTTAAAAGTTTCACCAATGTCAGAAAGCTTGTTTATCCATGCTAGGAGGAAAATTTAGGTTTTGCACTACAGTTTGAAAGCTGTATAGAAAATTTAATAGCTTATGTTTCTTAGAGGCACTATACCACTTTCAGCATTGCACCTATCGTAGGGTGATGTTTTACATTTACTGGAACATTGCTTTCTTTTGGTGGGGTTAGTGGAAGCACTCTTAAGGCTAAATCAAAATATATTTAAGTATAATGGAAGTGCTACTTACAATGCACTTCCCTGGTCCCCTGTCTCATAGGTAATTCAATATAAATGCAAATGCATATGTTTACAAAACAGGGCTTTTTAGTTACAAAGTTATGATCATAAAGTTGAAAAACCACCATACCACGTCAAGGTGATCCCTAACTTACTTTTTTTTGTAGAATGAACAGTATCTTTGGTATTGCTATCATTTTTATTGCTTGAATCCGCCCCATCCATGATAAGCATAGTTTTTTCCATTCACTCAGTAAGAGTGTAATCGTCTCTGAGTGGAGCCATATTATCCTTATATAGAGATAATACGTCATTTGAAATTGTAATCCCTAAATACGTTATCGTTCTTTTTGCCCACTGGAATGGGAAGGATTCAGCAAGACAGGATACTATTTTTTCAGATAAACTGATATTCAATGCCTCAGATTATCTTGAAGTTGGATAGTTCTCCAAACCGTTTAAAAGAGGTCATAAAATTTGGTAATGAAGTTATTGGTTTTGTAATAAACAGTAATAAATCATCTGTGAAGGCTGCTGCATTGTGCTCCCTGTTATTAATAATTAGTCAAGCTATATCTAGATTGTTTCTTTTGGTGTTCAGTAAAATTTCCATAACCATCACAAAAAGGATTGGAGACAAAGGGCAGCTCTGGCGTGCAGGTCCGGACTAAGAATTAAAATAGGCCCAGGCATTTCAGGTACACAGAGGCCCAATCAGCCACACAGAGGCCCAAACAGCCCACTAAATACTGACTTTCTATGGGACCTTATAGCAGCCCCTCATTGGGACCTTATTGTACCATTGTTTATTTTAATATGCTGGGATACTCTTATTTTGCTGTGGAGGATCTATACAGTGCCATAATTCTATTGATTGTTGTTTTTTTCAGGCCGAACCCACTAAGTGTATGCTTTAAAAAGTTCCAGGACACTCTGTCAAAGGCCTTTTCCGCATCAGTTGTTCATATCATAGTAGGTATGCCTTTATTTTTTTTACATAGTGGATTAACAAAATAACTTTAGTTGTGTTGTCTTTTCCTTCTCTGTTCGAAACAAAACCTGTTTGTTGTGAATTTATTATATGGGGTGTACATTTTTTTTAACCTGTTGGCTATTAGTTTGGCATATATTTTGTTGTCCACATTGATAAGAGATATTGGCCTATAATTGCTACATAGCTGCTGGTCTTTATTAGGTTTTGGAATAATAGTTATATGAGCTTCTTGGGCCTGTGCGGGTATTTTTGAAGTACTGGAGCAAGGGTTCCATAATGGAATCTTTAAATGTCTTATAATATGCCGCTCCAAATCCATCTGGGCAGTTGGCAGTTCTTGTATTGTTTTGGCCAGTTCCTCTTTTGTGAATGGGGAATCTAACCATTCTGCATCCTGTTGGGACATAGGTTTTAATTTAGCATTTTGGATTAACTGCTGTATATCTGTTTCCTCCTCTAACCTCGGTTGTTCTTTCCTTATATTGTAGAATTCCTGATAGTATTCCCTAAAGCAGTGATCCCCAACCAGTAGCCCGTGAGCAACATGTTGCTCTCCAACCCCTTGGATGTTGCTCTCAGTGCAGGTGTTTATTTTTGAACGAGTTTTGGTTTACAAGTTTTGGTTGTATAAAAGCCAGGTGCACTGCCAAACAAAGCCTCAATGGAGGTTGACAATCCACATAGGGGCCACCAAATGGCCAATTACAGCACTCATTTGGCACCCCAAGAACATTTTCCTGCTAGTGTTGCTCCCCAACTCATTTTACTTCTAAGTGTTGCTCATGGGTTCAAAAGGTTGGGGATCCCTGCCCTAAAGCATTCTGCTATTTTCGGGGCGGTGTGATGCATTGTTTTTTTCTTATCCTTAATAGTTTTTATATGTGTGAGGGGCTGAACTGCTCTTAGTTTATTAGCAAATTGTTTGCTACATTTATCCCCAAATGCATGTGTTTTTTGTTTATATTTCAGGTATGCCTTGTACTAGTACTGGTCCAGTAAAGCCTTAAGCTGCATTCTCTTTCCCTCAAGCTTTTCCCGGGTGAGTACTGCTAGCTATTCTTTATGGATACTTTCTAATTTTTGTATTTCACTAGTAAGATCTTTCACCTTTTCTTCTCTTTGTTTTTTTTGGTTTGAACACATGGAGATGCGAAGACCCCTTACCACACACTTGAGCATCTCTCATAGGATCCCATGGTCTGTTCCAGGTAAATTATTTTCCATAATAATCTGTTGTATAGCTCATTCAATTTATGCTCTATTAGCTTCATTATGAAATATGAGATCACTGAGTTTCCAATTGTATATTGGTTTAGTAGAGTTTGGGTTACACATCTCCAGACTAACTGATGCATGGTCCGACAGTGTTGTCAAACCAATGTCAGTTTTCAACACTAGATGCAGCCAATTTTGGTTTATGAATACATAATCTATCCTATTGTAACAGTTAAATTGTTTTGCATAGTGTGTGTAATCTTTAGTCTTAAGGTTATAACATCTCCATGCGTCCATTAGATTTAGATTTTCTAAAGCTTGTTTAACCTTCTTGAGTTGTTTGTAGGCCAAGCTCGTTTTACCATTGGATGAGTCCAATGGAGGATTTAACACAATATTCAAGTCACTGCCCAATAGGACTATACCCCTGGCAAATGCTTCTAATTGTTTTAGGAAAAGAGTGATTGACCTTTATTCGGGGTATAAATATTAGCTATTGTGATCACTGAGTTCCCAAATTTGCCTTTAATCACTCTATATCTACATTCCGAGTCCTTCATGGAGTCAATATAGGTGAATGATAAGTTTTTTGTGAATTAGTATCATAACCCATGTAGCTTCTTGTCTTTATTGTTACTAGTATATATATTTATACGTTGATGAAGGTATGTTGGGAGTTTTGTTTTCCTTAAAATGTGTTTCTTGAAGGAGAACAATTTTGGCTCCCTTTTTTTTTTTTTTTGCATTCCATGATCTGTGCCCTCTTTTCCGGCTCATTTAAACCATTAACATTAAGAAAGTAAATTTTATATTTATCTATCGCCATTTACAACACAAAATAGGACAATGCTCTTTGATTTAATAACCCTGTTAAACCTCTTATCCGATGCTGGACTACTTCGTTTCTGGAACCATATACTCTCAGATTTTATAATAAGCCAGGTTAGAAAAAAAAGAGAAAGTGAAGTACATAAACATTTTATAGAATAACTTAACAAGAAATTGCCAAACCAATAGATTCTCAAGAATATACTCCTGAGATTATGGACTAATGTTGGCGGGGGTTAGTGATCGCCTATGGTGGGTTGGTCTTGTGGTAGTCTTCCTACATTACAGACCTGGGTGGGTATACTTTTGGGCATATGCCCTGTAAATACAACTTCAAAAGGGCAATTTTAACTATGAGAACTTCTTTTTTTTTTTTTTTACATAAACAAACGAGTATTACATTACTAGTGAATATCCAGTGTGTTGCATTATCAATACGGTCCTATGAATGTCCAGTCATTAATATTTCTTGCTGGTAAACTTTGCTCACGTGTTCCTCTGTGTCTCGGGGTTCGGGGAGAGTGGCCCAGAGTTGCTGTCTTGAACCATTCCTCCTGTAGAGTAAAGTCCATCTCCTGGTCGTCTGCCTTTTCTTCATCCCATACTGGTAGGGGAATTTCCTCAATGTGAAGATTTTTGAGAAAGGGCTTTGTTTCATGCTTTGTTGCATGCCATCTTTCTTTGCTATGAGGCAGAATGGGTATCCCCATTTGTACATGATCCCCTGGTTTTGCGACCCTGTGTTCTCTGTCTATAGCAATCTCTGTGATTGGATCTTTGTTGAGTATGCTACTAAAAAATTGTAAAGTTACCTTGTGTATTTCTTCTGTCTTTATTATCTCAGATACTCCTCTGACTCTTATGTTGTTGTGTCTTCCTCTGTTTTCAAGATCATCCATATGTCTTTGTATTTCCTCTAAACACAGTTTCTGCTCTTTCACTTTTGTGTTTAGTATTTTTTGATTCTGTGCAAGTTTACTCTGGTTTGTCTCTATGTGATCCGTTCGTGTTACTATAGATAACATGTCCCCTTTTATGTCTTGAGCTCATCTGCAGTGTTCCCCTTATGTCTGCCTTTGAGGGGAGTTTGCTTAGGTAAGTATGAAGATCTGCTTGTTCCTCTCCCTCGCTGTCATTATCTGAGGTATCTGACTGCAGCGTGTCTCTCTCCTATACCTGCTGCACAACTTGCAGCACCATTTTGTTTTGGGCACAATCATTTGTTTCTTAAAAAAACAGGGATGCTATGTCCATTTGGCTGGTGTGCTCTCCCTGTCAGCTTTCATCTGGTATATTTTCCCTATGCTTATTGCTCATCTGCTCACCCTTCCACGTCTTGTCTGTGCAGAGCTCAAGCAGCCATCCATAGCGTCAGGCAAGCCACATCCCAAAATATTAATAAATAATATACAACAATAAACAAAGGAGTCCATTAAAAATATAAAATGCCTTAAATTAAAAAAAAACCTAAATAAAATACATTAATTTTATTTTTATTATTTTAATACATTTTGTCAAGGAGAAGACTATAAATCTAATAATGAAAAAATGGTAAAGGCCCAAGAAAATTTAGTCAAAGGCTGTTTGAGAGTAAAATCATTTTTAAAATTAAAACAACAAGAATCTCAATTTCAGTGTGGCAAGGCAAGAAAAACACTGAGGCAAACAGTGCTACTTGGGGCAGATCATGGAAATGTTCTCAAATATACGCTAGAATTTGCCATTGTTTAGTTTTATCAGTAATAAATGCATACCAGTTTCACTTATCACTAACCAGGAGGGCTAATTGTGTCCAGTTTGTGAATCAATTTCAGTTCAGTTTGCAAAAGTACTTTGTTGTGGTCTCATTGCATTGAAGACAATGGGCTTTTTTTCATGGTGACTTCAAATACATTGAAGTCTGTTTTTTTTTTTTTTATTATTATTGGAACTTGTTCTATGCAGATATACATTTCAAGAGTGAGTTTATTGTTATTTCATCCATATACGTTTGTACAGTACACAGTGGTATAAAACAACGTTCCTCTAGGACCATGGTGCTACACACAACATAGATGTACTGGACAACAGTGCAAGTGCAAAAATATGCAACTCCTGCAAGACAGGACAGTGTAGTGCAGGGAATACAGTGCACACTCAGCAGTTGTAATATGTTAAGTAAATAATGCTAAACGTCAGACATGATGTATCACTGTGATATGATAGTAGTAAGAACATGATAAAGAACACAATAGTGCAGATGTGCTCATAGAGAACAATTGTATCCAAAGGCTATTTATTTATATGATGGCGTACAATGGCTGTGTAACGTTGTGGTATATGGGAGGGGTTTACAGCAATTTTGTACACATAATACATCTGGATCTATGGGCGTTTCATTTCTGCATTTTTTTTTCATGGCATGGCAAATCCACAACTAGCGACAAACTGTGCTGGTCTACATCTGTTCTGAGGCAGTGTACATGGCCAATGATCATGCTTTTGAGACTTACTAGTGAGTGTTTATACTCCAAGAAACCGGGGTGTCAGGTTCTGTAGCACATATAGTTACATAGTTAAATCGGGTTGAAAAAATACAAAGTCCATCAAGTTCAACCCCTCCAAATGAAAACCCAGTCCACACACACCCCTCCATACAGTTTCATCTAAATATTTTTTCCCATTTTTTTTTTTTAAATTTGCCGATTTCACCTCTATGGAAAGTGAAACTTAAAAATGACGTGCAATTGACTGTGAAAATAAAATTGGTTTCTTCACTGTTTCTCATCTTGTTCTAATTCTTACCAACCGATGCATCATTCAGGTATCGAAAAACATGCCTTGTTGCTGAGATCAGTGATCTTAAATGTCCACTATAACCTCAAATTCTCTCTCTCGTTTTCTCATTTTTAAGGAATTCTACAATAGCTGCAACTCCAAGTAAAAGAAAACTAATTTAAGAGTAGGCTACTGTGTTTATTTATGTGTTTATTCAGCTGAAATCCAGCTACTTTTTCATATATATCATACATATATACATACTACCACTATGAAATTATTTCCTTAAGAGAGAAACATCTTCAATGATTACTCAGCAAGTCCAGTTGTTTTAAATTTTCCTATACTAGATATACCATGACCTGGATGAATGAAAATCTTCATAGTCATATTTCCTTAAGAGAGTTTTTAGGCTGCCCTTTAAAGTGATACTATTTTGCCTTATTTTTATTAAATGTTAAAACTTAAAGTTCAGTTCCTTTTCCAAGCTCTTAGGCACCTGATGTATCTGTACTATGACACTGTACCTTCATGGGTGGCAATTATTCCTGACAGGCTGGACGTTGGTTCCGTGATTCAACAGGCCACAAAATCAGCAAGAACAGTATTCACAATTTATCTAACAACTGCACCACCTCTGAGCAAGACTTGATTCAAAAAATGTTTTTTTTTTTTTTTTTAAATTGTGACAAAGGAATTGCATATTTCAACTACTAAGTGGTAGATTTATCAAAGGTCGAAGTTATGTGAATTTTTTTTTCTTACTCTAATAAATTCGAATGTAAACTTGAACGGCTAACATTTGATCAAATATGAAAGACCCAAAAATTCGAAATGAATAGGAATTGAATTCAAATTGAATTCGAATCGAGTTTTCCTCTGAAAAAACTCAAATGTCAGGAAGGCAATTAACATCTTCAAATGGTTCAACGGACCTCTGCCATTGACTTGTATGTGAATTTGGCAGAAGCTTGGTTGGCTATTTAATGTAAGGTATGGTATCCCAATACCCAGAGTAAACCCCACGGTCCCATTCACGGCTCACACTTCTGCCTATAGCAGCTACATTTAGCTTTGGGAGGAGTCGCAAAGGAACCATAATGTATAACTGCAACGAAGAACAAGGAGCGAGGTCAGAGGACAGGCTGGGTCACCCAAACTAGGCAGGGGTCCGTTCAGGCAGCAGATTGGCAAGGTCAAGGCGAGGCAGTGGTCAATAACAGGATCAGATGAGGTATCACACATATTTACATAGTAAAACTGGGTTGAAACACGACACAGTCCATCAAGTTCAACCCCTCAAAATGAAAACCCAGCATCCATACACACACCCCTCCATACCTTCACATGAACTATTTATACCCATACCTATACTAACTATAGAGTTTAGTATCACAATAGCCTTTGATGATATGTCTGTCCAAGAAATCATTCAAGCCACTCTTAAAGGATTTAGCATAATCAGTCATCACAACATGGCCCGGCAGTGCATTCCACAACATCACTGTCCTCACTGTGAAGAACCACCTACATTGCATCAAATAAAAGTTATTTTCTTCTAGTCTGAAGGGATGGCCTCTGGTGCGGTGATAGTCTTTATGGGTAAAAAGGTCCCCTGCTATTTGTCTATAATGTCCTCTAATATACTTGTAAAGTGTAATCATGTCCCCTGACAAGTGCCTTTTTTCCAGAGAAAACAACCCCAACCTTGACAGTCTACCCTCATAATTTGAGTCTTCCATCCCTCTAACCAGTTAAGTTGCACAACTCTGCACTCTCTCCAGCTCATTTATATCCCTCTTAAGGACTGGAGTCCAGAACTGCATACTCCAGGTGAGGCCTTTCCAGGGACCTATAAAGAGGCATAATTGTTTTAATCCCTTGAGTTAATGCCCTATTTTGTTTACAAGACATAACTTTATTTGCTTTAGTAGCCACAGAATGACACTGCCCAGAATTAGACCATGTGTTATCTACAAAAATCATTCTCATTCCAGGAAAGTTCCAACACACTGCCATTAAGTATATAACTTACATTTATATTATTTTTTCCAAAGTGTATAACCTTGCATTTATCAACATTGAACCTCATTTTCCAATTTGCTGCCCAGTTTTCTAACTTAGACAAGTGGCAGCATTCTGCATGGAATCTGTAGTTCTGCACAATTTAGTATCATCTGCAAAAATAGAAACCATACTTTCAATAGACCATAGAACATCGCACATGGAACATAGACCTATACTGGGCAATGAGTCAAAGCAGAGTAGGTGGTTTTATAGCCAGTCAATGGCTTACATAAATCACCAGTGGCCACATTGGCAACAGGTAAACCAAACCATGCTTACTAGCAATTACCAAGCATGGCCATATGAGTGAACCAGGTCCTTAGATGTTTGCTCACATAGAGCAGTGGTAATGCAGACAGCACAGGAGCAAAATGTTCCTGGTTCAACTCCAGACAGGTTATCACATTTAATAACTAAAGGATATAATGGCTTTGCCTGCATTGACTAATCCACAAGGATATTTGATGATGTATATGATATAATTAGACAAGCAGGACAGTCTGTATCTCATCAAGTGAGGATGATCAAAAATGTCATAATTTGTTTGCAGGTTGTCTGCTCAGTACAGCATAATCAGCCTGGTTTTTGCAGAGGTTACCCATGTTTGGGATGTAGCCATTCCATAGAAGTGTACAGGGTCTGTCCATGAGATTGCATGAAATTTTGTATATTTAAATGACAGTGGGGAGTGCTAAGGCCGGTGCTCCTTTTAGGAAAAAGATTGGTCCAGGGACAAGCCTAACAAAGTACTGTATTGCACCTGAGCAAGCACAAGCAAGGAATATCTATGAATAGAGTAAATGAATAGAGTAAGATGTCAGCACAATGCTCTTAAATTATTCCCAAACCCGTGCATTTTTTCAGAAAAGGAATTGGCCTTGAGAAAAAATGTAGTGATTTCAATCACTGGGAGTGAGTAACAACTTGTTACCAACAGTAAATTATTCCTTACAGATGGGGGAATATACTATCTGTGTAAAAGAAGATTCTACCTACCACAGATTATAGATTCTATGATCTGAGACTCCTACTGGACCAGCTTTTAAAGCCTGTCTAGCATTTAGCTGACCTTCCCTACCCCTAATGAGCAGAGCAGGAGAAGGAAAGGTTGCATTTGCGTGTTGATTTTGCATGCGCTATTTTTAATGCATGGCATCAAACAGTTCAGTAGATCGCTGGCATTAATATTTAAGATGTTTCATATTTTTTATGATACCAAATGATTTGTGGGAGTGACAATCCTGTAAATTTCAAGCTTCCAGGCAATTTTTTAAAATTGCCATAAATCTGTATAAAAGGAGACTTTCTACAGGCAAACATGGCAATTTGGTAGTTTAGTGTTTTAGGGTGTTTATAAGCATACACATTGTTACAGAAGTGCAATTTCAAAAATTTCCCATCAGATTTTGAAAACTCAGTTTGAAAAAACTATATACTAATATATTGTTTTGCAAGTTAAACTAAAATACCTAAACTGTAAGAGCACAACATGTTCAAAAATTGTCTGGGCATAACTGCAAATTAAGTTTGAAATTCTTCTGGCTTTTAAAGGGTTATAAAATACATTGCACATATAAATCCATGAAATCAGAAGGTGTTTACGTGTCTCATGCCATACACACAGCACTGCCTAGATACCAAAATAAGAGTTTTAATTCTCCCATAAGGCATCATGGTTGGAGACTTGCAAATCACTCCTTTATGTCCCTTTGGCCAACCAGTGGCGGAACTACCGGGAGAGCAGGGGGTGCGAGTGGGCCAGGGCCTGCACCCCCTCAGGCCCCCCCGGCAGCCCGTGCGCCACTGAAAATGCGGTCTGTACGGAGGGGGGCGGGGCCCGGCTGTGCGTCACACACCAGGGCCTGTCCCCCTCTAGTTACGCTACTGTGGCCAACTATGCATCCAGATCCTCTGGTTTATAGCACAGATACAGCCTAATGGTTCAGAGCCATATATCCAAACTTGCAGACAGCCTGTTTCAATTTTGTTAGATCTCATCAGTGCAAAATATTGGAATATGGCTTCTGAGGGGTAGGACTTGGAGAGTAGCGAAATATAAATCCAGAAATTAAAGAGATACTAATACCAGAAAATGAACATTTTTTACATCTACCATAAAATTAACTTTGCATGCTTCTAATAATTTTGCCATAACGTATTTGCCCAATGCTTTTACATTACCTAGCTGACTCTCTGTGATCGTCTATGAGGGGGCTGCAACAGGAGTCTGTTAGCATTAGAAACTTTAACTGACAGGCTGAGATGGGACAACCAGGTTTAGCAACTTCAACTAACAATAACTTACAAAAACAAACCTCTCAGCATGACCTATAGGTAACTTTTAATGAACAATCATATTTTAAAAAGTAGTTTTTTAGTGTCAGTATCACTTTCAGGGGGTTATTTACTAAACTCAGAATTTACCTCATTATTCTATTAAAAAAAAATAACGACCAAACTACCATACCCGATTTGACCTTATTTATTGATTAAAAAACTCTAATTGATCGGATCTGGAAAAAACCCTATAAAATTTAGCAAAAACCTGAATTGTCCCATTTTTTCTGAATTTTCCAGAATCTCTTGTTTTTTTCAGTTTTTTGCCCAAAAGTGCTGAACCCAGCGCAAACCACACTAACTTCAAATTGAGATTGGTGCCTCTCCCATTGACTTATTCTTGATTACATTTTGCCTTTATTTACTTCATCTTGGGGCAGCATAAGCATGCAAAGTTTCGAGTGGCACTCCAATCTTTATCAAGCTTGATGGAGTGCCACTCGAAACATTGCATGCTTATGCTGCCCCAAGATGAAATAAATGAAGAAGAAAGAAAGAAATCAAGAATTTGGAGTGCTGTCTGTAGAGAGAAACGTCTTCAAGTTGGAACCTTGGTGAACAGGTTATTTGACATGCACCCATACCCTGGAAAGTGAACTGTAGAGTAAGTGCGGTTTGCTTGGAATCTTTACATCTTCCATTGACTTATACAAGACCTTGACAGGTCTGAGATGGTGGATTTTTGGATTCAGGCTTTTTTCAGCATCGGGGTATAAAACAATTTGAGTTTTTTTCCCACAAAAAAAAGTTTTTGCCCAAAAAGCAAGACCAGATAAATTTGAGGTTTAGTAAATAATAATAAGTGTATTAATTTCTGGTATAGTCATCTATAGTTAAAGTAAAGTTAAACAAGTATTGTCGTTTACTTTATGATGGTAAAGAATAAAAATCAGTGAGGAACTGGAGAAGTGTTCTACCACATTTAAGGAGGTGCCAGGTATTCCTGAAGTAAACAGAGCCCTACGAGAAACTGAAAATTCACTTATAACAATGGTTGAACTAAAATTTGTCTCACTGATATCTAGAACTAAATGGGTAAAACTGGATTCCCATTGTAAGTCACAGTTTCTTTTCCATCAAAGCCAGTTTTTTTTTTTTTTTTAAACACCTAGGTTAAGGGTGCAACCCCCCAAAGGATGTATTATATTAACTGTCAATCAAAAACTGAATGCGTGAAGAATGAAGAGAGACAGGTTGCTCAGAGGGGGATAGTGAAGTAACTTAATTATGTCATAAACAGTACAGCATTTTTAATTCATTATATTTAGATCCCCTTTAAATAGGTAATTTTGCTGAGTCCACTGTATGTTGCCTACATGTCCAGTTTCCAGGTACCTTCTGTATTATTTCATGTTTGCATGTTTGATCCTATTTTTTAATGCGTAAGTTATTTGATTTTCTAATGCATTTAATGTCACTGTTGAACATTGTGTTTAGCATTGGAGTGATGATGTGAACAAACAGTGTTTAGACTTGGAGTGATGATGTGAACAAACAGTGTTTAGCCTTGGGGTGATGATGTAGACAAACAGATGACTAAACCCCACGTAATCAGATATAATATGTACATTGTGTACAGTAAGATTACCAAAGCATTAGTGAATATCTGTATTTGCTAATTTTCTAAGAGAAGGTCCCCTTTAACTGTGTACATTTATTTTTGTATGATTTTTTAATTATTTGCCTTCCCATTCTGCCTATTTCGGTCTGATTGCAAGTGAAAATGCATTGCCACAGCCAAAAACAACATCTACACTGAGGCAATTTCCTCTGCTCACATATCTTCTTTTCACTGAAATACATTATTGTGAATTTTGATTTCAAAATCCACAGTGTGTCTGCACTCCAGCCAACACATTAGCTCTGAGTACAGACACAGAAGAGAATAAATATGAGCAGAGGGGGTATCTCTGAAGCTGTGTTTATAGGTAGGTTGAGAAACAGCCTTGAATTGTGCATACTTATACAGTTACAATATCACAAACTATTTCTGTATAGTGAGACAGAGCATTGATAAAAATGTCATTAGCTATACAAGATTAAAATCCTTGTGCCAGGGACATTGACCCAAAGATTGGATGTGCAATCAGACGAGGGAGCAGGTACAAATTGCACTAAGAATAGGTACAGAAAAACAGGATTGTCATGTAAAAGGCACATGCGAATTAGTGAAGGCAGAAAGGGTGGATACAAAAAATGACACCCATAAACTCCAATGTTCTACCTCATTAGAACATGTTTTGAGTCAACTTGAAAGAAACTAAAGTAAAATAAAATTAAGTTTAGAATTTAATGTGGTGACATCTGCTTATGAACTAATCCAAGTTAAGGAAAGAAAATTAAATAACCCACATTCCAACTTCTAACCTTTACCTGCTGCTTAGGGCACCTACTGATAAAGATCTACTAGCACTCCCAAATAGGATCTGCACTATAGTGAGTGAGAATGAATTTGTGAATATGGTCTTCAAATAGATCAGTAATATTTGCTTATAGCTCTTAAATAGAGCCCCCAAGTCAGATCACAAAGAGCACAGAAGAGCTTAGAGAAGGCAACTTCCATCCCACCCACCCTATAGTTAGAAAGAAGCTTCCTATGTTTCCATATGTTTATTGCAATGTGCTGTTCTCCATTGTTATTGGTAGGCTTTTGCTATTCTCTTATGTCATAGCTTTAGGGTCTTAAAAATTACCAAATTGAGGCAACAAGGTATGTCAATAATTGTTGTAATCAAGGGCTATGTAGATTGGAGTGCCACAAACTAACTGATTTTGAATATATGTACAGGAAATGGGACTTAATTTCCAATCTTAAGCCCCTGAGTGGTACAATATTATAGATAACCAAAGCCTAAAGATAAAAAGGCAATATTTATTCACAACCATGCCAAAATATACAGATTAAAAACAAGTAGAAATCTAGAGGTGTTGCAAGTGGGAGAAGGGATCCCTCTCATATAGATGCTTGACCCCACCACCTGATTAATATGAATCAGATGTGAGGAAAATGCTTAACCAAGTCCCAGCTTGCCAGGACTATAAACCTGGTATGGTAATGAAATGGGTGCTCTGGCGGTAAAGTCTGAGTGTGATAATTTGTGCTCGATTTGATTAGGTACCCATAGTCAATGTTGTATATTCACTCCAAACACAGAATTAGCGACTTGATAATTATAATGATGCGAACAATAATTCAACAGTCAAAGCCGAAATTGTGGATACTTAGCCAAGGGAATTTCAAATACTTGCAGTGTCCTGCTTGAGCAAATAAAGGGTTTTTACAGACCATGTGTGCAATAACATCACCGCCAAGTTACATCTGTTGTGTCCTTTCCATATCTATTCTGCCTCAGATCCTGGAATATTGTATGCACCCCACAGATCCTCAGAGGCAGCCACTGTGTTCCAAAAAGCAGCACCTCGTTTCGGCAGCCGTTTCGCTACCAACTGTAGGTTTGGCAAGAGGCCAAAAACAGGAAATGAGATAGTTTTAAGGGTAACGTCACATGACCAGTGTGAGCTGCCTTGGTGATGTGTATTATAATCAAGATTCATTTTTTGCGAATGCATTTCATTCATGCGTATCCGCACTTGGAATCATATTCATTAATGTCCACATTACTGTTTATGCTCCCACATGAAGTCAAGCTTTAGGATCTTTGTACTGCCAGAACAATACAAAAAGTTTTTTTGTGCAGTTGTGACCATTCCCACAAAAGTTCAGCAGTACAGTTCAAGTAAAGGTGAATATCTATATGATCTCCAGATAGACTAGCAATCCAGTCATGCTGTAACTATGGAAGCCTGGGGACCCCCACAAAAAATGCTTTCCCCCAGGCCATGTTTTACAGATTAAACCTTGTCATTTACATAGTAAGTAGTTAACCTACATTTGGTAGAATGTTTGGACTTGCAATCAAAAATATGCTAAGTTCTAGTGTGGTGCCTTGAAAACTTGGTAGCTGTGATTTTTTTTAATCTATGCAAGTCAGAATCTCTGTGGGTCTTTTTTTTTTTAATTAGTTGTGTTTGATGCTAAAATAACGTGTAATAAAGTGTTGCTGAAATATAGCTCTATATTATTTAAAAAAAAATTAACAAATCCAGATTTAGAAATCTTAGGTTGCTCTGAAAGAAAAACAAACATTATTTCAGGTAATCACTAAAACGACCCCCTAAGGAAATGCCCCTGAAGTGAAAGAGATAAAAGATAAGTATTAGTAACATAATTTAAAACCAACTGGCAATATATGCAAACATTTTAAAAACTGGAGACATTGGATAGAATTATCATATTACCAAAAACCTACACCACAGTAATATTATGTTTCTGTACCAGACAGATTAGTTGATAACAACCTTTATTATAATAAAAAGAAAATGTGTTACTATGTGTTATGAATCTTGTTTTATTATGTTAAACTATTCTTTTTTTTTTCCTTTGTTCTATTGCCTCTTCTTGCCATTTTTCTTCATTCTGTACTCCTTTTTCTTGTTATTTGAAAAGAAACAAAAATTAAATTATTGCTAAAAATGAAAATTATTTTATATAACATTTTATTTATTTATTTCTTGTACATGAAGGTGGGATTCACAAAATTCCATTACTTAAAAATAAAATGTAATCTCTTGTGTAAACAAAGACCTCCTCGTGCTTTTGATATACTGTACATATTCATGAAATACAATTTTTCTATTTACTTCTCACCCTTTAGGGCCATAACAGAGGGAAAGGTTGTCACTTGCAGAAAAAAATCCTCCCCCTTGTGTGAAAAATCACTCAAGAATATCTGCCTCTGGCTCCTGCCTCATATGGATTGCTGGATGTAGAAAAGTTACAAATGCACCTTTGTGTCTAAAATAATGTGGTCTTCGAGCCAAGGTCTATTCATCAATATAAGATTTGCTTCTGTAGATAAAATGCATTTTAGTATATATAAATAATAAATATAATATATATATATAAATATATATATATATATATATATATATAAATATATATATATATATATATATATATATATATATATATATATATATATATATATATATATATATATATATATATATATATATATAAATAGTCCATAAATGTTCAGCACACCTTAACTGAAATAATGACCCAGGTGCTACTCTCATTAGCGGTATACAAAAAACAAAAAAGTGAGGTGCACACCAGGAACGTTTTTTAAATGGTTAAAAAGTGAATTTTATTTATTTAATGCATTTAAAAAGGACCTTTTTAAATGCATTAAATAAATAAAATTCACTTTTTAACCATTTAAAAAACGTTCCTGGTGTGCACCTCACTTTTTTGTTTTTTTTTATATATATATATATATATATATATATATATATATATATATATATATATATATATAGATAAATATTAATGCTACCTGTTTATTGTGAGAGTATTGTGAAGTTAATAAGAGCCTTAGTGGTTAATATATCCATACCGAAATTTTTTTTCTTGAAATCAACTCTTACGTCTTTTTTTTAAGTCAAACATTGATATTTGCCAATCATTCAATACTGAAATGAAACTAAGCAGGGATTTTCCATAATCACTCCTGCAATGAAATCACATGAGAGAAGTAATGACCTTTGTGCTATTTGCTTGATGACTGGGATACTTTTTATTGTACAGGTATGGATCTGTTAATGGATCTTTCTGTAATTCAGAAATTAATACCTTAAGTCTACTAAAAAATTATGTAAACATTAAATAAAGCCAATAGGCTGGTTTTGCTTCCAATAAGAATTAATTAGATTTTAGTTTGGATCAAGTACAATGTGGTGTTTTATTATTAAATAGAAAAAGGAAATCATTTTTAAAAATGTGAATAACATGGAGTCTATGTGAGACGGCCTTTTGGAGCTTTCTGCATAATGGGTTTCCAGATAATGGATCCCATACCTGTACTTGAATTCAGCTCAATGACAACTTAGGGTTTATATTATATTAATAACTGATTTCAACTGTATTTCTGAATCAAGAACAACAATTCCACAAGTGACCGCAACTAGACATGTTTATTTCATTTTTTTTTATAACTTTTTATTTATGCATTTTCAAATTTACAACCATTAAATCAAAATAAAGAAAATTAAAATAATAAATCCTAAATAATACAGTCTAAGGTCCATGTAAAGGGCAAATAAAGCAGAAGGATAGTGTCACATTGTCAATCATTGCATGTTAGCTTGTACACATTAACACAGAGCTGATCACAGATGAAACAACCTAGACCTCTTTACAAATTAAATTTCCCTGTCCTTTATTGCTCGCTGTACAGGATTGGATCAAGTAACTGCCGTGTGCAGCAGGTCAATCCAGGGGCCCCAGATCACGTGGAATTTGTCAGGGCAGCCTCTGGCTAGGTAAACTGCTTTATGAAGCGGCAGTATTTAATTTATGACTTTTTTCCAACAGGTTAGCGTGGGTGGGCTGGTGGATTTCCAGGTTAAAAGGATGGCTTTTTTAGAATAGTATAACAGTTGCATATAAAAAAGTCTCTGGTATGATTTTAGCACTAGGGGACCGGTAGATCCTAATAGACATAGCTCTGGGGATCTTATATTGGGAAGGGTAAAATTTGTTGCTACAAACGGAAGGATTTGTTCCCAATACCTTTGGATAAAAGGGCATGTCCAGAACACATGCATGAGGGTCCCCACCTCTGTCCCACATTTATAGCAGGTGTCTGGGGTGCCTGGATAGATCCTTGCTAACCTTTGGGGAGTCAGGTAGGTTCTATGGAGGAATTTTATCTGAATCCATCTGTCTCTGTTGGAAATGGTGAGGTCAGGGACCTGGTCTAGTTTATTTCATTTTTTATGATACTTAAATCATATGGCTGTAGTCTCACCCAGCCTAATTATGCCCTAAAAGCATGGACATTAAAAACAAAAATATTTTTTAAAAATAGCCAAAATGGAACAATATACACGTGCATTATGATTATTTCTATGTTTTAGTTATTATGCTGTTCTCTGTGCAGTTCTTAATATCTTTACTTTCTCCCACTAGTCACTGCTTTTCCACTATTAAGCATGTATAAATGCTAACTAGTCACAGTTTCTATCTGTCTGTTTTCTATGAAACTGAAAATTGTTATTCTTCATCCCGTGCTAATGAGTATCTGGTGTAATCTCTTATCAGGTCACCAGTAAACCTTTGCCAGTATCTTCTAATAAACAAATTGCTACCAGTGCATTTAAAGGTCACATAAATACAGATGGCAACAATAGTACAATAGGATCATGGCTTCCTAAACTATCAAACAATTTGTTTGGGTTGGAATGTCACATTTTGCACTTCCCTTTCCAACCTGATTTCAGTACCAGAATAGACAAATTCAGTGAGTGAAATGCTATGTCAAGATAAGTAAAGAGTTAAAATATGCAGAACTTGCACATGTAATGGAAATGAGCTATTGTCTAGGCTATCAAAACTTGGTCATCAAATAAGAATAGTTAGATGTTTAGAAGCCAACTAGATACAAGTGCTGAACCATTAAATAACTGAAGTTTTCCCGCAACTTTAAAACTCATTAATATTTTATAGGGATGTACTGAACCCTCCAATTCAGTATTCGGTCAAATTACAGAATCCTACTTAAAAGATTCAATAAATGCAAAACCAAATCTAAACCCTCTGTTATGACAGAGAATGCCAGCACATGTGGAAATAAATGATGTGTGCATAAACCACTCAAATGCAAGCACATTTCAAATTTCTTGTTGTATATATAGGGGTTGGTTTTGGTTTGGCCAGTCTCTTGGACTTGGACATATCCAAATCCTGCTAAAAAAGGCTCTGATTCAGACAAGTTCACGATTTGGTGCATCCCCACGATTTACAAACATTTTGTTTCAAGTGCTTTTATAATGCATAATACAAGCTCAACCCTTATTTGTATATTTCAGTCCATGTAATAGCAAAAAACTATCTTCATAGCCTATTTCCTCATCATTTTTTTATATAGCCGCTGACAGGTTATGCAGTGCTTTGCCTTATTTTATAACAAATAGGGAACAAATGGCGAATAACAAACCTGGGTTTACAGGTACATTGAATAAGCTTCCCTAAACAGGTGGGTCTTTAAGGAGCATTTGAAAGTTTGGAAAGAAGGAGAAAGTCTTAAAGCTCAAGGCATGCAGAGAGTTCCAGAGAAAAGCAGAGGCCCGATTGAAGTCTTATAGAAGAGAATGAGCTGAAGAGGATGAGAGGAGAACTAATTTAATATATTTTTATGAGAAGGTGAGCAGGGACCTTGATTCTGCGATGGCAGTGGATGTGATCTAATTAGTCTTTGCTAAAGCATTTGATACAGTGCCACACAAAAGTTTACTTTTTAAATTAAGGAATGTTGGCCTACAACATAGTATTTCTACCTGGATAGAGAACTGGCTAAAAGATAGATTACAAAGAGCGGTAGTAAATGTAATTAACTTGTTTATTAAAACCTGTAAAAGGGCATTGAAAGTACTGTTTCTATTTTTGCTGGTGATACAAAATTATGCAGAACTATAGGTTCTATGCAGGATGCTGCCAAAGTGATTTGACTAAATCGGAAAACTGGACAGCAAACTGGAAAATGAGGTTCAATGTTGATAAACGCAAGATTATGCACTTTGGCAAACATAAAAGCAAGGTATACTCTAAATGGCAGTGTGTTGGGAGTTTCCTTAACTGAAAAGGATTTAAGGTTTTTTTTCGTAGATAGCAAGTTGTCTAATTCTGGGCGGTGTCATTCTGTAGCCACTATAGCAAATAAAGTATTGGCTTGCCTAAAAAAGAGGAGAAACTCAAGGGATGAAAACATAATTTAACCTCTTTGTAGGTCCCTAGTAGAAGTTAAAAACACCAGAAGCAACCTCTTGAGAGTAGAGGAAAATAAGTTTCATTTGAAGCAGCAAAGGTGGTTCTTCACAGTGAGGTTGTGGAATGCCCTTCCGGGTAATGTTGTGATGACTGATTCTGTTAAGTGTTTTGAGACTGGACAAGTGTTTTGCTTGAAGCTGAACTGAGATACGGTTGTATTCAGGTAATGTTGCACAGCTGAATACGACAAGATGTTGCAAGTGTTTATATGAGTGGTTTAAAGGACAGATGCAAGTCTAAGATAACGCATAGGCCGTATCCTGTGTGGTCTAATGAAAGGGGGTGTTGTTAACTGTGAGAGATATCTGAGGGACAGGGGAAGATCTTTGAGGAAATTTAATGAGTTCTATTTTAGAAAGATTCAATTTCAGGTGGTGCTGAGACATCCAGGAGGAGACAGCAGAAAGGCAGTCTGTAACTTGGGAAAGGACAAAAGGAGAGAGGTTTTAGAGAAGAGAAGTACTGTCCTTTAGCTATTGATAAAGCTTATTGTAGCAGAAGAGCATGCATATGAAGTGGATGAAGTCCGTATCAGTTCATGACTTTCTCCACTGTCGATCAGCAGATCTACTACATCTTCTAAGGTACCGCATTAAACTAGTGTGCCATGGTTGGGGTTTAGCTGGTCAACTGTGACAGGTGGTAGTAAGAGCAAGGTAGGCAAAAGCTGTTGAAAGAGCATTGTTGTACAGAGAAGCTATCCTATTTGGACTGGAGAGATTGGTTGTGCTGCTACTGTTGATAATTGTTGTGGATCAAATGCGTTAAGGTTTCTGTATGTGTGGGTGGAGAGAGATGGTTGTGATAGTGCAGGTGAAAGTGTTATCTGAAAGGAGAGTAGGGGGTGGTCAGATAGGGGAAAGGGAGACTCAGTAAGAATGGATGGGTGGCCCGAGTGGCAGAATATAAGACTCAAGAATATGGTCCTCTATGTGGGTAGGTGAGTTGGTCCACTGAGAGAGACCAAATGAAGTTTGTTAGTAAGAGGAGTGTAGAAGCAGCTGGAGAAGCAGTATAGTGAGAGCATAAACTCTGAACACAGTTTTACTTAACTTGCTTATATGAAGCAGTATGTATGGTAAAGAATATAGTTTTTTTCAATGTTGTTTGGCTATATACCTTATGACATAGATTTGCCCTCACTATCTCACTAAAAGGCTTCCCATACAGCTGGCTTCACATCAGTTCCGTACTAAAGAATTGGTTTGGTGTGGCATTAATATTGGTTTTAGCAATGCTTGTTATGGTTCTAGTAGAAAACAAATAGCAGGAACATGAGGCAATAATGTACTGTGAACAAATGCATTGTTTCATTGCTTTTCAATGATTTCTCCACATGGTACAATAAAGTGGTTTCATATTCTAAACAATAGATGAAAACTCCAGCACACGAATGCTTAAGGGTTCATAACCCGTGTTTATTGTCAATGCCAAACAGGAAACAATATATTCATATTCTAAACAACACAGGGATTGTTTGTCCATATATTGCAATATATTTAAGCTGGCCAACTATGTCAAAGTCATCCCATATCTGGCCAGTTCCTATGCTTAATTTGTTGTGTTGTTTAAAGGGTAAGGCATTTTTTAGTATGCACAAAATGTCTCTGTCTTAAATATATTGATAATGGGTTGAGTGCAGAGGACCTCTTGTAGTTGACTATATGTATTTTGTGGTCACAGCCTCATTGCACCCCCGCCTAATGGTTTTAAAAAATAGTGGTGAGCACAACTTTCCCTTGTTTGTTATAGTTATACAGGAGCAGTGACCAGCTCCATGTTGTAGCTCCCACCCTTCCCAGCTATAGTCAGGTGATCCCACTGGTGTCTAATAAAAGGGCAGCCAAGTTTGGGAGTTTTACTTTGAAAGCAGCTAGTAAGTTGCAGGTAAAACTTAGTCCCTTTGTAAAATGTATAATTAAGCAATTGAATTCTTAATGAATCAGATGAAAATTAAGCGTAGGAACTGGCCAGATATGGGATGACTTTGACGTAGTTGGCCAGCTTAAATATATTGCAATATATGGACAAACAATCCCTGTGTTGTTTAAAGGGTAAGGCATTTTTTAGTAGCAGTATGCACAAAATGTCTCTGTCTTAAATATATTGATAATGGGTTGAGTGCAGAGGACCTCTTGTAGTTCATATTCTAAAAACACATGGTTTAGAAGACTTTGTTGCACTTTGTTAGAAAATAAAGGCTAGGGTCTCACTTTTATTTCATATGAATACGGATTTTAATGGTAAGTGACATTAAAGATCTGTTCACCCCAAGTCATTGTTACTCCATTAGTCTTTATTTAAAACTATGTTAGTCTATGATGTGTTCCCTTTTAATCACCATGAACTGAATAGCCAATCGTATAATTTCACTAACTTCATAATTTATATAACAAAAAACATTTTTCAAAAAATGTTGCTAGCGTTTGCATAGATTTAGATTCACAGCTATTCATTGCAATGTTCACATATCACTACATTAAGTGGCCTTTGGCCAAAGTGTTCCTATGTCCCTATACAACTTTTATCCTGGACAACAGCATCTGGGTATCTCTAAAGCTAATTGGGGTAAGAATAAAGCCCCTTTCTGATTTGTTCCATTTAAGGAAAAACATTCTACATGTTTTGAATACATACATAAATGGAAAACATGTCATTTTTGACCTTTCGTGTCCCTTTCGCAAATAATGGAGATTTCCATGTTCCGCCTAAGAAGAGGTCAGAAAAGGTCCTGGTGAGCTGTATAAAAGGGAAGAAATGAGAGAAGCAGATTGTCATTGCATGGCCCAGGAGCATACCATGGGGCACCAGACTTCTGGCATCTGGGTATGGTTGGCCTTGACGCTTTCCTTCTCAAGTGCCTACGATGTTATTCCAGGTAAAATTCAATCAGTTTTGCCACTATTAGTCTTCTCATGATTATGAGATAGATTGAGAAAGGAAAGAGTAGCGCTCAGCTATGACTGTCCCTGTCACAAGTGCAGGAGCACTAAGCCCCTTAGTACTCATTTACATGTAACATGCAGCAGTGGCCGTGTTGCACTTTGCATTTCACAACAGATGCACCGCATGTGCACAGTGCAACCTTAGCAGGATCAAGCCGGCCCTGTCCTTATCACCTGCCACAGAGTAGAATACATTTGAATCATTCACTTAGCCGGGGTTTGGACTGGGCCACCAGCCCAGGCCCACTCCCTACTTGGAGCACTGTAGCTCTCCCTACCTTCCTCCCTTGCTCCAGTCACTGCCCCAACCTCCCTCTCTGGCCTCAGTCACTGCCGTGTGAAGGAATAGGTAAGTGTGTGGGGGGGAGAGTGTTTTGTGGCTGAGGGACCCAGGGGGTGGTGTGGGGGCCCCTAAAGCAGCAGGCCCAGTGGAACCTGCAATAAATGCAATCACCATGCTGTTTTTCCCATATTCCAGCATAATTGTGGTCTCCTGGGTGAGCCTGACACTAAATACAATAAAACTGACACAGCTGCTCCTGCACTTCAATGCTAGTAGGAATGAATTACCCTGAAAAAATAAAATAAAATAAATACACACACATATATATATATATATATATATATATATATATATATATATATATATATATATATATATATATAAGAACGCATGGTTAAGTATTAATGTACAGCCGCATGCTTTACGCAATACACGTTTCTGATTTTTAATAATACCCTGTGGTTGCTGGTTCTTTCTTGTGAATATATATATATATATATTTATATATGAAAAACCTGTTGGTTATTCATGTCTTTATTTTGTAATAGAGATAAGAACATATTCAGCAGTTTAATTTTTCATAACTACTGGATTCATAAACATACAGCCTTAACTTCTTTGTGATCTCTAATACTGCAGGAAGACCTATAGACCACACTAAGTCTATCTGCAGTTCATGGGGCAACTTCAATTACAAGACATTTGATGGAGTTATCTATCAGTTTCCTGGTACCTGCAACTATAATTTGGCTTCACACTGTGATACTTCCTACCATGAATTTTCTGTCCATATTCAGCGCTCTGTTGAGAATGGCAGTCCACTAATTCACCAAATCCTTATTCAAATTAAGGATGTTACCATTGAACTAAGAAGAGATGCTGAGAAAGTGAATGGGGGAATGTAAGTTCATTGCATATATTTATACCTTCTATGTATCTTATTTCTACAGAAATATGTACAGTTTGGTGTGTGTGTTTAACAGAGAATATCTAAACACATTTAACCCACTTATACTATTTAACACAGAAAATGGTGTCACAGCATCCCATCTAATTAAAGCATTCACCATTGTTAACAATGGTGCTTTGGTATGTTAATGAAAAGGTTAAATGCATTAAATGAGTTAAAATAACTTTAGTTCACACAGTTTCTTCAGTTAATCCCATGATGCATGTAACACACAAATCCAAGTGGCTTCATCTGTATGCATTCAGTGGTGTCCGTTACTGCACACCATGCCACTCCAGTTGTCCTTATTTTTATTTTTTTTCATAAATTTAGAAAAAATATGTAATTTTTCACAAAAGTTTTCAATACATACTTTTAAAAACAAAAATACTATTCCCTGTTATAACCTGGTACATATATTGGTAACACCTGTTAGAATTATTTTTTGTAATGTTTTGTTAGTAATGAAGTCACGATATGGATTGATGTAGGGGATTGTGGGAGTCTCAGTCCAGTAACATCATTATATAAGCATTATGTTACATGCCTATAATCTTCAGCTAGACGGCCCAGCAATGACTAAATATTTATATCTTACTAGTGCCCAAGGGTCAAGTGTGAGCCTATACAGCTATATATTGCAAGCCTGCTACCTAAAACCCAATAATGCAAACCAACATTAATCAGAGTAACAGATATGCACCGAGGAAGTGAACTAAATTGATATACATAAAGCTCTGTCGAGAATCATTATGTGACCAACATTTGATTAATTTGGTAATGAAATAAAATGGTCCTGGAAAAGAAATAACCTTAATAAGTTACTCTAATAACATTAGAGTAATGCAAAATAGCTGTGTTTTAGAAAAAATATTGTTCTACTCCAACTAAATATAGAAAACTATACCCATTTTGAAACAGGATTAGGATCTGTAGCTATTTTGAAATATGTAATTACACATGCAGTGAAAAATTATACTCATTAAAAACTTCATACAAATACAGACAAGACCAGCGAGATATGTCAATCTATGTTATCTTAAGTACAGACATTATTTTGTAATATTGGCTGTATTTTATTATACATGCGTGTTTAATGCTAGAAAATAAGTATATTGCTTTCAACTGCAATTGTAAGAACAAAGAACATGGAGTAAAATTTACATAGATTATGGGATTCTTATTAAAGGATTCTTTCCCTTTACACTACAACTCATTCAAGCATCATTTGGCTGCTGCCTTCTAAAATAAAAAACACAAGTGGGAAGTCACTACAATTCAATATTTTAGCTACTACTGGAACATACCTCCCATTTTGTTACCTAGAATGCCAACAAGTGTAGTTCTAGAAAGTCTCTAGAGTACCTAGGTATTTTATTGGCATTCGAGTTTTCGTGAAAAAAAAATTTAATCACTTGAATCATTCAAGGTTTTGGGCAAAACCCTCTGAAAAAACATCATGCAGGCTATTAACATCTTCAATTGGTTTAAGAGACGTCTGCCTCTGACTCCTACATGACCTTGACAGGTTTTAGATAGCAGATTCAAGCTATTTCCAGGGTCGGGGTATAGTATGTCTCATAAAATATGAGTATTCAACCCAAAAAATGTGAGTTTTGACCAGTAAAAACAACACAAAAATTTTTGTGGAAAGCATGACTCGAACCTTTATAAATCTGCCCCTTTAAATGTTGGTTTTTTTAGACATTTTTAGATATTTTCGATTAAATGAATTATATTATTCCTCAGCTTTGAGACCCCTTACTTCAACTATGGCATTTTTGTAAACAAGAAGGATGGCTACACAAAGGTGCATACAAAGATTGGTCTGACCCTCACATGGAACCAAGAGGATTCAGTTACTGTGAGTATCTTGTATCAGAATACTATGTGGTACTATTTTAAGTTAACATTACCATTGCCAATCAATTTGTACAGGTTGCATCTAAGCTTAGATGGCATATTTATCACAAATCACAGTAAAAAAGCACAATTGTGGTTTAATACATTCAAGCTTATCATGACAAAAACAAATTGTTTTTCATGACTTTTTTATCAAAAATCTCAAATGGCTTAAAGGGGTGGTTCACCTTTAAGGTAACTTTAAGTATGTTATAGAATAGCCAATTCTAAGCAACTTTTCAATTGGTTTTCATTGTTTATTTTTTTATAGTTTTATCGTTATTTGCCTTTCAAATGGGCGTCGCTGACCCCTTCTAAAAAGCAAATGCTCTGTAAGGCTACAAATATATTGTTATTGCTAATTTTTATTACTTGTCTTTCTATTCAGGCCCACTCCTATTCATATTCCAGTCTCTTATTCAAATCAATGCAAGGTTGCTAGGGGAATTTGGACCCTAGCTATCAGATTGCTTAAAATGCAAACTGCTGCACTGCTGAATAAAAAGCTAAATAACTCAAAAACCGTAAATAATAAAACATTAAAACCAATAGCAAATTGTCTGAGAATATCAGTCTCTACATCCTACTAAGGGGCAGATACATCAAGGGTCGAATTTCGAAGTTAAAAATACTTCGGCCATCGAATTGAAATACTTCGTCTTCGAATAAAAACGTTTTATTCAGCGAATTTGGGTATCCTGCGGTCGAAGTAAAATCGTTCAATCGAACGATTAAATCCTTCGAATCGAACGATTCAACGGATTTCATCGATCGATCGAATGATTTTACTTCGACTTCCAAAAACTTTAGAAGGTCCCCATAGGCTAACATAGCACTTCCGCAGGTTTAATTTGGCGAAGTATTGAAATCAACGTTTTTTTCAAAAATACAGTACTTAGATTCTAGAATATTGGAAAGATTTTAGTCAAAGTCGTAGTATCCTATTCGATGGTCGAAGTATCCAAAAAATTACTTCAAATTTTGAATTTTTTTACTTTGAAAATTCCCTCGAATTCACTTCGACCCTTGATAAATCTGCCCCCAAAAGTTATCTCAAAGGTGAACAACCCCTTTAAGCAAGATCACAAGTTGTGGCAAAGCACCAGTAAATGCTCTAATCACAACTGTCCATTTATTTTTCAAGCAAGTTGATAAATCCCAACTGCCTCAAGACCAGGGTGAAAACAATATATAATTCATATGCTTTATTTTACAAAGACATTTTGTGAACCTGTTTTTTTATTATCCTGCCGTGAAATCAGTTCTGCCTGTGATTAGAAAAACCTATGTTCTTTTAATTTAAACAATGATAAATTGACCCCAATTATTTTTATCATTAAACAGTTAGAGGTGGATTCCAGGTATCAAAACAAGCTTTGTGGACTCTGTGGGGACTACAATGGCATGCCAGTTACTAATGAATTCTATCTGAATGGTAAGTTTGCTTCCTGGCTTAAGTCATAGTGAATATATTTCACTAAACTATTTGAGAATATTATTATTATTTTTGGTTAACTTTGTATTTGCATTTATTTTTTGTATCTTTTTCACATTTAGATATGCCACTCAACCCTATACAGTTTGGAAATATGCAAAATATCAATGATCCAACTATTACCTGCACAAATGTAGATGAGAGCCAGCAAATGAATGTTTCCAGTTGTGGGCAATATGTAAGTATACTGCAGATGTGTTTAGCTGTTATTTACAAAATGATGTAATATAATTTCTGTAATATTTATGGTATTACACTTATTCTTTTATTGCTTCAAAATAATAATATAAATCAAATCAAAACAATCAGCAAATCGATTTTTTGAGTTCAATGCAGTTACAACAACAGTATAAAACTTCTGTTGGTTTATTAGTCATATTAGTAAAATCAATGGATTTTTTTTACAGTAGGTGAAACTGTAGCCTATGTGAGTCTCTGAAACTAGCATTCATGTAAACTAACTGTAAAAATGGGACAAACTTCTTCATGCGAAGTGTTAAATGTGTTAATTTTTTATGTATACAATTGTGGCAGTGGTATGTAATATTCTCTGTTTACTGCTTTCTTTTTATTGGTTACTTTGTCTACTTCCATTTGCAATTATCCCTTGATTCACCAAACAAAAAACACAAAGTTTACATTGCCTCTTTGATTTCATTTCACTTTTCACTTAAAGGAGAAGGAAAGGTTAAAACTAAGTAAGCCTTATTAGAAAGGTCCTCCTAAATATACCAATAAACCCTTAAAAAGTGCTGCTCTGATTCCTCTGTCAAAAGAAACACTGCATTTCTTTCCTTCTATTGTGTACACATGGGCTTCTGTATCAGACTTCCTGTTTTCAGCTTAAACCTCCTTGCCCCAGGCATGAGCATGCTCAGTTTACTCCTCTCCCTCCTCCCTTCTCTGCTGGAATCTGAGCCCAGAGCTATAAATGGGCAGGGAGAGACGCAGGCAGGAAGTTATGTCACACCAAGCTAATACTGCAGCTGCTATCCTAAACAAACAGAGAGCTTCTAGATCTTTTTACTCAGGTATGGTAAACATTATACAGAATAAATATAGCATTCTAGCTTGCACTATTGCAGCTAATCTATTGGCAATAAAATGCCTCTGTAGTTTTCCTTCTCCTTGAATGCTGCAATCCTATTGTTACTTTTAACCATTCAAACAATGGTTTGATGCGTGAAACAGCACAGAAATAAGTTACACTAGAAATGTCAGTGAAGCACAGCTGTGTTAAATACATGTAAATGTTACATTAAAACACAGGCGAGGAACAGAAATATATATAATATCTGAGAATAAGACTTAAATTTGAAGATAATAGAATTAATTTATGTCTGCAAATTTAGTGAGCAAATTCCAATTTTGAGCATGATAGCCATGTTTTTCCAAATTGCCAGCATCAATATTGACAATTTGCCAAAATGAAGGTGTTAGGTCCAGAGTTTTCACCTGCATCAATAGGCACAGAAGGACCCAATTCAGAATAGAAGGGAGGAATGTGCGGAGCGCAACAATACAGAACCATTTGAAAGTGAAAGGAACACATTTTGATGCAATAACCTTTAATAAAAATGGTTTTATGAGCAGCTTACTGTAAGGAAAAGTGAAAGTTGTCCATTGCACTTAAGGATGCAAGTGAGCCCTAACATTAATTTTATGTTTGTCTTTCCAGTACTCTGTGTGCAAGAGTTACCTCAGCCAAGATGCATTTTCATCATGCCAAGATCTTCTCCATGTATCAGATTACATTATGGCCTGCATGCTTGATGTGTGCTCCTGTAGTAGTGGCAATGTCTCATGTCTATGCAGCACATTAACTGAGTTTTCAAGGCAATGCACTCATGCAGGAGGGCAACCACAGAACTGGAGAACTGATACCCTCTGTCGTAAGTTATCTTTTTTTATTGTCCTCATAATTGTGCCTTGTAACTTTTACATAGAGTATGATGACGTCAAATCTTACTTTTTAATTATACATATTTCATAAACATACTGTTGTTTTTTGTATAGAAAGGAAAATATTTTTTTCATGAATGGTACAGAAATTAACATTTTATTTATTTGATTTATAGCTAAGCAGTGCCCTGGTAACATGATATACAAGGAGAGTGGTTCCCCTTGCATAAGTACGTGTTCTCATCATGAAGTAAAAAGCTTTTGTGAGGAACATGATGTGGATGGCTGTTTCTGTCCTGATGGTAAGTTTCATAGAGATGTCATTCTAAATCTCAGGCAACAATTCTGCAATGTTCACACAAGCTGGCATGCTTTAGGACCCAGTGGCCTGCTATGTCTATTGTTTGACAGCAAGTAAACTCAAGCAACTCCCATTGTTAATTTGATTAGATTAGTAATACAGGAATAGTATACAATGTTCTTACAATTTCCTTAGTGCCTTTGGAACAGTCTGAAATTCCATAATAAACAATTGCTTGAAAAAAATTGTGTCCATCAAGCTCTAGTGTTTGCCCTTTCTTTAAACTATAAAAGTTATCAGATAAATAATGAACAAAAGCAAAAACTGGATTTATAAATACTTCATTCCAAAGTAAATGGTGACTAACTCACTTGGTTTTCATTAGGCACCGTGTGGGATGACTACAATAAGGCAGGCTGCATTTTAACTAGTAAATGTTACTGCAAGTACCAGGATCAGCTCTATGCTCCAGGATCAAAGATTTTGAATGATTGTGAAGAATGGTAAGATTACTGCAAAGCTCACTTTAAGAAACTTTACTAACACTAAGTGCAAACTCATTTCATTTTCAAATATTTTATATATTTTCCAAGTACAATATATCACCTGTAACTATAGGTATATACTAGTAAGCAAGATATCTAATTCAATTAAAACTATAAGAAGTTTCATTTAAGGCCAAAAAGAAAAATATATTGTGGATTTTTATTTTAGTTAAAAGCATGTTGTAGCTTCCTACTGGAACTATTGAATTTTCCCAGATCTGGATTGGATACCATGCCCTGCTATATTTTTTGGAAAATCAATATGACAATACATTAGCCCAAAGACAGATGTTTTTATATTTCATTTTGAAATCTAACCTGTGAATAGACAGGTTGTTAGTTTACCAGGTGTCCTTAGTCATGTACTCTGTTAAACGTCAGTCATTCTTTACTGCTGCACTGCAAATTGGCATGAAATCACCCCCTTCCTTTCCCCAGTAGTCAACAGAACAATGGGAAGGTAATATGACAGCAGCTCCCTGACACAAGATAACAGCTCCCTGGTAGATATGAGAACAGCACTCAGTAGTAAAAATCCAAGTCCCACTGTGACTCCTCCAGTTCCATTGAGTAAGAAAAACAATATCTTATTTAAAATTAGTTCCATTGTGAAGTTCTGGATCTTCCTGAAAGCACAGGATCAGACAAAATAACCTGAGATGGCTGCCTACAAACCAATAGTATAATATTATAATACACTTGTTGGTTTTGGAATAAAATTTGTAAATGGTATTATGAATTATTTTCAGTGTAATTTAGTAATAAAAACTACATCATAAAAATCATAACAGTATCCCTTTAATCTTCTACCATGAACTGTTGCAGTTGAAACTTGTGTGACAGGTTCCACTGGGGCAGACCATTATTCCACATCACTTTTGTCATAGCAAACATTCATTGCATTCTAACATGTATATTATAGTGCTGTGGATCATACTCCCATCTCTGAGGAGGATTCTATGCTATTCATTTTATTAAAATGGTGCTTTATAAGATTCAAAACAATTTCTCCCTTTTCTAGCTCCTGTAATGCAGGAAAATGGACCTGCACATATGGAATATGCCCCAAAGTTTGTTCCATTGAGGGAGGAGCTCATTTCAAAACATTTGATGGGAAGCCGTACAAATTCCATGGCAACTGTTTCTATTTGCTATCTAAGGCAAGGCACCAATTAATACTCAATTTCAACTATAGGAATCTTTTAAAAGGGATCAGTTTTAATCTTTTTTTAGCATTTGTGAGTAATAATACTAGGTATTACTGGAAAGAAAAGGGCACAATTTTAATTTGCACTTGTAGAATTTTGAAGCATTGTAGAATGTAGAATGTTAGAATTCATTTTGTGTACTTCTAAGTGCAGGTTATGTTTTTACACTGTGCAAAAAGTTGCTATTTTCTTCATGCTTAGTATAATGACTTTCTTTTGTACTTTATAGGGAATTTATTTATCATTTTCTGTGCAATGACATATATAAATGTGATCACTGTTGAATATACTTCCACTGTTGAAACAGATTCAAACATTATGTTATAAATTAAAAAAAATGGTATGCCTTCTCTTTTAATGATTGTTTTAACCTTTAGATTGTTTTAAAGAATGGTGAAACTAACACTATTGTAGCAGAGCTGACTCCATGCAATGCTTATTCACGTGAGACTTGTCTAAAAAGTATCCAGTTCTACACAGATGACAATAAAAATGTGGGTTTGTTGAAACACTTTTTTTTTAAATATTATATCACTAGTAATTTTAATTATATGCAAAATAATTGATACACAATATTTCTTAAATTGTGCAGGTCTTGTCCATAAGAGCTGATGGAACAGTGTTATTAAATGATCTTAAAATAAGCCTCCCTCATTTTACAGGTAAGATTATACTGTAGGAATGAAATATTATTTATTTCTATAAAACTCTTAATAGAGCCCAAAATAACTTGGCTTTCTCCACACATTCAGTTTCATGTGGTTTTTAAATCACAAACAGCTCAACTGCAGCTCTTTCAACTTCTTCCTTAACAAGCATGAAGCTCCACCCAGAGCCGGGCCAGGCACCCTAGGCAACCTGGCCAGCCACAGCACCAGCTGGATGCGCGTTTGCAAACAGTCGGTAACATGCATGTGCAAACCGACACTGGCACGCATGAGTGAAATGCAAACCAACAGCCAACAGAGAGGAGACAGGGGTAGGAGCCAGAGAAGGTACGTGCCTGGCGCCCACCCACTTTTGCGCCCTAGGCACGTGCCTACTCTGCCTATCCATATTACCCGGCCCTGGCTCCACCTCCTTTTATTTTGCAAGTAGTTTTTCTCTCATTGACTGTTAAGTTGGTCAACGAGTTGCCTACTGCTCATTCCTGTTTGATTTCCATTGAAGCAGAGTAGACACCTCTTTTATATATTCATACAGAGTTGACTTTACTGCCCCTTTTTGTCAAAAGATGCTAGACTGCGTGAATTATTGAAGTGATAGCAATGCAAATTACATGTTTTCAACACTGAACCACCCTAATAACTAAACCCCTATGACTGACTGCACAGAATTGATGTGTATATTTTGTTTATGATTTTCAGGACTTGGATGCTCTAGCCTGTAACATTTTGCTCTGTATAGTATTATCATTTTAAAAGGAATACAACTTTTTTGTACTTAAACAAACAAGACTGGTATAAACCGACTTTAAATTATCTTTTTCTAGGAAGTTTTTCAGTTATACAGCCCACAGAATCAAACATATTTGTCAAGACAAATTTCAATCTCCAAATGCAAATCTACCTCCTACCTCTGATGCAGCTGTATATTAGCATGGATAACTCTGATAAGAATGCATTTGAAGGTAAGGTTATATTTTAAGAATATAAGTGAATGATATTTAACTAACATAGAGCCACGGTCTACATTCAGAAAAATTGCAATGTCACCCCTAACACATACTTGTATTAATTTCTATATTAAAAAACACCACATATCCAAGGAACCAGAAATAGCTATAGACTTATAAAACACTTTTTTTTATAATTGTTTGACTTGAGAAAGGGTTGCATAGTCCCAAAAGGCAAGCATAGCTACATAGTAATGTTGTAATATGTAATTTAGAAAAAAAAAATATTAATAAATGACTTGTATTGTTATTTGATGGTGTTTTCTTATGCCAGTGAGCACCATGTGACCAGATATACACCTTTCTCCCTTTTCATACAATTAAAGAATCATTAAGATACATTGTATACAATAGGCGAACTTAATTTCCTGTGAGTATCATTTATATTGAAATTAACATCCAGAATGTTTGTACTATACATCGATTTCACCTGCAAAAAATGTTCTACATGTTGCATGCATTCAAAACACAAATTAGTTATTTCTAGTAGATAAGATAGGCAGTCTTGGGGATGTACTTACATTTAATATTCTGGCCAGCTGGACAACATAACTGCAGATAAAATATTTTATTCCCTTGTACAATCTATTATTTCTCCCATTCTGTTTTATGAAGCTTGCCTGGGAGAGTTAATTAAGAGCTAGTCACCAGTCATAAAACTTACTGCAATAGCTTTACAAAGTTACATAGTTAATTTTACTAGAACTGCCCATTAGGTTCAACCCTTTAAATGTTTATCAATGATCCACAGTGAACAAACAAATGTAAACATTTCTTCTTTATAGGTTTCTGTGGTAACTTTAATTACATAGAAGGAGATGACTTCAAAACATCTGCAGGTATAGAAGAATCAACAGCATCAGCCTTTGCCAACACCTGGAAAATACAGTCTACCTGCCAAGACTCTGAAGAAATATTAATAGATCCTTGCAGCTTCAGCATTGAGACTAGTAAGAATATTTTTAAATCATACCAGTTACAAGGGTTGTATATGGCTCACACCATTTCTTATAAATCTTTACTTTGTCCACCATCATATCTTCACATTTATCTCCTGCAGAAATCTATGCTGATAAATGGTGTTCTATGTTAAGAGATTCAGAGTCTCCTTTTTGGAAATGCCATTTTGCAGTAGACCCGGTTGAATATTATCAGGTAATTCTTCATAAGCTTTAACTTTGTCTGTACCATATGATCATGTTATCAATGTAGTCTTATTGCTATTTAATTGCAATTTCTAGCTTTAATTTTTGTCATAATTCTGTTGATGTTAACTATGGAGAAAATTTGCCAAATCCAGAGAACCATAACCGCATTGTGACCACAGAAAATTAATTTAACTTACCCACTATTCATTGATGCAAATAATACACAGTTTCTCTCAAACAATCACGTTTATCTCATGTGTGTGGTTTGCAAAATGTATATAGGAAGCAAAAAGCCTCCCTTGGTAACTATAAGTGCCATTTTAACTAAAAATTAAGCTTTTCTAGAAATGCTTTTCTTAAGTTGTGAGATTCAGTGAAAACAATGAGCAGAAAGTGATCTTTATGCATATATGTTTTTTTTTTCATATTTTTAGACAAGTTCATGAATTTAGTTTTTTTCATAAATAAGCTTAAATTGGTAAATTATTTAGTTTTTTATTCAAACAAACAAAAACCTGACAAATTCTGAATTTTGATAATTAAGCCACCTTGTATGTCACAAAGGTAAAGAGTTTGATACAGATCTAGTCATATTTAACAAGATATCATCAGAAAGCATTTACTGGTTGCCTGTCTATTGCAACTGAGCCTTTTATCACATATGGAGGTAAGAATGTATCAAAGGTATTAAACAAAAAGCATAATAGCACTTCATCCCCCAAAAGTCAGATAATAAGATACCTAATTGCCAATACTGAATATAATTAAAATGTAGATGTTTATTAGTCAACCATGCCAACACATACATGTTAAAAACAAATTAAAACCCTAGACTCCTTTAAGAGGAGGGACCCCTCCCTTCTGTGACACAAATGATTATTGCAAAGTAATAATGTTATCACAATACTGTAAATTACTGCTGTTAAAGGACGTGTAAACCCCCTCCACTAAAAATTAATCAGTGGACAGCCTCTTTGAAACTGCCACTCTGGGTGTTAAAAGGTTAACAGTAAGGTTGCAGCACCCCCTTAATCACTTAGAAATCCTTCTCCTCCTCTAACTCACTCTCCCACTCCCTCAGGAATTTGCTTTGGCTGTTGGCTCATGAGCATACTCAGTTATTCTCAGCTCAGATCACTAAACACAGTCTCCAGTCTAACAGATAAGAGATGGTATTGCTGACAACTCTAGCTACCTCATCCTATTTTTTTATCATAACCACCTCCCTGAACTTAGCTTAACCATTATAGTGCTCAAACCCAGCAGATTGTTTTAATCAAAGTATGTTGTGTCTGTAAACCTGTCTTTGCATGAACTTTACAGCATACAGTACGTGTCCTGTTTGCAGATGTCAATGTTACTAATGATGTGGCAGAGGGAAAATGACTGCTAGGTGAAAAGCTGCTATTTGTTTTTGGAAAATTTGATAGCGCTGGCAAATGGAGAGGGTATATTCAGTACAAATGATGTGGCTTGGGTAGGGAAGCTATGCCTAACTTACAGTATATACATGGCAGGAAAATTTAGGCTTTACATGTTCTTAAATACTGAACTAAAAAGTCCACCAAAAATTAATACAATGTCCACAAAATATTGCCACTCCTACTTGTAAGATTGATATATGTATATTGAAAAGATTTCAAGGAGAGATGCATCAGCTGCACGTTAAGTAGGGATGTAGCGAACTGCCGATTTGGTGTTCGCGAATGCCGTTCGCGAACACCGGCAAAAAATGCGAACGTTCGCGAACTTCGAACACCCGCTAAAATCGTTCGATTCGAACGATCGAAGGATTTTAATCGTTCGATCGAAGGATTTTCATTCGAATCGAACGATCGAAGCCATTCGATCGAATGATTTTCATTCGATCGAATGCTTACAATCGTTCGAACGAATGGAAATCGTTCGATTTTTAGCGGTCGAAGGAATTCGAATGGTCGAATGGCTGAACGATCGAACGCGAACTCAAAATGCGAACGTTCCCAAACGTTCGCGAACATTCGGCGGACGCGAACGGTCGAAGTTCGCGCAAACTAGTTCGCGGGCGAACAGTTCGCTACATCCCTAACGTTAAGTATATATCTACCATTGTAATTAAACTTGCTTCAAGAGTGAGTGTTCAGAATATAAAATTTAACCTGCAGCTGATGCATCTTTCCTTGAAATCTTTTCAATATACATATATAAAATTCACAAGTAGGAGTGACAGTATTTTGTGGACATTGTATTAATTTTTGGTGGATGTTTTAGTTCAATATGAACAGCAGTTATTTACAGTGTTGTGATAACATTATTACTTTGCAATATAATTGTGTCATAGAAAGGAGGGACCCCTCCTCTTACAGGAGTCTTAGGGGTTATAATGTGTCTTTAATACATATGTGTTGGCATGGTTGACGCATCACCATTTTAATTATATTCAATATTGCCAATTAAGTATTGTAACAAGTGTTTGGACTAATCCGGCCAACAGGGTTAACATCCAGCTAGTATACTAGAGCATGGGTTACACTGTGCTCTAACACTGAAGGTAGGGCCTTCACAAAGTGGAAGAAATTAAGGTGCTGTGTAGTGCAACTACAACTCCCACAGGCTACTGTGCTTTAACCAATAAAGAAATAGACGCCAGGAGGTTCTTGAAGTCAAACAGAACAAAAAGTTTATTTGTCAAAGCCAATCAGTAATATATATAGGCACTCAGCTCAGCCAGTATATCAGAGGTAGATGCAGGTGCATTGCCTGAGGACGTAGTCAAGGCAGTACAACTTCCCTCTAGGCAGAAATTCCTCACACATGGTCTGGATCTCACCCAGTGGAGAGGTCAGGGAGGAGAACCTAAAGCCTGACACCCTATGCACTGTGGTCCCTTCACTGTAGGCACATCTTAAAGCCTGGGAAGCTTCTCCCTGCTACACCTCCTTGATGGAGCACAAAGCTGCTCTTTATTTCTTCCCTCACTGTCTTACTCTACTAGAAAGTCTATAACAATTATATCCCTGCCACATACTAGCCTTATTCACGGGGACCCTGCCTCCCAACTTAAACACTAGAGGTTCAGATCCCTCTAGGGCAAGCAGGCTTTACTGGGACTTTGTGTACCCAGGCTCCCTGGAAACATCTAGATGGGTCAGACACCAGGAGGCAAAAGAGGAAGATCCACCCCTTCTCACTCACTATACCAAAGTGTGACAGGATGTGGTCACAACACCTCTTGGCCAATAACTTGGATATGTAATTATAACTAGCTACATTGGCATCTGCCCAGCAATAGAGATGTCGCGAACTGTTCGCCGGCGAACTTGTTCGCGCGAACATCGGGTGTTCGCGCTCGCCGGAAGTTCGCGAACGTCGCGCGACGTTCGCCATTTTGGGTTCGCCATTGTTGGCGCTTTTTTTTGCCCTCTCACCCCAGACCAGCAGGTACATGGCAGCCAATCAGGAAGCTCTCCCCTGGACCACTCCCCTTCCCTATAAAAACCGAAGCCCTGCAGCATTTTTTCACTCTGCCTGTGTGTGCTGAAGAGATAGTGTAGGGAGAGAGCTGCTGCCTGTTAGTGATTTCAGGGACAGTTGAAAGTTTGCTGGCTAGTAATCGTTTTGATACTGCTCTGTTATTGGAGGGACAGAAGTCTGCAGGGGTTTGAGGGACATTTAAGCTTAGGTAGCTTTGCTGGCTAGTAATCTACCTTCTACTGCAGTGCTCTGTATGTAGCTGCAGTGGGCAGCTGTCCTGCTTCTGATCTCATCTGCTGACTGCTGCAATAACAGTAGTCCTTGTAAGGACTGCTTTTATTTATTTTTTTGTTGTTTTACTACTACTACTACTACTACTACTACTACTACTACTACTATAAGAGCCCAGTGCTATTAGTCTAGCAGTGTTGGGGAGTGGGACTGGTGTGCTAATCTGCTGCTCCTAGTAGTTCAGCAGCACCAACTTTAATTTTTTTTTTTTAATATTCATTTTTTTTTATTTTACTTTTTTTTATTTTACTACCGCTGTAGTAGTGTATAAGTTGACCTTTTAGGCATTATTTGCCCTGTAGGCATTATTTGCACACTGTTTTCTTCAACCCGCCATCGAGCTGTGTGACCTTGTTCACATTCTGTCTAAATATCCATAATATTACCGTCTCCAGAAAAAACACCGGAGTCACTTTTTTCAAGCAGCCATAATATATTTTACGTAATCCGTATCCACCGCTGTAGTAGTGTATACGTTGGCCTTGTAGGCATTATTTGCACACTGTTTTCTTCAACCCGCCATCGAGCTGTGTGACCTTGTTCCCATTCTGTCTAAATATCCATAATATTACCGTCTCCAGAAAAAACACCGGAGTCACTTTTTTCAAGCAGCATTCATATATTTTACGTAATCCGTATCCACCGCTGTAGTAGTATATACGTTGGCCTTGTAGGCATTATTTGCACACTGTTTTCTTCAACCCGCCATCGAGCTGTGTGACCTTGTTCACATTCTGTCTAAATATCCATAATATTACCGTCTCCAGAAAAAACACCGGAGTCACTTTTTTCAAGCAGCATTCATATATTTTACGTAATCCGTATCCACCGCTGTAGTAGTGTATACGTTGGCCTTGTAGGCATTATTTGCACACTGTTTTCTTCAACCCGCCATCGAGCTGTGTGACCTTGTTCACATTCTGTCTAAATATCCATAATATTACCGTCTCCAGAAAAAACACCGGAGTCACTTTTTTCAAGCAGCATTCATATATTTTACGTAATCCGTATCCACCGCTGTAGTAGTGTATACGTTGGCCTTGTAGGCATTATTTGCACACTGTTTTCTTCAACCCGCCATCGAGCTGTGTGACCTTGTTCACATTCTGTCTAAATATCCATAATATTACCGTCTCCAGAAAAAACACCGGAGTCACTTTTTTCAAGCAGCATTCATATATTTTACGTAATCCGTATCCACCGCTGTAGTAGTGTATACGTTGGCCTTGTAGGCATTATTTGCACAGTTTTTTTGGCCGCAGCCACTGAAGCACAGAGGCCAGAAAAAATATGCCATATAAATGCTGAAAATAGTCATTTTTTGCCATACGTTGACTCAACGTATATGGCAAAAAATGACTATTTTCAGCATTTATATGGCATATTTTTTCTGGCAACTGTGCTTCAGTGGCTGCGACCAAAAAAATGCATATTTTCTGCATTTATATGGCATAATTTTTCTGGCCTCTGTGCTTCAGTGGCTGCAACCAAAAAAATTTATATTTTCAGCATTTATATGGCATAATTTTTCTGTCAACTGTGCTTCAGTGGCTGCGACCAAAAAAATGCATGTTTTCTGCATTTATATGGCATAATTTTTCTGGCCTCTGTGCTTCAGTGGCTGCAACCAAAAAAGTTTATATTTTCAGCATTTATATGGCATAATTTTTCTGTCAACTGTGCTTCAGTGGCTGCGACCAAAAAAATGCATATTTTCTGCATTTATATGGCATAATTTTTCTGGCCTCTGTGCTTCAGTGGCTGCAACCAAAAAAATTTATATTTTCAGCATTTATATGGCATAATTTTTCTGGCAACTGTGCTTCAGTGGCTGCGTCCAAAAAAACTGGGCAAACAATGTCTACAAGGTCAACGTATGGCGAAAAATGACTATTTTCAGCATTTATATGGCATATTTTTTCTGGCAACTGTGCTTCAGTGGCTGCGTCCAAAAAAACTGGGCAAACAATGCCTACAAGGTCAACGTATGGCAGTTGTTTAAAGAGAACAGTAGATTACTAGCCAGCAAAGCTACCTAAGCTAAAATGTCCCTCAAATCCCTGCAGACTTCTGTCCCTCCAATACAGAGCAGTATCAAGCAGATTACTAGCCAGCAAACTTACTATCATCTGTCCCTGAAATCACTAACAGCTCTCCCCCTACACTATCTCTTCCAAGCACACACAGGCAGATTTTTCAGATACATTTTTGCCCTTGATCCCCCTCTGGCATGCCACTGTCCAGGTCGTTGCACCCTTTAAACAACTTTAAAATCATTTTTCTGGCCAGAAATGTCTTTTCTAGATGTTAAAGTTCGCCTTCCCATTGAAGTCTATGGGGTTCGCGAACCGTTCGCGAACCGCTCGCGTTTTTGCGCAAGTTCGCGAATATGTTCGCGAACTTTTTTTCCGACGTTCGCTACATCCCTACCCAGCAACAAACCATAGGGGCACTTTAACTCTATGGGTCCCTACAGCATCTTATTATGTGGCTTTTGGGGGATGAAGTCCTATTGTGTTTTTGTTTTATATTATGGTAATTTAAGTAGCAACACCCTCTAATATAGCCAATTATCTTTGCTTGGTAATTGTTGTTATTTTAGCAATTTATCAAAAGTATTTTATGAACCCCTCCAGCAGCCAGACTCATAACCCATAATATTCTTCTCCAACCATGTTTGGTTTCATGCATGGTAGAGGCAACCTCTGTTTCCATCTCTCAAACAGCATCTATTTTTCAATCCACTTTTGCACACAGCCCCTTTTCCCATCATCTCCTATTGCATCTATCCTCCTTCCTCGTTACACACAGCCTGTTTTCCAGTCATTTGCTCTCACATTTTATTTACGTTGCCTCTCTCCTTTTAATTAGAACCTCTCCATCACTTCCGTTTGCACACAGCACATACCCTCTTGGACAAAGTCTCATTTCCTTCCACCCGTATTTCACACACACACATTTCTTTCTCATCAACCCCTCTAGCACATAGATTCTTCCTCCATAACTATTCCCACTCTTGTACATAACCTTCTTCTATTACTAACACCTTCTTTTGACATCACACTCTCTTGCACACAGCCTCCTTCCCCATAATAAAAGCTTTCTTTTCTCCTAACCTTTTCATGAACACATTTTTTACAAGCTTTAAGTTAACCATTGTAGAAGGAATGGAAATGTACTGACACTGTAACAGACCCCTGGACAATACTGCAATAACTTTACTGAACTTAACAGTTAACAATTCATTGTCATATTATCTGCTTCAGGGGCAGAACCTAGAAATGTAAAAGCCCTGTCAGACAGTCATGAGGCCAATATGTGGTTATGCTGGCTTCTTGACTGATCATAGTATACTACCTGTGATTATCGTGAAAAAGGTTGCTATCATGCCAAAAGATAATCTTACTAGAATGTCAACCCTCATGAGGTAACCTATTTCAAGAAAAGCTCACTTATACGATTCGAAGGATTTTAGTCCATCGATCGAACGTTTTTCCTTCAATCAAAAAAAGCTAGGAAAGCCTATGGAGACCTTCCCCATATTATTAACATGTATTTTTCCTAGTCACCCATGGCCAGCATTCACCAATGGGTTAACTGCCCTTCGGGCCAATGGACAGGACTTCCTCCAAAGTTAAAAAGTCAACTCCTCCCACCACTCACCTGTCTTTTTTTGTCCTGTCCGTGGTCAATGGATAATGGATGCAGGTCGTCGGTAATGCGGCCATTTATCCCAGCACTGGGGGTTTTTTTCTCTCAGCCTCTCTCTTTTTCCCCTCGTTTGCCTGCTGGAAGCCCAAATGCTCCCCTGTTAAGGGGTTAGCTAAGGGGGGCCGGAACTGGTGCAGGGTTGCCAGGAGGCCAGCCATACCTCCCCATAAGCGGGTTAGGTGACAGGAGCGCAAGACAATGTGGAGCAGGACAGCGTTCGACGCTGCTGTATGGTGCGGCGGAAGCCAGGCGGACGCGCTCTGATGACGTCACTGGAGGCGCGCAGGCTTCGGATACCAGCCGCATCGCTGAACGAGGAAGCGATGATTAGGGAGACATGCGCCACGGCTGGAAGCTGAGAGGCGCATAGTCAGACGATCCTTGCGCCCTCAGTGCATCCAAATAGGATACTGTGAAGAGGGGTAAGCTGAAGCCATGGGCGCCATGTTGGGTAAGGGCTGGGCAATCAAAGCCCTTGGCGCCAAAAATATCAGGGGAAGGTCAGGGCCAGGCAGTATGCATAGGCATAAATAGAAGGTCCTGTGCTGCAGTTTTATGAGTTGACAAGGCATCCTCTTTATAAGGGGTGTGTCAGGTAGGATCGTGCCCTTCCTGTTTCTGAGAAGTAAGCTGTGTGGCAAGCAGCTCGCGTATGGATCCTGGAATGCCGGGCAAACCACCTCACCCCAAGGGGAAAAGCCTTCCTGCCGCTGAAAAAAAGGACAAGCCTCCAGAAAAGTCCAGTCCTATGACACAGAATCAAGAGGAAGCAGGGGTGTCACAAGTTCCAACATCCCAAGCTTTTACGGATTCCTTGGCGGAAGTGATAAAACAAGCAGTTATACAGGGTTTCCAAGAAGTGTCGAATGTCAAGAAGAGACCGAGACATTCCTATACAAGGCCAACAGAATCTTTTTCGGATGTTTCAGAAGGCGAATTGTCTGACATTTCTGAGTTCCACTCATTTGGAGGTTCAGAGGAGGGGGAGATAGACTCTGAAGAGGAGTCAAGTTTGGATCTGGCTATCATAGAGCCATTGATAAAAAACATTGACATTTCCTTCAGAACCCTCGAAGCTATCCTCAGCAGACAGATTGTTTCCAGCATTAAAGAAAAGGTCGGCCTGTTTTCCAGTTCATGCTTCTATTAAAGAAATAGTAAAGTCGGAATGGAAGAAGACAGAGAAGAGACCTCAAACATCAGGAAAATTCTTAAAGAAATATCTGGGATGCCACTCCTAAGGTGGATGCGGCAGTAGTGAGGCTTGCTAAGAGGACCACGTTACCCGTGGATGATGCGGCTGTATTTAAAGAACCGATGGAAAAACGAATGGAGTTCAATCTGAAAAAATCATATTGCGCAGCAGGGGCCGCGTGTAGACCAGCAGTGGCGCTGACATCGGTTTCTAGAGCCCTAAAACTCTGGCTTGCAGACATTGATGAAGCAGTTACGTCCAATGTAAAGAGACAAAGACTGCTGGAGATGGTGGCAGATTGTAAGGCGGCTGTTGAGTTTATCTCAGAAGCTTCAATAGACCTTGTACGCTTCACAGCGAGATCCATGGCACTGTCAGTAGCGGCAAGAAGGGCCTTGTGGCTGAAGCCTTGGGCTGCGGATGCATCTTCCAAGTATAATTTGTGCCAGCTTCCGTTTGAGGGAGAAATGCTCTTTGGAGAGAAGTTGGACGCAATTATAAAGAAAGTGTCTGGAGGAAAAAGCGTCTTTCTGCCTCAGGACAGGAAGAATAAGAGAGGAAGATTTGAGCCCCCTTTCTCGAGAGATAAGGAAAGATTCTTTCGAGGGGCGAGACAATATAGACCGGGGAGAGAGTTCTCCAGACAGACATCATGGAGATCCGGTCGTCAAGTCCCCAGAGGGAATGTTAGAAGAACTAGTGTTTTTCCCACCTCAGCCTCTACCTCACAACGACAATGAGGGTGGATCGGCTCAGACGGCAGTAGGAGGCAGGTTGGCGTTATTTGCTCAAGTCTGGGCCGAAAATATCCAAGATCACTGGGTGTGCAGTACAATACAGGGCGGATTACGCCTAGAATTTGCAAGTCTGCCAAGAAAGCATCATTTTTTAGTTTCTTCTTTTCGAAACTCAGAGGAGAGTTATTCTTTAGTTCAAGAGTACATAGACCAATTGTTCAGGTCGGAAGCGGTCGAGATGGTACCGCAAGACGAAAGAACCGAGGGGTTCTATTCAAGGCTTTTCCTCGTAAAAAAAGCTTCAGGGGCTCTGAGACCAGTGTTGGATATGCGCATGTTGAACAGATTCCTAATAAAGAGAAAGTTCAAAATGGAGTCCCTAGGCTCGATCATTCAAGCCGTCTCAGTAGGGGATTGGATGTCGAATATAGATTTAAAAGATGCATATTTCCATGTACCTATTTGCCCGGAGCACAGAAAATACCTAAGATTCGCAGTCGGCGAAATACATGTCCAGTTCAGGTGTCTCCCCTTTGGCCTGTCGCAATCACCAAGGGTTTTCACAAAGGTTCTGGTTGTGCTGATAGCAGAGTTAAGGAAAGAAGGCATATCAGTTTTTCACTATTTGGACGACATTCTGGTGACGGCAAGATCACAAGTGGAAGCCGAAGTTCACACAAGAAGGGTGCTAGACTTCCTTCAGTTTTTCGGATGGGTCGTCAATATAGAGAAGAGCAACTTGTTCCCCACAAGATCTCTGACGTTTCTCGGGGCATTATTTCAGACAACACAGAATCTGGTAAGCCTACCAATGGAGAAACAAGAGAACATGATACAAGCAGTTATGTTTTTCAGGAGTCAGGAGATCATAACAGTGAGACATTGTCTGAGGATACTGGGCTTGATGTCTTCAACTATACAAATGGTGAAGTGGGCAAGATGGCACTCGAGACCCCTGCAAAACTTCCTATTAAGAAAAGTAAGGAATCCCCAGTTAAATCTACACAAGAGACTGAGAATACCACAAGATGTAAAGGACAGTCTAGATTGGTGGTGCTTCCAAGACAATCTGGGAAAGGGTACGTACCTGGAAGAACCCAAGTGGACGGTCATAACGACCGATGCTTCAGGAACCGGTTGGGGGGCACATATGCAAGATCAGTGCGTTCAAGGCTTATGGAAGAGCAATCAAGATCCGGCAAATATTCTAGAGCTGAGGGCAATAGGCGAAGCACTTTCTTCCTTCACAGAGTTTTTACAAGAAAAGGATGTAAAAATCATGTCCGACAATGTGACAGCAGTAGCATATGTCCAGAAGCAAGGAGGTACCAGAAGTATGGCGTTGCTAAGGGAAGCAGAAAGGATCTTTCAGTTCGCAGAATCACGTTTAAGGAGTCTGACAGCGGTGCATCTGCCAGGAGTAGAAAATCGAAAGGCAGATTTTCTGAGTCGAGTGTTTATAGATCCTGGAGAATGGAGCCTACACGGAGACATCTTCCAGGACCTAGTGGAGACATGGGGTCTCCCAGATATAGATGCTATGGCCTCAGATCAAAACAAGAAGTGTCAAGTCTTTTTTTCAAGGTTCCCGTGCAAGGGAGCAGCGGCCCTAGACGGCCTAACTCAAGATTGGTCCATAGGGTTGATCTATGTCTTCCCTCCGATCCCCCTCATTTGGAAGGTTCTGAAGAAAATAGATCAGGAATCATCGGAGGCTATAGTGGTGATTCCCTTCTGGCCGAGGAGACCATGGTTCCCACTACTTCGCAGGTTGGCGTGCTTTCGGCCCAGGAAGATTCCAGAATTTCCAGGATGGTTATCCCAAGGGATGATCCATTGTCAGGAAGGAAATCATCTATCCTTGATGGCCTGGAAGTTGAAAGGGAGAGGCTCAAGACTCATAATCTGAGCAATGAGGTTATTGATTTTCTTCTAAAATCAAGGAAAAATTCAACCTCAGCACAATATTATAAGATCTGGGAGAGATTTGTGCAGTTTTCAGTAGCAGGTGGTAGAGATCCTTCCGAGGTATCGGCCTCTCTGCTGGTAGATTTCCTTTTTGCGGGGTATCAAAAAAGCCTTCACATAAACACGCTAAGGGTGCATGTTTCAGCAATTTCAGCATTGTCAGGAAGAAGTTGGGCGCTGGATCCACTAGTCCAAAGGTTTTTTAATGCTTTGATGAGGATTAAACCATGTATTAAGAATATTTCCCCACCATGGGATCTTCCATTTGTGTTGGACACTTTATCTCGGGCTCCATTCGAACCACTGCAGGAGACTTCGTTGTGGAATCTAACCCTGAAAGTGGTGCTACTAGTAGCAGTGACGTCAGCCTGCAGGGTAGGTGAACTTTCAGCATTGTCTGCCAAAGAGCCCTTTACGACTATCTTTGAAGATAAAGTTATCTTGCGGCCTGCTTTCAAGTTTCTTCCTAAAGTCGTATCCAAGTTTCATATGGATTTGGAGGTGATACTTCCCTCATTCTGTCCATCTCCAAGGACGGAAAAAGAAAATCGTTGGCATACTCTGGATCTGGTCAGAGCAATTAAAGTCTATCTGGAAAGGACAGAAGACTGGAGGAAATCTGAGCATTTGTTTGTGATTCCTGGTGGCTTTAGGAGGGGCCAAGCTCCCTCCAAGAGGACCCTGAGCTCTTGGATAATAGCAGCTATTGCCAAAGCGTATAACACAGCAGGCAGGAAGGTTCCCCGGGGACTTAAAGCCCATTCCACGAGGGCATTGGCCAGTTCCTGGGCGATGGAAGCCAAAGCATCGCCAGAGATGATCTGTAGATCTGCCAGGTGGTCGTCAATCAACACATTTATAAAGCATTATAGATTAGATGTTTTGGCCTCGCAAGAAGCAAGATTTGGGAGAAAAGTCTTGCAATCAGTTGTACATTTCACTGAATAAATTTTTTTCTTTCACTGCATTTGTAGCGTATTCCCTCCCTAGTTTTTAGCTTTGTAGCTCCCATTGGTGAATGCTGGCCATGGGTGACTAGGAAAACAGGAAATTGTTTATTACTTACCGTAATTTCTGTTTCCTGGTCACCTTCCATGGCAGCATTCACCAGGGATTTCCCACCCTGTACGGACAAGCTTATTACCAAGACAGGTGAGTGGTGGGAGGAGTTGACTTTTTAACTTTGGAGGAAGTCCTGTCCATTGGCCCGAAGGGCAGTTAACCCATTGGTGAATGCTGCCATGGAAGGTGACCAGGAAACAGAAATTACGGTAAGTAATAAACAATTTCCTGTTATATAGCGCCAACATATTGCCTAGCACTAACATTGTTAGGCTAACATTGTACCTCGGTAGGTTTTAGGTGGCGAAGTAGGTGGTCGAAGTTTTTTTTTAAGAGACAGTACTTAGACTATCGAATGGTGGATTAGTCAAACAATTTTTAGTTTGAATCGTTTGATTCGAAGTCGTAGCCAATTCAATGGTCGATGTAGCCAAAAAAAACATTTGAAATTCGAAGTTTTTTTCCTTCTAATCCTTCACTCGAGCTAAGTAAATGTGCCCCTAGGAGTCTGCAGGATATACCAAAGTAGTATGATCAGAGTTATGTGTTGAAACACCAGATTGATGCACCTGGGGTGTGTAAAGTGAAGGTCTCACCTACTCCCAGTGATAGTGAAAGAATAAAGAGGTCCTGTGTACGGAACGCATTTTAGGGCATCCCGCGGCTAAATACCCATCCTTCCTTCAATGTCCTATGCCTTCTGGATGGCGCATAGAGTGCTTTTACTGACACTCATTGTCCAAATCTGCACTCACACCTCCATCCTGTACCCTCCCTTCTCAGCTGTCAGCCATGCTAAATCCGCCCTCAGCCTTCCGCCCTCAGTCTTCTACCCTCAGTCTTCTGTCTTCCGCCCTCAGCCTTCAGTCTTCAGCCCTCAGGCTTCAGATCTCTTTTCAGTCGACAGTCGGCTGAAGCCTGAGGACTGAATGCTGAAAACTGAAGGCCTGAGGGCTGAAGGCTGAAGACTGAGGGCTAAAGGCTGAGGGCGGAAGACTGAGGGCTCAAGACTGAGGGCTCAAGACTGAGGGCTGAAGGCTGAAGACTGAGGGCTAAAGGCTGAGGGCGGAAGACTGAGGGCTCAAGACTGAGGGCGGAAGGCTGAGGGCAGAAGACAGAAGACTGAGGGTGGAAGGCTGAGGGCGGAGTTAGCATGACTGACAGCTGAGAAGGGAGGGTACAGGACGAAGGTGTGAGTGCAGATTTGGATGATGAGTGACGGTAAAAGCACTCGATGCGCCATTCAGAAGGCATAGGACATTGCAGGAAGGACGGGTATTTAGCCACAGGATGCAGGATAAAATGCGTTTCGTACCTGTGAGGCAGAGCAGATGCAGGGGAGCAGTCTGGCAGCTTTAATCCACACTGAGCTTGAAATGCTGGAGTAGGGGAAGGCTTCCTGTATTCCTGAGCAGATCCACTGCATCTGTCAGAGGGTGATGGGAAATCCACAGTCCAGATCCAGTGTACACGCTGACAACTCACTACAGGGCTAAAGTCCTATCTATCCTACAGGGATTACTTCCCTAGCAATGGCCCAGGCAGCTGCACTAGTTTCACTCACTAACTCCCTGCACTCTGACTATGGTATTCCCTATATGGGTAAATATTCTATAGGTGAAATCCCTAGCTTCCTACTCAAACAAATCAGCAGGAACACTCGCAGCAGAGAGGAGAAATCTCAGGCTGGCTCCCAGTAGTTCTGTGCAGAGACCATGCTTTCTCCTTCACTTCTTCCTGGATCTGCTTCACTTTCATTTTGGCTCCAAACTTCCTGCAGAGAGGTTACAAGGTCAGAAGCAAATCCTTCTTGCTGATTGGCCAGGCTGTGGCTGGTAACTCTCACTGCAGTGCAAGCAGCAGCCATGTTTTTGGTGGCTCCATATTTAAAGTCACAGGGTTATGCATTAATATATGTATATAGATCATTTTGTCATAGTTAAATTGGGTTAAACCAAAGTCAAACAAGTTTAACCCCTTCAAATTAAACCCAATGCACATACGTAAACATGCTGACACTGACCCCTCCATGCACTCACATAAACTATATATGGCAATATCTATACTAACTGTGGATTTTAGTGATACTATAGCCTATAATATTATGCTTGTCCAAGAAATTATCCAAACCCCTGTTAAAGGCAGACAGAATCAGACATCACAACATAAAACAAAAAATTATGTTTTCATTTCTTGAGTTAATGCCATTTTACTGCAAGACAGTATTTTATTTGCTTTGGTAGCCACAGGAAACCACTGCCTGGAATTAGACTTGCAAACTCATTATCTAAAAAAATACCAAGATACGTCACAGTTAAGGAAGCCCCCAACACACTGCCAATTTGTGTATAACTTGGATTTATATTATTTCTACCAAAGTGCATAACCTTTTATTTATCATTTATATGTTTTTACATGCAACCTAATTTTCCAGTTTATATGTTTCCTCCCATAGAGGTGTGAGTATGATACCTGCAGCTGTAGTCATAGTGAAGCCTGCATGTGTGCTTCACTGTCATCATATGCCAGAGCCTGTGCTGAAAAGGGAATTATCTTGTGGGACTGGAGAAAAGGAATCTGCGGTAAGACAAGTTTCTTTCTCTTACATTACATTTACAGATGAATTAATAAAGCAAGGGTACTGTGAGTAAAGCAGATTCAGTTCTACTGCAATGGACAAGAAATCCGGCACTTATCAGTACAGATGCACAATTATTGTACTAGTTAAAGCTGCTCCATGTTCATATCAATTGGTATATGATATGGTAGCTGCTGAAATGCATCAGTTTTAGCACTAAGTAACTTTCTGCAATAAAACTGTTAAAAAATACTTCAAGAAAAATTTTCAAAATAAACTTAAGCTATGTGTCAGTACCCACAACTTGCTATATGAAACACAGAACCAGCTAGCTTTTTTAGTCTGTGTTTTGAACTGGGGAGAAACTTTTGCTGACATAGATTTCTCTCTATAGAGGCTCTTTATTATGGCCCCATTGTGCAGACCACACTATGATATTAGGCTCTGCATCATGGTTACCTGTCACACCCATTGACCCATTAATTGCAGCTCTTAATTAAGTCCTTAAAACTGCTTTTTATTTTGATATAAATATATATATATATATATCAGTACTTATTTACTAGCTTACTAGTTCCATTTTTTTTAAAGGTTCAAAAATACTTGCCCACAAATACAAGGTACCGTATATACTTGAGTATAAGCCGACCCGAGTATAAGCCGAGGTACCTAATTTTACCTACGAAAACTGGGAAAACTTATTGACTCTAGTATAAGCCTAGACACAACTACAGCCCCGTCTCCCAGCAGCGCACATTCTGCCAAAGCGACCCCCCCAGCGATCAACCGGACTTCTTTGCAAAGTTGATGGTGACAGAGAATTGCCAAACGGATTACTGTGTTCATTGTCCCACTGTCCCACTACCATGTGCAAAGGGTGCTGTTTGATATTGCCATCACTGTTAATCTTTCATATAACCAACAGAGGGCGCTGTGTGATATTGCAGTCACTGTTAATCTTTCATATAACCAAGAGAGGGCACTGTGTGATATTGCAGTCACTGTTATTCTTCCATATAACCAACAGATGGCGCTGTGTGATATTGCAGTCACTGTTGTTCTTTCATATAACCAACAGAGGGCGCTGTATGATATTGCAGTCACTGTTATTCTTTCATATAACCAACAGAGGGCGCACTGTTATTCTTTCATATAACCAACAGAGGGCATTGTGGGATATTGCAGTCTCTCCCCAAGTGTACTGTTGGTATACGAATGGTTAAAAGTGACTGCAATCTCAGCTACTCGGGTCGGGTACCGCTGACCCGAGTATAAGCTGAGGTAGACTTTTTTAGCACATTTTGGATGCTGAAAAACTCAGCTTATACTCGGCTACATATGGTATTTCTATAATTCTGTAGGGTATATATATGGCAGCAAGTACTATATGCAGTGGTCTAGTACATAAACACACACAGTGATTTTATAAATATAGCTTTATGATCTTTTATACTTGAATTTATTTTTCTAAATATGCTCCAATATCCTGTTTAGATAAAGAGATCCCCAGTTGCCCATCCTCACAGATATACTTGTATAACATCACTACTTGCCAGCCTTCTTGCCACTCCCTGGCATTTGAAGAAAAAGAATGTGACAGTGAATTCACCCCAATTGATGGCTGTGGGTGCCCAGATGGAATGTATGTCAATGAAAAAGATGGTTGTGTTCCCATATCACAGTGTTCTTGCTACCACCAAGGAATGTATCTTAGGCCAAATGAGGTTTTCTACAAAATGGATGAAAGATGGTAAGTACAGACATAGGGAGTAATTATACTAAGTAGTTACTTAAAGCTGGACAGGGTACATTTGCAGCACTTTGTGATGGGCAAGTTGGGTGGAAGCATATAGGTTTTTCAGAACAATTTATTTGTGGGGTAGTAGAAAAGTAAATAATCCATCCTGACATGGGAATTACCTTACCTTATGCTACCTTAATCGGTAGGACAGCCATTCATGAAATACTGGGGCTATGTCCAAGTTTAAAAAAATAGTTTTTGTAGTGCATACAATATCCATAAGAAAATTACTACTGGGGGAACTGATCCTGCAATAGTGAGGGGGCCTAGGAGGAGAGGTTGTCTGGCACTGATATAGGGGTGGTTTGTGTGGAGTGGGGGGTTGTTACAAGTCACAATGATGAGGTTTGTGCAATGGGTGGATGGTCTGAATATTTTTGTTTTGCTTGGGGACTGATGTCAGGAAGTAATAATAACGCAATGTATAATTCCTTGTGATGATGGTACCTTGGACTCTGTAGCACTGGTGAGTGAATAGTAAATGGAAAGGCTAAAACAGGTTGTACTAGTTACATCTCTCAAAAGAAGGAAAGAGGATAAAGAGAACAGCATAAGATATGGTAGTCTCAGTTTGTTGCTAAAGCTCCCAGCATCCCCAAAAGTCTTGGGGGGAATGCAATATACTAAAGTGTTCGCAAAGTAAAAAATTTTGCCTCTGTGAACACTTTGCCCCTTATGCAACAGTAGGATATTGATTGCAAATTTTCTTTGGCGTTAGTGCGTAGTGTAGGTAATAAAACTTAATAATGAAAAAGTTGCTACGCTTGCTTCAAAACTTTACGCCACCTTAGAGCTGGTGTTAAAGATTTGCAATGCACAATTAAGATTTGCAATGTAATAAAAGCCTAATGAAGAATATTATATTGCAACATGCTCATTTTTATTCGCAAATGTGTTTTCTTTGCAAATGTTATTACATTTCCCCCTTACTCTTTCTACAGAAAGGTTACACATTATAGAATAGGTTACAGAAACATTGGTGTAACAGTCACCATGCTATATTTTCTAAACTATAAAACTACAATTTTCATTTTCTATGCATACTTTTTCATAAATTAATATGAGAGTAATGGAGCTATAAATTGGACGTAGGTCATTAAAAAGTGCCTAAAAACTGTATTATTTGTTTTGTTTTCTCATCAGTTACTGCCATAATGGAAAACTTAACTGTGAGACTTTTTTCAATGAAAGTAAGTAAGAAATTATACAATTATTTTTTGTCTCATTTATTTATTGGTGTTTCCATTTCTTGGCTTGGTTTAAAATACACTGCTTGGTAGCTGTTTATCATAGGGCCATCAAGAACCTCAAATGAATGCATTTTATATATATTATCTCTGTTTTTTGTCTTTCATTATGACTGTTTTTTTGTCTTTCATAAAGTTCCTCAAATCATGTAACACCCCTAATCTAACACAAAGCCTTTTTTACAGCTTGTTCTAATGGGAAAGTCTTCCTTAACTGTAAAAAGGAAAAGAAATCACATAGGTCATGGAATAGGAGCTGTCGGACCCTGAATATCGGGCCTGTATGTTAATATTATTTGTTTTATAATAATTCTATTATCAATTGTTTGTAAATCACCAACATACAAAACTGCTGCATGTAATATATACCCAAGTGTAGACAAACACATTTTAGTGCTTCCACTGAAGTTCATCTATATATACAGACTCCTTTTATGCAAAGATTTTTTTACTTAGAATTTAAATAAATCGAAACATTGAAAATCCACATAACCCAAGATATATTTACATTGTTATTTTCTTGTTTATGCAGCTTCCATATTTGTATCTTATGTCTACCTCTGTAAATAGGTAGGAACAGGCTGCATCTCTGGATGTGTGTGCCCAGATGGGCTGCTTGATGATGGAAATGGAGGGTGTGTTCATGAGAGCGCCTGCCCTTGCTCTTATAATAATAAAGTGTTTCATCATGGATCTAGGCTTATTGAAGAATGCAAATCCTGGTGAGATTATTTTCAAGTTTATGTTTACATATTATTTACATCATGTTTACAGCATTGAAATTGGATGTAACAATACACTTGGGACCCAGAGTCAACAATTTTCCCCTTAAACTGAATGGTGTACTGTATGTATGACATGTCTATTAAGTACACCACTAAAATGTTTTATAGGAGTAATTACAAATTATAATCAATAGAGAATTTCATTTTATAATGTTCTTTCTGTAGCACATGTGAGAGTGGGCGTTGGTCATGCATACATACACCTTGTTATGCATCATGTGCCATCTATGGGAGCGGTCATTATATTACATTTGACAAGAAATTCTATGACTTTGATGGAAGTTGTGAATTTGTAGTTGCTCAGGTAAGCCATTGTATGTTTCAAAACTATATTCTACCTAAGTGTTTTGGGAAAAAAATATATTTTATGTCCATATGAAAAATGTTCTGTGCTAAGTGATTGGAGAAAAAGTTCCAAGAGGGAGGCTACATGGAAATAATAATTATGATTATTTCTAAGCACTGATGCTCTTATGGGAATGTGCAAAACCACCAATATTGCAATAGCCATATAGTCTGTAGATTCAGTACCCATTGTGGGGCTAAAATATTTGCATATTTACATTTATTATGGTGTGCTACTGTAAACTTGTGAAAATGTGTTTTATTGCTGAACAGTGGCAAGCCAGGAAAACACAGCGGCATTATCAAAAGTCCATTTGATTACTTAATAAATTCCTTGTATGACAGAATACTATTTTTAGTTTAAATGCAAGAAGTGAAAGCTAAAGATATTGAAATATAAAGGAAGAGGGCTCATTGTTGCAAAGAATGTATATTTAATCCCATACTACATTTCTTATTTAGTTTAAATACAAGTTAAGAAAGTGTAAAATATATTAAAATGTTGACTTTACAGTCACTTTTGTTTATTTTTTTTGTTTCTGAAAGGACTTAACATGAAAACAATATGAGTGTGAAATGGAAATTTTGTATGCTAAATATCTTTCTTTTTTCATTATTCTTTTACTATCTTATTACTGTGTTTTTTTATGGCATTAATCTACATTATAGGACTATTGTGGCACTAGTGCATCAAATGGTACCTTTAGAATAATCACAGAGAATATCCCATGTGGCACCACTGGAGTAACATGTTCAAAGTCTATCAAGATATATTTAGGGGTAAGTATTGCATTGTTCTGGCACATTTTTTCTGTGTAAAATATTAATTTGTGGTGAGATACTTGTGATTGAGGGATACTAGAAATGACTGAAATTTAAAGGCTAAGATTTAAAAGCTGCAGTCAGTTGAGATCCCCTCCAAATGCTCAATTATCATCAGAAAAGCTTAATGATACACATCAATTCTCAACTAGAGTGCTTTCATTATACACCTACAAGTGGACAAAAAAACCCCCACAATTGTTACTAGAATATTCAAAATAAATCACCTAGTGCATTTTCATCTTGCTCTTGTTGTCAAGCAGTAATATAGGAAATATATTTAAATGGAAAGGTACACCATGCACATAATGATGCTTTCTGCATATGCAGAACATACATTTAACACATAATCATCTCAAAAACATTCAGATTTGACTGAAATATAAAACACAGGATTTTAATAACAGATCAAAGATGTCATGGGCAACTGAAATTTGTGCTTCAACCTCAAAAGTAGGTTTAGTAAGGCCATGCAATTTTTAGTGTTCACATTTTGGGGGAGTTCTGACTTGTAAGGCCCAAAATGTAATATAAATGCATTAATTTGTTTCACCATTCAGAATACAGAACTAAAGTTGACTAATAGCCACATGGAGAAAAAGTTTGGAGAATCTGCAACTGAAGTGGAATATAGAGTCCGTGAAGTTGGTCTTTACCTAATTATTCATACAAGCAGTGATATTTCCATCATCTGGGACAAGAAAACCTCCTTATTAATAAGGCTGCCATCTTCTTACAAGGTAATATGAGGTGTATCAATCACTAATTATAATTCATTACAATTCCCTTTCAAAAAATATTTAATTACAAAATACTTTAGAGAGCAACGTTTTTATTTATATTTGAAAAACAAAAATCTGATTAATTTGGAAGTAAGATTATTTTTATCATTGTTATTACTTATGTTACTATGCTGACTCTGACAAACACATAATTTCTAACAATACCTCAAACTGTTGTGGCAAAATTATGAAAAAACAGTGTGAACAAACTCTGGCCTGCCTCTATTCACAGATGTTTTGCGTAACCCATATTAAATCTAACAGGGTTATTCAGATGGAGGCCAGTGTGCTTTTTGTAGATATCCAAAGGATTTTTATGACCCCCCCCTAGACAAAACCCCAATAGCTTGACTGGCCCTTTACTTGTAGTTTAAAAAGCTTTATTTTCAATGTGATTTTGTTTTTAATAAAAGTATAGCTAGTTTTGGAGATTCTGTTAAATTATATTTTATTTTATTCCTTAATATGTAATGATTCAGACTAGTATGTGAATTTTTCACAGAAACAAAATATGGTTTTGTCAATAAAGCAATTCTATTAAGTTGTAAGTCCTGGTTCCTTGTGTATTGCTAGTTATTGTTCCAGGGTGTAAAAATCTATAGTGCAGGATAACTCAAAAATGGCAGTGACAACTCTCATGGAACCAATGTGCCTTTTATGTACTATATGCTTCCTTCCTGTGGAGTTAAATAAAACATTTCCTCACAGCTAGTGATGGGCAAATCTGACCCATTTTGCAAAAATTCGCATTGAAGTCCATGAACGACAAATTTGTTTTACTGCACAAATTTTTTTCACCCATTGGAGCACAAATTTGCTCATTACTACTCATAGTTATTAGTCTATGAATCAGGATGAAAAGCTGATTAAAACTTTTAAAAAATTTTTTTTTATGGACTCTGTATAGTAACTGTTATAGATACACAGAGATAAAAAGGATGGACACTTATCTTGGGTAAAGTGTATCCTTTAAGAATGAGATGTTGATATTGATGATTATCCAGAATGCTTAGGTCCTAGGCTTTCCGGATAAATGGTCTATCCATAATATATCTCTCCATGTATTAAGTCTTTTAAAAAATCATTCAAAGGTTGATTAAACCCAATAGGATTGTTTTGGGATTACAATTAATTATATCTTAATTTTGATCAAACACAGGGCACTTTGGCAGAAAGAGAGGATATCATTTAAAAAAATTAATTATTTGATAAAAATGGTGCCTATGGAAGATGACCGTTTCATAATTTGGAGCTTTCTGTATAACTATAAATTTTTCTCTTTCTTCTCTTTGCACACTCACCCTTGTTAAAACATTTATAGCCTCTAAGAATTCACAGTGATAAAGAAATGTAAACCTTTCTACTTCCCTCACCTAACCTCTCCTCCCATGAAGAAGTTGCTTTCCAGAATTGCAGTGTGAGTGGGAGGCAAGGTAGGGGCCGCCACATAAAGGGGCAGATTTATCAAGGGTCAAATTTCGAGTTCATGGCAGTTATATAAAACTTGAAATTTGACCAATTACAATTTATTTAAAAAATCTAGTTTTTGGAACTCGGGTGAATAGGATCAACCCGCAAACTAAAACTGACTTTGAATCAAATTCTATTCAAGTTTTTTCTCAGAAAAAAACTTGAATGTCAGGAAGGCTTCAAACAACACCAAACTAAACCCAGAAAGTCTTCAATTCAGCAGGTTTAAGGTGGTGAATAGTCGACTTTGAGGCCACTGTATGATAAATCTCGAAAATCAAATTACATTTTTTTAAAAATCATATTTTAATAATTCCTAAGTTGAATTTCACAGTTTTGGCCATAAAAACTCAAAAATTAGAATTTGAAATTTGAATTTTTCACTTCCACCCTTGATAAATCTGCCCCTAAAAGTCCTTCAGTTTTTCACTTTGCATTGTTCTTATATAACACACCTCTGGATCATCCTTACTCTATCCCCTATGGCTTACCTCCATACTCAGATCCTCCCTCTCAATGGTAAATCCCATGATCCAGATTCTAGACAATTTCCAACTTTACTTCTTCCATTTGCCTGATTCTGTGCTTTTAGAAAGAGCCAGTATTTCATGTTGGAACTGCTCTTGGTTAAACTATTGTTTCTCCAACTCAATGTAACTGGAAGAGTCTCAGTTGGACTTGGATTTTTATTATTGAGTGCTATTCTCATATATTACAAATCCAAATTCTGTGAAACAGCACTTCACAAGGAAGCCCAGGGGAGTACAGCAAGAGAAAGCAAAATATCCAGACTGGGATCTGGACACAAGTATAGAGAGAGAGAACTTTCAGACAGGCATATAACCATTTTAAACATCTGTAAGTACCCATCTTCCCTTGGTGGTGGATTTTTGAAAAAATAAGTAATGCTGAATGAAGGAGTGGGTTTCACGTGTGATTGAATACTATCATAGAGCTTTTACACAGAGAGGTGGTGAATATATAGTGAATAAAGTACCCCCTCTTGTAAAATATAAGGATATTATAAGTTACCGAGGAGTTTCATGACCATATAAAAACACGAGGCCGAAGGCCGAGTGTTTTTATACAGGTCATGGAACTCCGAGGTAACTTCTAATATCCTCATATTTTACAACTGGGGGTACTTTATTTATTATAATACACAAATTTTAGTGTGTCATATGACAGAAATGACATCACTACTCACCGTTTATAACTGATGACATCACTACTCACCGTTTATAAGGATATAATTTACAGGATATTCATGGCTTTTGTGTATTATATACAAAATATACTACACTATATTTTGGAACCTTTTTTTAATTTCTCTTGCTGTCTTCTCCTGGGCGTCCTTGTGAAGCGTTGTTTCACAGAATTTGGATTTGTAAGATTTATACCGGTTGGAGAATGGATTCGAAACGGCTACAGGACCAAGTTTCTGGAATCCTTAAATTTTCTTTTTTCAGTGACATTGACTATTCTCATATGTACCAAGGAACTGTTATCTTGTTTCATGAACTATAATCTTGTTACATTCCCATTGTTCTGTTGATCGTCTGTTAGGGTGGAAAGCAGGAGGATATCATGGCAACTTGCAGCGGAGTAGTAAAGAGTGACTGAAGTTTATCAGAGCACAAGTCATATGACTGAGGGCACCTGTGATACTGACAACACATCTAGCCCCATGTCAGATCTCAAAATTAAATATAAACATTTTGCTCTTTTGAAAAATGTATTTCAGTGCAGAATTCTGTTTTACACAAAAATTAAAAAGTTTTGAAAAAACATGGTTTCCCATTTTTTATAGAATCTCTATAATAAATTATAAATTTCCTTCCAAGCTTTCTACTTTGTACACCTGCAATTGTCTCCTTGTCTCTTAACTATGGTGGTGAATAAAATGTTCTATCCCTTATGGTATATCATTGCCCTGATTATTGTATTTTTTTCTTAGATTTTTTCTGAATATGACAGTTTTACAGTTTGCTTTAAAAATATTCATTTTTATTTGTGCTTTATAAGACTCATATATCATTTTGTTTATGCATATGGTCTTTTGTTTATTAGGGCAAAGTTTGTGGCCTGTGTGGAAATTTTGATGATAATGCCAACAATGACTTCCTGACCAGTCAGTTGATACAAGCCAGCAATGTAATGCCATTTGGAAACAGTTGGAAGCGTAGTAATGATTGCCCTGATGCAGACAGCATTCCTCAGCCATGCCTGACAGCTCCCCACCGCAGATCTTGGGCTGAAAAGAAGTGTGACATTATCACCAATGATGTTTTTCAAAGCTGCCATAGCAAGGTACACAGTTTTTAGTTTATTCAATGTTATACCAGGCCATCTTTATATTACCTTAGCAGGTGTTGTAATATTAGCACTAAAAGAGTTTAACAAGCCATTAGTGTTTCAGGTTATGATTATCCATTTCAAACTAGCAAAGGGTAATTAACAAATCAGGAGTTTGAATTAATTTGAAGTAGAATTGCAGAGTAATATTCAGCCTATTCTACCACTTATCAAAACAGTTCCTTAGTTTAAGTGAAGTACTGTAAGTTTCTTTATCACTACAGGATACTGTAGATCATGTCCTGGATAAAGTCTAATATCAGAATATATAAATTCACAGCTCATAAAATGGATATGCCCATTGCTATTTGATTACCGTTTTTATGTTTTTTACCTTGATTTACCTTTTTTAAATGAACTTTTCCAGATTTATTTTAGGTGAGCATTTTCTGTATTTTTTCCAAATTAATTAAAGTAAACACTAAGGGGATTTTTTATAAAACTATGAATGCAAAAATCTCGAATTTTTTTAGATTTTTTTAGTATAAAAGCTGACTTTTAAAAAATCATGAATTTTTCTGAATTTATTATACCCAGTGGATGGAAAAAGTCAGAATCAGAAAATCCAGCATCTCAGACCTGTTGAGGTGGCATATAAGTCAATGGGAGAAGTCCCAATGATTTTTTGATGTGCGCTGTGTTTTATGCATTATCCCAAAATTTTGGAGTTTTCCGGAAAAGAGCATACAGAATCAAAGTTTTCGGTGGAAAATCGGAAAAAAAAATTGAAATTCAGATTTTTTCCCGCAAACCACATTTCAGGAAAATCAAATAAATAAGTGGAAAAAACCTGTGCAGATGTAAAAGGAGTTTTCGGCAGAACATATGGAGATAAATTCAGACTTTCATAATTACCACCCAACATTAGAAAAAACATTTTCATGATCCACCCATAGTTATGTGTGAATCCGACCCATTTGCTTGGGTGAAAATTGAGCAAATGCATTGAAATCTATGGGCATTTTCTTATGTTAATTTTTCCAAACCAACTAAAAACTATAAATTAGAGTCTATGGGTGTGTTTTTGCAGTGAAAAAGTTCACCTATCACTACAAGCGACTTAATTTTTGCAGTATTTTTGCAAGTATGTCACTTGAATATTATTTTTCAAATAAGGATTCTTACTGGAGAAACTTCTTATAAATGTGTCTGTGGGTCCTAAAATACTAAAAAAAAAAAAGTTTTATTGCTATAAGAATTCATGCATATAGCCATGAAAGGTTTATGTCCCCTTTACACTTTTTTAATGCACTGAAGTATGTTGATCTTTGGTAGGTTGATCCAAAACCCTTCTATGATGCTTGTGTAAATGATGTCTGCTCCTGTGACACTGGTGGGGACTGTGAGTGCTTCTGCACTGCTGTGGCTGCCTATGCTCAACTCTGTGCTAAAGCAGATGTCTGTATTCACTGGAGAACACCAGAAATTTGCCGTGAGTATATAATATCAATAAACTAAAATTCAAATGTGTTTAATGTGTATCCATTTTTACATTGATTAATATAGGTATGGGACCTGTATTACTCATTCATGCCTTAAGTCTACTATAAAATCATGTAAACATTAAATAAACCTAATAGGCTGGTTTTACATATGATAAGGATTAATTCTATCTTAGCTTGTATCCCTTACAAGGTAATGTTTTAGTGGTACTGAGAAAAATTTGGATTACTTGGATAAAATGGAGTCTGTGGGAGACTTTGGATAACAATTTGGAGCTTTCTGGATGATAGGTTTTTGGATAATAAAACCCATACTTGTAGTAGTAATATAGATGTTAGTAACATTAATGCTTGGGACCTTGGGTTTTCCAAATAAAGTCAAGAACATTTTCTTTGAATATTATACGTTAAACATTATCAGCATTAATCCTGTTCCTTGTTTTACAACTCTAGCAATATACTGTGACTACTACAACACTGATGAAAATGAATGTATGTGGCACTTCTTTGCGTGTGGTCCAGAGGCTAGCAGCAACCACCATGTCACCAAATACTGCCGTTCACCACCTGTCACACACCTGGAGGGTAAGCTCTTTATCTATGCATTACCTTGCAGCATTAAATTCAGTAAGAAAAATAATCTTTTGTTGCAAAGATACAGGATTAATTCCAGAAAAATATAAAGACCCTTTTGAGTCAGTGACAAATCAATTAGCAATTATCCAACACACATAATATATTTAATAAAATATTAGTAAATACCAGCCCAGGAAGAGCAATCCCATGCACATCTTTTTTTAACATTACACATCAATCAAGTACAAATACTGAACATGCTCTATATTTTTTGAACATGTACAAGTATAAATTAAAATTCCCTCTTCACAATAAAGGAGGGCAGAGATGAGTTACTATTGATACAGTCACACCAAATGGACAGCTGTCCATATAATAATATTGGGAAGCAGATGAAAAAAGGGGACATCTTAATATGGGTATTTTACAGAATACCATAAAATAATAGGTATTTCTATTATTATCCCATGCACATCTTTTTTTAACATTACACATCAATCAAGTACAAATACTGAACATGCTCTATATTTTTTGAACATGTACAAGTATAAATTAAAATTCCCTCTTCACAATAAAGGAGGGCAGAGATGAGTTACTATTGATACAGTCACACCAAATGGACAGCTGTCCAAATAATAATATTGGGAAGCAGATGAAAAAAGGGGACATCTTAATATGGGTATTTTACAGAATACCATAAAATAATAGGTATTTCTATTCTGCTATTTTAAACACTGTAAATATTTTGTTTTATGAAAAAATGATAGTTGATCTATTTCTTATCTGAAGGTTGCTACCCAACTTGTCCATCTGAACGTCCATACTATGATGAAATAAATAAATCATGTGTCAATCATTGTCCCTGTATTATCAACAACATTACCTACAGCATTGGTCAGCGGATACCTAATCCTGACCCCTGTGAAATATGGTAAGAGAAACAGCTGTTATAGAACAAAATATTTGGCAAATTGTCTACAAGATATTTTTTTGAATTAGTACATCCACAAATATACAAACTTTTTAAAACATATATAATGAAACTTATCCTTAATTGTTAACACATTTAGAGGCAGATTTATCAAAGGTCGAGGTGAACTTTTGAATTTAAAAAATTCAAATGTCAAGCTATTTTTTTGTGTACTACTAGGGAATTGTCCAAATTTGATTTGAATTTGAAAAAAAATTGAGAATTCAAAATTTTTTATGTACTGTCTCTTTAAAAATTTGACTTTGACCGTTCGCCATCTAAAACCTACTGCATTTCTGTTTTAGCCTATGGGGGACCTCCTATAACCCATTTGGAGTCAATTGGTGGACTTTGAAAAATCAAAGCTTTTTTGGGAAAAACTTTGATTCAAATTCGATCAAATGCACAACTTTGATTCGTATGATTCGAAGTCGGACGAATATGGACCTATGGGCCAATTTGAAGTTTTTAAAATTTGAAATTCGACCCTTGATAAATATGCCCCATCATTTTTTCAATATCCAGTTATTGATCAAAATTCATTGTTGATTAAAAACAAGGCATCGTTTTCATTTAAAATGTATTTGTCTGGTCTTTAAAAAAATTAAAATATTTTTTGTTATCACATTAGTAATACATAGGAGCCTGTCAGGGCCTGAACTCGGGGTAGGCAGAGTGGGCATGTGCCTAGCTGGGGGGCACCAGACACACAACTTCTCTGCCTCCCTACAACCCCTAGTCTGGACCCCTCTTACTGCTCTTGCTAGTGCTCACATGCTTTTCATGTGTGTGCCTTTTTGTGCACACATATTCCTATTAGGCACTGTGACTGCACAGGTTGCCTAGGGCACCTGGCAGACCTGGCCTGGCGCTAGTGCCTGTATTAAGCAAAGTATATGTTCTAGTACTGTATGGTCTATATATAATCCTCTTTGGTGCCTGTCCTCCCTTGAATAATTCAGTAGGCCATGCTAGTTATGCTGCTTTTCACATATACCCTATTTCCAAGACAATCTGGGGATTTGGGATTTTTTTTAAAGTCAAATGCCCCTTTTTAACTTTGTTTATTTCTAAAGCTGTTTTGCCTTTTTTTGTCTTTCAGTGAGTGTGGTGAGGACCTGCAAATACATTGTTCTAGAGACTCAACAAAAGAAAAATGTCATGTCTGCAAAATCAGTGGGAAAACCTACAGAATTCATGAGGCAATACCTAGTGATCACAAATGTATCAAATGGTAAGAAAAATTGCTTATGTACAAAAAAACAGTATGTTGGCACATTGTGTTTAAGATTTAGGGTGTAACAATAGGTTACTCTGGTGGTCTAGTGGCTTGCCCTGGTGGTCTAGTGTTTCTGTCCTCCTCCAATGCCTCTAGGTTTTATGCGCCAGTGTGATGATGTCATCATGCACTGGAGCACAATTGAAAGGTATTTGAAAGGGCTTTGAATGTAAACTCATTGCCCGTTGTTTGATTCTACTTGCTAGTTTCCTGTGTGTTTATTCTTAGTGATCATACTGTTATTGACCTGTGCTTGCCTGCTGACTATTCTACATTCTCCAATCCTGATCCTAGCCTGTCTAACCATTCCTTGAACTCTGCCTGCACTGACCCAGCCTGTCTGACTATTCTTCAACTCTGCTTGTGCTGGCCCAGTCTGCCTGACCACGCTTTCCATCTGGCCTGTGTTCTGAGCTTTGTTTTCTTCCATCCAATATCCCTGATAAAACGATCATGCCCCGTTGCTCGTCCAAAACCCTTTGCTTGGCTTCTCACTTATTAAGACCTGTCGGCATCCAATTAGAGGAGGGCTCCTCCTGAAGTGAAAGTCAGCTGTTAAAGGCAGAAGCAAGAGCCAAAACCAGGGAGCCTAGCACTGGTTCTAGATTAGGGTGCCGAACGTGACATAGGGGTTAATTTGTCTCATCTAAAACAAAAAGTATGTGTTTGTATCTCATCTATCTACATATTTAATAAATTTATTTCACAAAAAGTACCCCACAGTGGTTTACTGCAGCAACAAAATGCAAATGGCTATTTGACCAACAATGAATCCTGATCAATAAGAAGAGACTGGTAAAATAACAATCAATGATGTTGTATAAGGCCATCAATGTTATAAGTAAAAAAAAAAAATCAACATTTCAGGAAATTAATCCTCTGTTCAAAAGAAAAAATATTTTTTTTAGGAATCAAACAAAAGTTTTCTGTGGTAATATGTCTCTTAATAATCATTTTTAAAACATTACTTAAATAGTGAATCTAACAAAATAATAATTGTAGTTAATAAATCCATTTACTTTAAGTGGCAGTCATCAACTCTCTTAAGATTTTTGATGAAGATAATGAAACTAAATGGTATCTCAGATAGACCCTAGGGGATCCAGTTTGGCACTGCTAAAAATAAATGTTTAATTTGTGTTATGATTTTAAGCAAATAGTACAATTAAAGTTATCATAAAGGTATAGTATTGGGGGGGACATACCATTTATAAAAAAACTTGATTTCTTTAATTTATTTTGCAGGTTATTCCCAGGTGCTTTAATAGAATGTCAGTGAGGTTAAGCAGACTGTTATTAATAGGCCAAATTGATTTTTTTATCATAAGGTGGCCATACATGGTCAGATTTAAGATGCCAATTTGGGTCCTTCAGCAGTTTATCTGCCCATGTATGGTTCATTTAAATGGGCCTCCCTGACCGATATTTGGACAAATATAAGCTATAGTAGTTGATATGGTCCTCATTCTATCTGTATCTATTCCCATCATTGTAATTTGATCATTTGACCCTAGGGCCAAATTACCAGATTAGCCCAATATTGCCCTGTCTTTGCATGTTGGATGTCTGATAGTGTATGGTGACCATTAATCTTAAATAGGTGTAAACATCCTGATTTATTTTATTGTCAACAAGTAACACTAGAAATACTGAAATTGTCTGGATTATAAACAAAAGTGCATTTAAAGATAGAGAGAGGAGAGAGCTTATTGCCTACTTACAATAGGTGATAATTCAATAACACCACTCATTTTCCAGTGCACATTTTTTGGTAAAGTACTTTATGAATTATACTTTAACTAGACATAATAACTCATTATATTGCTCATTCTGTAAGTTTTTTTATGAACAAATATATGAAAAATGATATTATCATTTAGATGCTTGTGCATGTGTAATTTCTATGAAAACCCATTAACTGTGCATGCCCTGTGCAGTATCTGAAATTTTTTTTACAGTCAACTGACCCTTTGTTTTACTGTGTTCATTCTTAAAGCTGTTTTCCTTTGCTTTTTCTCTTTCAGTGTATGTGGTGAGGACCAACAAAAGCATTGTTCTAGAGACTTCAATTCAAGAGAAGAAGACTGCGTCTGCCAAAACAATGGCAAAAAATATAAAATTCATGAGCCAATACCCAGTGATCAGAAATGTATGAGATGGTAAGAATAATAGTTGCTGTACAAGAGACTTTCAACTTTCTTAAAAATGGTAGACATTTTTAATTAAAGTATAATGGAGATAGGTTTATTTTTCATTAAAGAAAGTAAAAATGGGATTTTATTTTTTACCTTTACACACCCTTTAATGGAAACCCCCATTTTTTACCTAACAAAAGAAAACATTATATGTATTGCTATTAAAATTAAGCTTTAAAGTATTGAAAGTAAGCTTAACAAGTTGGGTGACTTAACTACGACCTTAAAATGGGGGTATCCTTTTGGTATTTGTCCAGTGTCCTTGTGCTATTATGTGACATACAGAAACCACAGGAGTGATTCTCTTACCCTTAGGGGAAATGGGGCTAAAATTTGTAGTTTTTGGATTTTGATTTATTAGATTGATTAGTCTAGTTAATTTAACACTGATAGATGTAAATTTTTATTTCTATTGTGTACGTAGCACTGTACATTTTTAATAAAGAAATAGTACAATCAGAATTAAACATTATGTATAAAATTTATATGCACAATAACAAATATATAGAGTAACCATTAAGTGGATATGTTAGGAGAGGTACAGATGAAGCCACTTGGATTTGTGTGAAATGCTTCATGACTCTGGATTCATTGAAGAAACTGTGTTATCTAAAGTCATCTTAACTCATTTAATGAATTAAACCTTTTCATTAGCATTCCAAAACACCATTGTTCACAATGGGAAATACTTTAATTAGATGGGATGCTGTGACACAATTTTCTGTGTTAAATAGGATAAGTGAGATATCTGTGTTTAGTTATTCTGTGTCAAACACACAAACCAAAGTGGCTGCATCTGCACCTGCCCTCCAGAGCTTACAATTCAAGATGAATAATGGTAGTTATTTGACCACAAACAAATGTTTGCCCAGGTATTTTCAGGTTATGTTACATGCACAAAATAACTTTAAAAAAGATGCTTAAACTACACAAGTTTAGGAATGTTTGTTAAAGGCCAAAAATAGATATTGGTGTGTGTATATATATATATATATATATATATATATATATATATATATATATATATATATATATATATATATATATATATATATATATGCAGTCCCACAGTACCAGCACTCAGACGGATGTTGCCAGTGGTGCACGATCAATAAATCATATATAGTCTTATGAAGGATCAGCACACAGTGTTCTGTAGTGAAGTAATAGTGTTTATTTTCAAACAAAACACATTTTTATCCGACGTTTCGGTCCCACCTGGGGACCAAAAAAAAGGTCCCCAGGTGGGACCGAAACGTCGGATAAAAATGTGTTTTGTTTGAAAATAAACACTATTACTTCACTACAGAACAGTGTGTGCTGATCCTTCATAAGACTATATATATATATATATATATATATATATATATATATATATATATATATATATATATATATATAATTTATGTGAGTATATGGAGGGGTGTGTGTATGGATGCTGGGTTCCATTTAGAGAGGTTGAACTTGATGTACTTGGTCTTTTTTCAACCTGATTGAATATGTAACTATTTAAATCAGTGTTTGTATGTCACTTTCTTTTCTCTGCCATGATGGCTGTTCATGGCACATTGTATTGTTGATACAATGTAAGACAAGCCAACTGATTGAAGGATCTATATTGCTGTGTAACTAAGGGTGGCCATACACCAGATTTAGGCTGCTAAATCAGGTTCTTTACATAATATCAGCAGCTTATCTGCCTGTATATGTGGCCTTCCAACAGGCCTCCCCGATTGATACCTGATTTGATTTTTTTTTCAGCTGATTGATGCGGTTCTCACTCCAACTTTCTATATCCCCTTCATTGTAATGTGATTGTTTGGCCCTAGGTCCAAAAGATTGAATTACCATGATATCACCCACCCAAAGTGGGCCTGTCAGGGGAAAGATTCACTCATTTGGTGACTTTATCCAAACACGTGAATCTTACAGTGTATGGCCACCTTTAGACTTTTGCAATATTGTTTAAAAAGTTACAACCAGGGCGCAAATTCACTAACCTCCGTAAATTCTCAAGTGATGGTTTCTCTCACAGCGCAACACCGGCAGGCATAGATTCACTAGGAAAACGCTAATTTACTAAAATCCAAAGTTGTGTCCAGGGCGCCGAACACTGGCAAAAATGCACTAGCGTTACTGCGCCAAATGATGCAATGTTGCGCTAGCGTTGCCTAATTTGCATATAGCAAGTAGTTAAAGTTCAATGGATGTATATGTTGCAGCAAATACATTACACTACACAAGCCTGGGAAACCTTAATTAAGAAAATTACGGATCCAACGAATCCAGGATTCGGTTTGGGATTTGGCCAGGATTCTGAATCCTAATTTGCATATGAAATTATGGGCAGAGCGGTATTTTACGTAACTTTGTCACAAAACAAGGAAGTAAACCAATTTTTTTCCACTTTTTATTTTCCCGCCTCTAATTTGCATATGCAAATTATGATTGGGATTCGGTTTGGTATTCGGCCGAATCTTCCAAGAAGGATTCGGGAATTCAGCCGAATCCAAAATAGTATTATATCGCCCTACATATGAGCCAAGTATATAGTTTATGTGCCATATGTTAGGAAATATAGGGGAAAGCTGGTTACCCCCCAAAAAATGTATGCTCTTTTGCAGCCTATCATCCTGAAAAAGGAAAAGACAATAGCCTTTTTTTATGACTTGTACTTCACCTGGTCTGAGGTGGTGAAGGCAATTCTGGCGTTAGAGGTAACATTCAGTAAAATCCACATCTTAGTGAATTTGCGTAGTTACATCCATTTGCCAGAGAGCAAATTCATCTGGCATTAGGTAGCAAAGTGCTGCTATATCCTTCGCTAGCGAATTTTCGCCAGTGTTTGTCACTTCGCCCTTTAGTAAATTTGCCCCAGGAGTTAAGCAAATGCTGCTTTTAGTGGCAATTGTTTTTAAAAATAACTTTAAAAGCACTGAAAAGGTTTAATAAATAACTACTGGAAAGTTGCTTAGAATTATTTTTTAATTAGACAATGTTTTATTTTGGGATTGACATGCCCTTTAACATAAGTTATTTGAATAACAAGTATATCCTTCTATCAATCTGTTTACCTGTCTGTCTCTTTACATTAAAAAATGGTAGATTATTAACCACTGTAAAAATGACTTCAACATGAATGATTCGATCTAAAAATCGTTCGACTATTCGACCATTCGATAGTCGAAGTACTGTCTCTTTAAAAAAAACTTTGACCCCCTACTTCGCCACCTAAAACCTTCCGAAGTGCAATGTTAGCCTATGGGGAAGGTCCCCATAGGCTTTCTAATGTTTTCTTGGTTGAAGAAAAATCATTCGACCGATGGATTAAAATCCTTCGAATCGAATGATTCGAAGGATTTAATCATTCGATTAAACGATTCTTCGTTTGATCAAACTATTTGCGGTAAATCCTTCGACTTCGATATTCAAAGTCAAAGGATTTACATTCGGCAGTCAAATATCGAGGGTTAATTAACCCTCGATATTTGACCCTATGTAAAGCTGCCCCCAATTGTTTTTAATACTTTGAAGATAATGCATGGATTATTTCTATTGAAACCTTTTTTCCTGTGCATGCCCTGCGTGGTATCATAATTTTTTTTTAAGTCAAGTACATCTTCTTTTACTGTGTTCATTCTAAAAGCAGTTTTGCCTTTTCTTTTTCTCTTTCAGTGAGTGTGGTGAGGACCTACAAAAGAATTGTTCTAGAGACTTAGATTCAAGAGAAGAAGAGTGTCATGTTTGCCAAATCAGTGGCAACAAATATAAAATTCATGAGCCAATACCTAGTGATCAGAAATGTATAAGATGGTAAGAAAAATAGTTGCTGTAGAATAAAATATGTTGGAGCATTGTATACAAGATGTAAGTGGATACAATGGGGGTTATTTATAAAGTTAGTGCAGCGCATATTAATTGGCCCATGTTTTTTTTCCTGAATGCAGAAATATTGCACTGCTGTACTCGTCCTTTAATTTTTTTTGTGAATTTGCATTGAGCACAAATATTTGCAAATAGCTCACAAATTAGACTGGTGTTTGCGTGAGTGTGGACATTGTGCAAAAATAACTTTGAAACTTAATGAAAAAGCTATAGTGTAACTCAAACGAAGAGTTTTTGCATAAATATTCACACTTTGTTATTATGCCATAATAAACTCTTATGGACATTTGCAGTGCAAATAAAATTCACTATTCTCTTTGCACATTAAAAACACCATGTCAAGTTTGCCACCATAAATCCAGAAACAATGCTAGGCTCCCTGGTCTCGGCTCTTGCTTCGGCATTTAACAGCCGCCTTTCACCTCAGGAGGAGCCCTCAGCTAATTGGGTGCCGCCAGGTCTTACTAAGAGAAGAGCAAATCTAAAGGTTCTGGATGAGCAAAGGGGCACTATTGTTTCACCAGGGATACTGGATGGAAGACAGGCCAGACAGACAAGTGTGGACAAGGAAATAAGGCCAGCACAAGCAGAATACAGGAATAGTCAGACAGGCTGGGTCGGTGCAGGCAGAGTTCACAGAATGGTCAGACAGGCTAGGATCAGGATTGGAGAGCGTAGAATAGTCAGCAGGCAAGCAAGGGTCAGACTGGAGAATTCAGAATAGTCAGCAGACAGACAAGGATGAGATTGGAGAGTTCAGAATAGTCAGCAGGCAGCAAGGGTCAAATTGGAGAGTTCAGATTAGTCAAATCAGGCAGGAAAGGGTCAATCAAGATATACTTAGAATACACAGGCCAGAAACAGCTAAGTAGACCCTAACAAAGGAAAATGACTTCAGTCAAAGCCCCATTGTGCGATAACATCATCGCTCTGGCGCATGAACCCAATTTTATACATAAAACCATATGCAGGGCAAATATTTTCAATGTTCAAAATATTCTGCACTGCGCAAGTTTATAAATGAGCCCCAATATATCATTGTTTCATTATTTCTAACATGGATTATGAAATTCATCCTTGTTTGTTCAATTTTGTATTGTCTATCTCGGTTTTTTTAAGTATACTTATCTATTTCTCTGTCTTTAAGTATATAAAGTAAGAGAAGCTTATTACCCAAAGAAAATGATTTAGTAACTCTAATTGTTTTTATTATTATTTAAAAATAATGCATGCATGAATTCTTTTAAAACCATTTTTATAGGGGAACACCTTATGCATGTTCATAAAAAGTCAAATGCTCCTTTTTTTGTTACTGTATTCATTCCTAAAGCTGTTTTGTATTTTTTTTTTCTCTTTCAGTAAGTGTGGTGAAGACCTGAAAAAGCATTGCTTTAAAGACTTAGATTCAAGAGAATGTCAACCACCATACTGCCAATTGAATGGCATAACCTACAGAGTCCATGAGCCAATGCCTAGTGATAGCAAATGTTTCAAATGGTAAGTAAGAGAAAAAGATGCCGTGCAGCTAAATAAGTTGACAAATACTTTACAAGACAGATAGCTCTCTCTCTCTTTCTGGCAAGGTACCTTTCAGCCAGAGGAATATCGCAAAATGTCTTATTTAAAAAGTACTGTAGTTGACGAGGCTACATAAATTGTGTTCACTTTGCAAGTCCTGCTGTTGTTAAATGTTCCTGTCGAGGGGTGATAATAACCTGGCCTGTTAAAAGAATCTCCCAATAGATTCTATTTTAGCAAAGTCTGGGAAAAACTATGGGCGACATCCTGGGTTTTTAATGAATGGGTTTGGATAGTTGAGGGTAAAAATTGATGTTTAGTGGTCTTACAACATTATGCCATAGAAACATTGTAGGTACCATGAAACGGCAAATAAAAAAAGTAATGGCATAAGTTGTCATCCATGCCTTGAACCATCCTGTATGTGAAAAGAACCAGACAGGGTGTCCGGCAATTCCTGTCCCTATCTTTTTACTGCGTTTGTTAAAATAACTGTATTGCCATCTCTTTTTCCCTTTCAGTGTGTGCGGTCAGGACTTCCAAAAGCAGTGTTCTAAAGACTCACATTCTAAGGAAGCAGATTGTATACCAGAGACCCACTGCACCATCGGCGGGATAAAATACAAAGTTCATGAGCCAGTCCCTAGTAATAAGAAATGTTTAAGATGGTAAGCAAGAGAAATAGCTGCTATACAAGAAAATTGGTTGGACATGATTTTATCATTTAGATGCTAATGCATGTGTGTTTCCTATGGAAATCCTTTTCCTGTGCATGCCCTGTGCAGTGTCTAAACTTTTTTTTTGAAGTTAAACGGCCCTTTGCGTTACTGTGCTCATTCTTAAAGCTCTTTGCCTTTCCTCTTTCAGTACGTGTGGTAAGGACCTGCAAAGGCAATGTTCTAGAGACTCCGATTCAGGAGAAGAAGAATGCCACGTCTGTAAAATCGATGGCAGGACATATAAAATTCATGAACAAATACCTAGTCATCAGAAATGTATGAGATGGTAAGAATAATAGTTGCTGTACAACAAAATATGTCGGCACACTGTATACAAGATGGTTAGTGGACACATCGTAACCTTTAATTTAAACCAATGTTTAGAACCTATATTATAAAATACATCCTTGTTTGTTCAATATAATATCCAGTCTCATTGTTATTTAAAAAACAAACAAGATAAAAAAAGATAGGTCTATCTATCCGTCTGTCTGTCTGTCTTTACGTATTTGTATTAAAAAGAGAGTTGCTGATAACCCACTGACACCAAGTGATGACTTAGATTGTTTTTAATAGTTCTGTGACAATGCATGCATGATTTCTATCAAAACCCTTGTTTTCTGTGCTGCCCCGCGCAGTGTCTTTATATGTTTTGAAGTCAAATTCCCCTTCGTTTAACTGTGCTCATTCATAAAGCTATTTTGCATTTTCTCTTTCAGTCAGTGTGGTGAAGACCTGAACAAGTATTGCTTTAAAGACTTAGATTCAAGAGAATGTCAACCACCATACTGCCAATTGAATGGCATAACCTACAGAGTCCATGAGCCAATGCCTAGTGATAGCAAATGTTTCAAATGGTAAGTAAGAGAAAAAGATGCCGTGCAGCTAAATAAGTTGACAAATACTTTACAAGACAGATAGCTCTCTCTCTCTTTCTGGCAAGGTACCTTTCAGCCAGAGGAATATCGCAAAATGTCTTATTTAAAAAGTACTGTAGTTGACGAGGCTACATAAATTGTGTTCACTTTGCAAGTCCTGCTGTTGTTAAATGTTCCTGTCGAGGGGTGATAATAACCTGGCCTGTTAAAAGAAGCTCCCAATAGATTCTATTTTAGCAAAGTCTGGGAAAAACTATGGGCGACATCCTGGGTTTTTAATGAATGGGTTTGGATAGTTGAGGGTAAAAATTGATGTTTAGTGGTCTTACAACATTATGCCATAGAAACATTGTAGGTACCATGAAACGGCAAATAAAAAAAGTAATGGGATAAGTTGTCATCCATGCCTTGAACCATCCTGTATGTGAAAAGAACCAGACAGGGTGTCCGGCAATTCCTGTCCCTATCTTTTTACTGCGTTTGTTAAAATAACTGTATTGCCATCTCTTTTTCCCTTTCAGTGTGTGCGGTCAGGACTTCCAAAAGCAGTGTTCTAAAGACTCACATTCTAAGGAAGCAGATTGTATACCAGAGACCCACTGCACCATCGGCGGGATAAAATACAAAGTTCATGAGCCAGTCCCTAGTAATAAGAAATGTTTAAGATGGTAAGCAAGAGAAATAGCTGCTATACAAGAAAATTGGTTGGACATGATTTTATCATTTAGATGCTAATGCATGTGTGTTTCCTATGGAAATCCTTTTCCTGTGCATGCCCTGTGCAGTGTCTAAACTTTTTTTTTGAAGTTAAACGGCCCTTTGCGTTACTGTGCTCATTCTTAAAGCTCTTTGCCTTTCCTCTTTCAGTACGTGTGGTAAGGACCTGCAAAGGCAATGTTCTAGAGACTCCGATTCAGGAGAAGAAGAATGCCACGTCTGTAAAATCGATGGCAGGACATATAAAATTCATGAACAAATACCTAGTCATCAGAAATGTATGAGATGGTAAGAATAATAGTTGCTGTACAACAAAATATGTCGGCACACTGTATACAAGATGGTTAGTGGACACATCGTAACCTTTAATTTAAACCAATGTTTAGAACCTATATTATAAAATACATCCTTGTTTGTTCAATATAATATCCAGTCTCATTGTTATTTAAAAAACAAACAAGATAAAAAAAGATAGGTCTATCTATCCGTCTGTCTGTCTGTCTTTACGTATTTGTATTAAAAAGAGAGTTGCTGATAACCCACTGACACCAAGTGATGACTTAGATTGTTTTTAATAGTTCTGTGACAATGCATGCATGATTTCTATCAAAACCCTTGTTTTCTGTGCTGCCCCGCGCAGTGTCTTTATATGTTTTGAAGTCAAATTCCCCTTCGTTTAACTGTGCTCATTCATAAAGCTATTTTGCATTTTCTCTTTCAGTCAGTGTGGTGAAGACCTGAACAAGTATTGCTTTAAAGACTTAGATTCAAGAGAATGTCAACCACCATACTGCCAATTGAATGGCATAACCTACAGAGTCCATGAGCCAATGCCTAGTGATAGCAAATGTTTCAAATGGTAAGTAAGAGAAAAAGATGCCGTGCAGCTAAATAAGTTGACAAATACTTTACAAGACAGATAGCTCTCTCTCTCTTTCTGGCAAGGTACCTTTCAGCCAGAGGAATATCGCAAAATGTCTTATTTAAAAAGTACTGTAGTTGACGAGGCTACATAAATTGTGTTCACTTTGCAAGTCCTGCTGTTGTTAAATGTTCCTGTCGAGGGGTGATAATAACCTGGCCTGTTAAAAGAAGCTCCCAATAGATTCTATTTTAGCAAAGTCTGGGAAAAACTATGGGCGACATCCTGGGTTTTTAATGAATGGGTTTGGATAGTTGAGGGTAAAAATTGATGTTTAGTGGTCTTACAACATTATGCCATAGAAACATTGTAGGTACCATGAAACGGCAAATAAAAAAAGTAATGGGATAAGTTGTCATCCATGCCTTGAACCATCCTGTATGTGAAAAGAACCAGACAGGGTGTCCGGCAATTCCTGTCCCTATCTTTTTACTGCGTTTGTTAAAATAACTGTATTGCCATCTCTTTTTCCCTTTCAGTGTGTGCGGTCAGGACTTCCAAAAGCAGTGTTCTAAAGACTCACATTCTAAGGAAGCAGATTGTATACCAGAGACCCACTGCACCATCGGCGGGATAAAATACAAAGTTCATGAGCCAGTCCCTAGTAATAAGAAATGTTTAAGATGGTAAGCAAGAGAAATAGCTGCTATACAAGAAAATTGGTTGGACATGATTTTATCATTTAGATGCTAATGCATGTGTGTTTCCTATGGAAATCCTTTTCCTGTGCATGCCCTGTGCAGTGTCTAAACTTTTTTTTTGAAGTTAAACGGCCCTTTGCGTTACTGTGCTCATTCTTAAAGCTCTTTGCCTTTCCTCTTTCAGTACGTGTGGTAAGGACCTGCAAAGGCAATGTTCTAGAGACTCCGATTCAGGAGAAGAAGAATGCCACGTCTGTAAAATCGATGGCAGGACATATAAAATTCATGAACAAATACCTAGTCATCAGAAATGTATGAGATGGTAAGAATAATAGTTGCTGTACAACAAAATATGTCGGCACACTGTATACAAGATGGTTAGTGGACACATCGTAACCTTTAATTTAAACCAATGTTTAGAACCTATATTATAAAATACATCCTTGTTTGTTCAATATAATATCCAGTCTCATTGTTATTTAAAAAACAAACAAGATAAAAAAAGATAGGTCTATCTATCCGTCTGTCTGTCTGTCTTTACGTATTTGTATTAAAAAGAGAGTTGCTGATAACCCACTGACACCAAGTGATGACTTAGATTGTTTTTAATAGTTCTGTGACAATGCATGCATGATTTCTATCAAAACCCTTGTTCTCTGTGCTGCCCCGCGCAGTGTCTTTATATGTTTTGAAGTCAAATTCCCCTTCGTTTAACTGTGCTCATTCATAAAGCTATTTTGCATTTTCTCTTTCAGTCAGTGTGGTGAAGACCTGAACAAGTATTGCTTTAAAGACTTAGATTCAAGAGAATGTCAACCACCATACTGCCAATTGAATGGCATAACCTACAGAGTCCATGAGCCAATGCCTAGTGATAGCAAATGTTTCAAATGGTAAGTAAGAGAAAAAGATGCCGTGCAGCTAAATAAGTTGACAAATACTTTACAAGACAGATAGCTCTCTCTCTCTTTCTGGCAAGGTACCTTTCAGACAGAGGAATATCGCAAAATGTCTTATTTAAAAAGTACTGTAGTTGACGAGGCTACATAAATTGTGTTCACTTTGCAAGTCCTGCTGTTGTTAAATGTTCCTGTCGAGGGGTGATAATAACCTGGCCTGTTAAAAGAAGCTCCCAATAGATTCTATTTTAGCAAAGTCTGGGAAAAACTATGGGCGACATCCTGGGTTTTTAATGAATGGGTTTGGATAGTTGAGGGTAAAAATTGATGTTTAGTGGTCTTACAACATTATGCCATAGAAACATTGTAGGTACCATGAAACGGCAAATAAAAAAAGTAATGGGATAAGTTGTCATCCATGCCTTGAACCATCCTGTATGTGAAAAGAACCAGACAGGGTGTCCGGCAATTCCTGTCCCTATCTTTTTACTGCGTTTGTTAAAATAACTGTATTGCCATCTCTTTTTCCCTTTCAGTGTGTGCGGTCAGGACTTCCAAAAGCAGTGTTCTAAAGACTCACATTCTAAGGAAGCAGATTGTATACCAGAGACCCACTGCACCATCGGCGGGATAAAATACAAAGTTCATGAGCCAGTCCCTAGTAATAAGAAATGTTTAAGATGGTAAGCAAGAGAAATAGCTGCTATACAAGAAAATTGGTTGGACATGATTTTATCATTTAGATGCTAATGCATGTGTGTTTCCTATGGAAATCCTTTTCCTGTGCATGCCCTGTGCAGTGTCTAAACTTTTTTTTTGAAGTTAAACGGCCCTTTGCGTTACTGTGCTCATTCTTAAAGCTCTTTGCCTTTCCTCTTTCAGTACGTGTGGTAAGGACCTGCAAAGGCAATGTTCTAGAGACTCCGATTCAGGAGAAGAAGAATGCCACGTCTGTAAAATCGATGGCAGGACATATAAAATTCATGAACAAATACCTAGTCATCAGAAATGTATGAGATGGTAAGAATAATAGTTGCTGTACAACAAAATATGTCGGCACACTGTATACAAGATGGTTAGTGGACACATCGTAACCTTTAATTTAAACCAATGTTTAGAACCTATATTATAAAATACATCCTTGTTTGTTCAATATAATATCCAGTCTCATTGTTATTTAAAAAACAAACAAGATAAAAAAAGATAGGTCTATCTATCCGTCTGTCTGTCTGTCTTTACGTATTTGTATTAAAAAGAGAGTTGCTGATAACCCACTGACACCAAGTGATGACTTAAATTGTTTTTAATAGTTCTGTGACAATGCATGCATGATTTCTATCAAAACCCTTGTTCTCTGTGCTGCCCCGCGCAGTGTCTTTATATGTTTTGAAGTCAAATTCCCCTTCGTTTAACTGTGCTCATTCATAAAGCTATTTTGCATTTTCTCTTTCAGTCAGTGTGGTGAAGACCTGAACAAGTATTGCTTTAAAGACTTAGATTCAAGAGAATGTCAACCACCATACTGCCAATTGAATGGCATAACCTACAGAGTCCATGAGCCAATGCCTAGTGATAGCAAATGTTTCAAATGGTAAGTAAGAGAAAAAGATGCCGTGCAGCTAAATAAGTTGACAAATACTTTACAAGACAGATAGCTCTCTCTCTCTCTCTTTCTGGCAAGGTACCTTTCAGCCAGAGGAATATCGCAAAATGTCTTATTTAAAAAGTACTGTAGTTGACGAGGCTACATAAATTGTGTTCACTTTGCAAGTCCTGCTGTTGTTAAATGTTCCTGTCGAGGGGTGATAATAACCTGGCCTGTTAAAAGAAGCTCCCAATAGATTCTATTTTAGCAAAGTCTGGGAAAAACTATGGGCGACATCCTGGGTTTTTAATGAATGGGTTTGGATAGTTGAGGGTAAAAATTGATGTTTAGTGGTCTTACAACATTATGCCATAGAAACATTGTAGGTACCATGAAACGGCAAATAAAAAAAGTAATGGGATAAGTTGTCATCCATGCCTTGAACCATCCTGTATGTGAAAAGAACCAGACAGGGTGTCCGGCAATTCCTGTCCCTATCTTTTTACTGCGTTTGTTAAAATAACTGTATTGCCATCTCTTTTTCCCTTTCAGTGTGTGCGGTCAGGACTTCCAAAAGCAGTGTTCTAAAGACTCACATTCTAAGGAAGCAGATTGTATACCAGAGACCCACTGCACCATCGGCGGGATAAAATACAAAGTTCATGAGCCAGTCCCTAGTAATAAGAAATGTTTAAGATGGTAAGCAAGAGAAATAGCTGCTATACAAGAAAATTGGTTGGACATGATTTTATCATTTTGATGCTAATGCATGTGTGTTTCCTATGGAAATCCTTTTCCTGTGCATGCCCTGTGCAGTGTCTAAACTTTTTTTTTGAAGTTAAACGGCCCTTTGCGTTACTGTGCTCATTCTTAAAGCTCTTTGCCTTTCCTCTTTCAGTACGTGTGGTAAGGACCTGCAAAGGCAATGTTCTAGAGACTCCGATTCAGGAGAAGAAGAATGCCACGTCTGTAAAATCGATGGCAGGACATATAAAATTCATGAACAAATACCTAGTCATCAGAAATGTATGAGATGGTAAGAATAATAGTTGCTGTACAACAAAATATGTCGGCACACTGTATACAAGATGGTTAGTGGACACATCGTAACCTTTAATTTAAACCAATGTTTAGAACCTATATTATAAAATACATCCTTGTTTGTTCAATATAATATCCAGTCTCATTGTTATTTAAAAAACAAACAAGATAAAAAAAGATAGGTCTATCTATCCGTCTGTCTGTCTGTCTTTACGTATTTGTATTAAAAAGAGAGTTGCTGATAACCCACTGACACCAAGTGATGACTTAGATTGTTTTTAATAGTTCTGTGACAATGCATGCATGATTTCTATCAAAACCCTTGTTCTCTGTGCTGCCCCGCGCAGTGTCTTTATATGTTTTGAAGTCAAATTCCCCTTCGTTTAACTGTGCTCATTCATAAAGCTATTTTGCATTTTCTCTTTCAGTCAGTGTGGTGAAGACCTGAACAAGTATTGCTTTAAAGACTTAGATTCAAGAGAATGTCAACCACCATACTGCCAATTGAATGGCATAACCTACAGAGTCCATGAGCCAATGCCTAGTGATAGCAAATGTTTCAAATGGTAAGTAAGAGAAAAAGATGCCGTGCAGCTAAATAAGTTGACAAATACTTTACAAGACAGATAGCTCTCTCTCTCTTTCTGGCAAGGTACCTTTCAGACAGAGGAATATCGCAAAATGTCTTATTTAAAAAGTACTGTAGTTGACGAGGCTACATAAATTGTGTTCACTTTGCAAGTCCTGCTGTTGTTAAATGTTCCTGTCGAGGGGTGATAATAACCTGGCCTGTTAAAAGAAGCTCCCAATAGATTCTATTTTAGCAAAGTCTGGGAAAAACTATGGGCGACATCCTGGGTTTTTAATGAATGGGTTTGGATAGTTGAGGGTAAAAATTGATGTTTAGTGGTCTTACAACATTATGCCATAGAAACATTGTAGGTACCATGAAACGGCAAATAAAAAAAGTAATGGGATAAGTTGTCATCCATGCCTTGAACCATCCTGTATGTGAAAAGAACCAGACAGGGTGTCCGGCAATTCCTGTCCCTATCTTTTTACTGCGTTTGTTAAAATAACTGTATTGCCATCTCTTTTTCCCTTTCAGTGTGTGCGGTCAGGACTTCCAAAAGCAGTGTTCTAAAGACTCACATTCTAAGGAAGCAGATTGTATACCAGAGACCCACTGCACCATCGGCGGGATAAAATACAAAGTTCATGAGCCAGTCCCTAGTAATAAGAAATGTTTAAGATGGTAAGCAAGAGAAATAGCTGCTATACAAGAAAATTGGTTGGACATGATTTTATCATTTAGATGCTAATGCATGTGTGTTTCCTATGGAAATCCTTTTCCTGTGCATGCCCTGTGCAGTGTCTAAACTTTTTTTTTGAAGTTAAACGGCCCTTTGCGTTACTGTGCTCATTCTTAAAGCTCTTTGCCTTTCCTCTTTCAGTACGTGTGGTAAGGACCTGCAAAGGCAATGTTCTAGAGACTCCGATTCAGGAGAAGAAGAATGCCACGTCTGTAAAATCGATGGCAGGACATATAAAATTCATGAACAAATACCTAGTCATCAGAAATGTATGAGATGGTAAGAATAATAGTTGCTGTACAACAAAATATGTCGGCACACTGTATACAAGATGGTTAGTGGACACATCGTAACCTTTAATTTAAACCAATGTTTAGAACCTATATTATAAAATACATCCTTGTTTGTTCAATATAATATCCAGTCTCATTGTTATTTAAAAAACAAACAAGATAAAAAAAGATAGGTCTATCTATCCGTCTGTCTGTCTGTCTTTACGTATTTGTATTAAAAAGAGAGTTGCTGATAACCCACTGACACCAAGTGATGACTTAAATTGTTTTTAATAGTTCTGTGACAATGCATGCATGATTTCTATCAAAACCCTTGTTCTCTGTGCTGCCCCGCGCAGTGTCTTTATATGTTTTGAAGTCAAATTCCCCTTCGTTTAACTGTGCTCATTCATAAAGCTATTTTGCATTTTCTCTTTCAGTCAGTGTGGTGAAGACCTGAACAAGTATTGCTTTAAAGACTTAGATTCAAGAGAATGTCAACCACCATACTGCCAATTGAATGGCATAACCTACAGAGTCCATGAGCCAATGCCTAGTGATAGCAAATGTTTCAAATGGTAAGTAAGAGAAAAAGATGCCGTGCAGCTAAATAAGTTGACAAATACTTTACAAGACAGATAGCTCTCTCTCTCTTTCTGGCAAGGTACCTTTCAGCCAGAGGAATATCGCAAAATGTCTTATTTAAAAAGTACTGTAGTTGACGAGGCTACATAAATTGTGTTCACTTTGCAAGTCCTGCTGTTGTTAAATGTTCCTGTCGAGGGGTGATAATAACCTGGCCTGTTAAAAGAAGCTCCCAATAGATTCTATTTTAGCAAAGTCTGGGAAAAACTATGGGCGACATCCTGGGTTTTTAATGAATGGGTTTGGATAGTTGAGGGTAAAAATTGATGTTTAGTGGTCTTACAACATTATGCCATAGAAACATTGTAGGTACCATGAAACGGCAAATAAAAAAAGTAATGGGATAAGTTGTCATCCATGCCTTGAACCATCCTGTATGTGAAAAGAACCAGACAGGGTGTCCGGCAATTCCTGTCCCTATCTTTTTACTGCGTTTGTTAAAATAACTGTATTGCCATCTCTTTTTCCCTTTCAGTGTGTGCGGTCAGGACTTCCAAAAGCAGTGTTCTAAAGACTCACATTCTAAGGAAGCAGATTGTATACCAGAGACCCACTGCACCATCGGCGGGATAAAATACAAAGTTCATGAGCCAGTCCCTAGTAATAAGAAATGTTTAAGATGGTAAGCAAGAGAAATAGCTGCTATACAAGAAAATTGGTTGGACATGATTTTATCATTTAGATGCTAATGCATGTGTGTTTCCTATGGAAATCCTTTTCCTGTGCATGCCCTGTGCAGTGTCTAAACTTTTTTTTTGAAGTTAAACGGCCCTTTGCGTTACTGTGCTCATTCTTAAAGCTCTTTGCCTTTCCTCTTTCAGTACGTGTGGTAAGGACCTGCAAAGGCAATGTTCTAGAGACTCCGATTCAGGAGAAGAAGAATGCCACGTCTGTAAAATCGATGGCAGGACATATAAAATTCATGAACAAATACCTAGTCATCAGAAATGTATGAGATGGTAAGAATAATAGTTGCTGTACAACAAAATATGTCGGCACACTGTATACAAGATGGTTAGTGGACACATCGTAACCTTTAATTTAAACCAATGTTTAGAACCTATATTATAAAATACATCCTTGTTTGTTCAATATAATATCCAGTCTCATTGTTATTTAAAAAACAAACAAGATAAAAAAAGATAGGTCTATCTATCCGTCTGTCTGTCTGTCTTTACGTATTTGTATTAAAAAGAGAGTTGCTGATAACCCACTGACACCAAGTGATGACTTAGATTGTTTTTAATAGTTCTGTGACAATGCATGCATGATTTCTATCAAAACCCTTGTTTTCTGTGCTGCCCCGCGCAGTGTCTTTATATGTTTTGAAGTCAAATTCCCCTTCGTTTAACTGTGCTCATTCATAAAGCTATTTTGCATTTTCTCTTTCAGTCAGTGTGGTGAAGACCTGAACAAGTATTGCTTTAAAGACTTAGATTCAAGAGAATGTCAACCACCATACTGCCAATTGAATGGCATAACCTACAGAGTCCATGAGCCAATGCCTAGTGATAGCAAATGTTTCAAATGGTAAGTAAGAGAAAAAGATGCCGTGCAGCTAAATAAGTTGACAAATACTTTACAAGACAGATAGCTCTCTCTCTCTTTCTGGCAAGGTACCTTTCAGCCAGAGGAATATCGCAAAATGTCTTATTTAAAAAGTACTGTAGTTGACGAGGCTACATAAATTGTGTTCACTTTGCAAGTCCTGCTGTTGTTAAATGTTCCTGTCGAGGGGTGATAATAACCTGGCCTGTTAAAAGAAGCTCCCAATAGATTCTATTTTAGCAAAGTCTGGGAAAAACTATGGGCGACATCCTGGGTTTTTAATGAATGGGTTTGGATAGTTGAGGGTAAAAATTGATGTTTAGTGGTCTTACAACATTATGCCATAGAAACATTGTAGGTACCATGAAACGGCAAATAAAAAAAGTAATGGGATAAGTTGTCATCCATGCCTTGAACCATCCTGTATGTGAAAAGAACCAGACAGGGTGTCCGGCAATTCCTGTCCCTATCTTTTTACTGCGTTTGTTAAAATAACTGTATTGCCATCTCTTTTTCCCTTTCAGTGTGTGCGGTCAGGACTTCCAAAAGCAGTGTTCTAAAGACTCACATTCTAAGGAAGCAGATTGTATACCAGAGACCCACTGCACCATCGGCGGGATAAAATACAAAGTTCATGAGCCAGTCCCTAGTAATAAGAAATGTTTAAGATGGTAAGCAAGAGAAATAGCTGCTATACAAGAAAATTGGTTGGACATGATTTTATCATTTAGATGCTAATGCATGTGTGTTTCCTATGGAAATCCTTTTCCTGTGCATGCCCTGTGCAGTGTCTAAACTTTTTTTTTGAAGTTAAACGGCCCTTTGCGTTACTGTGCTCATTCTTAAAGCTCTTTGCCTTTCCTCTTTCAGTACGTGTGGTAAGGACCTGCAAAGGCAATGTTCTAGAGACTCCGATTCAGGAGAAGAAGAATGCCACGTCTGTAAAATCGATGGCAGGACATATAAAATTCATGAACAAATACCTAGTCATCAGAAATGTATGAGATGGTAAGAATAATAGTTGCTGTACAACAAAATATGTCGGCACACTGTATACAAGATGGTTAGTGGACACATCGTAACCTTTAATTTAAACCAATGTTTAGAACCTATATTATAAAATACATCCTTGTTTGTTCAATATAATATCCAGTCTCATTGTTATTTAAAAAACAAACAAGATAAAAAAAGATAGGTCTATCTATCCGTCTGTCTGTCTGTCTTTACGTATTTGTATTAAAAAGAGAGTTGCTGATAACCCACTGACACCAAGTGATGACTTAGATTGTTTTTAATAGTTCTGTGACAATGCATGCATGATTTCTATCAAAACCCTTGTTCTCTGTGCTGCCCCGCGCAGTGTCTTTATATGTTTTGAAGTCAAATTCCCCTTCGTTTAACTGTGCTCATTCATAAAGCTATTTTGCATTTTCTCTTTCAGTCAGTGTGGTGAAGACCTGAACAAGTATTGCTTTAAAGACTTAGATTCAAGAGAATGTCAACCACCATACTGCCAATTGAATGGCATAACCTACAGAGTCCATGAGCCAATGCCTAGTGATAGCAAATGTTTCAAATGGTAAGTAAGAGAAAAAGATGCCGTGCAGCTAAATAAGTTGACAAATACTTTACAAGACAGATAGCTCTCTCTCTCTTTCTGGCAAGGTACCTTTCAGACAGAGGAATATCGCAAAATGTCTTATTTAAAAAGTACTGTAGTTGACGAGGCTACATAAATTGTGTTCACTTTGCAAGTCCTGCTGTTGTTAAATGTTCCTGTCGAGGGGTGATAATAACCTGGCCTGTTAAAAGAAGCTCCCAATAGATTCTATTTTAGCAAAGTCTGGGAAAAACTATGGGCGACATCCTGGGTTTTTAATGAATGGGTTTGGATAGTTGAGGGTAAAAATTGATGTTTAGTGGTCTTACAACATTATGCCATAGAAACATTGTAGGTACCATGAAACGGCAAATAAAAAAAGTAATGGGATAAGTTGTCATCCATGCCTTGAACCATCCTGTATGTGAAAAGAACCAGACAGGGTGTCCGGCAATTCCTGTCCCTATCTTTTTACTGCGTTTGTTAAAATAACTGTATTGCCATCTCTTTTTCCCTTTCAGTGTGTGCGGTCAGGACTTCCAAAAGCAGTGTTCTAAAGACTCACATTCTAAGGAAGCAGATTGTATACCAGAGACCCACTGCACCATCGGCGGGATAAAATACAAAGTTCATGAGCCAGTCCCTAGTAATAAGAAATGTTTAAGATGGTAAGCAAGAGAAATAGCTGCTATACAAGAAAATTGGTTGGACATGATTTTATCATTTAGATGCTAATGCATGTGTGTTTCCTATGGAAATCCTTTTCCTGTGCATGCCCTGTGCAGTGTCTAAACTTTTTTTTTGAAGTTAAACGGCCCTTTGCGTTACTGTGCTCATTCTTAAAGCTCTTTGCCTTTCCTCTTTCAGTACGTGTGGTAAGGACCTGCAAAGGCAATGTTCTAGAGACTCCGATTCAGGAGAAGAAGAATGCCACGTCTGTAAAATCGATGGCAGGACATATAAAATTCATGAACAAATACCTAGTCATCAGAAATGTATGAGATGGTAAGAATAATAGTTGCTGTACAACAAAATATGTCGGCACACTGTATACAAGATGGTTAGTGGACACATCGTAACCTTTAATTTAAACCAATGTTTAGAACCTATATTATAAAATACATCCTTGTTTGTTCAATATAATATCCAGTCTCATTGTTATTTAAAAAACAAACAAGATAAAAAAAGATAGGTCTATCTATCCGTCTGTCTGTCTGTCTTTACGTATTTGTATTAAAAAGAGAGTTGCTGATAACCCACTGACACCAAGTGATGACTTAGATTGTTTTTAATAGTTCTGTGACAATGCATGCATGATTTCTATCAAAACCCTTGTTTTCTGTGCTGCCCCGCGCAGTGTCTTTATATGTTTTGAAGTCAAATTCCCCTTCGTTTAACTGTGCTCATTCATAAAGCTATTTTGCATTTTCTCTTTCAGTCAGTGTGGTGAAGACCTGAACAAGTATTGCTTTAAAGACTTAGATTCAAGAGAATGTCAACCACCATACTGCCAATTGAATGGCATAACCTACAGAGTCCATGAGCCAATGCCTAGTGATAGCAAATGTTTCAAATGGTAAGTAAGAGAAAAAGATGCCGTGCAGCTAAATAAGTTGACAAATACTTTACAAGACAGATAGCTCTCTCTCTCTTTCTGGCAAGGTACCTTTCAGCCAGAGGAATATCGCAAAATGTCTTATTTAAAAAGTACTGTAGTTGACGAGGCTACATAAATTGTGTTCACTTTGCAAGTCCTGCTGTTGTTAAATGTTCCTGTCGAGGGGTGATAATAACCTGGCCTGTTAAAAGAAGCTCCCAATAGATTCTATTTTAGCAAAGTCTGGGAAAAACTATGGGCGACATCCTGGGTTTTTAATGAATGGGTTTGGATAGTTGAGGGTAAAAATTGATGTTTAGTGGTCTTACAACATTATGCCATAGAAACATTGTAGGTACCATGAAACGGCAAATAAAAAAAGTAATGGGATAAGTTGTCATCCATGCCTTGAACCATCCTGTATGTGAAAAGAACCAGACAGGGTGTCCGGCAATTCCTGTCCCTATCTTTTTACTGCGTTTGTTAAAATAACTGTATTGCCATCTCTTTTTCCCTTTCAGTGTGTGCGGTCAGGACTTCCAAAAGCAGTGTTCTAAAGACTCACATTCTAAGGAAGCAGATTGTATACCAGAGACCCACTGCACCATCGGCGGGATAAAATACAAAGTTCATGAGCCAGTCCCTAGTAATAAGAAATGTTTAAGATGGTAAGCAAGAGAAATAGCTGCTATACAAGAAAATTGGTTGGACATGATTTTATCATTTAGATGCTAATGCATGTGTGTTTCCTATGGAAATCCTTTTCCTGTGCATGCCCTGTGCAGTGTCTAAACTTTTTTTTTGAAGTTAAACGGCCCTTTGCGTTACTGTGCTCATTCTTAAAGCTCTTTGCCTTTCCTCTTTCAGTACGTGTGGTAAGGACCTGCAAAGGCAATGTTCTAGAGACTCCGATTCAGGAGAAGAAGAATGCCACGTCTGTAAAATCGATGGCAGGACATATAAAATTCATGAACAAATACCTAGTCATCAGAAATGTATGAGATGGTAAGAATAATAGTTGCTGTACAACAAAATATGTCGGCACACTGTATACAAGATGGTTAGTGGACACATCGTAACCTTTAATTTAAACCAATGTTTAGAACCTATATTATAAAATACATCCTTGTTTGTTCAATATAATATCCAGTCTCATTGTTATTTAAAAAACAAACAAGATAAAAAAAGATAGGTCTATCTATCCGTCTGTCTGTCTGTCTTTACGTATTTGTATTAAAAAGAGAGTTGCTGATAACCCACTGACACCAAGTGATGACTTAGATTGTTTTTAATAGTTCTGTGACAATGCATGCATGATTTCTATCAAAACCCTTGTTTTCTGTGCTGCCCCGCGCAGTGTCTTTATATGTTTTGAAGTCAAATTCCCCTTCGTTTAACTGTGCTCATTCATAAAGCTATTTTGCATTTTCTCTTTCAGTCAGTGTGGTGAAGACCTGAACAAGTATTGCTTTAAAGACTTAGATTCAAGAGAATGTCAACCACCATACTGCCAATTGAATGGCATAACCTACAGAGTCCATGAGCCAATGCCTAGTGATAGCAAATGTTTCAAATGGTAAGTAAGAGAAAAAGATGCCGTGCAGCTAAATAAGTTGACAAATACTTTACAAGACAGATAGCTCTCTCTCTCTTTCTGGCAAGGTACCTTTCAGCCAGAGGAATATCGCAAAATGTCTTATTTAAAAAGTACTGTAGTTGACGAGGCTACATAAATTGTGTTCACTTTGCAAGTCCTGCTGTTGTTAAATGTTCCTGTCGAGGGGTGATAATAACCTGGCCTGTTAAAAGAAGCTCCCAATAGATTCTATTTTAGCAAAGTCTGGGAAAAACTATGGGCGACATCCTGGGTTTTTAATGAATGGGTTTGGATAGTTGAGGGTAAAAATTGATGTTTAGTGGTCTTACAACATTATGCCATAGAAACATTGTAGGTACCATGAAACGGCAAATAAAAAAAGTAATGGGATAAGTTGTCATCCATGCCTTGAACCATCCTGTATGTGAAAAGAACCAGACAGGGTGTCCGGCAATTCCTGTCCCTATCTTTTTACTGCGTTTGTTAAAATAACTGTATTGCCATCTCTTTTTCCCTTTCAGTGTGTGCGGTCAGGACTTCCAAAAGCAGTGTTCTAAAGACTCACATTCTAAGGAAGCAGATTGTATACCAGAGACCCACTGCACCATCGGCGGGATAAAATACAAAGTTCATGAGCCAGTCCCTAGTAATAAGAAATGTTTAAGATGGTAAGCAAGAGAAATAGCTGCTATACAAGAAAATTGGTTGGACATGATTTTATCATTTAGATGCTAATGCATGTGTGTTTCCTATGGAAATCCTTTTCCTGTGCATGCCCTGTGCAGTGTCTAAACTTTTTTTTTGAAGTTAAACGGCCCTTTGCGTTACTGTGCTCATTCTTAAAGCTCTTTGCCTTTCCTCTTTCAGTACGTGTGGTAAGGACCTGCAAAGGCAATGTTCTAGAGACTCCGATTCAGGAGAAGAAGAATGCCACGTCTGTAAAATCGATGGCAGGACATATAAAATTCATGAACAAATACCTAGTCATCAGAAATGTATGAGATGGTAAGAATAATAGTTGCTGTACAACAAAATATGTCGGCACACTGTATACAAGATGGTTAGTGGACACATCGTAACCTTTAATTTAAACCAATGTTTAGAACCTATATTATAAAATACATCCTTGTTTGTTCAATATAATATCCAGTCTCATTGTTATTTAAAAAACAAACAAGATAAAAAAAGATAGGTCTATCTATCCGTCTGTCTGTCTGTCTTTACGTATTTGTATTAAAAAGAGAGTTGCTGATAACCCACTGACACCAAGTGATGACTTAGATTGTTTTTAATAGTTCTGTGACAATGCATGCATGATTTCTATCAAAACCCTTGTTTTCTGTGCTGCCCCGCGCAGTGTCTTTATATGTTTTGAAGTCAAATTCCCCTTCGTTTAACTGTGCTCATTCATAAAGCTATTTTGCATTTTCTCTTTCAGTCAGTGTGGTGAAGACCTGAACAAGTATTGCTTTAAAGACTTAGATTCAAGAGAATGTCAACCACCATACTGCCAATTGAATGGCATAACCTACAGAGTCCATGAGCCAATGCCTAGTGATAGCAAATGTTTCAAATGGTAAGTAAGAGAAAAAGATGCCGTGCAGCTAAATAAGTTGACAAATACTTTACAAGACAGATAGCTCTCTCTCTCTTTCTGGCAAGGTACCTTTCAGCCAGAGGAATATCGCAAAATGTCTTATTTAAAAAGTACTGTAGTTGACGAGGCTACATAAATTGTGTTCACTTTGCAAGTCCTGCTGTTGTTAAATGTTCCTGTCGAGGGGTGATAATAACCTGGCCTGTTAAAAGAAGCTCCCAATAGATTCTATTTTAGCAAAGTCTGGGAAAAACTATGGGCGACATCCTGGGTTTTTAATGAATGGGTTTGGATAGTTGAGGGTAAAAATTGATGTTTAGTGGTCTTACAACATTATGCCATAGAAACATTGTAGGTACCATGAAACGGCAAATAAAAAAAGTAATGGGATAAGTTGTCATCCATGCCTTGAACCATCCTGTATGTGAAAAGAACCAGACAGGGTGTCCGGCAATTCCTGTCCCTATCTTTTTACTGCGTTTGTTAAAATAACTGTATTGCCATCTCTTTTTCCCTTTCAGTGTGTGCGGTCAGGACTTCCAAAAGCAGTGTTCTAAAGACTCACATTCTAAGGAAGCAGATTGTATACCAGAGACCCACTGCACCATCGGCGGGATAAAATACAAAGTTCATGAGCCAGTCCCTAGTAATAAGAAATGTTTAAGATGGTAAGCAAGAGAAATAGCTGCTATACAAGAAAATTGGTTGGACATGATTTTATCATTTAGATGCTAATGCATGTGTGTTTCCTATGGAAATCCTTTTCCTGTGCATGCCCTGTGCAGTGTCTAAACTTTTTTTTTGAAGTTAAACGGCCCTTTGCGTTACTGTGCTCATTCTTAAAGCTCTTTGCCTTTCCTCTTTCAGTACGTGTGGTAAGGACCTGCAAAGGCAATGTTCTAGAGACTCCGATTCAGGAGAAGAAGAATGCCACGTCTGTAAAATCGATGGCAGGACATATAAAATTCATGAACAAATACCTAGTCATCAGAAATGTATGAGATGGTAAGAATAATAGTTGCTGTACAACAAAATATGTCGGCACACTGTATACAAGATGGTTAGTGGACACATCGTAACCTTTAATTTAAACCAATGTTTAGAACCTATATTATAAAATACATCCTTGTTTGTTCAATATAATATCCAGTCTCATTGTTATTTAAAAAACAAACAAGATAAAAAAAGATAGGTCTATCTATCCGTCTGTCTGTCTGTCTTTACGTATTTGTATTAAAAAGAGAGTTGCTGATAACCCACTGACACCAAGTGATGACTTAGATTGTTTTTAATAGTTCTGTGACAATGCATGCATGATTTCTATCAAAACCCTTGTTTTCTGTGCTGCCCCGCGCAGTGTCTTTATATGTTTTGAAGTCAAATTCCCCTTCGTTTAACTGTGCTCATTCATAAAGCTATTTTGCATTTTCTCTTTCAGTCAGTGTGGTGAAGACCTGAACAAGTATTGCTTTAAAGACTTAGATTCAAGAGAATGTCAACCACCATACTGCCAATTGAATGGCATAACCTACAGAGTCCATGAGCCAATGCCTAGTGATAGCAAATGTTTCAAATGGTAAGTAAGAGAAAAAGATGCCGTGCAGCTAAATAAGTTGACAAATACTTTACAAGACAGATAGCTCTCTCTCTCTTTCTGGCAAGGTACCTTTCAGCCAGAGGAATATCGCAAAATGTCTTATTTAAAAAGTACTGTAGTTGACGAGGCTACATAAATTGTGTTCACTTTGCAGGTCCTGCTGTTGTTAAATGTTCCTGTCGAGGGGTGATAATAACCTGGCCTGTTAAAAGAAGCTCCCAATAGATTCTATTTTAGCAAAGTCTGGGAAAAACTATGGGCGACATCCTGGGTTTTTAATGAATGGGTTTGGATAGTTGAGGGTAAAAATTGATGTTTAGTGGTCTTACAACATTATGCCATAGAAACATTGTAGGTACCATGAAACGGCAAATAAAAAAAGTAATGGGATAAGTTGTCATCCATGCCTTGAACCATCCTGTATGTGAAAAGAACCAGACAGGGTGTCCGGCAATTCCTGTCCCTATCTTTTTACTGCGTTTGTTAAAATAACTGTATTGCCATCTCTTTTTCCCTTTCAGTGTGTGCGGTCAGGACTTCCAAAAGCAGTGTTCTAAAGACTCACATTCTAAGGAAGCAGATTGTATACCAGAGACCCACTGCACCATCGGCGGGATAAAATACAAAGTTCATGAGCCAGTCCCTAGTAATAAGAAATGTTTAAGATGGTAAGCAAGAGAAATAGCTGCTATACAAGAAAATTGGTTGGACATGATTTTATCATTTAGATGCTAATGCATGTGTGTTTCCTATGGAAATCCTTTTCCTGTGCATGCCCTGTGCAGTGTCTAAACTTTTTTTTTGAAGTTAAACGGCCCTTTGCGTTACTGTGCTCATTCTTAAAGCTCTTTGCCTTTCCTCTTTCAGTACGTGTGGTAAGGACCTGCAAAGGCAATGTTCTAGAGACTCCGATTCAGGAGAAGAAGAATGCCACGTCTGTAAAATCGATGGCAGGACATATAAAATTCATGAACAAATACCTAGTCATCAGAAATGTATGAGATGGTAAGAATAATAGTTGCTGTACAACAAAATATGTCGGCACACTGTATACAAGATGGTTAGTGGACACATCGTAACCTTTAATTTAAACCAATGTTTAGAACCTATATTATAAAATACATCCTTGTTTGTTCAATATAATATCCAGTCTCATTGTTATTTAAAAAACAAACAAGATAAAAAAAAGATAGGTCTATCTATCCGTCTGTCTGTCTGTCTTTACGTATTTGTATTAAAAAGAGAGTTGCTGATAACCCACTGACACCAAGTGATGACTTAGATTGTTTTTAATAGTTCTGTGACAATGCATGCATGATTTCTATCAAAACCCTTGTTTTCTGTGCTGCCCCGCGCAGTGTCTTTATATGTTTTGAAGTCAAATTCCCCTTCGTTTAACTGTGCTCATTCATAAAGCTATTTTGCATTTTCTCTTTCAGTCAGTGTGGTGAAGACCTGAACAAGTATTGCTTTAAAGACTTAGATTCAAGAGAATGTCAACCACCATACTGCCAATTGAATGGCATAACCTACAGAGTCCATGAGCCAATGCCTAGTGATAGCAAATGTTTCAAATGGTAAGTAAGAGAAAAAGATGCCGTGCAGCTAAATAAGTTGACAAATACTTTACAAGACAGATAGCTCTCTCTCTCTTTCTGGCAAGGTACCTTTCAGCCAGAGGAATATCGCAAAATGTCTTATTTAAAAAGTACTGTAGTTGACGAGGCTACATAAATTGTGTTCACTTTGCAAGTCCTGCTGTTGTTAAATGTTCCTGTCGAGGGGTGATAATAACCTGGCCTGTTAAAAGAAGCTCCCAATAGATTCTATTTTAGCAAAGTCTGGGAAAAACTATGGGCGACATCCTGGGTTTTTAATGAATGGGTTTGGATAGTTGAGGGTAAAAATTGATGTTTAGTGGTCTTACAACATTATGCCATAGAAACATTGTAGGTACCATGAAACGGCAAATAAAAAAAGTAATGGGATAAGTTGTCATCCATGCCTTGAACCATCCTGTATGTGAAAAGAACCAGACAGGGTGTCCGGCAATTCCTGTCCCTATCTTTTTACTGCGTTTGTTAAAATAACTGTATTGCCATCTCTTTTTCCCTTTCAGTGTGTGCGGTCAGGACTTCCAAAAGCAGTGTTCTAAAGACTCACATTCTAAGGAAGCAGATTGTATACCAGAGACCCACTGCACCATCGGCGGGATAAAATACAAAGTTCATGAGCCAGTCCCTAGTAATAAGAAATGTTTAAGATGGTAAGCAAGAGAAATAGCTGCTATACAAGAAAATTGGTTGGACATGATTTTATCATTTAGATGCTAATGCATGTGTGTTTCCTATGGAAATCCTTTTCCTGTGCATGCCCTGTGCAGTGTCTAAACTTTTTTTTTGAAGTTAAACGGCCCTTTGCGTTACTGTGCTCATTCTTAAAGCTCTTTGCCTTTCCTCTTTCAGTACGTGTGGTAAGGACCTGCAAAGGCAATGTTCTAGAGACTCCGATTCAGGAGAAGAAGAATGCCACGTCTGTAAAATCGATGGCAGGACATATAAAATTCATGAACAAATACCTAGTCATCAGAAATGTATGAGATGGTAAGAATAATAGTTGCTGTACAACAAAATATGTCGGCACACTGTATACAAGATGGTTAGTGGACACATCGTAACCTTTAATTTAAACCAATGTTTAGAACCTATATTATAAAATACATCCTTGTTTGTTCAATATAATATCCAGTCTCATTGTTATTTAAAAAACAAACAAGATAAAAAAAGATAGGTCTATCTATCCGTCTGTCTGTCTGTCTTTACGTATTTGTATTAAAAAGAGAGTTGCTGATAACCCACTGACACCAAGTGATGACTTAGATTGTTTTTAATAGTTCTGTGACAATGCATGCATGATTTCTATCAAAACCCTTGTTTTCTGTGCTGCCCCGCGCAGTGTCTTTATATGTTTTGAAGTCAAATTCCCCTTCGTTTAACTGTGCTCATTCATAAAGCTATTTTGCATTTTCTCTTTCAGTCAGTGTGGTGAAGACCTGAACAAGTATTGCTTTAAAGACTTAGATTCAAGAGAATGTCAACCACCATACTGCCAATTGAATGGCATAACCTACAGAGTCCATGAGCCAATGCCTAGTGATAGCAAATGTTTCAAATGGTAAGTAAGAGAAAAAGATGCCGTGCAGCTAAATAAGTTGACAAATACTTTACAAGACAGATAGCTCTCTCTCTCTTTCTGGCAAGGTACCTTTCAGCCAGAGGAATATCGCAAAATGTCTTATTTAAAAAGTACTGTAGTTGACGAGGCTACATAAATTGTGTTCACTTTGCAAGTCCTGCTGTTGTTAAATGTTCCTGTCGAGGGGTGATAATAACCTGGCCTGTTAAAAGAAGCTCCCAATAGATTCTATTTTAGCAAAGTCTGGGAAAAACTATGGGCGACATCCTGGGTTTTTAATGAATGGGTTTGGATAGTTGAGGGTAAAAATTGATGTTTAGTGGTCTTACAACATTATGCCATAGAAACATTGTAGGTACCATGAAACGGCAAATAAAAAAAGTAATGGGATAAGTTGTCATCCATGCCTTGAACCATCCTGTATGTGAAAAGAACCAGACAGGGTGTCCGGCAATTCCTGTCCCTATCTTTTTACTGCGTTTGTTAAAATAACTGTATTGCCATCTCTTTTTCCCTTTCAGTGTGTGCGGTCAGGACTTCCAAAAGCAGTGTTCTAAAGACTCACATTCTAAGGAAGCAGATTGTATACCAGAGACCCACTGCACCATCGGCGGGATAAAATACAAAGTTCATGAGCCAGTCCCTAGTAATAAGAAATGTTTAAGATGGTAAGCAAGAGAAATAGCTGCTATACAAGAAAATTGGTTGGACATGATTTTATCATTTAGATGCTAATGCATGTGTGTTTCCTATGGAAATCCTTTTCCTGTGCATGCCCTGTGCAGTGTCTAAACTTTTTTTTTGAAGTTAAACGGCCCTTTGCGTTACTGTGCTCATTCTTAAAGCTCTTTGCCTTTCCTCTTTCAGTACGTGTGGTAAGGACCTGCAAAGGCAATGTTCTAGAGACTCCGATTCAGGAGAAGAAGAATGCCACGTCTGTAAAATCGATGGCAGGACATATAAAATTCATGAACAAATACCTAGTCATCAGAAATGTATGAGATGGTAAGAATAATAGTTGCTGTACAACAAAATATGTCGGCACACTGTATACAAGATGGTTAGTGGACACATCGTAACCTTTAATTTAAACCAATGTTTAGAACCTATATTATAAAATACATCCTTGTTTGTTCAATATAATATCCAGTCTCATTGTTATTTAAAAAACAAACAAGATAAAAAAAGATAGGTCTATCTATCCGTCTGTCTGTCTGTCTTTACGTATTTGTATTAAAAAGAGAGTTGCTGATAACCCACTGACACCAAGTGATGACTTAGATTGTTTTTAATAGTTCTGTGACAATGCATGCATGATTTCTATCAAAACCCTTGTTTTCTGTGCTGCCCCGCGCAGTGTCTTTATATGTTTTGAAGTCAAATTCCCCTTCGTTTAACTGTGCTCATTCATAAAGCTATTTTGCATTTTCTCTTTCAGTCAGTGTGGTGAAGACCTGAACAAGTATTGCTTTAAAGACTTAGATTCAAGAGAATGTCAACCACCATACTGCCAATTGAATGGCATAACCTACAGAGTCCATGAGCCAATGCCTAGTGATAGCAAATGTTTCAAATGGTAAGTAAGAGAAAAAGATGCCGTGCAGCTAAATAAGTTGACAAATACTTTACAAGACAGATAGCTCTCTCTCTCTTTCTGGCAAGGTACCTTTCAGCCAGAGGAATATCGCAAAATGTCTTATTTAAAAAGTACTGTAGTTGACGAGGCTACATAAATTGTGTTCACTTTGCAAGTCCTGCTGTTGTTAAATGTTCCTGTCGAGGGGTGATAATAACCTGGCCTGTTAAAAGAAGCTCCCAATAGATTCTATTTTAGCAAAGTCTGGGAAAAACTATGGGCGACATCCTGGGTTTTTAATGAATGGGTTTGGATAGTTGAGGGTAAAAATTGATGTTTAGTGGTCTTACAACATTATGCCATAGAAACATTGTAGGTACCATGAAACGGCAAATAAAAAAAGTAATGGGATAAGTTGTCATCCATGCCTTGAACCATCCTGTATGTGAAAAGAACCAGACAGGGTGTCCGGCAATTCCTGTCCCTATCTTTTTACTGCGTTTGTTAAAATAACTGTATTGCCATCTCTTTTTCCCTTTCAGTGTGTGCGGTCAGGACTTCCAAAAGCAGTGTTCTAAAGACTCACATTCTAAGGAAGCAGATTGTATACCAGAGACCCACTGCACCATCGGCGGGATAAAATACAAAGTTCATGAGCCAGTCCCTAGTAATAAGAAATGTTTAAGATGGTAAGCAAGAGAAATAGCTGCTATACAAGAAAATTGGTTGGACATGATTTTATCATTTTGATGCTAATGCATGTGTGTTTCCTATGGAAATCCTTTTCCTGTGCATGCCCTGTGCAGTGTCTAAACTTTTTTTTTGAAGTTAAACGGCCCTTTGCGTTACTGTGCTCATTCTTAAAGCTCTTTGCCTTTCCTCTTTCAGTACGTGTGGTAAGGACCTGCAAAGGCAATGTTCTAGAGACTCCGATTCAGGAGAAGAAGAATGCCACGTCTGTAAAATCGATGGCAGGACATATAAAATTCATGAACAAATACCTAGTCATCAGAAATGTATGAGATGGTAAGAATAATAGTTGCTGTACAACAAAATATGTCGGCACACTGTATACAAGATGGTTAGTGGACACATCGTAACCTTTAATTTAAACCAATGTTTAGAACCTATATTATAAAATACATCCTTGTTTGTTCAATATAATATCCAGTCTCATTGTTATTTAAAAAACAAACAAGATAAAAAAAGATAGGTCTATCTATCCGTCTGTCTGTCTGTCTTTACGTATTTGTATTAAAAAGAGAGTTGCTGATAACCCACTGACACCAAGTGATGACTTAGATTGTTTTTAATAGTTCTGTGACAATGCATGCATGATTTCTATCAAAACCCTTGTTTTCTGTGCTGCCCCGCGCAGTGTCTTTATATGTTTTGAAGTCAAATTCCCCTTCGTTTAACTGTGCTCATTCATAAAGCTATTTTGCATTTTCTCTTTCAGTCAGTGTGGTGAAGACCTGAACAAGTATTGCTTTAAAGACTTAGATTCAAGAGAATGTCAACCACCATACTGCCAATTGAATGGCATAACCTACAGAGTCCATGAGCCAATGCCTAGTGATAGCAAATGTTTCAAATGGTAAGTAAGAGAAAAAGATGCCGTGCAGCTAAATAAGTTGACAAATACTTTACAAGACAGATAGCTCTCTCTCTCTTTCTGGCAAGGTACCTTTCAGCCAGAGGAATATCGCAAAATGTCTTATTTAAAAAGTACTGTAGTTGACGAGGCTACATAAATTGTGTTCACTTTGCAAGTCCTGCTGTTGTTAAATGTTCCTGTCGAGGGGTGATAATAACCTGGCCTGTTAAAAGAAGCTCCCAATAGATTCTATTTTAGCAAAGTCTGGGAAAAACTATGGGCGACATCCTGGGTTTTTAATGAATGGGTTTGGATAGTTGAGGGTAAAAATTGATGTTTAGTGGTCTTACAACATTATGCCATAGAAACATTGTAGGTACCATGAAACGGCAAATAAAAAAAGTAATGGGATAAGTTGTCATCCATGCCTTGAACCATCCTGTATGTGAAAAGAACCAGACAGGGTGTCCGGCAATTCCTGTCCCTATCTTTTTACTGCGTTTGTTAAAATAACTGTATTGCCATCTCTTTTTCCCTTTCAGTGTGTGCGGTCAGGACTTCCAAAAGCAGTGTTCTAAAGACTCACATTCTAAGGAAGCAGATTGTATACCAGAGACCCACTGCACCATCGGCGGGATAAAATACAAAGTTCATGAGCCAGTCCCTAGTAATAAGAAATGTTTAAGATGGTAAGCAAGAGAAATAGCTGCTATACAAGAAAATTGGTTGGACATGATTTTATCATTTAGATGCTAATGCATGTGTGTTTCCTATGGAAATCCTTTTCCTGTGCATGCCCTGTGCAGTGTCTAAACTTTTTTTTTGAAGTTAAACGGCCCTTTGCGTTACTGTGCTCATTCTTAAAGCTCTTTGCCTTTCCTCTTTCAGTACGTGTGGTAAGGACCTGCAAAGGCAATGTTCTAGAGACTCCGATTCAGGAGAAGAAGAATGCCACGTCTGTAAAATCGATGGCAGGACATATAAAATTCATGAACAAATACCTAGTCATCAGAAATGTATGAGATGGTAAGAATAATAGTTGCTGTACAACAAAATATGTCGGCACACTGTATACAAGATGGTTAGTGGACACATCGTAACCTTTAATTTAAACCAATGTTTAGAACCTATATTATAAAATACATCCTTGTTTGTTCAATATAATATCCAGTCTCATTGTTATTTAAAAAACAAACAAGATAAAAAAAGATAGGTCTATCTATCCGTCTGTCTGTCTGTCTTTACGTATTTGTATTAAAAAGAGAGTTGCTGATAACCCACTGACACCAAGTGATGACTTAGATTGTTTTTAATAGTTCTGTGACAATGCATGCATGATTTCTATCAAAACCCTTGTTTTCTGTGCTGCCCCGCGCAGTGTCTTTATATGTTTTGAAGTCAAATTCCCCTTCGTTTAACTGTGCTCATTCATAAAGCTATTTTGAATTTTCTCTTTCAGTCAGTGTGGTGAAGACCTGAACAAGTATTGCTTTAAAGACTTAGATTCAAGAGAATGTCAACCACCATACTGCCAATTGAATGGCATAACCTACAGAGTCCATGAGCCAATGCCTAGTGATAGCAAATGTTTCAAATGGTAAGTAAGAGAAAAGATGCCGTGCAGCTAAATAAGTTGACAAATACTTTACAAGACAGATAGCTCTCTCTCTCTTTCTGGCAAGGTACCTTTCAGCCAGAGGAATATCGCAAAATGTCTTATTTAAAAAGTACTGTAGTTGACGAGGCTACATAAATTGTGTTCACTTTGCAGGTCCTGCTGTTGTTAAATGTTCCTGTCGAGGGGTGATAATAACCTGGCCTGTTAAAAGAAGCTCCCAATAGATTCTATTTTAGCAAAGTCTGGGAAAAACTATGGGCGACATCCTGGGTTTTTAATGAATGGGTTTGGATAGTTGAGGGTAAAAATTGATGTTTAGTGGTCTTACAACATTATGCCATAGAAACATTGTAGGTACCATGAAACGGCAAATAAAAAAAGTAATGGGATAAGTTGTCATCCATGCCTTGAACCATCCTGTATGTGAAAAGAACCAGACAGGGTGTCCGGCAATTCCTGTCCCTATCTTTTTACTGCGTTTGTTAAAATAACTGTATTGCCATCTCTTTTTCCCTTTCAGTGTGTGCGGTCAGGACTTCCAAAAGCAGTGTTCTAAAGACTCACATTCTAAGGAAGCAGATTGTATACCAGAGACCCACTGCACCATCGGCGGGATAAAATACAAAGTTCATGAGCCAGTCCCTAGTAATAAGAAATGTTTAAGATGGTAAGCAAGAGAAATAGCTGCTATACAAGAAAATTGGTTGGACATGATTTTATCATTTAGATGCTAATGCATGTGTGTTTCCTATGGAAATCCTTTTCCTGTGCATGCCCTGTGCAGTGTCTAAACTTTTTTTTTGAAGTTAAACGGCCCTTTGCGTTACTGTGCTCATTCTTAAAGCTCTTTGCCTTTCCTCTTTCAGTACGTGTGGTAAGGACCTGCAAAGGCAATGTTCTAGAGACTCCGATTCAGGAGAAGAAGAATGCCACGTCTGTAAAATCGATGGCAGGACATATAAAATTCATGAACAAATACCTAGTCATCAGAAATGTATGAGATGGTAAGAATAATAGTTGCTGTACAACAAAATATGTCGGCACACTGTATACAAGATGGTTAGTGGACACATCGTAACCTTTAATTTAAACCAATGTTTAGAACCTATATTATAAAATACATCCTTGTTTGTTCAATATAATATCCAGTCTCATTGTTATTTAAAAAACAAACAAGATAAAAAAAGATAGGTCTATCTATCCGTCTGTCTGTCTGTCTTTACGTATTTGTATTAAAAAGAGAGTTGCTGATAACCCACTGACACCAAGTGATGACTTAGATTGTTTTTAATAGTTCTGTGACAATGCATGCATGATTTCTATCAAAACCCTTGTTTTCTGTGCTGCCCCGCGCAGTGTCTTTATATGTTTTGAAGTCAAATTCCCCTTCGTTTAACTGTGCTCATTCATAAAGCTATTTTGCATTTTCTCTTTCAGTCAGTGTGGTGAAGACCTGAACAAGTATTGCTTTAAAGACTTAGATTCAAGAGAATGTCAACCACCATACTGCCAATTGAATGGCATAACCTACAGAGTCCATGAGCCAATGCCTAGTGATAGCAAATGTTTCAAATGGTAAGTAAGAGAAAAAGATGCCGTGCAGCTAAATAAGTTGACAAATACTTTACAAGACAGATAGCTCTCTCTCTCTTTCTGGCAAGGTACCTTTCAGACAGAGGAATATCGCAAAATGTCTTATTTAAAAAGTACTGTAGTTGACGAGGCTACATAAATTGTGTTCACTTTGCAAGTCCTGCTGTTGTTAAATGTTCCTGTCGAGGGGTGATAATAACCTGGCCTGTTAAAAGAAGCTCCCAATAGATTCTATTTTAGCAAAGTCTGGGAAAAACTATGGGCGACATCCTGGGTTTTTAATGAATGGGTTTGGATAGTTGAGGGTAAAAATTGATGTTTAGTGGTCTTACAACATTATGCCATAGAAACATTGTAGGTACCATGAAACGGCAAATAAAAAAAGTAATGGGATAAGTTGTCATCCATGCCTTGAACCATCCTGTATGTGAAAAGAACCAGACAGGGTGTCCGGCAATTCCTGTCCCTATCTTTTTACTGCGTTTGTTAAAATAACTGTATTGCCATCTCTTTTTCCTTTCAGTGTGTGCGGTCAGGACTTCCAAAAGCAGTGTTCTAAAGACTCACATTCTAAGGAAGCAGATTGTATACCAGAGACCCACTGCACCATCGGCGGGATAAAATACAAAGTTCATGAGCCAGTCCCTAGTAATAAGAAATGTTTAAGATGGTAAGCAAGAGAAATAGCTGCTATACAAGAAAATTGGTTGGACATGATTTTATCATTTAGATGCTAATGCATGTGTGTTTCCTATGGAAATCCTTTTCCTGTGCATGCCCTGTGCAGTGTCTAAACTTTTTTTTGAAGTTAAACGGCCCTTTGCGTTACTGTGCTCATTCTTAAAGCTCTTTGCCTTTCCTCTTTCAGTACGTGTGGTAAGGACCTGCAAAGGCAATGTTCTAGAGACTCCGATTCAGGAGAAGAAGAATGCCACGTCTGTAAAATCGATGGCAGGACATATAAAATTCATGAACAAATACCTAGTCATCAGAAATGTATGAGATGGTAAGAATAATAGTTGCTGTACAACAAAATATGTCGGCACACTGTATACAAGATGGTTAGTGGACACATCGTAACCTTTAATTTAAACCAATGTTTAGAACCTATATTATAAAATACATCCTTGTTTGTTCAATATAATATCCAGTCTCATTGTTATTTAAAAAACAAACAAGATAAAAAAAGATAGGTCTATCTATCCGTCTGTCTGTCTGTCTTTACGTATTTGTATTAAAAAGAGAGTTGCTGATAACCCACTGACACCAAGTGATGACTTAGATTGTTTTTAATAGTTCTGTGACAATGCATGCATGATTTCTATCAAAACCCTTGTTTTCTGTGCTGCCCCGCGCAGTGTCTTTATATGTTTTGAAGTCAAATTCCCCTTCGTTTAACTGTGCTCATTCATAAAGCTATTTTGCATTTTCTCTTTCAGTCAGTGTGGTGAAGACCTGAACAAGTATTGCTTTAAAAGACTTAGATTCAAGAGAATGTCAACCACCATACTGCCAATTGAATGGCATAACCTACAGAGTCCATGAGCCAATGCCTAGTGATAGCAAATGTTTCAAATGGTAAGTAAGAGAAAAAGATGCCGTGCAGCTAAATAAGTTGACAAATACTTTACAAGACAGATAGCTCTCTCTCTCTTTCTGGCAAGGTACCTTTCAGCCAGAGGAATATCGCAAAATGTCTTATTTAAAAAGTACTGTAGTTGACGAGGCTACATAAATTGTGTTCACTTTGCAGTCCTGCTGTTGTTAAATGTTCCTGTCGAGGGTGATAATAACCTGGCCTGTTAAAAGAAGCTCCCAATAGATTCTATTTTAGCAAAGTCTGGGAAAAACTATGGGCGACATCCTGGGTTTTTAATGAATGGGTTTGGATAGTTGAGGGTAAAAATTGATGTTTAGTGGTCTTACAACATTATGCCATAGAAACATTGTAGGTACCATGAAACGGCAAATAAAAAAAGTAATGGATAAGTTGTCATCCATGCCTTGAACCATCCTGTATGTGAAAAGAACCAGACAGGGTGTCCGGCAATTCCTGTCCCTATCTTTTTACTGCGTTGTTAAAATAACTGTATTGCCATCTCTTTTTCCCTTTCAGTGTGTGCGGTCAGGACTTCCAAAAGCAGTGTTCTAAAGACTCACATTCTAAGGAAGCAGATTGTATACCAGAGACCCACTGCACCATCGGCGGGATAAAATACAAAGTTTCATGAGCCAGTCCCTAGTAATAAGAAATGTTTAAGATGGTAAGCAAGAGAAATAGCTGCTATACAGAAATTGGTTGGACATGATTTTATCATTTTGATGCTAATGCATGTGTGTTTCCTATGGAAATCCTTTTCCTGTGCATGCCCTGTGCAGTGTCTAAACTTTTTTTTTGAAGTTAAACGGCCCTTTGCGTTACTGTGCTCATTCTTAAAGCTCTTTGCCTTCCTCTTTCAGTACGTGTGGTAAAGGACCTGCAAAGGCAATGTTCTAGAGACTCCGATTCAGGAGAAGAAGAATGCCACGTCTGTAAAATCGATGGCAGGACATATAAAATTCATGAACAAATACCTAGTCATCAGAAAATGTATGAGATGGTAAGAATAATAGTTGCTGTACAACAAAATATGTCGGCACACTGTATACAAGATGGTTAGTGGACACATCGTAACCTTTAATTTAAACCAATGTTTAGAACCTATATTATAAAATACATCCTTGTTTGTTCAATATAATATCCAGTCTCATTGTTATTTAAAAAACAAACAAGATAAAAAAAGATAGGTCTATCTATCCGTCTGTCTGTCTGTCTTTACGTATTTGTATTAAAAAGAGAGTTGCTGATAACCCACTGACACCAAGTGATGACTTAGATTGTTTTTAATAGTTCTGTGACAATGCATGCATGATTTCTATCAAAACCCTTGTTTTCTGTGCTGCCCCGCGCAGTGTCTTTATATGTTTTGAAGTCAAATTCCCCTTCGTTTAACTGTGCTCATTCATAAAGCTATTTTGCATTTTCTCTTTCAGTCAGTGTGGTGAAGACCTGAACAAGTATTGCTTTAAAGACTTAGATTCAAGAGAATGTCAACCACCATACTGCCAATTGAATGGCATAACCTACAGAGTCCATGAGCCAATGCCTAGTGATAGCAAATGTTTCAAATGGTAAGTAAGAGAAAAAGATGCCGTGCAGCTAAATAAGTTGACAAATACTTTACAAGACAGATAGCTCTCTCTCTCTTTCTGGCAAGGTACCTTTCAGCCAGAGGAATATCGCAAAATGTTCTTATTTAAAAAGTACTGTAGTTGACGAGGCTACATAAATTGTGTTCACTTTGCAAGTCCTGCTGTTGTTAAATGTTCCTGTCGAGGGGTGATAATAACCTGGCCTGTTAAAAGAAGCTCCCAATAGATTCTATTTTAGCAAGTCTGGGAAAAACTATGGGCGACATTCCTGGGTTTTTAATGAATGGGTTTGGATAGTTGAGGGGTAAAAATTGATGTTTAGTGGTCTACAACATTATGCCATAGAAACATTGTAGGTACCATGAAACGGCAAATAAAAAAAGTAATGGGATAAGTTGTCATCCATGCCTTGAACCATCCTGTATGTGAAAAGAACCAGACAGGGTGTCCGGCAATTCCTGTCCCTATCTTTTTACTGCGTTTGTTAAAATAACTGTATTGCCATCTCTTTTTCCCTTTCAGTGTGTGCGGTCAGGACTTCCAAAAGCAGTGTTCTAAAGACTCACATTCTAAGGAAGCAGATTGTATACCAGAGACCCACTGCACCATCGGCGGGATAAAATACAAAGTTCATTGAGCCAGTCCCTAGTAATAAGAAATGTTTAAGATGGTAAGCAAGAGAAATAGCTGCTATACAAGAAAATTGGTTGGACATGATTTTATCATTTGATGCTAATGCATGTGTGTTTCCTATGGAAATCCTTTTCCTGTGCATGCCCTGTGGCAGTGTCTAAACTTTTTTTGAAGTTAAACGGCCCTTTGCGTTACTGTGCTCATTCTTAAAGCTCTTTGCCTTTCCTCTTTCAGTACGTGTGGTAAGGACCTGCAAAGGCAATGTTCTAGAGACTCCGATTCAGGAGAAGAAGAATGCCACGTCTGTAAATCGATGGCAGGACATATAAAATTCATGAACAAATACCTAGTCCATCAAAATGTATGAGATGGTAAGAATAATAGTTGCTGTACAACAAAATATGTCGGCACACTGTATACAAGATGGTTAGTTGGACACATCGTAACCTTTAATTTAAACCAATGTTTAGAACCTATATTATAAAATTACATCCTTGTTTGTTCAATATAATATCCAGTCTCATTGTTATTTAAAAACAAACAAGATAAAAAAAGATAGGTCTATCTATCCGTCTGTCTGTCTGTCTTTACGTATTTGTATTAAAAGAGAGTTGCTGATAACCCACTGACACCAAGTGATGACTTAGATTGTTTTTAATAGTTCTGTGACAATGCATGCATGATTTCTATCAAAACCCTTGTTTTCTGTGCTGCCCCGCGCAGTGTCTTTATATGTTTTGAAGTCAAATTCCCCTTCGTTTAACTGTGCTCATTCATAAAGCTATTTTGCAATTTTCTCTTCAGTCAGTGTGGTGAAGACCTGAACAAGTATTGCTTTAAAGACTTAGATTCAAGAGAATGTCAACCACCATACTGCCAATTGAATGGCATAACCTACAGAGTCCATGAGCCAATGCCTAGTGATAGCAAATGTTTTCAAATGGTAAGTAAGAGAAAAAGATGCCGTGCAGCTAAATAAGTTGACAAATACTTTACAAGACAGATAGCTCTCTCTCTCTTTCTGGCAAGGTACCTTTCAGCCAGAGGAATATCGCAAAATGTCTTATTTAAAAAGTACTGTAGTTGACGAGGCTACATAAATTGTGTTCACTTTGCAAGTCCTGCTGTTGTTAATGTTCTGTCGAGGGGTGATAATAACCTGGCCTGTTAAAAGAAGCTCCCAATAGATTCTATTTTAGCAAAGTCTGGGAAAACTATGGGCGACATCCTGGGTTTTTAAATGAATGGGTTTGGATAGTTGAGGGTAAAAATTGAATGTTTAGTGGTCTTACAACATTATGCCATAGAAACATTGTAGGTACCATGAAACGGCAAATAAAAAAGTAATGGATAAGTTGTCATCCATGCCTTGAACCATCCTGTATGTGAAAGAACCAGACAGGGTGTCCGGCAATTATTGTCCCTATCTTTTTACTTGGCTTTTGTTTAACAATAACTGTATGCCATCTCTTTTTCCCTTTCACGTTGTGTGCGGGTCAGGATCCTTCACAAAGCAGTGTTCTTAAAGACTCACATTCTAAAGAAGCAGATGATATCAACCCAGCAGACCCACTGCACATCGGCGGATAAAAAATACAAAGTTCATTGAAGCCCAGTCCCTCTAAGTAATAAAAGAAATGTTTTAAGATGGCTAAGCAGAGAAAATAGCCTCTGCTATTACTAAGAAACATTGGACGTTGACATGATTTTATGCATTAGATTGCTAATGCATGTATGCTGTGCATTCCATATGAGAAATCCTTTTCCTGTGCATGCCCGTGTGCAGCTGTTCAGAGATGCTGCGTAAACTGTCTCATCGCCAGGCGGAACTTGTTCGCGCGAACATCGGGTGCGTTCGCGCTCGCCGGAATGTTCGCGAAACCGATCGCCGCGGACGTTCGCCATTTTCGGCGGTCGCCATTCGTTGGCGGCTGTTATCTTTTGCCATCTCACTCCAGACCAGCAGTACATTGGCAGCAATCTCAGGGCAAGCTCCTCCCTGACCACTCCCCTTCCCTATACAAAACCGAAAGCCCAGC